>NC_064278.1:6215000-7641250 GCF_003254725.2 Canis lupus dingo
GAGTCACTAGTCTGGAATTGATGCACTATTTCTTTCCATTTAATGACCACACCAAAACCACACAAACTCATAAAACAAACAGGCACTCGATTTGAAAAGTCTCCTGAGGGGCGCATGGGTGGCTCAGTGGTTGAGCATCTCCCTTTGGCTCAGAGCGTGATCCTGGGGTCCTGGGATCGAGTCCCACATTGGGCTCCCTGCAGGGAGCCTGCTTCTCCGTCTACCTATGTCTCTGCCTCTCTCCGTGTGTCTCTCATGAATAAATAAATAAAATCTTAGAAAAAAAAAAAAGTGAAAAGTCTCCTGAGAGTGGATGAGAATTTCCAGGCAAGGATAAAAATAAGCTTACTCCTGATCCCCTTATCTGTTAATGGTACCAAACTCCCAGCTTCCTAGACTCAAGATCTCACACTCATCTTTGAATCATCTTCCTTCTTGGACCCATTCCCTTTATCACATTCTATCAAGGGCAAATCCTGGGGCAGTATGTGTCATCTACTTTCCCAGTGAAGTCCAAGCCTTCCTCTAGCATTAAAATCCCCCATGGAATGGTCTTAGTAAAGACAGGGCAGGCAGCCAGGCTAGTCCTGGCTTTACACCTGAGCTGGAGCTGCTCAACCCACCCTGAAGCAAGCTTTTCCTGATGGCCCCAATCACATGCAAACACTCCTTATTTTGTAATTTCTGTAGCACCTTCTTACCTCTCCCATGACACATCACATTCTAGCCAAAATGAGGTGTGAAGCTTATTTTTTCTATGTAAGACAAGAACCTCCTAGAGGGCCAGAAATATGTCTGGAGCAGTATCTAGCAAAACCAAAATCACGATACTTAATAAAGAATAGAATTCTCCACTCACTTTTAATTATTTAATTTCTCCTCAAACGTGGCTTGGTCTTATGTTTTAATGAGATTTATACATATAGCAAAACTATAATGCTATGTCGAGCCCATTATTTTCTAAAGTAATGTTGTTTGATTTTGTCAGACAGTGATCCCTAAAAGAATGTTCCTTTCTGTACATGCACTAACCCCAGGCATAAAGCAGATGACACATTAGGTGCCCCCTCTGCACCGAGCAATCTTGGGGAACCACACGTGCTTCAGTTAACCAGGACCTGAGTTTTGTATAGCCAGCTACATTAAAACAGATTACTTTGTTAGATGTCAAGAAAAACGACTTCCTCCTCCATCCTCCTGCCTTTACTTTGAACTTTGATCCTGTTGGCTATTCAAGTGGACTTAAGGGAAGCTGATTTTTCTAACAAAATCTTACTACAACTATCACAGCTATGTGTCTCATATAGGGTTCTGGAGAAACGAGTCTTCTCGTATCTTGTGGCAAACAGAGGAGCATGGATGCTGGTGAGAGGAGGATGGAGAGGATGAGCTGGCATTCAGAGTGTATTGGGGAGAGAGAACACAGTGGTTCAGAGGATGGTCTCTGGCGTCAGGCTGTCTGAGTGCAAGTCCTGGCTCCTCCATTACCTGCTGTATTTTCAGGAGTCATTAGAGAAAGAACCCTCCCTCAACTTCATCTTTAAAACAAGGATAATACTACTGCTCAGAAACTTGTTCTTAGAATTAAATAATAAAACTACCTGGCACAGTTACTGGCACATGGTAAGGATGTAACAAAGATTAGCTGCTGGCATGATACAGGTGTTTACACCTTTTATAGGTTTTTTTTTTTCACATACCTTTATTATGAAATGAAGACGAGGGAAGGTGAAGAAAGATGTTGTAAATTCTTAAAATCTGTGGTAACCCAATAAAGCAATTCTAAGTCAAACCAAGCACAAAGGCCAAATCAAGATTTTAAAGGCTTTTATTCTCAATAATACCACCTTCACTTTCATATAATGGTCAAACAGCAATAGACTACTGCTACAGAAATCTAAGGTTCCTATAAAGGAAAATGGAATGAACATAAAGTAAATTCCATCTGTTCACAGAGAGAAAAGAGTGGTTGCTCTTTTTAAAATGCTTGTGGTTATGTCCATTATCTTCAGTGCTGGCTTCCCAATTAGATTCAGCTAAGGCTAATATTAAAATTGGTGTGCCAACAGCTTGTGCAGTATTTGAGCAAGACAGGGAACAATGGCTCTTAATCACATGTAGGAATCTTAAGGAAAAATGTCAACTGACAATAAGGAGGATTGGTTAAATGTCTACATATGCATGCTTACCAGCCAATATTACATTGATGATAAATTAGAAACAGACATCACTGAGATTTTCTGCCAAAATATCAAATATTGGCAATAATTAATATCTGCAGTTTCGTGTACTCATGACAATGACACTGGAAGTCTCTTACTGATAATTAGCTTGAATTTTGCTGCAGCGTATTTTTGAATCGTTGAGGGATTAAGCAGAAGGAAGTGAGTCATGTAGCCCATCACCCACAGTCCATTTTTCAAGAAGCTTTTGTTCTAATTGTGTAGCAGTAACTCAAGAAGGGATTAAATATTGCATTAATTTTTGAATATTGCCCACCACCTAACAAAAACCACTGCTAGTTCTAATGATAAAAGTTAAGGAAGAGCTAAGAGAGATCCAAGAAAGAGATAGTTCTCTACTGAAAAGTAGGTATTTGTGTGGAATTTTTTTTTTTGACACTGAAATTACTTTTGTGAAATTCTGGGATTTCCAAAAATCTTTAGACTATATCTTGGTATGTCAAAGATCTGTACAGGCCAGAATTCTTTCATACCATGAAAGGAAATGAAACAATTAACATGAACAAGACAATGGTTCTTTATGGCACAGTCAAGAGATGAATGAATAAGGAAAAGATTCAGGTAAATACACTGCTGGTCTTAAACTCTCGAACCTGTTTTGATTTGTTTTTCAGAAAAAAAAACCCCACAAAAATCATAAAATATGAAATCTGGTTCAGTCTCCAATACATTATGTTTTGTTCTTTGAGTATAGAACCTTTCTGGAATATTGTCCATAAAGAGAGACATAACTTACAATTAGTAATGTAACATTTGGACTCAGTAGACAGGGATGCCTTTTTGAAAGGATGAGACAAAGTCTGAAAACTTCACATCTCAGATCACACTTTTCATGCCCAAGTTCCTAGGTCTAAAACCTCACTGAGTTATTTATTATGTGGCATCCCTACCACACTAGCAACAACAGAAAAAGCCAAGTCCCTGAAACTATTAGTATTTTCTGTTTTAAGAATGTTCTAGACCAAGAAAGAACTCTTGAAAGGCTGCTTTACAGAACAAAAACATTTAAAAGTTTATTAAAAGAAATTCTGTTATTCATAATATAAATAAAAGCTGTACATGGGCAAGAAGGTATATAATAGTCATAAAGACAGAAGTGGCATGCATTTTCCATGATTAACTATGGAAAACTCATCATAACAGCACTTTTTGGAAAGATTTTTTTTTAAAGTATGTTAGGCAATAAAGTATTTTTTTAAAAGACACACTTAATGAGAGAACAACTATCTTTCTACTACACTACGTTTCTGCTGACTTTTCTTTCTTTTTCCCTGTCTTTCAAAGGAATCTGAGAAATAAAAATTTGCTAGATACAGTTTTCAGTTCTTTTATAAAATACAATAAAAAAAAAAACCCTAAAAGTTCAGATGGGTTTGGAATACAATATAGCTCAACATGTCCATATCTCAATTACCTGAGATAGTTAGTACCAAAGAAAAAATGATCTGTCAGTCTCTCATTTCTTGGTGTGTGTTAAATAAAACGCAATCACCACCACCACCAGCATCACTAAGACACTACTTCAACTCGCTTGGAAGACAACACTTGAAGAGTCAATTATACCTTAAAGAGAGATCAATCACCTCCTTGTATCAGCTTCTGATTTAACCCTACATCAAGAGCTTTGTGTCTGGAAGACTCACACTGCTGACTTTGGAATGATGCCTCATGTGGGCAGTAAAACCTCTGGTCTCTTTCATGTCTGTATAGCTACCTGAATACTCTCATAGAGAAGTATGTGTGTGTACGTGTTTCTTCTCTTAAAAAAAAAAAAAATGCAGTAACTCAGAGTATGTTTAAGCTTTTTGAACTGAGTCATCTGGAAATAATCTGAATGACTTTGGATCACCTGGCTCTACAATCTCTCTTCAATGTAGATGTGAGAACCAGATCGCTTTTAGGTGGAATGATTTTTTTCTACTTCATCACAGGATCATTGTTTTGAACTTCTGTCCTTCTCATTTCATGTAACTATTTTTTTAAAAGTGTTTTACTTCTTTACTCATGAGACACACAGAGAAGCAGAGACATAGGCAGAGGGAGAAGCAGGCTCCCTGCAGGAAGCCCGATTTGGGACTTGACCCCTGAGCCAAAGGCAGAAGCTCAACCGCTGAGCCACCCAGGAGTCTCTCATTTCATGTAACTTCTAAAAATTGCACAAGATTTCATATTTACCTGGGAATTCAGGATATTAGAACTAGCAGGCCCACTGTTACTTTCAGAGTAAACACTGAAGGTAACTTCATAATTGAGTAAACACTGATTAGTATTCATCTTACTGGAATGCCTTCACTTTTTATTTTTACCCTGAAAGTAGTCTGATCATTTTGGATTACAGTGATGATCATTTTATTTTATTCACAGAGGAGAAACAACATTTTAGCAAACAGATTTCTAAAAGAAATTTTAGAGCTACAGAGATAAAGGCGTACAGAGAAAAGAATACAATCACTTCAAGTTGTCCATTTTCCTGATAATTGCCCTAATTTTCTTTCCCTGTGCTTTCTTTCTCAGTTAAGGCACCTCAAGTGTTCTCTTTATTCATAGCTAAAACCTTACAGTCATTTTTAATCATGCTCTAGTCCCGATGTCCCCACCTCCAAGACATCACTGTGCGGTCCCAGCACCTCCTCCCCATCCCATTTCTTATCACCGCCCTGGTTCAAGGCTGCATCATCTCTCATCTATCAGACTCTCCTTCTCCAAGGCAACTTCCTCCTTTGGGTAGAATTACCATTCGGAGAGAGGAAGAAAAAAGACACATTGGATTATGCCTCTCTTCCACTGTAAGTACTAACTCCTCTGCTACCAAAGAAAAAACTCCAAACTTTTGGGAAAAACTCCAACTTTTTAGATTTTGGAAGGTGCTAACACTATGCCCCCAAATGGTACCTCCAGCTCCATTTTCCTCTATACCCACATTCTTCACTCTAGTCACCAGAAGCCTTGCTAACTAGTAATTGCTAAATGGAGCTACCCACCAAGAAGTGTTCCTTGTGCTTTTCTTAAACACCAAAGCACTATCCCACCACTTGGGCTCTTTCTGAGGCCTAGAGGACATTATTTCTACCCTACAAGAACTCTTCCTTGCCCTGAGAAGTCGAGATGCCCTCTTGTACTGAAAGTGACCCCAATGCCTTGGTATCAAGATTAACAAAGTCGTCCTCTGACTTCTCACAGAACACTGAACTGATTGAAACATTTACTTTACTCTGTCTTCATGAGGCTTGTTGTTTATGTTTACCTCTGATCACACTGTTTTTCTGTTTTGCCTTTTTTTTTTTTAAGAGCTGTAGTATACTCAAAAGAATAAGGCAGACTTGTAGAAAACAGAAAACAAAAGGACAGGAAATGAAATGTACTGGGTATTAAAACCAGGGAAATGGATTACATTCAAAAAACATTTCCTTTTAATTAGTAACAGGCTATAATACTGTAAGTTAGATTTAATTTCACATTTACACTGAAATCATGTTTTCCTGCACTTTGAAATGAATTAGGTGTCTACTGAATGGAAGGACAAAAAAATGGTTGACCACGATTGGTTTGAGAATGAGAGAAAGGATATATATGACAAGAGGAGTGGAAATACCTCCTTTTGTTTTAATATCAATAGACTCTTTCTTCTCCAAATTAAGTTGTTGATACACTGAGTTATCTAGACTTTTTCATGAGATGTCAATACCACAGTCACCTCTAAGCTACCTAGCCACAGCCAACAGAGACACTCATCTGCTCCCACTGTCAACCAGAAAGAACCATGAAACAAACCTTGCTTACAAATATGTTTTTAAATCTTCAGAAAGGACAGTTTGGACACAATGGAAAATTTTACATGCTATAGTCATTATTACGACAAGAAATAAATCACAAAGCTGAAACCAGTCTTTTGCAAGTGCCAAAATAAAAAGAGCCTCAAGAAGAAGGCGGGCAGTTATGCAGCTACGTTAACATAACCCACTTCCCTGGCTTTCCCAGCTTTCAGAATCAGAATCTGGTTTTTCGCCCCTTAGTTTTAAATGTAGGATTACATGTAATTTAAGTGTATTTTAGTCTAGTAGTTAGGGTATTGAAGAACAAAGACATGGGCAGAGGGAGACTAATATTTGTTCAATGACGACTGTGTTCTAGGCATCGGACCAGCTCCATTCCTCAAATAACTTGATTTAATCCTCATCACAACTTCATGATTTAAACCTTATTTGACCCATTTTACAGGCTCCTGAGAATTAGGTACTTGCCTACCACTGTGGTTTGTAACTCTTGAGTGCCAAACTCTTGCCATGTCAACCACCATGATCTTATAAAGTAGCTGAGAAATTGATGAAGATGATATGAGGGGGGTCCCAGTTGGGTCAGTCAGTAAAGTGTGTAACTCTTGATCTCAGGGCCATAAGTTTGAGTCCCATGCTGGGTGTAGAGTTTACTTAAAAAAATAAATAAAATTAAAAAAAAAATGATATGCTGTCAGCAGTATATATGGTCACAGACCGCTGCTGAACAGTGGAATAAGCACATGGAGAATAGAACTGTATGAAAAGAAGATGCTTTTATGTGACACATAAAAGAAAATAAGGAGAATTTAGTGCAGTCCAAGCATGGTGGAGGTAGGATGAACTTAGCCTTGGCCTTGAGAAATCAAGAAGGGGAAATGAGGAGGCACCTGAGACAAGGTAACAGCAGAGGTAAATCATTCTCACTTGTCACTATGTGGGGAGGGATGGAGGAAGCATTCAATTCTTCTGGCAGAAGGAAGGAGCAAGGCCACAGAATCTGTAAGACTTGGGGGCTAAGAGGGTAATGGGAAATAGTCAACCACCGCTCCAAAGCGTCAGAGAGTTAGATTTAGAAATGTCATAGTTTGAAGAGGAAGGAGATAGTGTTGAATTTGAGGTGATGAGTGGAAAATGTGTAGAAAATGGGGGCCAGTGGAGAAGAGCCCTACAAGAAGATGAGGCTCTAGAAGAATGAGCCAAGAACCGAAATCAAAAGAGCAGAGAGTCCTCAGGAGAAGTGGATGAGGAGTGGAAAAGAGAGAGAAAAGAGCGCTGTTATGTCCTACCTCTGTATAACGTGTCAGAAACACTATCAGCAGAGTTAAGTATCAAATAAAGTAAGATAGATAGAAGATGCCAGTGCAGTTTCAACTGAGAACTGGAAGGCAAAGTGCAAAAGGTGAGGTGGCAAAGAAAGTGGAAACAAGAGTCCTCAGCTCATCTGTCTAGAAAATTCGCCTGAGGAGGCTGAATGAGAGAAATGAAATGGCACCAAAGTCAAGCGAAGTATTTGGTTGGCTGGATTTTAGAGAAGGGAAGAAATTAAGACCGAGTTCTCTGCGTAATTACTCCTTCCTGTTACCCAGATCGCTCCATTCCCTAAACTTGCTGGTTAATGGTGCTCATGTACTTTCTGAGTAGGTAACTTCTCAGAATCAGAAACAAAGGTGCAGCAGCCTGAAACAGTCATGAGGCTCCAACCAGATTTCCTACACACACACACACACACACACACACACGGTTAAGAAGTTCCCCAGAGCTGATCTGCTTCCCTCATTAAATCCTCCTGGGGAGGGGATCCCTGGGTAGCGCAGCGGTTTGGCGCCTGCCTTTGGCCCAGGGCGTGATCCTGGAGACCCGGGATCGAACCCACGTCGGGCTCCTGGTGCATGGAGCCTGCTTCTCCCTCTGCCTGTGTCTCTGCCTCTCTCTCTCTCTCATTCTGTGTGACTATCATAAATAAATTTTAAAAAAAATTTCTTAAATCCTCCTGGGGAATATACCTACTTCCAACCCCTATCACCTGCCATGACAGCTGCCATCACATCTCCTGGTTCCTGCTGCCTGCCTCCTTCAGTAGCTAGAAACGCAACTGGTCCCCTCTAGTCTGAGCCCTGTCCCACGACCCTAACCATGTTCATCTACACTTCCAGGGTTAAGAGTCTTTCTATGACTTGGTATGAGGCTGCTTTCTCACTGTCATTTCTTCTAACACAGCATGTGTATATTCTACTCCGAACATAGCTTTTTAAAAATATTTTTTGCTTTCCTTTCCAGTTTTCACAACCCTTATATCATTCTTGCCTTAAGACTCATACGTTGTTGGTATGGAACTAGGTCACTACTACAAACATTCTTAGATGATCTTTTCCCATCTTTCTGTTGGATAACCCTCTGACATAACCAAGCCCCCTGCTCGGGGAGACCCAAGTTATTTGTTTCAATTGCTGCCCCTCCTGCCATTCATTCCATTGGGTGAATTTGAAATTATAGTGCTAAATTTTTAATTCTAAAACATTTTTTTTTTAGACCTATGAATTTACACCTATCTTTTCTGAGAAGTTTTGATACTGACTTTTCTAAAAAAAATCTCTAATTATGTCCACTGGGTTTTTTCGGCTGTTGGATGAGTCACTTTTCCCATAGGATGAGTCACTTCCATGTCACCAACTAGTATTCTTTATTGGAAACAATTAAGTCCAGAACAGGAATGCCCTTTTCTCTCTCTCTCTCTCTTTCCAGTCTAAGACACAAAACTGTCAGCAAGTCAAAAGTGGTACTTATTACAGGCCTTGTGGTAAATGGAATGAAGCTTTCAGCAGATATGGCTGTATGTCCTGCCTCCACCTACCACAGATCAGAAACACTATCTTCACAGTTAAGTATCAAATTTGGGGTTTTGCCAATAAATAGGAAAGAGTGACCAATGTTTATCGCTGCTATTGGTAATAGCAGAGAGGGTGAAACACATTAAGATGATCCATATACATTAAAGAGACCAAGAACAAAAAAGAGGTGCATTTTCCAGGGAAAGTGATAAAATGTTCTTCTACTGCATGTGGAATATGATGTGACTCAATTAAAAAAAGTTACTGGTTAAATTTTTCAAGTACATATTTACTAAACACAGAACATGGCATCAATCTATTATTTTATGGTTATTTAACTCTGCCTCCTTGATGTTAAAACTCATCTTCCATGATTCAAAACTAGCTGAGGAACTATTTCTTTTGAATTCCTCTCTCCTTTATACCTCAAGAGCTTGAGGGTTAGCTCCATTCTTTTGTTTCCTACAGTGGTATTTTTAGCTCCTTAGACTTTATGGCGCTCTATCTACCTGTAATTATGCTGCAAAAGCATAAGAAGACGCCAGTAAAGACCAGAAGCAGACAAGATAGCAAAAAGCCTATTTGTGGTCTTAGACAGCTGCAAGAGGGCAAGGCGCAGCTGGCCAAGTTCCCTCTGCCTCTGGCCAGGCATGACGAACCCCGAGAGCTGGACTTGCTTTCAGCCTAGTCCCTAGCACCGGACATTGTTTCACTGCCCTGAAAACCAAAAGGGCCTGGGTCAAAGTCTAAGAGGGTGGATCAAAAGGGTGACCCAGGAAAGGCACAGGGAGGATGCTGAGAGTGGTGGCCATAGGAAAACTCTCCAGACCCTAAAGAACTACCACTTGCCATCCCACCCTCCTCTCTAAAAACAAAACAAAGCAAAACCACCACCCCTCCTTGTGGAAGGCCAGATGTTACTTTTAGTTCCACTTTGGAAATACTGCCCAAGTTCCGAAACATACTTTAATAAGTAATGAATCTGTATTGTACCCAAGACAACGGAAATGAGATGCCATTAATCAGCTGTTGAGAAACGGGAATATTTTTCAGGGACTAGGAAACATTCTTGAGTAGACATTTTCTTCCACAGTTACATAAAGCTCCCCCTTTTTTTGTCAAGGACCATAATTATCTTTGGTAAATAAAAGACGTTGTGATATGTGGAGGCTTTTATAGCTCAAAGTGATTAGTCTTTACATGGTGATCCCTGCCCTGGCCAGTGCTTCTGGCTCCTTGATTTATTTATGAATTTTATTTTTAAAAAGATTTTATTTATTTATTCATGAGAGAGAGAGAGGCAGAGGGAGAAGCAGGCTCCTCACAGGGAGCCTGATGTGGGACTCGATCCCCGGACCCCAGGATCACACCCTGAGCCAAGACAGATGCTCAACTGCTGAGCCACCCAGGCGTCCCTGGCTCTTTGATGATTTAAATTAGTGCTTTCTTACTTAGTGAGTTAACATCATTTGCAAAGTAACATATTTATATTCTGTTCTTCAACAACATTAGCATATAACGCATATTTACTTTGGAGCTTTACGCACACGCACACATTTCTTCACAAGACTCAGAAAGGGTGGCACTGAGAAAAGAAATAGGAATTTTGGAAATAAGAATTCCCAAACAGAGGAGAGTGATAACCCAGACCACAAAGCTAGTGAAGACACACTATTATTTCCTGGCTAAAATTAAGAGTCTTACACACATTTAAGATACAGTTAGATGGGGACGCCTGAGTAGCTCGGTGGTTGAGCATCTGCCTTCACCTCAGGGCGTGGTCCGTAAACAGGGATCGAGGTTCCCCCAACCCCATTGGGCTCCCTGTGGGGGGGGCCTGCCTCTCCCTCTGCCTGTGTCTCTCATGAATAAATAAATAAAATCTTAAAAAAAAATTAGAAAGATAGCTAGATGGTAACTACCTCTCTGACAAATGGTAATAGCTAAAGTTTCTCTCATCATAGATAGACTGGCTCCCAGAGGTACTATTGCAAAACAAACAAAAAACAAAACCCCTGAGAGCAGCCCTAATATGGTTCCAGCCAAAAGTTTTGCAAAAATTCTTCTTTTACTTCTCATATGTCAAATGTCAATAAAGCCAAGTTCCACTGAGAAGATGTTCCAATTTATTTTGTTATACAGGCTTTCTGCTGATGTTAATGCTGTGTCTGAGGACTGAAAACTTGGGAACTGTCACTGTGTCAGTAATGAGGGTTCACACTTGGGCTAAACATCTCTTATAAGACAATTTATATCTCTTTAGAATATGATACAGGATAAAAGAACTATCAGCTGAAAACAATCAAGAATTATAGCTACTTACGGCTGACACAGCTTCACCAGGTCCTGGTCTGTGGTGTTGGGAGGCAGTCCCCGGATATAAAGGTTCGTTTTGCTCAGCTGGTCCCATCCTGAGTTGCTACTGCTGCTGCTGTTGTTATTACTGCTGGTGGTGCTGGGGCTGGGAGGGGCCATGGGGTGGGCTGGGACCAGAGACTGCTGAGAGACAAAGATGGGGAGCGTCAGAAAACCAGCTGCAACAGGGGTAGCCCCCCTTCACAGGCCATATGAACTCTCTCAAGAAAACAAATACAGATCCTCTCAAGTGACTTTCATGTATACATTTTAATTTACACCTCAAAAAAGACCTGCTCGTTCTACAGAAAAAGCCCTCTCCCTCAACATGCAATTAGTAACAGGATTTTATTCAGTAGAATAGTCTCTACGTGTGCCTTAAATAGGGCTAAATTTATATAAGATTAATGTATTCACACCTTTTAAGGAACACATCTACTGAGACTCAAAATTAACTTGCATGAAGTTAGGTGATAATATCATTTTACGATACAGTCATTTAGAAATCACTAGACTTTTGAAAAGGTTTTCAAATTCTGAATAACATTTGATTGAAAGTTGCTGATAATTTTATTAAGACTCTTGGGGGAAAAAAAAAAGATTATTCTCCGAGTGTAGCAAAGTTTGAGTTCCATCACAAGCTCAAAGGCAGCAGACTTCACCTAGTTCTGAGTCTGGCCCACGGCTCCACTGAGACATCTGGATGAGATTTACAGGCACGCTGCCTTTCGCTCTGGCCAACCTTGTGAAATTTAACCCCTGTGAGAACGGTGTGGTAGTTGGAAACCTTCCCAGGCCTTGCAGCAAGGAACACAGCTTTTGTAAAGCCTGAACGTAGGGCTCGGTGTGGTTTCGCAGTCGGCAGCCACCTAGGAAGAATGTCTGAAATTGTACTCACACCAGATAATTCTCTGTTAACCAATCGAAAGAAACCACACTTCTCTGCCCTATGCCACACACATGACTTTTGAGGAAGTTAAATGGTTCGGTCTGAGATGGAAGTGAGCATACCCTCAAGTGCCCTCAAAGCAAATGCTCAGCAGTTTCATAGCAGGACATGGAAGTTCTTTTCACCTCACATCTCAATAATAAATATACTAACCCAAGGACTTCACTTATACTAAGTAACAATTTAAAAATATAAAAGTGTAAAATTATAGTCCCTGGACATTAAAAAAAAATTTCAAATCTTACAGCCTGAGTTTTATAACCACAAACAAACATTAATCAGGCACACTGAAGACACAGTTAATTTCCACTTTGGAAAGTTCAAAAAGCAGAAGATCCCTTGCAATATATGTAACCCTGCCTACCATGCCAGCAACCTCAGTTATTCACTATAGATCTGGCTCTGCATCCAGTTTCTGCCATGACTATCCTAACTCCACAGTACCTCCCACAATGGGATCCTCATTAATCTGGACATGTAGTAACCATTACTTCTTTTCTGTAATATGTATTTTTTTTAAAAGTAGGCTCCATGTCCAGTGTGGAGCCCAACATAGGGCCCAATGTGGGGCTCGAACTCACAACCCTGAGATAGAGACCTGAGCTGAGACCAAGAGTCAGACGCTCAACCAACTGGGCCACCATTGCGCCTCTACTATGTATTTTTTTCTTCTTACTGCCCAGAGTCCTTGCTAAGATTATTGAGTCCAAACATCACTTTACCTCAAGTGATTCTCTTTCAGAAGGAAAGTAGCAAGAAGGGTTTACAATAGTCAAAGTATAAATGACGGCTGAACTTAACTAGCTATAACCATATTGCTTAATTCAAGAAAAAACTTACCTGAGATCATATCCTATCAAATCTATTTGAGTTATGCCCTTAATAAGCAGTTGAACTCATACCCTTTTCTCTCATCTCTTGTTTTTCCCTAGGGGATAAAGACTCTGCTTTCTAGAAGTAAAACTAAGAGTAAGCACTGTCCCTTGCTTTGCCGCAGGTGGCATCTCAGATCCCCAGCCATATCACACAAAGGCCTGTGTTCCTTCTCCAAAATTACTCTGTATTAGTTGCTCCTTACAATTAGCCAATTAGCCATCTCCCTATTTGGCATTTCAGTTTAGAACAGAGGTGCTGGGAAGTAACACACAGAACTGCCCCCCTATCCTAAGCCTTGATTTACACAAAGAACTCATATCTAGGCTAGGCTGAAATTTTTCTTAAATTGTCTTGATTAATGTCCAAGAACCTATCTTTGCCACAAACCACACTGTTACTCAAAGTAGGACCCACTATGTTTAGTGCAGCTGTTGGGGGATGGAACCTGGTCACCTGGTGTAAGCCCTGGAGAAGTCTGAAAAAAGCTGTGGATCTGTTCCGTCCTCACCTCTGAGGCATTAGACCATCGTGAAGCAAAATGAACCATCGATGGTTTAAAGACCACATTCCAAGTTTGTATCAGCTCCAACCTCTTCTCTGGGGTAGAAAGTGGAGTGCCCGGTGTGGACTTGAAGGATTAAACGAAACATTTGGGGGTATGATTTACTAAGAGATTATTTGGACATGAAAGGAGTAGGTTTTTATTTATGTATTTACTTTTGGCAAAAGTAGAACCATGATTTATATCTCAGAATTTACATAGCTGATTTAATGTATCTTTGACAGGCCTCTATATTTATTACAGTAATATTTTCTCACTCTGGGAAGTAGGTGTGGAGCATATCCCCCGTCTCTCCGTGCTTCCCCTCTATCCTGCCCTATGGTGGAAAAAGTCTCCGAACATTCTGGTCCCAGGTGGGAGACAGGGGTTTCTGAATGTGCCCTGAGGATGACTGGCCTTTGGCGAATCCTATACAGAACAAGTTCAAATTAAAATGTTATCCTAATATTAACTATTTCTCAGAACTAGCTGAAGACAGCCAGCTTACTCTAGGTTGCCAATTTTCTATTTTCTGGTGTAGAAAATTTTAGATCAAAGATTAGGTTTATAAAACTCATGGAAATCAACAAGTTAAATCTTAATAAAGACTGAACACATGTTTAAAGAAGAAAATTCAAACATAATAAAGCTATGTAATTCTAAATATTCAGAATGGGTTAATGATAATTGCAATAATTTGAGTAATAGTACTGTCTCATACTGCATGTTTAATGTGTGTCACTGTGGCAAGTGCTTCATGTGTATGATCTTCCCTAATCCAATGACGCAGATACATCATTGTTCTCCCCTTCGGCACATTAGGAAACAGAATCTCAACAGAGGCTCAGTAATATGCCATGGTCACACATTGAAGATGGCAAGTCTGTCAAACCTGCCCAAACCAGAGCCCTCAAACAGTATTCTTCATGGTACACCAGAACCATCCATATCCTAAATGTGCTGTTTGTATTATTTCATTTAGCTGTGCCCATCCTTCCTGCTATCTAAATATTAAGTTCAAGTTTCTCTGAAATGGGACCCTTAATACCACTGGTGGCTGGCTATCTTTTTCTTTTTTTGAGAAAGACAAAAAGGTGCCCTTAATTTAATGAGCACATGCACAGTCAGCTTGTGTGTGGGTGTATTTTACAAAGTCAGCTTTTGAAAGGTTAGTTTTTAAAACTCTACCTTATATTTTTATTAACAAAAGAATTCTACACAAAAAAATCCGAAAGCAACAGCATATTATGGCTGAACACCAGAGTCAGCATTTTAGAACAGCTACACTTAACCAGTGAAGACTTAAACTCTTGCTTCCAGATTAAAACGCAATTGAAATGTAAACACTGACAAGTCTTGAACTCCAGCTTCACAGCTCCGACCAATTCAAAACAATAACACTCTGTGTTCAACGGCACAAAGGGTAAACTTTAAAAAACAATTAAAACAAACTTTTTTGTTTTAATGGAGAATATTTTACCAAATTCTCTTTTTATCACCGGTTGTCTTTTTAATCTTGCCTCTCAAAACCCCTAAAGCTTCCCTGGAGTTTGAAAAGGACTCCCGCCCCCCCCCCCCCTTCTCATCTCTTGTCCCCTTGGATGAAGTAGGTAGCCAATTTACACAAATTCAACCTAATTAAGGACCTTGAGTGACTGGCTGGCCTGGGGTGAGCACTGACCCATTCCACAAGAGCCCAGCAGTCTACCTCAGCCTCCTCTGGCCTAATGTCACCGCTTAGGATCAGGTAAACAAGCTTACCCATCAAGCTTTTTATCCAAGGGCAGGGAAAAAAAACTAATTTAGTTTTTCACAATAACATTACCTGGGCTTAATGTGCATGCCAAAACTGACAGAAAACCAGCTGGTGGTGAATACATGGAATGGCTGTACTCGCAGACCCTCTCTGCAACCCCTACAGAGTGGGTGTGGGCACCAGCAGGAAGAGGTTTGTCAGCGATCAAGGAGGACTTCCTGTGTGGACAACCCTGAGGCCTCTATCCCGCCAGGAAGGCCCACTGGCCTCCTACACTCAGACAGGATGGTCAACAACAGGCATGCGGCAACTACGCACGCATCAGATCTATTTCCCTTTCCATCACGTTACCCTACTCCGACACCACATTAAGTAGACTCTTTTATATAAATACAAGTCTAAAGGTTGTTTATGAAAAAGGCAAGACAAAAACCATTGGTGAACCAAAATATATTAGTAATCACGTACTGCTGCAGATTCCTGTTCACCGAAGACAATGAATAAAAATGAAAATCTGACATTACAAATTCTATTGTCTCATTTCCTCCCTGGTACTAACAGGCCACAAGGATTGTGCTCCAACCCATCTTACAGCTGCAGTTCTCCTCACTTCCCCCTCAGTCACTAACTTCCCTGGGGACTCTAATACATTTTGAAGGGAAACCCAAAATCTGCCTTTTAATTGCCCTCAAGTCTTCTCTAAGGCTACCAACTTTATAGTTTAAGAAGGTTACAATCCAAAATCCATAATCCCCATTGCCATCCCGCCACGCAATGATTGCACACGTGTGCGTCCACACACACACACACACACGCACGCACACTACCACCACCACCCCACCCCCAGCCCAACCGCAGGGAGGTTTAACACACATCAACTATTTCCTTAGTCCAAAGCAAAATAGCCCCTACAGTGCAGCCAGAAGTTATGGAACATTATTGTCTTTCACCAGGAAATGGTACATTATCAAGCCTGACATGAACTGAGTACTGTGTAAAGACATTAGATAACCACACTAATTCCACACACTAGTTCCTCTCCATAAAGCTTTCAAGATGTTAAAGAATTTAACAATTTAAGGGAATTATGGAATGGGGAGGGAAAGCATCCAAATGGGCCAGTTTCACCACAGTTAGGGTATTTTCTTTGTTTTCTTTTCGACATCTGAGTGGCTCAAAGAGGGCCAGGACTAGTGGCTGTGAAAGATAAAAGTTCCTGGCACAGGGAGCTGGGAAAGTACACGCAGCTGAGAAGTGGGAGGTGAATTAGTGAGAGATGAGAAACTAGCCAGGAAGCAGATGTTCTTCTGGGTAGGCCAGTATGTGAGAGATCACCTATATTAATGAAGAACAATAGTGCCCCTTCACACATGCAGACTCTTACTTAGCCATCATGTGAGAGAGAAGGCCAAAGGGCAAATATCAATTAGTCCTATTTGATGCTAAGATATCAGGGCTTAACATCATATGGCTAATTAGTTCATGAAACTGGTTTTCATAGAGCCACTGTCCCTTCTTTGAAAACAAGTTTTGTAGCCTCTAAGACTACGAAACTGAGCAATAGATTATTCAATATTTTTCTCGGGTTATATTTATCAAAGGAGAGGGCCATGATGTTATGCTGGCTATTAAAATAAAACTAAAGATCTCCAATATACTTCACAATTAATATTCTCTAAGATAGCTATCAAGCTAATCCTTGCATGTAAAGCTATAGTCTTCACACAGAAATCTCTTTATCTAAGTTCATGAATAGAGCAGCATTTTCTTAGGCTTTGGATAAAAGAAACGAATTTAAGACTTCCACTGAAGAAGATAAATATCTGTTGTATACAACATGACTGACTGAATGGACAGAGACCATGTCACAGAAGTGAAAATAAACAGAGAAAAGTCTTTAGAAATGAAAACAGCTTAGAAAAGCTTTCTGGGGTGGAGGTAGTGGTTTTGGAGGAGGAAAAAAGAAAGAGCAAGCCAGGTGTTGAAAATCCATAGTAGAAAACATACCTTAGACACAATGTGTGATTTCTGAGGTCAAATTCTCTTTGAAGGTTCCATTAAAAAAAAAAAAAAAAACAAACACTAGATTCCTTTATCATCCAAATATCTTTTAAAGATCTGGTTTGTGCTCCAGCATGCAAATCACCTCAATTGTTTGGTTCTCTCCAAAGGTTCTGCCAAGAATCCCACAGATGCCCCAGGTTGCCTGCTGAGAACCCTGGGCCAAGGAACACCCGACAGTTCTTGTGCTATTTGTTCCTTCTAGGGTTTGGAATTGTGTTTATGAAGGGGGAGAAAGCTAAAAACCAACACAAAAACCCCGTAAATATAGTCAACTCATCTTTGACAATGGAGCAAAAACAGTACAAGGAGCGATGATAGTCTCGTCAACAAATGGTGCCAGAACAACTGAACATCTGCATGCAAAAGCATGAATCTAGACAACAGACCCTACATCCTTCACCAAAATTAAAGACAATCACACACCTAAATTTAAAATGTACACCTGTAAAACTCCTAGAAAATAGCACAGGAGAAAACTCAAGATGACCTCAGGTATAGTACTAACTTTTTAGGTCCAATACCAAGGAAGGACATACTCCGTAAGTAATTGACAGGGTGAGCTTCATTAACATCAAACATTTCTGTGCTGCAAGAGAGAAATTCAATAGAATGAGAAAACAAGCCAGAGAATGGGAGAAAATATTTGCAAAACACAGATCTGATAAACTGTTATCCAAACTCTACAAAGAACTCTTAAAATTCACCAATAAGAAAACAAACAACCCAATTTAAAAATGCGCCAAAGACCTTACCGAACCTTACCAGGGAAGACACACCAATGAAAAATAAGCATAAGAAAAGATGTTCCAAATCACAGGTTGACAGGGAACCGCACTTTGGAGACACACGGACAGTTCCCTACAAGACTGAACACACTCTCATTATACCATCTAGCAATTGTGCTCTTTGGGGATTTACCTAGAGGAGTTAAAACCTTATGCCCACACAAAAACCTTCACTAGACAAATATAGCAACTTTATTCATAACTTTGGAAGAAACAAAGATGCCCGATAATAGTGAAAGGATCAGTAGTAACCTGTAGTCCATCCAGGCAATGGAGTATCAGTCAGTGCTTAAAAAGACATGAGTTATCAATCCATGAAAGACACAGAGGAACCTTAAATGCACACTACTAAGTGAAAGAAGCCAATTTGAAAGGCCACATTTTCTGTGGTTCCCACTTACATGACATTTTGGAAAAGGCAAAGCTATGGAGACAGTAAAAAAGACCAGTGGTTGTCATGGGCTGGGGGGAAGGGAGGGATAAACATGCACAGATGATTTTTTGGTTAATGCAACTAGTCTACATGATACTCTAATGGCGGATACATATCATTATACACTTGTCTAAGCCCACAGGGAGTACACCACCAAGAATGAACCCTAAGGTTAACCTTGAACACTTTGCCTATGTAGATTCAGCCTTGGGGAAAAAATATGCCATTCTAGTGAGTGATACTGACAATAGGAGAGGCTATAACATGTGGGGGGCAGGGGGTATGTGGGAAAGCTGTGTAGCTCCCTCTCAATTTCACTGTAAAACTAAAACTGCTCTAAAAAATAATCATTTAAAAAAATGACATAAAGATATACTGGAGGTGAGGTGCCTGGGTGGCTCAGTCGGTTAAGTGTCTGACTTTTGATCTCTGCTCAGGTCTTGATCTCAGAGTCATGAGCTCAAGCCCCACACTGGGACTCCACAGTGTAGAGCCTAGTATGTATGTGTGTATGTATGTATGTATTAAATAAAATAAGTAAAGATAAACTGGAGGCATTAGATAGGATTTATTCACCAGGAAACTCCAGGACCAAGAAAGTAAGTGAGGAGCTTAAAGCAATGGGCTCAAACCTTTCCTACTGGAAAGCACATTCATTAGCAAGGAAAATATTTTAAGGACATTTAAAAAAAAATTTAGTATTGAAGTATAGATGCCATACAGCAGTATATTAGTTTCAGGTCTACAACATAGTGATTTGATAATTCTATATACTATGCAATGCTCGCCATGATAAGTGTAGTTATATTACAATCTTACTGGCAATATTCCCTAAACTGTATTTGTCATCACCATGATGCATTTATTTTATAATGGATAGTCTGTACCTCTTAAATCCCTTTCACCTATTTTACCCCTTTGCCCCCTGCCTCTGCTCTGGCAACCACCATTCTGTTCTCCATATTTATGACTCTCCTTCTGTATTTTGTCTATTCATCTGTTTTGTTTCTTAGATTCCACACATAAGTGAAATCATATGGTATTTGTCTTTCTGACTTATTTCACTTATCATAATACCCTCGAGGTCTATCCATCTTATCACAAGTGCCAAATTTTGTTCTTTTTTATGGCTGAGTAATATTCCATTATGTATCTGCATCACGTCTTCTTCCAGTCATTTATTGATGGACACTTAGGTCACTTCCTATCTTGGCTATTTTAAATAATGCAGCAGTAAACAGACATGCAACATATTTTTTCAAGTTAGCGGTTTTGCTTTCCTCAGGTAAATATCCAGAAATAGAATTACTGGATCATACAGTACTTCTATTTTTAGTATTTGGAGAAACTGCCATATTGTTTTCCACAGAGGCTGCACCACTTTGCATCACCACCAACAGTGCATGACGGTCCCCCTTTTCTCCACATCCTCACCAACACTTGTTACTTCTTGTCATTTTGATACCAGCCATTCTGACGATGCAAGGTGCTAGCTAGTGGTTCTGAGTCCTATTTCTCTGATGATTAGTGATGCTGAGCATCTTTCTGTGTGTCTAGGAAGGAAATACCTTTAACAGTGGGTTCCTGGCCTTATATCCCGTATCACGTATAATACTGTGGCATGGCACAATTTCTTAAAAAAAAAAAAAAAAAAAAAAAGGACAAACCCACAAAAACCTAAGAGTTCAACAAAGGGAAGATGAGGGATGAAAGGGGATGAAAGGGCCTAGGACAGAAGGGCTGAGGAAGGCTTCACAGAGGGGTACATATGGCTGAGTGAGCTGATTATTGGTGGCAAGTCCTTAAGCATTAGATAAATGGCAGTCCCATGGGGGGAGAGAGGACAAGAACCAACAAAGATACAGACAGGAAAGATCATGGCTCATCAAAGTTTGTGAAAAGACCAACCTTGGTCAGCCAGGACAAGCTGATGTTCCAGAAAGGGAAGGGACAGGAGGATGGTACTAGAAAGGTAGGACAATAACTTAGTAATCAAGAGAGAATATGGACATGGTATCACAGATTATTATACAGAGGTCTCCCAGGTAGAAAAGAAAATTTAAAGATGGTAAATGACCGGCGATAATTTGGGGGGAAGTAAAATGCGGGAAATTCTTTTCCTTCCTTTCTATGAAAAGGTCTACGGAAAACAAAAATTACTGGATGGAATAATCGGAATATCTGGATTCAAATTCTGCCTGGCAGCAACTGGAACATCATCTGTGGGCAGCTCAGTTCCTCATCTGGGCAACAAGCAGATTAGACTACATGATTTCTATGTTCCCTTCTAGCCTTCAAATTCTAAGGCTGGATAATGTTTCTCTAAGCTAGAGAAAGACATCTCAAAACAGAACCCAGCCAGGCCCGTGGGTCCTCTTATCTGTCTGCCAAATAGTCAGAAGAGAAATGGAATAGGAGGTTAAACGGGCAGACCCCAGAAAGAAGAGTCACACTTTGCATCTTGCAGCTGGAAGCTGCGGTAATCACACTGCCATCACGTTTCCCTACCCCACTTAGGCCAAGCACTGATTTCCCTATTTAGTCACAGATGATTATGAGAAAATATTATAAATATATAAGCTATACTAAACAACTAAGGCTTAAGAGAACAATTTTTAAAAATTATATAATATTCAGAGTTCCCCAAACCAGAATATTCTTAAGGTGAATATATTATAGCTAAAATCACTTTAATAACAGATCTGTCAAGACTTTACGTTGGTTAATAATAGTCCAGCATCTTTTTGTCTCAATATGTAATCAGTACAAAAAGTTGCATTTCACATTCTATTTAATCTCTTATATAGAGAAGGACCATGTAATAGCGCCAAGATCATCTCAAAAGAAAATTCAAAACAACAGGCAAATTCCATCCCAAACCACCAGCGATTAGAACTCAGTAAACATAAAATCCTGCCCAACTTCAGGTGTGAAATTACTCTTCTGGATTCTGAATGCAAGTGGGTGGTATGTTTTTTTCCCTCCTTCTGACCCCCAAATGAGGAGTTTTCAGATCTATACCACTTTTCTTCAACACAGCCTTGTAAAAGAGACAAGAATGAACTCTTCTTTTCCTTTTTACTCAAAATAACTTGAAAAAAGAAAACTTCCTAAGGGAAGCGCAGCATTGCCTTTATCATGACAGTTCAGAACACCTCTGCAATGTTCTGATTTCCTGCCTCACCCCAATGGAGTTAGGATTCCAGCACTGACAACTTCCTTCCAGCTGTTTTTAAAAGTCTATGTACAGTACAGTTTGTATTTCTTGTAAGTAAAGAATTACTGCTGAGATTGCAAAGTCTTCAGGGTGGAAATTACCTATCTTAAAATATTTTGTCTTCACAATGAAAAATACTTATTGAAAGTACTGTAAAGTGGTTAACTAAACATTAAACTGGGAAAAATTAAACGAGTCAGCTTACCCCCAAAACCCCATATGAATTTACTACTTCTTTTTTTTAAGATGTAAAGGGCTAAAAAAAAAAAGAAAGAAAGAAAGAAAGAAAAAAAAGATGTAAAGGGCTATGTAAACAAGCTTGCAATATCATAAACTAACCCCTGGAGAAAAAAAAGCATTATCTATACTTTCAGGAAACTAAAAAGTATTTAAAATCTCCCCATAAGAACTTTTAAAATGAAATCTTATCTGACACTGCTGTGATTTGTACATAGCCAAAGTAAAACATCATCAAAGGAAAATTTTCTGAGTTAATACAACTCAAAAAGTTAACGAATGCATTCATTCTTTCTCATGATAAAATCCAGCAGCTTACATCTGATACAGGATGGATAATTAGTATAGAACAGCCACCTCTTTATTATGTTTCTCTGTGTGTCTCTATGTAAATATGTGTTTGTGTGACATTTTGTGGGGATAAACTGAAAGGAGGAGATGGTTATCTCTGAGATACATTGTCTCTGATGTATCTGAGATACACTGTCTGACTGGGTCTGAGACTGTGTCTGTGTCTCTGTTACAAAGCACAGTGATTTTTAACTTTTTTTTTTGCCTGAAATCTACCTCAAAAAATAAGTTTTTGTCTGAATTCACAACTCTGAATATATTTACAGGCAAAACTATAAAAACTGAAACAAAAATTTTGTGAAACAGTTATTTTCCTTTACCATATTCAATCTACCATAATGTTATCTTTTCTTCTCTATTTCCCTAAAAAAGAAATGCTGGTAGTGACCTACTAAATTGATTTGAGATTAGACTAACATTGTCATTTGCAGATTAAAAACTAATGGTCTGCTGTGTTTCTCAAACCGTGATGTACATTTGAACCACCAATCATTTCGGGGGGGACCAGGATTGTGCATTTCTACCAAGCTTCTGGGTGACGCCCATGCACTACAGCAGGACTCATGGCACTGCTCTCGGTGCGTGAGGATGAATTTCAGAAAGGTTCCCCCTTCATGCTTTAAGAAGGAACAAGCTGCACTTATTCACAAAATATGATAAAAACTTTTGTTCATTTGATTTGCAATCTAGTATCTGCTCAGAATCACAAAATGTTAGCAATGAGAGAAGACATCAGGGATAATGCAATCTAATAATTCTCAACTGGAAATTTAACAGAATCTTGAGAGATGGTGAGATGGTTATGTGGGGGGGGAGGGGAGTGTTGCAGTATTTTAATTTTTATTAAAGGGAGCTTGGCTTTAATAATTTTGAGAAACAATTACCTAACCTATCTCCCCAACCCAGAGAAGTTGAAGCATATATCCAAGGTCATACAGCTAATTCAAGGCAGAACCAAGTCTCCATTCCCAACTCTGCTGTCAAAAGGCACCAACTACTGAGCGACCCAGGTGCCTCTAATTCAAAACTCCTAAAAATTGTTAAGAATGGCACCATTTCTGTCTTTGTGTATATTAAAAATCTGTGGATAGCATGCACAATCATTATCTACAACAGCTATCTATTAGAAGACACAAAAATCAAACATTAACTACAGCAGTTTTGTTGCCTTTCTGTCAGAGAAGTACATTCAGGGACGCCTGGGAGGTTCAGTGGTTGACCATCTGCCTTTGGTTCAGGGTATGATCCCAGGGTCTTGGGATCGAGTCCCACATCAGGATCCCTGCGAGGAACCTGCTTCTCCCCCTGCCTGTGTTTCTCATGAATAAATAAAATCTTTAAAAAGAGAGAGAGAGAGAGAGAGAGAGAGAAGTACATTCAGGATCAAATGGCAATTTAACAAGCTTAGATTGGAAACCTTTGAAGATGCACCAAAGTTGTCCACCTCCTTTCTGATTTCTCTATTTATGTCACAAATTCATACTCTTAAATAAGTACCTTCAACCTCTCAATTTCCTTACCAAGAAAAAGAGAGATTTTGTACAACTTTTCCTTTTGTGCATTCCAGCACCGGCTTTTATCCTACAGCTTCACAATGATTATGCCCATATTAATTCTCTAAGATGAGCTGATTTGCCTTCAAAAGTCCAAAAATGTATGCAAACCTTGCTCCCAGTAGCTGGTATACTCTGGAAAACTGTTACTTTCTTGGTCTGACTAAATGTTTCCCCAGTTTTGCAGGGACAAGCTTTCGGGAGACGTCAGATCTCTCTTTATCGATACTACAATTTTTGGACTGAGTATCCACTACTTCTAAGAGCTTGAATACAAGCTTCTTCTTCTTCTTTTATGGAATCAGCCCATGCACTCCTGTCTAATCATTTCAGGAGTGATGCTATCAACCTTGGAGTACCCAAGATGCCTTGGACTCTAACCAACTCAAATGCTGGCAAGGTTCATTCCTCTCTTGATCTTGCCTCAAGCAGATAAAGTGAAGTAGAACTGCATTCTGCAGCAAACAGAATCTGGGAAACGGTTTCAATATTTACGTAAACCAGATGCAATTTTTTCCTTTTAGTCTTAAAATTATTTCACAATACTCTGAGTAGGGAGTTATTGCTCAAGAAGAAAAAGAGTGAAGTTATTAACCTTCCTGAACACCTTATTTTCTGTTACTAAACTTAATCACAACGCCTAAGCTACCATCACCTTTACCAAAATGAACTAAATGTACACATTGCTAGTTATTAAAATTTCAGAGGGAGTTTCTTTTTCAAGGAACCTTGGGCAATAAAGTTCTGGCTCGCTAGAATGGAGAACCAGAACCTCCATGTGTGGGGTCTGATGTGAGAATCGCATGACCCACAGCAGCACAGTACTTACAGACTACACTTAAGTTTTACAATCTCCTTTTCTTCTCATTATATTATAGTTTCATTATAATGTCAAATAAAGTATCTTTTACCTTTGCTGCGCATAATCAAACATGCGATCTTTCATTCTCAATCACAATCCCAGATTAACCTAATTTACTAGTGACAAATTTCCAAATTGGGTTTCATAAATCTCTGCCCTTCTAAATGCACAAAACAAGAAACAACATCATCCTTCCCATTGACCACAAAGAAATACTTATGAAGAAAATCATGTCCACATGGAGACTGGCTTAAGAGACTCCACTCAATGACCAGGGACAGGGGACCAGTTCTCCCCTCACCTCCACTGTCCCCCATCCCATCCAAAGCAGCCAGTGCACATTTCCAGCGCAGGAAAGGGAAAAGCAGGCCAGAGCCCAAACACTGCTGTGGCCCCCTGCCCAGACAGAGCAAACAGGAACACAGATTCAGGTGTGGCCTGCAGCTAGGCCAGATCTCTAGAGTTAGTGGACACAAAGCAGTGGAATCAAAACTTCAGCACAGATTTACATTATCAAATCATTTTGAAAAAAAAAAATGCAGGAGAGGACCACAATTTTTTTGAATTTCTGGGGACGCCTGGGTGGCTTAGCAGTTGGGAGCCTGCCTTCAGCTCAGGTCCTGATCCCAGGATCCAGGATCGAGTCCCGCATCGGGCTCCCCACAGGTATCCTGCTTCTCCCTCTGCCTGTGTCTCTGCCTCTGTCTCTCATGAATAAATAAATAAATCCTTAAAAAAATAAAAATAAAATAAAATTTGTTTCTCCATACAATGTCATGCATCCTAAAATTCAAGTTCTTTGGATTTATTTATTTATTTTTTTTACATTTTGGACTAGATTTAATCTCAAAACAGAGCTCGCTGCCCAATTTAAAAGTCAAAGCGTAGAGCAAAAGAATGAACTAAGAATGGTGGGTTTTATTTGAAAAACTTCTAAAATGGGAAAAATCGGGCACTCTTAACTTCTAAAATGGAAAAAAAAAATAAATGAGGACTGAACAGGTAAGCTGCCTTTTCTGTCCCGCGGCCAGGAGGCAGAGGCAGCAGGTCTACCCTCATGCGGAGGACAGCAGCAGCTCCTCTGTGCTTCCCCCCGCCACCCCGTAGCTGCTCCCAGTTACGTAAGAACTGTTCAAAGTAAAATGTCACCCTACTTTTAGAAGAACTTCTATCACCAAGCAAACTGATTGAGAAGATTCAATCTAAAGGGCAGTTTAATCCTGCCTGGATAGATTTTTTAAACGGCAGTCTGTAAATATTGGGGTCAGAATTTTTGTCCATGATGCTGTGGATGGGTAAGCTCACTGTGCTGTCCCTGGAAAGACCTGTGGCAACTTTGCCTGCAAGACAGACTCTGCCTTCATTTCCATTCTCCCTTACTGCAAAGTCCAATTTTTACCTGTGCAAATCCCTGCTAGCAGTTGTCTTTCCAGAAATAGGTAAAAAGCCAAGACTGATGTTTTCCCCTTAATGGAAGGGGGTAGGTTTTAGCCATGTGTTCACTCATTTTAGTTGGAGCTATAATATTTTATCCTTTTCTTACTCTCAAAGTAATCTAGGTGGTCTTTAAGCATAGCTAGAAAAGCAAAAACCAAAGGGGGGCAGAACGTTTTAAGGCAAGGCAACTTAACTGAAAACCTTTTTTCCCCCAGAGAACGGAGTGTTATTCATAGTACTAATCATTAACGTGTAGCATTTACAATGTTTCTGGTACCAAGATAAGTGCTTGGTATGTATTCTTTCTTAAGCAAAACAGGGTAGGTATGATTATCACCAACATACAGTTGAGAAAACAGAATATAAAGGATTTTCCCAAGGTCACCGAGGAGTTAGCAGTCTAGTAGTAAAATAAAGTCGGTCTGACAACCTGTTTAGTTGCTAAGCAGAAGAGAAAAGAGGAGTAAGGTGTGGGGCAAGGGGAAGGGAAGCCCTTAAGTTTCTCTGTTTCTGCCCCCTTGTTGACACACAATTGCTTTAATTAAGGTTTTTAGTCATGGCTACTGCTAGGGTTACTAAAAATCTTCCTGACACCCATCAATAAAACAAAACTTAAAGTTTTGGCTCAAGAAACTGGTGGCCAAACTGTGAAACTCAGTGACGTGTCCTTCCTTACTCCTAAACCAAGAGTAACAACATTACTGTGAAGGATGATTACTGGGGTACTGGGGGGTGGGGGGGTGGACAGCACTGAGGCAACTTGCTTTCCTTTAAATCTTCTCAATATACGATACATAAGCTCAACAAAAGTTTTACACTTTCTAATATGATATTTCTACATTTGATTTAAAGAACAAATCTCCCCCACTAAACCCCTTGAGGACATGTGATCACATCCTGTCTGATAATCCCACTCTGCGTCTGGATCCAGAGCTTTGTGTGTTTGGCGAGGAAATATATATATGTGGCTGTTGCAGTGATTAAAGTACTGAATGTTAAACATCTCTGTGGTACAAGGGGGGAAGAGAAGTCAGCAAGAGTTAGATGGTGGTGGAACCTAAGTATCTTGGAAAGGAGTTTGACATCTAGGGAGAAATACATCAATCATATCATTTTCTTAGCTGAAACAAGAGCTCTACTTCCACTGGAAATCTGTTCTATTTCCTCTCTAGACCGAAGCACCTCTGGAACAATGTCCCAATTCTATGACAGGTGGACTTTTAAAATTCCTAGTTTAGGCTTCAAAACACCAGGGACACTAGACAAATCATGATTGATAGCGAGAATTATAATTCAGGGGAAAATATGAGTCCTAATAATCTTAATCTTATTGCCTCTGGATACATGAGATATGTGGGAATCTGTCTTTTCAAAACAGATTAATCAGAATTACTATAAACCTTCAAGAAGATGTAATCACTTTGGGATCCTACTGCCTTTGGTAATGGCCACATCTGGTCAGGCAGTTGTTATTCATTCTTGCCAGGATTCGCTTTATTAGACTCTCAATTGAAAAATGACACCTTCACTCCAATCCTTTTAATTGATTTTAACCTTAGAGAAGTGTAAGAGAGAGAGTTATTTAGAAGACTAACTTCTTAATGGAGTCATCTGAGTGGTCGAATAAAATTCTTTCAGATGAATGACAGCCCACTCCCCCTCCAGCTTTAAAAAAGAGAGAGAATAGCTACTCCTTGAGATGCACCTCACCTCTTTAGAAAGTTAATTCAATGTAAGTGTAGCCATGCTAATACGATTTAATGTAATGCATTTCTGCTAGGAATTTAAAACTCACAGTTTGTACAGTAACTACAACATCAGATATGTGCATTAAGCTCTTCGAAAGTCAACGATAAATTATAAATGGAGAGAAAATGAAAATGGCTGTATTAGTTTCCGAGGGCTGGTGCGGCTTACAACACATATTTATTCTCTCACAGTTCAGGGAGCCCGAGGTCTGCAATCAAGGTGTCCATGCTCCCCTCAGAGAGCTCTTGGGAGAATCCTTTGCCTTCTCTGGCTTCTGGCAGTTCCCACTGTTTTTTGCCTCTTGGTGGCATAATCAATCCCAAGCTCTGCCTCTAGTTCACACGGCCATCTCTTTTGTGTCTTTGTCCTATCCTCTTTTTATAAGGACACGGAGTCACTGGATTTAGAGCCCACCTTAAATCCACTTTGATTTCATATCAAGATCCTTAACTAACGACACCTGCAAAGATCTTATTTCCAAGTGAATTCATGTTCTAAAGTTCTTGTTAAGTATGAATCTTCAGAGACACCATTCCATCTACTACAGCAGCTTTCTCTAAAGGTCGATTCTGACTCTCTCAACCTTACTTTTAAAAACCTGAGCTATGTAACCAAACATGTGTAGAGTGGGGTGCCTGCTGGCTCCGCTGAGAGAGCGTGTAACTCTTGATCTCGGAGTTGTGAGTTTGGGCCTCATGTTGGATACAGAGATTACCTAAGTAAATAAAACTTACAACAAAAGTACAGAGAATTATTTTGCATGAGCACCCAGTAAGTTATATTACTAATTAATTCTTTCACCATAATTAGACTCAGAAAGAAACTTATGTGTCATCTTGCCTCGCCTCATTTTCAAAGTAAAATATTTCTCTGTGGCACAGCAATTGGGAGTGAAGGTGGGGGATTATTAGAGACCAGCAGATGCCCCAATTTGACACTTCTAACTGCTACCACATATAAGTCTCGTCTCTTCTTCTTTTATCCAAATTTAAATCTTTAATGATAACTATTATCCCTCCAGTGGTATTCTTTTAAGGCTCCAGCCAAATGACAATAACCAACAACTTCATTGGCCAAGACAACTTCTAAGGAGGCAGTACAGCAATTAGGGTTGAAAGGATGGATTCTGAAATCAGACTGCCTTGGTTCTGATCCCACCACTGCCACTCACTCACTGTGACCTTGGGCATAATATTTTATGTCCCCACATTTCCTGTCTTGAGGACGATACCATCTATTCTAGCTCACAGGATGGTTGTGAAGATTGCACAAGCCCATCACAGTAAAATGCCCAGCCTGTAAGAAATGCTCAGTAACCGTCAGCTGCCCTGGAGTTCATCTTTCTCAATGCCCGCCTCTAAACTTGGCATCCAGATGGCCGTGATGGCTCTGCCCAGTGCAGGCACCACCAGACTGAATCTTAAAACTGACTTCTAAGTAGTTTCTCAATCCTCTCCTCCTACTCTGAGGCTCTTTTGCACAGCCACAGTAAGGGAAAACATGGGAAACAAAGATGACCCTGTGGGTTCAGAGTGGAAGTTCCTGCATAAGGCAGGTAAGATGGGGGGTGGGAGATAGGGAGGTAAGAGGGTGACGGGGGTTTCCCAGGAAAGGCTCCCTGGAAAAGCTGGCCTGATGAAATCTGATCAGTCCTCATATTCCCTGGTTTTTTTCACCTGGGTCTAGTTTTATCACTTGAAATTCTAATTAGAGATGCCTTCTGGTTAGGGCCCCTCTTTGAAATCCAAAAACTTCTAAGCTCTGATGGGGGAAATAGTCAACATTAAGACAGTTCAGAAGAGCATCAGCAAGAAAATTTAAAGATGGAACTATGTTCCACTGGAGGTGCCTCGGTTTTGTTATTCTCAATCTTCAGACAGAGAAGAGGAAGAGTGCAAAAGGCCACCCAATTTACATTTTTCATTATGATTATTAGAAGCGAGAAAGCAATTTTTTCCCTCTACCTAATGTACCGTGTGACCACCGTTCGCTCACAGGAGACTCAGAGCTGGAGCTACCGCTACCAGTCCTGAAATTCCATTAGAAGCCTAAGGGTTTTGAGGCTAACCTGGGGATCCAACTACTGTTATAATAACATTTCAGTAGGGAAACCTCAGAGCTACACTACTAAATGCAATGTTGCTATGGGGGGGGAAACATGTCCTGATTAAAAACAACTCAACACAGAGCTGAACTTTTGCATTAGAACTTCTAATGTCTGGGGGATCCCTGGGTGGTGCAGCGGTTTAGCACCTGCCTTTGGCCCAGGGCGCGATCCTGGAGACCCGGGATCAAATCCCACATCGGGCTCCCGGTGCATGGAGCCTGCTTCTCCCTCTGCCTGTGTCTCTGCCTCTCTCTCTCCCTCTCTCTGTGACTATCATAAATAAATAAAAAATTAAAAAAAAAAAAAAGAACTTCTAATGTCTGTGCAGTAGGGTGATCTCATTTCTTTATTGAAATACTGTAATTTTATTAATGTAGGTAAAGCTACGTGAATGGTCTAATCAGCTAAGTCAGTTTATTGGCTAATAGTCATTTGTGGTCAAACCAACCACACAGGCCTTTTCGCACACTTAGTTATACTCCGTTTCCCTCGGTATTTTTCACTGAACTGCAGACTTGGATTATTTATTCCTATTAACTCTGCTTTGGTTAGCTTGGGCCCATTTCCCAGCGTGCTGGTATCTGTGGGCCGTTACTCCAACCAGATCCCCAGTCCTCCCAGCTGGACGTCACCTGAAGGATTGAGAAGCATGTGTCCGTCCCTACGTGCTGCAGAAGTTGCTGTTTTCAACAAATTTTACCACAGGGTTTATCCCATCCTGAGACTGGCCCTCGTCTCTTCATTTTCCTGGGCCCCTTTTCCCTTCTGGCTCCTCAACAGACCTCGAAACGGCGGTCCACGCCGGAGTTCAGATTTCCACGATCCTGTCACCCGCTCTGTAAGTGGGCTTGGGGAGGGGGCGACGGAGGAGGAAAGGCCGAGGCGAGGGACACGCGTGTCCGTACCCATCCTTTCTGCGCCCCGCCCTCAGGAGGGAGGTGCCGGACTGGGCAGCTCGAGCCTCAGCCAGGGCTCTCCAGCGGTCGGCGCTCCTTGCGAAAATTACCAGTACCTGGTAGCGCCGTGGACCGGCTGCGCAGGCGGGGGCGGGGTGCCCCTGCGAGGGCGCCCGGGCCGCGGCACAGGCCGACGGGAGGCAGAAAAAGGAGACGGGCTCCCACGGCTCCTGTGTCCTGGGCGCAGAGATGTCCAGCAGCTCTCCTCTCCTCCTGCCACGTCCTCGGGACGCCGCAGAGCACAGGGCCACTCGAGGACCTGCCTCCCCCGAGCCCCCAACACACATACAAGCCACAGTGAGTTACTTCCAAAAAAAAAAAAAAACACAAAAACAAAAACAAAACCATGGCAAAACTCTACAGGAACAAAAGAAAAGGCTTTTCTGTATCCTGGATTTCAAAGATTTTTATCTGGCCCTTATAAGGCTTACGGCTGGCCCTGGAAACGTAGCTGGCTCAGCACAGTAACAGACGCCTCTGGAAACATTTCCAGTTTCCTACAGAAATCCAGAATGGCTCGGACGCATCGGCCCAGCTAGTCCGGTGCTCTGGCCAAGCAAGTTTCTAAGGGACACGCGTGGTTAGCTTTTCTGACGTCAGTCTTAAGAGACGTATCCCAATTTTTCTTTGGACCCAATTTTGACTTGGTTACTCATAAATTTGTCATTCTCTATTTGGCACCCATTTACATTTCCTGCCTGCATCATCCCTGGACTTAAAAGATCACTGCTTTATAACAGCTCATTCTTCATCACTGAAAGATTCAGACAAGCAGAGCCTCTCCGAGGAATATTTCACCCAGCGGTCCTCAGACTTCAGGGAGCTTCTAAATCACCTAGAGACCTCACAACGGCCCCAGGGTCTGAGTATGCCTGAGGCACTGGAACCCCCAAAATTTACATTTTTAATGAGCACCCCAGGAGATTCTGATGCAGGCAGCCCTAGAACCACTAAAAAGGGCAGAACCAGGATAGTGTACCTTTGAAATCTGTAGTCCTGGTGTTCTTCTACCAGGAAAGTCTACTCTTTGGATCTACAGCTAATGTGAATCTTCAGAGCCCTGGGCTCTCCTACTCTCTTACGCCCCAGCCCCCTGACTCCGCAACTGGGCCACTCCCAGAGTAGCCACCATCCTGCTCCTTGTTCTCCACAGCGTCTCTTTCAACACATCCAAACGACACTTGATCCTTTCCCTTGCCAACAGGAAAAGGCATCTCTTGTTCTAAAACTGCACACACTCTGACCACACCCTCCAGATCCTCTTTTGCATCAGCTGATCTGAGCAATTTCCGGTGCCTTGATCTGACAGTTCTTACCCACCATCCCTCCCACAGCACAGGGGTTTCTGGCTCCTAATTGACATGTAAAGAGTTCTGGGTTAACAACTCTACATACTTCACCGGGTGCAAATGAATACAAATACTCTCCTCGGATGATTCCCCCGGGAGAGGCCTTCCACAGGGCCTCTCCTACATGACAAGACATGGCCATCCTATTCAGTCATGGAATCCAATCCACACGTGTTCATTTCATAGATGGTCTCAATCCTTGTGTTAGTGTTTGTGACTATTTATGGCAAAAACAAAACAAAACAAAACTTTAGAAAGTGGCTGCTTTTTTGTAAACCCAACAACTTCATTTTGGGCAGAAAGGTATAATCCCTGACACACAGCGCTATAGTCACTGATAAATTCTTGCCGAAATAATGATTAGTAAGCATGCTCAATTTCACACACCGGATGTGTTTCTGAAAAATCCTACATGAGCAAATTCAAGCTTTAAATGCAGCAAAGAAACAGGACTTTTAAAGAAAACCGAGAATAAAACCAGCAAATACTGTGCCCCAAATATACATGTAAAAACACTATGCTACATAAATCAAATGCTAGAAAGAAATGCAGGTTCCAGTGCTTAAAAATATGACACAGTCGAGTTGGTAATAAGAAACATGCCCAATCAAAAGAACTCACCAATTAAGCAAAGTTTATATATATAGTGAGGAATCCTTTTGTTAAGAGAAATAACTAATTTATTATTTTCTTAAAGAATTGTTGCCATCCAAGATATCTCTTAGATTTTTTTTAAAGATGTTATTTATTCATGAGAGACAGAGAGAGAGAGAGAGAGAGAGAGAGAGAGAGAGAGAGAGGCAGAGACACAGGCAAAGGGAGAAGCAGGCTCCATACAGGGAGCCCGACGTAGGACTCAATCCCAGGACTCCAGGATCACACCCTGGGCCTAAGGCAGGCGCTAAACCACTGAGCCACCCAGGGATCCCTGTGTCTTAGAGGAAGGGGAGGGAAGAGAAAAGAGAAGGTTGAGAATAAAAGAGTGAGGTAGCCCTCTGACGGAACAGATGAACATCTCCACATTTTGTGTAAGACTCTAGAGTCTTTAATACCACTTCACATTCCTACAGAACTACAGCTCTAAAACAGCTTTCAAAACAATACCTGCAAATGACCAGAACCTCGATATTATGAAGGAAATCCTAATAACTACAGTAACTCACTCCTATTCCAAGTCCCTAGAGGTAACCTGATGCTTTAATGGGTAGTGGTGCAACTCATCCTCTCCTCAAGAGAAAGGGCATTATTGCTTCTCCACCCTACCTACACACAAACCCCAACTGAGATGTGGTTGATGGAAAACCATCATATCAGAATTGTTTTAATGTAATAGCAGGAACTGGAAAAAAAAAAAAAAGGACAGCAGAGTTATCATCTTCCTGGAAGAGGTAGACCTTAAATTTCAATTTAAAGAAGAGAGGAATGTGAACTTGATAACATAAAAGAATAGAATTCTGTGGCTATTTGTGATAGATTAACAAACGCTTGGAGGAGAGAAAGGAAAAACAGACTTCAAGAAGCAATGAAGCACCTTTAGGCAGGAATGATAGGTAAGGACTTGAGCAAAGCTGGTCAGAGGAAGGGGCAGTCAGTTACTCAAGGTCCTTGAAGGCTATGGTTGGTAATGGACACTTCCATGGCCATTTTACGTGGTTAAGCCATTTCCGTAAAGGAGTATCTTTTATCCTGTAGGTTAAACACAACACTATCACAAAACATAAACATTTCCTTATATGTTGTACACGACAGGACCACCAGCATAATACTTCTATTTGAAAGCTAATGTGATCATGAGTGAGTCGTGAAGCGCTTTGGCTTTATTTTGGGCCAACCATGGTGACCAACTGATGTGGTTTGACCAAGATGAATGAATGTCTGATACCAGGTTGTTTCGAGCTGAATTGTGCCTGCCCAGAAAGATCCACTGGAGTCCTAACCCACAGGATCTTAGAATGTGACCTTATTTGGAGACAGGGTCTTTACAGAGATAATCAAGTTAGAATGAGGTTATTAAAGTGGGCCCTAATCCAGTATGACTAGAATTCTTATAAAAAGGGAAAATCTGGGCATAGAGACAGAAACATACACAGGAGAATGGCATGAAAGACTAGAGTTAGGAGAGAGGCCTAGATCAGATTCTTCCCTAGCGCCTCCAATGGGAGCATGGCTCTGCCAAACCTGGACCTTGGACTTCCCTTCCAGACCTGTGAGAAATAAGTTTCTGCTGTTTAAGAACTCAGTTTATGAAATTCTGTTACAGCATCTCTAGCAAACTAATTACAAGGTACATCAGTAGTTTGCTTGGACCAGGATGTTCTGATAATAACTAGTAAAATACAAATTTAGCCAAAAATATATAAATATTTTTTAAGAGAAAAATTTACATTTTACTCCCAGGATGCTATTTCTATTTTATCATGGTTCTCTGTCTCACCACTTCAGAACTATGGCCAAACTTTAGGGATTCAAAATACAAAAACATGACTAAAGTAGTATTGATTACATAGATACATGAAGGATGCCTCCCCATATAGAACCAAATAAAATATGTAGTCAAGACTGAGCCTTTAATCCAAAGCCTTTTGGTCACAGCCATGAATCAGACCTCCATTCACCCGGTTTTCTTCTGTGTCTACCCTGTTGTGACGGTGCTAATACTAATAAGTTTCATTATTATCTGGTTTAAGTTTCATTTTCTTGCAATTCTCTCTGTGCACCTTTTGCTAAAAGAGAGAGCGAAGGATTCCACAGATCAGAGGTCTGCAAACTACCGTCCACAGGCCAAATCCCATCTACCACTTGCTTTTGTAAATAAAGTTTACTGGAACACTACCATGCCCCCATTTGTTTGTGCATTATCTATGGCTGCTTTTGAGCTACCAAAGCCGTGCTGAGTAACTATGAGAGAGACCTATGGACTGCAAAGACTAAAAATATTTACTATCTAGCTCTTTACAGAAAAAAACCTCTGCCAAACCCAGGTATCAATAGTGTATGAAATGTATGAGCAAGTCCTATGTAAACCTTTATTGATTGTTTACCTTCACTGCCAACAGTCCCAACTCCACAAGTACTATTTTCTGATCCTATTTCACACATTCAACCAGAGAACAATGCAAAGAAGAGCCTCTTACAAGTTGAAATAGCATCTTTTTTGCATGAACTTCTCTTAAGGCTCTCTAGTTCTCCGCATTCCTTTAAAGAACTAAAACCAAATGTGGCAGTGAACTGATGCCAAGAGAGTGGACAACACACTTCCTTTTCTTCTACTCTGTGTTAGTACCCCCAATAAGCAGCTCAATATGGCCCATGAAAGTGTAGAGTAACTCTATAAAGTGACAAGCGACCCAGTAATTGATCAGCCAACTGAGAATCTTGCTTCGACCCCAGAATCCAATCAAATGCACCTGGAAGCCAAACAGTCTAAATCCAGGTCAGCTGGAGCACAACAGCTGTAGCACGTAGAGCATGCATGACATGTTCTTAACTATGAATTTCTTAAATATCTGATCTGCCCTTCTTTGTAGCATTAATTCCTACCTTATGTAGGTATTTGTACACCTGCTCCACAGCCCCTGTTAAGACTGTAAGGTTGGGAAGAGGATAGGTAATTTGTAAACTTCAGGGCCTAACATAGTGGTTGGCCCACAATGGGCTCTAAAATATTAAATGACTGATGATCCAAAGCAGATTTATTTGATGCAAACCACACTATCAGGATATATGTATGGGGTTCTAATCCTGGTTTTGTTGCAAATAAGCTGTGTGATACTGAAACATCCTGATCTCAAAAACAAGGACCTGGAAAGAAGATCTCTTAAGATTCTTTTAGCACTAACAGTCCATGCTTCTTTTGTGATACACATGATAGAACAGACATTATTTCACAACACTTCACCAAAACACTAGAATCACATCACTGGATTCATTTACGGCTAATTCTCATGTTGCAGGCACCAGAAAGAATCCATGAGGGTCTCTGACAGACACCTACTCACTTTTCTTTAGGCAACCAAGAACCTTAAAATACTAAAAAAGAGAAATGCTCCGTGTGAACTATTGTGCTTGAAATATCTTAATTATAAAAAAGGGTAATAAACTGGTCATTCAGATTTTTCAAGAACACAGAGCAGTCTGTCCTAGAGGGGCCTTCAGCACAGCAAGGTTGCAGAGTCCTCACTGTGGTTTCTTCTACACAGGAACTTAACCTAGAAACCACAGAGCAAATTTTGCATGCTGTAATAAGTCAGGCAGGAAGGGGCAAAAAATATGTAAATTTGTCTACCCACAGCCAATTATTAAAAAAAAAAAAAAAGAAAAGAAAAATTTAGAGGGCGAAGAGGGCACTGATAATTAAAATGTGTGGGTTTTCTAGATCACTGACATTTTAAACTAGATTGATTTCCCAAGTCAGTAATCATGATTTTCTAAATGCTTTGAGAAGCAGTAAAATAGGTGGAAAAATTAACCTTAAGAGAGAATAAATTAAAAACAAGAGATGATAGTTGGCAGATACCAGTTTATTTTGTCTGAAAATAACATGCAAACATACCATCCCGAAGAGCCTACTTATTCAGAAAAAAGAAAGAAAGAAAGAAAGAAAGAAAGAAAGAAAGAAAGAAAGAAAGAAAGAAAGAAAGCTCCTATGAAAATAGTGGTGCGAGGATGTGCCACACTTGGAAAAAAGCCACGACTTTTTAGATGAAGTGGTAGAGAAGTTAAGAGTCAGAAGACTGAGACTCTTCAAGCTGTGAGACTTTAGACAAATCATCACTCAGTATCTCTGGATTTTAATTTCCTCATGGGTCAATTAAAGAGGCTGTACTAGGTAACGTTTAACATCCTCTCCAACTCCAAACACAAAAGGCTCCTTAAATAAATGTCTCCCAAATATCCCCACAGAATACAGACAGTGAATACTCTAGCGCTAAGTAGTTCTATGACCACATAATTCTAGGAAACAACTAAATGCACAAAGTTGGACAAATGTCTTTACCGCAGTACTTCTCAGACTTTTTTATGCTAATTTATATACTGTTACTCTCCAAGACAATACTACATAGTATGTAGTGTTTCCCAAGTTTCTTTGACCACCGAATATTTTAATTCCTGGAACACTTTCAACATTTAATAGAATCCGAGTATCTTAGTGAACACAATTTGGGGAAAGCAGCTTTAAACAATAAACTTTATGAATTTAAAATCGGATGCTGAAAGAAGCAAAATGATCACGTAACAGTTTAGAGCACCCGTTTCAGAAACTGTAATAACATCTCTGTAGTGTCAACATGTCACAAAGCACTTTATCTCACATTAACTCATTGACCCTTCACTCTAGAAGTCAGGGACAGAGATAAGAATCATTTCCATGTTACCAATGAGAATGGAGTTTCACTTCTAGATCTTTCTCATCGCAAACTATTTTCTGCTAATGAACAGAATGATCAATCTTCCGCCACTAGTATCATTTCAGACTTCCCTTGAGCCATCCTGTAGGGTCCTCTTGTGCAACTGACTTGGGTGACACTCGGAGGAAGGAGGGAGGCCCGACAGAGGCCCTATGGTAAGTACTATGTCAAGTGCTGTGACATACGTGACTTCATCTGATCATCTCAATAACATTAAATAACTAGAATATCTAGCTTTGCCACTGAGGAAATTAAGACCAAGACAGTTTAAGAAATGCATTCACTGTTACTGTGAACTAACAAATGATGAAGGTGGGATCCAGACCCATGTCCACCTTTTTTCCTGTAAGAGCAGTAGATGAGCTCCTTTCCGCTGGTGGAGTGGGAGACAGAAGGCCTAGAAGCTGGGTAAAAATCCAGGCTTTGTACTTAAACTGTCTGGAACTATGAAAGAAGAAGAGGAAATATCTCACAGGGCTGTTGCAGAAGAGGGACGATGAAATATAAGAGAGGCCAGCCTTGTGCCCAGTGCACAGAGTGCTCAGCAAATGTTAGCTTCTTCCCTTCCCCGAGCTACATGTTTTCTGAGGAGAATTAGAAAAGATAGTTCAGATGCTAAAGTACTAAACAGAACCAGAGGTAGAAAGAGACAAACAGGTGTCTCTGGAACAGTGTGCAAAGGCTCCCGGAGGGGTCGTCTTAACAAAGTGGTGATGATGAGGAAGGTAGCACTGATAAAGCCAGAAATCCATCCCACATTCTGCTCTGAAGTGGAGTCCAATCGAAGTTTGGGCACTAGTACTTCCTAAAGAGCAGAAGAAAACATAATTAAGGAAGGGAGAGAGGGAAGGAGGGAGGGAAACCATTAAGTGATGGAGTTGAGATACACACATAGTTCCACCTTTTTTTCTTTAAAAACAACTTCAGGTGCTTTGAAATAGATTGACACTGTGTTTTAAAACTTAAGTTGGACTTGCGGTTCAGTTAAAAAAAATACTGTTTTATTTTGGTTTGTGGTTCATGGTTCATTGAAGTCTGTATGAAATATGATTTGATTCACCCAAATCCTATAACAGTAGAGATAGGGGGGTATAAATTATACAAGAGCCACATCTTCACAAGTACAACCACCTGAGCATTTACTGCATGCCAGACACATGCCCAGGATCTGAGAGTCCTCCAAGCAGTCCTCCCTACAAGGTAACATCCTGGAAATATTCCACCTTCAAGATATTGAACCAGGATTTTCCTCTCACATTTCTCCTTTCCTCACTCCCAGAGACTTCTCTTTATCTTCTCATAACTTGCATGCCCTTCCCTGTTCCCAAAGTTCATTCTCCCTCTTCATTTCACCTGTCTCCTCCTCCTTCCTAACAAGGAGACTCAATCTTTACACTTATTCATCTTAGCAATACCAAATCCTCTTTACCCAGATTCTCTCCCTCCATTTATTGCTGGAAAAGAGTCAAAATAATCTGTCAATTGAGACCATTGAAGTCCCAGGGGCCCTCACCATTGCTCAGTCATCTTTTTATTCATCTCAATTTGAATCCTTACCAAACTCCCAAAAGCAATTATTCCAAATCTTTTGTCATGTTCTTTAAGCCTAGAATTACAACCCTGCCCCGTTTGGGTTTTGTTTTCTGTTTTTTGTTTTCAGTTTTTAAAGATGACCTAGCCTCTTTACTGAAATGTAAGCTTTCAAGAGACTGAGCTTCTCTGCTCTTCCTACTTCTCCCTGATGTTCCTAGCATAACCGTCCTCCTCCTTCCAGTATCACTGACAGAAACTCACTGAGCTCCCCTTCCTGTAAGACTAACTGCCTCAATCTTTCTTAAAATAAAGGCCTATTTCCAACTTCTCCTTCTGTTTTCTATTACCTTGTTCTACCCTATGTCCATAGTCAGATACTAACATAATCTTGCCTCAAGGCTGTCCGAAGACACTCTCCTTCAGACACCTGATTTCTTTAAAGACACACCCCTCCTCACTGATTCCCTCCTTAAATCCTCTGGAATGTGCTTTCTATGACCCATATCCCCGCCTTTCCCCCTTCCCTGCCCCACCACACACATACTACTCTATTGAAACTCCTGTTTCAAAGGCTTTCAAAGACCTCCCAATGGATTCTTCCAATAGCCTTTACTCAGCCTTTGTCTCTCCTGATCTCCAGGAAGCATGTAGCAGTGCTGACCATGTTTTCTTGAAGTTTTGTTCTTCTTGGGCTTCTGTGACACTCTGCACTTCCCCCACATTTTGCCATTTCTTCCCCCTTCCCTTGACCAAAGGCTCATCTTCCTCCTTCCCACTAAAGAACCTGTCTTTCCCTCGGCCTCTTTACGACACATTATCTCTTCCTCTGGAATAGTTCAACCTATTCCCAATGCTCCAACTCCCATGTTTCCAAAGGCTCTGAGCGTGGTGCCCGCAGCTCCAGTTCTGCCTGGGAAGGGTAGTAATGTGTGGTTCATGTAGCCAGGTGAAAATGGCCAAACCAAGCTCACTGCCTTTCCGCAGAAATTTTTAGTGTGGGAGGATGAATACTCTCCAACCCTACCCACCCATCTTCCATACACCTGTTGAACTGGGTGATCTTTTAACAAAACGAATCCACTTGTTACACACTAGAAAGTATAGACGACCACATCATTTAGATGACATGTACTACCAAGAAAAAGACTTCCTGTATAAGTGCTCCACTCCAAAGAATGTGGGGATCCAGGCCAAACATGAAAATCCATGCACCCATGTGACAGAGCCTCTATACTGATTTTAGGGCAACCCCAAGGAAGCAGTAAAAAAATGTTTATAACCATCTGCTAGATGCAAAGTGAGTTCTGACGGTGGTTGGTGCTGTGGACGCTTCTAGCCCTGCAGGCTGGACGACTCTTTCCTAATGAGACCGACTTGCATATGGAAGGGCCTTTTGCATCCTTGGTGCCTAAACACTGAGCATCAGCAGAATTTAGCACCCCGTCCCCCCAGTTTATTTTAACACATAAAAAATGTAGAAAATCCCTGTATCAGATCTCCTTGCTGCTGAACCCAGAACAAGCAAGGCTGTGCTAACTTTTTATTTCCCTAGTCATCTAAAACTAGAAACCTAGGACACTCTTTTACTAAACCACCCTCCCCACCCCACACCCCACCCCCGCCCTCCATCCAGTCATCAGTCAAATCTTGTCAATGCTTTGTGTAGGATCTTAAATCCATCTCCTCTAATACATCTGCACTGCCGTTACTCCTCTTACAGCTTTATTTCAACTGGGCACCACCTTCAACACTAGGGTTCTCTTATCCAGTCATTCGAACAAGCTGGGCCCTATCCCCGCTGCCCTCCGACATCTCTACCCTACAGTCTGGCTAACCTGCATTACTCACTCTTCCCCTAATAAAGCCCATGCTTTCTATCTTCAAATCTTTGCTGTAATATCCCTTCTGCCTGAAATGTCACCTTCCATGATGTAACCAACGATCCCATCTCCTGAGGTAGAAATCTGGCATCATCTTTAAGTCCTCTGTCTCCTTCCACATGTGGTCATAAAGTCTTTTGGAAGACACAGATCCCGTTGGCACACTGACTGGTGAAAGCTGGGAGCCTCTCCCCAGGAAAGAGCTAATATGTGCAACATTTTACATACTATTTTAGAGGCTTTACGTACTCAAATGTCTGTAAAATTGGGTTGTTCCTCTTGTCCACAATTTAACTGCCTTATTTTGGGTCCTCACTATCTCACAGCTGTTTTAAGAGCTAGCTTAGTGATTTCCCTGCCCAGCCTCCCCTCTGATGAGCGGCAGTGTATCCCAGGCTTACTGCAGGCCACCAGCTTACTTCCTACAGGATGGCTGTTCCCAAAACCACCTAACTTATGTCACACACTCAGTAGCTATTTTATTCAATGTTTTGGAGTCTGTTAAACTTTCAGTTAAACAGAAGAACATATCCACTGTTGGTCTGATGCATCTGACCTACAAAAGTGAGAATAGAGAGAGAAAGTAAAGACAAAGTCATTTCTAGAATCTTTCACTGGGTAGGACTGGTTTGATCATAAATGGTCTTCCAAAAGGGCCATTTTTAGGCAGTTCCCTGAGGGAGGGAGAGACAGATCTTGTCTTAGAACAGAGCTGAAAGGAAAGTCTAGGTGATGGGAATGACACGAAGGAAAAAATGCAGCGGAATAACCTGAGCGAGTCCCAAACATGAAGCTGCGTATCTGCGCCCAACCTACATACGCAGCAGTGAAAACAATGAGACTTGAGCAGATTTTGTAAAGTGACGCATCAGCTAACAACACAGTAAGAACCCAACACGGCAACACTGCTTTCCTTCCTCGTGCTCTCTGCCCCCACCTCTTCCTTCCTCCCCCAGGCTCTCTCCTCCTCTCCCTCGGCCTTGTAGCCTCAGCTGCATCCAAAACTCCCCTGATGGACTGAAAATCCCCCTGGGTTACACAGCAACAACGGCTTCTAAAGTGCTGACATTATCTGCACAGTGTCTTTCTTACAGAAACCTCATGTTCCATTATAAATTAAAGACGCCTGTAAAGAAGCCACACCTCCCACTCCACTGCCCTTTCAAAAAGCTAACACTGAAAAGGAAGTCTGCCATGAAGACAGTCATGAGTATTCATAAAAAAAATAAATCCAAAGGATTCCGACATAAGTAGTAGAACAGTGTCCGTTTTTCACATCTAATGTGGAAATTAAACGGGGAGGATTTATCTGTCCATCAGACAGCTGTATTTAAGTGCAGCTCTGAGGCAGACGAAGACAGAGACAATAGTGGTCGATTCTTTAGTATTTAGGATAGCTACTTTCTTGCAAAGTAATCCAAAATATGAAATTTCACATACAGAGCTACAATTTCCCCCTACTGACTCATGTAGATATAAACTGGTATCCCCCAAAATGTCTTAGAAACAGTTTTAAAACATCAAAACATAGAAGACCTGTTTGATCTTGAATAAAATAGGAAAATACTAAGTTCATAAGTATGAAAACCATCCATCAGCAATAGGTGATTTCCAAAAAGACAGTATTAAGAACAGAAAGTCATAAAGAACAGGAAAGGACATCTCCAAGCTCAGGCACAGAAACAAGTCGTGCCTAACTGCTACTTGCTGAAATTCTCAATGACACAAATTTCTTGAATGTTCACAATTTTTAGACATTAAAATAATATGATTTTCTAAATTTTTTCACTTCATTTTGATCTTGACAACCAAAGAACTATATATTTGTTGTGGGAAGCAAGAAAGACTGGAAGGTCGAAAAAAATGTAAACAATCCCTAAAAATAAGTCACTCGTGATTCTACCTACCAACAGAGGAAAATATTTGTTAATATTTTGGCAATTTTCCTCCAGTCCTTTTTTTTAAATGCATTTTTGATACTGTAGTGTATGCACAATTAACAAGTATAATCTTCCCTAGTTTACACTACACTGTTTTGAAATTCCGTACACTTAAGTAAGTAGAATCAAAATACAATTCTATTTATTAGGGTAGCACTCTGTATCACACCAAGTTTTGTTGTCACTGCTGCCACTTACTAAGTGCTAACAACAGCTATATTGATTCATTTCTTGAACACAGAATTCGGTTTGTTCCACTGAATTTTTTCACCTGTCTTTACTCCAGAAAAAGCTTGCTTCCTTCCTCATGGCCTATCCTATTTCAAAATTTACTAAGCTTTTAGAATGTATGAAGCAAAGCATTCTCTACAGATGCGAGATTAAGAAACAAACACCCACCAAACACCTACAGATGTCCAAGAACAAAAATAATAATAATAGTAATGTTTATTTTTCCTGAGTAATGCAAAGACGGCGCCTTTGAAAACCAAATATACAAACAAGACAAAGGAAAGAATTCAGGAAATCATCGTGCATCTACACTAATAATCAAATCTGTCTGTTTTCAAGCAAATTAAAAGGTAGAAATTCTCATTGGTAAGAGTGATCAATGCTCTTTTTTTCCTTCTCCGAGCATGTGTTTGCGTAAAACAGAGAGGACTGAGAAAGGCTCTTTCCCCAAAGAGAAGGCAATGCAATCTCTGTTAATAAGAGGCTGATACAAGAATAATTGTTTTGAAATATGGTGGAACGTACTTTTCAACTTTCTGGTTCTTCCTCTCTCTCTTCCAGGGGTTGAGAGTCTCATCTTCCAGCTCCAGGGCCTTAACCCATCAGGAGGCTGCCCTCACATTCTAAACATAGTCTACTCTCAGGCTGTGTCAAGGTCTCCCAGGATCACACAGAGCCTCCCAGGACCACCCACTGTTGCTTGCTCTGTGGGGACATTAATAATAGTAGCATCTCAGAAGGACTGCCAGCAACAACCCTGTGCAATGGGCACTATTGTCTTTCCTTAAAAAAAAAACAACAAGGTTTTGGCAGGTTGGTGAAAAGCATGCAAGTAAGTGGTAGAGGCCAAACCTAAGTCAGGGTCTTTCAATTAGCTTGAGTGAAGGTTAAAAGAAGCTAGTGTGAAATCTGCATTATCAGGGTTCAAGGTATATACCAGGAGGCAGTATTTTAGTGGAAGAAGCAGGAAAAAGACGGTTTATAATTATGATTTTTTTTTATAACTAGTTTTAGAAAGCAAACTGGGTTCCTGGGAGATGGGGTTGCTGGATTGAGCGAATAAAAATTATACAGTAGCACACGGTATTTGGGACGTACCTATATAAAGCATTATTCATTGCTTATCTGAATTTCAAATTTAACTTGGCATCCTGCATGTTACCTGACAACCCTAGAGTAAAGGCCTTTATGAAACAAACAAAAAACACTAATAAATTACCGAGCTACGCTTCCCAAAGCTGCAATCTGGGACGCTCTGTGTGCCACGTGTCTTCGGGAGGCCAAGTAAAGGGAAGTGTAGCGAAGCTCCAGCTGTTCTTAGCTGCTCTTCCTTCTCTTTTTCCTGGTAGCAGACCCAACCCTTGATGTCAGAGACCTAGCTTTCACCAACTAGGCCATTTAAATTCGCGGCTTCAAAGTTCCTGACCCTTCTCTCCTTTATATGGATGTTGTGAAGATGAAATATACTTGAGGTTGGGAAGGAATATCATCCATGTGTCTTTAAATACTTATTTTTGGTGGACTGCTTTAGAGATACGTTCTCAGAAACCTGGGCAGAACGGATTCCCCCGGCCCCTGGCCCCACCACCAAGAACGGGCTTGGAAAGGACTGGCCAATATGGGGTGAGCCCAGCTGACAGCAGCCTCAAAAAGGAAGAAAGAACAAAAACTAGAAATGTGCTCAAAACCTGAAGTGCACTACAGAAAATGGAGTGAGTTGCCAAAAGGGTTACCCAGCAAGAAAAAGGGGGTGATCACAGATGGGGAATTCTATACTTTTCAAGTGGCCACGGCTACATATTTAAAGTACCGTTCCTTAATTCATAAACACTACTCACTTACCAACACACTGAGATAGCTTCATGTAAAAACAAAAAACAAAAAACAAAACAAAACAAAAAAAACAATATGACCTTACTTATGCAGACCAATTTAGTTTTCTGTTACCTCCCCTAAACTCCCAGTCTCTGTGGCCTGAGTATGCTTACCTTCATCTAAAAACAACAAATTGGGAGTAGCTCACAGTGTTCATTTAAATATTTCTAGGCACAACTTTAATCTTCAAACTTAACAAAACCCAATCTACTACACATCGATTGCTGTGAACAGAAAGTGCTTGAAGAGGATTAATCAACAGCTTTGTATGTCATCCTCCAACAAGGCCAAACACTGAATCACTGTGGGATTCTTCACGTGCAGCTACACCCAGTTAATCTTTAAGAAAGCAGCAAACTATGTAAATCTACTTAAACTGGGGAGATAAGTACTTCACTCATCAAAAGTTAGCAACATTTAACAAGTACAGCTATTAGCTGGCAATATCATTTGTAAAGAAAAAGGCAGACACAGGCGCACGCGCACACACACACACACACCCCCGAAAATTCTTGCATTCACTCCTCTACCAGAAAAGGCCCCACTGCAAACCACTAGGGCATAGAGCAAGAAAGGAATTGCTACATGCCACAATTTGTAAAAACCAAATTATATAACATAACTGAGTCAAGTGCCCAGAGAAAGCAGTTCTAAAATGGACGTCAGAAAGCATGGAAAAAAGAGGCTAATAAAAGAATTCAAAGAAAAATGGAAATATTTGTTTTCTGTACTTAAAGCATTTTTCTTCTTTTGAAACACAATAAAATATGTTGATAACTACAGAAGTCCTGATAAATGGTTTCTGTTTCGGTTGGAGGGGCGTTTTCACACACTCAGACCCGGTTTATGCTTAAGGAGTACCATGCATTTGAAAGTCACGGTCAACAATAATAGGATGCACATACTTCTCCACTGAGGCTTGAACAAACAATCTTTGTCTAGATACTACCTACTGGGTTATCACCTCACTCAAAAGTGTCTCACTTTGACCTGAGCCAAGCAGGTGTATTTCTAATGTGCTCACAGGCCTGTGATGCAGGAAAATCCTGTTTATCCGAGATGATGCCAGAGATCAGTGCTCTTTGATGCCCTGGACATACGTTGTGCAGGGGCAGGAGGGGGCCAGGCACCACCTACCTCTGCTTTAACTGCAACTGGCTGACTCTTATGCATGTAAAACACAAAGTCTTAAAAAAAAAAAAAGAGTCTACAATCATCTACTGAAGTAATACTTTGGCTTTCAAATATCACGAACCCATCATCCGTATCATCCATTTATTTCACCTTCACTTCCAATCTCACAACCTCCACCCTTTCCCTTCACAAAAAACAAAACAAAACGAAAACAAAAACAAACTCCTCAGAAGGTAGAGGAATCCCTAGACTAGACTTTGGAGAAGAGAAAGACAATGGGCAGTGATGCGGATGAGGTCCGAACGAGTTTCCGTTGAGATATGCATGTAAGTAGGCAGCTAGCTGCAACTGTGATAGTTTTAAGAGCTTAACTCCCAGGGTCCAAATCCCAGCTCCGCACTTTGGGTTGTACAGACTGGGCAAGTGACTTCACCTAGGTCTAGTTTTCTCAAAAGGAAAGGAGATCTTATCACCTGTCTCACAGGACTGTCCAGATGACTAAAATTAGTTAATCCATCTAAAGCACTTAGAACATGGACCAGTAGGCAGTAAGTAAGGCGCTCAGTGACGGTTAGCTACTAGGAATACATATCCGTAAAAAAACAGGAATCTCCTTCCTCCAAAGGTGACTTTTAGGTATTCCTCACACTCAGTTTTTCCTTCAGGCAAATTATCGCAATCAGCTCTAAGAGCGGCTTATAGATTTGTAGATTAAAATCAAATCACATTATACACCTAAAGTTTACCTATTCTTTCATCAAAATGAGCAAATTAATATGAACCGAAAGGTGCAAGCTTAGTATCACAAAGTCTTCTAGAAAGCATTAATTAGACTTCCCGTTCAGACTAAGCCAGGATGAGATCACAAAGTCACTCATGGTAACCAGGTCCCCACGCTGGAAGTGTGCTTTCCCAGTGAATGGCTAAATACTAACAAAAGAAGCCTTTGACTCAAATACCACTGGTACCCGGGGTCTTGTGTCAGTATAATGCCTACACATTCATTTCTTTCTTTGCCTATAGAAAAAAGAAAGTCTGTTTGTTTTTCTGATTCAGTCAGCCCTTTTAGTCTCTGAATCTAAGGAGAGCCCAGTGAAAAGAAGAGCATCTTATCAGCGTGCTCCAGACCAGCAGGCTGTCCCCCTCCACACACAAAACCTCCAGCCCCTCACAGCAAAAGGGCCTCGCCCTCAGAGCCTTTTCCCCATTTCAGAGCTAACACCCCGCCGGGTTTTGACAACAAATAAATGAATACACAAGGCCTTTACATAATTAGCCATCTTTTCAGGTAGAGAGAGGTGGGTGGAAGAGGAGGGTTCAGGAGAAGAATATTTATTGTAAATTGGCATCACTGATGAAGTTGATGTAAGTGTGTTGGATCCGAGGGCATTTATTTTAAATGAGGCCATAGGAAGTGAGTTTAGAGATGCCTGGTTTAAAATCTAGACAATTTTAGCAGACAAGCCAGAAACGCAGATTTTTCCCCCCATGGGAAAAAGGAAAAAAAAAAAAAAAAGAGCTTTTTTACTTAAGCCAGCTAAAAGTTGCACTGACTTGGCCAGCAAGGGCACACAGACCAGGATGTGTTTACTGCCTTTTCAAGGGAAAGCTAACGAGTAAAAGAACCAAGGGCCAGAAAACAATACTTTCTGACACTGTCACTGTTTGACCAAATTAGCCCTACTCTCAGATATGCTTATGCTAAGACATACCCCCCCCCCATCAAATGACTTTGAGAACAAAAAGGAGTAAATATAATCAATAAGCCTGTGAACGTCTTTGGGAAAGCCACCGGGCATCACTGTCATCTGTCACGATCCTAACAGAGCTACGGTCTGCATCGAAGGACAGAGTCCGCTTGTATCATTATTGGGATAATAACTTAATTGATTTGTCTCCGTGGCTAAGGATGCAGACAAGGGATCTGCCGTGGAAGAAAAATATCTGCGATCGTGTTTTTGTTTTCTCAACAAGCATCTTGCCGCTGACCTCTAAATCAGTTTAACCTTTTCCAAACAGACCTGCACATTTTTTACATAATTTGGAGCCAGGTCCTGTTGCTGCTGCTGCTGCTGAAGGGCTCTGCGAGATTTATCACAACATGGCTTCAGTAACCTTCTTTTAAAAACAAAGATGAAAAAAACAAAACAAAACAAAACAAAAGGCCGAAACTACAGGCTCCCAGCTCCGCTCCTTCTCCCGGCAGGGGATTTCGCTCTCAGCACCAAAGTGCCTTTGGAGTTCAATCTGCTAAAAAATGTATGAAACGGCATTGAAATAGGGAAAGGCACGCGTATGACTCAGGCTTCTCCAGGTCGCTGTGCAACTAGGATGTCAAAGGGCTTCCCTGTGCTTCTGAAAACTGAAAACCTTGAGAAAGTGACAGAAGTTCCTGTTTCGTCTGCCTCCCTCCCTCCCTCCCTCCCTCCCTTAATATATATGCGGGGGGGGGGGGGTGCGCGGCCCGGCACGGCGGGTCTTCCGGGTGCGCGGAGCGGCGGGCAGGTCGGTCCAGGTCGAGCGCAGCCGGCGATCGCATCGTCTGCACACAAAGGTTTCGGGGGGGGGGACCCCAAACTTGTTGCGGGGCTGCGGCAGCCCCCGCGCACCCCCCCCCGCGTCCCGCCCCGCGCGGCCGGCGGGCACCGGGCTCCCCCGCGCTCCCCCGGGCTCCCCCGGGCTCCCCCGCGCTCCCCCGCGCTCCCCCGCCGCGCTCCCCGCCCGGCCGTCCCCGCGGGCCGCCGCCCCCGAGCAAGGTCGCCGCCCAGCCTGCGCCCCGGGGCCGCGGCGTCGGGCCGGGCGGCCGCCTCACCTGCTTGCGGTAGGGCGTCCTGCAGCTGCTGCTGCCCCCGGGGTTCCCGCTGCTGCTGGGGAAGATCATCGCGGCGGCGGCGGCGGCGGCGGCGGCGGGCGGCGGGCGCGGGGCAGCCTCGCCGGAGGGGGAGGGCGCAGGAACTCGGGGAACTCCCTCTCGCCGCGCGGCGGCGGCCGGCGGGGGCTGCAGCTCGGCCGCTCCTCCTCCGCCCTCGGCCTCGGGACTCGCCTACGAGCGCGGCGCGGCGGCGGGCGGCGGGAGGGCAGCTCGGGCGGCCGCCGCCCTGCGTGCCATGGACGGGAGCTCGCCGCCGACGAGCAGCGCCGCCGCGTCCCTCCTCCCGCGGCCGCAACCACCGCCCCGAGAGCGCGCCGGCCGGGGAGGGAGGCGGGCGGGGGGGCGGGGAGGCGGCCGCGCCCCGCCCCGCCCCGAGAGCGCCCCGCCCCGCCCCGCGCCCCCCGCCTCCCCGCGCCCCCCCACCCCGGCCCCCCGCCCCGCCCCGCCCCGCCCCGCCCCGCCCCGCCCCGCGCCGCGCCGCGCCGCGCCCAGGCCCGCCCGCGCCTCCCTCCCCGCCCGCCCCCGGGCGCCGCAGCCCCGCGCCCCGCCCCGCGCGCCCCGCAGGCCACGGCCAGGGCCCCCCGGAGCGCCCCCGCCCCCGCCCCCGCCCCCGCCCCGACTACCGGCCCACGGAGCAGCTCCCGGCAGACCTCGGGAGCCCACCTTCCCCCACCACGACGCTGACACTTTAACCTCGGGAAGCGGGGCCCACGCGCCCCAGCTCCCCGGGGCGAGCACTCGGGAAAGTTCTGAGTCGGCTGCCGGGCCGGAGTTGGCCAGCCTCGCTTCAGACTCCAAGAGCGGGCCCCTCGGCGGCCATGGGTGGGCTGGTAACCCCCCCACGCTGCAGGGGTGCAGGCCGCCTCTGGGAATTGTTCGATGCCACCCAATGTGTTCTGCCGAAGGCGCACAGAAACGCCAAAAGGGGACAAAGGGAGGAAGCAGCCTCCTTTGTTCCCCAGTTGAAACTACGGAGGGCGCCTCCAGATGCCCCCTTTTCTTGGTCACTTTCAAGCTGCTGTACGAAGCCTAGAACCTCGCAGAAGGCTCCACGGCAAGTCCCACAGGCAGAGCCCACGGCCCCGGGGGGCCACTGAGGCAGGCCTGCCATCCCTCACGCTGGCCTGCCCAGCTGTACTACGGGGACAATCACAGCAGCTCGCCCCCCGGCCCCCGGCCCCCGGCCCCCCGCCCCCGGCCCGGCCTCTGACACCTTGGAGACAGCCATCTGCCCTGATCAGGAAAAACCCTAACTCCTCTCAGAAGTGAAGACACTCCACCTCCAGCTGCCATAAGGAAAACAAAGTGTCCCCTAGGGTCTTCCAGGGAAGCTGTGGCTATTTGATCTCAGGGTTGGGAGTTTGAGCCCCATGTTGGGTGTAGAGATCACTAAAAAAAAAATAATAATAGTAAACTTAAAAAGCTGTATCTATTCAAAGGTTTTTCCAGCAGCAAAGAACGGAGAATGTTCATCTCCGATAACCTGCTTGTGACTAAGTGAGTCACCTCCATATTCCAAAATGCTCCCAACATTCTCCAGCAAAAGTGATGAAAACTAGCAAGTCTCACCTATTTAAAAACAGCAACATATACACAAAATATACTAATTCCTAATTCTTTCCATTGAAAGCAAAAAGCAGCAGCAGCAAAGGAACTTATTCTAGGCACGGTACTAGGTACACCGTGGACAAGTTAAGAACTGGCTGGAATAAAATTCGCAGAAACATATCTGTCTTTTAAAGTGATTTAAATAAACAGTCCAACTAACATTCAGTTGCATGCTGATATTATATATATGCTACAACTATTTCCTACCAGTCCATGGATTTACAATTGTTTCGGCTGCCACTTTGCTATCTGCTGTCACTAGGGCGCTTTACTACAAGTTATCAACCACAAGTATAAAAATACAAGGTGTTAAGTAGAACTGTTCAAGCTATAGGTACCTTTTCCTGAGAAATTAATGCCCCAGCAGTTCAGACCTATCATCTGTGGAAAAAATTCCAGGTACAACCTCAGTGGTCAAGACTGGTCCCTTAGGAAACTACAATCTAAACCACAAGGAACAGCACAGATTAATTGTTCTACAGCTCTCCTCTAAGTTCATAATACTTTTGATGTTGTGCTATTCTAGAATACTAAGACTTGATTTGATACCCTGCAACAGCTGTACAGGAATAAGGGAAAATTTCAAGTGATAATAAAATTTAAATTAGAATACTAAAATATACTAAAAATACTTTATACTGAGTATACTAAGAATACATTCATATTCTTATTAAATATAAATAATATTAAAAAGACTTTTTAAGAATAAAAAGGATATCTAAAGATCAAAAAAATATGTAGCGTCCTACAATGATGAATGACATACAAGCAGAAAACACAAGGCATATATTTTTAAAGACAATGTCTACCATCCAGGATTCAAAAGTTTCAGGCTTAGGTAGGTATACTATGCTCTTACACAAAGCAGTATAAAGAAAGGCAAAGACAGCCTCAAAGACTATAAAATGTAATGAAGTCACTAAAGTCCAAACGGTTCCAACCTAAGAGAAATAACAGAAATGTGAAATCATGTGTGTATATATAATCAGTTATAGATATTCACAAGTGGTTGGTTGTAAACGATTACAGGGATAGATCCTAGTGAGATTCGTCTGGGAAAGTTTATTGACCTTTGAAACAAATTTGTTTTAAGACAGACAAAGCAAGGAAACATTCCAGAGAAACTGCAAGTTATCATGGGAAGAATTAGGGCTTTGGAATCTGTCCTGTAAAATACTCCTTCTCCTGAAAGGGAAACGGAGACTCTGCTGTCCAGGTAGTCCTACAACACCCTGCACCTCCAGCTCAGTTGGTGGGTAAAGTTATGGGAATGTGACCCAAAAGCAGCCAATCCGGAGACAGGCCAAGTGACCCATGACATGGTTTGGTTTAGAGAAAAAAAAAAAAAAAATAAGCAGAGCCAATCAGAGTCTCACCCTTGGGAATCTGATTCAGAAAACTCCAAGAGCTGAACTAGTTAGGAAAGGGGCAGAAACTGCAACAATGCCAGGGGGTAGAGTTGAGGCCACAAAAAGCCAAAACCATATGCAAGCCAAGGTTATGAAGAAGCAGAAACTATGAGTAAACAGGAAGCTGACTGGCAGCAAGCAGAGAGTAAAGCAGATGCCAGGAGCGGGTGAGCACTTGGCCGTGAGATGATGAAGGGAGCAGCAGTCCCTGGAGCAGCTTTGGCTTCCAATGGCCCCTCCATGTGTATACTTTACCCCACCTCCCTTCTTCAGATGGCTTAAGTGAATCTGGATTTCACAATCCAAGGAGCCAAACAGATCTGGCTCCACATTTCAGCTTCTCACTTACTAGCCACATGGCTTGGGGCAAGTTAGTTAACCTCTCCGAGTCCTGGACTCCTCACAGATTGTCTTAAGAATATATACAGCACACCAACAGAAGTGCCAAACTCAGTAAGTGGCAGCTGTTGTTATTGTTTCTCCAGGTTTTATAGCGATGGTTTGTAGATTTAAGTGGGTGTACAGTATAAGTAGCGGATGCCCAGTACGTCTGGCTGACCCTCAATTCCATCTACACCCAGGAGCAAGGGTGTAGATGGGATTGACAACATCCGAAAAGAGCTTTCTAAGACTGGCAGGCCACAGATTTAACCTTTAGAGATGGGGAAAAAAAAAAAAAAAAAGTGTGGCAAAAGGTCTGTTTCAATAGTCTCATTGCCCTGAAGTTTTTCTCCCACGTTTGTTTTTGTCCGATTTCCTTTAAAGAAGTTACGTGTTGGACCACAACCATTTCTATATGAACGGGAAGACCGTGGGCAGCAGCGGAGACCGCACTGTAAAGCAGGAGGAGTCTGCAAAGGAGGACGGTATAAGGACGGAGCCATCAGTACAGGCAGGAGCCTGCGATCTCTCTAAAAGACACGAGATCTGCAAACTCCAGGCATTTGCAGAACTGGAATTTGAGAATCTCAACTCAGGAGACATTTGCCCCAAGAAACAATCTGAAAATCATTTTATAAGTCATTAACAACAGCCCTATGAAGTGGGGAGAGCGATTAGGCTCCATCTACAGATGACAGGGAAAAATCTAGGACTGACTGACCTATCCATAGCTAGGAAGTAGCAAGCAAGTGTGAAAATCGAGACCCGATCAGGGTTAAAAGATTTCATCCTGTGCTCCTTTAATTCTATAATGCTGTCTCCACCAACAAAGCCTTATAAATAACGCTCCAACTCCTAGGTGAGTGAGTACTTGTAACCCTACAGCACCCGAGCTGCTCTACACTAATAATGCAAGGCATTAAGTGGTAAGTACCGGCCAAGTGGTCTAGACAAGTAGGTGGTACGGGAGTCTGCCAGAGGGAAAGATCAATACAGGATAGATAACACGGGCGTAGGAAGCTCAGATGTATACATGTTTTGTTTGAGAAACATTTATAAAGAAGCACTATGCAGATGACAGGACAAACAGAACTTGAGATAGGGGCTTGTATGAGAGAGCATGTGGATTTGGGGTGACAGCTGCTGCAATCATGGCCAATCGATGAAGTCCCTGGAGGGAGCAGATGACATAAAGTCAAAAGGCTAGGGAACCCCCTCATTCCAACACACACATTACTGAGCCCTGCAGGAGAGAGAGAGGAGCCTCTGAATGAAATTACTACAAAGAAAGTATGGTGAGAAAGCTAAGCTTTGAAAGAAGAAAAAAAATAAGGACAGAGAAGATGTCGACGAGATAAGAAAGACTAGAACACCTCTATCAACAAAAGAACAGATCCATCGCAGGTTCTATTCCTCTATCATCGCTACAGCATTTCAGGCACCTGTTTTTATTTGGATCACATTAAAAACAGAAAGGACTCGAGGAAAAATTCACTGAACATTATTTCAAATTACACTCTTTAATAAATAAAATATAATCACATAGTGCTGGTTAGCCTAAGCAGCCCACACTAAAAAACGGTTTACATTTGAGAGCCTCTATGTTTAAAAGCTCACAAAGCCTCTGGCTCCTAGCAAGAGAAAAAAAAGAAAAAAGAAAAAATATGAGGTCAGCAGATTCTTTAAATTTCTGTTCTTTCCTGGTACAAAATAGGCTTGATAAAGAACCCAATTTCTAAAGTAGCAGCAATATTTTTTATTATTTACTATTTTGCTTTTTAAAAAATCTACGATTCTTATTCTTATACTTAAAGCCTCCCTAGACACACATAAAATCATATGTATGTAGAAGTGAGACCACTATAATAAAACTATAGCTAGAATCCTAGTGCATACAGAACAACATAAACATCGCTGCATTCTGAAGAGTCTGACCACAAGCAATAATCTGATGATTCTTAAATCTATCCTAGGGAACCAAACAGAATAGGATTGCCCTACTACTGCTTCTCTGCATGGACTAATAAATAATAGCTGTCATTTACTGAGTGACTACTATGTTCCAGGCACTCTCTCAGCATGTTCTATATGCTGTCTCCCCTGCCCCCCTCTCTCTCACACACACACACAATCACAAGATTTATCCCACTTTACTGAACAGAAAACTGAAGTCCTGAAGCTTGGAGGTTTTTTTTTTTTTTTTTTTAATTTTTACCTATTTATGATAGTCACAGAGAGAGAGAGAGAGAGGCGGAGACACAGGCAGAGGGAGAAGCAGGCTCCATGCACCGGGAGCCCGACGTGGGACTCGATCCCGGGTCTCCAGGATCGCACCCTGGGCCAAAGGCAGGCGCTAAACCACTGCGCCACCCAGGGATCCCCTGAAGCTTGGAGGTTTAACTAACTTTCCCGAGGCCATAGATCCAATACATAATGGAACTGGGGTTTGAACTCCATTCTCTCTGAGTCCAAAGTCCCCTGCCTCCAATAACACTAATGATGGTTATTATAAGTCTCTTTAAAAATATTTATTTATTCATGAAAGACACAGGTAGAGAGAGAGGCAGAGACACACAGGCAGAGGGAGAAGCAGGCTCCACGCAGGGAGCCCAACGTGGGACTCCATCCTGGGTCTCCAGGATCACGCCCTGGGCTGAAGGCAGCGCTAAACCGCTGAGCCACCTGGGCTGCCCTGGTTATTATAAGTCTTTAGCTATGGGTTAAATCCAAACTCCACGAGGGAAAACTTAAGGGCCCAACACTAAGTATGCATCTTGGCTTCCCCTGTTACCATCTATGTGACCTTGGCAAATCATTTAAAAATGGATATGGCATAATGTTGAATTTTCATTCAGCCAAATATGAAGGCAAGCTTTCCAATAACAGAATATACAGTTAATAGTATAGATATATAGTCTATATATATATACTAGCTCCTAAATCTCTTAGCTAATGATTACTAAGATGGAACCCATCTCTTTAATCAGTCTTACATTCTGGGATAGTTGGTATGATGGAGTTGGGAGGGATGCAGAAAGAAGTACCTTCTAGAAGCTGGGATGGTGATTAGGTGGGAGGTACTTCCAGAAACCTGCACTAAAACTGAAAACGTATTTTCCCTTGAAAGTAGTAGACCAGGGGCAGCCCGGGTGGCTCAGAGGTTTGGCGCCGCCTTCGGCCCAGGACCTGATCCTGGAGACCCGGGATGGAGTCCCACATCGGGCTCCCTGCATGGAGCCTGCTTCTCCCTCTGCCTGTGTGTGCCTCTCTCTCTCTCTCCCTGTGTCTCTCATGAATGAATAAATAAATAAAAATCTTAAAAAAAAAAAAAAAAGAAAGTAGTAGACCATATTAGTGATTAGTTTCCTTGTGGGATTCATAGATGCTTTGAAGTCAACTAAAATCCTAATCACCACTTAGGACATTCCTCTGTATGGTGAAACATCCTCCAAATCTGAAGCAAATCATTTACACTAAAAAACTTTTGGATATAATCTGTTCATAAATTAGTTATTGCCCTGCTCTTATAGAAGAGTTAATAAAATTCAAAGCTTACTCATATTTCTGGAACCATGGTTCTCTGTAAGTTAAATTTCTTTCCCAAAGTTTTTCTATTAAAAATAGCTATACAAGTTCTTATTCTTTTCAAAAAAAAAAATCTGGAACAGGGAAAGGGTTATATGAATTTAAAATTCAAGATTTTTGTTGTTATTTTATACTACATTGAATTTACATTAAATCCTATAAAATGAAAGAGAGTCAACTATTTGGAAAACAAGGACAAAGTGCTCTGCTTCTCATTTATTGTGTATTAGTATTTTCCTAAATTACCTGGATGGATGTCTCAATCCTCTATCTTCTTTGACTGTGGAAATCTAGTATTGGAGCTGCTATTCTCCATTCCTATAGCAAGCCTAAAGGAAAATAAGGGCTTATTTTCAGAATACTTTGAGATAATTCAATGAGTTGTCCATGAATTAGAGTAAAATGTACAAATTATGGGAGATATGAGATGATCTTCAAAATTAGTTTCCTTAAAGAGATGGTAGTAACAATCATCTACTGTATTTGAGCAAGAAAAAGGGCTGAGGTGAGCAAGGGAAGGGCTGCTGTGCCACAGAAAGAGCAATCACATCTGCCTCTTGCTACTGGGGAAGAAAAGGAAAGGATATCAACAGAATTTGTAGAAAACTAGAGCCAAAAAAAAAAAAAAAAAAAAAATCCCAAAATCGTAGAAAGCAAAATTTGAACCTGAAATGACCATCTCCTTTCCATGAGTAAAAATCAACTCTGGAATGAAATCTTTGAGAGTACAGAGCAAACAACCGTACGTGGGACAGACAAAACCCGCCTCTAAGCTCAGGCTGACAAAAGGTTATCCTAAGACTTTTCCTAAACGTCTGGGGTACCTAACCGATGTTCATCTAAAACCAGGGATCCATAGCATAAATGAGGTTTTAAAGTATATAAAACAAAACAAAACAAAAATAAAGTATATAAAACACAGGAGAAACACAGAATGAAACCGTTTCCTTTCTCTTCCTTTGCTACGATCACCATTAAACTAAGTCTATTATTTCACCTGAACAGGAGGGTGATAGGACAATTAATGACGCCCTGTAAGTAAATGGAGATGCTGAAAAGCTTTTCGTTCTCCACTGAATTGCAAATGTAAAGGTTCAAATGAGAAAATAAAGAATTAGAAATGAATTTATATTCAGTTGAGTATGTATGATGGCAAATTTTCCAACATCAGAATATTTAGTTAAAAGTTCTGGAATGGGCTACATACAGAGCTTATAAAAATTCCCCACCCTAAGTGTCCTTAAGAATGACTAGTTCTGGGTTATCTAATACACTTAACACATGGGGCAAACAGATGACAAACCTGTCGCAAATTGATACTCCCCAAGCGAAGAGAAGGCAAGTGAGGAAATTCTGATGTTGTCAGGACAATATGACTGATCATGACATCAGCAATTCCTAATTCCAAACTATAAAGAACACTCCCAGAATGCTGACAGCATATTACATGGGTCCTCCCAGAACCACCCTCCTTTCAGCTCCCTACCTAATGCTTGATCTAATGGCAAATATGGTAATGTTTCAACTAAGGGATTATTAAGTGTTAAAAATCCTGTCAGATTTTTATGGTACCTAACCATATTAAAGTCTCAGGGAAGGGAGGCAGGCATTCTCCACTTTTTTTGAACAGGTGAGACAGCCCCGGATAGGTTAAACAACACGCCCAGGGTCATGAAGCCCAGAAATATAGAATGTCAAGGCTGGACAGAATTATTAAGGGTCAGGCCCTGTGCCTGGAATATAATAATCATTCAATAAATATTGCAGCAATAGAATGAATGCTACTGTCTCTCCTTGGACTCCCTGACCAATAATAAATTCATTCCATCTATTCATATTTAGCTGCATCTATTACAAAGCTCTGTTAAATGGCTTCCAAATCTAAACCTACGTATCACAGTCCTACCCTAGAACTAGTCTATGTCTTCTATACATTGTATAGTGTTTTTTTCTCCATATTCCCCACTTCCTTACCCATAAAAGTGAGGGTAGAGTCATCTTATTTTGAGCTTACAAGATTGCTTAAAAAGTCTGTAAATCTCTGATGAATTTCTTAATCCACTGTCCTGTATATCGTAAATTTTGTTAGAGTCATAAATGGATGAGGCACACCAGCCTTCTTATACACACACACACACACACACACACACGGCAGAAATGATGATTTTCACCCATTTTTCAAAACCATGATTATCTGAAGTTAGAAAGAGCAGAATCTAAGAGTAGAGTGATCAAGTCTTAAAGGATAAGCTTTATAGATTATATTAAATACAATGAATTTTCATCCTAATTTTTAGATCACCTGGGATCATACAAGCGGTTGTAATAAACAATGCATTTTGCATTTGTGTGTGACTTATTAAGGAAAGAGGAGTCCACAACCAAATGATTTCTCTTGATCTAAACTGTTACTGTCAGAGTAAATCCTCTTGCTTTACTTTTTGGGGAAAAGAGAAATGTCCTACTCATCTCTCTGAGATCAGTGTCCTATAAATATTTGGACATAAACTGCATATCATGTAATCTAAGATGCCACTGATTATAAGATGCTTGACAATTACTGAGATGTTAACATTTGGAAAAAAATGGACAACAGTAATTATAAGACATCATAAATTATATGGATCCTGATTCCAGAGATGTTGAAATGTGAAAAAGGGAGCCTTAGACTCTGAATGGATGGCATACAGGTCCACGTACACAATGCATACACAAATGCACACGCATGTTCTTTTCATTCATAGCCTACGTTGGAGAAATATATTTTTTCAAATGCTCATTTTTAACCTTCCTAAGAACATAGAGCTACTAAGAGGTTACAAGTAAATGAGTTGCAGACTCCGTTTTTCCAAGGAGATCTGTGTCTCACAACTAGTGGGCACAGTCTCCACAAGTCAGAATGAGAAACTTCACCCTAATCTCACAAAGGCATCCATCACAAAGAAACAAGCCGAATGATCTACTTCCCTCCTCAGCCATCTCCCCCACAATCTTATCAAATTACACCCATAAAAAGTGTGCTATACAATGCATTTATGTAATTAAGAAAGGGTAAAGGGAGATGAGCCTAAATCTATAGATATTTATCAGACTTCTCCACTCCACACTTCTTGCTATTAGCGCTTTAAAGTTGTCAGTTGCAAAGAAAACTTGAGAACATTCATCCTGTACTGTCACTTCATCAAGTTTCAGTCACAGAGACGCATGTGCACAGACACACACACATTCCAACGACCAGGCATCAGCACCGCTCTGGCACATAGCATCGATTCAAGCCCGCGAGTCCTACACATAGATTTCCATCTTTTTTTCAGCACCTAGAACATCAGTTCTCAGTCTTCCTCTGGCTTTATACTGGAAAAGCAATTTTTACATGAATCAGCTAAGTCGGATATAAAAAGACATACCTTTAAAATGGCTATCACAATCCTTAACATTGATATGAAATTACAAAGTGAAGCAAAAACAGTAACTTAGCAAGTAAGATGACCCCATTTTAGAGAAAAAGTATAAATGATTTACTTAGAGCAGTGGCCATTAGTAGATGCTACTATCTGATATTTCTTTTTTGCTCAGGAAGTGACTAGCCCCTTGTATTTCCTCCTCCTTCCTTATGCAGCTTTCCTTTTAGTCATTTCCCTGTCAGTATGAAGACAAAGCCAGTATGAGAAAATGAAACAAACTGGTCAATCCATTAACTGACAATAGGCTGAACCAACCTAGAGTCTCCATAAGCTTGGAGATTATCTATGAATTTCATTTATCTGTAATGTCTCCCTTGTGGCAAGAGAAAACTGTAACTGATTTCACAATGAGAATTATGTGGTAGGAATTATTAACACATCAAACTTCTAATATATCCCAAGCCCCTAAATGAGGGCCTGGAACATACTAGGCATTCAGATATTGCTTGAATGGATGTATGAATGAATGAATGAATGAATGTCTTCAAAATGCAGGCAAGTCCCACTTGAACAGATATTTTTATACCATAAAAGTCAAACAAGCTTGTAATTTTGAGACGTGCTAATTCAATGACAAATTATAAATTCCAATTTATTAGTTCAACTTCTTCAGTATTAGAGAGTATCATTCCAGGATCTGTAATTCATGATCTCTTGAGGGATTTGAAAATATATCCTATTTTAGGGGCTCTTTTAAGAAGGCTTAGAATTAACTTAAGCTATTTATTACCATGAACATCATTAAGTATATCAAATCACTTTGGAAACAGTTTTTCCCCTTTCCATATCTCTGCCCTCTTTATTTAAAAATATCAGGGATGCTTGGGTGGCTCAGTGGTTGAGCTCCTGCCTTCCACTTAGTGCGTGATCCTGGAATTCCGGGATCGAGTCCCACATTGGCTCCCTGCATGGATAAATAAATAAAATATTTTTGAAAAATCCTAAGTTTTTGATGATTACCAAATTTTTAAAAAGTAGGTGTACAAGTTCTTGTAACGGAAAATCATGTAGTTTGTTTCATTCTATCACACAATACTTTTTAAAGTTCTATCAGTAAACAAGAAAAGGACAAACTGTTGATAATCGCTGAAGCTCATCTTTCTACTTTTGAAAATTCTCACAACCAAATGACACCAGTTTATTAAAAGCTTTGTGAGGCTGATTTTCAGAGGATCCAAAACCAAAGCAAAAGGATTCTTGGTGTTCCAACACCTTGAAAGGACTACATAGCTAGTTACAAGTTTCCTTTTAAAGAACTACTTTATCTGCCCATTTTACCCTTTCTTCTATGAATCTCTTAAAACACACACACACACACACACACACACATACACACATACACACACACACATTGAAAAAGCTGAGATACGAAACCATAGTCTGGATAGTACAAAGGTAATAGTGATTGTGTCAGAAAATGCTACAAATCCAAGTGATTAAACAGGAGTCAACCAATTTCTACACTTGACGGTGAAAATACATGATTTTTCTAATCTAGAAGCATTTCTCTGGTTCTTACTGACTCTCCTTTTTCTGCATCTTTTATCTATTGGTTTCCTCAAGCTAGATCTGCTGGAATGTCTTCCATTTCTCTCTCTGACAGGTCCTTATTAAATCCAAACTGTTATGTATACTGTTTCCAAATATCTTCCTTATGACCTCTTTGGTCCTATCATCCTACTTCCTAAAATCTCCACATCAAATGCAAATTTCTGAACATCACTTGTAAAGTGCTCCGTTTCTACCTCCTTTTCCCCTTTTACCTCTCTTCCAATGACTGTTTGTGTTTTGGCTGCCCACGGACTCACTCTGTTCTGGCTCTGAGTTTTGCCAGGAAACAGCCTCTGTTTTTCCATCAGCCAAACCACATTCATCCCTCCCTGTTTACTCTGTTGAAATCACAGCTCATGGTCCACCCCCTCTGAGTTTTTCCTACTCTCATCTATTTTCCAAGAGCTCTCACTATATTTTCTAAGGACTGTATTAATGCCTAAATTAGGTCAACTTAGTGTCTTTACATCATTAACTCCTCTGCTGATGAAACTATGGCCAAGATTTGCCAAGTACTCTCCACTATTTACTACACTGAAAGGCGTCCTCAGAGAGCTCAGCAAGTCCTTATGGACCTGGCTTCCCCATAAGGCAGCGATTCTCAGCCTCTTTTTAGGTCCAGCACACCTGAAGAATGCTATATACTCCCATCAGTCACTGTGTCTTACTCTACACGATTCAGAGATGATGAGGACACATACTCCCATCCTTATCTGTACAGCCTTGTTATAAAGAATGAAACAGAGAGTGGTTACAGGAGCCCAGAAAAGATAAGCATTGAACTTCAGCACTCTGCTCGTGTGCTCACAGGCGTGCATTCTCTCACTCTCTCTTCCCTCCCCACCCTCCCTCTCTGCCTCTTGTCTCTTCCAGCTTGGTCTCTATCCCTCCCTGCGTGTTTCTCTCTCTCTCTCTCTCTCTCTCTATATATATATATATATATATATATGCACACACACACACATATATATGTATATATATATAAAAGATATAATATGTAGATATTGATACAACAGATACAGCTAAAACGTATACATATATAAAGCTCTGCTATAAAAAAAAGGAATGAGGGGGCAGCCCGGGTGGCTCAGAGGTTTAGCGCCACCTTTGGCCCAGGGCCTGATCCTCGAGACCCAGGATTGAGTCCCACGTTGGGTTCCCTGCAGGGAGCCTGCTTCTCCCTCTGCCTGTGTCTCTGCCTCTCTTTCTGTGTCTCTCATGAATAAATAAATAAAATCTTTAAAAAGAAAAAAAAAAGGGAAAGAGGGACATCTGGGTGGCTCAGTGGTTGAGCATCTGTCTTCGGCTCAGGTCATGATCCCAGGGTCCTGAGATAGAGTCCTGCATTAGGCTCCCTATGGTGAGCCTGCTTCTCCCTCTGTTTATGCCTCTGCCTGTGTGTGTCATGAATACATAAATAAAATCTTAAAAAAAAAAAAAGGGAAGAAAGAAACTTTGATATAAAGTATACAAAAATTAGTGCCTCTTGACCTAAGAAGGCTTAGGAATTATTGTTTTCTCAAGAGAGCATATATTTACTAAAACCCAAGATGGTACCAAGATGTATTTTAGAATGATTAAAACAGCTGAGAAGGACTTTCCCCCTGATGACACACCGTCCCTTGGAACTCCAGTAGTTGGTTCTACTGTCTTCCCCACACCAAGAGCCATCTGGCCCTTCCTTCAAAACAGCACGGCCCTCCAAATGCACTCCATCTCCATCTACCACCTATAAGCTGCCATTGCCACTTATAGTATGGAGTTGTGGACAAGCATGAGCTTTCAACAGAAATTGCCATGTTCAGAAGATAATTCTATCATTTGCTAGCTTAGCAATTTTCCCCTAAATCTGTTTAACTCTAAAAAGGGAAAAGATACAATATCTCCCTTACAGTTCTGGGGAGGAGCAAATACGATGCATCGGTTTGTTAAATTACAGACTTTAGTTATCATTTATTCACCTTCAGATAATTTAGCACAGAGCTAAGAGCTTTTCCTGGGTGATATCACGTCATCTAAAACCCCAAACTTACAGATCCTGGACCACCACTTCAACAAAATCTGCCTATCCACTTTACTTCAAGGACTAACATCATTACATGACATCAAGTTCTGAAATTACCATTCTTCCATCTATCTGCACCTTAATAAAAAATAATATTAGATAACATTTTTTGAGTGTCTAATATGCCAGACATTGTTACAAGTATTTTACAGACATTGTTTCATTCCTCTTCATACCACCATTATTCTTCCCATCCCAGATGTAGAAATACCAGCTTCCTCTTTATTCTCTTTATGCTCCCATTCCTCTATCAGGTCACAGCCGTCACCAACATCTCCTCCCCACACTGCACTTACTTCCAACCAATCTAGATCCCCAAATCAGACACCCTAAGTTTGTTATTTCTAGTATCCAGTATCCACAGCCATTTCATCCTTTCAGGCGTTATACATATATAATGAACACTTCACCATCAGATTTTTCTATTTCTTCTCCTGAGTTGCTGACAATACAAGTCATAACTATGCTTGTTGGCTTCAATAAAAATTCACTTAAGCTTAGAATTCATCTTACTCATTTCCAAGTGGCTCCTGACCCCCCTCTCATAGAGAATTAATCCCAAACCTTCTATTTTTCCCCCTCAAATTCCCAATCTCACTCTTCACTGTCATATGATAAGACAGAGATCATTTAACATTTGCATGAACTTCCCTCAGTTCTTTCTCAAATGTGTGTGTGTCCTTGATTTCAAATTAATTTCCCTATTATCTGCTCTCTCCATCACCCTCACCTATCTCCCCAACTCCATTTCTGTACTGGTTTGCTCTTTCATTCTTTCTTTTATTTTTTTTTTTTGGGGGGGGGCTATTTAATGACTTTTTTTTTTTTTACCATAAAAGCCATACATTAATATATTTTCCTTTTAGAAAGAAGAATAGCACACCCAATAGCGATTTTTTTCCCCTGGAAACTAACACGCTTGCACTTTCTTTCTTAAAAAAAAAAAAAAAAAAAAAAAAGGAAATGCTTCCTTGCTTCTTAAGTTGTTTTACTCCTTCTCTCCTTCATTGCTGGAGTTCTTTCAGAAGACTGTTCAGTGGATGTTCATTTGTCTTCACTTCCATTCTAGTTACAGGCTACCGTGTTGTACTTTGGGCACCCACCACTTACGCACAAGCACCTCTGAATTCTCTCATCCAGCATGATTTATTTCTGTCACTCATCTTCATGGAATTCCAAGATGTCTACTCTTTTGGTCATCTGCCTTTGCCCTCTTTTCTTCTCTGCTCTAGATTTTTTTCCCATATAAAAGTTTACCCACAACTGGCACTCCAGTAATGAACCCTGGACAAAGGAGTCCACATCCAGAGATCCAATCTCAGCTTTTTTCTAGGGATCCCTCCAGACTCATGGTTCAGACTTCCTTGGGCCTACTTCCCCTGGTCAGCATTCACTCCTGTCCTCTGATGTTGCCACTGAAATCAATATGCTCCTGACAATGGCCACTCATATTGTATTTTGGTTCTGTGTGTTTTACTGGGATATAAGCTTGTGAAGAGCTAGGGGTTGATCTGCACGCCCTGCACACAGCTGCAACTCTATAAACAAAAGTTATTTTAAATTTATTGACTTATGAATCCAAGAAAAAAGTACCATTTTCATAAAATTAAAGAGAATATTTTCCTCATGCTCATGTAGCACTTCTATTATCTATGTTGTTTTTGTTTTCACACAGAAAATCTTCAGAATCTGGGAAGCACTTTTTCCCTAATGAGGGAAAATACTTTCAAATGCATTTGAGAATGCTGATCATTTCCAAAGTGCAGAGGGAATGGGAGCCCCATTAACTGGCAACTTTGGACATTCATGCTTTAGGAGGGACAGCTGAGCAACTGAATTTTAAAATGCTTTTCAGAGCCTTCAACCCAATTTTTAGTTGAAAAATTTTCAGTGAAAAGAAAAATTACACAGTTGGGTCTAATTATATCTACCATCTACTTATATACTATTATACAAATGGCAGAAACTAGCAAAGATTTTATTTTACAAAATGAACTTCAGAACCTTTCTTTCAGTTTAAAAAGGAAAAAAAAAAAGTCAAGCAAAGAAGTGAAAAATTGAGAACTTCTTCTTGGTGTTTAACTTTATACCCTGAGCAACCAAAAGCTAAAAGATGAGCTGCTATAGAAAGTATGGGAGTTTAAAAGGAGTCATAAAAGGGAGGGTTGCGTTAAGGCAATCAGGAACAGAGTATCTGGGGCGCCTAGGTGGCTAAGTGTCTGCCTTCAGCTCAGGTCATGATCCTCAGGGTCCTAGGATTGAGCCCCACCTTGGGCTCCCTGCTCAGTGAGGAACCTGCTTCTCTCTCTCCCTCTGCCTGCTGCTCCCCCTGCTTGTGTTCTCTCTCTCTCTGTTAAATAAATAAATAAAATCTTTAAAAACAACAACAAAAAAGGAATGGAGAATCTATTCACACACAAATAATTAAGATCTGAAGCCCCCAATTATCTCCATTCCTAACAGTATGGATGCACAGCTGCCTGAATGGGGCAGCACAAAGCAGGAGAATTTAAAGTATCTTTTTAAAGTGATAGTCTGGACTCTAAAGTTTAAACATAAACAATTCTTTGGTGCCTCAGTAAACAAGTAATTTTTTACTATTACTACAGTGAATTCTTTTTAAGCTAAAGGTCTCTGAAAAATTTCAAAATATAAAGTACCTAGGTAGCTCAGTGGTTGAGCATCTGCCTTGGGCTCAGGGTGTGATCCTAGGGTCCTAGGATCGAGTCCTGCACTGGGCTCCCCACGGGGAGCCTGCTTTTCCCTCTGCTTATGTCTCTGCCTCTCTCCCTGTGTCTCTCATGAATAATAAAATCTTTAAGAAAAAAAATCTCAAAATATCTTTTCTCTCCCAGCTGCCTTTTAGTTATTTTGTATATTATTAGTTTCTGTAAAGTTTGATGAAAAGAGAAGACAACTGACTCTTTAAACCCCTTAAGGATGTTCTTCCTCCATTCATTCAACCCATACTTACAGGGAGCCTACCCTAGTCAAATTGCTGGGTACTGGGCCTAGCTAGGGAGGCCCTGACATAGGCAGGGGCCGTGACTAAGCTAAGTTGGCAGGACGCAGAAACAATGAGACAGAGGAATCATCACTTGTAATACTGACTCACAGGGCAGGGGTTTTCAACAACACTGAGACTCAAAGGAGTGGAGGAATGAGATGCCGGCAAGAAGCAAAGTAGCCAGATACAGAAACCAGCTAAACAAAGAGCAACAGGGTGACAGAAATGGTGGAATTTCAAGAGGAAAAAGTCCACCCTCTTGTTCCTGAATTTGTGCCTTGAACTGAGAGTGGTCATCCAGTTGGTCTCCACCAGGCCCCAGCCACTGTGGTTCCTGCCAATCCTAAAACCCAGGAAGGCAGCTTTCCTGGACTCCCTTGAGGTCTGGTTTCATAGCTGAGATTCCGATGCTCTTATATATTCTCAGAACCATCACACCCTTATTACTTAACACAAACAGTAGTAGGTCTCTATTACTTGCAATCAAAAGCATCTTACTAAACAAATACTAACATAGTTGTATAAGAAATTGCTTCTTAGAACTTAGCACTTAGAAATATTAAGTTATTTCAAGAGGGAAATAATATGATGTCAGGCAGTACCACCTGCTTATTAAGACAAATTAATAAGTTATTACAGCACATGGGTGGTTCTGTAGTTGAGCATCTGCCTTTGACTCAGGTCATGATCCCAGGGTCCTGGGATCGAGTCCCGCATCGGGCTCCCCCCTTAAGGAGCCTGCTTCTCCCTCTACCTATGTCTCTGCCTCTCTCTCTGTGTCTCTCATGAGTAAAAAAATAATATTAATAAATTAGTCAATTATTTCCATTTTCTTTCAAGTCACTTATTATTAACAAAATTGCCCTAATTTTACCTATATGTCCAGCAAGTACTGCGTTCATCTTTCTTATCATTCCAATTCAAGTGTTGCCTGGTGTCCAAAACACAAAAAAAAACCCCACAAGTTTCTCGTATGTAATCTGAGCTGTCTCAAATTCTGTAAAAGGTGTGACAACATACAGCCTCCCTTCCCCAACTCCCTCCAAACCCCACATACAAATTATAGACTATCCTTCATCAAACTTAAAATGTCTCCAATGTTTATATATTTCAACGTCTCTAAAATAAACTAACATTTGTTATGGAGGAGATAATCTTATTTACTATAAATTCTTCTAAAAAGTGTATATATGATTTATTGTTTAAGTAAGCCTTAGAGATTCTATTTTGTTTTTTTAAGTGTATGTGTTTTAAATCAAAGGAGGCATCTTTTTGCTATTAGAAGTGAACAGATTTTTGATAAGATGGTCTTAAGGGTTGTGTTATATTTTGGGAATGAGAACTTCCTTTCCAGATTTGTGCTGCCGCCTCATTCCCTGGTGACTTCTAAATAACCTAGGGGTCACAGTGGCCTCTCTTTAATTAGTATCTCACTAGAGGGAGGGGAACATGTCCAGAGGAAAAGAATGCACAAAAACATTATAAACAAAAGTCTTCAAGGCAATTTAGTGATTTCTTCAAGAAATGAAAAAAGCCTAGCTCCTTCTTTGTTACCAAAATAAAGCGTGAAATGGTTTTGATTCCTACAAATTGAGAAGGCTGGAATTTTTATGTATGTTTGTTTGTTAATTCTAGCTTAATGTGTTAGACTTTATCTCTATTCTAATTTGAAATCTATACATACATTGTTGAGACAGCAGAAGAGTGATCTATAAACAACTCAATCAAATAAAAACTTTTCCATCTAAGATGTGATTCTATTAGGGTTTAGCAATATCCAAGTTATAGTTACACAATATTTCCTTTTTTAAAAATAAAGGAGTACAAAAATGAGAAATAAAGAATATTTAAGAGAATAAAAGTCAGTAATATCTTCCTAAAAGATAACATTAAATAAATATTAAATAGCTAAAGCTGTACCTTTCTTATTTATCTATTAAAGATTTTATTTATTTATTTATGAGACACACACAGACAGAGAGGCAGAGACACAGGCAGAGGGAGAGGCAGGCTCCATGCAGGGAGCCCGATGTGGGACTTGATCCTTGGACTCCAGAATCATGCCCTGGGCCGAAGCCAGGCGCTCAACCACTGAGCCACCCAGGCGTCCCTGTACCTCTCATATTTATATGTAGTTAACTAATCTTTATAAGCCAGAAACAAGGATTGTATTTAAATTAGGCTCTATGAAACAATTGGATGAATGAATAAATTAATTAAACTGAATCAAAAATACTTTTTGCCTGAAACTCAAGAAAAACAAAATTTAAAAATTCTGAAAACCCTAAATAAAATATGGTATATATGTATATATACATATATTTACATCTATATCTATCTATATGAGTGTGTGTAGATGGATAGAGATTTCATATAAATATCATTCCACAAAGTAATTATATTTTCAAAATACCAAAGGGTAAAATTTTTTAAAATTATTATGGTTATGTATATGCATAGGCAATGCTTTTAGATTATTAAATTTTCAGTTAAAAACACTGACACTGATTAATGGTTTCTATTGAGTACCATTTACAAGAAATCACCTCAGCAGGGTGCCCGTGTCCAGTTTCATAATCACATAGTACACTCGTCCTACAGGATTATGTTCCAGGCAAGTTCGCATGTGAAGTTGAATTTCATTCTCTTCAGGAAGTGACTTTTACTCAAGATTGAATACAGCTGTTAGCACAGACCACTGTTCCAAAAACATTTCTATGAGAACTGGAAGAAAACACCATTTTAAGAATTGCAAATTCACTTTCATTATTCCAAATCTGTGCAACTAAATGGGAGGAGAATCTTTGGTCTCTGTTAGTTAAATTAGGTTTTCATAAATATTCAAAAGAAAACCTGCAGGGTGGTTGGCTAGAAGACTTTCCATGTACTTTGTAGCCTATATATTTTAATAACCAGACCACCAGTTTGTTTATAACAAATTTAGTGCTTCATTTTTTTGTTCCAAAAATCAATGCTCTACCGGCACTTAATTTTTTCTTAAGTTTCTCTCTCTAATACAAGTTGGTTTTCTCTCTTTATATTCACCAAAGTGAAGCCTGGCAAATAAAGTGGGGCCTCAGCAGAGGAAACGCTGCCAGCTAAAAACACCGGATGTAATCGAGACCACAAGAGACACATACTGGGTTATAAATGTTGAACTAAAAAGAGGTATTGGAAAGAAACAAAGTCTAACTTTTCATTGGATAGCTTAATTGTTTTTATAAAACCTTACTAGCTCATAGTTTACTCCCAAACTAAACAAAATCTCTGGGAATTATTATGATAATCCTGAGCTCCACTTTCTGGAGTAAAAAAAAAAAAAAAAAAAAAAAATCTGTGGATTCTTTTTTTTTTTTTTAAGATTTTATTTTTAAGTAATCTCTACACCCAAACCCACAACCCTGAGATCTACCAACTGAGCCAGCCAGGCACCCCAATATCTCTAGATTCTTACCTACCATCCCTGGCCACTCTCCTATCTTTTTGGGAAGAAGAGACAGAGGAGAGTCTCCGCCTGCCAGACAAGACAATGCAGTACACGTAGCTTGGATCAGCCTTAGCAAATAGTTGAGAAAACGGCATTTTGTAAGAATGTCTTTGCTGACAGCATTACAGAAAATGTCCTTTTAAAAAGAAATCGGAATAAATCTGCCTGTAAACGGACAGATAACAGAGTAAGTTAATGAGCATTATTACCTCTCTTTGGTGGTGGGTGCGGATCGGAAAACTTCATGTACAAAGTCCATAGCTATTTTTCTATTCCCACCCTCTGACATGCTTCCTTTTTGTAGAGTGATGGTGATAGCTATGATGAATATTGTTTCCCAACTGGCTATGAAAATCTAAATGTGAACTTCTTTTAAAGAGGAAAACATAAGGTTTTGGCACCTCTGTTTTCCTTTTGTAATTTGGTTATCAGTGCTTTCCAAGCTTCACATTTCAATGGCTATCTACTGCTTTCTGTCTAAAGATTTTTGCAATAAAGCACGTGTATCTGTTCAAAAAATATTCTTCAGACAAAAATTAAAAATTCAATCTACTTTTTAATCAGGGATCAGGATATTTTAGGTGTCAAAATATAATAATTTTTACCTAAGACTTTGATTGATGAGAGTGGTTAACGGTTTTTATACTTTAAAAGTTAAGGGGAAGTCGCCTTTCAATTCTTTTTCATAAAATATGATCAAAGTTTCTTAGGAAAGCGAACATTTCTCATAAGAGATGATGGAATCCTATCATAACTCACACAGGAGATAGCATACATCTGAGTAAGAACCAGTCATTTTTGAAACTGTGTGTTCGTTATACAGGTCAGCCATCTTATTTCAAGCAAGCTCTTTGGGAAAAAAAAAAATGAAATCTTTTGCCACTAGAGGGAGTTCAAAATTCCCTTTCTATCAATAAATACCTAGAGCGAATTTAACTTTTGAAACAATAAAAGTATGATTGTAGTGCATTTCTCTTTTATTAAACAATAAGACTAAATCAGCAATTAGGTCTTTAGGAGATGTATTTTCCCCTTCAACTAGGATAACTGTGGATATATTTGATGGTTATTATGCACAGCACATTTATATTAAAAACAACTTTGAAATGTTCATCTCCAGAAGTAGTATAGGTCTAGAATTTCATTCTGATTGTTTATTCATTGAGTATGCAATCTTTTCATCTATCAAGCTTTCATCAATAATGACTGATATGTTCCAAAGATGGCTGCCACAACCCTTCCATTCTGCATATGCTTTCCCAATGTGAATTCACCCTCCTCAGTTAAGGGCTGGAACCTATTATTAACCCCCATGAATGCGGGATAGCCCTGTGACCAAGCCAGAAGAACGCAAAAGTATTACTGAGTGACTTGCAGGTCTAGGCCTTCAAAGGCCTTGAGCCAATTGCCATGTAAAGAAATCTGGGCTGGTCGGCCATGCAGGCAGAGAGCCTACATGGAAAGAGAAGTCCTGTAGAATGAGAAGCCGGAGAAAGGAGAATGGAGGCACTCCAGTCAAAAGCCAGACAACTGTGGCCAACATGGACATCCCGTCTGCAGACAAGCTCCCAAGTACATGCAGCTGCAGGAGTGGCCCAAAGTAATATGGAACAGAAGAGGCACCCAGCTGATCCCAGCTGATCCCAGCTGACCCAGGGAATTATGCAAAATAACAAATCATTGTTTTAAATTTGAGATGGTTTGCTTCTCAGTAACACATAACTGAAACAGTAACACTAGTAAATACATATGTATGGTGTGCTATAGTTTTTTTTTTTTTTAATGTTTTATTTATTTATTTGAGAGAGAGAGTGTGTGTCTGTGGTGTGTGTGCAAGAAAGAGGGGAGGGGCAGAGGGAGAGGGAGAAGCAGACTTGCCACTGAGCAGGGAGCCTGATCCAGGGCTCAACCCCAGGACCCTGAGATAATGACCCAAGCCGAAAGCAGCTGCTTAACTGACTGAACTACCCAGACACACTGGTGCTCTATGTTTTTATGTTTTTATTTTTATTTATTTTTATTTTTATTTATTATTATTATTATTATTATTATTATTATTATTATTATTATTTTGCTCTGTTTTTAAAAGCCCTTTCACATCTATGGTCTTCCATGAGCCCTACCAGGGGCCCACTTTCCCAAAAGGAGACTGGGTCAGAGATTAAATACCCTGTCCAAGAGCTGAGCGTGCTTAAGAGCAAATACAGTTTACATTTTAAACAGAATGATGTTTTCCTGAACACATGTAACAATGTGTCAACTGTACTTCAATAAAAATAAAATTTAAAAAAATTTTTGAACTAAATTTGAGAAGTCATGAGACACATGCAAGTGAAGGAGACAGTAAAAAGATCTTTTCTTGTAAGAAAATACCACACCTCCACTTTTCTATTTTGTAGCTAGCATAATAGTGAGAATCAAATAATCAAGCACTGACCTAAAACTATTCTTTCCAGCATTTCTTAGTAAGAACTGACTAATCTAAACAATGTATGGATTCCTACTAGTCCTGAGGATTTAAAAAGCAGAAATAACCTTTTTTTGGACCTGGGTCTCTTTATGCACACTTCTACTTTGGTTCCATGTTCAAGAAATGTTGATCATTTAAAGTGCTATGCACAAAGCACTGGATTTCTTAATTTGGAAAGACCCTTTAAGAATTCTAGCCTTCCAGGATACCTGGGTGGCTCACTGGTTGAGCGTCTGCCTTTGGCTCAGGTCATGATCCTGCATCAGGCTCCTTGCAGGGAGCCTGCTTCTTCCTCTGCCTATGTCTCTGCCTCTGTCTGTCTCTCATGAATAAATAAATTCAATCTTAAAAAAAAAAAAAAAAAGGAATTCTAGCCTTCCTTGTTCTCATTGCATTCACAAATGTACAACTCTCCTCTCTGCTTGAGTTCCAGTTCAACAACATAATCATTGGTCACCAAGCACAGGTCCTTCACATCTTGGTCCCTCCACCCCTTCCTTTCTCTCCTCCAGACTTACAGAAGAGACTGCTTATATGATCGATACAGACACACAGCTGCAGCAAGAGAAAAATGCTGGAATTTGCCCTTTGATGGCTAAGTGCTGAGGGGAGAGGGGGAATGGTTTCAGAATTCAAGAAAGGTCTGGTTCACCCAGGCAAAAGTCCAAGAATAAATTGAGAGGAAGATGATTGCTAGAAATCAGTTTTTCAGAATAAACTGAGTGAGTGGTCCATGTCTAAGACAGAATAAAATTCAAATTTTGAAAGCCCTGGATCCAGACCTTCTTTCAACCTACTAGTCAGTTTCATTTCCAAAGAGGCATCTCATTATCTTTTGGTAGAGAAGTTCCAAGTATCTGTATGTCATGTCTCTTCCTCTTTTCCCCCAACAGTTAGTGTAAATAAGAACAATGAGTGCAAATATAAGTTACAGAAGCTGGAAGCTGTTATGATTTAACTGAATAAATGTGGATTAAGCATCTTCTTTATCCCTTTTCAGTGGCAGTTTCTTGATCTTACACTAAAGAATCAAGTCTTCCACCCAGTCCACAAGTCCCTGTAGAATCTGATGCCTATCTACTCCTCCAGCACCATCTTGTACCATTCTCTTCCTCACCTACTTAGTCCCACATATTCTGGCCTCTCAGCTCTTCCTAACTGTAAGGCAAGTTATCCAGCAACATACTTCACACATGCTGCATGGAATCCTCCTCTTCTACTGCCTGGTTAGCTCCGACTGACCCTTCACATCTCAGCTTACTCCACTCCTACCAGACCATCTTCCCCCTTACCCCGGAAGAGGCTAGGCCCCTCCTGTTACATAATCTTCCATAGATCACAGTGTGCATCTCCTTTCCAAGTTGCAATTTAAATTATTATTTAATCTCCATTTTCTGATAAAAGTTCCTTGAGAGAAGGGGTCATGCCTTTTTTGTTCATGGTTTTTTTACACCAGGGTCATGCACAGTGTAGGGTAGGTACTCAATACCGTTTATTGAATATAAACCTAATATATTGAAGGAACTAAAAAATATGTATGTCTATGTATAAACATATATATTATATAGTTATATCATAGGTGTTTCTAAAGGTACAAAGAAAATCTGACATTTTCCAGACGACAGTGACATGCACAGATGGCCAAGTGGTAAAGCAGAGCCTGATCAGTAATATGATAGAGATCTAAATGACAGTGGGAGAACAGGGAAAAGGAGATCGACTCCAAATGATGATTCTAGAAAGCTCTGTGGGAAAGGTTCATAAAGAGCCTATGAGAACGGGTAAAGTTTACATACATTTTTCTGGCCCACCAGAAACAGTAAAATTCACAAGCATTTGTCCTCTCCATAAACATTTTCTGTTCTTCACCTTTCGTTACGACCTGGTGTCTCAAATACCTTCTAAATTCTAGGAAAGAAATAAAATGGTGGTTTCTTCGAACATTGGCCATGGTTAACTAAAAAAAAAAAAAAGTCACTTTAATGGTATACTATTAGACCTATGTGTAAAGACTGATTTAACCCTTTGCAACAATGACGGTGTAGCATCCGTGAAGGAATCACATTAGGAACTGCAAGTCAATCCTGACCAAGAAAAGTCCTTAGCCAAATCCAGATATAAGGGAGGTAAAATGTTCAGTGTGTGGAGATAGCATGCTGGACATGCAGGTAGCCTGATGACAGTGTGTCCCAGAAAGAGCCAGAGCTCTGGGAGAGGTTAGGTCTCCTGCAACACTGTAGGGAAATCTCTGACTCCCTGATGTGTCATTACAATTATTGGGAAACACTGATGACTAGCATTTCATTTAATGGTTTGGAATTCTGGACAGATATGCTAAGTAGCCTGCCCAACTACCTAAAAAAGAGCAGATTTAGACCTGGGACACCACTCTCATTACTCAATCCTTAAGCAATCACATCATGTAGGAAATCTAATGAGAGAAGCTGTGAGCTCTTCTTGTCTTCTGAGATTCGAGGCTCCTGGCTAACTGGCTAGATCTCCTAGGTGCGCCTATTCTCATTGGTTTTGATTAAAAAATATATATATGTTATATATATATTATATTATATATATTAAAGCATGTTTTCATATATATATAGATAGATATAGATACAGATATAGATATAGATATAGATATCCTTTAAAGAACTCTGTTCATAGAATTCAAGGTTTTGGCAACAAAACTTCATTTTTTGTTTTATAACTAAAATTACTAAATTTGGTCCATGTAGCAAATATTAAGTGGCATTAAAGGATAATCTGTTTCCTGGTTTTACCACAAATTATGTCAATGTTAGGTAAAAAAAAAAAAAAAGAAAAAGAAAAGAAAGAAAAAAAGCAGGCTTCCATTATGGAAACCTGTTGGCAAACTACAGTACTCACACAAATTTTTCTGGTTGTGAATCCGAAGAAATGTGGTTTGGCTTTGAAGACTGTTCTTTTTTACACCACATCCTTGCAGTGCTATCTTAGAGCCTTTTTAGCAACTATTCATCATAACTGAATTTTAATTCCCAGTATATTTCAATATCAATCTCTCAACATGAAGTACTATAATTTAAAAGCAGTTTGGAATATCCAGGAGCATGCCTGTGCAACTGAACAGTGTTAAGTACAGAATTGTGCAATCCTCGTTTACTTTGGGTTAGGTGATAAGGACTCGTCTACTAATCATTTTAATCTCACGTTTTTTATGACCTCTCTGTTTAAGTCAATATTTTAATTGGCATATACCAAGATCCAAACATATCTTGGATCAGGATGTTTAAACTGAGAAAAGGGCACGTATTACTTCAAATGTCTTTTAGATACACGTAGTGGCCTAATTTTCACCTAGTAAAAGGAGTTTGTAATAAAAAAATTTTTAGAAGTCATGAAACAATACTCAATAAGAAAAATGCCGTTACTAGCTCATGACAAGTGTTTGACTAACACATGATTCCAGTCCACTTAAAAACGATATATAGCTACCTCTACAACAACTGCTTTGGGCAATAGATATAAATTAAGTTAAAAGGCACTTCAAAAACCTTACTCTGGTCAATAGTTTCAGTCCACCCAGTTAGCAACTATTTCACCAACACTACTGAAAACCAGACATATTGGACATGAGTTTGATCTCTTTTTCCCCGTTGCTTACCCCAAACAAACAAACGTGAAAGAAAGAGCCTTTGAAGGAGACAGGAGGAGAAAATAAACCAGCAACATAGGAGTTAGAAAAGTCTAAAAATAGTGCTACCCATTAAAATTGTCTATGATAAAAATGTTCTAGGGGCACCTGGGTGGCTCAGTGGTTGAGCGTCTGCCTTTGGCTCAGGTCATGATCCCAGGGTCCTGGGATGGAGTCCCACATCAGGCTCCCCATGGGGAGCCTCCTTCTCCCTCTGCCTATGTCTCTGTCTCTCATGAATAAATAAATAAAATATTTAAGTAAATAAATATAAAAATGTTCTACTTGTTCACTGTCCCAATATGGTGGCCACAAGCCACATGTGGCTAGTAAGCATTTGCTATATGACTAGAGTTAACTGAGACACTGAATTTTATATTTTAATTAAATTTAAAATGCTACACATAGCTAGAGGCTTCCATATTAGACAGCACAGGCTATAATTTACTAAATCCCTGAAAAAGGAAGAAGCAAACTCATCAGATGAATGTGGCAATTACTTTATGGCCAGGAGGAGTCTAGAATTATTTTTATCTCATGATGAACTGATGATCTCTCAAAATCTTTATTAATTCAGTCATGAAAAGGATCTTTGACCACAAATAAGTAAAAGTATTGTCAAGGAAGGCAAGAAATGATAGAATCAGGGCAGAAAGGACAAGCTCAATCCTGAGACCTGCAGTTATTGTTCTGTCATGTTACCCAGCTTTTTCCAGGGAATTAGAGATTTAAAGAGGACTGGGATTTTAGCCAGGGCAGTTCAGCCTCACCCAAACTTTCTATATAACCAGCAGAACTAAACAAAAGTTCTTGCTAATTCATTCTTTTTGGAAATAATTAGGGTTTTAAATTATCCCTATGCCTTCACTAGATATGATACTGGCAATATTCTAAGGAGATGTGAGTCCCTTGGGGATAATACATATATAGGTGTGTGTGTGTGTGTGTGTGTATGTTTTTCCTCACTTTCTTTGGAATCTCAACACTTCTTTTTATTATCGTATCTTGCGTATGGCCCTGAAATGCCTTCAGTTATTTAAATTTCGCAAACATTCTCTGAGGTAGGTAAGTGGAGTATAAAGTATTCTCAAAATAGCCATCACCAATTCCTTCCCTACCTGAAGCCACCTGTCACTCCACCCATCAAGCGGTGGAATCCATCTCACTTCATCTTGAATCTGGGCTGGCAAGTAACTTGCTTTGACCAATTAAATATGGTGTAAGTGATGCTGTACCTGGCAGCTTCCACTTTTTCTCTTGGAAGCCTGCCACCATTAAGAAGTCCATCAGGGCAACTGGGTGATTCAGTTGGTTAAGCATCCGACTAGATTTCAACTCAGGTCATGATCTCAGGGTGGTGAGATCGAACCGTGTTGGGGTCTGCTGAGCATGAAGCCTGCTCAAGATTCTCTCTCCCTCTCCTTCTGTCCCTCCCTCTGCTCACGCACATGCGTTGTGTGTGTGCGCCCAACTATCTTGAGACTACTGTCCTGTGAGAAAAGGCCAAGCTACCAAGAGAAAGGATAAGTGCAAAGCAAGAGACACTAGCTAATCAAAGTGAAACATTCACAGCTTTCCAGCTCATCCAAGCCACCAGCTGAATGCAGCTGAGTGAACCCAGCTGAAAACAGCCCAGTGCCCCACCCTAGGTGATGACATGTAGAACAGCCAACCCTGACCCTGTCCAAATTCCTGTGCCACAGAATCATGAGAAAGAATAAATTATTGCTGTTTTAAGCTCTAAAGTTTTGGGCTGATTTGTTATCTATGCCAAACTTTAGTACCAAATTTGTACTTCTAGTTTTTTATTCTGAATAAAAGAAATAACTGGGAAATTCTGGTTGTCCACTTTCACCCACGCTTAAAAACAGCATATCTAGGAGGATGTTACTGCCACCACTAAGTAAAAAGAAAGTAAAATTTAAAAAGGAGCTAAAAGAGTAATAATGGGTTCTTGAATGGCTGTAGTGTACATGTTTATATTATTCAGAAAGAATGTATTTAGCAAAAGAATCCTCAGCTAAGACCTTCAAAGTGAAATCTGAAGGGTGATAAACAAAAAAAGCCAGATTAGCTGAAACCAAGCAGCCAGGCTGTCCGTCTCTGGAGTACATCCTAGAATCTCACCCCTGCCCCCACTCTATTTCTTGTCTTTTCTTTTTTACCATGAATATTTAATTCAATGATGGGATTAGAACTTGAAATCATTAAAAGATATAAGTAGATAAGTGCTAAGTTTCCACATTAATCTTGTTTGCCTATGGAGGAGACTACTTCGTTTCCCTACAATGAAATGATGCTGGGAAAATATTTTTTTTGGGGGGAAAATATTTTTAATAGACAAAATAAGTATGAATGGTATGAAAAAAATAGCTGGAGAAGTCTAAAATGCTAAAAGGGATAGTTTCCAAGGTAAAACCTGCTTGAGAGTTCCCAATTCACTTAGACTAAACCCTGAAAGAGTGATGGTAAGGTGGGGGGAACTTACATAAAAACAGAATAGCAAATTGGCAACTACCATCCTGAAGGCCATCACCCCAGACTTTTAGGATTATTCTTCATGACAATGGTTTAACTTCACCACAGCCACCTCCTGAGTTCTTTGCCTAGGTTTGTGGCACCCATCTGAGCTCTTCTAAAGACATCCGGGAAGGGAGAGGTACAAGGCACAGACTGATTTCATTTCTCTTACAGTCTCTCCCAAGTTTAGCACAATTAGCAAGAATGGTATATAATCCATAATAAAGTGATATATAATCCTTAAAGCAAAGTCTATCTAATGCCTCACTCAATTTGAAAAACTGCCAGTTCTGTCAGAAAGGCCAACGCTCCAATCCAGTATTCACTGCACAGAATCTTCATCTTTCCATCAGTGTGTGCCAGAGTAACACGTTGAAATATGACCAATTTTGTGGCTGACAAATGAATCTTGAAATATCTATAACCATATGAACAAAGGCATCCCATGAATATGATGCCTCCTCTGGGTCAAACTCCCAATGGTTTTGTGGATAGCGTCTCACCACATTTTTGTATCTTATATAACATAGGAAATGTTCAAATTGTGAGGGCTACAGGTACAAAGGAGCAGTCTATATCACATGCAATCCACACTGCTGTCATTCAGGGAAAAAATGGGAGGCACTGATTATTAACGGATGCAAGACACACTTCACGGCTTTTTTTTTTTAAACCAAGTTCCAAACCAAGCCCTATTTATTAGGTACTTCCCATTTAAGGGATTAAGGACATACATGTAAATTTCTCTGACAGCGTTTTCAAGAGCCTAACTCCAAAAATGCAGAGGAATCACCCTATTCATACCACTTTCACTGCTGTGATCGGCTGAGATTTTCGACAGGACCTGGATAAGAAGTAAGAAATGCCTTAGGGTCCTGCTGTTCCTACCATTGCAGGAAGGGAATAAGCTACTTTGATGTTGATGCCCTCTCTGACTTCCTATCAAGTCCTTTTTGCTTCTCAGCAGCATTGAAAGCATTCAGAAGTCAAGAATACTCTTTGAGACCATTATAAGGAACTCCGTAGGGGAATCGAGTTATATAAAGTCCATTGTTTATGCAGATGAAAGGCAATCTTTGGAGGATCAATGCTTTTCCGTAACTAGGAACATAAAGGAATTCTCCTTCTCCATCAAGAAGGCTGATCACATGGATCCAGCCTCATGTCTGAGACAGACCCAACATTTCTGGCCTTAAGAAATGGAGTCCAGGGTATAATTCTGAAACCAAAAACCAATCCAGCATTCCTGACTTCTGGATGCTTCTACCTTAGCTCCACCTCCAACATACACTGACAAACCGATCTTTTGATCTGCCAACTCTCAAGCCAAGGAACACCCAGAGGTATCTTCAAAAGGATCCCCATGTACCACATTCTCTGAAGCACGAGAGTAGCTATCTTTACCACTGCTCCCCACCAATCCCCACCAAAATCTGTTTGCTCTAAAATAGCTTGCTCAGTGATGTCCCTAGACCTGCTGGTATAACAGCAGTGCTTTCCATTTGCATTTCCTTAGTAGGTTGTTGGCTCCAGGTCCTCCTCTCTAAGATTCTTTTGAAGGGTTCTCATAGCATAGACATACATACATATGCACATTGGAGGCAGCCAATTTCTTCTTTTTCCAAGAAATCTCACAGCATTTTCTCACATTCTCTAGGCTCCCATCTTAGATTATTCATCAGTCTATAATTATTTTGGTGGGAAAAGACAGATTCTTATTTTTCTTAATTAAGATATAATTAACATAGAATAAAATACACATATCTTAAATGTTTAGTTCATGAGTGTTGACAATTGCATGCAGTTGTGTAACCACCACGCAAAAGAAGACACAGATCATTTCTGTCCCTAAAAGAGTTACATCATATCCCCTTCCTATCAATCTCCCTCTCCAACCACTATAGACATCACCATAGATTCGCCTGTATTTGTAGTTCATGTAAATGAAATAACAAAGCTCTTACTTTTTTTGCAACAGGCTTCTTTTACTCAGCATGTATCTGAGATTCACCAATGTTGCTTGAATTAGTAGTTTATTATTTTTTACTGCTGAGTAGTACTCCATTATAAAGAAATGTGCTTATTCATTCTCCTGTTAATGGACATTTGGACTATTTCCAGTTTAGGGCTTTATGAATAAGACAGCTGTGGGCATTCTAGTGCAAGCCTTTTTGTGGGCCAATATTTTTATTTCTCGTTGGTAAATAACTAAGAGTTAAACTGCTGGGTCATACGGCAGATGTATGTTTGTAAGAAATTGTGGAACAGTTTTCCAATGTGATGAAACCATTTGATACTCCCAGCAATGACTGAGAATTCCAGATGTCCACATCCTTCCCAATATTCAGCACTGGCAATCATTTTCATTTTTGCTATTCTAGTGGATGTGAAATGACATCTCATTGTGGCTATACTTTGCATTTTCCTGACATCTAATGATGTTGAGCACCTTTTATGAGCTTATTTGGCCATGTACGTATCTTCTTTTGTGCAGGGCCTGCTCAAGTCTTTAACTGGGTTGTCTTTTTCTTGTACATTTGTAAAAATTATGTATTTTGGATTCTGTCCTTTCTCATGTGAATATGTGCTGTGAATATTGTCCCAGTTGGTAGTGTCCATTCATTTTCTTAAACATTTACTTTGGTGAGCAGAAATTTTTAATACAGATGATGTTCAATTTATCAGTTTTTTAGTTTTGATCTATTTGTGTAATATCCAAGAAATCTTTGCCTACTATGAGGTCACAAATATATCTTCCTTTGTCTTCTAGAAGATTTATGGTTTTGAGTTTACACTTGGGTCTATGATTCCATTGAAAACAATTTTTTCATTATTTTTTAAAAGATTTTGTTTATTTATTTAGAGAATAAGCAAGCATGGGGAGAGCATAGGAGGAGGAGATAGAGAATCTCAAGCCAATCCCACATGGAACATGGAGCCCTATGTGTGGCTCAATCTCCAGACCTTGTGATAATGACCTCAGCTGAAATCAAGAGTAAGACACTTAACCAACTGAGCCACCCAGGCATCCCAAAGCCAATTTTTTAGTATGAAGACAGGTATCAATGTTCATTTTCTTTCCGGAAAAAGAATATTATACTATTATGTAAATATGTGTGTGTGTGCGTGTGTGTATTTACTCAGACTATTCAATACTATTTCTTGATAAATAGTTGTATCTCAGTGCATTTAAATATAATTTATATACACTTTAGTTTACATGCAAGTTGTACACTCCCATACCATGCTGTTTTTATTTTCTACTGAATTCAATATTCTAGTAGAAATGGCCATCCCAACACTGAAAAGTATTACAGGGATAGATCACTTAAACTGCACATCCTACAGCAGCTAGACACTGAACTACATAAATATTTCTTTTTTTTTTTTTTTAAACAGGAGCTCAGATATGGACTCCTAGGTTTCTAATTTTAGTGAAAGTACAATCTCATAAATACAACTATTTAAAATGAAATGTTTATAAGTATAAAATATCCATGATTTGTTCATGAACTCAAAATGGGATAGAGAGGTAAGCAATGGGTCCAATTCATGCAGCATGAATTCAGAAGGTAGGAAAAGACCGTTTGCTATGAAGAGGGCTAAGAGAATTCATCAACATTTTTTCTTTTAAGATTTTACTTATTTATTTGAGAGAGTGAACGAGAGAGAGCATGAGCTTCGGGAGGGGCAGGGGGAGAGGGAGGAGCAGACTTTGCACTGAGCAGGAAGCCCAATATGGGACTTGATGCCAGGACCCCAGGACCATGACCCAAGATGAAGGCAGATGCCCAACTGACTGAGCCACCCAGGCACCCTTACAGGCATTTTTTTCTTGCTTTTTGTCCTCTTCCCACCCTCCATCCTACCCTTTTTAAACCCTACCTGCCAAATAGAAACCACCTTGATTTATGTTTATAGAAAACACAGCTCCTCCTTCAGACTTAGAGCCACAAAGGAATGGAAGCCATCTGACAGTATGTGCTACAAATCTTGAAAAAATAATTATTTGAGACTCAGTTAAGTGTACTTTTTCTACCTTTTTAATTCAATTCAAATTCCAGTCAATGTTCAATTTAAAATAGGAAACAGAGTATTGGCCAATGAATTAGGTAACTGTACCTTACCTATAGAGCTACTGGAAAGTTGTCCACTGTTTTCTACTTAAGCTTACCAAGACACCAACCAAATGAGGATATCTTTGACCTCAAACTCCCTGTAAGTAGATCTGAAACACTGCTGAATTTCTTATTATAATTGAAGTACCTTTATTTCCACAGCAATAAGTTATACAACCATGTGTTTTATTTTTGATTGTATAAGAAGGAAAGTGTGTGTGTGTGTGTGTGTGCGTGCGCGCCAGGGCTAAGTAAAAAAAAAATGGGAAATGTAGAGAATTCCTTCTTCTGTTGCTAGGAAAGTTACTCTACCCTTGATTTTTGGTAGAATGCACATAATGTGCATTTTGTGGAGAGCTGACTTTCTGTAGTGCTGCACAGGACAGAATGGGGAGGAGCAGTGAGACCAGATCAACACTGATAGGAAAAACTCCTTGATAAGAATTTTATAAAATAAAACATATTCTATTCTCCTATATTCAAGCATCTATCAAGATTTAAAGGCATGTTGTGTATTCCCAATGCCAGTAATCACTTGATATGTAAAGATGAAGTACTTGAGTATCACATATATAAAATCACAAAAGTCTTAGTTAACATACAAATATCTAATTAGATATTTACTAATAACTAACATTTACTGAATACTTACTAGATGCCATACACTAAGTACTTCACATCTTAACTCATTTATTCAATAATGATAATAAAGTCATGAAATAATTACTATCTTCATTCTAAGTTTACACATACCAAGAAACCAGAGAGGATAAGTAACTTGCCCCAGGTCACATTCAAACTCAAGCAGTCTGACTTCAAAACCCACCGAGTATGTGCAGTGGACCATAGTGTATCTCCCTAAAATTCATTATGCTGAAGCCCCAACTTCCAATGTAACCATATTTGGAGATAGGGCTTTTAGGAGGAAATTAACGTTAAATGAGGTTTTAACGGTGGGTTCCTAATCCAGTAGAACTGGTAACTTCTCCCCAAGTGCATGCACCAAGGATAGACCATGTGAGCATACAGTGAGAAGATAGTCCTCTGCAAGCCAGGAAAAAACTCATTAGAACCTGACCATGCTGGCAGCCTGACCTCATTCTTGCAGCCTCTAAAAACTGAAGAAAATAAATTTTTTGGTTTTTAAGCTAGCCTGTTTATGGTATTTTGTTATGGCAACCTGAGCAGAATAAGAGACTATGGAAATCACTTTTCCCAGACATGTCCAAATAAGGAGGGAAGCAAAGAGAACAAAAGATCTAACTTTTGCTTCACCTATAATTTCTTTGCATACTAGTAAACCTGCCCCTCTTTCCTAGGGTACTAAAAGCATCTAAGAAACTGAAATCTTATTGGATTTTATCACTATAAATATTCATAGATTTTTAAAATATATGCATCAATACATGCAGGTTAAGACACGTTTACTATATTGATCTTTGCAAAAGAAACATAAAAGCTTCTGATCAATATAAATGTAAAAGTTTTTGGTCAGATTTTAGCATAACTAGATTTTCAGGCAATGACTCTGGGAATAAAATGGAATAAGAATGAAGCCCTTAAATGGCTGCTGTTATAGTGTTCCAGATTTATTAAAAATAATCACAGAATACTACTGGTAATGCTAAATCTCCAGCATTCCAAATCTAGTGCAAGGAATTATCAGTGTCTAAAAGGTCTTTGTCAACTCGAACATCTATAAACATTTAAGTGGTATTGAGCAGATACCATAATCTGATCTGCTTTTAACTGTGGAAATCAATGCAATTATTAAGAAGCTATTTAAATAATTCATGCTGTAAGAGAAAGCCTTCAGAGCAGCCATAATGTGTTTGCATCTTAATGGTATTTTAAATAAAGTTGTGTCTTGCTACAATGCACGCTGGTGAGCAAGACCAATCAATTCCCACCCATCAGTTCGGAGGGAGCAACAAGAGAAATTCTGACAGTTTAGAGAACAGTTAGGCTATTTGGCGTTGATAAATAAGGGAGTTAAGAGAAATTTTCTTCCTCCAATATCTCTGAGGAAGATAGTATCTGCCTTTTCATTCATCCTACTGTCTTCTTCCTGGAGTTTGACACTCTGTTGGAGATACCATTCAGTGATATCATTGCAAGGTCATTTAGCCATATTAACCAGACTAAATGCCTATTCATCAGCCCCAACAAAAAGTATGCAGTTAAGTACCAAATGGTTAGCTCGGGGTAAAGACATTTTTGTGCAAGCATAGCTTTTATCTCTGGAAGTTTTTTAGTCTTATACACTTCCTTGACTTTGAAATCAGGGTGAATGTAAGTAAAGTCAGCTTTCATAACATTTTTTTTTATTTTTATTTATTTATGATAGTCACAGAGAGAGAGAGAGAGAGGCAGAGACATAGGCAGAGGGAGAAGCAGGCTCCATGCACCAGGAGCCCGACGTGGGATTCAATCCTGGGTCTCCAGGATCGCGCCCTGGGCCAAAGGCAGGCGCCAAACCGCTGCGCCACCCAGGGATCCCATAACATTTTAAATTTCAGATAACTATCAAAGGATATGAGACTATTATTAGCGAAGACCTCAAAAGTTTTCTAATCCCAGCCTCATCCAATACCTGAACCACCTCCATCACAGCATCTCCAAGTTGTGGTGCCAGGCTATTTCAACACTTCTTGTTCTTAAAAATCATTGCCATCTTCTCTAGGACTGAACGATTGCTATTCAGGCAATTATTGACAGAAAGTTCTTCCTTATGCTGAACCCAAATCTGTCTCCCTACCCTTCTACCTATTGTCTTAACAAAGCCCTTTGGGACCACTTAGTCAAGTATATTCCTCTTCCACTTGCTATTCATACTTGAAGATAATGATTATAATCTCAGGATGCCTGGGTAGCTCAGTGGTTGAATGTCATCTGCCTTTTGTTCGGGGCGTGATCCCAGGGTCCAGGGATAGAGTCCTGCATCGGGCTCCCCACAGGGAACCTACTTCTTCCTCTGCCTATGTTTCTGCCTCTTTCTCTCTGTGTCTCTCATGAATAAATAAAATCTTTAAAAAAATGATTATAGTCTTTCCAAGTTCCCTCTTCTTCAACTAGAACGTTCCTAACTCCTTCACTTTTCTCATGTTCCATCAATGTCCATGTCTGTGTTACCATCAATGGAGGGGGTCTATGATCACAAACTTCTGAAAACCACGTATGTGGGACAACCCACTAAAAGTATATCCATCACTAAAAATTATCTCAATTTTGAGAAATTGTTCTGGTATTAAACCATTTACCAAATCTGGGCTAGTTCCTATTATTTAACCATTTGAACCACCATTACACACTTCATCCCTTACACGCTTTTCCCTCAAGGCAAAGTAGTTCTCTCTTAGCTTGGTCCAGAGAACTTTCCATGATCTTGACTTTACTCTCCAGTCCCTAAATACTGCCCTCCACTCCCACTATACCTGGCCACACCAAACTTCATACTATTTCCCAAAACTTCCAACCTTCTCCCTCCCCTATGTTGTTATCCACCTGGAACACTCTTCCTCTTCATTCTTCATATAACTAATGCTTCCTATGGGCAGATATCCTTAGAGTGAAGACAGAGTACATTAATCGGCACAATTAACTGCTTTAAAAAAAATAGCCTCAAATCTAAGGACTTAATATAATAAAAGGTTATTTCTCATTTATATCACAATTCCATACTGTTTACCTGTGGGTGAGTGAACTGCACACAATCTTTCAAGGAGCCAGGTTCCTTTTATCTGATAATGTTGCCATCTTCTCTATCTGGCATCCAAGGTCATATTAGAAAGGGAATAAAGAGAGTGAAGGATCTTATATCCAGTCCAAGATGTGGTATATATCACTTCTGCCCACATTCCACTCACATCTCAGTCACAGGGCTCCACCCTAACTGCAAAAGAAGCTGGGAAATGCAGCTGCCTGAGGACACTGAAACAGGGTTGCAAAATCCATAATCCTGTCTCTAGATCATTCTACTACATTGTCCATGAAAGTCTATGGGTACTGCTCTCATTGCACTTACCGCTCTGGCTGGGGAAATTATATATGTTGACTTGGTTTTTTTCGCCAAATGAACTGTACACTCCTTGAAGATATCAATGGGGCTTTCATCTTTATATTGTTAGTATGTGGCACAGGACATTTCTGCCACAAATGCCAGCTTACACTTATGAGTGAATGAATTAATGAAGGAGGCTTGCCCACCCTTCCTAATAATCCTAATTAACTTGCTGAAATTCTGAAGACCAAAGATCAAGACAGGGATCCCTGGGTGGCGCAGCGGGTTATCGCCTACCTTTGGCCCAGGGCGCGATCCTGGAGACCCGGGATCAAATCCCACATCGGGCTCTCGGTGCATGGAGCCTGCTTCTCCCTCTGCCTGTGTCTCTGCCTCTCTCTCTCTCTCTCTGTGACTATCATAAATAAATAAAAATCTAAAAAAAATGTTTAAAAAAAAAAAAGATCAAGACAGAGTAGAACATGGCTCCTCGAGCACTGGGGGTCAGAGGAGGCTATAGTGGCTCTTATAGTGGATTGGATGATGCCCTCAATGACTATGGAGAAGATTCATTCATCTCCTTTTTCCCTAGACTACAGGCTCTCCAAAAAGCACAAGCTAGGTCTTACTCATCTAAGAATTTTTAGCACTCAACACTCTTAGGAAGTGTTGAATGAATGAATGCAATATATTGTTATAAATAGGGGTAATCAGATCACAGGCTCTATTAACTTTAATTTCACGTCAAAGGGAACAAAATTATCAGGACCAACCATGAAATGCCAAAAGAGTTAGTTCTACTATAGCTTACAATAATTATCTTCATATCCTTTTATAATACTGTCTATTCTGATATTTTTATAATACCAGCTTGAACACATTTAAAGGCTAAGAAATTTTTGAAAAAGCTGCATTAATTTTTAAATAAAGTGAAATAGTGAAAACCACTTAACCACTTGAACCTAACAACTCTGACCCCCAGCTTTTAAGAGTGGTGGTTTTTTCTGCAGATGTATAAAGAATGACTTCTTCCTTTGGATTTATTCATTACAAACTGAGATATCATCATTAGGAAATGCAAAAGCAGGAAAGGCTGTCTTCCTCTTCCAGCCTATAAATAAACAGGAAGACAAGGATAAAGACTAAAGTAGCTCCCAAGCCAATATTTTGAAACTCATGTTGACCTGCCTAACTTACTGTGACCAGTTTTCAAGGGAAAAACAAAAACAATAACAAAAAACAAAAACACTCAACTAATGTCTAAACTAGAAAAAAATTCATAGTGTGCTTCATTTCTTGATACATCATATTAACCTTAAAGAAACAGTGAGGAAAAAAAAAAAAGAAAGTGAGGATATTTAAATGTATTTGCTTACATTAAAATAAATTTAAGTGCTGGCTCTTTGGATGTTGGTTGTTGTGCTCAAAATACCTGAGATTAATCTGCTGAAATGAGTGTTCATCTTCCAGTACCTTCATGGTTCTTATCTCTCAATAAATAGAATAAATAAGCAACAGGTGCAAAACTAATAATCCAAAAATACAGTAGTCCCCCCTTATCCACAGTAGACCCCAGTGGAAGCCTGAAACTGCAGATAGTACCAAACCAAATATTATACCTTTTCATATATATACACATATATATACACACACACATAATATACATATGAAATATGTGTGTATATATATGAATATATACATACCTAACAACATATGAAATATATGTGTGTATATGTATATACACACACCTACGATAAAGTTTAACTTATAAATCAGGCACAGGAAGAGATTAACAACAATAACTATAATACAATAGATCAATTATAACAATATACTGTAAAAAAGTTATATGAATATAGCCTCTCTCAAGATACCTAATTGTACTGTACTCACCTGTGTTGTGATGACTGAGATGATAAGATGCCTATGTGATGAGAAGAGGTGAGGTGAATGTCAGAGGCACTGTGACGTAGCGTTAAGCTACTACTAACCTTCTGACAATACATCAGAAGGAGAATCATCAGCTTCTAGACTGTGGTTGACCATGGGTAACTGAGAGTGCAGAAAGTGAAACTGAAGAAAGATAAGGGGGGATGCCCATATTTACTCTAAAATGTACAATGCAACCCACATTTAAACTAAACTGTAAAAATGAAGAATTTATGTTTTTTTGTACTACAGAAATCCATTTCTTTACTGGTAATTTTCAAATATTTAAATCTGATCTATCAGACAAAATGTAAAAATCAAATTTTTAATGCAGTAGTACCTCGGAAAATCATCTTTCTATGATCTCCACCTATTTTTTTTTTCAAATTATAAAGCCATAAAAGTTCAATGAAAATCAGATGGATAAAACCTGAATAAAAGCAAACTTGAACCTTTAAAATAAGCTGCTCAGATAATCTGAACATCAACCTTGGCAGGTCTAGAGTCCCTGTTGTCTACACTTACATGAGGATGTGAATAGTTCAAGGCCAACACAATCAAATCAATTACTAGATGGCACCACAGAATAAAGGGAACTGAGAGGAGATGGAAAAGAAGATACACAATTTGATCTAGAGGCATTTAAGACCCAGAAAATCCCAAAGCCTTCATTATCTCAAGGCCCCAGGGCTATCATGGAACCTAGCTAACAAGGACCCTGTTCCAGTGTGGGTGCTTTTACCAAGTTGGTGCATTACAGGCATAGTAACCTTACAAGAGTGGCAGTCGTTAGTATTGACTGGTTGGCTAACTGAACACCCTACCGTATGTCATGTGATCACAAAGCTAAACACTGGTGGGTACAGCCAGTAACAAGACAGACATAGAACATGCCCTCATGGGACTTACAATCTAACAAGGAAGATCCACATTTATCAAATAAGTTCTAGTGTGAGAAAAGTGTTCCAGAAGAGCTTAAGGGCTATGAGAACACATTATAGGGGTTCCTAATTAGGTCAAGATGTGAGCTGTTAGAGAAGTCTTCCCTGAGGGAAAAAGTAGTGATATTTATACCTGCTGAAGTCACTAAATGTGGCAGTGTCTTAGCATCTTCATCTATAGAATAAAATCATCATGGGGCACATGGGTAACTCAGTAGATTGAGCATCTGATTCTTGATTTTGGCTCAGCTCATGATCTCAGGGTTGCGAGATTAAGCCCTGTGTTGGGCTCTGTGTTCAGTGGAGAGTCTGCTTGAGATTCTCTCTCTCCTTCTCCCTCTGTCCCTACCCTCACTTGTGTTCTCTCTCTAAAAAAAAAAAAAAAAGTAAGTAAAATCTGAAAAAAAAAAAGTGAGGGACACCTGGGTGGCTCGGTGGTTGAGTATTTGCCTTTGGCTCAGGTCATGATCCTGGGGTCCTGGGACGGAGACCCACATCAGGCTCCTCACAAGGAACCTGCTTCTCCCTCTGCCAATGTCTCTGCCTCTCTCTGTTTGTCTCTTACAAAAAAATAAATAAAATGTTAAAAAAAAAAATGAGATCTCATGCCCACCTTATAGAAATCTTGTAAGGATTAAACTAGATAACAAATGGAAGCACAATCACAGTGACCAAGATCTGGCAAGTGATCAGTGTATGTTTCTGCAATTATTGTTATTATTAGGATGCTTATTAATTATTATTATTATTTGCCTGAAGGAGTAAAACTTAGCCAGGTAAAGGGGGGAGAGGAGGAACAACAAGAGAAACTACTCCAGACAGAGGAAAAAATAAAAGTAAAAGCCCTGAGACCAAGAAGGCTGTAGTCCCTCTAGATGGAGAAAATTAGGACCTGCAAACAAACAAAGGGATCTCCATAAGGGAAGATCCTTGTGGATCTTTTCCAAAAGTTCCCTCCTCATCTTGAGCATCTTAGGAGCGTTTTCTCTTGACTTTGCTATCCCTTCCAGGTACCATATTACCATATCACCATATTTTACTTCCTTTTTTATAATTTGCTGCATTTTCTAAATTCTCTCTATTAAGCACACATACTGTCATAATTTTTTAAAAGAAATACAGATTTTAAAAAGAGATCCCATCATTATTTCTCTTCCCATAACAACCTAACTTCTGCAAAGTTGGGCAATATATTATTCCTTGCCCTCTTCTATCCCTTCCCACTCTGTCAGCAACTCATTGCCACCACTCAATTGAAACAGCTCTTTTGGAAAGGTCTTCAGATAGAATGCCAGCATTATGTTTCTAAAACACAGATCTGCTCTCTCACTCACATGTTTAAAATATTTCATGGCCTCCGTGGCCTACAAAACAGTATCCAAACCTGTTAGCAAAATCACCCAAATGATCCAGAACCTAAGCCCAATCTGTCCTTCCAATATCATTTCCTGCCATCCTGCATTACTAGCCTTTTTCCCACGCACTCCCAAACACACAGAACTTCTCTCAGCATGTACCCTGATGGCTCTCTGCCTTAGTCCATTTCAGTTATTTTGCCAAGAGCAGCCTTCCAATCTTCTTCATCTAGCAAAACTATACTCCCCCTCTAAACTCAATGAGCTTCACTGTCCTCTCTTTATGAAAGTTTCTCCTACCCTGTCCATCTCTCCCCAAAACATAAGCCCGTGAGTACTTACTATCCTCATGCTGCCTTCCAAAGAGTTAACTCTTTATCTCTCTGCTTATATTATGAGTTCCATTAAGAGAAAAGCTACATCTAATGTACCTTTGTGTGCAGAACCACCCAGCTCATAACTCAATAAATGTCGTTATTCAAACTAAAATAATATTGCATGGTTTTTTGTTGAGGAAATCACATGAGAGGTAGAAATATTTAAACTAGAGAGAGAAAATAAGCAAAGACATACGCAAACCATTTCAATTACTTATCCACCTCTTGCAATCTTATGAGTATTTACCAATTCAGCACAGAGTTACTGAGTGCTCGCAATTTGCCAGGCACTAGGTATAGCTGTGAATAAATCAGAATCCTTGTCTTCATGGGGTTTACAATCTACTTGTGAAATCGATCCTAAAGAAACACACAAATAAATACGCAGTTACAGATTGTAGTAAATGCCATACAGTTAAAGAACAGGAGACCATGAAAAATGGCAACTTTGAGGCTCCAAATTAAATCAGGGAAAGAGAGAAGCCCTCTCAGAAAGTAACTGTGACAATGAGAAGTAAAAGCTGAGGAGGAATTAACCATGTACAGAATGGGAGAAAAAGCATTCCAAAAAAGGGGAAGTGTCCTAGAAGGTCGTAAGGCGGGGCGGACATGGAGCATGAGGAAGTAAGTGAAGGATGGCCAGTGTGCCAGGAAGTTGGTGAAGAGGTGTGATGGGCCAGGTCCTAAAAGCAATCCTGGTTCTATGAAAGAGACTGCACTTTCTTCTCAGCGTACCCATAAGCCACTGATTTTAGGCCGCGTTGTCTGTTTGGGGGTGAGGGTGACAATAGGATCAGATTTACATTTTTAAAATATCACTCTGAAGTGAGGAATTAAAATTCCTTTTAGGTAGAATTACCAGTGAGATGGAAAAGTTCTCCGTTTATTTGATTTTTCAGTACATTTAGGATAATAGTTATTTGAACATCCATCAGTCAAATATTATATTCATCAGTCAAATATTTGTCTTTGATCATTCTCAAAAGTTAAACCTGAACCACCCCTGTAGCTCTTGTTTCTCTGAACAGTATTGGTGTACAAAGTTACAGTACAGATAGCTCCCAGTTCCTAAAATGCCACATGGTACGTGCCAACAGATGTTTAATCAGAGCTATCGTTCCAAAGGGTGCAAATCCTCTTGTCAAGATAAAGACTAGTACCTGACGTTGATTGAAACTCAAATTTTTCATTTTAACTTCAGTTGAAGACTTGGCCTTTCCTACCTGAGCTGACACTTCATGAATGGCATATAAGAAACAGCAAAAGCTGTTATTTTTGTTTGTGTAGAAATGTCACAATCTTTCCCTCTGTTGAGAACAAATTCACTTCAGTCACAGTTATGTCACAAAAAGGAGATGAAGCGCAGTATCATTTTAAGAATGTTTCTGTGACAATTTGTTAAACCAAAAGAAATAGCATAACCCGAAAGCGAAAGCGGGAGAGGAAAGAAGAGAGACGCGGTTACAGATTGAACAAAGACTAACAAGAACATACTTGCACACTTCAGCATATGGACTTTGGCTGGCAAGCAGCAGCGGTGCACGAGCACTACTTAGAGCCTGGGAAGGAAAACTGTGAACACACATGGTGGGGACACATCTAACACCCAGCCAAGAAAGAAAAGAAAGAGCGCACACAAAATGTAATATAAACCCCCTTCTCAAGCTTTTAATGTGCCATAACTTAACCAATGTAAAAACAATATTTGGAAAATGAATGAAAGAAAAGGAAACCTAGACCAAACAAAGGAGTACAGAACAAGGACCTCCAGGTAATATAAAAGGTTTCAGAAAAATAATGCAGAAAAGGTAAGACAGTAGTTGTAACATTCATAGTAAATACACCTGTAATGAAAGCTAACCTGTATTTAGGATGTACTGTTAGGGACTGCTAACGTTTTCCAGGGATTATTTTTAACCTCCTACTAGCTCTGTCATAGGTAGTAATTTTATTTCCATTTGAAAGATGAGGAAACTGTTGCTAACTGTAATATCCCAAAACCAAAATGTGAATGCCAGGTCAGCTCTAACTTGGCTTTTGCAAATGAACTCCACGTTATATTCTGGTGTTGGTTTTAATCTGGATAATTAAGGCTAAAATAAAATACAATACAGATTTCTACCTCAGTTCTTTTCATGATAAACTTTCTGCGTCATAGTTTAGATTTTCCTTCTTTAAAAAAAAAAAGATTTTATTTATTTATTTGGTAAAGAAAGAAAGAGCACGCACAAGCAGGGGTGCAGCAGGCAGAGGGAGAGGGAGAAGCAGGCTCCGCGCTGATCGGGGAGCCCGAGTTGGGGCTCCATCCCAGGACCCTGAGATCACTGATTGAGCCACCCAGGCACCCCAATTTTCCTTCTGTCTTAAACACAATATCCCCGAGCATAATTTCAAGGTTTCCTAATGATTCACAATATGCTGAGCACAATTTAAACATTAGCTATTATGTTCGGCCTATTACTAATAGCAACCTCAAGAGATACTAAGATATGCAGGGCCATTTGCTCCTACGCCAAATGGGAGCCAAAGCTCTTTGAGTTGTTCCTGTTCTTCATATTCTGACTGTGCAGTCTGGCCCTTCACTGCCAGGTCATCAGCTCTAACTACCAGCTGCCGTTGGGCAGGGAGCTCTAGTAGCCATCTGCCTGTGTGTCCCTTCCCCACCCCCCCAAATTAGGCTTCTTCTTGCTTCTCCAACCTCCTCTTGCAGCATCCACTGTCTTCTGAATTCCAACCAGTTCAATTCGACACATTTCATAAAGTCTACTCTGCCCTGTATTTGTTCTCTGTGGGCTATTTCATCAACAGTAATAGTAGAGACACTGTGCCAAACCAAGAAAACGCATGCTTTCTTTCCAGCAAAACTCAGTTAGCTAGTTCTGAGGGACTTTGTGTAGCTTAAGGTTGACAAGAATAGTTAAGTAAGAGGTTGAGAAGACTAACAATCCTGTGAATTAGTTGTAGGGTCCTCATTTTCCAGACAGGTAAACTGAGGCTCAGAAAGGTTAAGCAATCTCTGTTAAGCTTTCACAACTATTAAGTAGCAGAGCTTGCAGTTTGAACATGGTCTGATTCCTAAGCTTCACTGCCACAAAATGGGGGTGAGAGGGTGCAACACAATTTCTCACAATACTAATGACCTCAAAAAATAGCCACAATTAGCTTTACGTCTTTAATGTAGGCTAAGTATTGAAATATCACAAACCCAATGTGAAACGAGAAAATAGGATTCAAAGTGCAGACCAGAGATTTGCTAAATAGGCAACATATAATATTTGAGTTGTGCATGAATCAGTGCCAGGCTGAATGTCACACTTTCACATATCATGTGACTTCCTCAGTGATTTCCTGGCACTGTTGGGTGCAACCCATCATTCTGGAGGCAGATTATTGCATAAGAGTAAAACAACTATACAAAGATACAAAGATTTCTCTGGTACATATTCAATATCGTTTAGAGTAAAAATACTGCTGGCATCAGTTTTTGCATATCATCACACTTGAGCTTTACTGATCACCTTATTCAGAAGCCCATTTACCTCTCCTATTTAGACCTAATTCTATTACAGCCTGGTTGTCCAAATTCATTTATTTATTTAACTGATATTTATTAAGTAGATACTTGGCTACAGATACTCTGTGCTGCATACTAAGTGAGGTAGCAGACAGAGGTTAACTTTTTTTTTTAAGATTTTATTTTTATTTACTCACGAGAGACACAGAGAGAGAGGCAGAGACATAGGTAGAGGGAGAAGCAGGCTCCCCATGGGGAGCCTGATATGGGACTGGATCCCAGGACCCCAAGACTCGATCACTGAGCCACTCTGGTGCCCCAGAGGTTAACTCTTTCTATGGTGTTTAACTGTGGCTGTTTACTTAGGTACAGTGATTGTAAGAAGTTCCCTGGACCTACTGCAAGCGCTGTGGATTATGCCTTGGGGTTCTGGATCTCAGAAAGAAATCTTCAGAGAAACTTTTAAACACAAAGACCAATAATATATATTACATACATGCAAGTGTGGAGAATGGCTACTTGGATGGCCCAGGTCTCTATGTTTCACTTACTTTTAGACTCACACAGCCTTTATTTGCTGCTTTGACAGCACATCAAACCACAAATCAGAGGCACCCTGGCAAACATGGTAACAGCATAAATAGCTCCTTAGAAATTCAAGCAGCACCTTTATGGCACTGCTGGAGACAAGACCTAATGCCCACCATGTGGTCTAATTGTTCTTGTGATGCAATTACATTTTGAAATTGGCCTCCACCTGGCCTGCATTTTTGTTCCAAACAATCCTACCAACAGACTATCTATGACACTTCAGGTAGGAAATTTTCATTCATGTAGATTCAAGAGTTTTCTTGGTCTCTTTCCTAACACTGGCATATTTGTTTCTATTTCCTATAAACATTCATCCTTTTTTAGGGTTACTAAGTTGTTGCCTCCCGTCCAGAAAACTCTAGCAGGTTTCCTAAGTACATGACATTTAGTTTCATCTTAGAGAAATAAGCAGGACACCGCTCAGAGTGCTGCCATTCTTCCTGCTTATAAGATTTACATTTAAAATGCTTTTACTTGATCCTCCATGATCTTTTTAATAGCACAAATGCTTAAAAGATTAAATGCATTTTGGGGAAACTTTAAAGCCATAATTCTTGATAGCATATTTCAAAAAACTGAAAATGATACATAGGCTTATCTTTAAAAATTTCAACAGAAACACAAGCTGACATAAACATTTCCTCTTTCTTCTGCTCATTAATCATTATTAACTGTTGACCAAATTGTATATATTATTTCACCCTATATGGTTAATCTTACTGCCTCAGGTGATCAGGGAGCATTTTATGAGCAAAGTTCTCAGTAAATAATTTATTCCACTTTTCCATTACTTGGAAAATAAAGTTTCCAACCAGTGCCTGACATCAACACTTGAAGCACAGCACCTGACTTACTGGACAGATGAGATAAGGTTTAATGCACTTATCTTCTTTCTAAAAGATCGGTTCGTCAATACTGATTGAACCCGGTGTGCACACAAGTATATATTAGGAGAAAGGAACTTCCTCCAAACACTGCTTTATTTCAAGTTTAAGCTTACGGAGACAGGGAGAATTTATGGCTTTTCCTGCACCAGCGTCATTAATTGGGAAGAATCCTTAATTACAATCTAATGCATAATTAAATCCATTAACCTTGCAGAGAAGTTAAAACAAGAAGGCCCGCAGAAAGTAGAGTCTCCCTGAAATCGGTGATGCACCCACCCCGCCCCCAACTGTTTCATCTTAACCTGAAGCAGGGCAAGCAAGGTGAATGTCCTGCTTCCGGTCATAAATTTCGGGATGCATCTGCCTTCTGTGGGGAATAGGAAATCGAGGCTACTTAATGACTCTGAAAGGCCACAGGTGAGATGAGCAGAAGGGAAGGAGGTGGCGACCACTTCTGGGCACCTGCATCACTCAGCGGGTCCCCGCGGGTAAGGGGCTCAACAATCTGGGGCCTCACAACCCACAGCCTGTTGATACAGACACTGCAGTTGAGAAGTTGAGTCTCGGTTAAGGTCACCGCACAATTAACTGCTGGGGTCTGGCCACGGGTCAGACAGCTGGCAGCTACCAGGAGAGGGAAGTTCCAGAAGCTGCTGCTGCAACAGTACTCACTCTCTTTTCAATCCCAGACCCCCCATTATTTTTTTTTTTTCGTATTTTTCTCTTTCGCTGTTTTGCCAAAATCCTGGTGTGGACTCAGTTTATTCTAGTTTCACTAACAACTACCGCGCTGGGCAGACCTGACAGGTGGGGAGCAAGGAGGTGCGTTTTCTCGCCAGTCCCTAAGCTCCCCGAGGAATGACCTTCCGCCAACCTCCCTTTCTGGTGATCTGCTCCGAGCTCTTCCGAAGACACAGCGTCCTCTTGTTGTCTCTGCTCTTCGTCCAGTCTACCGCAGTGGGAGCTAAGTGCACAGGGAGGCGTAATGTCATCCTCTTAGAAACTGTGCTTTGAGAAAAAAAAGGGACAAGGTTCTGGTGAAAGCAACAAAGTGAAAATGATGGCATTACAAACTGCAGAGGCGGCTGTGGCCTTGTCTGCGGTTCCAGAACTTAATCCGACTCAAGTTAAGTGGAGGGGCAGGGGGTAACTCTGATCCCACTGAGGCCAGAGCGTGCAGCAGCATCACCTCTGGAAGGAGGGCCCACGCGCAGCTCCGGCTCTCCGGGCTCCGGGCCTGTGGCGAGCGCGCGGGGCGACGGAGACAGAGGAAGCCACGCTCCGCCCCAGCCCAGGCCACCGCGGCCCCTCGCCGCCTTCCTCCCTGAGTTAGCACCTCCCTTTCCACTGCTCTCTATACTCCATTAGGCCACGAGAGTTTACAGGCAAATGACCCAGAAATTCTTCACAAATACAAATTTCCAGTAGAAAGGGACACAGAAAGGAGAGAGAGTTGAGCTTCTGATGGACCCGCTGCTTCTTTTAGGCATTAGCCATGTGGCCTTCTGCTTATCCAAGAGAATTCCTGGGGCTAAGAGACAGCTGAATGGCATCACCATTGTCACCTTCTCGATTTATAATTTCTCTGAATATTCTGTGTTTTATGACAATGGAAGGCAAGAAGCAGAGCCAATGACGCAGAGCAACAGATAACACGACTTATTGTTATATTTTAGCTATTGTCGTTTTATATGCTCTGCTCCCCCATTTCCTTCCCAAGCTCTCTTCTGCTTAGCCTGGGGGGGACCCCAAACTTGAATGGGCACCAAATCCATCTGGGAGAGGGTAGTCAAGCAGCCTGAACACATACTGTGTTTTGAGGAAAAGTGGTCTGTTTTGTGCCACTTATCACAAATAACTGGTAAGTGGACACTCAAGAGTTTGTGCTTAGTATTTACTGAGTTCACAGATGTGCTGCGGACTACGTGGAAATAACAAGGACCTGATCCCTGCCCTCTGTTCCCACAGGTCCCTTTCGCCCCTGGGGGTTTCAAGGTAGCAGCCCTGAGGAAACCTTATCTTGACCTACAATTTACATATCACACTGGTCAGATTAGGGCAGGAAAGGAAAGGCTGACCGCAGAGGAACCAGCTGACTCCAAGGGCAGTGAGTAGACCCAGGAGGAACTGGACAACCATGGGAGAGTTGAGATTCTAGTACTGAGTATATAGAAATGATACCCTCAACAATAAAAATATTTGGCAAGGAAAATAGAGAATTTAAACAAAAGGTAGGGAACAGAGAAGCCATGGTCATTTGCTCGATGGAGATAGACATTTCAGTTGAAGAATGAGTAACTGAGAAAAATGGAAGAGATTTGAGGTTAAAAAGGCAGTCTAACACTTGCTATTTATACATTAAAGGAAAAGCATGGACAAGGAAATGGGCTTTTCCTGCAGAACTGAGGAAAACAGTCCACTGTCAGGAGAGGAGAGAAAAAAACAAAAACAAAAAAGAAACATGATCCACAAAATTAGTCATAATGCTTTTTTTTTTCCTTCTGACAAAACTAGGGTTTCATTTTTGCTAATAGTAGCTTCCATATAAAAGAGATGCCCTTCTAGAAAAAAGACGCTCAGGAAAATGTTCAGAGTGGTCAGGATGGTTAATCCAATGACTGTGAAAGCTGATTTTCACCCACTAAGCTATTTAATCCAGCATCTTTCATTAGATATCAATTTTCATTTCCTAATATATCTCTCATAAAGCATCAGTTCAGGCTGCTACAAAACTGGGTATAGAGGGCTGAAAAATGATTATTATGTCATCTTGTCTTGTCAGCCAGGAACGTCATTGGGAGGTTTAGCCACCGCCCTTTCTGAATGAGATGCACTTCAGTGCAGTTCAAAGCAACCCCAATGGAGGGCAACAAAAGGGTTTTTAAATAACCTAATACCTTCTATTTCATTCCATGGCTATCCTCTTTTTTTCATTCACAAGTGTTTTGTGTATTATGTTGTCTTCCTGAAAATTTTATGGTCATGGAAAAGAATTTGAATTTTGTGAAATTAAATAGCAGTTAGGCCATCTACCATGAACTTAAAAAAAAAAAAAACCCACTTTGTAGATTTCACTAAATACTAAAGTCCCTTTGAAAAAATATAGAAGAGAGGTCCTCTCCTGCATGCTGGTGGAAGGATAAATAAAGACAGCCCTTTCAGAGAGCACACAACAGACCAAGTTGTTCCATTCTCTTCCAGAGTCCTCCTCAAGAGAAGTTTCTGTACATATGCACAAAGAGATCCAGATGGGGATATTCAGGACCACATTTCCATAACAGTAAAAAAATATGCAACAATTTAATTATGTATCAAAAATTGAATAAACTTTGGCATATGAGAAAACTATTAAGCAATAAAACAAATAAAATATATACATAATATGTAAACAACATGGACATTCCTCAAAATCATGTCTGAATGAACAAAACTGCAGAATAACACTCTATCATAGAGTATGATACCATAAACGTAAATTTAAGAGCACTAAATACGGGGATCCCTGGGTGGCTCAGCGGTTTCGCGCCTGCCTTTGGCCCAGGGCGCGATCCTGGAGTCCCGGGATCGAGTCCCGTGTCGGGCTCCTAACATGGAGCCTGCTTCTCCCTCTGCCTGTCTTTCTCTCTCTCTATCATGAATAAATAAAAATAAATCTTTAAAAAAAAAAAGAACAGCAAATAATCTAGTACTGCATATTATTAATACACATAAATGCAGGAAAAACTGTCAGGACATGAAGTCTCAAGATTCACAATGAGAGGTAGCTGTGAGTAAGTAGGGTAGATGATATTTTATGTCTTTTATAAAAAAGAAAAGAAGGAAGCAAAGCATATGTGGCAAATGTTAATGGCTATTAATACTTTAAGGCAGATATATGGGTTCTTATGTCATTTCCCTGCAGGTTTCTGGATGTTACATTGATTTTTAAAAATAGTTTACCTCTGATTACCATTTATTTAAAAGTCATATATTTTCTTAAATTCATTCCATTGCCCATTTACTCAATGCATTCAACAAATATTTGTTGAACGTGTCATTAACCCTGGGATATGAAGAAAAATCCTTGCCCTTGTAAGGCCTAACATGAATGGACTAATTCCTATTTAGGAATCTTGTCACATTCTGCAATGCAGTTTTCTATATACAGTAAGGAAGGATTTCTGTTAGGTTTGAAATTGCCCAAGAGTAACTGCACTGAGCTTATTTACAGGACAGCATACTACTAAAGTTCCAAAAATATAATTGTCAATATTTACCTTTAACTATCTTCTTGCCAAGAGTTTTTGAAAGGTCAGTAAAGCAAATGAGTTTTGAAGATGTTCCAAAGTGAGTTATTATCAAACAGACGATTATAATGACAAAAAGTCAAATAAGTTAATCTTTCTTTGAAAGTTTTCCAAGGTGACAGATTAATTGGCCAACCTGTCACTACTAATGGCAACTGTAGGTGATAGAGTGAAACTTGGACTTGGCATAGTTGCTACAACACTACGATAGTACTTCCAGTATCTCATGGTTCTGTTCTGTAGGAATTGAAGACTAAAAGACTTTTTCTCTGAGGTGGCTGTATGTAGTTCTTGCACAACAAATCTACGTTGTCACCTCTACTAAAAATACCAGGCCTCAATATTGTTGCTAACCCCCAATGTTACTGTAACTGACAAACTCAATCCTTCATTTTTCACTGAACTTTTTTATTCGATAAAGATGAGAAAGGCACCATTCTCGGTCATCACCTGTCAGGCCCCAGGCCTGCAGGCAGGTTACCCTGACTACTATTTACTTTCAAAGAGAGGCCAGGTCTAGGGGTGTGAAAAAGCCAGACACTAACCAGATAATGGCCATATCAGGAATAAGGAATCCCAACGTAGAATCATTAAAACAGCTTGGCTCAGAAACCGGGAGTGAGGACCATGGGACAGAATTCTCTCCTCTCTCTAGTGCCTTCTTCTGAGAGTAGTTATCAATCACTCAAGTTCATGGTACAGCCTATAAGATTAGGAGGCTGGTTCTGATGACCCAAGCTTATTATAGCTAGGTCTAATCAACCAGTGGAGACCAAGAGGCCAGACAAATAAGTCAGGCCTTAGTAGGGCTACAGCTATGTGTCACGCATGCGCACACGCGCGCATGTGCACACACACACACACTCTTACACTTCTGAATTTCTATCTTTATCTAGTAATTATGAATGTCACCTAGCTTCCACAAAGCCTCCCTTTCTGGGTAATTCTAACACTGATCAAAAAAGCTTCTTTTTTTAGCTTAACGTGTACTCATGTGTTATTATCATACGGTATATATATGCCCAAAGTGTTTTTTTTTTTTAAGATTTATTTATTCATGAGAGACAGAGAGAGAGAGAGAGAGAGGGAGGGAGAGAGGCAGAGACACAGGCAGAGGGAGAAGCAGACTCCATGCAGAGAGCCCGATGTAGGACTCGATCCTGGATCTCTAGGATCACACCCTGGGCCAAAGGCAGGCACTAAACCGCTGAGCCACCCAGGGATCCCCTCAAAGTGTTTTATTATCATTTTACTGCAAGTATCGCCATCCCAAGTGATTTAGATGTCTGTCAATCATATCTGTAAAAGCAAAGGTTTCTAAAATAATTTTCTTTTATGACATTAAATTTACTCAATAAATTACATCTCAAGTTCCAGAGATTCTGAGCATGTAGCTAAATGTAAATACAAAATAGTGTTTGCTTTCAACTGATGCTTTACCAAATTCTAAAAAGGAAAAAAACGTCTAAAGTATTCATCCATGTAAAAATGAGACACCAAAGCATATACCAGGCTAATTTTGAGATTTTTAAGTTTGAGAATTGGATCAGCAACATCTCAGCTTTTGTTTTTAACTAAGGTAAAACTACCCATTTCTCAAATGTTAACACAGAAACCAAAACCAACAAGTATACAACACACACACACACACACACACACACACACTCCTCAAAATGAAAGCCCAAATTTCATTTGACTGTACCTATGATGCAGTCAGATGCAGCATCTGTTTTACCTCAATTCTGTATGTGTGCTGATTCTGTATTGTAGATCAATCACTTAAGAGAGCCTTCGAGAAGCTAAAACAAACAAGCAAACAAAAACTCTGTTGGGAGCTCAGACCTCAGATGTAGCATGAGATAGAACCAAATAGTCTGACTTTGCAGTCAGACACGGGTTTCAAATCCTAGTTCAACGCCTTACCTGCTTTATGGCCTTGGGCAGGCTGCTTGACCTCTGTGAACCTCAGTCTCCTCTTATGTAAAATACGATAATAATAATTGTCTGCCACAGGTTGCTGTGAGAATTAAATAATCTCATGAAGTATACCTTTCAGTAGTAGGCAATAAATAAATGTTAATTCTCTTCCTCCCGTCTCTTTCCCCAAAGCAGAGAATCACCTGGGGACAGGAGCAGTAAGAATGCTGACAACGCTCATGAAGGAGAGAAATAAATAGTCTGTTAACAAGTGGAGCTGTATTTCAGGAGGGCATTCTTGTACACATGTGTGAGAGCAAAGGCACAGGCCAGGACTAATTGCTGTGAGAAATGCAAAGGGATGCCATTGACCAGCAGGTTTGTAGAGGAGTGTAGCCGTTAAAGAAAAGACAGGGTACTTAGTGTGAGCTAATGAAAAGAATTGGGACATCAGATGAAATGCCACTTGGACTCCTGATTGTATCTCTGAGTACCTATCTCACAGTGAACCTTAGGCATAGCAAGAAACCATGAGGAAGGAACTACAGTGGGACCTCTTGTTTCCCAAACCCCAAACGGGCTTAGCAGAATTAACACTGCTAAGACATTAATTGTCATCCAGATTGACTCCCGCCTTCAGATCCACAAAGGCATCATAAGCATCTTCTATACACAATAAGCTTTCTGGGCCCTTGGGCAGCCCAATCCGCAGAACCGCTATCTGGGCTTTCAAATGTCACCAGTCAGCTGGATAACTGCATCCCGAAAGCACTGTCTTTCATCAAATCCAAGATGCCACCAACAACAGTATATACCATTATTTTATGTACCACTTAGAAATAAAAGATGCTGTAAAGTTGGGAACCTGATAGAAGAGAAGTACAGGCAATGGGGACACCATAAGGTCACATTCTCTGGGGAAGAGCAAACAAGAAATCAACCTACCATGCTGAGAGAACACAGAGATGTGCATGTCTCAAGCCTGTGACTGGGTGAAGACAAGAAAAAGAAATCTCTGCTGAGAATCTGAACTATCAGCTGGTACTACACCCACACAACCAGTGTGGCACAAGAGAAGTCAAGCAGAGAATTTAAATTCAAGTGCTTTCAGATTTATGGCATCCCCAGGTGGCCATCACAAGTAAACACAAATCCACAAATCCCTTCCAGAAGAACTGACTTGAATCCAGGCTGACAACCACTCAAACATGCCATCAACTGCATAACGCGCTCTGATTTCAGGACAGTTAAAGTACTGAGGGGATAGAGGGGAGGGAAATGTGTGCATCTGGTTTTTAAAAGGCAGTATCTATTTTCTTAAAAAGAATAAGATGATGTTATGTATGGATCTGGGTCACTCATCAGGTATTTATTAGTATGTATCCACTCTGTGCATAACAGCGATTTCAAAGCAATTGAAGGCATGACCCTTGCTCACAAGCAGCTTACTAACAATCTCCTGGGAACAGAGATGCATGCTTCTATCTGATTTACTTTTGGATTGTTATGATTATAGTGCTGTCACAAAATGGTTAGAAGGGTAAATGCACCACACCCCTCATCTTGGGTCTGCTTTTTTATGGTCTAACATTGAAAAGGTGTCTATATAAAATCAGTTCTAATAGAAGTAAACTTATTTTCATTCCTCCAATTTCAACAAAATTCAATAAACAGCAAAGTACTTTATGATTACTTTGGTTAGCTTTCAGTCGAAATAACAGTATTACGCACAGCATGTGGGATATGCAATTCTGATCATTTGGTTACAATTTATAGCATAAGTAAATATGATTATACTTCTATATTGGGCAGGAAAGTTTGAAGGAACTTTTTCATCCCTGAAGCTTTTTTAAAAAACTGTAATATTAGAAATCATCAGAGCAACTTTCATACATTAATTCAGCTTTGCAAAGGGAACATCTAATTTAAAGATCAAGAGAGATCCGAACTCTTGCATAAAAAGAGATAGCAGGGCTAGCCTAGTAACAACTCACTGAGAAACTGTTAGCATTACTTCTGTCCTTACCCATGACAGAGTTATTATTTGCCAGTGCTGGGGCTATTACATGTACACAGGCCAAAACCCAGCCCCAGGGGAGCCTTGCACAAAAAGCTTCTGTTTGACACCACTTCTTGGGAAATGTTTTGTTATCACCATCCGAAGGAATATAGGTTTCTCCTCCAAAGATGCGGTTTCATGCTTTGGCACTTTTCTTACAATGCCCTCAATCCCCACTCTGAGTCCTCAGCACTGCATGTTCAGAAAATCATTTAAAAGGGATGAAATGCCTGTCTTGGTAACTATTCACAAGCAACCGTGAAGACTCTCCAGAATAAACTGTATACAAACTATACACATTCTGGATACGTACTCTCACACCGCAAGTGGGCTAGCTCACACCAGATCATTCTTTCAGGGCTCTTCTCCAAGTGCACCCCCCACTCTCAACCTTAGCTGGAACCAGCTCCCCTGTCTGCCTCCTCAGACGCGAAGGACCCAAGAGGTCTTGCTGGTCTGGTCCTCATCCCCTGGGTTCCTGCTGCCACCACAGCCCTGACTCCTAAGTCTTCGTGAACTCTGCCCAAACAAGTTACATGGCCCCTGATGGCAACTCAGGGCTGCAGGCTTTGAAGGCTTCAGGTCTTTTCTACACTTGTCATTTCATGAGTAGGCTCTAGCTTCTTCACAGGTGGACAACCCTCTGCCAGAATCTCTACCAAAGGTTTCTAGTTGTCCACCTTGGTCCTACTCCCCCAGAAACCATTTTTCTTCAGGGAGTCAGTAATCTCAGCATTTAAATCCTGACCTTCTGTTTTCTCTCAGGCCATACTGGTATCCCTATAACTCTCTCTCAAACCACAGATTTATGCAAACAACTTGAAAATCATTCTGGGTAAGCACTGAGAAAGTCATCACAAGACAATATACATAATTATAAGATATACACATTCCAGAATGCAACTTTGTGAGGAAAAAAAAAAAAGAGATGTCAAAAAAAAAAGTTAAGGGGGACGCCTGGGTGGCTCAGCAGTTGAGCATCTGCCTTCAGCTCAGGGCGTGATCCCGGGGTCCAGGATAGGGTCCTGCATCAGGCTCCTTGCAGGGAGCCTGCTCATCTTCTCTCTCTCTCTCTCTCTCTCTCTCTCTCTCTCTCTCTCTCTCTTTCTCTGTGTGTCATGAATAAATAAAATCTTAAAAATAAATAAATAGTACAACCTGAAATCTGTCATTGTGATGCCCCCAGCTATGGTTTTCTTTTTTAAAATTCCCCTGGCTATTCGGGGTCTTTTCTGATTCTACACAAATCTTAAAATAATTTGTTCCAACTCTCTGAAGTACTACAAAGCTGTGGTCATCAAGACAGTGTGGTACTGGCACAAAAAGAGACACATAGATCAATGGAACAGAATAGAGAATCCAGAAGTGGACCCTCAACTTTATGGTCACTGATATTTGACAAAGGAGGAAAGACTATCCACTGGAAGAAAGTCTCTTCAATAAATGGTGCTGGGAAAATTGGACATCCACATGCAGAAGAATGAAACTAGACCACTCTCTTGCACCATACACAAAGATAAACTCAAAATGGATGAAAGATCTTAATGTGAGACAAGATTCCATCAAAATCCTAGAGGAGAACACAGGCAACACCCTTTTTGAACTTGGCCACAGTAAGTTCTTGGAAGATTCATCCATGAAGGCAAGAGAAACAAAAGCAAAAATGAACTATTGGGACTTCATCAAGATAAAAAGCTTTTGCACAGCAAAAGATACCGTCAACAAAACTCAAAGACAACCTACAGATATTTGCAAATGACGTATCAGATAAAGGGCTAGTTTCCAAGATTTTTAAAGAACTTATTAAACTCAACAGCAAAGAAACAAACAATCCAATCATGAAATGGGCAAAAGACATGAAGAGAAATCTCACAGAGGAAGACATAGACATGGCCAACACGCACATGAGGAAATGCTCCGCATCACTTGCCATCAGGGAAATACAAATCAAAACCACAATGAGATCCCACCTCACACCAGTGAGAATGGGGAACATTAACAAGGCAGGAAACCACAAATGTTGGAGAGGATGCAGAGAAAAGGGAACCCTCTTGCACTGTTGGTGGGAATGGGACCTGGTGCAGCCACTCTGGAAAACTGTGTGGAGGTTCCTCAAAGAGTTAAAAATAGACCTGCCCTCCGACCCAGCAATTGCACTGTTGGGGATTTACCCCAAAGATACAGATGCAGTGAAACGCCGGGACACCTGCACCCCGATGTTTATAGCAGCAATGTCCACAATAGCCAAACTGTGGAAGGGTCCTCGGTGTCCATAGAAAGACGAATGGATAAAGAAGCTGTGGTCTATGTATACAATGGAATATTCCTCAGCCATTAGAAACGACAAATACCCACCATTTGTTTCGACGTGGATGGAACTGGAGGGTATTATGCTGAGTGAAGTAAGTCAATCAGAGAAGGACAAACATTATATGGTCTCATTCATTTGGGGAATATAAAAAATAGTGAAAGGCAATAAAGGGGAAAGGAGAAAAAATGAGTGGGAAATGTCAGAAAGGGAGACAGAACATGAGAGACTCCTAACTCTGGGAAACGAACTAGGGGTGGTGGAAGGGGAGGTGGGCGGGGGGTGGGGGTGACTGGGTGACAGGCACTGAGGGGGGCACTTGATGGGATGAGCACTGGGTGTTATGCTATATGTTGGCAAACTGAACTCCAATAAAAATAAATAAATAAATAAATAAATAAATAAATAAATAAAGTAAGTAAGTAAGTAAGTAAGTAAGTAAGTAAGTAAGTAAGTTAAGGCAACAAAAAAGCTGACCTCTATGAACAGATAAAACAATGAAAAGTAGGGAGTTGGGTGGGGTTGTACATTCCTGAAAGGAGGAATGAAAAAGAAGATTCTTAACACAAGATGCTCGACCTGCATTGGCAGCATCTGAAGCCTAATGCAGAGAACTATGATTGTCACTGAGTGTGGTGGTCTTGAGCCAAGATGGTAAAACTGCAGATATATTTTTAAATCCATGAGGCTGTTGGACAGGTGTAGATGTAAAGGAAAAACAAATCCAAGCTGGTGTTCTGCTTGGAATAGCACCACATCACACTCCCCAAATATTATTCTGTACACCCAATTTACTTTTACTTTTTACCATATATTAACTACATTATAGATTTTTTTCAATTGTCAATATAAAGCAGTGTCATTATTTATTTCCTATGGTGCCTTGTACGTAGGTATTTTCTTGATTATATGAAAAGGGACAATATTCACACATTAAACTTGTTCTATTTAACAACCACATCAATTTGTGGTTCTCTTCCCTTTTGTTAATTGTTTACTCTAACATAAGATATATTCACACATAACTACTAAATATTATATTTTAACAATAGTGTTTTGCATACATATACATATAAACTCCTTGGAACAGTGCCTGGCACACAGCAAATATTCAATAAATGTTAGCTGTAATCATTACCATTATTATTTTTGTTATTGTTGTTAAAAACAATTTATCTTACTATAATGAATTCTAATTAATTGTAGCTTATACTTGCCAGGAAATTCCTACACTGTGCAGAATGGATTTACAGAATATAAATCCACTATCTATAAAGTGGATTCCAAATTCAAATAATTAATGGAAAAATGTAGACTCACTTTGGCTAGACATCTTTTGCACACCTTGCAGGTACATTTTATACTTAAACAATTTTGTGATCAGTAGTGAAAAGAGCTGTTCAACAGTAACTTTCTTTGAAGAATATACAAAGTACCTCAGCTAGGGGTCTTCGAAAAATCTCTGACAAGATTCCCAGAGAATCAACTTTAAAATACTTACAAAGCCTTATTATTTTTAGAGTTATCCTTACCTTCAACTCATTCGTCATGCTAAATTAATCTCCCTGAAGTGTTGTCATTCTTCAGCTTAAAAAATGTAATGGTTCCCATTGCCCAAAGGATAAAAATAAGAACTTTTCATTTGTCTCATCTTCTACATGGTTTGCCACACTGAATCCACACTGCACCTCCTGTCACCTCAAACATAACAAGGCTTCTCTGCCACCGACACCATTCGTCCTAACCATTACTTCTTTCAAGGCTGAGCACAAATGTTGCCCCATCCACGAAACTTTTTTGATCTCCCCTAGAGAGAAGTGAGGTCTATTTCTCCAGTTTTCCATAGACCATTCTCCTCATACCATCCATGGCTCTCATCTTAGGTTGTTAATGGCTATTATTTATGTAGCTCTTCCTCTAGTTATGCTGCACTCTCTCCAAGAGTGGGGATATGTCCGACCTTTGAATCCTCCAAATGTCTAGTTGAGAATATTTGTGCCAAGGACATTATTATGGAAGGATATGTAATAAGAAACCAACATAAAAATCATGACATAAGTTCCTTAATTACTTTAAGTTCTAAGAATGGTGTCTCTCAGACTAATGTCTAGCCTAACTTAACATTTTTACATAGTATTTAAAAGAAGCACTACACATCGAAACACTCACATCTACATACAACTCTACTCCTCCATCACACTGACATACTGAGCTGATGAAGATAAGCTGTGGAAAGTGGGTCAAAGAGGCGACGATGATTTTCAGTAGCTGTAAGAATGAGATGCAAGTAAAGTAGACATCCCACTAAACTCTCAATTACAACTAGAAGAACGTTTGAAGTCATTTTGGACTACCCGCAAAGTAGCTGCCCAACACGAACCATAACTCAAAACAGCCAAGTAACGCTGGGCATGGAGAATTATTTATTGGAAATAAAATTAAAAAACCTAATGTTAGTATGTACAAAACTCAAGCACATCTGGGATGCTACAGGAAGCTATAATTATTGCCCTTCCAACAAAATGAAAAACAACTAAAATGATTCGAAGAATAGAGATATTTCCATGCAAGTATAATTTCAAAATTAGGATACTTCAGTCTGGAAAAATATTAATTTAAAGGAGATTTTTTTTAAGTTCATAAAATCATAACAAAACTTATGTCTCAAATCAAAGAAAATCAGGAGTAGAGGAAACATTTGAAATGTGTATTTTCATGGGGAAAAAAGTACTTCACAAATATGTGTGGATCACATGGCTTTCAGTGTCCCGAACACATAAACAGGTGCAAGGATGGTCTAGCCACACTCACAGACAGGTAGATCCATTGGTTATTTAAGGGATATCTGGGGCATTTGGTTGACCTTGTCCAACTGTCAACTAATGCTCCAAAAAATTCCTCCCTTATTTCCAAAAGTAGGGTCAAAATCATGTCTGGAAAATCCTTGGTCTAATGCAACATAACCTTTCATATATTCTAATTATAAATGGAAGCTCACCAAGTATTTTGAGAAGTGGGTAGACGAATTTATACAATAAGAGAAAGTATAAAGAAAATCTTCTGTATTGAGGGCTCCAAACTCCATTTAGATTTAGGCTAGGTAACCCTAGCCTCTTAACAGAGGAGGCAACCATTTAATTTTTTATTGGAAAATCATACTTCAGATAACCTTTTAATTTTCTGAGGTGCTCTAACGTTCGGCCATTCACATATCATGATGCAACAAAACTTTTATAGATTAGGTTGATACTCTTTTTCTGAAAAAAAATTTTTGGCCATATAATAGGTCAACTTTCTGTCAAGCGGTTTAAGCCTTCTAGGATTGTGCTTGACAAATTCTCAAATTTTAGACAACACATTAGAGAAAGGAGGCAAATCAGCTAGAACCACTGACCTAAACTGAATTCAAACCTTCCTCTCGGTAAGTTATGTGATCTGGATATGCTTTATTTTCATGTCGATGTAAACTAATTTTCATCATTATAAAGCCAAACATCCCTGGGAAAATGGCAGGAAAAAATATTACAGAGAAAACCCAGTATGTGCATTAAATATATATAGCTATATTATAAAAGCACAGAACTATAAATCTCTTAAATATTTCTCCTTTCAAAAATATTGCTCCAGTTGTGCCTCTTGTTGCCGTCAATGCTAAGAATCAACCCTGCAGGTATTATCTATAACTATTAAATCAGCTTAATCGAACTTTAATAAACACGATGTGGATTTAACACTTTGTGTTTGGTTTCATTTTAATCTATGATACTTCGTTGCTTCTTTGCTTTTGCTATTTTTAGTAAATGTCTGAAAGAAGGAACCAGGAAGTGTATTTTGTACTAATTTCTAGTGTAAAGTTATTTCCAAACAAATAAAATTCACTTTGTAATAAATTTAAACACAATCTTCCCTGTTTATATAAGCTTACATAAAAGTCCAAGGAGCTGAATGTTTAGGCTCAGTTGCAAACAAAATAAAAGTATTAAATTCTTTGACAGTCAAAGAAATAATTCTCATTCAGTGATCCCTTTATTATTGCTATCTTTAGTTTCCATGGGGGTTTGTGTGAACAAAATAAAATAAAACCCCACATGCACTTAGATAGAATTACAAATGAATGTTCCCCATTCCTGTTTAGGTTACGAGTTCCAAGAAGGACTATCATGTGAGTATAATGGCGGTCTTTTAGCAGGACTGACATAAAAGGGCCGTTGAACAGTGTTGTTTAATTGCATATATTCCAACGCTAGGCAACTCTCCAAACCTTATTGTAAACATTGTATAAGGCCTGTAAGCTCAGCAAAGTAATGGAGTTCAGGCTTTTTACAGTTAACTCCAAGTGACAGTTGACTTCTCCTTAGGATTTTATATATTGTTTGCCATGATTAGTGCAGATTGCTTTGTCACATAAAACAAGCTGACATTTGGAAACTCAGACTAATGTTATGCTCTAAGGGTGTCATTTCTTTTCCCCATGAACCTTGACTTGGTGCAGTGTTTTGTTTCCATGTCTATAGAAAAAGGTAATCTATTATGAACCGATGTACAGTTATGTTAAGGTTAGTTATACAACAGAGTATAATGGAAATATATAATCAGTAGCTATATTGAGCAGGTACTAAGTATCCCCCTTATTATGTTACAGCAACAGAGAAATTTTAATTTGATGGAAATTATACTTTAAAAGTATTTCTAGGCAAAAATTCATGGTTTTGTACACTCCTGAAGTAGTCACTAGTTTCTAACCACTAGTGCAATGATTAAGGAAGAAAAAAAAGGCAGAGAACCATAGGATAAAAGGTAGTACATTCCTACCCTTTCGTTTTATAAGAATGAGGCTCATTTACTGTTCAAAGGACATTGTTTATACATTCCAGACTTCCATCTTATAATTGCTCCAGGATTTGTAAAAAGGAAATCTCAGCAGGGCAGCAAAATTTATTCAAAGCAATAGCTGCACATAATTGGTATAAAATACCAGAACAGTCTGCTCTGAAAACTCTTTTCTCAGCAACACAGATTTCTACTTCTTCAACTCTCTTTCCGTATTCAAATAAAGTTTACCTCCCTCTCTTGCACTACTTACTTGAACCTTTCCTTTCCCTGCCCGGCTAACATATTTTTTAAAGGTCCTATGAAGAATTTTCAGCACAAATTATATGGGAAACTTTGATGCCCATTTAGTTTTATGAGTGTTTACCTGGTTACTATGCCAACAGGAAAGTAGGATGAACCCTGTTGTGGAAGAAAGGTTGGTTTTAACTTTCATATTTTCACAGAATGTTGTAAGTTAGTTATGTGTTTTCTCACACATAAAAAACAGCTAAAATGTCATTGCTGCATTAGTATCATCTCACAAAATCAATTAAATGAACAGAAGAAAGGAAGCTTAAGTCTGAATATTATTCTACAAATTTAAGAAATAAAGGAACGAGAGTCACAAAATGTGGTACACCTCAAACATGACAATCCTAACCTTTCTCTAGGACACTGTGTCACTGTTCCAGAGTATGTTAGTTGGGCTTCTGACAAAATTCCTTCAATAATGATATGGAAAGGAGCAAAATAACTGTTTCTTCCTATTTAAAGTAACATTTTCATTTTAAAAATTACTTCAACAAGTTCTTTTTGTGTGTGAACAAACAAGCCTACAAGAGCTTTGCTAATTTAATACCACTCTAAAATGCCATTAGATAAGATTTTAGCAAATGTTCCTTTACAGACATGAAGGGGAATTTGTGGGTGACTTTGTTGTTGCTTTCTGGAAAAGACACAAATCTCCATGAAACTGGAAACATCACCTCCCAATACAAAGGATTAAAAAAATGTTCTTGAGTGCTGATGGTTGTACAACAAGGTGAATGTATCTAATGCCATGGAACTGTACACTTAATTAGTTAAAATAGTAATTGTCATGTTATGGGTATGTCACCACAATAAACAAAACAAAAACATTCTTGAGTATGTACAGCAAGAGCCATTTTCAAAATTTGTCACATTGAACTTAGAATTTGTTCCTTTTAAAAGGTACAGTCTCACATATAATCCTTATGTCTTAATAAAGACAGGTCGAATGAAGTATAATGTGGAAAAAGGTAGGCAAAAGGTAGGCTTGTGCAGAATGAGAATAATAAGAAAACAAATATCCACGAACTTAATGCCCTGAGAAGTATCTTCAGCTATAATTACAGGTAATATGTTATATTATAACGTGATAATCTGCTTTTTCTTATGAAATAATTTAGAGCTCCAAGTGATTCTTTTTTCAGATAAACTCCAAGACAACTCTCACATCAGATTCAGACATTTTATCATAAAGCTGAATACACATACACACACAATACATACACATACACAACAAAATAAAAAAAAAGAATGAAGCTACTTACACAACCAAATCTTGAAGATACATATGCTTTAATATATTATCAGTCAGATGTTCTTCTAGCTGTGTACATATTAATTCCCTATTTTCATTCATTGAATATCTTCTTTGTAACCAATTCCCTTCACATGGGAGCAACTAATATGGTAATTACAGATCAAATATCTAGAATAACTACATCATAGAAATAAAAGTATTGTTTCTTTAATTGAAGTAGACATCTTAAAGATAAGAAACCTGGAAACACTGGTCATTTTAAAACAGAAATCAGTCTAAATAAATACATCCTGCATTTGTAAAGCATATACTATATAACATAAAGAATTCTTGTATTTTTTGCTTTGCTTTTATTATCCAAAGCTTTAGGACCTGCTCTACCTTGGTTGCTTCCAATTTCTTCCCTTTACATTCCGGTGACCAGTATTTATAAGGTTCCTATATTTGGAGGCTTGGTAATCTGAAAATCTGAAAATGCTATATCCAACTTCTTCAAAATAGATTTCATACAAGAATTATATTGGGTAGTGCATGTTTATTTAACAATTTGCTACAAGCATGGTGTCCAATGTGAGAGCCACTAGCCACATGTAGCTAAAAAATGTTAAATTCAGTTCCTCCATGGCACTAGTCAAATTTCAAGTGCCTGATAGTCCCCTATGGGGCCAGTAGCCAGTGTATCACAGTGTAGATACTAAATATTTCTATCACTGAAAGTTGTGCTGGACAGTGATGCACTCTATAGGATTGCTCTAAAAACCAAGCTTCCCAAATGTACTCGAAATGAGGTAGTCTGGATTGCTTTATAATGCCCCTTCAAACTGTTTAATATCAACATTTGTTTCACTGCTTTCAGCATCGATCTATTATGTTAAAGCAAGGGAAAGGGATCCCTGGGTGGCGCAGCGGTTTGGCACCTGCCTTTGGCCCAGGGCGCGATCCTGGAGACCCAGGATCGAATCCCACATCGGGCTCCCGGTGCATGGAGCGTGCTTCTCCCTCTGCCTGTGTCTCTGCCTCTCTCTCTCTCTGTATGACTATCATAAATAAATAAATAAATAAATAAATAAATAAATAAATAAATAAATAAATAATAAAAATTAAAAAAAAAGCAAGGGACAACTGTACTAGGAGCTAATATCTTAGAAAGTTATCCACTATCAATAGCAGCAGGCCTGGCAAAATGCTTTCCACATAGTAGGCACTCTACTGAGTCATGCTTATCTTATTTGAGTAATAATGCAGATTTTTAAGAAGGCAGTAAGTAGCACTGTTATTAAAAGACACAAAACTGGAGCGCCTGGGTGGCTCAGTCAGTGCCACAACTGACCCTCCATCTGGGCTCAGGTCATGGTCTCAGGGTCCTGAGATCAAGCGCTTAGGGCTCCGTGCTCAGCAGGAAGTCTGCTTAAGAGATCCTCTCCCTTTCCCTCTCCCTCTGCCCTTCCCCTCTGCTCTCACACTCACACACACACTCTCTAAAAACAAACAAATAAATCTTAAAAAAAAAAAGAAACAAAACTATCCATTAAGAAAAGTAGTAAGCAGCCATTCATTTATCCAACACCTATTTAAGGAACTCCAAACCATCCTGTCTTTCCACCCTATTCAATGCCCTGGGAGGCTGACCCTCCAAGGCCCTGTATCAAAGGAATCCTCCTCCCTCCAGGTTCCTACTGGTTCCAAAAGAAGGCACCAGAAGGAGGACCCACTGTGGGAAGACCGTGAGGCATATCGGCCTAACATGGGTTGGCCCTGGTCCTCCGCTGAAGGTCACGGCTCCTCTCTGGCAGCCCTCTTCACAGGCCTACTGCTCTAAGGCCCAGTAACAGCTCCCAACCTAGCCCTTCAGACCCTGCTCCACAGAGGTAGGTGCCCATCTTTCACTGGCCTCAGAATATGTCATTATGTCTTTCTGGTTTCCCTAATTTCTGCCAACACATTTGTAAGTATTCTTGTTTATCAAACATCCCTTAAATACCAAGTTTATGTTTCCTGTGACAAACAGAATCACACATCCTTCCACACACAGTTCTAGCCCCTTAGAGACCTCTAGCTAATCCTAAGAAAATATATTTCTTAGAAATGTAGCCCTTTTTAAGTGCTTTTCACTATTAATGCCCCAACCATATGTTATTTTAAAAATTACACTGATCAAGGAGCGATTGTATTTTAATGGGCTTCCCATGTCTATACTCATGATATTTACTGTATTTATTTTTTTAAAGATTTTATTTATTTATTCATGAGAGAAACACACTCACACACACAGAGAAAGAGAGGCAGAGACACAAGGCAGAGGGAGAAGGAGGCTCCATGCAGGGAGCCTGACGTGGGACTCGATGCCGGGTCTCCAGGATCACACCCTGGGCTGAAGGTGGCGCTAAACCGCTGAGCCACCCGGGCTGCCCATATTTACTGTATTTAACTTAAAGGAGTCATTGAATATTTTGTTTCTGTACTTCATGAGGTGCTTATATGACAATGACAAACTAGCTTGATAGTAGTGATGGGATCTAGGCATGAACACAGAGTCCAGCAGAAAAGCTAGAGATTCAGAAAATTATTTAGATAATTTAGACTAACAGCCCATTTTTAGCCTGATCATGTATGTATTTTAAGCAGAAACATTTCATCCTAAAAGAATTATTTCTGTGCTTCATATTTCTCTTTATCATGTTAGTAAACAAAAGCTATGGATTCAATTTAATCAACATTTATTAAGTACTATGTGCAAAGCATTTAATAGGCACAAATATGAACAAGATATATTTGTCTTAGAATCTTACTTCTTTTTTTAAGGTTTTATTTATTTATAAATAGAGACACAGAGATAGAGGCAGAGACATGAACATGAAAGCATTTAATAGGCACAAATATGAACAAGATATATTTGTCTTAGAATCTTACTTCTTTTTTTAAGATTTTATTTATTTATAAATAGAGACACAGAGATAGAGGCAGAGACCTGAACAGAGGGAAGCGCAAGCTCCCTGTGGGGAGCCTGATACAGGACTTGATCCCAAGACCCTGGGATCATGACCTGAGCCGAAGGCAGATGCTCAACCGCTGACCCATCCAGGCATCCCAGAATCTTACATTCTTATAAAAAAGACCACAGGTATACAAATTACTGTTAACAAAATATTATTTTAAACTGTTACTAAATATGCATACATGTATACATACATACTTAAAAATATATATAATTTTATGCTATACTTTTTCTTCCCTGATATCGTCTTTCTCAGTCTTTTCCCCAACATGTAAAATACATTATAATGTAAATTTATTATACAGTATAGTCTAAATGAAATTCTACTTGGTACGAGTTAAAATATAATAAGAAGAGGAAAAACTGAATTAGTAAACTCTCACATCTCATTTCAAATATCCTAAAAAAGAGATTTTATAAGCTGGCTAAGACTGAGTACATAAGAGTGAGTACATAACCAACACAGAATTTGGTATGTCTGCCTCAATTTGCCTGTATATTCTTAACAATGTGAGTTAAAAAAAACTGCTTGAAAGCTTCATCGTATTTTGAGGAAGTTAGATAAAAACTACTCAAAGCAGAAATTTTTAGTTTAGGAATTAAACTTGGACAAGGCAGCGAACTCCCTGTATACTGATGGATAATAATTACTCATATGCTTATTGGTACTCTAACTTTCTTCAGACTCTAAGTCACTCTCATTGAACATGTATGTTCTAACTTAGTCAGATAATGCCCAGGACTTCTGAAGTGTCAAGCATGCCCATCCATCTTCCATGGCTGACTATTAAATATGTAAAGGAAATCCAAATACAGGCTACTTCTGTATTTGGGTAGATATTCAGAGCAATTAATGCACAAACATTATTACCAGCAAAATGTGCTGTATCAACATGTTTTTAATTTGCTCTGAAGATCTGAGAGAACTTCCTAGCCCAAGGAGTCAACTGCTCTGTAAAAACAAAAACAAAATACCTAAAATGTCTAAAAAGGCTTATCTCTCCCCAACCTTTAAACATACCACTGCCCTGGAAACCTCCCTGACTGGGACATCTGTCAACTAACAAAGATCCACAAACATCTCCGTTTTCTTACAGATAATACATTGCTCTCAGGCCTTTCTGCCATTTCCTTTTGTGCATCCCGTGGTTTCCAGAATTTACCAGTTATGGTTATGTCCACTTACAGGAAGAAAAACAAAAAGGTTTAAACCAATCAGTGCAGAGGATTCTTGAGACAGTGCGAAAATAAAAGTAGCTGTGGTTGTACCTTGCTTCACTCAACCATAAATTCCTAAGATGTTGGGTGTAAATCAAATACAACAAAATATCTTCAACCCTTCCAAATGACTTAAATTATTTCATAAAGTATTTTTCTTAATATCTAGTTAATCTTTATAGGCCACCATTCCTGATGGCTTTAAATTATACTTTCTGTCAAAGACTTAGTGATCTACAATAACCCTTGAAGTACGTAAATGAACGAAGGATACATTTTTAATGGTGAATCTTTTGTAAAGCGTGGAAAAAATAATTCTCTCTTATTTGTTTAATATATCCTAATTTCTCCTGTATTTGATTTCCCTAATGCATGGCATAAAGCCAGGTACGATATTTTCAGCTAGTGTACCTAATGAGTATATGATAAAACAGCATGAGGGAAAAGCTGTGTCCAAGGGGTATAATGGGCTTGTTGATGCCACCTACTGTGCATTTTGTTTTTCTAAAGTTCCCCACATAATTGACTAAAACAGAGTTCCTAAAGCCTGATCATATGATGAGTGCTGAAGTCTTCCAACTATGTTCAAGTATCTCATGAAAAAAAATAAGAGATGCCAGAGACTAGTGTGATGTGCTTGGCATTAGGAAGAAGGTGGTTCCCAACAGAGTGGTTGGCTTCAACAAACAAAGAAGGTGTTTAATCAGTCCCTCTGCGTTTTTTTCCGTGGTGACCAACCACATTATGGCAGGTAGTGATGGCAGGACAGAAAAAGGTTAGCAAGAATGAAGAAGTTTGGCCTCTCATCCTGCTAGTATGAGAAACCTCCAGGCGTGTTAAAAAAGTGAGAAGGTTTTGGTTCCAGACCCAAGGACACATAAACAAAGACCCTCAGGAACATGGTAATGGAAGAATCCAGAAGCCGAACAAGCCCACGTACAGGCCAAAAGCCATGGAGGATGAGCAGAGCCCGATTTAAGGGCTTCCCAGCTCATTTGCAAGGTTAGAAACATGAGAACAAAGCCGAATCAGCTCCGGATGCTGTCTCGGCCAACCAGGAGAAGCAACCAGGATGGTGGAAGGGAGTCTAGCCGGCCCTGCCTATGGGGGGGGGGGGGTGACCTCAGACACAGTGACCACTACTGGTTTCTGATCTGATACCAGCTGGTGACACTGGCCCATTCACACCCGTCGACCTCTGTGATAAGTGTCCTGGAATGACTGCTAGAACTGTGTGTGGCCCCTCTTGTCTGTTCCTCCTCTGCAGGCCGCAGCACTGACCTCAGCGTCCACGTGAGATCAGGCCCGAGCCTCTCCCTCCCACGCCGTCCCTCCAAGCCAGCGCATCTTCTGTCTCTCCTCTTTGGGCAGCTTTCCTCACAGGCACAATGAGTGGCTTGGACCACATTATCTTAAAAGTTCCTCCCAGGTCTACTAACATTCTGCGATCCCTGGATATTACAAATTCCCAGAATCATAAAATTTAGAGTTGAAAGGAACTTCGGAAGTTGTCTATTCAACCTCCTGCTCAAACTAAGCTAACCTAGCCAGAACTAATAAGCTCTGAAAGTTCTATGTAGTTGTTTCTGGCTGGATGAATACAGTCATAATCAAAGCTTAAAAACCTTAACTATAAAGCATGAAAAAAATGTGTATAAGATCTTTAAAACATCTAAGAAAAAGTTTGAAGGAGCCAGCGCCCGTAGAACAGCATGTTCTGCTGCTTAGAAGTTCATACCTAAGCAGCACTTCCCAATCTCTGTTTGCAATCTCCAGAGCATTTTGAAAAATCACAAACGGTGTCAGAAATTTCTCCAAACAAAACTAATTTTCAATTTCTCATTATGCTTATAAATTTATAAGACAGGATGATGGGATGTCACATCAAATAAAGTCTCAGAGAGGAGAATAAAAAGTATTAAGGGGAAATAGAGTGATACTTTGAAATGCATTCAAGAAAAATCAAAAAGAATGTCATTTGTTCTTAAACAGTGTGTTTTAGTCGGCTGCTTTTCAAAATTAATTTGGATCCCTGATAATAAATATTTCTCTCTCCCTCTTCAAAAAAATTATTGTCTTAACAGGGTCTATACCAGCTATCACACTACAGATCTTGAAAAAAATCATTGGCTGTATTTAAGAAACAAGCCTTTGAAACATTAATATTTTCCATTGTGTTCTATTATTAGTTACTTCTAAGTCATAAGTTCATCAATAAATAAGAAGAGCTACATTTACAGTTTGGAAAATATCAAATTCTCCCCAAAATTGATATATCGATTTAATGTCCATTCCAATAAAAATCTTGTATTTCTTTTTTATGGAAATTGACAAGCTGATTCTAAAATTTATAAAGAAATACAAAAGGTCTAGAATAGTTGAGACCACTTGGAAAAACACACACTTAATATACTGCTATAGTAACTTATGACTCTGTAGTATGAACACAAGGATACACATGGAATCACACAGAAAGTTTCGGAAAAAGGTATATATAAATGTGGTCACCTGATTTACAATAAAGGCCACACTGAAATTCAAAGGGGAAAATGAAAATATGTTCACAATAAATGGTGCTGAATCAACTAGATATTCATATGGGGGGGAGGGGCTAAAAAACAAATCTTGATACTGTGCACACCAAACACAAAAAGACAGATGTGGGACGCCTGGCTGGCTCAGTGGTTGGGCATCTGCCTTTGGCTCAGGTCATGATCCTGGGGTCCTGGGATCAAGTCCAGCATGAGGCTCCCCACAGGGAGCCTGCTTCTTCCTCTGCCTGTGTCTCTGCCTCTGTCTCTCCTGAATAAATAAAATCTTAAAAAAAAAAAAAAAAAAAAGACAGATGTGAGACTAGTGGTTATCTTTGGGGAGTGCAAACTGGGAAGGGCCATGAGTGTGCTTTCCAGGTGCTGGAATGTACATAGTGACCCGGGGGGCCATCACATGAGTATGCGTACCTTAATCTCTGTATTTAAAATTTGTGTACTATACGTATGTTCTACCTCAATAAAAAATTTAAATAAACATGCAAGTAAACAGAATTATCCCATTGTGCTCCACGATGGCACAAATCATGTCTTATTTACATATTTGCACCTTCCAGGGCCTGATACAATGCCTGCTCAGTGTTTGTTGAATTTAATTAAATTTGCCAGGTAGTTCCAACTATGGGATCTTAACGAGATGATTTTGGTACAATATGTCTGAGCTGTCAATAGTAGAATTATAGCTGTGCGTTTTCTGCAGACTCCTTTTAAATTCCCAATGCATTCATATTTAAAATATCTGGCTTTTTTCCCCAAAAAAAGAGGGAGATAGGAACATTTGCATATTGAAAACCAGCCCCAATTTCAGGGTTTAACAAGATTCAAATCAAAAAGGCAAAAGAAGAAAAACAAAGAAAGGTGCTGCCATGTGGCGCCCTAGCAAGCAGATGTTCATTAGGGCCCAGACACACAGATTACTATCACAATGTACTTATCTGAACACGCTATCGTCAGACCACACAGTCAAATCAAATTTTGAAGGCTCAAAGGATGTGCACTGAAGAACATCCTGTACTGCTGAAACATGAATTTGAATTTTGTGACACAGACAGAGGGGTAGACAAGAACACCACAGATCACCCACTGTCATTTTAAATCCTATTTATGTATTAAGAGATAATCTAGTCTTTAAGAAAGCCATCAAAATCAACATTTAAGATTTCCATTAAAATGAAAATCTGAGAAACTATAACCAAAGAAGAAACATAGCATTTTTTTAGCCTTTAGCAAATTAAAAAACACACAATACTTTTGTGATTATTTTTAGATAATCATTTTGTGAAATATTCAAGAAGAAGAAAGAGATGGTTATATGTGATTTTAAATGCTAGTCTGGGTGAAGAAAAATGTAAACGGCTTACCATTTCACTACCTCAAATTTAAATTCTAATCGCATTAGGAGTACACATTTGTCATCAAAATACTTTCTATTATGCTAATTATGTTCTCTTTTGTTCAAAGTATTACATCATGTCTGTACTTCTATAACTACATTTATACATTGCCAAATAAAATTTTATTTTAAATTTCCATATAAAATAGGATAAAAAATAGGAAAGAAAATCTGATTCAAAGAGGCAATTGTAGTTAGCAAATTCTTAATCATAATCTGTAGCATTAAGAGGTAGTAAAAAAAAATTTTTTTTTTTTTTAATCTAAATTAAGTCAGACACACTCGGTCCCTGACTGGGGCCAACTGCAGTGGGAACCGCTTGTATGCAACAATCACCCTGGTAGATGGACCAGTAGTGCAGCACATACACCTGTGGCTGGTCAGAAGTTAAGTCCAGAGTGACTTCCAGTGCAGGGAGAAAAGTTGGGGTAGGTGCGGGGGAGAAGGGAAAAGAAGGAGTGAGCAGGGGAAAAGGAGAAGAGAGAGTGGAAATGTGCACGGAGATTGCCCAAATTCATATACTTTATCCTCACCCATTTTCATTTTGCAGGCCCTTGGGTCTTGGGTCTCTCTTTACCCCAGAGCCAAGCCACAATCCAGAAACAAAACAGCAAGGGGTCCATGGTCTGAATCCTCCTCTTAAGCACTGATTGGTTCCGCTTTGACTTCCTCCCAGGGTAGGGTTCTTAACGTGGGCTCCACAGGCCATCTTGGGAAAAATCTGAGGTGAAGGGGAATGTGCCATCAGCAGTTTCCCAAGGTTTGCAGTTCCCCTATGAGTTATGAGCCATTGTTGGACCAGGACTAGACGAAAATAAGAGAAGCACTGGAACTGGACGGTTTGTTCTTTCATTTTCTTTCATTCTTGTTTCCAGACTCAGAAGCTGTCTGCTTGATATGATGCTCAAGGAGAGCAAGGAAAGCTGAAAGGCTGTAATAATCGAGCCAGTGATGAGCAAAGGACGAAAAGCACTACTAGAAAGCTTCGGACTGCATTTTTTTTTTAAATGGACTGCGATTTCTAGCAGTGGGGGGAGGGGGGGGAGAAGCAAGAGATTCTCTCTGAGGCCAGCACAGGAAAACAGGTGAGTAGGAAGTCAGTCTCCCAGGGAGTGAGGAATAAGGAGGGCTCCGAGGGCCTCAGCGCAGTGGGAAGCTCCAGAGTCCACACCTCCCAGGACTTCACAAGCCACACCTCTCATCTCTTCTGGAAACCTAATCCTCCAGTCCTAGAAGCTTAAAGCTCTACTGAAGGGAAAGGCTGTCTTCCCATCACCCCTGAGGTGAGTTAGGAAAATCTACCCCCTCCCCTGAAGGGGGCAGAGATGGGTTCCTGGAACCCGGAATTCCAACTATGAATGCTCATGCCCTCCCTCCACCCAAATATTGCCCAGCACAGTGCTTCAGGTCTATGATGAGATTAGTATGGAACACCGACCTGTGACTTATCAAGTAGGCTACTTTTACAGGCTCTTCAAGGTTGGCTGGGGACCCTATCATTAAAGATAACAATTTATGTATGAAATATATTAGATGAGTTTCAGGTTCTAAATAACTGATAAGTGAACTGTTCAGAACAAACTTGCAAACGATTCACTTGTAAGTTCAGTTATACCCAATCACTGAACAAATCATATAGAGCTTGAGAAAAATATCATCTGCCAGCTACAGAACTTTTCTATCGAAGATTTTCTGGTGGCCAATTCTTTAAGTGTTGTTTAAATGAAAGTGTGCAAATAATCATGTGGAGTGAAACCTAAGAAGAGGGTGAGATTAGGAACTTTTTTTGTAAGGCTTCCATCTTTGAACAATGAAATTAATCAAAGTTTTGCTTTGTAGAAGGGAAAGAAGGTTTTGGGAATACATCAATCAGTTAATGACCTAAAAATAAAAACTGGCAAATTTTTTTTATTAATGTTTGCATTTGTCGAAAGCTTGTTTAGTGATGAATCCAAATGTAGTTGAGAAGACAAAGGTAAAGTTGATGGTATTACAAATTTCTAATAAAATTTACTTTTGCTTACAATCAAGTATTTTATCTGAGACTTTATTTTATAAGCTGTAATTGTTGGAGCACCTGGATGGCTCAGTCAGTTAAGCGACTAACTCTTGATTTCAACTCAGGTCATGATCTTAGGGTCTCGGGATCAGTCCCCACATCAGGATCGCTCAGCTGGTAAAATGTGCTCCTCTCCCTTTCCCTCTTCCTTTGCCAACCACCCCCCACCAGCATGTACATGTGCATGTACATGTGCACGTGTGCTCTCTCTCTCTCTCAAATAAATTTTTAAAAATCTTTTAAAAAAGATGTATAAGCTGTTATTGTTACTCTACAGGTAAGGAAGGGTTTAGAAGTTCTCCAGTCAAGTATACTACCAATTGCAACTCTCAAAACAACCATATTTAAAAAGTGTTAAACAGGGGAAATAGCATAATGTTATTTGAAGAGCTTAAGTATAATAAATATATAAATTTAAAATCTAAAATTCATTTTTGGCAAATTTGATCTCCCTCCACCCACCAAGAAACTTAGGAGCACAGTATTCCATCATGTATGCATCCAATGCTGCCCATTTTAATTAGTAAATTTATCAACTGATTAAAAAAAAAAAACTAGTATCACCTAAGATGGGGCCACACACAGGCAGAGCTCAGAAAACAATGTACTTTCTTATAAGATGGGTAAAGATTATTTGTGGTATCTACAAAATGACTTAGCTTTGTTACACAAAACCTTTCCCTGGTTTTGACTTAGTTTCATTTGCTGAGGTGAAGAAAGCTTATTTTAAAATCAAAGCTAGAAGCTGACCAAATAAAGAGAATAAATACTTGTATCTATGAAAGATCATGAATAATAAAAAATATCTGTTATTTTCTGAAGAAATAACAGCTAGAATTAGATACATTATCAACATGTAGATTGCAGGCACACGATGATGTAATTAGCAGCACAACAAAACTCTAGACATTTTCTCCTTTTGCCGCAAGCAAGCCTAATAAATTAGGAGAAATAAACATCATTTCAAATGGTTTAAAACAATAAGAGTAACAATTCTGCATAACCATTATGTCATCATTTAAGCATGATATGCTCAGCCTGTCAAAACCTGAATAGGTTGGCTTAGTAGCACATTTATAAGCATAAAACTTGAAAAATAATCATGTAAAATAAGGTAATGGGATATGAAAATCTGAGGAGAAGGAGTTAAAGTACAAAAAAAGTGTTATCCTATAAAATTCTAATACTCCTAAGAAAATTAAAAAGGGCAAAAAATACAAAACAATGCTGATTATAAATTCGAGACATTTTAATTAATCTAAAGCCCCAATTTCTTCCAAAAATTCTCAGGTTTTTTGTGGCCTTTATGTGCCCTTGACGTTTTCTCACAAAACACGTAGCAGAGTTTTTAAACCCACAGATGTATATCTTAGTGATTTCTCTGTCACTCAGACCCTTGGTATGCTGCTTTCCTGGGTGTACTACTTCATAAATATTTTTCCTCACTTATTTTTGTCTTTCCTGGTAGCTGGTGATATGCTGGAGAGCAAGGACACACTCCCGAACCTTTTCCAATGACAGGTGCAGAGAACGATACTCTGGGATCACTCGGGAAATACAGCTGATTAGTTAGAATTTCAGTCCTTTACGAACCTCAGCAACTTTTCAACAAGCTACCAGCTTAAAACGTAACCTAATCCCAGAATACAGATGTTACAGCCAACATTGGAAATCACCCACCAGACATTGTGTTTATGGTACCAGAGTTGTAAGCAAGTCAACTGTTCGTACTAGCATCTCATCTCTCTTTTAGGATTTAGGTTTTCATATTTGTCCTCTAGAAAACTGTTCTCCATCCTCTATAATGACAAACACATCCATTTAAGAATTAGCTAAAAGAATATGTATGGAGAAAGACAGTGTTCAGTTCTGTATGTTTTCCTCCCCAGGAAGTCTGAGTGTTGATTTTTGCCCCCCTCCTTTTTGTCTCTCTTCTCTCTCACCATCACTGACACACTTCTTTTCCCGTGCCTATTTGAAAAATTAAAATATTCATATAATTATGTTAAAGAGACAAAAATACACTAAGAAAAAGTAAGGAATTCAGCTCTGCGAAATACATGTTCAGTTTATTTTTGGCTTAGCCATCACCATCTCCTTTACACTTTCCCTTCATGTTATGAAATGTTTAGGGGTGCTTGGGTGGCTCAGTCGGTTACACCTCCAGCTCCTGATCTGAGAATCCTGGGATGGAGCCCCTCATGGGGCTCTGCACTCAGCTGGGAGTCTGTTTCTCTGCCCCTCTCTCTCTCTCTCTCCCTCTGCCCCTCCCCCTGCTCACGTGCTCATTCATTCTCTCTCTCTCTGTCTAAAATAAATCTTTTTTAAAAAAGAAATATTTATATTATCAAATTTGTGTGTGTGCTCAGATTTGCATGTATGTTTCACACACCTGATTCTAAGGAGACATTTTGCCATGTATCATCTGGCCAAGGTCCCACTGGTAAAAGTCTGTATCATCCAAGTGCTGCCTCTCCTGAGGCATAGACAACTTCCATCAGGTTTTACTATTTATCCACTAAAATAGCAGAACAGAGAAAGTAGAACATTTAAAATCATTCCACATAAAATCTCCAAGTCTGATGTTCAATTTTGAATATATGATTTGATTTTACAACAAATTTTATGGTATTGCATTTAAATCACTCACGTACCATTACTAGATTTTCTTTAATAAAGCCATGTAACATTGAATCCAGCACTTCCACTTAAGAGCAACTTGATATGCTTCTGCTTATTCCTCTAATCCCAGTAAAGGGGATAACAAGCTAGGTGGCTGAATGTCATGTTTAGGGTTAGGCAACAGTCAGTAATTGCGAGGTAAGTAACTTTGAACACCTCAATGCTAATGTATATTTTAGTTGTTCTCCATTAAATGAATAAATGTTTTTTATCAAGTTTGAAATATACTTTTAAAAAAGGTGATTTTCTTGAAAATTGAGCAGAAAGACATTTCAATTGTGTTGGTGGGGACCACTGACAGGAAGCAAAGACCAGGCTGAGTCACCAGTTCATCACAGGTAACATCAACCCCCCCCCCCCAGTATAATACTATGAGATTTTTTTCAGGCACCATATGCTTTAAGGAAGCATGTACGAAAGGGGCACTTTTTATTCCATGAATTAAGCATTGACAAATTAATATGTGATTCCCCTTAGGGCTCTTGTTATGGTACGGACAAAATAAATCAAAACATAAATCAAACTATGCATTTCTATAGAGAATTAGACTGATTAAATTTGTAGATTTTAGTCTATATTCTTTTTCCTGATCTAAAAAGATTTTGCATGTGCTTATTCTGAATAATAATAGCCACTAATAAGCATTTATTTAGCACCTACTGTTCTGTGGTTCAAGCAAGAAACTAGAGAGGTGTTGATATTCTTGCAGAGAGACTTACAGCGGGATAGGAGACCAAGCTTGGGGAGAGTAAGCCTTAATGAACTGAGCATCCAATAAAAAACAAACTAGACAGGGACACCCAGGTGGCTCAGCGGTTTAGCGCCTGTCTTCGGCCCAGGGCATGATCCTGGAGTCCTGGGATCGAGTCCCATATCAGGTTTCCTACATGGAGCCTGCTTCTCCCTCTGCCTGTGTCTCTGCCTCTCTCTCTGTGTCTCTCATGAATAAATAAATACAATCTTTAAAAAAAAAAAAAAACTAGACAAAAAATTCCTCTTCCTTATAAAGAATGAACAATATTTAAGTGTTAATATGATTTTTACTAAGCACTTATCCTTCCATTCAATATGTCCCTCACATGATTTTTACTGGTTAAGCACACATGGGGAAAAATATTTTATTTTCTGAAAACTCTCTACTTAGTAAAAAAGAAAAGGAAGAAAGACCCTTTTGTCTTTACCTAAGACCCATAACTTAAAATTTCAGTACTCATTAAGGTGGGGTAATTTTGAAGTTCCAATAAACCATTAAGCAAAATACAAAGTCTGAGCAATATATCAGTAAAGTTTAAAAAAAAAATTTCTTCCAAATGTATTACATGGAAATTGTCCATACTTGAATTTAAATTCAAAACCAAGATTGCCAACCACATAAGGCATATCTAGTTATACTAATACTAAATCATTGAAAGCTCTCCTACTTCTCTTCACAGATCTTTTTCTTTTCCTTTCTAGTAGCTTGAGATTTGTCTCCCAACATATAAAAATATAATATATGCTATGGGAAATCCAAAAGAAATAGCTATCTGAGGGGGGAATGCTACAATATTGCATTATAATGCATCTTCATCTTAACCATCCCATGACATTGAGTCTTCCACCACCACTTTTAGATAGTCACATTATCCCATTCACCTAAGGAACTAGGGCATATTCATAAATATATAAAATATTGCATGGCTGTATTGATATATTTAACCAAACGTCATTCACTGTATTAATGTGGCTACTTGTTAGGACACAAAGCACCCTCAGTCTTAATATCATGCTTCTCTATGGCTAAACCACCTTAAAATACTCAGTAGCTCTATGTAAAACCCCTAATTCTTTCAGAAACAGATGGACAAAATATTCTTATGGCTACTACTTAAAGTTAAGGAATTCAACAAAGTGTTAATGCACACAAAAATTCAATTCAGGGGCACCTGGGTGGCTCAGTAGTTGAGCATCTGCCTTTGGGTCAGGTTATGATCCCAGGGTCCTGGGATGGAGTCTCGCAGCGGGCTTCCCACAGGGAGCCTATTTCTCCCTCTGCCTAAGTCTCTGCCTCTCTTTCTGTGTCTCTCATGAATAATAAAATCTTTAAAAAAATTAAATTCTGAAAAACTACTCTGTTCTAGCAGTCTTTATTAATACAAATCCCTAATAATACCACTCTTTATTTTTTCACATTTTGAAACTTAGGTTCAAATATGTTCTTTAGCAAACACTTATTTAAAAACAGCTTTAAGAGAAACTTTTGTTTTAGAACATTTCTTTAGTATAGACAACAGTGCTGCTGATGCATAAAAATTATTAAAGCAAGCTTTCAATAAGGTATGTTCTATAGAAATATCTTCTGATAACTGGGAACAAACACCACAAGTGTGTCAAATTGCATTTAGTTGCTACAAAATATTAGCTAAGCATGTAAAGAACATCTTGTATTCTTCAGAAGAAAGACAATATTTCAATTCCCATATATATTTGCATACATGCATTGGCAGTCCTGTATGCTGTAGTATCTTTGAAATAAACAGACCATGAGGGGTGCCTTTGTACTAAGTGAAATTAATACTGCCAATGTTTGAAAATATGCACATACAAATCTTTAGGTTAAAATATGTTAAATTATTAGATTTTTTTTCCTATGTAGCTGGAAAGTGGACACCAAATTTAATTGTTCATAATATAGCACAGGTCATTTATAATTCAGAAAATCCTTTAGAACAATATGTGCTTATATTTAGGAAGCTACATCAAACCACCTCCTAGAATGAATGTGTCAGGTGATAAAGAGAGCCTGCTGTGATAAGACCACCCTGACAGAGAAACACAAAAACACCCAACAAGCATGTAAAATCGGGTTACTTGCAATCTGTCTTACTCCACACTAAGATATTATGAAAATTTCACAATCTCCTTCACTTCCCCCCCATGGCCTGCCCCCGTCCATAGCATCCTCAGACTTACTTTACATTTAATGGAGCCATACAATTTTTCTAATGATTTTCTATTCCTGTCAAAGTACAAAACATACTGAGATGGTCACAAGCTGCAGCAGAGCTCCACAGATTTTTGTTGTTGTTGTTGCTAGTAAGTGTAGAAATAACTAACATTGTTTTTATGGGGAAAAAGTACTAAATAAAATTGCCAAAACAGACTCTGATGGGATGATTACCTCCAGATGAATTATTTGACATATGTTAATTTTGTAGAGTATGGTAACAAAACTCATTTCAAGTGCCATTTTCATTGGTATGTATCCCTTCTGATGAAAGGAAACCCAATCCATTTATTCTGTCTTGACTCAAAACCATCACATCCATCTCTGAACTGCAAATTTAAGTCAGATATCACTTTGTAAACAACGATGCCATTCCTCAGTTTTTGATATGGCTTCCAAACAGAAGTTTCAAAACAACTCTGACTAGCAAACACATCACTGTACTTTAAACAGGCTGATGTTGTTTTTTTTTTTTTTCTATCCCACGTTTCAGAAAGGTTAAAAGACATACGCACACAGGCGAGGATCATCACTACAGATGACAGATTCTAAGTGTGACTGACTATTCACTCTTTAGGTAGATTAGGCAACGACTTGTTTTTAAACTCACGACAAACCAAACTAAGTCTCCCCCCTTTTTTTTTTTAAATGACTCACCCTAGCCTGTTAGCAACAAAATATGTCAGGGAGAAAAAAACAGAGCTAGGTGTTTCAAACTGTGCTTACCTAAAATCTGCATCTAGTCACTTTACATTTTAGGAGATGCTCCTTTCTGAGATAATGAAGATACTTTACAATAGGGAATTTAGGTTTAATTGTCGAACTCGAATACCATGTTATATAGGTCAAGTCAGTATGTGTGTCTTTCTCCTGAAACAAAGAAATTCAAAGAGTAATAGGATTTCAGATTTCATAGTAGAAACAGCAAGATATGTTTTGAGAATGTCATTTACTGTAACACAAATCAATATTAAATGCTTTATGCAGGAAGCACACTTTCAGAAAATGGGCCCTAAAGCTTTCTGGGCTCCGACCCTAATTACTGGAGCAGGCTCTTGCCGTTTGTCTCTCTCTTCAATTATTTACGGGGCAAAAAGAGCCAAATGGCATTGCATTAGCTATATTAAATGCTATGTACTTGGTTTCTAACTTACTAATGGTACATAAAAATTACTAAGGTGAATGTGCCTGTAGAAACATGGCCCCTTTTCTTCTTCACCTGAGTGTATGTATTCATTATTCATACAGTTAAGTGTCGAATAGGATGTCCTTTAGGCACCCAATGCTGCATAATTTAAACAAGTGCATTAAACATACATGATATCTAAAAGGTAGTGCATTGATTATACCTCAAAATTTCTTTGAACAACTTGTATTTACAATGTCGCTCGCCAAAAAAAAAAAAAAAAAAAAAAAAAAATGAGCACCTACCCTGCACCCCTAAAAACAAATGTGTGGGGACCACACAGAAATGAATAACGGGTATCCTCGCTCCTACCATCTTGCTGCTTTCTGGCCACCCAAAGTAAGATGAAAATTGGGGGGAGTAAAAAGGAGGCCCCGGATGGCTAGACAATCTCTGGTCTCAGTGCTGACAAGTGTCCTTTTCTACGTGAGCAAATACAGAGCTACGTTGTAGGTACATAGCATGGACCACACACACTGTAGGAAAGGGAGGCTTATCAAGATTGAATCAGAGATTCTGTGCACCAGGCCAGGAATGTCCTCTGCCAGCAAGGAGGACACGATCACAGCCTACCAAATAAAGTTCAGACGCCGCATCCGTACTTGATTTTTGGTGACCTACAAGGGCACCCGGGGTAGGGTACAAGATGCTAATCACTGAAGAAGGCTGGTGCGCCCAACTCCAACCCTCTCAAATTGTGCAAGAAGCTTCCAAAGCAGCCAGACGGAGCCTCGCTCTTCATGCCCCATAAATAAATAACTTCTTTTCAATGAGTTTGGGATGCCTCAAATCCTACAGTAAGGATAGCGTAGGCCCACTCACGAGGGTACGCAGGGTCCCTAGCTAGTCATTCGCGATCTGTGCGGCTACATGTCAGCAGCCTCGTTACCTAAGCGTTTGCCAGGCCACTTCGGAGAAAGCCCCCTGGAGAGGGGCCGGCGCTCCACACACAGGGCCCTATTCTTCTAAAGTCACTTCGTTCTCGGCACTGAAATCCTGCCCATTGTCCCTCCCCTGCAAAAGCTGCAGGGAAGATTAAGAGGGACATCAATGAACGGTGAGTGAACTTTGGCCACTTTTCCACCCAAAACACCAGCGTAAAAGTAGAAATCAGTAACCAGGTGAAGTGCCACACGCACAAAGATCAAGGCGAGGGGCGGGCGCGCAGGGCCGGAGGCGGGCAGGACCGCGTCCCGAGGGTCCCCCCCCCGCGGGCGGGCGTCCCGGGGGCCGGAGCTGCGCACCCCCGCGGGGGAGGCCGGGGCCGGGGCTGCCGGGGCTCCCGGGGCGGGGCGGGGGCGAGGCCGAGGGGTGGGGGCGGGCGCGCGCGGCCGCCAGCACCGGGCCAGGGGCGCCGCTCGGGCCCGCCCCCCCCCCCCCCCCCGCCGCCTCCCGGGCCAGGAAGGGGCCGGCGGCTCTTTCCTGTCTGGTCCCCCCCTCCCCGGGGCTGTAACCCGATCCCCGCGCTCCGCTCCCGGCAGCCGCCGCCCCGCGCCGCCCAGGCCGGCGCTATAGTTAGCGGCCCTCCCTCCCCGCGCCCTGCCCCGCGCCCTGCCCCGCGCCCTGCCCCGCGCCCTGCCCCGCGCCCTGCCCCGCGCCCTGCCCCGCGCGCCCCCCGCGCCCTGCCCCGCGCCCCTACCTTCGCGTGAAGATACTGGGGGTAGTAGTAGGTGGCGTACTGCGGGTACATCTGCTGTTTCCACACTTTGCCCATGAAGCTGGAAGGCAGCCTGCCGGGAGCCTGCGGTGCAGGGTCGCGGGCACTTCGGGCTTCCAAGTCTCCGTCCCTCCCGCCTCTCCCTTTCCGGCGGCGGCGGCCGCCGCTGCTCCACCTCCCAGCCCGGACCAGACGTCGTCGCCGTCCTCCTCCTCCTCCTCTTTCTTCTCCTCCTCCTCCTCCTCCTCCTCCTCCTCCTCCTCCTCCTCCTCCCAGGCAGAGGGCAAGGCGCCGCGGGGCGCAGAGGGCACCCCGGACAGGGCGCTCCCCGGGACTCGCTCCCGGAGCCCGACCGCTGCGAGGCTGCGCGGGCCGCCCGGCTCCGGCTCCGGCTCGGGCTCCGGCTCGGGCTCGGGCTCCGGCTCCGGCTCCGGCTCCGGCTCCGGGCGCGGGGCTCGCGGGCGCTCAGCGCGAGTGGGCAGCTCGGCGGCGGCGGCGGCGGCGGCGGCGGCGGCTGCGCCCGGGGCCCGGCGGCATCTGGGGTGGGTGCGCCCGGCCGGCGGGGGAGGGGCCGGCGGGGGAGGGGCGGGGCGGGGCCTGGGCGCCGCGGGGCCGGGGCCGCGGGAGGTGAGACGCCGCCGCGACCCCCGCTCACCCCGCCGCCCCCGGGACCCCGACCGCTTTGTGTCGGGCCGCGGGGCCGGGGGGCGGCGGTGGGGGGGGGGGGGGGGCTCGGGGCACCGGCCTGACAACTGCAAAGCGGACACCTCGGTTCCTCTCCTGAGTTTTTAATCTTCGTAAGGGGGAGGGGAAGTCAGGGAAAAGCGGAGGAGATCGGATCAATTTCTCACTTTACCCCCGCCCGGGGATTTTTTTTTTTTTTTTTTTTCTTTAACAAGACCTCGAAAATGATTTAGCATCCGACCCCAAAGCTGGAGTCGGACACCTGGGCTCTGTTGCCCCCTCCCCCCCAGGCCACGGCACTAATTTTCTAGGTGACCTTGGGAGGGTTAGTGTCCTTCGGCTCGGGTTTCCCAGATGTGAGAGGTGAAACCCTGCCCTCTGCACGAGGGGAGCCGAGCTCTGTGAAACACGCGCGCACACACACACACACACACACACGCGCGCGCACATCCCACAACAAATAGACGATCCTTCCAAGGGGAGATGCCGCAAAGAGGCAGAATGTTATTATTAGAGGACACAATATAGACATCAGCTTTGCTCTGCCTCTTTCTAATGCTGCCAGACAGTCTGTCAACTCCCACTCAGGAGCAAGGAAACTCCCTGAGTTTGGAATATTTTAAGGCCATTTTGAAAGTCACGCAGGCATATTGTTGCAGTGTGCTTCAGTGACATATAAAATCAATCTCTCTCTCCGCCTCGCTCCATCTCCTAATTGTCACAGTTCTAGACAGCCCCAGACAGCAGTGGCTCAGTTCACTACGTAACTGGATATAATTTAATGGAGTTAATTGGTCCCTGAAGCTGCCCGTAGAAGACTTTTATATTCCAGCCCAAAAAAGAGGTAACACCAAAATGTACAAAAGAATAAGGAAGAAATCACCTCCAAATCGGAGCTCTTGCACATCGAATAAAACGTAATAAAAAAAATTCATGTGTGATTACATAGACCTTGGTTACTTTGTTTTGCCATGTTGGTTTTCCAGGAGTCTATATTTTCCTAACAGCACAAAGGTGAGTCGAACTGAAATGGAATGCGTGATTTTGTTCAACAGTTACATTTTTATAGGGTTACAATTCAAAGCAGGTTTAGTAAGATACTTTAAGACAAAGAAACACTGACGTGAAACCCCTATAATCTTACATGATTGAGACAAATGTTAAGCTTAGACATTTTGACATAACAAAATAAATGTAAGTTCATATGAGAACATTTTGGATATGCCACAGAAGACAAATCATGTTCTCTTTAAAAATATTAACAGTTAGCCTATGTAAAATCCTATACAGAAACTAGTATTTGCTGAGCCTCTGCTATGTGGTGGGCATTGTTGAGGTTAAGGTAAATCTGAAGGTCAGATGGTTCCCTGTCTAGCTAAAGGAGCTTTAAAGTTCCTTACATTGTTTCAGTGTGGGATCCTTTAATGCCTGTGAGCAGAGAACTGTCATGAACTAACTCGTGTTTTAGGAACTTGTGTTCAAAGGCTTGAGGTGCTAAGGGAAATCACCAAACTTAGACTGTTCTACTTTTTTTCCTTGGATGATGACAATTCAGCCTGTGTTAAAGAACCCAGAAGCACACACACAATTATGTAGACACTTGATTTATGACTGAATCAGTATCGCAGAGCAGTGGAGAAAGAGTGAGCTTTACAATAAATGATTCTAGGTCAATTGGCTATCCATATGGAAAAAATGAAATTGGAGCCCTGCCTCACAAAAGGGAAACAAAAAAGTTCAAATGAATTAAAGACCTAAATTAAAAAACAAAATGATGAAGCTGTTAGAAGATGATGTAGGGAAATAGTTTTACAGCCTTGAGGTAGGAAGAGATTCCTTTATAAAGGTGACTGAGAGTACAAGATTGATCAGTTTGACCATATTAAAATTGAGAATACTGGTTCATGAAAGGATTCTGTAAAGAGTGAAAGACCAAGCCACAGAATAGCTATTTGTAATCCATAAAAGTATAAAAAGTTAATATACAGAATATACAAAGAACTCCTTGGAATCAACAAGAAATAGGGAAACAACTTGTTAGAACATGAGCAAAAGACAGATGCATATTTCACAGAGGAGGAAGCACAAATGGTCCTATAACTTGTGAAAATATGCTCACACTCCTTTATAATAAAGGAAATGCAAGTTAAAATAATAATGAGACACCAGTTCACACTTACCAGATCGACAAATAAGACTGAAAATATTAAGTGTTAAGTGAAGATGGGGAGAGGGGAAAATCTTGCAAACTGCTTTCCAGAGAAAGACTGAATTGTTACAACCACCATTTTAGAAAACAGTTTGGCTTTGCCCAACTTCATTTGCATGTATACTATGACACAGTAATTCTACTTGTGGGTACATACCTCAAAGAAAATATTCCATATATGTACCATTTCCATACGGAAATGTTCACAATATACTAAAAATTCAGATGTCTATGAACCATCTTATGGATAAAGAGGCTCTAGTACATGCACACAATGGAACACTTCGCAGTAGTGAAAATTAATAAAGTACAGTTAAATACATCAATATATATCTCTTCATAATTGATGTTGAAGAAGCAAGTCAACATAAAGCATCATTCCATTTGTATCAAGTTCAAAAACAGGAAAAATTAACCAAACAGCATATTGTGTAAGAAGGGGAACCTTACACAACATGAACAACATGAACAACAAAACAAAAAATTCTATAAAGAAAAATAACGAGATAACACAAAATTCAGAATGGTGGTCATCTCTGACGGAGAAGAGTGAGATATTCAGGGAGGGACCAAAGGGGGCTGGTAGAGATGGTAACATTTCACATTTTGCACTGGGTTGTGGATACCTGGGAATATATTTCAATGTTTTCTTTAAGTAGTTCATAGACTTTTTTGTATATTTGCTATATTTTACATTAGAACATTTTAAAAACAAAACTCAGCTTTTAATTTTAATCTTGAACGTTTTTAAACAAATATAAAGGAGAGAGAATAATGAACCAGTTTCCACACTTATCAACATTTGTCAATCTTGTTATACCCGTACTCACACCCATTCCCACCCACACACTGACACACACACAAACATGCTTTTATTTTTCTGTAGTATTTTAAAGCAAACCCCAAACATCATGTCACTTCACCTACACCTATTTTAGCATCGACCTCATAGAAGAACTTTTTTAAGACAATATCATGATCACATCTAACAAAATTAATAATTAATTAAGATTAATTCATCCAGTTCTTGTTCATTTGTCTCTGATTATCTAAAAATCATGTTTGCAGTTCATTTAAATCAGACTGAAACAACATCCACATATTGAATTTGGTTGGTGTATTGAGTAAGCCTCTTTTAATATATAAAAGTTCACCCCCACTCACTTCTTAATTTGATATTCATTTGTTAAAGAAATCAGGGTGTTTGTTCTATAAAATGTCCCACATGGCTGATTTCAACCTCCTGCTGTCATTTAAAGTGGTGGTTAGTTCTAGAGGTTTAATTACATTCAGGTCCACTTTTTTTGGCAAAGAATACTTCATAGATGGTGTCAAACATACAGGTGATGTGCATCATATCATATCGGGAGACACATAATGCCTGATTATCTCATTTTTAGTGATACTAAGATTGATCGGATGTTCTGGTATTATCAGTCTGATTTACCCACTAAAAAGTTCTATGGTTTTAATAGTCATTCACGAGTGTTACCTCAACCTCTTTTTCAGTTGGTGTTACAAAATTATGGTTTTATAATTTTATCATTTCTTCTGCACTTATTAGCTGGAAATTGTCTATGGAGAAGAATTTTCCTCAAACCCTTTTGTTAATTTGAAATACAATTAACACAGGAAAAGCAGGATAAATTTCTCCCTATTTACTAATTTCTAGAATAGTGAGTTGATGCCAAAGTAACTCCAAAGCTAACCAGTTTTATTTTTTTTTAAGTTTTTTTTTTTAATTTTTATTTATTTATGATAGTCACAGAGAGAGAGAGAGAGAGAGAGAGAGGCAGAGACATAGGCAGAGGGAGAAGCAGGCTCCATGCACCGGGAGCCCGATATGGGATTCGATCCCGGGTCTCCAGGATCGCGCCCTGGGCCAAAGGCAGGCGCCAAACCGCTGCGCCACCCAGAGATCCCGCTAACCAGTTTTAATTTTTTTTTAATTTTTTTTAAATTTATTTATGATAGTCACAGAGAGAGAGAGAGAGAGAGGCAGAGACATAGGCAGAGGGAGAAGCAGGCCCCATGCACCGGGAGCCTGACGTGGGATTCTATCACGGGTCTCCAGGATCGAGCCCTGGGCTAAAGGCAGGCGCCAAACCGCTGCGCCACCCAGGGATCCCGCTAACCAGTTTTAAATAATATTCTGAACTTACAGGTTTTTTATATATTTTATTTGTTTCAAGCCATGGCAGTCATACTTCTTCTTTTTTTTATGACTGTCTATTCTTACTGGTGCTCAGATTGTCCCATCTTTGGCCAATGGGAGACTCTTTGACATGGCTCCTGTGTCTTTTTTTTTTTTTTTAAACCAGATCCTAATAGTCTGATAGATCTTTTGCTTTCTAGCTTGATAAAGTTATCCCAGGTTTTTGTACAGTTCGTGCCCAAACCTGAATCAGCTATCTCTCTAATAAACCCATGTTGGCTTGCTCTTAAAAAAAAATTTTTTTAGGGGATCCCTGGGTGGCACAGCGGTTTGGCGCCTGCCTTTGGCCCAGGGCGCGATCCTGGAGACCCGGGATCGAATCCCACATCGGGATTCCGGTGCATGGAGCCTGCTTCTCCCTCTGCCTATGTCTCTGCCTCTCTCTCTCTCTCTCTCTGTGACTATCATAAATAAAAAAAATTTAAAAATTAAAAAAAAATTTTTTTAAATAATAGCAAATTCTTTAAAAGGTGTTCTTCATACTTAGTGTGTTTGGGAAAAGGAGCTACTGAAAGATTCTTAATGAAATGTGTGCCAAGATAACCCCTAGGAGATCATGAGCCTCTGAGTGATGTTCCCCAAGAGAAGCTGTACTTTTACACCTTCACCAACGTTTAAGCAGTATCTTCTATATGCAAGACACCCATAGATACAGCTGGGGATGCAGCTCACTTGGTGTTGGCCTGCATGGAGCTTTCCATCTAGTAAGAGAGACAGAAATAAAACATTAAGTCGAGGCAAACTCTATGAAGAAAGCAACAGTATAATGGGAAGAGAGCAACTTTGTGAGTGTTGCGTTAGAAATTTAAGTAGAGCAAACGTCTTTGAGGAAACATGCTGGAAGAGAATAGGTCAGCCCTAAGAAGCTTGTGTGAAGTGAAAGGTGGGGAGCTGTGTCCGTGCAGAAGCAGCAGCAAGTTAAAGCTGTTGAAGCACAAATTGTCCCATCTGAGATCTCCAATCTGGTTTCACTTATAACCAAAGGAAAACATTTTTTTTTATTATAGGTAATCAGAGGCGGACCAAGCCAATTAGCATTGATTAATGCCTTTGTTCTAATGCCATCTGCCAAAGAGTATTGACATAATTGAAGGATAAAATTAGAAATTTTGCTACAAAACCCCCTGTACTAGAGCATTAGTGAGTTGGAAATGGGATTTAGATTTATTAGAAAGACTGCACGCAGAACTTGGAGAATTACTGATTGTGAATACTCTTGCTTCCACACTAGGTAACGAGATGATGTCCATAATACATTTACTGACACAAAACAGAAAGGCCAGGTTTTGCAAGGTGAAAGTGGGACTGACATAAATATTAGAAGTCTGAAAGGGTTGGGGCACCTGGGTGCCTTAGTGGGTGAGCTCAGATCATGATCCCAGGGTCCTGGAATCCAGTCCCCCATCATGGTCCCTGCAGGGAGCCTACTTCTCCCTCTCTCCCTATATCTCTGTGACTGTCGTGAATAAATGGATAAAATCTTGAAGAAGACGGAGAAGGAGAAGAAGAAGATGACGACGATGACTGAGAGGGTTAAATAAATAAGAAGATAGACAAAAGGGGACCAGTAGTTACACTCCACAATGAAGTTTCATCATGAATGGGATCATTTTACAGTCTTCAAGAAGAAGGTTCTTTTCTTAAATAAATATTTTATTTATTTATTCATGAGAGACACAGGCAGAGAGGGAAGCAGGCTCTCCGCAGGGAGCCTGACATGGGACTCGATCCTGGGACTCCGGGATCATGCCCTGAGCCAAAGGCAGATGCCCAACCACTGAGCCACCCAGGAGTTCCTTTGAAAAAGTTCTGTATAAATCCTCTAGCTTGATATCTCTTAGCTATTTATCTTTAGGCCCTATTTTGTAGACCCCTGCCTTGAGAAACTAAAATCATACTACATTTGTAAGTAACATTTTTTAAAAATGTTCTTGTGGAGTTTTTTTTTTTGTTTTTAAGATTTTATTTATTTATTCATGAGAGACACACAGGGAGAGGCAGAAACATAAGCAGAGGGAGATGCAGGCTCCCTGCAGGGAGCCTGATGTCGAACTTGGTCCCAGGACCCCGGGATCATGACCTGAGCCAAAGGTAAACAACCACCGAGCCCCCTAGTTGCCCCTAAAAATGTTTTTTCATTAAAATAAAACAGAAATTTAAAAATTCTCAGAATATGTCCCATATCCCCCACCGGAGTTTGGGAAGCACTGTTCAGTTCACACTTTCTATCACAGCTCACAGCCCCATTCTTGACCAGATCCTTCCCATTTTTCCAGATTTATCCCCTTCCATGTGACCTCTTGGCTTGTAGTTCTTTCCCTCCCCTCCATACCTGCTCCTTTCAACCTCCACTGTATTGTCATACAACTCCAACCAGCTTTGGCTTTTTCTGATCCATTTCACCTTTCTTCACCTGGTGCACTCTACTCTTCCCTTGTGACTCAGGTCCATCACAATTTCCTCCAACCAGCTTGGGTTGAATGCCCCTCCAATCTTAGCCTCTCTCCAAACATCAATTTCCCATTTATCTAATTAATGTGCAAGTTCATTGGAGGCACATGGAGAAGTGTGTCAAGATTAGGAACCCTCCAGAATTTTCAGCAGGAAATGCTTTTTTGAGTGCTCAAAGGTCCCTTCTAATTCAGACACTCAGCAATTTTGTGTTACTTGCAGGAATGACTGTGTAACAACCCTCCACTCATCCCCTCCTTGGCCCAGTGTATTTTAGACCAATAAAAAAAGTCCACAAGTGTTTCAAACAGTAAGTATTAACTATAGAAAAAAAAATTCCCCCAATAGACAAAAAGTATACATGAGTTAAAAATTGTTTTTGGGGATCCCTGGGTGGCGCAGCGGTTTGGCGCCTGCCTTTGGCCCAGGGCGCGATCCTGGAGACCCGGGATCGAATCCCACGTCGGGCTCCCGGTGCATGGAGCCTGCTTCTCCCTCTGCCTGTGTCTCTGCCTCTCTCTCTCTCTCTCACTGTGTGCCTATCATAAATAAATAAAAAATTTTTAAAAATTTTAAAAAAATTGTTTTTGATAAATTTAGTGTGAGCTAGATTTGGGCACAGTTGAGGGAACTCCACTATAGTGAGTATTTATTAATGTTGATGATGGACTACTATCTCCTAAATATAGCAAGTAATGCATGGAGTTGGGCGCTGCTATTTAAGAATGTGCTGGAACTAAGGATTCAGTTTACTAGCAAAGACGTACATTCCCCCAAACAGCTGCATAAATAAGATTTCACCTCTTTATCACTGTAACTGACCTTAACCCAGATGATCATGTCCACCAAGGGACAAACGAAATAATTTAGTAACTAATTAGCTCATCCAGTGAGCATGCAGTAAGCACCATCAGTATGCAAGAAACTATTTGTTGATGGGCTCTAAAGGCAAGATATGGACCCTGTCCTCAAGGAACCATGGTTCTATTATTTGCAGTCATTAGCTCATCTTAAGACTCTATTTGCAACCAGTCAGAATGGCTAAAACTAACAAGTCAGGGATTTTTCTTCATGTTGGCGAGGATGCAGAGAAAGGTGAATCCTCGTACACTGTTGGTGGAGTGCAAGCTGGTGCAACCACTCTAGAAAACAGTATGGAAGTTCCTCAAAAAGTTGAAAATAGAACTACTCTACAACCCAGCAATTGCACTACTGGATATTTACCCCAAAGATACGAATGTAGTGACCTGAGGGGGCGCCTGCACTCCAATGTCTATAGGAGCAGTGTCCACAATAGCCAAACTTTGGAAAGAGACCAGATGTCCATTGACAGATGAATGGATGAAGAAGATGTGGTACATACATACAATGGAATACTACTCAGCCATCAAAAAAGAATGAAATTTTGCCATTTGCAACAACCTGGATGGAACTAGAGGATATCATGCTAAGTGAAATAACTCAATCAGAGAAAGACAATTATCATATGATCTCACTCATATGTGGGATTTAAGAATCATATGCTAATTAATTGAATTTAAATTTTTTTAAAAAGAAAACATTTAAAAAAGATTCCCCCTTTTAAACTCTGGATATGTTGAGGAGCCTAAAAAGAGTGTCTTTTGAAAAATAAGGATTCTATAAAAAGGAATACATTCTTGAAGTTATAATGATAATTAAAACTGAAGTGTATAAAAATAAGACTTATTCTCATGTAAAGCTCTTTCCTATTTTTCTTGTCTGAAGAACACCAGCCTGATATATTGCATACACTGGAAAAAAATATAAATAAAAAACTGCATTTCCTCTTTAAGAAAAAAAAAAAGAATCCATTTGAAAACAGGTTGCTGATAAGTATTATAATCTTTGATGACATCAAAACCCAAAATAATTTAATATTTTCAGGAGTCAAGGGAGTAAGCCAGTGGAATGGGAAGGGAAAAATTTCTCTCACCTTATTGTCCGATTTCTTTTTTATAGGCCAGCAGTCCTTGAGCCACTTTTTTGTTAGAAATTTGGATTTTGTGGAGGTCAATGTTTCCTAGAGATAGATTTAAAATTTTGTTCCTTTCCAGGTTTTTAGAATGCTTTTGATAAAAATCATTTAATGGCATGACCTTTTAAAAAATGTTTTAAGAGGACCAACAAAATCGTGTTATTAAATATGTGTCTATGGAGAGGTATTTCTTTCAACTGCAATTTCACTTTTTAAAATAGCCTGCCCTGTTCAGCCACATGTTTAGATGCCTGTATGAGGTAGGCTGTGATTTCATGATTTCATAGAAGAGGTCAAGAAAAGGTGCTTGTGCTCCAAATATTTTAAGGCTCTTTTAATGAGGATGTCACCACTGTGCTCTCCAATAACAGAACTTCTACAGAAGTATCCGAAGAGATAGAAGAGAATATTTGCCTTTCCGCTTTTTTTCTTTAAAAAAAAAAAAAATTTAACCACCCTCTCCCCCAGATTAAAGGTAACTATTTAGTAATTTCAATTCTTAGGTGCTAGAGATTTAAGTGTTTAAAAATGAGATAGAACAAAGAATATCTTAAAAGCTGAGATTTAACCAGTATGCATGCATGCGTATGTACATATGTATATATCTATATACGCACAAACGTACTCTTCAATGCAGTGCTGAAATGAAAAATTATAAAATATTTCAAGATCACATAGAATAATTCAATAAAAACAAAAAACCAGGACTAGAAATTCTATCAATTTTTATCTTTTAGGGTATGGGTTCTCTGGCATTGTAGATTAATTAGCCAGGTCAAGGTGGAAGGCATTGGTGGTTCTATTTACTAGGTGCTGCTGTGGAATTAGAAAGCTAGGGAAGAAGGAAAGACCACATAAAAGAAATATCATCTTCAGCTTCCTTAATACTTGTACATTTCCCAAATCTAAATTGTAGTGGAATTCTCAGCAATACTTTGTTTTTGTTCTAGGACTTCCTGTAGTCTTGCCTGGATTTTATTACCATCACTGCCCTTACCATTATCTTGAAATTATTTTAACATCATAATTACTTTTTAGTTTGCAACCCTTCTCCCATAAGTTACCTCCTTTGATCTTCCCTGAAATCCTTCCAGGTAGATATTTTTACTAAGGGCACAGACTCTGGAGTCAGACTGCCTAGGTTTAAAACTGGCTGTTCCACTCTCTAGCTGGGAAAGGGTAAAATGAGGTTGTTGAGAGAGTAAATGAGTTCATATACAAGTGGCACTTAGAATATCACCTGGCACAGGTTAAAAACTACAAAACTATTAATTATTATTAGTGATTTTATGTATGGAAAAAGACCAAGGCTCAGCGATTCAATGATTGGCCTCACTAAGGTTGGTTATGGTAAGTTAAAAATCGAGGGCAGGGCAGCCTGGGTGGCTCAGCGGTTTAGCGCCGCCTTCAGCCCAGCGTGTGACCCTGGAGACCCGGGATCGAGTCCGACGTCGGGCTCCCTGCATGGAGCCTGCTTGTGTCTCTGCTTCTCTGTGTGTCTCTCAAGAATAAATAAATAAAATCTTAAAAAAAAAAAAATCTAGGGCAAAACCCTAGGACTTCTGATGCTGAAGGTCCTATTGCTTCATATTGTTCGGTACTACCCTCCCATCTCGATTGAATTTCCTTTCGGATGTCTTTCCTCTTTCTCTTCTTTCTCCATTTCATCACTTCCTTTCCCTCATCTTTTTCTTCCTCTTCCTCCTTTTCTCCTCTCCCTTTTCCTTCTCCTAGCCTGCCATCACCCTCATCACCTCTTCCACCACTGTTGCCAACATTATTACCACCAGAAACACCGGCATGATGAACTAAGTTGCCACAAACTTAAAATTTTCATTGATAAATTTCTTTTTAATGGGATGATGAAGAAAGAAGGATGGAAAGAAACAAAGTAGGATGGAAGAAAGAGAGGAAAGATGATTTATGTATTACAGCATGAAGGGGCACATTCTAGCTGACGATCCTACTATATGGTATATTTAACTTGGAGTTATGATCTCTACTTATTCATGAAAAAACTGCCTGAGACGAAAGGTGTAACTTGAAAGGATTAATAGCAACTTAGATACTGTAGAAGAAAAGATTAGTGAACTTGAACAGATAGCAGTAAAAGCTATCTGAAACAAAAAACAAATTCAGAATGCTAAACCATGTGAATACTATGAATGGAAATTGATAATTTATATAAAAACATGGAAATGCTTGCATAAAATTTATAAGTTTGTGAGCTAGGATGTTGTGATAGTGGATAGTTTTTGTTGCTGTTCTCGCTTTAATTTTCAAGATTTATTCATTCTATTGTTTAGCACATGTATACCAGGTGGGCTGACACTGTTAATCAACAGGGCACTAAGGACAAATTAAATACTGTGCCTGTCCTGGCGTGGTTCACAGTCTAGTAGAGAAAACAGACATGTAAATGCATGATTGGGAGGGAGGGGCAAGACGGCGGAAGAGTAGGGTCCCCAAATCACCTGTCTCCACCAAATTACCTAGAAAACCTTCAAATTTTCCTGAAAATCTATGAATTCGGCCTGAGAATTAAAGAGAGACCAGCTGGAACGCTACAGTGAGAAGAGTTCGCGCTTCTATCAAGGTAGGAAGACGGGGAAAAAGAAATAAAGAAACAAAGGCCTCCAAGGGGGAGGGGCCCCGCGAGGAGCCGGGCTGAGGCCGGGGCGAGTGTCCCCAGGACAGGAGAGCCCCGTCCCGGAGGAGCAGGAGCTGCACCGACCTTCCCGGGCGGAAAGGGGCTCTCGGGGAGGTGGAGCAGGACCCAGGAGGGCGGGGATGCCCTCGGGCTCCCGGGACAGTAACAGACACCTGCGCCCCGGGAGAGTGCGCCGAGCTCCCCAAGGGCTGCAGCGCACGGGGGACCTGGAGCAGCTCGGGGGGCTCGGGGGCGGCTCCGCGGAGGGGGCTGCGCGGCCCCGGGAGCAGCTCGGAGGGGCTCGGGCAGAGGAAGAGGCTCCGTGCGGAGGGGGCTGCGCGGTTCCAGGAGCAGCTCGGAGGGGCTCGGGCGGCGGCTCCGCGGAGGGGGCTACGGGGCGGGAGCGCGAATCCACCAGCGCAGGCTCCGGAGCACAGGGCGCCGGGACACAGCCCAGGATCCGGCCTCCCCCCGGACAGGCAGAGGCCGGGAGGGCCCAGGACAGCAAGGACGCTCCTGCCCCAGCTGAGCAGAGCAGCGGCCCCGCCCCGGAGCCTCCAGGCCCTGCAGACGGAGTTCCTGCCGGAGCTGAATCCAGGTTTCCAGAGCTGCCCCGCCACTGGGGCTGTTCCTCCTGCGGCCTCACGGGGTAAACACCCCCCACTGAGCCCTGCACCAGGCAGGGGCACAGCAGCTCCCCCAACTGCTAACACCTGAAAATCAGCACAACAGGCCCCTCCCCCACAACACCAGCTAGACGGACAAGTTCCAGGAGAAGCCAAGGGACATAAAGTACGCAGAATCAGAAGATACTCCCCGGTGGTTCCTTTTTTTTTTTTTTTTTTTTTTTTGTTTTGTTTTGTTTTGTTTTGCTTTTTGATTTGTTTCCTTCCCCCACCCCCTTTTTTTTCTCCTTTCTTTTTCTTTCTCTTTTTCTTTTTTTTTTTTCCGTTTTTTTCTTCCCTTTTTTTTCTCTTTCTCTTTTCTTTCCTTCTTTCTCTCCTCTCTTTTTCTCCTTTTCCCAATACAACTTGTTTTTGGCCACTCTGCACTGAGCAAAATGACTAGAAAGAAAACCTCACCTCAAAAGAAAGAATCAGAAACAGTCCTCTCTCCCACAGAGTTACAAAATCTGGATTACAATTCAATGTCAGAAAGCCAATTCAGAAGCACTATTATACAGCTACTGGTGGCTCTAGAAAAAAGTATAAAGGACTCAAGAGACTTCATGACTGCAGAATTTAGAGCTAATCAGGCAGAAATTAAAAATCAATTGAATGAGATGCAATCCAAACTAGAAGTCCTAACGACGAGGGTTAACGAGGTGGAAGAACGAGTGAGTGACATAGAAGACAAGTTGATAGCAAAGAGGGAAACTGAGGAAAAAAGAGACAAACAATTAAAAGACCATGAGGATAGATTAAGGGAAATAAACGACAGCCTGAGAAAGAAAAACCTACGTTTAATTGGGGTTCCCGAGGGCGCCGAAAGGGACAGAGGGCCAGAATATGTATTTGAACAAATTCTAGCTGAAAACTTTCCTAATCTGGGAAGGGAAACAGGCATTCAGATCCAGGAAATAGAGAGATCCCCCCCTAAAATCAATAAAAACCGTTCAACACCTCGACATTTAATAGTGAAGCTTGCAAATTCCAAAGATAAAGAGAAGATCCTTAAAGCAGCAAGAGACAAGAAATCCCTGACTTTTATGGGGAGGAGTATTAGGGTAACAGCAGACCTCTCCACAGAGACCTGGCAGGCCAGAAAGGGCTGGCAGGATATATTCAGGGTCCTAAATGAGAAGAACATGCAACCAAGAATACTTTACCCAGCAAGGCTCTCATTCAAAATGGAAGGAGAGATAAAGAGCTTCCAAGACAGGCAGCAACTCAAAGAATATGTGACCTCCAAACCAGCTCTGCAAGAAATTTTAAGGGGGACTCTTAAAATTCCCCTTTAAGAAGAAGTTCAGTGGAACAGTCCACAAAAACAAGGACTGAATAGATATCATGATGACACTAAACTCATATCTCTCAATAGTAACTCTGAATGTGAACGGACTTAATGAGCCCATCAAAAGACGCAGGGTTTCAGACTGGATAAAAAAGCAGGACCCATCTATTTGCTGTCTACAAGAGACTCATTTTAGACAGAAGGACACCTACAGCCTGAAAATAAAAGGTTGGAGAACCATTTACCATTTGAATGGTCCTCAAAAGAAAGCAGGGGTAGCCATCCTTATATCAGATAAACTAAAATTTACCCCGAAGACTGTAGTGAGAGATGAAGAGGGACACTATCTCATACTTAAAGGATCTGTCCAACAAGAGGACTTAACAATCCTCCATATATATGCCCCGAATGTGGGAGCTGCCAAATATATCAATCAATTAATAACCAAAGTGAAGAAATACTTAGATAATAATACACTTATACTTGGTGACTTCAATCTAGCTCTTTCTATACTCGATAAGTCTTCTAAGCACATCTCCAAAGAAACGAGAGCTTTAAATGATACACTGGACCAGATGGATTTCACAGATATATACAGAACTTTACATCCAAACTCAACTGAATACACATTCTTCTCAAGTGCACATGGAACTTTCTCCAGAATAGACCACATACTGGGTCACAAATCGGGTCTGAACCGATACCAAAAAATTAGGATCATCCCCTGCATATTCTCAGACCATAATGCCTTGAAATTAGAACTAAATCACACCAAGAAGTTTGGAAGGACCTCAAACACGTGGAAGTTAAGGACCATCCTGCTAAAAGATGAAAGGGTCAACCAGGAAATTAAGGAAGAATTAAAAAGATTCATGGAAACTAATGAGAATGAAGATACAACCGTTCAAAATCTTTGGGATGCAGCAAAAGCAGTCCTAAGGGGGAAATACATCGCAATACAAGCATCCATTCAAAAACTGGAAAGGACTCAAATACAAAAGCTAGCCTTACACATAAAGGAGCTAGAGAAAAAACAGCAAATAGATCCTACACCCAGGAGAAGAAGAGAGTTAATAAAGATTCGAGCAGAACTCAACGAAATCGAGACCAGAAGAACTGTGGAACAGATCAACAGAACCAGGAGTTGGTTCTTTGAAAGAATTAATAAGATAGATAAACCATTAGCCAGCCTTATTAAAAAGAAGAGAGAGAAGACTCAAATTAATAAAATCATGAATGAGAAAGGAGAGATCACCACCAACACCAAGGAAATACAAACGATTTTAAAAACATATTATGAACAGCTATATGCCAATAAATTAGGCAATCTAGAAGAAATGGACACATTCCTGGAAAGCCACAAACTACCAAAACTGGAACAGGAAGAAATAGAAAACCTGAATAGGCCAGTAACCAGGGAGGAAATTGAAGCAGTCCTCAAAAACCTCCCAAGACACAAGAGTCCAGGGCCAGATGGCTTCCCTGGGGAATTCTATCAAACATTTAAAGAAGAAACCATACCTATTCTCCTAAAGCTGTTTGGAAAGATAGAAAGAGATGGAGTACTTCCAAATTCGTTCTATGAGGCCAGTATCACCTTAATTCCAAAACCAGACAAAGACCCCACCAAAAAGGAGAATTACAGACCAATATCCCTGATGAACATGGATGCAAAAATTCTCAACAAGATACTGGCCAATAGGATCCAACAGTACATTAAGAAAATTATTCACCATGACCAAGTAGGATTTATTCCTGGGACACAAGGCTGGTTCAACACCCATAAAACAATCAATGTGATTCATCATATCAGCAAGAGAAAAACCAAGAACCATATGATCCTCTCATTAGATGCAGAGAAAGCATTTGACCAAATACAGCATCCATTTCTGATCAAAACTCTTCAGAGTGTAGGGATAGAGGGAACATTCCTCAACATCTTAAAAGCCATCTACGAAAAGCCCACAGCAAATATCATTCTCAATGAGGAAGCACTGGGAGCCTTTCCCCTTAAATCAGGAACAAGACAGGGATGTCCACTCTCACCACTGCTATTCAACATAGTACTGGAAGTCCTAGCCTCAGCAATCAGACAACAAAAAGACATTAAAGGCATTCAAATTGGCAAAGAAGAAGTCAAACTCTCCCTCTTCGCCAATGACATGATACTCTACATAGAAAACCCAAAAGTCTCCACCCCAAGAATGCTAGAACTCATACAGCAATTTGGTAGCATGGCAGGATACAAAATCAATGCCCAGAAATCAGTGGCATTTCTATACACTAACAATGAGACTGAAGAAAGAGAAATTAAGGAGTCAATCCCATTTACAATTGCACCCAAAAGCATAAGATACCTAGGAATAAACCTAACCAAAGAGGTAAAGGATCTATACCCTCAAAACTATAGAGCACTTCTGAAAGAAATTGAGGAAGACACAAAGAGATGGAAAAATATTCCATGCTCATGGATTGGCAGAATTAATATTGTGAAAATGTCAATGTTACCCAGGGCAATATACACGTTTAATGCGATCCCTATCAAAATACCATGGACTTTCTTCAGAGAGTTAGAACAAATTATTTTAAGATTTGTGTGGAATCAGAAAAGACCCCGGATAGCCAGGGGAATTAAAAAAAAAAACCATATCTGGGGGCATCACAATGCCAGATTTCAGGTTGTACTACAAAGCTGTGGTCATCAAGACAGTGTGGTACTGGCACAAAAACAGACACATAGATCAATGGAACAGAATAGAGAACCCAGAAGTGGACCCTGAACTTTATGGCCAACTAATATTCGACAAAGGAGGAAAGACTATCCATTGGAAGAAAGACAGTCTCTTCAATAAGTGGTGCTGGGAAAATTGGACATCCACATGCAGAAGAATGAAACTAGACCACTCTCTTGCACCATACACAAAGATAAACTCAAAATGGATGAAAGATCTAAATGTGAGACAAGATTCCATCAGAATCCTAGAGAAGAACACAGGCAACACCCTTTTTGAACTCGGCCACAGTAACTTCTTGCAAGATACATCCACGAAGGCAAAAGAAACGAAAGCAAAAATGAACTATTGGGACTTCATCAAGATAAGAAGCTTTTGTACAGCAAAGGATACAGTCAACAAAACTCAAAGACAACCTACAGAATGGGAGAAGACATTTGCAAATGACGTATCAGATAAAGGGCTAGTTTCCAAGATCTATAAAGAACTTCTTAAACTCAACACCAAAGAAACAAACAATCCAATCATGAAATGGGCAAAAGACATGAAGAGAAATCTCACAGAGGAAGACATAGACATGGCCAACATGCACATGAGAAAATGCTCTGCATCACTTGCCATCAGGGAAATACAAATCAAAACCACAATGAGATACCACCTCACACCAGTGAGAATGGGGAAAATTAACAAGGCAGGAAATCACAAATGTTGGAGAGGATGCGGAGAAAAGGGAACCCTCTTACACTGTTGGTGGGAATGGGAACTGGTGCAGCCACTCTGGAAAACTGTGTGGAGGTTCCTCAAAGAGTTAAAAATAGACCTGCCCTACGACCCAGCAATTGCACTGTTGGGGATTTACCCCAAAGATACAGATGCAATGAAACGCCGGGACACCTGCACCCCGATGTTTATAGCAGCAATGTCCACAATAGCCAAACTGTGGAAGGAGCCTCGGTGTCCATCGAAAGATGAATGTATAAAGAAGATGTGGTTTATGTATACAATGGAATATTCCTCAGCCATTAGAAATGACAAATACCCACCATTTGCTTCAACGTGGATGGAACTGGAGGGTATTATGCTGAGTGAAGTAAGTCAGTCGGAGAAGGACAAATATTATATGTTCTCATTGATTTGGGGAATATAAATAATAGTGAAAGGGAATATAAGGGAAGGGAGAAGAAATGTGTGGGAAATATCAGAAAGGGAGACAGAACATAGAGACTCCTAATTCTGGGAAACAAACTAGGGGTGGTAAAAGGGGAGGAGGGCGGGTGGTGGGAGTGAATGGGTGACGGGCACTGGGGGTTATTCTGTATGTTGGTAAATTGAACACCAATAAAAAACAAATTAAAAAAAATAAATGCATGATTGCTATAGAGTATGGTGGGCTGGATAAGGAGGAAGTACTTTATTTGGGCTGACGACGTCCAATGAGGCCTCTCTAAGAAAAGACATTTTTAACTATCGTTTATGGGTGGAAGAAATGAATTTACTGAGTAAATAGAGATACAATTAGAATGGAGTAGGGGTAAAGGGGAATTGGAGAATTCCAACAAAAGACCAGTATATGCAAAAGAGTATGTGTGTAGTTAGTGCACTACAAATCTTCCCTTATGGCTTATAAGGACAAGTAGATGCAGAGGTGAGTAGGGATTGAGGTGGGAAAGGCTTAAGTAGGGGCCAGATCATAATAAACTTATTAAAATACTACTGTGTAATAAGCGAAATTTTTTCTGCATAGGCAGAAATGAAGAGTTTTGTAAATCACCTGAGCTTTATTCTGTAGTCACAAGGGAGTTATTAAGGGGTTTTATACAATCTGAATTGCAATCTGAGCTACAAGGTCAGATTAATGATTGGAAAGATTACATTGCTATCACTGTGGAAGACACATTCAATGTGGATGGGCGAGACTAAAATCAGAAATTCCACGGAAGGGATAACAATGGCCGAACTGAGCCAGGATGTATGAGAGCAGTGGGAGCATTTCATTCTGAGTACAGACAATAAGCAATAAGGGGGCGCATTATCTGTGGAGAATTTCAAAGCAAGAAGAAAGTTAACTAAAGGCAGTATGTTTTATATTATCACTATGCACCCTTTTTATCACTAAACGTCATTAGTGATAAAACACCCCGCCCTGAAAAAATCATTTGTTCATCTGAGTTCCAAATAATTGTGGTTTCTGTTGAGTTTTAATAACTGTATTAGTTATTCATTGCTGCCTAACAAATTACTGCAAAATTTGCAACTTAAATAATAAACATTCATTATTTCACGTGGTTTCTGAGGGTCAGGATTTTGGAATGGCTTAGCTGGATGATTCTGGCTCAGGGTCTGTCGTAAGATTTAGCTATCAAGTAGAACTCTAGTCACCTGAAGGTTTGACTGGGGCTTCTAAACTCACTCATGTGGCTATTGGCTGCACCCTCAGTTTCTCTCCATGTCAGCTTCTCTATAGTAGAGAGAGAGAAAGAGCTGGAGCCAGAGATAGCCCTCAACCAAGACAGAAGCTACAGTGTCTTTTATAACCTACTCTCCGAAGTGTCATACTATTAGTCCTGCCCAATGTGGCAAAGGACGAACTGTAAGAGAATGTGATCCCAGGAAAGGAGACTGTTGGAGGCCACCTTGGACTCTGACTACCACACACCCTATACATTATATACCATGATGTATATAGGAAGTGTAAATGAACACATTCTTATTATTTACTGTTTTACTTACTCCACTTCTAAGCTATGATAAACATTCTAAGCTATAATAAACATTCTAAGCTACATGGAAGTTAATTCAGAAAATTACCCATTAAGGAATCACTCCTATTCTCCATTCTCTTCCCAGCCTCTGGCAACTAATTATCTGTTGTCTCTTTCTGTGGATTTGCCACCTGTGTACATTCCATATAAATGGAATCATACAACATATGGCTATTTTTTTTTTTTTGGTTTGGCTTCTTTCACTAAGCATGTCTTTGAGCACATTGTAGGCATGCGTGTATCAGTACTTCATTCTTTCTCATGGCTGAGTAATATTCCATTGGGATGTTTATACCACAATTTGTTTATCCACTCATCCATTGATGGATACTTGGGTTGTTTCCACCTTATGGCTATCTTGAATAGTGCTGTTATAAACATTTGTGTAAAATACAAATAAAATTTGTATTTGTTGGGGGAGGTGCCAATGAATATGTGAATGAATGTGCCCAGCAAGTATTTATATCCATGGATATGAAGTTAAGAGGAGAGGTCAGAGATGAGGTAAGCTTGGGGTCAGCATTCTATATGACTGGTAGTCAAAACCAAGGGAGGGGATGAGATCACCTAAGGTGAGCATACGCAGAAAAGAGAGCAACCGACTGAAAGTAGGAAGTAAGTCAAACTGTTAGTGATGTATAAGACTTGGCTAAGACCTCTAGACGTGCTCTGGTCTAACACCTTGAGTCTCATAAGCATCAAACTGGCTCACATTAGGCAGAACATCTTATTTGTTACTGACCTGTAGACTTTGTAGGGTCATATGACTTCCTTTGATAACTTATTCAAAAATTCATTTTTATTATCAAGAAATCACTTCCTGGGATCCCTGGGTGGCGCAGCGGTTTGGCGCCTGCCTTTGGCCCAGGGGGTGATCCTGGAGACCCGGGATCGAATCCCACGTCGGGCTCCCGGTGCATGGAGCCTGCTTCTCCCTCTGCCTGTGTCTCTGCCTCTCTCTCTCTCTCTCTCTCTCTGTGACTATCATAAATAAAAAAAAAAAAATTAAAAAAAAAAAGAAATCACTTCCCTTTAGGTACTTAAATTCCAATATTTGACATTAAGAAATCATATCCTGCCCTGTAGAAGACGGATAATGTTTAGTCAGTGTTCTGTGATAACTAAGGCATATTTTCTATTGACTAAATAATCTCAGGCCTTTCAATTTCTCTTTAAATATTTTCTAATATTTAGATGTATTTTCTAGGTCTCCCATAATTTACTGCATCACGATTCAATTAGATGGTCTAATAAAGCACTGTCTCATGTGCTATAAAGTATGTGCTCTACCAAGCTCTTATAGTCTCCCCTTCTTTTAAGATAGTATCATGTTCTATTATTAAAAAAGGAACAAGACAAATCCACTATTGATTTATCAGTATCTTTAACATGTGTGCCATTGTAGTCTTGAACCCGTTTATTGATGTTTATGTCTAGGTAGTAATTTCTCCTATTGCATTAGCAGACAGTATTTTAATTTTAGGGCACGTGTTGATGTTGCCTTTTCACTTTTCTATCAAAATTCTTTGTTTACACATGTCTCTAATTTATATAAGAACACTTTCAATTTTCTTCTTGTACTTTTTTAAGTGTTAATAATCTTGTCGTATTTGACATCATACCAGAATTCAGAATTTTCCCAATTCCATTTCATCACTGATAAGGAATATTGAATAACATTAGGATCCTAAAATCCACCCCAGTGTGGTAGCTTTCAATCAGATTGACACTAAGTTGTTCACCTTCACTTTTGGGGGACATTACTCTCCATCAAATTATGCTTCTAGAATTGCATGAACCTTCTTATGTTAGTAACCTTCCCACTTGAATGGGTATTGGAGCATAAGAAAGACTGTAAATCTGTCTGGTGGACTAGTTTCCAGCTCACATGAGACTCAGTCATTTCCATTTTCTGTATGAGCAATGCAGAATGCAGTGATTGTAAGCTGTCCAATCTTTGTCAGGACTTCCTGTGTTTGGTATATATTGTGATTGACACAGCAACGATAATGAAATGCGAGTAATCCTGCACTGTCAACATGCTTTAGATGGATTTCCTTGTATTCGGGGGATGTCTGGCCTTATGGGAGGAGGAAATCTAATCTAACATTCAGAAGACCAGTACCTGCTCCCTGATGTCTAGAAGGAAGTTAGACTCTTGGATAATGTGATTATAGGGCAGTGGTGTTTACTGCTGTGGAATCCTCAGGATATTCCAACTCTTTGAAAGATGGGTCTCTTATGTGCTCAAAGGATGGAGTTAACACCCTTTAATGAATTCTGTGCAGGGAGATTAGATGCCCTAGTGGGTAATTGGTGTTGGTGGGGAATGGGCAAAGTATAGCTGGGTCAGGGCACCTCTATCCCCACCAGGATCCAGCCTGCTAAACATTCATTTTTGAATTGGCTTGCTGGAGGTCATGCTTACATTTGACTTCCATGAATCTTTCACACTTGATACCTCTTGCACAATGCCACTTACTAAATGTTATCTCATTTAATCTTCTCAATTACCCTGCTTTGTAGGTTACCATCTTTGCATTTTCAGGTGAGAAGACAAAGGCTGTGTGAGGTTACATCCTGGCCAAGGCTTCAGAGTGAAGGAATCAGGATTTGAACTGAGTCCATACTCAGTGAAGTATGCCTCATTATTTTTCACTTCAAGCAAAGAGCCAATGGAACACAGGTATGGTTTAGTTAATGAAATTTAAATTAATTTTGAAATGAGTAGGCACATTTATGTAAAGTTTCTGTATCCTTATCTTGTAAAAGCTGCTTCTGATTTTAATTCTGGTATAATTAAGATTTTTATATATTTGTAACCAGCAAACACACAATCTCAAGTTCTACCTTTCTCATATAATATTTCATTTCTACTTTCCCATGTTGCATAGTTTTTATAGTTATCATTTTAATAGTTACACAATAGTACAATCAATAAATATCCAGTCATTTAAAAAAATTCCTAATGCAGTGGTGAAAATTAAGACAGTACTCTACTAGTACATCTCACTGTAGGAAAACCAAAATTGTAGACAAACAAAAAAAGCAAAACTGAGGGTGAATATTTTCTTAATGAAAGGATTCAATATAGAATTCCTTTAAATAGTATACTTCCCTGGGTTCTCAGGGGATTCAGTTTCTTAAAATTAAGAGTCATACACTTTTGTGAAGGTCTGTCTAAGGCTGGCTAATTTCTGGAATCCTTTCTAGCACCACCATGTCTAATACATCAGTTGAGTAAAGGGAGGCTACCCATATATTCTAGGTGTTTTCCAGTTACAGAAACCTACAGGAATGAAGGATGTGTTTACTTCTCAGGCCATCGTGGTTCAATAAAAACTCAGGAGAGTTTTTTACTCATTTAGTCTTACGGTGCCGAGTCCAAGCATTTCTAGGATCGTTGAGTCCCCAGGATGTCAGGGACAGTGTGCGGTCATCTATTCTAGTCCATCCTCCTGCCTCCAGTCGGCACCACACCCAACTAGCCCAGACAGATGAGACTCTGTCCTATTTTTAACAAGACCCAGGGACAGGGAGCATTCCTCATTTCCTCAATAACTCCATTTCAAATCCTATCCATACTTTGAGTTTAACTTTCACACATTTAACAGAGAACCTCCATGTACTTCTTACATCTTTAGATCTAATATGAAACATTTTTCATGAATTTAAAATTAAGAAACTAATAAATATGGATCAACTAGAAAACAAAATGTATTTTAGGTTGTTGGTGACTTTAGATATACTAGTAGAATGTCACATAATGTGATAACATTAGGATATGTAATAACAAATATTATCTCCTAAAAATCCTAAATTTTACTCTATAAGAGTAATTACATCACTTAAATATCTTAAGAGATTTGATTGGGAATATCTGTATTTAAGAGAGAAGATAATGATATACCTTTCACTCACTCTCAAAAAAAGATTTCATTCTTGCTTAGTAAGATTAGATTATATTTAAATGAGATTATATATGAGCAAGGTTATGTTTTAGATACGTAATAATGAAAACAACTCTACTTCCTTCCACTCACAAACTATGGTTTTATTTTTGTTCAATGGGTTAGAGTGCTTTGGGGAAAAAAAAATCTCCATTTACCATTGTGCTGGTGTTTTGCTAATTGCCTCCCATTGGCTTTTATTTAATTCTTTTAAATATTAGGAAGCTGGAAATTTTGAGGAGACTTGAAAGGACAAAGATTAATCAAGGATAAAAGTGACTACTTTAAGTTGCATCCCACAACCTCTCTGTTTTTATGTTTTCACATAGCCCAAGCTGCTTGTTTGGCATCACATGGGAATCTTTCTGAGGTAAAGGACATGGCTTCCTAAAGCATCATGCCTTATTGCAGTAGTTTGAACCGGTTTATTTAATAAGTTTATTCTATAAAAATAGATCGATTGTTTTCCTCCTCTGATACCACTGTTCTGACAGGCCTGGTTCCCTCACTTTATTCTGAGAGGATTTCTCTATTGAAGAGTGTAAACAATAAGGCCTACTCCTCCCTGATGGAGTGTTCTTTCTGTCTTTTTGGTTCAGAGGCCATAAGTGCTAGATAAGAATTCCTGATCAGATTCAGCCATTCTGCACATGATTAATTTTGTCATGAGCAAAACAGTATGTTTTCAAGGTTGCTCGGGCAGTCACTGTCCAAAGCTATTCTTGCCTTTAAATCATCTTGGTTTATGTGTAGTAAAACAGAAGCATGTCTTAGTTGAAACCATTGTTTTCTTCCATTCATGCTACAGTATCTCCTGGACTTTCTAGGATCATATTTTTACACCTATGAAAATGATTGACATCACTTTGACAGGTTGTTTGATCTTCCTTCATGAATCACAAAATCCCCATGACAAAGACATGATTTTTTATATCATAACTAATTTTGAGGCAAGTTACATTAGTGAAAAGGAGAAAAGCAAGACAACAGTCTGAATCGGAGAATGAAAGAAAACAAAAACAAAGAAGACAAGATATCTTTCTTATCAAGCTCCAGTGAAAATTTGCAAACTCAAGTGCCATGAAATTTTGTATTTTGCTACTGTTCAATAGATGCATGTTCAACAAATATTACTGATTAATAGGTCTGCAAACTCAGAAAATGTAGCCATAGATCATATCAAACTATAGTGCAGTCTCTACATCTGCAGATGGCTTGGTGGGTGGGAGTCAGAAGATACTTAGATTTGAAACTTTGCTCTCTCACTTAATTGCTGTTTGACCCTGGGCAAGCTACTTAACCTCTGTGTACCTCTAGTTCCTCCTTATAAAGTGGAGAAGGTAATAATTGTTCTTTTATTTTTTAAAATATTTTATTTATTTATTCATGAGAAACCCAGAGAGAGAGAGAAAGAGAGAGAGAGAGGCAGAGACACAGTCAGAGGGAGAAGCAGGCTCCATGCAGGGAGCCCGACGTGGGACTTGATCCTGGGACTCCAGGATCATGCCTTGGACCAAAGGCAGGCACTAAACTGCTGAGCCACCCAGGGATCCCCTGGTAATAAGTGTTCTTAATCATAACTTATTGTGACTTAAACTTATTGTGAATCAGTATATATTTGTTCACAGTATATGATATTCTGAGTTATAAGCATTGTGATATTCATATAAATATGTACCACTGAGAAGTATATCTGATAAATAATAAGCACTATATATGTGAGCTCTTATGCTAATTTTAAAATCTAAGATCTTATTGCTGGGATTATTATACTGATCTTGGACATCAGTAAAAATTGAGGTGTTCAGAAATGATTGCCAAGAGAATGGAAATTCTTCATAGAAATTCCAGACAACACAGGAACTCCATGCAAACATAAGGAAAATAATGTACTCTTTACTGAACAAATCTTAAAGTTCAGTTAACTATCATGAAGAGTCACAGGGGCAACTATGACTTCCTCAAGATGTCCAGAACTGGCATGACCTGATCCAGTCAGCAGAAGTCAGGATGCGGGCACCCCTGGATAGCTCAGTCAGTTAAGCGTCTGCCTCTTGATCTTAGCTCAGGTCTTGATCTCAGGGTGCTGAATTCAAGCCCCACGTTGGACATGGAGACTACTTAAAAAAAAAAGACCAGAAATTACTATAGATAGGATCCATGTTCCAAACTTCCTTTAGTTTAAAGGGACTTGCAAACTGCCTTAACTTTATATTTGCCAACCTCTCTACTTACCCCATGGTGCTTTCTCCAAGTTTCATCTTCGTCCTCTTCATTTCGGTAACTGTCACATTTCAAACTTCTTCAGATGGCATTGGAACAGTCAGAAAAAATTACTGGATCATTTGTAAATTTTCCCTACTCACATGTCATATGTAAGAATTGCTTAACTAGGGGATCCCTGGGTGGCTCAGCGGTTTAGTGCCTGCCTTTGGCCCAGGGTGCGATCCTGGAGTCCCGGGATCGAGTCCTGCATCGGGCTCCCGGTGTGGAGCCTGCTTCTCCCTCCTCCTGTGTCTCTGCCTCTCTCTCTCTCTCTCTCTCTATGTCTATCATAAATAAATAAATAAATAAATCTTAAAAAAAAAAGAATTGCTTAACTAAAAAAACAAAACAAAACAAAAAACAAAACAACCCTACAAGCAGATTAGAATGTTTTTTGTTTCTAGTCTTCATTAATTCAGTAGATGAATATGTACTGAACATTAGCATGTGTTAAGCACTTGACACATAAGGATAAATAAACCATGGTCCTTGTCCATCTTGGATTTACAGTCTGGTAGTTTAGTGTTGATCTCTTATATAGTTGATCCTCATTATTATTTAGTCTGTTCACTAAAATTGGTAATTTCACAATCAATACTCATGGTGCTTTTGTGGTCATTTCTTGACATGTGCAGAGAGGCAGAAAGTTTGAGTCCCCTGTCACACACTTCTGTTTGAGACAGAACAAGGTAATGCTCTCTGCCTTCTTGTTTTGGCTCTCATACAGTAAACAGTGTCCTTTTTGTGGTCTACTTGTTGCCACATTTTTTGCATTTTTGGGCTTTTTGTTGGTAATTTTGCTGTTTAAAATGTCTCCAGGTGTAGTGTTGAAATGCTGTCTAGTGTTCCTAAGCACAAAACTGTATTGTGCCTTCTGCATTAGATAAGCTTTGTTTGGGCATGAGTTGTAGTGCTGTTGGCTGTGAGCTCAGTTAACAAATCAACAATATTGTACATCCAGAAAAAGGAAGAAGGAATTCAATCAGTATATGAGACTGCTCCAGAAAGTTCTACCTTATTACCCTTAGTGCATGAGGAAGCTATGAAAAAAGATGAAAAACTGGCTGAATTGGTGGATTCATGAGATGGCAAGTGGTTGGAAGGCTGAAAACCAAAGAAATTTATAGTCATATTACTCAGGATCAGGAAAATGTTAAAGCCCTCTTGACTACTGTTTTACTATGAAGAAATACTGCATATAATTATTTGAGAAATGTATTTTAAATATTCTGCCTTTAAACAGAAGCATACAAAAAATGAGATTTTGTATTGATCTTATTGTGACCAGAAGCTTACAGGAACCTAACCCTGTATTTCCCCTAGAAGCAATGGCTCAGTATTCACCAGTTCAGTGTTTCCAGTGACTTTATAGAACCTACCTATTGTGGATAACAAGAGCAAATGGTATACTCTCTGGTACTCTGCAGCAGTGGTTCTCAACCATCATGATTTTGCACCCCATGGGACAAATATGTAATGTGTGGAGGCATTTTGATGGTCATGATTGGGTAGAGGGTGGGGGTTGGGAAGGGATGCTACTGGCATCTAGTGGCTAAAGGCCAAGGATGTTGTTAAATCTAAATGCATAGAACAACCCAACCCCCTCTCCCAACAACAAAGAATTACCCCATTAAAAATGTCAACAGTACCAAGGCTGAGAAACCATCCTCTGTACTGAGGGTCTGCAAACCTTTTCTATAAGGACCAAATAGTTCATATTTTCTCCTTTGTGGGCCAAGGGGTCTCTATCCCAACCATTCAACTCTGCCATTGTGTCATGAGAGCGGCCACTAACAATATCCCAGCTGACTATGGGCATAGCCATTTTCCAATAAACTTTATTTATAAAAACAGCATGTTGGATTTGGGCCTGGACTATAGTTTGTGGATTCGTCCATGGCAGCGATTTTCAATCATGGACGCTCATTAGAAGAACCCAGGAGCTTCTGAATGATGGTATTGTCTGGACTTCCCTCCTCCAAATTCTGATTTGGTTGGCTGGGGAGGCCCCCCAGTGCTGATATTGTTTAAAAGCTCCCCAGGGATTAGAATGCATAGCTAATGTTGAGAGCCACAGCTCTGAAATCCTTGCTGTTTGTGTATTTAAACGTGGCCCCAGCAGAGTAGACCCTTATCAGTGATCAGCAGACCCTTCTCTTGTGATCTGGCTTTTGTCCCAGGCACTCTCTTCCAACTCCCCAAATTAATGGCTTTTGATTAGTGCTCATTCCTCTGAACCTTTGAGGTTCAGATTTAGAAACATTGCACATATTCAGGTGCCTGACACTCCTTGCTCTTCTGGTCTTCTGTGTTTCTAACTACCCTTCTGCCTTTCCAACCTTTCACACCTTAAATATAAGTGCTCCCCAAAGAGCTGCTCTGGGTTCTTCTCTCACTAATTTTCCCTGCACTGTGTCATGGCTTTACCTCTCAATAAACAATGTTCACACAATTCTCTGTTGGCTTGGTTTCTCCCACTGGGGTTGTTTTTTTTTTTTTTTTTTTTTTTTCTTTTTTAACATTTTACTTATTTATTTGGGAGAGAGAGAAAGTGAGAGACAGAGAAAGCACCTGAGCAGGGTGAGGGCCAGAGGGAGAAGCAGACTCCCCGCTGAGCAGACAGCTCCATTCAGGGCTCCATCCCAGGACCCCAGGATCCTGACCTGAGCGGAAGGCAGACGCTTGACTGACTGAGCCACCCAGGCGCCCCAGGGTTATTTTTTAGTAGGCCACCTGGTGACTCTATTCTTGGTTTGATCACAGTTTTGGAAATAGATATGAAAATTCTTATTCATAAAACTAAGTTATAGTCTCTTCCAGCTATCAACTCCCACTGCTCAGGATGTTTCATAGAACATTTTAAACACTGTAATCCTTTCTGTGGAACTAGCTTACAGGAGAAACAACCCCACAATAAGGTCATTTGGGGACTTTGTAATGTACCTTATGTATCTAGACCTACCTCATGCTGAATAGAAAGTTACCAGTGTACACAAATTTAAATACTATTGAATAAGGCTAAGTGCCAATGTTGTATTTATGTCACCAGAACAGTCCTAGAGTTCAAAGTTATAATAATGAGGCCCAAATTCTTTGCCAGGTGTATCTAGCCAATCTTGGCAGAAGATAGGGAGTACACACAAACTGGGTAATTGACAAGGGTTTTAAGAGGGTCTGTTTGCAAAGATATGGACAGGTGTATTGGGTTTCCTGGGGCTTCCATAACAAATTCCCATAAACTTGGTGGCTTAAAACAACAGAAATTTATTCTCTCACCATTTTAGAGGGTAGAAGTCCAAAATCAAGGCATTTGCAGGGCTGCACTCCTCCTGGAGGCTCTAGGGGAGTATCCCTCCTTACCTCTTTCAGCTTCTGGTAGCTGTTGGCATTCCTTGGTTTCTTTGACTCGTGTCCACATCACTCCAATCTCTGCCTTCCCTTATATCACCTTCTCCTCTTCTTCACATCACATTTCCGTCTTCTTGTCTGTTTTGCTTTTCTTTTATAGGGATACTTGTCATTGGATTTAGAACCCACTCAAATAGCCTAGGACCATCTCCTCATATCAAGATCCTCGGCTTAATTATATTCTGCAAGGATTATTTTTCCAAGTAAAGGATTAAAACGGGCCATTAACTTTTTGGCTGCCATAATTCAACCCACTACAGCAAGATTAGGAGAAACCAACAAGGGACAGTGAAGCCCTATAGGATTCTTCTTTACGAAGGCTGCAGGAGAAAGCAGAGAAAGCACTCAATGAAGTCCAGAGCCAGTAGCTGTAAATATAGGGTGAGAAGGAGGCACCTGACAGCCCTGTGGCTCTTGAAAGGAAATTTTACTTAATGTGTGAACTGACATAAAGAAGGCTGGGGGAATAAATACCCAAATTTATTCTCTTCCTACCCTCCTATTGGTGCCTCTCATTGGCAAAAGCTAAATGGTTGTCAGAGAAAAAGATGCCCAATGATGTAGTTCCTGAAAGAGAAATGTGGAGAGTGAGCCTGGAGGGGCAAACAGAAAACATGTAGACATTACCATTTTTGAGCCCTCTCAAAACAGAAAAGTTCTCAAGTTAGAGGTTCAAATGAAGGTACTTCCACAAGTGCAGCAGTACATTTCACTTTTTCTATATGTAAAACAACCAAGGAGAGCATATTTCACTTTTTTTCCTGTAATTTCAGACCATTACACACTGGTACTGGGAAATACTAATTACCTCTGTGTTTTGGGAAAAGAACTATAAACAGAGTACAAACCACCACAGTCTTTTCCATCTATAGAAATAATCCCATTATCATAAGCATCATCATCATATTGTAATTTGACTCCTCTTATTTATATTCCTTTTCTTTTCTCAAAAAGAATTTAGGTGGCTCATTACTTTGTAAAGATGATGAAATTGAAATTAAAAAGTCAAGATAATGAAAAGGAGGAAAAAGCAAATACATCAATCTTAAGAGCTAATGGGATGTTGTGATTGAGCATCACATTTCTGGCAGCCACCATTATGATAACACAGCTATGGCCACTTCCTACTCTAGCAGAGTTTTGCATATTTGGCTATGAGGAATTTTGCAACACATGATTCCATAAAAGCTATCTCCTTCTCCCGTTCATGTAACAGTCACTTTCTTTGCTTAAAAATTGCTAGATAATTTGTTCAACTAACCTTTATTTTTATTTATTTTTTATTTATTTATGATAGTCACAGAGAGAGAGAGAGGCAGAGATACAGGCAGAGGGAGAAGCAGGCTCCATGCACCGGGAGCCCGACGTGGGATTCGATCCCGGGTCTCCAGGATCGCGCCCTGGGCCAAAGGCAGGCGCCAAACCGCTGCGCCACCCAGGGATCCCAATTTGTTCAACTAATTACTTATTGTGGAAATAGAAATTTGAGAGATGGGGAAAAGACTATAGAAGAATATAGAGATGAAAAGGAAAGAAATAATGAAGGGGAGAAGAAGGTACATAGTTAAGGGCAACGTAGCTTTCCCAATTGCAAATTATTTTCAAACTTTCTCACCCTTGCTTTTATATTATTTGTTTATTTTTTTGAGGTGTAACTTAAAATATATTTTAAAGTTTTATTATTTTATTTTTGCCTGTTTTATTATATTTTTACTATATTATAACATGTTAATGTAATATGTTTTTATTATAATGTATGTATTATAAATTCACCTGTTTATTTATTTATATTTTTTAAATATTATTTATTTATTTATAGAGACAGAGAGAGAGAGAGAGAAAGAGAGAGAGAGGCAGAGACACAGGCAGAGGGAGAAGCAGGCTCCATGCAGAGAGCCTGACGTGAGACTCGATCCAGGGTCTCCAGGATCATGCCCTGGGCTGCAGGCAGCACTAAACCGCTGCGCCACCAGGGCTGCCCTAAATTCACCTGTTTAATGTGAATTGTTGATGATTTTTGATAAATGTTACTAGCTGTGAAATAACTACCACAATCACTATATAGAACATTTTCATCACCACCCAGAATTTCCACATGCCCTTTTACACTCAGTCTCTTTCTCCCATTGCTGGCCTCCAACAGCAACTCACCTGCTTCTTATTGATATAATTGTGGCTTTTCTAGAGTTTTCTAGAATTTCACGTATATGGTCTTTTGTGCCTGGCTTCTTTCACTTAGCATTGCGCATTCCAGATTCATCCATGTTGTTGCAGGTATCATAGCTCATCCCTGTTTATTATTGAGTAGTTATCCATTTTTTAAGATATACCACAATTTATTATCTGTTTACCACTTAGAATGGACATCTGAATTGTTTTCAGCTTTGGGCAATTATGAATACAATTGTTAAGAACATAGGAGTACAAGTCTCCGCGTGAACATATGTCTTCATTTTCCTTGGGTAAATACATCGTAGTGGGATTGGTGGGTTGTATGGTAGATATATGTTTAACTTTATAGGAAACTGGCAAACTGTTTCAAAAGTACCACTTTACATTCCCACCAGCCATGTATGCTATTATTTCACATCTTTGTGAATGCTTAATATTGTCAGTTGTCTTAATTTTGGCTGTTCAAGTGTGTGTAGGTGGTATCTTTTTAATTTACAGTTTCCTAATGATTAATAATGTTAACTATCTTTTTGTTATTCATTTGGCACTCTTTGGTGAAGTGTCTGTTTAAATCTTGGGCTCATTAATTTTTTTTTGTCTCACCGTTGAGTCCTAAGAGGTTTTTTGTTTTAAAATAAGGTTTGATCTGATTTAGACAAATTCTTTAGTGTGTTTTCTAAGGTTTTTTTTTTTCAGCTTTGAAAAAAAATATTACCACAGAGTTGTAGTAAGAATTAAATTAGATGAGATAATAGGCAAAGCTTCTGATACTTCATAACCACTTAATCGATGTGGGTTCTCTTCCCATGTCCTTTACCCCATTAGTAGATTCAAATCCTGTAGAAAAGTTGAGAATGATGCAAACAAGAAAAGTCTTTTGATGAATGCATCTCAGAAAAAAATATTATTCAGGAGACTAGTGGAGTCATAAACGAAATGACACAGGATCAAAATGTAAATGGTAAGAATTTAACCAAGGACGATTATTTACTTATTCTTTTTTTGAAAATTAAGAGATGAAAGAAGAAAAAAGAAGGCAGTAGCATCAGGGAGAAACAGCACAACACAGTGGTTAAGGACACAAGTCTGTAGCCAGGTGCTCGGGTCTGAAGCCCAGCTTGCTGCTTACAAGCCATGTGAACATGGGTACACTGTTTAATCTCTCGGTGGAAGAGCAGTTAAGTGAGGAGGGCAAGGTTCCCAAGGGAAGTCATGAGGAGGAGCTTGGGAAAAAAAGTTCAGATTTGCGTTCACTAAAGGAGAAAAGGTCACAAGGAATTCTGAGGGACACATCAAGTCAGATGATGTTTATTTTTTCAGTAAAGTCTGATGTTAAGCCATCTTCCTAGAAAAAGGCAAATCAAGGGCACAGTTGGGAATTACAGAAAACAAAGAAGGTGAGGAAAGAGTAGTTGTTAAGATTCAAATAGTGATTTGGCAAAAAATTCAAAAAACTAATAAACAAAACATTAGAAGATTGCCAAAAACCAAGAAGGATCCAGGTGAACTCGGGAGAATGTGAATTAGAAATGGATTTCATCAACAGTTCTTGTGACTTGCCCTAACAATATTTTATCAGTGTGGAAGCAGGAAAGAGAAAACAAGAACACAAGCTACTGAGAGGAGATAGTGGTTGATAAAAGAGCAAATATTTAAGGGCTTCCAGATGAACACATTGTTGAAATGGTCAAGTGTCTTATAGATATATCTATACTATTGAACAGTGTGCAGCTAAAAAATGAGGTCTGGATGAGTGTATTTTATTTCTGTAAGTAGAAAAAAAGAAAGGATAATTTTTATAAGTAACAAATCTTAAATGGCTTCCCGGATGGACCAGATAGTGTGAGATGGATAAAAAACCCTGAAAATGTGGTGGCTCATGTATTTCAGATTTAGTGATAACCAGCTGCAGATGGAATTGAATTGAGGGATGGGGAGATGTCAATGGGGGGCTCTTCTGTCATGGGGAATTTTAGAGAGGAGATTTTCAAGGTAGAAAGCTTTGGATGTTGAGGTACACAGTCTCACGAGTGTCAGAGCTAGAGTGGAGATGGGAGAAATAGCAAATTCATTGGTTAAGAGACTGCAGGGTCAATAGTAGGAAGGGTAACGCTTCTGGTGGTACGTGAAGGGTGCTCACGCACACTGAGGAACAATGAAGTCCCCATGAAACAGGGAAGAGTACTTTGGAGATCAGGAAGCTATTGTAGAGATTTCTCAACTACCTTATTTTGCCATCCAGTTCTAATAACAGGTAGTAGATCTGTGTCCAGCTGAGTGTTTGCTTGGCCTTGTCTTGTACTCAATACTAACTGAGTCTCTCTATTATCCTTTATAATTGATGTCATCTCAGTACTCATCACACACCCAAGTCCTGCTCCAGAAAAGAGAAGCTGTCAAGGTCCAAGTCTCAGTGGCTTCCTCCTCACTCTCCAAGGTCACAGGCCTGCTCTGGCTAACTCCAGTGAGCCGCCTTTGCCTGGGACAGAATTGGAGGGCTGGAGAGAGTGGAAAACAAAGTACTTTCCCCTTTTGTTTCCTGTGGAGCCACTCTAAGGGGGTAGAAGTGTGCGAGGGAGGGAGAGTTTATTCATATTTCAGAGCTGGTTAAAAAACATACATTGGCTTTTGACTTATTGTGCTAATTTATGTATTTGAGACATTTGCACTCTGAGCTCCAGGGTTCTTACCTACAAGCACACAAGCATGTGAAAGACTATTTAAGGCAAGTCTCGGAAGTCTGTAGGGGAAATCCATTCTCTTTCCTCTTCCACTCCTAGTGTGCTGCTAGGTAAAGCTGTATTTGAAGTTGTCCATAGGAAGAGAAACAGCTTTTATAACTCAGCTAAAGCTTATGAGATGTCATTTACCACACTGAAAAAAACTGAACTTGCCAATGTTGACCTCAAAAAGATTTTAAGATTTGTTTAAACAGGGTCAACTTCTTCTTTGTGAAATAGGCAAAGGATTGCCATTTAATATCCCTCTTCCAAGTAGTTTACCCCACATACACAAATAACTGAGGGGTTGAGGAGCCTGTATTGATAATTCAAATTTCAAAAAGTGATTCTGAGAAAATGTTTTACTGCCTATGTGGTCCAGACTGACTGTCTCCATTAAATACATTCATTGGATAATTGCTTAACTTTCCATTTTCCTTTTCTGGTGAAGTCACATATAATATCTCCAAAATGGCTAGAAGGAATCATGGGATTTATGCATATAAATACAGCATTGCTTTTCAAAAAGGACAGAATACATTCAAGAACTATTTATATTCTGAGTAAGCCTTGAATTATATATATTACATGTGCAGAAAATAATTCATTATGAGCATATCTCATGTATGCCACGCTAAATGACCCTTTGATACTGATGTCATGTCCATTCAGCTTGAAGGAGTTATAGATACCAAGAGGACCAAAAATGAATGCCAAGAATGCATGGAATGGTTTCCATGGAGCATAATGGCACAATTGTCTGATGGAACAAAATTGAAAAGAACTAGAGGACGGGAAAAGGGTGTGGTGTCTGCAGAAATGAAAAACTTTATTCATGGATTCAAATTTATGCTTAAAATGAATTGGATATGATATATCATTCTCGGTTTTCAGGCAAAAGTTAGAAACTAAATAGTGATGGAACTTTCAGAGTAATCTGGCAAATTCCCCTGGAACTTTCTTTCCTTCTACCTCAAATATATTAGTTATGATCAGTCCTATCCTTTTTCCCTAAAGGATGATAGAATATCCACCTTTTTAAACCAACACTTTTGAAAAGGTTTCCTATCATATCCTTTTTAGGACTTCCCACCACCGATCTTCACATTGCCTTGTAAACTTGTCATTGCTTCCCATCCGTAGATCTGGAAGGGCCTGTTGGTAGAGTCCATTACCACAAAAAATCCCAGCCTGACTAAGAGACAGTTGGGAAAAATTCTTGAACAAGGGATGATCCCAAGCATTTGTTTTTTCATTAGACTCTTGGTTATATCTTTATTCTGTTCTACAACCGCAATTAAACCTTCTTCTGATTTCCTTTTAAGAACACTGACAACCAATAAGTAGCTTTAACATTCTCACAAGTGTGTAAATCTGGTCACCGAGAAGCTTCTGGATGGTACAATTTCATGATTTTGGTGCTATCCCAAAGATAGTTGCTTGTGTTAAATTCAAGTGAAGGTGCTTTTTTTTTTTTTTTTTTTTAAATCTCCTCTATTTATTAAAATCATTCCACAGGTTAGTTTCATTACAACTAGTTCAAACAATTTTGTCATGGTGCCTTCCCCACTAAGTAGTCCCTTTCTGACTATTACCTGAAAACCATTTCATTCTTCCTTATGGTTCCTGATTTTCTGTTTTAATTTGACGAGTTTCTTCATTTGTTGGCTAATACTTTTACACTAACCCTCACTCTCAACTCTTACTATGGATTTTTTTCTCCGGGTCCTTTCATCTTAATAGTATCAAAATTTAGAGGGGTTGCTTTTTAGACCTGATGTCATAGCAGAGCTTCCTTTACTTGTGCCCCTTTCTTGGTTGGATTTACTGTGTTTTTGGATCCTATATATTCCTTTTGATTACTTTGCACTTTGTTTTTCTCTAGTACATTTTCAAGCAATTGCCTATGAAAAGCTGAATGAGATGCAAATATTCTGAGACTTTACCAGTTTGCAAATGTCTTTTATCTGCCCTTACCTCTGATGGAGAGCTTGACTGAGTGTAGAATTTTGGGTTGCAAAAACCATTCTCTTAGAACTTCTTCAATACCTTTCACAAAGGAATTTGTGAAAAACCCACAGTTAATATCCTACTCAATGGTGAAAGCTTTCTCCCTGAGACTGGGAATAAGACAAAGTTGCCTGTTTTCACCACTTCTATTTAACTTTGTACTGGAAATTTTAGCTAGAGGGATTAGACAAGATGATGAAATGAAAAGCATCCAGATGGCAAAGGAAGAAGTAAAACTATCTATTCACAGATGACATGAACTTAATATAGAAAATTCTAAAGAATTCTTCAAAACTACTACTGTTAATAAATGAATTTAACAAAGTTGCAATATATAAGATTAACACACAAAATTCAGTTGTCCTTAACGTCTACAGTTGGTTAACTTTAGTAAGATCACCCTTGATAATGTGAACGGGTTTCATCCAATCAGTTGAATGGTTTTAAGAGCAAAGAAAGAAATTCTTCTGACTAAATTGTCAACTCCTGCCTGATTTTATAGCCTGATGGCCTGCCCTACAAATTTCAGACATGCCACCCTATAATTACATGTGTCAATTTCTTCAAATAAACCTCTCTCATGTATATGAGGAAAAAAAGATTCTCTTAAAGTATTGAAGACATCTTCCAAATCTTTTCGTTGCTGATGAGAATTTTGATACTAGTCTGATAATCATTCTTTTGTTAGATGATGCCTTCCTTCTCTCCTTCCTTCCTTCTTCCTTCCACCCTCCGTCTCTCTCTCTCTCTTCCTTCTTCTTCTTTCTTTCTTTCTTTCTTTCTTTCTTTCTTTCTTTCTTTCTTTCTTCCTACTTCCACCCTCAGCAACAATAGCCATAATGGTCACATTGAGAATGATCTGGCTCATAGGCTTCTGCTTTAGAGATAATATTGAATCCTCTCAAAATAATTTTATTCATGACAGTATTTGAAGTCTGAGAAGTCAGTCCTATGTCCATCTCCTGGCGATGATGGGGAGGGAGAGAGGGAATTTGGATCATACGGCGCCTGAAATATGAGGTGTTCATAGGAAAATTAGGCAGAAGGAGAAGTGGATACCAAACAGAGATGACCAATGTCCACCATAAATACTATCTTCAATGGCATCTTAAAATTCAACAATACTATTATATAAATGCTTATCATAACGCATTATAGACTTACAGGGTGGTGGGGTTAAGTGACTCGCTTAATTGTGTAATTATTTGCTCATTCATTTATTGATCCCTCTTGTGTGCCTACAATTAAACAAGAGCTCTTGTTAAGTTATCCAAGATGTGCTCCTTAGATTTCATTTCTGTCAAGCTAGGAGTATATTAATGTTCAAGTAAAGCAAATATACACATGGCAAGAAGTTCAGAATTTTATGAATCAGATTCACATCTAAATATGCTCTCATCAGCCGTTTCTAAGAAACAATGTTGTCAGAGGTTGCTGATAACCCTCACAAATGAATTTGTTCTCGGTTATCAGGACACTAAGCCCATATTGAAAATCAATGTTAATTCAAGAATTCTTAGCTCACCATGCAGCTTGTTCTGAGCTCTAGGAGTTGTGCAGGAAAAGGAAAAAGGAATGATTTGTGATCTGAGGAATATGCTTTGACAGCCCAAACCCAAAATACATTCAAAAATTTTCACAGGGGCTTTAAAGGTGACCTTGGTGAGGAAGGGAAAACAATCTTCATCCGATGAGGACAGGGTGAAAAACATTGCCTAGAAAGATACACAGACTAAATTTAAAATGAACATAATTTTGAATTTTACCAGATGAGTGCTTTCAGCTTTTGGAAATATAGTTTGAAATGCTGGTATCTCAGCAATAAGTATCAGAATCTGGAGACTAGAAATCAGTTGGTGGCACCTGCCAATCACCCTTCAACAGCAATGAAAAGATTCACCTATTATAACAGGGAGCATTAGCTCCCACTGTCTGAAACTCAGTCTGTCATGGAAATGACTCTCCAACCGCCTCCTTGGAAGCTGGTTCTGGAGTTGGTCCACAGGGAATAATTATAAGATTCCTAAGCTCCCATGCCACTGTTAGCTAGAAATAAAGGTAATCTTGATCACAGTTCAGCTAGAAATCTCTGTCCTGAGTTAAATGTGAAGGAACAGGAGTAAGGAAGGCCTTGTGCTCCAATTCACAAATGCTTAAAAGGAACCACTGATAGAAATCTTACTACTTCTCCATTATTTAATAAACATAGAAATAAAATGCTAGATATTTAAATGTGCCAAAAAAAAAAAACCCAAAAAAACCCTTCAAGACTGTTCAGAGTAGAGCACATGGGCTCTACAGTATAAAGTCATAATAAACTGTGATGCATATTTTTAAATAAAACTTAAAAAAATAATACTTTTTATTCAAGATTATCTTCATTATGAGACAAAATGGGACACAATGCTACCTGAATTAGAAATTATAAAAGCCTTGTTCTATTTCAAGATGATGAAAGATAGCTTGCAATGCCATGGATGGAGCTAGAAGTAAGTCAGTCAGAGAAAGACAAGTACCATACAATTTCATTGATATAAGAGATTTAAGAAAAAAAAAAAAAACAAACAAGCAAAGGAAAAGAGAAAAGGAGAGAGGGAAAGGAGAGAGAGCCAAGAAACACTCTTAACCATAGAGAACAAACTGATGGTCACCAGAGGGGAGGAAGGTGGCAGAGGGTGAAATAGGGGATGGGGAGTAAGGAGTGCAGTTTTGATGAGCACAGGGTGATGTGTGGAGTTGTTGAATCAGTAGTTTGTACCCCTGAAACTAATATACCCCTGTATGCTATGCTAGAATTGCAATTGAAAAAAATGGAAAGATTGCTTTCTTAGTCTTTAAAAAGAAAACATCAGATCAAACATAAGAGAGACTGATCTTGGGTGTATTTCTGATTTATAAAATCAAAGTCCATTCTCTCTCAAAACTGATGGGAGTTTTAAGGATTATTTCTTGTTCAAAGACCCTTTTACATATTTTGGCTCTATTAGAAATATTTTAAGTGATTATAAATGAATATCTATTTGGGGCATTCCATGTGGGTCACATGTGGATCACATTGTTTTAAGCCATTAAACTGGAAGATGTGACCCCTGCCCTCACAAGACTCAATAATTTAGAAATCCTAGACTACAGACAGCCCAATTTCAGGGGTGGAAGACAATGGGTACCAGGCCAGGAAAAGGAGGTCCCGGCCTTACCAATAGTTCATTTGAAACTTGTTGAAGTTCACTGAATGTTTAGGATTTCTATTTCCTCATCCGTCAGTGGTGCATTCCTATATGGAGACCACAGATACTGCCTATAAACATTCCTAAAAATTCTAATGCATTTTTGTCATTCATATTAGGCTGAAAAAGACAGCAAAGAGGTGTGCATTTCCTTTTAAATCGCTTTAAGAAGCATCATTGCAATTTTTACAGTTCTGAAAATCTCTTTTTAGTCCCATATTGCAGAATTGTGGTTTTAGCTACAACTTCGGTTGTGACTTCAGAGGAAGATAGAAGTTATACATCCTCCACCCAGAAGCAAAAGGTGGATATTCTGGAGAAATTTTTGCCTTTCCATTTTTGTTGAGAAAGACCTGACATATGTCACTGGATAAGATTAAGGTGTACAATATGATGGTTTGATTCATATATAATTGGGAACTGATAACCGCAATAGGTTTAGTCAACATCCATCATATCATGGAGATATAATAAAGAGAAAAAATTCTATTTGTGATCGGAACTCTTAGGGTCTACTACTCTGTTAATAACTTTTCTGTGTGTCATACAATAAGTTTGTATATGTCATACAGAAGTGTTAACCATAGTTATCCTGTTGTACATTCCACTCCCAGTACTTATTTATCTTACAACCATGAGTTTGTACCTTTTGTTCATCTTCCTTCAATTACCTGTCTCTCCACCTCTGGTAAGTAACCACAACGCTGACCTCTTTTTGTCTGAGTTTGGTGTGGGTTGTTTTGTTTTATATTGAAGAACTTTTTTTACTGACACTCACAGAAATATGGAAAGAAGCAAACTATAAGAGGAAGGGGAAGATTATTTGAGTCCTGAAATATATATTTAAAAAATTGGCTTAGGACCTTTTGGGGTAATTGACAAAATACCAGGGTTAACCTACTTTATTGTATCTTTAGAAATGTCAGAGAATAAAACTTTTTAGGGCTACGATGATACTTAGATAATATATTTAAAATTTATAGAAGGTAATTAATGAGTTACAGAAAAAACGTAGACAGTTGAGTTAATACTCTAAAGGAGGAAGATTATTTGTTTTAATCCTAGGTTTATTTCTGAAAAAATGAAAAGTTGAATGTGAAAAACTTCATTCCCATATGAGTTGAAGATATTTTGTGCCATTGCCTCTCGTCTTATTACCCGACTGTGTGTCCCTGAGTTTCTATTCCCATGACCAGCTCTGTTTCTAAGCATTTCACATTTAAACTTCTCAAGAGAGGGTTGGATGGATTCTTTAGTCTATTCAGTATTCAGTGCCCCCTAGGTCTCAAAACAGGTCACTTCTGAGGTCACTGGCCAGCCAAGTGCTATTCCAATTAGTTGTGGCTATGCTTGTGGGGTCACATGATGCAAAGCCCATCCTGAGGATTCCACTGCACACAGTTTATGTGGCGAGGACAGGAAACACTCATTAGGGAGCAGGGAAGTAAGATAGGGAAGGAAAGGCAGCCAGTAAAGGGGACAGAATCAGATACTGTGGGTGACTGGGGGGTTCAATCCTGCAGGAAAATCCAGGCATAAAACACACCCCCGGGCCAGGGCTATCCCAGGGAAGTGCAAAGGAGGTGGGTATTTAGATGCCAACCCCCGCCTTAATCAGTGGTGGAGAGCTGCTTGGGAGGGAGGTGGAGGAAAGGTGTTTATTCTTCCACACACCAGTGTTCACATCCTCAGGTGAAGAGGTGGTGTTGAACCCGCAGTTAAATGTGCTGTAGCTCAATGCAACAGTTAGGCTTGAGGGGCCTGGGAGAGGCATTTGCTGCACCCAGTACTGTATGTGAGAAATCACTCACAGCCACTTTCCACCAGAAAGGCTTTTCATGTGGAGGCTTCATAGCTTGTCCGATACCATTTTTATGAAGGCAGTAATTCAATTTAAATTTTAAGTTCAAATTAATATAGGTGGTATTAGATTTTTGTGTTTGACTCTTTGGACAACCTTTATATGTACTAGTTTAAGTGCCTAAAACCCTTCTTTATATTGCATTTAGATTTTTGTACATCAGCTGATAGATAAATATTAAGCTTTTCTGTGGGAATGCTGGGCACTAATCAATATTTTGGCAGCATTGAAATTTTTGTCAATTAATTGAATTAGGCACTTAGTTGACTATTTTAATTTTTGTTCCAGTGTTAATGAAAAGTAGAAGTGTTAATGTTAATCATAGGACCTTTCATACACTTATAAAATAGAGACAGAGATGCAAACCACAAAGCATGCCCCCAAAATGGAAATCTTCGGTCGAATTTGAACTTAAACTTTATTTTCGATCTCAAGAACAAAATTAGTAAGAACAAAGCACAAGGGGCACCAGGGTGGCTCAGGTGATTGACCACCTGCCTTTGGCTAGGGTCGTGATCCCAGGGCTCTGGGATCGAATCCCACATCAGGCTCCCTGCTTGGCAGAGAGCCTACTTCTCCCTCTCCTTCAGCCACTTCCCCTGCTCAGGCTTTCTCTCTGTGTGTCAAATCGATAAATAAAATCTTAAAAAAAAAAAAAAAGAAGAAGAAGAAGAAGAAGAACAAAGCACAAGACTATGATTCAAATGTAAGGTGAGATTAGGGCTTTTATACTTTTTGATTTCTGAGTAACAGCATCCTTGAAAAAAAATCAAAGTTTATTGTTTGATGTCCACTTTTCGACTTTGGTGAATGTTGTTTTAGAAATGGACAGAATCAGAAATTGGAGACTGTAAAGTCAAACTGCTTACTGAAAAAGTAGAAATGATTAAAAATGTCATGGTATTGAGGGAAAATGGAGCCCTGGTAGAGATAGAGCACCTGACCAAAAGACCATGCACATGGAATCACCCCTCAGGGTCTGAGTCCTGTGAGTCCCACCAGCTAGAAGTTCAGGCAGGCACAGTCGCCATCCCTCATGAGGTGGGACTAATACATCTGAAGCCAAGCAGGGCCAGAGGGCACGAGCAAGCTGTGTGAACAGAAGGCCCAGATCCCATGCCTGGAGAAGCATCTTAGCTGACACCCATGACTACACTGGAATTCATAATAAACAGCTGATGGAAGAGGAAATAACCTAAACCTGACTTATGGGTAAATCTGCCTGATTTGTGGATACAAACCAAGAACTTAAGTGAAAAGTTGAAAGACTTTTCAGACTGTACAAAAAATCCTAAGTAAACCAGCCACTTGTGGGTGACGTAGGATATGCTACAATCAGTGGATCCTGTAGACCTAGAAGACTCTGGCAACTTCTCTGCTGTGAAGTGCATCCCCTGATCTTTGTGGGATCCTATGCCGTTGGACCAAACACTATTAGCCCTCAGATAGTGGGATGGCTGGGGCCCTCCCAGCGGGAAAGGCAGACCTGTACCTGGAGTGTCTACTCCTGGTAAGACAAATCTCAGGCCCTTCTAGGCTGGAAGAGTCCATGTAGTTACTGAGTGAGGTTGCTGATGCAGCTGTCCAAGTTATTTTGTCTAGTTGCTTAGATTGATGTTTCTTTTATGTGGATGCTCTCTGGTGGATGCTGACATGTGGCACATAGATCTTCACACTTAGTGCCCACTCCCACATGCCTCTAACTTAGATCTCATTGTACTTTTTAAAAAATCTTTCAGTTTTTTAATTTCCAGACCTAGCTTCTGGTTAAAAAGCTAGGCCATTTGCCATTGCTTCTGAATCATATATGGTCTGACCTTGGGCCACTTCTTTTGCCGAAGTGGATATAACCAGGTGCTAGGAGCATTTATATATTTTTACATTCCTATGTTCTCATTTCTCTTCAGTAAATATCTACCAGTGCAAGTGCGTGTTTAACTCTATAGGAAACTGACAGGGTATTTGCAAAACAGGTATAGTATGGAATCCCAGCGAAGTGTGGAGATCACATGCTAATTAATACTTAGTTTTTTCTGTCTTTAATTTTAACTATTTTATTTTTATTTTTTAGAGTTAATTTATTTATTCATGAGAGACACACAGAGAGAGGCAGAGACACAGGCAGAGGGAGAAGCAGGCTCCTCAGGAGCCTGATGTGGGACTCAATCTCAGGACCCCAGGATCACAATCTGAGCCAAAGGCAGACACTGAAACTCTGAGCCACCAAGATGCCCCTAATTTTAATGATTTTAGTTTTAATATGTCATCACATCTCACTGTAATTCTAACTTGGATTTCCTTTGGATTCCTTTTTTTTTTTTTTTTGGATTCCTTTTTAAATTGTTATTGAGCAATAGGATTTCTTTATATATTTTAGATTCAAGAACTATTTTTTTCCCTTTCTGAGACTAGCCTCTTTATTTCTTAGTGGTATCTTTTGAAGCAAGTTTTAATTTTGATGAGGTTCAATTTATCAAATCTTTCTTTTTATGTTTTGTGATTTTGGTGTCCCAGCCAAGAATCTTTGCCTACTACAAGGTTGCAAATATTTTCTCTTATGTTTTTATCTAAAAGTTTTATAATTTTAGCTTTTACATAGATCTATGATCCATTTAGAGAGCTGGGTTTGTTTGTTTTTGCGTGTGTATAGAGTGAAGGAAATACCAAGATGGATTTTTCTTTATATGAGTATATTAAAAAAAATGGTTGTTGCAGTACCATTTGCTGAAAGGACTGCTTTTCACGTTGAGTCACCTTGGCAGTTTTGTCAGAAATCGATTTGCCATATATATGTAGGTCTACTTCTAGACTATTGTTTTATTTATTCATGTTTCTTCTTATGCCAACATCACACCATCTTTTGATTTGTTCTAAGTCTTAATTACTTTAGCTTTATGTCTTGAGGTCAGATATACAAGTACCTCAACCCCATTCTTCTTTTTCAAAATTGTTTTGTGTCTTTTAGATCTTTGCAATTTCTGCACAAAAGATTCCTGGTATTTTGATTGGGATTGTACTGAATCTATAGATCAACTTGAGTAGAGATGATTCCTAACCATATTGAGTCTTTCAATCCAAAAGTATGGTGTATTTCTCCATTTATTTAGATATTGAATTTATTTTTTGCCCTTTTCAGTGCAAAGATATTATACCTGATTTTATTCAGTGTATCTCTAAATATTCATGTTTTTGGATGCTAATGTGAATGAAATTGTTCTTTTAATTTTATCTTCCAATTGCTTATTGATTATATATTGCAATACACTTGATTTTTATATATTCTCTTTGTATTTAGTAACCTTGCTAAATTCACTTATTGGTTGTAGTGGCTCCTTTGCAGGACTTTTGGGATCATGTTATTTTATTTCTTTCCTTTAGATCTTTATGTATACATGCATTTATTTATTCATCTGTTTGTTTGCCCATGGCATTGGCTGGGACCTCCAGTTTAATGTTGAAAAGAAGTGATTTGAGCAGATATCCTTTTTTTGTTCCTAATCATAAAGGGAAAACAGTTTTTTACTATTAAATATGATGTTATCTCAAGTTCTTACAGATATCTTTTATCAAGTTGATATCTTATTTAAAAGATATTTATTGAGATATAATGCATATACCATATCACAGAGTTGTACAACCATCACCACAATTTAAGTATAGAACATTTTTATTACCCAGAAGAGAAACCTTGTACTTATTAGCAGTCTGCCCATTCTCCCACTCCCCACCCCGCCCAGTGGCAAACACTAACCTACTTTCTATTTCTATAAATTTGCTATACTGAACGTCTTACATAAATAGAATTATGCAATATATGTGGTCTTTTGTGATTGATTTCTTTCACTTAGCATAATGTTTTCAAGGTACATCTAAATTGTAGCACGTAACAATATCTCACTCCTTTTTTTTTAATTTTTTTTATTTATTTATGTATGGTAGTCACACACAGAGAGAGAGAGAGAGAGAGAGAGAGAGAGGCAGAGACACAGGCAGAGGGAGAAGCAGGCTCCATGTACCGGGAGCCCGACGTGGGATTCGATCCCGGGTCTCCAGGATGGCGCCCTGGGCCAAAGGCAGGTGCTAAACCTGCTGCGCCACCTAGGGATCCCCTATCTCACTCCTTTTTATTGCTTAAAAATGATGATGGTGATGATGATGATAATCCCTTATGGTACATTTTATTTATTCACTCATCAGTGGATTGTTTTCATTTTTGGCTATATTGAGTGATGCTGCTACGAACACACATATATAAGTTTTTGTGTGAACATATGTTGTCATTCCTCTTGGGTATATATCTAGGAGTAGAATTGCTAGGTCATATGGTAAATCTATGTTAAACATCTGAGGAACTGTGAGACTGTTTTCCAAAGAGGCTGAAACATTTAAAATTTTAAAAGCAGTGTTTGAGGATTCCAATTTCTCCATATCCTAGTCAACACTTGCATGATCTGTCTTTCTGATTATAGCCATTCAAGTGGGTATGAAATGGAATCTCATAGCTTTGATTTGCATTTCTCTGATGACATTATCCATGTGATATTCCAAAGACAAAAAGAACTGCAAAGAAAACTAAATTTAACTCAGTAGTTTTTAAAATAGTAATATTATTATAATTTTGACACTATTTTATATGCATTAGGTAGGGTAAAACAAAAAAGACAATTAGTTAATGTTATTAGGAACTCGGATTTTTAATGTAAGCAGTAGGAGATAAAATAGAAAATTAAAGTTATTAAGGGAAACAAATCTCCAGTACATAAATTTGAATTGAATTTAAATTGAAATTGTCAATATAGGGACACTTGTTAAGCGTCATGATCTCGGGGCCCTGGGATGGAGCCCTGTGTCGGGCTCCCTGCTTGGTGGGGAGTCTGCTTCTTCCTCTCCCTCTGTGCACTCTCTCTCACTCTCTCTGAAATAAATATATAAATAATACTTTTTAAATTTAAAAAAAAGAAAATATCAACATAAAACCCTTCATATTATATCAAACCTGAAATTGTCTAGAATCATTGATACTCCGGTAGCAACAGTTATACTTAACATCCACATCTTAGTTGGAGCTGAAAGGAATCATCTTCTTGAAGAAATGCCTAATTCTCAGGCAGGTGACAGGAAAAGTACAAAGTGAGCCTGGTTTGTCTTGTTGTAGAAAGCAAGGAGGTTCTCAAAGACTAGTGGGCATGTGACAAAAATATGTAAGAATCAGATTGAAAAGGCTCCAGTGGCCAAATTTTAGTAGTAAGAAGAGTATCAAGTGTAACTGATTATAATTCATCAATCCATAGTGAGAGAGAGAAGGAAAGAGAACACATGTTTCATTTGTCACATCGAAGGTGACTTTTACATCAAATCCTTACTCTGAAAATCTGTAATTAAAAAGAAAGAATAATCATTTACCATGTCATTTTAGAAGATAAGGGAAAGCTCCTCTGTATAGAAGGATGTTAGCTAATAAACGTAGAAGAAATGAGAGAATTAGAAAACCGTTCTTTTGCAATTCCCAATGAAATAATTTATTTTTGCCAGGATGACCCATAAATAAAAAGGCTAATACCATTAGGTGGTTGTAGAGAAGGACTAACTCATGGTGCTTAATATTCCTTCATTGCTATCACTAAGGGAAAAATAAAACCACTTTTACGTAGATGAATCTGGTTGTCAACCCTTAACTAAATCAAGTTCAAGTAATGTCCCTTTCTAGTAAGAGGATCCATTCCAGAATTATGTGTTGTGCCCAATTGTCATGTCTTTCTAGGCTCCCTCAGTTTGGAACTTGTTCTCTGTCTGTCCTTGAGATCCATGCCATTGACATTTTTGAATACAGGGCATCCCTTTTTAAAAATGTGCCTCAGTTTGGGTCTGTCCAGTGTTTTTTGGGGGATAAAACTCAGGTTATTCATGTTTTGCAGAAGCGTTCTCCTCACTGCATGCTATCTGGTGTTACACTAAGTCCATTTATACCATTACTCATGATCTTAACTTTGAGCACTCAATTAAGAAATGTCTGCCAGATATCGCTCCCCTTGTTTCTTTTCTTTCCCTTTGTAATTCATATTTTCTGAGCTGATACTTTTGAAAGTATGTAAATATTCCATTTCTTATTCTACTTTCACCCATTAGTTTTAGTACCCATTGATTTCCTTATGTGAATTATTACTGATGATTGTCAAATGATTTTCCAATTCCATCATTTCTTCTACATTTATTTTCTAGCTTTCTATGGTAAGAAAGCTCTTTCTCTTCTATTTATTTGTTTACTTATTGTAATTCATCACTATCTTTATTTTAATGATCCAGTTGTTCCAGATTTGGATATTAGAAGCTCCCTCAAGCTGCTTCCTGTGTCTTTTGCCACGTCCTATCACTCTGAGCATTCTCTTACTTTCTGGCATAACAGGGTAGTTTTGACTCCTCTTGTACCTTACCTGTCCACCCCTGAAATCAGTAATTTCTCCAAGAAGTCCTTGTTCCTTTTAGAGGAGAGTGCGATTTGGAAACTAAGATTTGGATGAGAGCCGTGCTATGGCAGTTGCAGTGTTACTGCTCCCAGGCCTTCTCACCAGGAGCAGCAGGAGACATGCAGACAAGCCTTTATACATCTCTATCTCACTGAGCTCACACAGCTTCAATTCCATTTCAGTAGGGCTGGATTCATCCTACTTTTTTTTTCTTCTTCTCATATTTGTGTTCTCCCTTCCATCAGTGAGCACCTCCCGTCATCCTTAGAATACTTACTTATTTGTCTTGTCCCCTGTACGTAGCTAATTTCCTGATCCTGCCAATCTGTTTCTGCTGCCCTATTATGACATCGTCCTTGGGTGGGACACAGGTACTGGCTGGCACAGCAATGTTCTCCTTCCCATTCTAATGCTGTTCGTATTAGTACCAGCTGCCACTGGGCTTCCCCTGACAGCTCACTCCAATACTTTCCATGCAGGCTGTCATTATCCATCTTGTTTCTTACGGTAATGGAAAAAATTCTAATGATTCTTCATTATGTATGATGCCAGATTTTGGTCAGGTATGTATGTACGTAACATATGTATATGCACTCACGTACAAGTACACGTAGGTATACACACATTTATACATATATGTGAACATGCCTATGACTTTTAAACCAGGGAAGGACATTCAACTTTGCAAAATACCTTCTTCTTTAACTTATTAATGTGATAGCAATAAATTAACAGATATTCTAATTTTGAACTATCCCTTGCATCCCCCAAATGAACCCCATTTAATCTGCTTATTTGCTTATACTTTATGGCATTCTTGTATTGTTACTGATTATATACTGGTATGTAGTTTCCCTTCTTTTGCTCTATTGTCAGATTCAGTGTTAGTCTCATTTTTTCTTTCTATCTCAGATCATGCTTAGGGACCACTTAAGACTGAAATAATATGTTCCTAGATGCTTTGAATGAAGTCATCAGTGAGACTGATAGAGTCTGTTGCTTTTGTAAGGGATTAATCTTTGATAACCTTCTCAATTTCTTTAGTGGTAATTGGTTTGCTTGTCTTAAAAAAATCTTTTCTAGGGTCGTTTTGGCAATTTATATTTCCTCAGAAAAGGATTTATTTTATCCAGATTTTCAAGAGTACTAGAATAATTTCATGCAAAGTATTTTCTTATGATTATTTAGGTTTACCTAAATTTAGGTATGTTTATGATTCTCTCACACATCTTTTATTTATTTATTTTTTTCTCACACATCTTTTAAAAAAATGAGACAAGCTACCATTTTATTCATTTTGTCGATATTTTTCAAGTAATCAGTTATGTTTATTTCATTTATATTTTTTGTTTCAAAATCATTAATATGTCATTCTGTCTTTAATTTCTTTTATGCTTTCCTTAGATTTATTTTCTTACTCTTTTTCTTACCTCTTGTTTTGAATATGAACTCACTTATTTTCTTTTTTTTCTTGTCTGGTAACTTGGTTAAGGCTCTGAATCATTCTTCAAAACATTTCTTTTAGCCATAGCACATGGATTTTGATCCTTAGTGTTTTCATTAATATTATTTTAAAAATATTTTTCAATTTCAACTTCTATTGCCTTTAAGTCAACTTCTTAAATAGTCCCAAGTTTTAGGCAGTTGGGGATTTTGTTTTTTATCAAAAAAACCAATTCTACTTTGTATTAAAATTTGACAATATGATCTGTATTTTTGTTTATTGTGATATATTGGGAATACTTTGTGGTCCCACATAAACCAAATTTTTTGGTGAATATTCTTTGACTATTTAAAGATGAAATATTATTTGTTTTTAGGGTGAAGGGTGTGATATATTTTAGATAGACTAAAATTTTATTTTATTAATTTATTTTTAAAGATTTAATTTATTTATTCATGAGAGACACAGACATAGGCAGAGGAAGAAGCAGGCTCCATGCAGGGAGTTCGATGTGGAACTGGATCCTGAGACCTGAGGATCATGCTCTGAGCCAAGGGAAGACGCTCAACCACTGAGCCACCCAGGCATCCCAAGAGATCAAAACTTTAGAGAGACTTTATGAATTGTAGAATTTGATCCTATATCTTTGTTTTATTTTATTTTACTACTTTCTTGATCTGTCGTGGGTCAAGAGAGTACGTGGTCTTTCTCCATTACTTCTATATTTTTCCCTATTTCTCTTTGTATCTTACATAGTGTTTGCTTAGGAATTTTCAGGCTAGGATTTTGGCATTAATGATCCATGACAGACCTTCATTATGATTGACCCTTTTATCTTTATAAAATGAACTTATTTGTCTTATTTCATGCTTTTGCTGTGAATTCAATTTTGTTTGATCTTAATAAAGTAATCATTCCATTAGCCATTTAAAATTAATTGCCTCATATATATGCCCAGTATTTAACCTTGCTTTAAATGTGTCTTTTGCATGCAACAAATAGTTGAGTTTGATTTTCTAAACCTATCTGAAAATATTTTTCTTTTAATATCCTGCTTGATTCCATTTATATATATTGTTATGCAGATATGGTTAGGTATTAGTTCTCTCTCATCTTTTATGATTTCTACTGTTACTGCTTTAGTTTTTAGTTTGTTAATATCTATACTTTCAAAATCAAATGTGTATGTGTGTGTTTCCCTCTGATAGTTTAGAAGATTTATAATGTGTTTTTAAGCCCTTTGGTGACTACCCAAGCTTATATTTTTTTTATTTTTTGACTTTTTTTTAAGATTTTATTTATTTTTTCATGAGAGACACACACACACAGAGAAAGAGAGAGAGAGAGAGAGAGAGAGAGGCAGAGACACAGGCAGAGGGAGAAGCAGGTTTCATGCAGGGAGCCCGATGTGGGACTCGATCCTGGGACTCCATGATCATGCCCTAGGCCGAAGGCAGGCACTAAACTGCTGAGCCACCCAGGGATCCCCTTATTTTTTGACTTTTGATGCTACATATTGCCTTCCTATTATAAATAAAAAAACTGATTTATGCCTATTTCCATACACCCGTTTGCCAAGTCTTAATTTTAATTAATTATATTTTCTTCAATTCTTCATTATAACTATAATTTACATGATTTATAAATTAGTGTCTTCTTGAACATCAGATTTATGCAAGTATAATTTGCCCTTTTAGGTATATAGCAAAATTCACCCTTTTTAGGTGTATAGTTCTATAGTTTTGATACATATGTACAGCCCTGTAAATACTCCCGTCATTACCATATGGTAGACTATTTCCTTCATACCATAGAGCCCCCCTGAAGGCCTTTGTAATCAACCTCTTACCCCACTCCCAACCTCTGGAAAACACTGATTTTTATCCCTACAGTTTTGCTTTTCCGGAATGTCATATAAATTGAGTAATTCATTATGTTATCATTAGTGTCTGCTTTCTTTCACTTAGTATAATGGTTTTGAGGTTCATCCATGTTGTTGAATACATCAGTGGCTTTCCTCTTATGTTGCTAAGTATGGATATGTCACAAGTTGTTTATCCATTCCCAGGTCAACAGACATGTGGGACATTTCCAGATTTTAGGGATTATGAATAAAGCTGTTTTAAACATTTGTGTAGAGGTGTTTGTGTGGACATATGTTTTCATTTCTCTTGGGTAAATACCTAAAAGTGGATTGTCGGGTTTGTTTAACCTTTTAAGAAACTGTCAAACTGTTTTCCAAAGTAGCCGTACTACTTTACATTTCCAACAGAAACATATGAGAGATTCTGTTGCTTTGATTCACTGTCAACTCCTGGTATTGTCACCTTTAAAAATTTTAGCCATTCTAGTAGGTGTTTGATGGTATATCATTGAGGCTTTAATTTGAATTTCCCTAATGACTAATAAGTTTAACATATGTCCATGTATTTGTTTGCCATTTGAATCTTTTCTTTGGCAAAGTCTATTCAAATCTGCTCAATTTTTTTTTAATTGGATCCTTTGATTTTTCTTTACTATGTTTGGGGAATCTTTATATATTCTGGGAACTAGTCCAATTTATCATTTTTTGTTTATGGTTTGTACTTTTTGTGTCTTATTTAAGATATCTCTGGTAACCCAATGTCATAAAGATTTTCTTTTTTTTTTTTTCCCTAAAAGTTTTGTAGTGTCAAAGAAAAAAACTTAGTTGTACAGTAGTTAAAGTGGCAAAACCAGATTTTATTCAGGAAACTTGCAATAGTCCTCAATATAGAACAGAGTTCAATTCTGAATACATGGGCAAGTGAGGATTTATAGCCAAGGAGCAAGGTGGGTTTCAGTGGATGGAAAATCACTAAGAGGAAATAATAGAGTAAAGAGGATTCTGGCTAAACTCATCTAACAGAATTCTTGCTGAAGACAAATCAGCATGATCATATCACCTAGGAGAGGCCGGAGGATGGGGAACTTGATCATACATCAAGAGTGATCAGATATGGTGGGTGGGACATTCTGGTTAGATTGACTTAGTAGGATTCTTGCTAAAACTGGATTTTATAAAGAAGTGCCCAGATGGGCCTAGGGGAAGGTGACTGACTAAAGTTTGGTCAAGCAAAGATTCTTTGTCAATAATTTTAATTTACATTTAGGTCAAAGATTCAAGTTAATTTTTGTATATGATGTGAGATATGGATCCAACTTACTTTTTGTTTTATGGTTTGTGCTTCTTGCATGCTATCTAGAAATATTTGTTAGCCCAAGATTCCAAAAATTTATATTTTCTTCCAGAAATTTTATAGTTTTAAGTTTTTCATTTACATCTATGATTGATTTTGAATTAATTTCTGTATATGATTGGAGATGTGGATGAAGGGTCATTTTTTTTCAACATAGAGATTCCCAATTGTTCTAACATCATTTGTTGAAAAGACTATCTTTTGTCTATTGAATGACTTCATCAAAATTTGATGATAGAAACATGGATCTATTTCTGAACTTTTTGATCTCTTCTATTATCTATATGTCTATCCTTTTGTCAATATAAAGCTTTCTGGATTACAATAGCTTTATAATAAGACTTAGAACCAGGGAGTATGAGTCCTCTGACTTTGTTTTTCTTTTTCAAAATCGTTTTGGTTATTCTAAATCTTGGTTTTCATGTACCTTTTGGAATCAACTTGTTGGTTTCTGCAAAAAATGTCTTCTGACATTTTGACTGGGAGTTGCATCAAATCTATAGATGAATTTCAGTAGAATTGGTATCTTTAATGATATCAATTGAATCTGTCAATCCATGAAAATAGAATATCTAACCATTTATTACGTTTTTGATTGCTCTTATCAATGTTTAATAGTTGGGTTTTTAAAAATATTTTATTTATTTATTCATGAGACACAGAGAGAGAGAGGCAGAGACATAGGCAGAGGGAGAAGCAGGCTCCCTGTGGGGAGCCCAATGTGGGACTCGATCCCAGGACCCCGGGATCACGACCTGAGCTGAAGGCAGATGCTCAACCACTGAGCCCCCCAGGCATCCTGATGTTTAGTAGTTTTTTAGTTTATTTGCTGATTACAGGAAATAATACATACTGATAAAAATAGTTTTACTTCTTCCTTTCCAATCTGTATGTCTTATATTTCTTTCCCTTACTTTGTTGCTTTGACTAGAGTCTTCAACACAATATTGCGTAGGAATGGTGAAAGTGGACTTCCTTGTCTTGTTCACAGTCTTAGGGGGAAAGCATTCAGTCTTTCATCGCTATGTACAATATTAGCGGTAAACTTCATTGGTTTTTATTTTTTTATGTTATTTTTTCTCCATTGAGTTCTAAACAGTATAATTGACCATGGTCCCTTTCCCACAAAAACTGATTCCATCTTTCCCTATCAACTTACAGATTTTCAGGGATGCCTGGGTGGCTCAGTGTTTGGGTGCCTGCCTTTGGCTCAGGTTGTGATCCCAGGATCTGGGATCAAGTTCCACATCGGGCTCCCTGTGAGGAGCTTCCTTCTCCCTCTGCCTGTGTCACTGCCTCTCCCTCTCTCTCTGTCTGTGTCTCTTATGAATAAATAAATCAATCTTTAAAAAAAAAAAACAACTTATGGATTTTCTGAATATTATTATTTCTACATTGCTTTGTTTCATAACATTTATATTTTATTTTGTAACCCCATTGTTTAGTCTTAGTTCTACATCTAAGTTAATTTAAAGAGCATTGCCAGTACTTTAGTCACGTTTTCTCTATTTGTCTTTTGATTAATGAAATTCTTCAAATTTATTTAAGAAGATTCAGATTAACTATATTCCTAAACTCATTCATGTTTGAAAGTAGTTGTTGTTCTTATACTTGAGTGAATGTTTGTTTGCTTTTCTTTTTCCTATGGTCTTTGCAGACATTTTTCTGTTTTTCTCTAGAATTGAGCACTGTATTGAAGAAATCTAAAACTATCCTTACTGGAGGGCAGATGGGGGAGCCGGGCATGAGTTACGTAGGTGATGGGTATTAAGGAGGGCACTTGTGATGAGCACTGGGTATTGTATGTAAGTGATGAATCATTAAATTCTATACCTGAAACTAATATTACAACTGTATGTTAACTAACTGGAAATTAAATAAAAATTTGGATAAAAAATTGTCTTAATTCCTTTTAGGTGATTTTATTATTATTGCCTTTACTTTCACAGAAATCTATTTTTAATTATTTACATTTAAATAGTTCACTTAGTGCCTAGAGCTTAATTACTTAGTAAATGTTAGTTCCTTGTTTTGATTTCTTGTTGCATAAAGACCATCGTCTTCTCTTAATTCTCTTATTTAATGGAGAACTCTTTGGCTTATTCTACGGCAAAAAAATCATGTGTGTGTGTTCTTCATCTGTTTTTTGTTAGCTCTTTTACTTGAATTATTTTTGTATAGATTCTAAGTTGATTTTGTTTTTAAAAATTACTGATTTCTAAATAGGGAGCATTCTTCCTGAATGAACTATTTTGGAGAGAAATATGAAGAAAGACGAGCCAGGGGACTAAGCTGAGGTAGCAGTAATTTGAGAAATCTCAGAATTTTTGGAACATCTTTTCTTAGCACACGGGCCAATGGACATTCATTGTCTTTGGAATAGTGTAATTTCTCGATGGCTCACAGTGAAGTCCTGTACGATGTAGGACATACATGTGCCTGTGTGTGTGTGTGTGTGTGTGTGTATGTGTATGATTTGGATTTCCTTTTCCTCCATATCCTTGACTCTATTTTACTAAACCTACTCCCCCCCCCCCCCCGTTTGTTTTTTGTACTGGTTTTATTTTCTTTCAGCTGCTCTACATGTCTTTCTACAGGCTAATTGTCTTCATTTTCTTTCTTTTGTCCTCATTGGTTGCAGAGTTCCATTTCTGATTATTACTTATTTTTGAAGGAGGGTAGTCTGGTCACAACTAGCTATGATGTCAAAAATTTGGAGGAAAGGGGCCCAGAAGATGAACTAAAGCAGTGGGCAGTTTCACTCAGCAGACTAAGCTGAGGTAAGAGTAATGTGAGAAATCATAGAGTTTGTGGAACCTCTGAAAGTCGCAGAGCACTTTCTAGTTCTCTGTTAAGGCTCTGCCTGTGGGCATTCTATCTACCCTCCCTTGGTGACAGGTTGGCTTTTTAGTAATGATAAAATGGGGTTCCTGGGTGGCTCAGTGGTTGAGTGTTTGCCTTTGGCTCAGGTTGTGATCCTGGGGTCTTGGGATAAGTCCCACATCGGGCTTCTGGCAGGGAGCCTGCTTCTCCCTCTGCCTATGCCTTTGCCTCTTTCTCTGTATCTCTCATGAATAAATAAATAAAATCTTTAAAAAAAAAGAGAGAGAGATAACACAAAGTTTTTGTGTGTGATGATGTTTCCTTCCTTCATTTTTTCATTCACTCATGTTTCCCTTCAAAGAGGTGCTCAAACTTAGTGTTTACAAGTGTGAACTCTGGAGGCATTCTGCTTAGGTTTGAATTCAGGTTCTGTTGCTCATGAGCTGCAGTCCTGAGCAAGACCTTTAACTTCACAGTGCCTCAGTGTCCTCACTTGTAGCAGAATAGTGATGGTAATAGTACCTACCTCACAGAGCCATCAGGATGAAGTGGGTGAAAATTTGTTAGATACCTTGAGCAGTTCTTGGCAAAGTGTAAGAACTAAGTGTTTATACAAATAAATAAGTCAGTGATTATCTGCTACGAAATCCGCTTGCTTATTATCATGTATTTGCCATCTGATTCCATGAACAGACTTTGTGTCTACGTGTCACATGTCAGTGTTTCTCACTCAGCTCCACATCTCGTAATGTTAGCAGGTTAAAGACGGCTTCAGGGATATTCCTGGGCACACTCCAGGAACTGGCTGTGCTAACCTGGCGATCACTGGTGGAGCCTTCAGGGCCACTTGCTGCTTTTGGGGAATTTGGCCTACTGCAAAAGACTCATCAGTTTGGTGCCTTTCCTCCCAGCCTCTTTCTTTCATTTTGGTCCAGGATCTACTGTCTTTTGGCAGCTGTTTTTCATAGTTTGTGGTTTGAGGGTGTGATTATTTTCCAGCTTCATTGGAGATGAAGTATTTGTCCCTGTTTTTATCATTGTTTTGTTGTTTAGGTTGGTTTCAGGGAGGAGAGCAGAGGTAGAAATGTCTTTACTAGGCCATCTAGAGCTAGAGGTTGAGTTAGCTTGATTTGAATTACTTTTATTAAGTCACATTTTAAAGTGCTGTTCAAAAACTAAAAAGACCGTATGTTTATGTTTTAAAAATTAAGCACTGTTATTCACAACTCATAGGGACATGTTCCATTTCAAGTTTATACATTTTAGGGTAGTAATTAAAAGTCTTTTATTAAATTAATAATTCACCTAGTTATGAATCAAATAAGACAGAGAAGCCTAAACAAAAATCCCTCTGCCCCTTCTCCATTTTCAATTCCCACAGCCTCACTTCTCCAGAGCAATCATTTTTACCAATTTCTTTTTTGAGTTTTCCTGGCAGTTAGCTTGATAAATTTGAATTATCAGGAATACATATATATATTATATTCATATATATGTATATTCATATATATGTATATAAAATCATTTTAGAAAACCATATATATTTTTTTTCCTGGTTAATTTTACAATACATAAAAATCCAAAATAGCAAATCGGCATGTTAGAACATGTTCCATGGATCCTATCACAATTCCTCTGATAAGAGTTCCACTGTCTGAATTTCACATGAAACTTCATTAACCCAGTCTCAAATACAAACTCCTTATGATTTACTGTCAGAGTAGATTTTCCCTTCTGCCAGAGAACTGATTCACTGATTCTCAGGTAAATGGGGGCAATTTTTCTGAAGACTACCAAAGTAGTCTGTTCAAAGATTTCTTTGTTGTTTCTGCTTATGTTTAAGTCAGACATTACTTCCCTGCTCAGATTTGCTCAGAGTTTTCCTGAAACCACTTTAATCCAATCTTAGATTAAAAAAAAATATTGGTCGTTTGATTAGTCATTTGGTAGTGTTTCCTAATACAAGTTCAAAATGCTTTACTACAATTCAAAAGTAAAAAGCTTTGAAAACCACAAGTTGTGTATGTGTGTGTGTGTGTGTGTGTGTGTGTGTGTTTAACTCATTTGTTGGCAAAACGTGACCTGAACTGATTTGAGGGAATATTTATTCCTTCAAGTGTTTAATAATGAGGTACTATCCCATACCCCAATTGGAGCTATTACACAATTTAATGTATATACACGGTTTCCTTTCTAAAATCTGAAATATTCTGAATTCTGAAACATTTCTGGCTCTGAAAACTTTGAATAAGGACATTGTTGACCTGTGTTGTAAAAGTGGAATGTTAATACTACTGGAATTCTTGGCTTAATCCAATAGCTGAACCCTGTATGCTAACTGCCATCTTAGGGCAATAGGGCCATTTATATTTGCATCCCATAGTGTTCGTCAGGAAAAGGAAACCACCCCAGTTATTTTAGCAGGGAGAATTTAATCTAGGATCTTGGTTAAATGGCTGCTAAAGGATCAAAGAGCAAAAATGAGACATGGCATTTAGATAGAGAGAGCAGTGGCAGGAAGAGCTACTACTCCAGGACTAGAAAAATAGAGGGAAGAGTTTGGAAGGATTAGAATTTATTTATTTTTTAATATTTTATTTATTTATTCATGAGAGACACACACAGAGAGAGGCAGAGACACAAGCAGAGGGAGAAGCAGGCTCCATGCATGGTGCCCGATGTGGGACTCAATCCTGGGTCTCTAGGATCACGCCCTGGGCTGAAGGCTGATGCTCAACCACTGAGCCACCAGGCGTCCCAAGGATTAGAATTTAAAAAAATGAATAGAGGGCAGCCCGGGTGGCTCAGCGGTTTAGCGCCACCTTCAGCCCTGGGTGTGATCCTGGAGACCCAGGATCAAGTCCCACATCAGGCTCCCTGCATGGAGCCTGCTTCTCTCTCTGCCTCTCTCTCTCTCTGCCTCTCTCTCTCTCTCTCTCTCTCATGAATAAATAAGTAAAATATTTTTAAAAAATAAAAAAATGAATAGAGACCCTTGGTGGTTGGAATTCAAGCCTCCAAAGAGATGGCACTACCTGTCTGGAGCTGGAATGTTTGAAGGCACGATAAGAGGTTGGTTCTGGGAATGACAGAGAAAGACAGAGTAGCACCATTTGCTGCTGCCAGGATCAAGGGCAGGTGTTGGAGCAACATGGGCAAGAACAGCAAGTGAACAAGAGGAAATCCATCCCTTCCCTGCTCTGGTCTCCCTGTCTCCTTCGAGTGCCCTCTATTGATAGAGACTATCAAAAAGCCAGCTGGCAAAGAAGGAATACAGTTTGTGGATTTTTATTGACAGGATTCCAAAACAAAGTATAGAAGGATGGTTTTGGAATTGAAGAGCAATGGCTAAAAAATGGGCACAGTCCAAATTTGGGGCTACTTGGCATCCATCTACCCCTTCTAAATGTATTTGAATTTCTGTACAGCAGCAATGACAAATGTATGCAACCACCCTCCTACGAAAGAAGCTATTTTCACCTTTTCCTCAAAAAGGGGAGATATGAAGTCATAAGATCAAATTAAGTAATATCCTAACATATAATATTTAATACAGGGAAATCATGGTGTTCATCTCTAGGTGATATTAATTAGTCCTGAGGTTTATTCCCAGGCCCATATAACTATTCTGAAATCTGATGACTAAATTTTAAAGTTCATCACTACCAATAATCTTTTCAAAATAATAAGGGGGAAAAGAGGATGCAAAAAGAGGTCGATTAATGCAAATATATAATACATATCATACAACATATGATATATAATATAAAAGGTAATAAATAATGTAACATTGTAATAATATGTCATGTAACAGATGATGTATTTATTTATATTTATGTAACAAGCAAGGAAGAAAATATACATAGTTGTTATAGTTCTAGTTCCAGAAGGCTATGGTGATATTTATAACTTCCTTTCTCCACTAAACCTTGCACATTTTCTTTGCCCTCAGCCAATGCTTCAACTGGTCTAAATCCTTTAACTGGTGGAGTGACTCAGATCTTTACTATTAAAGGGTCTAAATCTTTAATGGTCATGCCTTTCTTCAGTTATTATAATTTTCCGATAACTTTTGCTCTTGGAGGTAGAAATATTAGGAAGCGCCTAGAAGAATACCTGGGTTTCATACATTGTCCTGTCTGCCCCCATTTTGTAGCAGTAAACTGGCTCCCCTTTGGTGATTAGGATCAATCACTTCACGTTAATAGGTGTCCCCTCTCTTTCACTGTTGACACAACAGCATAAGCAACTCAAAATAGCCAGGTAGTAGTCTGCAACTTCCAATTCAGTGGAATCGTTGTTGTGTCCCTTGGTGGGACTTCCAAACCTTTAGAATTCCAAATGGGAAGAACAGGAGTCAAATACTCTGAGTGTCTATAATACTGGAAGAAGGCACTGTCATTATTCTGACTATGGGAGAAATAGCACCTTCTGATTCAAAGCTTTAACTGTAACCTGTAGAGGAGAAACCAAACATTTTAGAATATTGTCTCGTAACTGGTCTTGTAACTGAATCTTCAGTAGCTCATGCTACTGTCCTATCTGACCAGGCATTTCTGGGTGGTGGGGTGCTTGGTTATATCCTACTAGCCACAGATCACCAGAAACACAAATGCAAGTTTATTGGCTCTACAAGGAACCATGGGGTGTGTTACAAATGGGTGCATCAAGGAGTCTTTATAAGATTTGAAGCTGGAGTTAGGACTTGTCAGGGATTAGTAAGAATTCGTAAGCCAAATTGCTGGGACAGTCAGTGGTCTTATCTTTAACACAGGAATCCATGCGGTCACCATTGGATCATTTCAACAGTGGTCTTATCTTGGAATACAAGGATCTAAAGGAGATATATTAAAATGGAATGAGTTTCAATTGCTTGTCTTGCATGTTATGGTGTAGGGTAGTTTATCTGTTTTGTGAGAACTGGTACAGTTTCGCAAATTGTGTTTTCCTCTTCAGTTTTCAGATATCACCTTTTTTGTGTGTGAATAATATGTTTATTTAATATAACTTTCTGTGTGCATAGAATCCATATAAGTAAAAAAGTATAAGATTACATAGGTGATTATATTACAAAAGGGAGGAAAATAACTAGTATCTGTATTTTGCATTCAGTTCCAGGTATTGGTAAAGCTTAAAAGAGACTTATTTCTCAAGCAGCTGACCTGCCTCAGGGCAATGACTGCTCTCTCTTCTTTCCCACAGCCTTAGTATTTTTGCCAAAAGGCCCAGATTTGAGTAAAGGGGAGCATCGTGAGCACAGTATCGGGGCATAAGGGCTGCAGTCTGTGGAGCTTTGGCAGGTGGGTGTTCTGGGAAGTAAATTTCGAAGAAATAGTTGGTTGGTTGCTAGTTTTCCTGGGGGCTGTTGGTTTGGTTGCTGGTTTTCCTGGTTGGTGCCAAGGTGCTTTTTGGTAGACGCCTAGCTTTGAAGTTTTAGTAGAGTATGATACTATTCTGTGATGCCTGCTGCCTTCTTCCCAAGGTCCCGTTTTATTAGCATCATGTTATTCTGTAGCTCTGATCCTGTTTGATTTGACAACAGCTACCATCTGGGCTTTAAAAAAAATTTTTTTTTTTTAATTCATTAGACTCCCTTTCTGAAAGATGGACTGATGGACTGTTATCTTCTGGGGATGTGATCAATCCAGATCTGCACTGTTCTTTGAGATGTCACTATTGTGCATTGAATTTCGAATGGTAGTTGTTTTCATTTCTTTAATTGTCCGGACTTCTTGCTTTCTTTGTCAAAAGATCACTAGCTGAATTATGTTACGTGGCAGCAGCTGTACAGCGACAAGACTCTGGAGTTTGTATGTTTGGCTTCTGCAACACAGACAAATACTAATAAGAAAAGGACTATTATTAAAGCTTACATGGTACTTCAAAAACAAAATACTAGATTTCCACATTTGAGACATGAAGACACGTCTCATAATCCATTTGTAATCAAGTGATATTTCCCCTTAATTTGGATATGGATTACTCAACTTTGTCAGTGTCTAAACAATCAGTCTCATATCAGTGACTGCCATGGGTAAAACCCTTAAGAATATTGTGATTAAAGGCCAAGGATGCCTGTGAACCATTTAGGACCTTAAACCAACTAAGAAGGAAGAAAATAACCCAAGAGTTAAAAACCAAAAAAATACAAAGAAGTGAGGCAACCAAGGAGTTTGGGAAGCTGGTAGATCTTGTTCTGAAGGTCTTGGATGAAATGAGTCTGTTTCTACTAGTCTTTTCTTCCTAACGTTCAAGAGATGCAGCAGCTTGCACTGCAGACTGGACTTGCTACAGAGCTTTTTCTTATTCTGAGCCCACTCAAAATTTGCAAGCTTAGAGGTTATTTGGTAAATGGGTCAGAGAAGCACATACCAATGTGGCATATATTTTCTTCTAATTCGAGATTCCCAGGTTTAAAAGCAGCACAGTATTTAACCTTCTTGGACCTTAACATTTTTAGAGAGGGAAGAAGGCTGGATTCTAAGTATACTAAGATGAATAAGTCTGTTGTCTTTTAGTTGCATTATAATAAGCAGGTTAAAAATGATTGCTCTCAGCATATGCTAACTATTTGAAATCCTTTATATGCATTATGTCATTTAATGCTGATCAGATTATAAGGGAGTAAAATTAGGCAAATTTTCAAATTTGTCCTTAATGATCCTTGACCCTCTTGGAGAAATGGATCCATAATTTGCAAACTCAAACTAACATTGTTGCTGATGCTCAGTGAGAACTTCAAGAGTTCCTCAAGGCTGGTGGTCTGAAACTACTTACATTAGAATCATTTCAAGAGTTACGATGTAGACTTTTAGATTTTACGCTCCAGTTTCCCTATGGGTATTTTTGAAGACGGAACCCTGGAATATTCAGTTCATCAAGCTTCCTACACAATTCTTATGCACAGTAAGATTCGGGGGTCACTGTTTACCTACATTCATTAATCTCAGATTTCCATTGAGTATGTCAAATTTTTAAAAGAAATTTCCTAAATAATGTAGTGCGATACTTAAGGAATTTTATAATATTAAGTTCTTAATAAAGTCTTTGACCTCTTGCACTTATTTATAGCACCTTAATAAAACAGCTGTGTGAGTAAATATCCAATATGCTGTATGATAGTCCGTCAGATTTGTGAGGTGTAGTTTCCTTAAAACATAATGGAAGGAGAATTTACAGGCAAGAAATTTTAGAACTTAAAGGAAGCAAAAGGTTGGAAAATTAAATGTGAAACTACTCTTATATCTTATTTCTGTGAACACAAATTAAAATAATTAGGATATCTAAATAAAAAAGACTATCACTGGGCATTTTACATGTCTTGTATTAGTAGTTCAGTCTAGGTTCTCTCTGTTCTAAGTGGCAGATAGCCAAATCAAGCTGACTTGGCCTAAAAACATTTTTTTTTAGTTGGTCTAAGTAATTGCAAAGTCAAGTTGGTAGGCTCAGTTGGATCCAGGTGCACACAAGAGGACTTCAGGAATCTGTGTCCCTCCCATCTGTCCCATGCTTTGTCATCATTTCGGACAGGTCTTGCTCAGTACTGCAAAAACATGGTCACCACCAAGGCCAGGACTGGAACACATTGGTTTGTCAATTTCTGGGAAGAATTCTTCTTTTTATCAGTAATCCCAACAAAAATCCTGTGGTTGGGAGAGTCCTCGTACACATGGATTGGAGATGCAGAACTTTTAATGGCCAGATCTGGGTCATGGATCCAGGCTGGGAGTGGAGTTTGCCTTGAGATGGTGAGGGAGGGTGATTTCTCAAAGGAAATCAGGGGTTTGTTTTCAAAATAGAAGTATGGATCAGGGTCAGATGTGAACCACAGCGATAGTGTGTAAACTGAGTAGTGTGGCATTGGTTTTCATTAATTGCCTTAAGCTACTTTAAGAAAATCTTTAGAATCTTCTTTCAACTTCCAATAAGATACTTGTTAAGTTTGTTTGCCTTTGCTATGGATAGTCTTTACACAAAGAGGCTTCCTTTTCTTTTTTCTTTCCTTTTTTCTCCTTCCTTCCTTCCTTCCTTCCTTCCTTCCTTCCTTCCTTCCTTCCTTCTTCCTTCCTTCCTTCTTCCTTCCTTCTTCCTTCCTTCCTTCCTTCCTTCCTTCCTTCCTTCCTTCCTTCCTTCCTTCCTTCCTTCTCCCCCTTTCTTTCTTTCCTGTTCTTTGTCTTTTTTTTTTTTTTTCAAATAATCAATTCCTTTCTAATGTTTTACTCAGTTTTGATTTTTCTTCTCATTCTGGGCCCAGAGCTAAAGAATAACCAGAAATCGTAGCTTGCAAAAACCTTTATTTAGCTTTGCTTTAACCTTTTTGGCAAAGCCAACGAGGTGTCTCTCACACCCTGCTCCTGTACAGAGAATTCTATATACTTAGTCACAAGGATAGTGCTGTACTATTTAAGCCCACAGTCCTTGGAGTCACACTGCCTGGGTTCAAATTCTGTCTTTGCCATTTTCTAGGTGTGACCTCAGCACATTTTAAACCTTTGTATAACTCAGCATCTTCATATACAGGATGAGGCTAACTGTGCCACCCCAATAGCATTGCAGGAAGATGGAATGAAGTGCATGAAGTGATCTGAGCTGTGCAGTGCATGAGGAAGCTCGGGGGTGTTGACAAGTGTCCTTATCCATGAAGTCCGCCATCATCTTTAGTAGTTTCCCACGTGCTTTCCTTTATAGATACAAATGTGTAGCTCCAAGCATGAGGTCTACTTTCCTCTCAAAACTCTTTTCTTCTTTACAAAAAATCCGTACTTCCAAACTCCCTACTCCAGTTCTGCCGCATACTTTTACCTTCCTCTTCTATTTCCAGCTCTCCGGTTCCTCTTTTCTCATTACTGTGGAGAAGCCTGACTCAGCAGTTTCCAATATGGAACTGAAATTCTTGACTTTGCTGAAAACGGTATATAAAAGTAAATCCACACGAGCAAAATTTTGGTGAGGTCAACTCCAGGTAGGGGAAGAATTTGTTTTATTGTGTATTTGTTCTCACATAACATTCCACAAATCTTGACTGCCATAGACTTGTGACTGGAAGAGAGTTAGTTATGTAGAAGCAGTGGGAGGCAAAAGCTAAATACTGCATGGATTCTGTTCTTAACGAGAGGAAGATTTTGCGTCCCTTTTCCGTTATTATATGGTTGAATTTAACACAAAAAACATTTTTTAAAGAGATTTTATTCATTCACTTGAGAGAGAGAGAGAGAGAGACAGAGACAGCAGAGCAAGAGAGAGAGCATGAGCTGGGGGGAGTGGCAGAGGGAGAGGAAGAAGCAGGCTTCCCACTGAGCACCCTGGGACCATGACCCAGGCCAAAGGCAGGTGCTTAACCCACTGAGCCACCCAGGTGCCCCAACACAAAGCTATTTGTACAAAATAATTTGATTTTGTAAATCTTTTTTTAAAAAAAAGATTTAAAAAAGATTTAAAAAAGATTTATTTATTTCAGAAAGAGAGAGAGAGAGTGCACATGTGTGTGAGACAGAGTAGTGAGAGACACAGAGGGAGAATCTCAAGCAGGCTCCCCACTGAGCAGAGCTTGACACAGGGCTTGATCCCAGGACCCTGGGATCATGACCTAAGTTGAAATCAAGAATCAGACACTTAATCAACTGAGCCACCCAGGCATGCTGGATTTTAAAAATCTTTTAAAAATAATTTGCTGTTTTCTCTGCATCTAATGAATCTGCTGAAGATGATAAACACAATTTTAACTAATAATTATTGTATCTTTAACATATGCCAGACTCAGTTCTACCTGGCTTATGAATACAAATCATTTAACTTGGCCACACTACTGATTCCCACTTTGCCAATGAAGAAGGAGAATTTTGGCGAGGTTAAGTTTCTTGTCTAAGGTCATGCAACGTGTAACTATGGATTTTGCATAATAACTATACAGAGGACGTTGTTTGTTTGTTAGGCATATACCAAAAAGAAAATCAGAAAACTACCAAATAAAATGATGTGGGATTAGGAGATCTCTTTGCTTTTATTGATCATTGCAGTCCTCAGTTTAGGACTGAGGTCCTAAACTATAAGGTCCTCAGTTTAGAAATACAGTTTTTTTTTAAGCCTCTCATAATGTGACATTTCCACTTTTCTCCCATCTATCCTTTTTTCTTTTGGGTTTATTTTCATTAATTTATTCCATAAAAGTATATTGAGTGTCCACTCTACTGCAAATCACATAGGACTGAGATAAATAAAAGATACTTATTCTCTATAGAAAAGTAGGTTCCTTTAACTTTATGGATGGTCACCTTTGGGAATTATAAGTTGTTCTTCATTAAATAAATATATATAAATACATATTAATATATATTAAATAAATATTTATTTATTTTTGTTATTCATATATCAAACATATATACATATATATATATAGAGAGAGAGAGAGACAGAGAGAGAGAGAGAAAGAGAACTCATGTGCATGTATGCTTGCATGCTGGTGGGATGAGGGGCAGAGGGAGAGAGAGAATTTTAAGCAGGCTCCAGATCCAGCACAGAGCCTGACACAGGGCTTGATCTTACAACCTGAGATCATGACCTGAGTCAAAATCAAGAGTCGGTCACTTAACAGACTGAGACACCCAGGTGCCCCTCATTAAATATATTTAAAAAATTTTTTTTGGGTGATATCAACAGGGAAGGGAAGGAATAAAAGCAGGCAAAATTTCAACCAGCATTTCACTGGCAAAGTGTTCTGGGGATAGGAATATGTCTTTGGGGGGAGCTTTTTCTTCATCTGCCTTGTACTTTGTTCACTTTGCACATACTCATAATTTGCTGTCAAAGAAACCTGCTAATGCACTAATAAAGAAAAAGCTGAGGCTTTTATCCAACCATTTCAGAATTATAAAACATTTTTTTTCTCAGTGGTATTGCCTTTAAAGCTTAAGCTGACTCTCAAAGAGATAGTAAGAGTTATTAAGGTGGCCTCTAAAATTTCCAATGCTATCATATACCCTTGGTAAAAATAATTTAGATGAATGTCTTTATTGTTGTTCACTTACCTGTTTTCAAATTTTCCTCTGTTAAAATAATGCCATAGAGAAATTATTCAGTATAATAGATGCTGGCCAATACTTACTTCTTGGGATTGTGTACAACAGTATTCAGAAAGACAAAAATGCTCGAAAGTAGATCTAGTTGATAATATAAACTATCTTATTTCTATTACTACTGTGCATTCTTGTTTTTGACTGTTTACACCTCACTTCTGATGGAATTCCTAGTAAAACGAAACAAAATAAAACAAAACATCCCATATCCTTAATAAGATAGTAGAGGAAGCATTTCTCAATTCTTTATGAAGGCACATGAACCTGAAGGCATAAGATGCTTTCTAAGCAGGAAGCTGAGACATTTGGTCCAGGATGTGGTGAACTACAGTTTTTTTTTTTTTAAGATTTTATTTATTTATTCATGAGAGACACAGAGAGAGGCAGAGACACAGGCAGAGGGAGAAGCAGGGTCCCTGAAGGGAGCCCGACGTGGGACTCGATCCTGGGACCTCAGGGTCATGACCAGAGCTGAAGGCAGACGCTCAACTGTTGAGCCACCCCAGGGTTTGGGTTCTAAGGTGAAAAATGTGAGCCCTGGAAAATGAAGAATCCAATTCTCATGAGAGGATATTATAGTTTAAACCACTACAAGACAAAAGTTTGCTGGTTGTCAGTTTCTTTCTTTTTTTTTTTTTTTTAAGTTATGGTTGTCAATTTCATTTATTACTGGTTTTGGGAAGCTATGTTAAATTTATCCATGTTTTGAAATTTGGAAAGAATAGTCAAACTAAACTACAAGATTGAGAAATCCCCTCCCCTCAAGATAACCCTTAAAATTATATAGTTGACTTTATTTTTTTTTTCCTGTGGGTAGAACATCAAAACCCAACACAGAGTAAACCCAGAATACATTCAATTTAGATTTCATGCTGCTATCTTCATCTTTGACTAGCGGTTAATGATTCTGAACATATTTTTTGGTTATTTAATAAGACTCATGAACTCGGGTGTAGTTGTATGATCCCAACTTGAAATATGCAGTTTGGTGTAAACTGCTTGATTGCACTGACAGAGTTGGAATACGTTCCCCTGGCCAAGTTATTAAGAAGGAAACGAGGCATTGCTCCATATAATGTGTGAATATGCTACTTCTCAGGTTTAAGAAGAATGCTTATTGATTAAAAACTGAGGCCATGTGGGATATGAACAATCAGCTTGTTCACATAAAGGTGCCAGAACTAGCATGATTTTTGTTTTTGTTTTTTTCTTCTCCCACTATGCCTTCATGGAGTCAGTTCTGGTCAGTAATTTGGGCATCTTCATAATTCAGATTTAGAAATTTCCATTGAGGAGCTAGCAGAGAAAACTTTTTTTTTTTATCTAGATGTCATCAGATTTTAGCCCAACATATTTGTGCCTCAAATGAGCAGAGGCATTTGAAAGATTTCTTCAAGGTTTTGAGGACAAGTGCCTTTTAGCATTAAAGATATCTTTAAGTTTCTCATTTCCTGTCCCTGATGTGTTCACCTTCAATATTTCTTTCGTACCAACAGATTTCTGAACAGCTCTCCAATAGCATTCCATTTGAAATAGAATTGATTTTGTTTTGAGGCACCTAACATTAGGAGTTAAGTGCATATTTCCTGTTTAATCATTTCAAGTTCATTTCCTAAAAAATGAACACACTGAATATTTAACCAATTTGATAGTGGGGGAAAAAAGTATAGACCTTTGGCCCAAAGCCTAAAAACAACCAATAAGAGCTCAAGAGGTAGCAGTCTGGGAAGCAGTTAAGTAAGTTATTAAAAAACAAATCTGGAATCTCCAGATTGCATTGGATGAACTCTCAGGGTTTCTGAGGGTCAATGTCACAAGATACCTAATCCAATCACTTTGGGTTTGAATCTCATTATATCCATGCCAAGTGGTCACTCTGGTGTATAATGCCTTATCATGTGGGGACAGGTAACCCCAAAGCACATCTCCTTAACTCTGATCACAAGGAAGACTTTCATTACGTGGACTCAGAATCTGTGTCATGGTAATTTTTACTTATTGGTTCTGGAGAAATCAATGGGGGCCACACAGAACAAGTTCCAAATTCTATTCAGCAGATCATTAAACTTCTAAAGACACACTGACACCTCCAATTCTGTCAACAGTTCCTGCATTCCAGGTCTGCTGAACAGACTCCAATTTGTTTATGAGAGTTTGTGACCATGGCACTGAGTCTCAAATCCGTGTTCTAGTTGCAGCCTGAGCAGAACAGAGTCAGTCAGGACTTTCATCAGCCTCGTTTCAGCAGAGGGATTCTAATTAAATAAAGCCCTAAATGACATGCACTCCTTTAGTAACCCTGTCCTACAACTGAACTCTATTGAATGTTATATCAACTACTAAACCTTTCTATTTATTAGGTAACGTTGCTACCAGTACGACCCCCCACCCAAGACACTCATAACAACTAATATTTTTTCTGGTACTCTGTGCCAGCAATATTCAGCTACTTTACATATATTAACCCACGTAAGCTACTATGAGTTAGCTGTTAACATTATTCCCTTTTACAGATGCAGAAAGTGAGGGAGTTAAGAAGAGTTGAAGTGGCTTGCTAAAGTTTATACCAGGTAATTGATGGCACAACTAGAGGATGAACTCATGTTCTTTAGTTACATATGTAAAACATTGCATAATTAGTTGGCTTTACTGGACCCAAGCTGGTCACGTATCTCCATTATATCAGTTTATATTGGTTTATCACTCTGATTGATCCAGATCTTTGTGGATCCTGAGCTGGCACCTGATGCATTCATTCTCACCTAGGTTTCAAGTCATCAACATTAGCTTGTTTTCTAAATCTCATCCAAGACACTCATAAAAATGAATACTGGACAGGCCAAACTAAGACAGATCCCGGGTGCATCATGCAGAGCCACCTCTAGGTTGACATGTATCCATTAATCAACAACTTTGGATAGAAGTGCTCAATCATGTGTGTGGCTTTATAATTATACTCTTTTTCTAGCTGAAGATTTCTCAACTCTAATGTCACAATATACTGGAGTGTTGTACTCCCCTGTGAGGTATTTCATAACTAATTTGTTTATTTAAAAAATAGAGTAGATTAAATATTGCCACCAAGTTAAAGCCACTCTCATTCACTGCCATTTTGTCAAACTTTCTTGAGATGATAAATAAGGTAGGGGGTTATAGCTGGCATGAGAATAAGAGTGGATATGTCCTTGGGAGAGTGACAAATAGAAAACTCAACTCTCAAATGTGTAGTGGTGGGAAAAAAAAAGATGATAAATGTTGCTCTGGTCCACATTTTTCCATCTTGGTTACAAGGATTTAATAAGAAACTTTGTCAAATTCATTTTGAGTATTTCCTCTCTCCATTCCCAGGGCCATGACCTTGTATCAGGTTCTTATCCCCTCTTCCATTGGGTATTAGAATGGATTTTCACCTTTTTATTCTGAAAATTTTCAAACACATAGAAAAATGGAAAGAATAGTTATAATGAACATCCATGTACCAACCCAGATTCAACACTTCATCTTATTAGCTTCATCTGTATTTATATGCATATATTTTGTTCTCTGAACTACTTACAAATAAGCTGCAAGCATCATGACAATTCCCTCCTGGGACCAGTCATTTGTCTGCTTTATCCTTTCTTTGCTCTTCCTCTGAATTTTTCAGTATCTCAGAGAGCCAGTGCCAGAACACTAGGTTTCCCATACTCTCTGGTGACTGGGTTCTGTTTAGGTTTTGGCCAATGGGAAGCACTGGCTGGAGATAAGATGGTAAGAAGAGAAGAGAAGACAGGATATTTCCACTGTCTTTGCTGTGTTTTGGAAAGTGTCTTTGGCAGTGTCTTTGTCTGTTTCTGTCAAACAGCCCTTCTCTCCATGAATCTAAGCCTCCACTGAGGAGTCCCTGTCAATACCCACTAGACAGCCCTGGCTCCTGGGCTCTGAGGACACCACTTCCTACCATTGTTCCTCCAACTCAGGAGGTAGCAGTGGCTTTCTGCTTTTGGTAATACCTGGATTGCCTTTTTTTTTTTTTTTTTTCTTTGTTTGGCCTTTCAACTCTTCCAACACTTTTTTAGCCAGTCCCCTGTTATTGAATCCCCTCTTGTGAACTCTCTTGGGAATTCTGTTTTCTTCCTTTCTCCTTTTTTCTCTTTCTTTCTTTTCCCTTGAAAAAAAAATTATTCATTTATTTATTTATTCATTCATTCATTCATTCACGAGAGAGACACAGAGAGAGAGAGGAGGCAGAGACACAGGCAGAGGGAGAAGCAGGCTTCTCACAGGGAGCCCGATATGGGACTCGAACACCAGACTCTGGGATCACGCCTTGAGGCGAAGGCAGACGTTCAACTGCTGAGCCACCCGGGCATCCCTTTTTCTTTTTTTTTTTTTAAAGTGTGCAATTCATTGTACTGGATTCAAGTCAATGTACAGGTAAGCCCTGGCTGCCTCCATGCCTCAACCCCACTGGTAGGTAGACCAATATATCAAGTTGGGGGAACAAAACGAAGGCCATGATGGTAGACCATTCAAAATAAGAACAAATATTCAGGCGATGATTTAAAAATTTTTGGATTACATAATTTACAATGCCATCACTCTTTCCTGGGTGGACTTTGGGGAGGACTGGCCCTTCTCTTCAGGGAGAAATGAAGTTGATTTGGGGAAGGCAAGGGACTTTCCATAATAATGCATCTCATGATATTTGGGATGACTTTTTTTTTTTGAAAAGCAATGTACAAAGTCCTCTGCCACATTGTAGAACTTTGGGGACACTTGCTCCAACCAACTGCTGTCACCTTCACCATTCCAATGTTTAAATCCTGAGTCAAGTGCCAAAAAATAAAACAAATAAACAAAACTGCCCCAAATCCAAAAACAAACAACAAATTAAAATAAACAAATAAAGCCATGCCAGTCTCATCTCGTTTTCTGTGCAAGTCAGCTTTTGTCAAGAAAGGGTACAAGGCAACTAAGGTAACAGTCTACCTAGAAGCATTTGTGGTGGACGATGGAGGGGGCAGGACTCGTACCTGCTTGCTTGCTGATGCACCTCTGCTGGAAGCTGGAGGGCAAGGCTGGTTGGAGCCCCCCATCCACATAGAGGACTTGTGCTCAGGCGGTGCGGTGATCTTGATATTCATCGTGTTGGGCACCAGGGCGGTGATCTGGTGCATCGTGTCAGCAATGCCAGGGACACAGGATAGTGCCACCAGATGGCCCCATGTTAAGCCGTGGTCCTCGGCTTGTCGACGTCACACTTCATGATGGAGGTGAAGGTAGTTTCCAGGATGCCACAGGGTTCCAGGTGAGGAAGGAAAGCTGGAAGAGTGCCTCCGGGTAGCAGAACCTCTCACTGCAGGTGGTGATGGCCTGCCCATCTGCAGCTCGCAGCTCTTCGCTGGGGAGGAGCTGGAGGCTGCAGTGGTCAGCTCCTGCTCCAAGTCCAGGCGACTGAGCGCAGCTTCTCCTCGATGTCACACACGATTTCCTGCTCAGCAGTGGTGGTGAAGCTGTGGCCACTCAGTAGCATGTGGTGCTCCCTGGAGGCCATGCACAGTTCAGCCCAGAAGGTGTGGTGCCAGTTGGTGACCACACTGTGCTCTACGGGGTCCTTCAGGGTCAGGATGCCCCTGCTGCTCCTGGCCTCACTGTCCATGTAGGAGTCTTTCTGGCCCATGCCCACCATGATGCTCTGGTGCCAGGGCCGCTGCCCCACGGTAGAGGGGAGGACAGCCTGGGCGGGGTTGGGGGTGGGGCATTGTGGCCTGTGAGGTCGGCCTTGCACTTGCCTGAGCTGTGGTCAACTGGGAGCGCAGTGATATCGTCATCCACGGTAGCGGGGCAGTGATGTAGACCCGCCAAGCTGTGAGGGCTAAAAGCCTATGCTTACCAGGTGGATGGGGTCTCAGGGATGCTGAGTTCCATTTTCTTGATTCTAAATAACATAGCCTTTAAATTCGTTGACATTCTTCTTCTAAAAATAAGTATTCTATCAACATCAACACCATTATCACTTAGAAAAATCAATAACTCCCTAATATCTTATACTCCAGTTCATATTAATATTTCCTCACTTGTCCCCCAAATTCTTTTTATAGTGATTTCTTCAAAGTAATGCAATCAATGTTAAATCATTGCATTTGATTACTTTTTTTTTTTTTTTTTTAGCTTCTCTTAATCTGGAACAATTTCAGGATTTTTCTTTCCTCTATGACACTGACTTTTTGAGGGCCAAAAGTTGTCTTCTAGATTTTTCCACATTCTAGATTTTTTTTTCTGATTTTTTTCCCTCTTGATGTTGCTGGACAGAAGTCCTAAACTTTATACATTATTTTATAATCTGGAAGTTAGGTATAAAGGCTTGATTAAGTTCAAGTTAAAATTTTTTGGCAAGAATGTGATGAAATATTTAATCACTTAGGTAACATTATGACTACTAGATCTTATAAGCAGTCGATTATAAGGGTATTTGCCACTTTTGCATTTGTTTTTGGCATTTTTGTAGCCCTGTCTGAAAACTAACTGATTATTAGTATATTTCTATCACATGTAAGCTTACGTTTTACATGTATAGGTTAGTGACCTATGTACTTTCTATAGAATGCTACCTTGCAGGTTATACATGTTCTGTGAAATGAATGGCCAGCCATGAGTTTTATAGCAGTGTGAATGCTTGCTCTTACATCCTAGTTCCTCTTTTACTAATCTCTTTCTGTTTTGCTAATCTCCTTTACACTTAGCCTTTATATCCAGTGGAAAAAAAAAAAAAAACCTAACAAATAACCAATGAAATAGAAATGGGTTAAAACTAAAGTCAACTAGTGTTCGGCTCATTCACATTAGTTGACTCAACATGTCTGAAAATGAGCTCATCATCTTTCCTACCAAACTTGCTCTTCTCCCTTTGTTGCTTAACATGGTGATTAGCACCATTCAATGGTACCAACTGCCAACTGAGGATGCATCTTTGACCCCTGTCACTCACACCCCTTACCCAATTAGTCCTCATGGCGTGTCCATTCTGCCTTCCTGGCTGTGTCTTTTTCAATGACTTGAATCTTACCACCATTATTCAAGTTCAAATTTTCACCAGCCCTTATATAGTTTATATATCAACACTGCCCTCCTTGGGGCACCTTGGTGGCTCGGTGGTTGAGCATCTGCGTTTGGTTCAGGTCATGATCCCGGGGTCCTGGGATCAAGTTCTGCATCAGGCTCCCCGTGGGGAGCCTGCTTCTCCCTCTGCCTGTGTCTCTGCCTCTCTCTGTGTGTCTCTCATGAATAAATCAATAAAATCTTAAACAAAACAAAACTGCCTTCCTTGCTTCCAGGCTCATACCCTCAAATCTTTCTTCCACCTTACTTTCAGGAAGTTCATTCTGATATACAGATTTCCTCATTTCATTTTCCTGTTTAAGATGTTTATTTGTTTATTTTGCTTAAAATGTTTTAATTGCCCTCCAGCACCTACAGGACTCAAGGCCCTTCACATCAAGGTGCTGTCCAGCTGCTCTCCAGTCTCTCATCTTGATGCTCTACTTCTTGTACTTTCATTCTCTACACTAGCCCTCACATGTTACAGTTCTACAACAGGCTATGCTTTCTTATCTACACACTTGTATGCAGGTTGCTCCTCCTCCCTGAGATCTGTCTCCACATTGTACTCATCTGGTCACCTTATTTTCCTTATTTGCCTAGACCCATGATGGCTAGATGTAAATATAAAGCTATTAAAAATATAAAAACCTATTCCCAAAGTAGAGACTCAAGGCTTGAAGCAGAGATCCTCAGGCCAGTATCAAGTTTCTGGCCTAGGCCTATAGAGAAAGGCTGGGGAGGAAGTCTAATGAGGTCACAGAAAGCATCAAGCCAGGGTATGTCATCATCAGGAGTTAAGGGCTAAGATCCAAGTCAGAACATGGGAACCACTGCAGAGCTAAAGCCTGGGAGAAGTAGCCATAAGAATTCCACTGTGTCCTTTTCATCTCATCTTTGGGACTGTGAAGCCAATGATGAATCTAGAAGTTTGTAGCTTGTGAAATAACAAAATAAGGCTGATAATAGTTGTATAAGAAGGAAGACTGGGCATCGGTCTTAAATTGTGGTACATTAAAGAACCATTTCTTTTTTTTTGAATGAATCACTCTGTTTTTCTGTATCATTTTCTGCATCATAGGCAAATGAAAAACAGGGACCTAAGAAAGAATAAAAATAAGCCAATGATGAATTTTAACAAGGCCAATTCAGAAGAATGCAAATACTACTGCATGAATCTGGATAGGAAAAGGAAAAATGTCTTCAAAAGTGATTATACAAAGAATGATAAAAATAGCAGTATAATATATGGGAAAATGTTACACATGAAAAATAAAAAAACACTATCTCCTAACTTCCTTACTTGCTTAGTATCTGATAATCACATCACTCTTCCTCCTAAAATCTTCCAACACCTTCCTAATGCATTTGGAACAAAATCCTTAGTATGACCTGCAAAGTCCTGGGGTCGGTCTCCTGCTGACATTTCTGGCTGCATCTAACACCTCTTTCGTCTGTCACTGGGTTCTAAGCACACGGGCCTTCTTTCTGGTTTTCAAAGACACAAGGTCCCTTCCTTCTTCAGGGCCTTTTGCAGAATCTTCCCCTTTTTCCTGGCATGGTCCTTAATCCCCTGCCTCCTGATTCTCCTGGCTATACTTATCCATAGTCCTCAAAAGCCTTCCCCTGATCCCTCTTTCCATCTAAATTAGCCTCTATCCCCATTAATCTCTCTCAGCAAAATTTTCCTTTATTGCACTAATCAAAATTTGTAATCATAGGTTGATCTGGGTGGCTATTTGTTTGATATTTGAAAGCTTCAGAAGTGTGGAAACCATGCCCATTTTGCTTACTGCTATACAGTAGGAACTCAAGAGTTAAGTATTTATTGAATGAAGACAGAAATGGAGAATGAAAAAATGGACTGGGGTGATCATCTTTGAGGTACAGGCTCCCATTTATCCCTCAATCTCCCTCAGTATCATCTTTTCTTCCCTAGTAATTGAACCTCAGTTTTGACTCAAACACTTGCGTGACCAGAAAAAGTCTACATTTTTCCATACTCCCTTGCAGCATGGTATAGCTTTGTGACTAAGTTCTGGTTAATGGGATATAAGTGGAAGTAGCATCTGCAATAACGAGGAAGACTTTGAAAGGGGGTTGTGTGCCTCATTCTTTGACCTCCCATCCTTTCTATTGGCCGGAGTAAAGACATGATGATTGGAATTCAAGCAGCCAAACTGACATAGGTGGCATGCAAAGAGTGACCTAGTGCAAAGTAGAAGGACCCTGGATCCCCAAGGATTTTGTGGAACAGAGATTATCAGGTTGGGACTATGGAACTGTTATAGCTGTACCTAATCCTAATAGGTAAGTATAGGTAAGGTGCTATGGCATAGGGAATGGAGCTTCAGGAAATCTAAGTGGAATTTTGAGAACACTGGGGTTAAAAAATGAAGGACATTCCGTGGCAAATAACCTCCATTTATATACACACTAAGTAATGAAGTAGCATAGCGTATTTAGGTAATGATAATTAAAACTCTAGAATCATCAATATACAAGAGAAAAAGTAAAATTAGGTTACAAATAAACAGCTTACAAAAACAGATTATAAACACATACAAGATTGAAATTGTGGCAGATACTATGTCTTCTCCCAACATCCATGCTCCCCTTCCTCCTTAAGTGTGGTGTTATTATTCATAATTATAAAACATTTCCATTTCTCCTCCTTTTGTTTTTGTTGTAGTGGTGGCTTTTTAAGAGGGGGGCTTGGGGAGGAGCAAAGGACAGGGAGAGAGAGAATCTTAAGCAGGCTCCATGCCTATTCCAGTGCGGAGCCGGACTCGGGGCTCGATTTTACAATCCTGAGGTCATGATCTGAGCTGAAATCAAGAGTTGGACGTTTAATCCACTGAGCCACCCAGGCATCCCTCTCCTTTTGATAAATGGTAAAACTACACTTTTCTGTCTCTCTGTAGGTAGATTCACTATGTGATTTGCTTTGGCCAATAAAATGTAAACTTTAAGAACCAGAGTGAGGGGGATCCCTGGGTGGCGCAGCGGTTTGGCGCCTGCCTTTGGCCCAGGGCGCGATCCTGGAGACCTGGGATCGAATCCCACGTCGGGCTCCCGGTGTATGGAGCCTGCTTCTCCCTCTGCCTGTGTCTCTGCCCCTCTCTCTCTCTCTCTGTGACTATCATGAATAAATAAATAAAATATTAAAAAAAAAAAAAGAACCAGAGTGAGATTCATTCTCTCTCTCTCTCTCTCTCTCTCTCCTGTGATCACTGACAATATTTCTGATAGTGGTTTTGGGTTTCAGAGTGAAGACACCATGGATCAGAGCCCTAACAATCCAGCATGATTATGTAATGTAAGAGGAAAATAAACCTTTGTTATTTTAAGACTTTAAGATTTTGATTGTTACTGCAGTTTTATTTAGAGTGGCAATACACTCAGATGAGATAACTTTTCCCAGACTCTTTTTCAGCTAAGTATTGTCAGATAACTGTTTGCTGTAAGACACAGTACAAGCATTGTGCATAACTTCTGGGAAGTTCCATAACTGGCGAAGACCCATCCTCCTTTCTGTCATCTGGAATTCAGGCAATAATCTCTGACATTCAAAGAACTATCTTGGACCATGAAGCAATGAAATTCTTATAGAACTAAACATTCAACTCCCGTACAACCTACTAATTGTACTCTTGGGCATTTATCCTAAAGAAATGAAAACTTATGTTCATGCAATCACCTGTCCATGAATGCTCATAGTTATTTTATTCATAATAGTAGAAAACTACAAATAACCTAGAATTTCAACTGGTGACTGGTTAAACAAATGGTACACACAGGTATGTACCATGGGATACTACTTAGCAATAGAAAGGAAACAAGTTCTTGATACTGAGACATGCAACAACCTGGGTGAATCTCCAGAAAATTCTTCTGAGTAATAAACCCCAAATGTAATATACTGTATGATTCTGTTTATACAACATTCTCAAAGTGACAAAATTACATACACAGAGGACAGATTAGTGGTTGCAACTTGTGCTGATGAAAATGTTCTGTGTCTTGACTATTATCACTGTCAAAATCCTAGTGTGACATTGTTCTATAGATTTGCAAGATGTCACCGTTGGTGAGAACTGGGAAAAGAGCACATAAGATCTGTCTGTATTAGTTTTTACAATGGTGTGTGTTTCTAAAATAATTTCAAAACATTTCTAATAAAAAAGACCAAAAAGTTAAGAAAGAAAAAACAAAACAAAACCACAGAAGTCAGATTTCTCCCATACCAATTGAAAAAAAAAAAAAAAGCCCCTAGGGCTCGGACTTAGGACATAGATATTTTGTTCAAAGTGCTCCAAATGACTGTAATGTTCAGCTACACTTGAACTCCAAAGAGAGCTGGTAAAAAATGGTACCATATGCTGTCCCAGGGCTTCTTCTAAAGCCATGGGAACAGCCTTATCCTCAACCCCAAATCAGATACATATACAGAATACTGTGGGGGAGAGAGGAGAATGGGAACAGAAGTTATCAGGGTCTCAGTGTTCATCACCTGAGGTTATTTGCCGCCACCACCCAAAGAGAGCTATTTGTGCTTCCTACCCGACCTCTGCCCAGCCCAGAGCGGAAGTGGGCCTCTAATTCTGTGTAGTTCCACAATCTTGTTGGAAGACCCCAGTTGGATGTCCGCTTAGGCGGAGGATCTGTTGATTTACCTGCTGTCTGCCCATGAAGAGAAAAGGGGAGGGACAAGGGTGGCAGGGCGAAGGTAGAGGATGCAGGGGAGGAGCCTGAGCTGCCACATCTTGGCCTGAGTTCCCCACGCACCTGGACTATCACACAAGTATCGTTAGGCTGGAGTCTTCGGGCTACTGCTCCACCCAAGAGAGGAAGGTCGGTTGAGGGAATTTTAAGAGGAAGGGGGGTGAAATGTTGGTGATGAGAGCTGAGGAGGGGTGAGGAGGGTCAGCAGGAGTGGGTCCTCAGAGCAAGGCAGTGAGGAAGCACTTACAGTCTTTTGAGGAACTCCCAAGGATGCTCTAAAAGAAATCCAGAGGATGTTGAGGTTAGTTCAACCAGAAAAGAGGTAAACAGCAGACAGAGGACCTCAAGAGCAGCTAGTTGTGGGAGGTCCTCATCCCTTGTCGCTTCCCTCTGGGCTCCAGCACTGCAGAAGAGCTGGTGTAAGGTTCTCACCTGGCTGCTCATTAGCATCACCTGCAAACTCTTAAATTCATTGCTACCCAGACCTCACCCTCAGACACCTCACCTTGAGTCTGACCGAATCTAAAACCTGTGCTACATTAGCGCCCAAAGACATGGCACAGGGCATCTCCCTTAGAGAGCCCCTCTCCCATTTGAGGTACCAGTCACCCATCAAAGGTGAGTCAGAACCCAAGGCCTGCCTTCCAGACCAAGCCACCATCCATGGGGTCCTGTGGCTTCTCCGTGCTGAGTGGAAACATATGACAGCACAGACAGAGGCAAGCAGGAGGGATTACAAAGTAAATTTAAGAGAGTGCAAGAAAAACATGACAAATGAAAGTCATACAGTGGGAGAATGGGAGCATCGCCTGGAGGCTTGTAGGGCTTATTTTGCATGTGCACAAGGAATGAGTTATCAGTGATAGCGACAATAGGGCTTTCTCAGAAATGGAAGATGCTTTTTACTAAAAGAGAAAGTAAACATTACTTAGAACAAATCTCATATCATACCTTAATGTTTACAAAGGAGACAGAGGGAGAGAGGGCAGGAAAGAACAGATTTCCCAGGGGAGGAAATTGCAATGAGAACAAGTAATCTGGATCAAGCCAGAGCATGTTTGAACAAAAAGAATACCCGAGGACAGAGGAAACTCTAAGGATAAGATAGGATTTTACATAGCAGGAACCCCTACTAGATTGATTTTAGACTGTTTTAAAGTGGTGACTATGGTCAAATGCCAGAGCAAGAAGTTCTATAAATGAACACTATTTCCTACAGATTTTGATGCTCGAAAGCTTTTCCCAAGTTCGGAATAAGTATCTTTAAAATTAAAGACAGGTTGAACTTCCAACAATAAGGGAGTGATTAAATAAATCACAGTGCACAGCATGAGGTGGAATAGTATGCTACCTTTAAAAATGATGCAGAGGACACGAACTCAGCATAACCCAGACAGATGAGGTTAAAGAAAGCAAGACACTAACTGTGGTGCTTACAGCTATGTGAAAAACGTGTATTTTCTTTTATACTTCTTTGCTGTACATTTCTAAATTTCCGTCGATGAGTATATATTATTTTAATAATCAGAATCAAAAGATAAATGTTATTTATAATCCTATAGTCCTCTTTAATGTTTTACATTCTTTTTCCCCCCCACCTATGTGCTCACAGAAGCTACTTTTGACACCACCACTGGGGTCCTAGCAATCGATGAGTCCCTTGGCTCCAGACACTGCTATATATTATTTAGGCTTCCTTCTCACAGTACTAACACTTGCCGAGCATTTTATTCCTCCAGTGGCTTTTTTTTTCTGAGGATACCATATCAACTTCGGGGAAGTCTCTTAGAATACCCCAACTGCTAGGCAGGCGTCCTCCAAGATTTAGCACACACTCTTTTTCATACAGTTTGTATTGGTTTTCTATTGCTGAGTAACAAATTAGTGCCAACTTGGTGGTTGAGAACAAATCTTTTATCTCCTTGTTTCTGTGTGTCAGGAATCCAGGTGTGGATCAATTGATTCTTGCTCATGGTTCTTTTCAAGATCAATTTTGTTGTTGTTTTCGTCATTTGTTTGCTTGATTGTTTTGCCAAAATTCAGTCTTTTTATATTTTGGTACTTTTTTTTTTTTAAGATTTTATTTATTTATTCATGAGAGACAGAGAGAGGCAGAGACATAGGCAGAGGGAGAAGCAGGCTCCATGCAGGGAGCCTGAGGTGGGACTTGATCCCGGGACTCCAGGATCACACCCTGGGCCGAAGGCAGGTGCTAAACCCTGAGCCACCCAGACTTCCCTAGATTTTGGTACTGACCCACATTCTCCTGCTGTTTATTGGCTAGGAGTCACTCTTAGTTCCTAGAGGCCACTTCCATGTGGCCCTCTCACAGCATGTCAGCTTACATCTTCAAGGCCAATGGAGAGTAGCTCTCGCTACTGCTTTGTGTCTGTTTCAGGGGATCACATGATTAGGTAAGGCCCACCCAAGGTAACCATTAGATTAGCTCAAAGTTGACTGAATAAAGTCCTTGTTTACAGCTACAAAACCCCATCACTTTTGCCATATCATTTAACCTAATTATGAGAGGGCTGTTCTATCATAACTGCAGGTCCTTCCCACTCAAGGGGAGGAGGTTACATATAGTGGGCATACCAGAGGATGAAAGTCTTGGGGTCTTAGAATGTTAGAATTTTACCTGCCACAAGATTACAGAAGTAAATTAAGGGTACTGCAAACATTGGATTAAAATTATTTTAAAGTATCTTTTAGCTGAAATTCATAATAAAAATAACACCTTCCTATACCGTTTTTGTGCATATTTCAACACTGTCTTGAATTTGTGTTTGTTTAGAGAATTTCCCAAGAACGTAAAGTCAGCTCCTTAAAAAAAAAAAGTACCATATTCAGTAGTTATCTCTGGTAATCTGGATCCTCTTGAGACTATAAAACCAATGAATGAATAAAAGAATCAACCAAATAACCAATCACAGTCTGGAAATAAATCAGAGGCTGAGGAGAATAAAGAATATTTATCATTTTTCAATGAGGGTGGGGGGGATGCATTTCAGATTTCATTTGAAACAGAAAAGTCCTGCTGTTAGAAAATTGAAAAATTTTCAGAACTAAGTACTGAGGTAGGGCGGGGGTGTGTGATGTGTACTGAGGCAGGAAGGGGGGGGGCAGGGGAAAGATGTCGCTGGCCCTGTCTGGGGTTAAGAGACAGGCTGCTCTCTTACCTCACGGCCAAGCAGCACTCTCGTATTTCCAACCCGGCAGGGACAGTAACAGTAACGGCTCACACTTTTATGGCACTGACTATATATCAGGCATTGTTCAAAGCTCTTTTTAAATAGTAACTCATCGAGTCTTTGCAATAATTCTGTGAGGTATGTGTGCCATTACCATTATTATTACAGGTTGAACCCATTAGCCATTTTTTATCTTCGTCTTTTCGGCTTGGCTGCTCTATTCTCCTTTGGTTGCAGCACTGTAGCTTCTCTCATTGTCTTTTTTGCATCAGCCATTTCGTGCAGCCACTGATCTGGTGGTTAACTCCTTTACCTGGAAGCTTTCGATACTTTGGTGACAAACATGTCCATGGTCTCGGCTAGTCCCCAGTCTATTCCACGCTCAGCTTAAGTAGATGAGACCTGCGCTGCCTTATGTTTCTCAGACTGGCCTTGTCAACAGGGCAGCCTCCTGGACATTTCCACCATTCACCGTGGAACAGATTTTAGAGCATTTTTGGTTGCAAGTGGCTGAAATTCAAGTCAACTGATCTTTTTTTTTTTTTTTTAAGATTTTATTTCTTTATTCATGAGAGACACACAGAGAGAGAGGCAGAGATGCAGGCAGAGGGAGAAGCAGGCTCCATGCAGGGAGCCTGATGTGGGACTGGATCCTGGGACCCCAGGATCACAGCCTGGGCTGAAGGCAGACACTAAACTGCTGAGCCACCCAGGGATCCCATGTCAACTGATCTTAAGCATAAAATGATATATGGCTTCTCATAGATTGTAAGGGTACTGAAGGCTCACAGAGGTGAGCTCATATACAGTAGCTCATAGAACTTTAGGTACCAGAGTCTCAGAGACAAGAACTATGGACTCATTTCTTGACTCTTGCCTCTGCTTGGCCTCATTTCACGGCTTGGCCATCTCCACATGGCAGAGAAGATGGCCCCCACCAGGCCAGGGCTGCATCACCCCCTTTTATGCAACACTACATCAAGAGGGCTTCCTTCATCCAGCATCTGAGTGTCCCCCTCATAGAAAGATTCTGATTGGCCTAGTTTGGGAGGCCTGCCCTTGGCGCAGCCCATGTGAGCTTCCCCCCTGTGTTTCAGAGCAGGGGTGAGGCTGTGCCTCGAGGTTCACTGGGAGAGTTAGAGCTTCTCAAAGGAAGGAGGGCTTTGTTAAAAAGCGGAGGGAGAATCATGCTGTGTGACAAAGCCTCTGCCACTGCACCATATAAGTAGGGGAGATCTCGAATATAACTTAACCTGCAATAAAGTGTCTAAATAATTTTCTCCCTAACATTCAGTTTTCATTTGTGTGACATGATTTAAGATATGGCTTGCGCTGAATTTAAACTGTAGAACATGATTCGGCAAGAAAATCACGGTGCTGCCCAAGCCGCATTGAGCTTTATGACTATGCAAACCCATAAATGAAATCACAGGGAATCAGTAGGACTTTTCTGTACAGGTGCAGGAAAAGCTCATCCCCAGGAGGGAGAAAGCTGAAAGACCTGGCACAAGGAGCCAGAGCGGGGCCTTGTCGAGCCCCAAGTTAGCATTTGCTAGATTACCATGTAAGATGGCATCACATACAGCTCACAGGGAGCGCCGTTGCCTGGAGAGTGCCCCAGAGCTTGATGGGAGACGTCAGAAGGCCCTGGAGTAGGAGACTGAAGGGGTCTCAGCAAGTGACAAGGGGACTTTTTGCCTTTGTCAGGAATCAGCAGAAACAGCCAGTAGATGCGGTGCTCCCATACTGGTTTGTCTACAATGAACAACCAAGGGTCTGGAAGTAACTGAAGAAGGGGACTGAGCCAGGACTGGGGAAGGGGGAAGAGGCATTCATGAAATACTTCACTGATGTGAACTCCTGAAGACTTCGGGGATTTTCTCATAGGGCCACACCTTGAAGCCTCCATCTGGGTAAAATCAGGATGAAATATGTGCTTATACCCTAAGGGGGAATGCTCTTTCTACACTTCCTCTTTCCCTCCCTCCCTCCCTCCCTCTCTTCTTTCCCCTTTTTCTTCCCCCCTTCCTTTCCTCCTTCCTTTCTCCCTCCCTTCCTCCCTTCCTCCCTTCCTCCCTCCCTCCCTCCCTCCCTTTCTTCCTTCCTTCCTTCCTTCCTTCCTTCCTTCCTTCCTTCCTTCCTTCCTTCCTTCCTTCCTTCCTTCCTCCTGGTAAACTCTAGCTGATGGTAATTCAGAACCACACTTTGTGTTATTTAGGTTTTTTTTTAATGCAGAAATGCAATGCTTGGACATGTCAGGAACTTAGCAAAGAAAAAGAATGTGCCTTTTAAAAAATTTAGTACCCCAAATTTGGAACCCAGAAAATTGGAATCTATGAAGAATGCACATCTAAATCTTTAACTTGGCACCTCTAGGGGGTTGTGGGCGGGAGCAGGGTGGTGGTGGTGGGGGATGTAATTCAAATACCAGCCTGGAGGAATCATTTCGATTACGATGTAAGAAATGGAAGAAGTTATTGTAATGAGGTCAGTTCTGGTCCTTATGTTATTAGCCGACCAGTGAGGACGCAGACAGGGTGGAACAGAAATTAATTAGAGTATTATGGGGGCTTTACAATCTAAGGTATTCAGAAACTTAGCAAAACTAGGTCTGTGTTCTTCAAAAAAAGATTATAGAGAGACCTTATTAAAGCACAGAAGGCTCAGCTATTTAAGATGGTGACATACATAGAGGCAGGAATGTGCAAAGAGAAGCTGAAAGGCAGCCAGGCCCTGAAGGAATTTCAGTGGAATTTCTTCACCGGAGGAGTAGTTAATAAATAGAGCAGATTTCTAAGGGCAGAAACTAGAGCAGCTACTACAAATAGTTTTTTTTTTTTTTTTTTTTTTTTTCTGTTAAAGGAAGGGAGTGATAGGAAGTTGGAGAGGAAAATGTTGAAACAAAGAAAACAAGCCTTTTAGCTGGCAATCCCGGCCACCTCTCATGCAAAACTCTCTGCTCCCACCACTGAGAACGGTGTATCACTTAATAATCATAAAACCCCCGGTGGAGTTGGCCTGGGTGGTAGTGCTAGACCCACGCTACATGTCATCAAGAGATGCATGTAATATAATACTTTTCAAAAGTCTGAGACACCATTTCCTCCGTCTTGCTGCCAATGTGTCTGCTATTTTGCATGGCACAGAAGGACAGAACGGAGGGCTAGAAAATCCTTTTGTGCTGGGGATGGCCTCCTCCTGCTTTGATGCGAGGCTGTTCCCCATGGTCTGAGGCACGAAGCCTTCTCTGGGGCAGTGTTGTATACTGAGCGCTGATGAATCCAGGCCTCGGATTTTTTTTTATTCCTACTCTCCTCAATCAGGTAGGTTGGGATGGTTACCAGCTCATTGTGCACAATTCTTCAGATCCTCAAATGGTGGCGAAAAGAGAATGGAGGTAAGTGTGTGTATCTTTGGGCCAACATATCTGCAGCTTCATCAATATGCAGATTCCCTCCACCTCACCAGTCAAAACCATTTTTTTTTTTTAAAACCAAGACTCAACTTGGCAAAAGTGAACTCAAATTTGCCAATTGACTTGTGGGGTTGGAGCTGTTATCTGTTATTGCTGTTAGCAGTTCTCGATGTGGGTCCCTCTCACTATCCATGAAAACTCCAAGAAATATTTACTGAAAGCCTGGAGATTTCATGGCAGAAGGATTCATTCAGGGCACCAGCCCCTGGGGATGGCAAGGCTGCCAGGCGTGTGAGAGGACTGGTGGTGCCACACAGCAGCACTTCCCACATCGTGGGCATCATGATCGCCTGGGCTGTTTGTAGAGCATCAGGCTCCCGGGCTCTGTGCTCAGACCTACTGAAATAGAATTCCTGAGTTTGGGACCCGTGGATCTGCATTTTTTTTTTTTTTCCGGTCACACAGATGATTCTGAGACACATGGGCCTGGAAGACTGGGCTGTGTAATTTGAAGGGGAAGCCATGGCAGGGGCTAGGAAGGAAAACCTATAGATATTTGCTTTCATTTCAGCCAAAAGCTTGCCGGGAAGGGCATGGCAAGAGCCACAGTGGGTCCTGAGCAGCAGCAGGAGGACCAGGCAGTCAGGGCACATAGGAAACTGCAAGAGTCTGTGCTGAAGTAGACTGGGGCCAAGACAGGCAAGCATTCGGGGGGTTTAGTAGGGAATATAAAATAGGTGATGAACACAACATTCTGATATCGTGTGTGTATTGCAGATCATTGTTTACAAATCTGGCGGACTCCTACTCAAAACAATCCACTTGCACACTGAAGGAAAGCCTAGAGAGTGAGCTAGACCCCGAGGAATTGAAGCTTTGGCTGGGAATCCCTCCTGCAGTTCCGTTGGCTGGCAGAGGGCACGGTGCCCTGGTCAACAATGCCCTAGTCTGTATCAGTGGAAGAGAGGGATTCCCGTCAAGGAGCCCAGGATGCACTTACTAAAAGTAAGGTTATAGAATGGCATAGATGGGAGGCAGCCAAAATAAACCCTGCCCTCAACCAAAAAGCATGCAAACTAAAGAGAGGCAGCCTCACTAAGTGAATAGCCAGCAATCAGAGGCCCTCCAGTAAGCAGGATGGGGTGGGTGGTCAGGGGGCCAGAGAAAAGTCCAGAACTTCATAGGAATGGGGCAGAAAGAGACAGAGTTAGCTGGAGGGCAGGTACTCTGCAGTGAAAGGGAGACCTGTCATGTTATGCTGCTTATGAAAGATCCGGGGGCTGGCCTCTGCTCCCCTGCTACTGGCCCCTTCCCAGTCTGTGATGTTCCATTCTGTGAGCCCCCTCCGGGCAGGGGTGCCCTCTGCTTCTGCTTTGCTGCCCGCTGAGACATACTGTTCAACCCCCTTCTCCCCCCGCCCCCGCCCCAAGTTTCCATGGGAACTGTTAAATTGTCAAGGGTTCCACTCTCTGGTCTATTCCCCTCTGGGTCAACCTCGCTAGACTTAGGGGCCCCCATGGCTTAGGACAGCTACGCCAGCAGCACGGTTGGTTAAATAGGCCTTTGTGGATTGGCCTGGGAACCATACCACTATGTATAATAATTTTTTTCTATGGGGAAATTCTTTGAGTTCCAAACACCCCATTGACTGGTGACCTTTTAGAACACAACAGTCCTATCTGGGCTCCACAGTGGGGTGAGATCACTCGGAGTTGTCAGAGCCAAGCTGGGAACAGCAAACCGAGTCCAGGCCAGGCTGGGGTTAGATAGTGAGTTCAGAGTGGAGGGATTTCAAAGACAAGTAGAGATTTGAACTTCGAAGTATAGGGATGACTCTCAGATCAATCTTGCTGGGTTAGGGGTCGGGCGGGGAGAGGGTAGATGAGGTGACAAGCAAACCAGATGAGGGAAACCAGCATGAGTAAAATGTGCCATGGGGCTAGAGATGGAAGGTGGCGGTGCCTCTGTTATCACACCCCCACCCATGGGGCCTGAATGCTTTGAAGTGGGGAGCTTGGCTGCTGTTCCTTCACTGAGCAAATAAAGTACAGTCCCAAGGGATCTGGGGGCAGAGAGGGCTTATCAAGAGCAATGGTCTTGGGTCGTTGCTAGTTTCTGTCAGTACCATTTCCTGCCCCCCCCCTCCCCCCATCCCTCAGGCTCATCACCCAGATTCCTGGCGGCTGCCCTTTTCTATCCCGGATCCTCTCTCTGTCTTCCCCTTCACAAAGAATCTCCTCAGTGCAACAGCACCACCCTTCCAGCCTCTGCCACCAGACTCCGTGCGGGCCCCATGGTGCTGCTAGGCTGAGCTACAAGGTTGCACTTTGACTTCAGACCAACTCCTTTACTTCTGCAACGGATCTCATCACCTCCTGCCTATTTGCAAGCGGTCTCTCCCTCTCCACCATCGCCACCCACTGGAACATTAATTAAAATAGAAACATGTAGTGTCTTCCACTTAGAAACTAGCCATAGCTTGACTCCACGTTTCTCCCCAGCTTCCACCCCATTTCTCTGCCCTATTATAGCAAACTCTGCAAAAGAGTTGATCTTCTCAGTTGTTTTCTAATTCTCCTCTCATTTTCTCTCACCTCCTTTCAGGTACAGCTTCATCGAGATATAATTCCTATATTATAAAATTCCCTCACTTAAAGCAAAAATCACTCAGTGATTTTTAGTGTATTCATAGAGTTGTCAACCATCAACTGATTGGTCAATTGATTGTGGAATCAATTTGAGAATATTTTCATCACTCCAAGAAGAAATTCTATATCCATCCGTTTCTACCCATTTTCCTCAATTCACTTCCAGGCCGTAAGCAATCCCTAACCTACTTTCTATCCCTATAGTTTTGTGTATTGTAGACATTTCATATAACTAGAATCACATGATTTGTGGTCTTTCGGAAAAGGCCTCTTTCACTTAGCATATTTTTATTTATTTATTTATTTATTTATTTATTTATTTATTTATTCACTTAGCATATTTTTAAAGCTCATCTATATTGAAGCATATATCAGTACTTCATTTCTTCTTATGGCCGAATAATATTCCATTGTATAGATACACCACATTTTCTTTATCCATTTGCCAGTTAATGAACATGTGGTTTGTTTCTGCTTTGTGGCTTTTATGAATAATGTCGCTATGAACACTCCTAACCAGGTTTTTGTGTGAGCATAAGTTTTAATTTTAATTTCTTTTTCACTTCTCAAGGTTTTGTGTGGATAAATAATTTACATACCTAGCAATGGAATTGCTGGGTCAGATGATAAATCTATATGTTTAAGATTTTGAGTAACTGCCAGACTTTTCCAAAGTGGCTGCACCATTTTACATTCCCATGAACAATGCACAAGGTTCCAGTTTCAGCGGTTCTAGTCAAAACTTGTTTGTAATCTGTTTTTTCATTATAGCTCTCCTAGTGCGTAGGAAGTGGTGTTGATTTACATTTCCCTGATGGCTAATGATTTTGAGCATCCATCCATGTGTTTATTGGTCATTTGTATATTTAATTTTGGGAAGTGTTTATTCATATGCTTTGCCCAGTTTTTAATTGGGCTGTCTTTTTCTTATCAAGTTGTAAGACTTCTCTGTATATCTTAGACACAAATTCTTTTTTTTTTTTGACACAAATTCTTCATCAGATACATGATTGCCAAGTATTTGCTTCCATACTGTGAGTTGTCTTTTCACTTTCTTAAATGATGTTTTCTGGAGCACAAAAGTTTTTAATTTTGATGAAATCCAATTTATCTCTATTTTCTTTTGTTGTATACTTTTGGTGTCATATCCAAAAAAAGCTATTCCTTGATGCAATGCAATCAGATTTATTCCTATGCTGCTTCTTAGAATTTTATAATCTTTGATCCATTTAGTTTTTCACTTATTTTGAATTAATTTTTGTATATGGGGTGAGACAGAGGCCCAACTTTATTCTTTTGCATAAAGATCCTATATATAGTGGAGAAAACTATAATGTTGAATAAAAGTGGTGAGATCAAGACACCCTTATACTGTTCCTGATCCTAGGGAAAGAGCTTTCAGCCTTTCACCACTATGTATCATATTAACTGTGGGCTTTTTGTAAATGTCTTTCATTTGATTGAGGAATTTCCCTCTATGCCGTTTGTTGAATGTTTTTAATATGAAGGGGATATTGAATTTTGTCAAGTGCTTTTTCTGCATCTATTGAGATAATCATATGGTTTTTATTTTTTATCTACTGCTATGATGGTGTGCAACATTAATTGATTATCAAATGTTAAACTAAACTTACATTGATGTGATAAATCTCATTTGGTCATGGTGTACAGTCATTTTTATGTGTTGCTGGACTCAGTTTGCTAGTATGGTTTTTGAGGATTTTTGTGTCTATATTTATAAGAGGTCTGTATTTTTCTTTTTCTGTGTTATCTTTGATTTTGAAAGAAAGTCTCATGGAATGAGTTAGGAAGTGTATATTCTTCGATTTCTTGGCAGGGTTTGTGAAAGATTCACATTCATTCTTTTTTAAGTGTTTGGTAAAGTTTGGGCCTGGACTTAATTATTTGTGTTTTTTGACTACTAAAATCACTTTTTTTACTTGTTAGAGGTCTGTTCAGATTTTCTTCTTCTTGCGTTTTATTCATTTATGTCTCATTAGGAATTTGACTATCTTATTTATCTAATTCATTGGCATATAGTTGTTCATAGTAATTCCCATAGTTCTTTTTATTTCTCTAAGACTGGTAGTACTAATCATTCTTTTGTCCCTGATTATACTAATTTGAACCTTTTCTCTTTTTGCTTGGTCAGTCTAGAGAATGTGCCAGTTTTGTCCTTTTTAAGGAACCAACTTTTGCTATAATTGATTCTTTTCCTGTTCTTTATTTCACTCTGCTCTAATTCTTATTATTTCTTTCTTATTGCTTGGTTGGGGTTTAGTTTGCTCTTGCTTTCTACCCCCACAGTGTTTAAAAGTAGAAGGTTAAGTTGTTGCTTTGAAATCTTTCTTCTTTTAAAAGGTAGGCACTTACATGGGTGCCTGAGTGGCTCAGTCAGTTAAGCTTCTGACTCTTGATTTCAGTTCAGGTCATGATCTCAGGGTGGTGAGATCAAGCTTAGAATTGGGCTCCACCCTCACTGGGGAGTCTGTTTTTCTCCTTTTCCCTCTTCCTCCACCCCTACCTCTCTACTTTCGCACTCCCCCCACCCTACCCGTCCGTACTGCTCATTCTCTCTCTCAAATAAACAAATATGTCTTAAAAAAAAAAAAAGTAGGCACTTTACATGGATAGATTTCCTCTAAGCTCTGTTTTATCTGCATCTCATAAGTTTTGGTATGTAATATTTTCATTCAGCTCAGAGTATTTTCTGTGTGATTCCCTATGGAATTTCCTTTGTGATTTTTTTCCTTTGACCTATCGATTATTTAGCACTGGATTATTTAATTTCCACATATTTGTGAATTTTCCAAATTTGTTATTGATTTTTAATTTCATTCCAGAGTGCTCTGAGAAAAAGCATTAAAGCATTAAAAAGGATTAAAATATTATAAAGGAATTTTAATCTTTTTAAATGTTGATGCTGCTTTATAGCCTACCATAGAAAGTTCTACGTGCACCTGAGAAAGTATATATCACTATTGTTGGATATAGTGTACTACAGATACCTATTGAATTTAGTTGGTTTATAGTGCTATTCAAGTGTTCTGTTTCCTTGTTGATCTTACGTCTAGTTGTTCTACCCATTACTTAAATAGGGACATTGAAATCTCCAGCTATTATTGTTGAATTATCTATTTCTACCTTTAGTTGTGTCAATTCTTGCCTCATATATTTTGGATGCTCTCTTTGGTGTGTATGTTTGTAATTGTATCTTTCAAATGATTTGACCTTTTTAAAAAAATTAAAATATTCCTCTTTATATATAGCAATGCTGTTTTGTTTTTTGTTTTTTAGATTTTATTTATTTATTTATGAGAGACAGAGAGAGAGAGAGAGAGAGAGAGAGGAGAGAGAGGCAGAAACACAGGCAGAGAGAAGAGAAGGCTCCATGCAAGGAGCCCGATGCGGGACTCGATCCCAGGTTCCCAGGATTAGACCCCGGGCTGAAGGCGGCACTAAACCACTGAGCCACCCAGGCTGCCCAGCAATGCTGTATTTTAAGTCCATCTTTTCCTGATATTAATTGTCAGCTTTATTTCTTTTTTTAAGTAAACTCTGTACTCAATGTGGGGTTTAAATTCATAACCCCAAGATCAAGAGTCACATGCTCTACTCACTGAGCCAGCCAGGCATCCCTAATATTGCCAGCTTTCTAATGATTGTTGTGTGCATGTTATATCTATTTCTGTCCTTTTACTTTCAACCCACTTATGTTTATTTTTTTATTTGAAAATATTTATTTTTTTCCAAAATGTTTATTTAAATTCTAGTTAGTTAACATATAGGATAATATTGGTTTCAGGAACACAATTTAGTGATTCATTACTTACATATATCACCAGTGCTTATCACAAGTGCCCTCCTTAATACCCATCATTGATTGAGCCCATTCCCCACCCACCTCCCTTCATCATCTATCAGTTTGTTCTCTATCCCTAAGAGTCTCCTCTAGTTTGCTTCTCTCTCTCTTTTCTCCCCCCTTCCCATACATTCATCTGTTTTGTTTCCTAATTCCACATTTGAGTGATATCCAGTGGTAATTGTCTTTCTCTGACTGACTTATTTTGCTTATTAGAATACACTATTGTTCTATCCATATCATTGTAAATGGCAACATTTCATTTTTTTTTAAGATTGTATTTATTTATTCATGAGAGACACAGAAAGAGGCAGAGGCACAGACACAAGCAGAGGAAGAAGCAGGCTCCTAGCATGGTGCCCGATGTGGGACTCAATCCTGAGTCTCTAGGATCACGCCCTGGGCTGAAGGTGGCGCTAAACCACTGAGCCCACCCGGGCTGCCCAAAATTTCATTCTTTTTGATGGCTGAGTAATATTCCATTGATTATATATACCACATCTTCTTTATCCATTCATCAGTCGATGGACACTTGGGCTCTTTGCATACTTTGGCTATCTAATGTGTGCCTCTGGAAGATAACATAAACTGGAGCTTTTTGGTTTTTTTAAATCAAGGCTTACAATCTCCACTTTTTGATTGGACTATTTGATCCATTCACATTTAATATTATTACTGGTATAAGTAGACTTATATCTGTCATTTTAATTATTATTTTTTATATGTCTCATATCTTTTTTTGTCTTATTCTTCCTTTTCTACCTTCTTTTGTATTAAGTAGTTTCCAGTGTAGCATTTTAATTCTTTTAGCTATTTCTCATATATATATATGTATATGTATATATATATATTTAGTTATAATATTTAGCTATTTTCTCAGTGGTTGTTCTAAAGTTTACCATATGTATCTTAACACTCCCATTCTCTCTTTAACCTACTCTAAGAGGTTTTGCATGCCCATTCTATCACTGAAAATGCTCATCAAAGAAACATATTTTTAAAACCTATAATAAATTTTCATCTTACTCAACTAGCATCTGATCCAGTTGAAACTTAAATACCTCTCCACTTTCTGCATTGTAACTGCTCTAATATAAGCCAAAATATTCCTTTATCTGGAATCCTGTAATCATTTTCTTCCACTATTTCCTCCCACAGTATATTCACAGAGCAGCTAGGGTGATGTTTTTTAAAAAGTCAGGTAATGTACCTTCTATATTGAACACTAACTGGCATGGCAGGCTAGTTCTTGGTGGGAGGCCTCTGATACTCCCCATGTATGCTTCTTTGTAAGTTGCTTGAGTGTCTTTATAACATGGCATATAGTTTTCTCCAGAATGATTGACTCAAGAGAGAGGGGAAGCACAAGCTGTCTTTTTTATGACCTAGTCTCAGAAGTCACGCAGCATCCTCTTATCACATTCTATTTATTAGAATCAAGTCCCTAAATCTGGCCTGCATTTCACAGGAGAAGAATTAGACTTCTCTTTTTGAAGGGAGAGGTATTACAGAATTTACAGACAAATATAAAATCACCACAATTTGTTCCTCATATTCTTTTCTCCTTTCTTTACCCTCTTCCTTGTGTACTCAACCACAGCCATGTTTGTGTTAACTATTCTTAAAACAGGACAGGGATGTTGCTACTTCAGGTCATGCACATTTGCTGGTCATTCCACCTTAAAGAGTTTCCCTCCAGACAGCCACATGACTCATTTACTCACCCTTTATATCCCTGCTCATCATGGAGGGCTTTCCTGACCATTGTAGCTAAAATAGCATTTTTTTCTCCTTCTACCTCTCTCTCTATCTGCTTTATTTTGCCTTGGTTTTTTTCAGAGTTCATATACATTCGTATATACCTACTCTTCCTGCTCTTAAATATAAACTCCCTGAAAGTCCGGACTTGGTGTTTTTCATTCATTCCTCTAAACTCATTGCCTTGAACATTTGCCAGATACATTGTAGATACTTGATACATATTTTTTCATTGAATGAACACATTGAATTACTCTGTTCATAATTATCTTGGTGGACATATTTACCACATGATAGGTACATGTGGGAATATTTGAGGGAATCACATTTTCAGTAAAGTAATTGAGAAGAAAAGATTGTATAGGTGGCTTTGCTAACAACTTTTTTCTTGAATTTGGTCAGTATCTCTTTTTATATACTTACATGGCATTTTATCCAAAATTATAGTCATAGGCCTTCAAATAAGTTATCAGAAAGTTAATTCTCAAACTTCCAAAAGGCTTTTGGGATTGATATTAAATTGTAGCATTTCACCAAAGCATATATTATATAATCATTAAAAGCATTATACGGGGCAGCTTTGGTGGCGCAGCAGTTTAGAGCCACCTGCAGCCTGGGGTGTGATCCTGGAGACCCAGGTTTGAGTCCCACATCGGGCTTCCTGCGTGGAGCCTGCTTCTTCCTCTGCCTGTGTCTCTGCCTCTCTCTTCGCTCTCTCTGAATGAATAAATAAATAAATCTTTAAAAAAAAAAAAGCATTATACTTAAAAATTTTTTCTTTCCACAAGCTCCCTTAATGAGCAGTCGACAATAAATGATGCTTTGATAGATAAGATAAAGTGAATAAACTCCCAAATTTTAAAAATGTATAGATGTATGTCAGTTAGAAACATTTTCATCTTAGTTAGAAACATTTTCATTTCATTCCAATTTCTGGGATCAAATCAAATCAATAACTTTTTGGTATTATTTTGTTTTTTTCATCTAAATTATGTATTGAGTAAAAAAATGTAAATTTGATATCCTTGGTATTTGCCTCTCTGGAAGCATTACCATTCTGCTTCTTTTAGGAAAACTTTGTGCTTAGCCTCAATGACTACTCCTTAGACATTAGTATTCTCTAACCATTTTAAAGAAGTTTTAAAAATCACTCTATGATATTAAGCACTAACATTTTTTGGTCTTTCTTAGGGCTTGAGTGAGATCTTGTATCTTAGAACAGCTTTCTGTATCTTGGCCTTTTTCTATTTCAAATGAATTATATTTTTGGTCAATAAAAATTTGTGTCAATTTAAACATTCTTTTGAAATAAACATATTAGCCTATATGGTCTTCATTTTCTTACTCTTTGCTAGCCAAAACTGAAAGAAAATGTGATAGCCCTCTTAACAGAGTTGTAAAGAACACTGTAATGCTAACCATGCATTATCAAGTTAGAGGATGAAATGTATGTATGGTGTGTGTGTGTACATAAATATAAATAGGTATCTCCCCAATGGTTTCAAGGACATTTGCTGCTGTATTTGGTTACAAGTAACAAGAAGCATAAAACAAAAAGGGTGTATTATTGTGTGGATATTCAGGAACATCTCACAGACCCTGAAGTGTAAGAAGAGATAAGAAACAAAAAAATTGGAAATGGATTGGAAAATTAGGAAGTCTTTTCATCTCTAACCTTTGCTTCTCTCAGGAGATGTGTCTTATTCTTCTCTTTCCGTAGAATAGTTTTAGCTGTTACTCTAACATGGTGGATGGAATATGGGTGACCCAGAGTTCCTGAGTTACAGCATCTCCATCCACCAGACCGGCCTGGAATTCCTTAATCGCAATTCCACGTCCTCAAGAGAGCGAATCTGATTGGTTAGGAGTCTGCTTTTTAGCCAATCAGCTCTGCCCAGTTGTGTGCAGTGAAGACAGGCCTTCGGGGAACCCCCAGTCAGTGAACTGGAACCCCAGTCAGTGAACAGGGCAGGCATTTTCTAGAGAAAAGGGGGTAGGCAGCAATCCAACTACTCCTGCTTTTCTTTAAGTTTTCTTTTTAAAAATTGAGAAGTGGTCCTATATATAATGATACCATGAAATTAATTTTAAAATTAAGCACTTGCCCTAAGCAAGCAGATTATTATGCAGGCTAATATTGATTGAAGGCTCTCTTTCTGCCCATTCAATCATCAAATGTCACTGATTTAAAATCAAACTCAGTTTATTGTATACTCCCCTGTGTGACTGCTTCCTAGTGCTAGCTGATGTTTGTGGAGTTTGGCCCATGTGCTGAGCATATAGCTCTCTGCAAGACACTTAACATCACATTTAGTCTTCATAATTTCTTATGAATATAAAACTGGGGCTCGAAGCAGTTAAATATCTTATCTAAAGATACAATCCTAGGTCATGGGTTGGAATTCTAACTCTTGTTACTATCTTTGATCTCTTATTTACAATTAGTAAGGGATAAAACAATAAGCTAAATGGTACCATGAGGCACATCCAGAACACGGGACATTATATAGGACAGCTAGTCTAGTCTCTTTAACAAAGGGATGTCATTTAAAAAAAGAAAAAAAAGAGAGTGCCTCATTAAAAGGATCTGATGAGACATAGGGGAAAAAATGCAGTATGTTGCCCTGGATTGAATATTTATTTAAGTAAATCAACTTTAAAAAAATTGTAAAACACATTGTTGGGTCATTGGGGAAATTTGAGTATGTTTCCAGAATTAGACAAGAAAAAATTTACTGAAATACTTGTCTGAAAAAGCAGACTTTAGAGCTAGGTATGATCTTATTTTGATGAAAATAAATATGTGCATTTAGAATGGGATCTGGAAGTATTTGCTTTAAGGTGTTATAGTGCTGATTTCTAAGCAGTAGAAATATGATATTTGAATTTTTCATATGTGCTTCTCTGTATTTGAATTTTTTTCACATCACACATGTACTACTTATGCATTAATAAAATGTGATTAAAAAAAAAAAAGAGTGCAAGCACTGGATTTAGAATGTCTTGGTTCTGGTCCTGGCGCTGGTACTAATTTAATACTGTGACCTTGGGCACATTATTTACTTCTGTAAGCCTTGCTTTTCTTTTCTTTTTTTTATAATAAATTTATTTTTTATTGGTGTTCAATTTGCCAACATACAGAATAACACCCAGTGCTCATCCCATCAAGTGCCCCCCTCAGTGCCCGTCACCCATTCACCCCCACCCCCCGCCCTCCTCCCCTTCCACCACCCCTAGTTGATTCCCCAGAGTTAGAGTCTTTAGTTTCTGTCTCCCTTTCTGATATTTCCCACACATTTCTTCTCCCTTCCCTTATATTCCCTTTCACTATTATTTATATTCCCCAAATGAATGAGAACATACACTGTTTGTCCTTCTCCGATTGACTTACTTCACTCAGCATAATACCCTCCAGTTCCATCCACGTTGAAGCAAATGGTGGGTATTTGTCATTTCTAATAGCTGAGTAATATTCCATTGTATACATTAACCACATCTTCTTTATCCATTCATCTTTCGATGGACACCGAGGCTCCTTCCACAGTTTGGCTATTGTGGACATTGCTGCTAGAAACATCGGGGTGCAGGTGTCCCGGCGTTTCATTGCATCTGTATCTTTGGGGTAAATCCCCAACAGTGCAATTGCTGGGTCGTAGGGCAGGTCTATTTTTAACTCTTTGAGGAACCTCCACACAGTTTTCCAGAGTGGCTGCACCAGGTCACATTCCCACCAACAGTGTAAGAGGGTTCCCTTTTCTCCACATCCTCTCCAACATTTGTGGTTTCCTGCCTTGTTAATTTTCCCCATTCTCACTGGTGTGAGGTGGTATCTCATTGTAGTTTTGATTTGTATTTCCCTGATGGCAAGTGATGCAGAGCATTTTCTCATGTGCATGTTGGCCATGTCTATGTCTTCCTCTGTGAGATTTCTCTTCATGTCTTTTGCCCATTTCATGATTGGATTGTTTGTTTCTTTGGTGTTGAGTTTAAGAAGTTCTTTATAGATCTTGAAACTAGCCCTTTATCTGATACGTCATTTGCAAATATCCTCTCCCATTCTGTAGGTTGTCTTTGAGTTTTGTTGACTGTATCCTTTGCTGTGCAAAAGCTTCTTATCTTGATGAAGTCCCAATAGTTCATTTTTGCTTTTGTTTCTTTTGCCTTCGTGGATGTATCTTGCAAGAAGTTACTGTGGCTGAGTTCAAAAAGGGTGTTGCCTGTGTTCTTCTCTAGGATTTTGATGGAATCTTGTCTCACATTTAGATCTTTCATCCATTTTGAGTTTATCTTTGTGTATGGTGCAAGAGAGTGGTCTAGTTTCATTCTTCTGCATGTGGATGTCCAATTTTCCCAGCACCATTTATTGAAGAGACTGTCTTTCTTCCAATGGATAGTCTTTCCTCCTTTGTCGAATATTAGTTGACCATAAAGTTCAGGGTCCACTTCTGGGTTCTCTATTCTGTTCCACTGATCTATGTGTCTGTTTTTGTGCCAGTACCACACTGTCTTGATGACCACAGCTTTGTAGTACAACCTGAAATCTGGCATTGTGATGCCCCCAGATATGGTTTTCTTTTTTAAAATTCCCCTGGCTATTTGGGATCTTTTCTGATTCCACACAAATCTTAAAATAATTTTCTAACTCTCTGAAGAAAGTCCATGGTATTTTGATAGGGATTGCATTAAAAGTGTACATTGCCCTGGGTAACATCGACATTTTCACAATATTAATTCTGCCAATCCATGAGCATGGAATATTTTTCCATCTCTTTGTGTCTTCCTCAATTTTTTTCAGAAGTGTTCTATATGTTTTTAGGGTATAGATCCTTTACCTCTTTGGTTAGGTTTATTCCTAGGTATCTTATGCTTTTGGGTGCAATTGTAAATGGGATTGACTCCTTAATTTCTCTTTCTTCAGTCTCATTGTTAGTGTATAGAAATGCCACTGATTTCTGGGCATTGATTTTGTATCCTGCCATGCTGCCAAATTGCTGTATGAGTTCTAGCCATCTTGGGGTGGAGGCTTTTGTGTTTTCTATGTAGAGTATCATGTCATTGGCGAAGAGGGAGAGTTTGACTTCTTTGCCAATTTGAATGCCTTTAATGTCTTTTTGTTGTCTGATTGTTGAGGCTAGGACTTCCAGTACTATGTTGAATAGCAGTGGTGAGAGTGGACATCCCTGTCTTGTTCTTGATCTTAGGGGAAAGGCTCCCAGTGCTTCCCCATTGAGAATGATATTTTCTGTGAAGCCTTGCTTTTCTTAAGCCTGAATGGGCACTGATCTTGGGATACCTTCATACAGTTACTGTGAGGATCAGAGCGATGACAAATGGAAAGTGAATAACACAAAGTCCATTACCTAGTCACGGCCTAAAAAATGTTAATTGTTATTACTATGTGCAAGTGTCACCAACAAACATTTGAATATAACCTTTATCTAAGAAAATAAGAGATCAATACCAGAGTCTGGCTCTGTGCTGGGTGCAGAGCCTGCTTAAGATTTGGTTTCTCTCTCTCTCTCTCTCTCCCTTTCCCTCTGCCCTTCCACCCTCTTCCCTGTTCACACACTCTCTCAGTCTAAAAGAAAGAAAGAAAGAAAGAAAGAAAGAAAGAAAGAAAGAAAGAAAGAAAGAAAAGAGAAAGAAAGAAATCATGGCTTTGGGGCATATCGAAGCATATTATAGAGTGAGACGTCCATGAATGGGTCTCCTTAGCTTAATATGCTAAGGGCCTTTCTTTATGGCCTAACTGCATATCAAATAAGTGGCCTGAACCAAAGCACACTCTGTTCCTAATGGTCTGTGGGATTCAGACACATGCCAATGCATGTAAAGCATCTGATGAACTCGGGGGTTTATCCAAAGCATGCTTCTCTTCAGTACCCTTAATCATCCTTCTAAGGTTTAAATTTCACAAAAAGGAATTTAACCATGACAAGGGCACTACTACTTACTATTTATATTACAGAGCTGCACCATCTGTCTTACAACCACAATTTTGTAAATTGTTTTTGATGACATATTGTAGGATTGCCCTGTATATGTAGTTCATGATGAAACCCTTCAGTGAGTCCTCTTTGGTTCAATCGAAATCAACATATTAATGACTTAAAGCAGAAAGGCAGCATCCACACTCTGCTTGATGAATTAGGGATGCAGATTGCAAATTTCATGAGGTGAAGGTTTGTTTCCATTAGACTGACATCCAGAATCTGCGTTATTATTTTAGATCACCTTGAGTCAGGTAATCTTAATTGTCCACATGCCAGTGAAGGCCTTCAGGAGTCAAATCAAGTTCAGAGGAATTATTATTAGTTCCACATCTTACCCTTCACTCTCTTCTTCCCGTAAGATGTCCTGGTAAACATCAACAAAATATAATTCGATTATATGTAGGAATAAATGTAAGATGGATCTACTAATGGTTAAAAAACGGTGGTGAAGAAATTTTGTCTGTCAGTCAATTAATCATATCAATATCTTAACAAGACAACAAAAGACTAGAAGAAGTGGGGATACTTCAACCTTAAAGAAGAAATGGAAAAAAAAAAAAAAAAAAAAAAAAAAAAAAAAAAAAAAAAGAAGAAATGGGGCAGTGGTCTTCTGTATTTGTTTAATTAACACCAGTTGCCCTAACAGTTAAACCCCGAAATCCCAATAATTTAACCCAATACAAACTTACTTCTTGCTCCTGTCACAGTCCATTGAAGGGTTCCCTGGTCAGCAACCTTCCATAGGTTTAATCAAGGATCCAGGCTCCTTCTATGTTACATGGTCCTCACAATGATTTAATATCTACTTTGGTCTGGAGGAAGCTTCTATCATGTTCTGTGGGGAAGAAATAGACATGAACTAATGAAGGGGGATGGGAAATATGGCCTGTGGACGGGAAGTCATTGAACAGCCACACTATAGAAAGGGAACACAAATGTGGGAGGTCAGTTAAACATCTTTGCTTCCTTTTCCTTCTCTGCTACCTTTTAGTAGCAGATGCCTCCCGTGTGGAGGTGGTAGTGATGGTAAAGCCTTTTGTGGCACGTCAGTAATACAGTTTCAGAAGGCCCAGTTAACGATATGGTTATTGACATCACCAAGCATTACCCAATCCAATAAACATTTGTTAAGAATCTAGTATGTGCCAGATTCTACTGGGTACTAAGGAAGAGAAAGATGAATGGACTTGGTCTGAAGGAAAAGTGAGGAGACAGATACACGCATAATTAACATTAATTGAAAGTGAGATAAAAGTACCACAACTTGAAGTATAAATCAAAAGGGTTAGTAAATGCCAACCAGGAAGACATTAAATCTTGAATAGTGAGCAGAGAAACCTGATCTCCATGCAAGATGCTGTTGTTTTACTTAAGACCTACTCCCAACTCAGGTAGAGATTGTTGAAATAATACGAAGATCACAAAAAATGAAAACACACTCCAGGCTCAGGAGGAAGGGGGCCTTCAGCAGTTGAATGATGGCAGAGGCCCTCTGATTCCTTTTCTTTCTGCTTTTCTTCATCCCTCTCTGTTTCTGCTAGCTTCCACTTTCACTTGGCCTTGTAGTGTTGCTAGCCTTAGCCTGATAGAACTTTTTGGGTCTAGTGTTCAGTATCATTCTATGCAGTCCCTATATTTTGTAAAGGCCTGATGGGCAGCTAATCAGCGATAGGCTGGCCTTGGGTCAGCCATTGTTGAGGAAGCATGAGTGTGCAAAAAGGTGGGATCACATGGCTGTTGAGCTGCCCCTTGCAGGAATTGTGATAGGGGCAAGCAGATTAACTGCCTAGTACAGGAGGCAATGTGTAATTCAACATTAAAAGACATACTGAATTTCAAATGGAGGGTGAAGGCTAGAGGACATTTTTGACTTGGGCAGGGTATGAACAAAGGCAAGAAAGAAGTCTAGTCCAAGTATATTTGGGGAAGAATTAGGTGGTGTCTGGAGTGATAGGAGTATAGACAAAAGGTAAAAAGCATAATGCTCTCATGGGTGATATGAGTATTCAGCAGGATTTCTTCATGGGTAACTTGTCATCTAGCATCTTAATGGTCACAAAAAGACTCTTGGTATGGTACGGTTCACTGTAAGAGAAGGAAGCGTAGTAGAGTAAAAAGAAAAGTATCTCAAGCTTTCAAATCAGGCAGATCTGGGTTCAAGTCCTGACTCTGCCATTTTCTAGCTGTATGTCTTGGGCAGGTTACTTAACTACTCTAAACCTCAGTTTTCTGGGCAATGTGATTTACTGTTGGCCAGTGCTCCGAGGTATGGCATAATGACTGGAGGAGGTGTGGATAGGCTATGTGTCCATTAATCTGTCAGGCCAGTGGCATAGTCACTATGGAGTTATTGGAATGTCATCCTATTCTTAGGTTTGTGGTAAGAATTAAATGGCGTAACATTTGTAAAATGCTTAGCAAAGTGCTTGGCACATAGCATATAGTCATTACACATTAGTTTTTGTAGTTTTTTTCTTTCTTCTATTTCTCTCTGAAAATTTTAAATCTTCAATATGATGATGATAGCTTGAATTGGAGAGTCTTTGAACTGGCTAGTTGTATGAAGACTATCTAAGATACCTCAGCAGCATCCCCTTTCCTTTCCTCCCCCTTCCTACCCCCTCCAACCCAGCACATATAGGTAAGGAAACTCCTCACTGCTATATCAGAGGGATTAATCTTTTCAATAATGACTCATGCCCAAGGTTATGGATGTAAATTCTACAGTTGCCCAGTCATCACTCCTGAATCTTTTAATACCTCAACTACATACCGAGTTTTTAGAACTTGGTTGTATTATCTTATTTTAGTGATTCCTTACTTTTGCAGTTGACAGAGGACAAACTCATGGATAGACTTTAGATAGGCTCACATCATTATGATAATAAGCTGTCAAGGGGGAAACGAAGTCATCAGGAACATCTGGTGTTACCTTCAGAAGAAGCTACTAATATTAATTTCAGTCAAGAAAGAGAAAATGGAATCTGTGATAGGCCCAGGCTACAAATAAAGCAAGAATGTGGTCCTAGATTTACTCAATTTTGTAGATTAAAAGGAATCCAGTAATTTTGAATTTCTGAGCATGAGTATACTATTTGGAGTGTAAAACAAAACAAAAAAATTCATAGGCTTTTGAATTCTGTGGCTGTAACCCTCACGGTTTGCAGTGAGAAGTGATCCTGGTAATTCCTGGGGCCCCTATTATTGTGGGGGGGGGGTGATTAACAGTATTACATAGAAAGTATCATATTGTCTCCTTTTTTAAAACCCAAGAGGTTTGAATATTCTTATTGCTACAGCTTGAAGAAGAATGCTGTTCTTGTACAGAGAATACTGATTCACAACAGTGTTTAGCAAGAACAAGATATAAAATTTGAAAGATAATGCAAAAAACATAAGCCCCCTTTCTTGCACTTGGGACCCTCTCTAAGGCCTTTGAGCAGAGATGAGTGGAGTAAGAGAACCAAGTTCAAGGTCAGTAAGCTGCAGGCCTGTGGACTCCTTGGTGTTCTACAAGAACCCAGCTTCTTCCCACTCCCTCTTTCTGTTCCACCTACATTTTCATAAATCTCTATTGAAGTGAGAGCACTTATTATGCTCCTTGCCCCAGGCACAGAGCTCTCAGGGTGACAAGGAGCTGCAACATTACTCTGTCATTCTCAAGAACTGACTAGACCATCAGACTAGTACATGTCAGAAAATGTAGAATGAGGGCAACGCAGAGGTCTAACAAGGATGCCAACTGGACCAGAATTAAACTCTCTGGTTAAGATTATCATGAGTTCCATAGTGAGGCAGAACTGGAGACTGATTCCAGAATCACTCTTTCTTACAGTGTAGTGTATACAAGTGTGTGAAGTAAACGGAATGGAATTCTCATTACTGACTGTGGTTTTGTTGTTTTTAGTAAGTCCCTCAGTTTTCTTCATCCTAAGATAAGATTTAAAACCCTAATTGTTTATTTGTGATTCCTGAGTTGTTGTATGTACCTGACCTTGTAATTCAATGTTTGGATGCCCGGAGTGAGCCAAACCAAGCGAGACATCGACAGACTGACGAATTTGCAGGACTTATTTCAACACTAGTATGTGACTAGTACATTAAGAAGATCAATAATCACTATTTTCTTGTTTTTGACACTTCATCTCACGATGTTGGGGTTGGGCATAGTCAGGTGCAAGTGCAAGAAAGTGGAGCCACTAACTGCCTAATATTTAAGAACTGTGTCGTCCATAAAGCACAACTACACAAAAATTGATTGCAAAGCCCTTGCTCTTGAGAAGTGCCATGATTACCACTAAAGGTGCCTCTAAAATTTGTGTTGATTGTAATTCTCTTTTAGCTTCTCTTCTAGAAAGGAACCAAACCCTATAATTATGTCCCTCTAAAGAAGTTTATTACTAATCTATTTTCTGATCTTTATTACTGCAAACTTGTCTGTAAATCTGCAAGGAATATCGTCAAATATCTTTACCCTCAGGCCTTTCTCTCCAAAGATTCCAAATCTTGTTATGCCACCTCCACTGGAAATTTTAGTGTTAGAAGACTTCCCTGATCCATGTGCTCATGCAGATCAAACTGTGATTAACTGTGTGGAATCCCACGTAGCAAATCTTAAAATAGACATGGAGGAGATAGAAAACCATTCCGGGGAATTCAAGTCAGTCAACATGATTTATCATTCATAAACGATCCCTTTTATGGTAACCTGAGAGTTATTCTGGAAAATAATTATTATCTTTTTTTTTTAAGCCCCAATACTCACAACACATTCAGGAATTATTTGTGTGGAGGCAGAAGCTTTAGCTCTTGATGGTGAATTCTGATTTTTATATCACTCATTGTAAGGAAGAATGGGATAAATTGATTGGCAGATATGCCAAAGGCATGTGTTTTTCAACACAAAAGTGAGCATGGACTCCTGATATTTGATTGATTATTGATCATTGCATAACAGGAATTTGAATGATCATTCAAATTTGGGGGAGTTTGATGATGGTATCCTGTGTTTCGAAACAACTAGCATTTTGAATTATGTAATCCCAGGCCTCTGCATAAAAGAAAAAAAAAACAGTGTTATTTGCAACATACAGATGACAAAACTATCTGGTAAAATCTTTGCACTTACTTCAGGAGGCCCTACGGAGTGATAAATGTAGGATCCCTACTAGGGTTTTGGTAGTTGTTGGTGGGGACTGGGAAGGACAGCCCTGCCCGTTGTGGAGCAGTGTTGCTCAACCCTAAGTGAAGGACCAGGATCTCTGCTGTAAGTAGTAGCAGGAGCAGCGGCCATAAGAACCATTGTGAAATTAAGAGAGAGACAGGCCTTTCCCTGTTCTGAAGCGTTACATAAGCGCCTTGGATTCCATAATGCTCAAAGGAGAGGCTTCTAAAATATGCCACCCCGCCCTGATGAGGGAAACTTGGTGTTAGAATTAATTTAATTTAAAGATCAACACATTTTTGGAATGCTTCTTGTTCCCAAGTATTATCGGGTGAATCCTATACTCTTTACACAAGATAACAATTTCTTTTTTAGAGAAGTTACACAATCTCTCTTTGTAGGCTCGGTATCAGAGCATTCTCTTATTTTTAGTTGTAGGATTTGTGCTGCAGAGTTCTTTATGGATAAAAACATCATTACTTCGTAGACTTCTATTTTTACAATTCACAAACACACTTCCATTAATTCTTACTTCAGTTTTCCAACTTTGTTGGCTTTTTCTTTGGACTTCCTTTTCAAAGCTGGCTTTAAACAGACCAAATTTTTGTGTTAATCTCTGTCTATTGTTCAGTAACGGGGATCATTAATTCACTAATAGCATTGGAGAGGTGCTAAAGTTTTTCAAAACTGCAGATTGACCTAATTAATGTCTTTTCTGAATTGTGCTAATTCCCCCATTAACCACTCTGGGGCCTCTTAAAACTCCCCAGTCTCTGCTGCCATCTATTCAGAAGTGTTGTGCACTTAGAACAGGTTGTGATTGCCTTGATTATTTGTAAAATAGCAGTGTTTTTAAAATGTTTGCAAAAGTGTTTTCCTTCTTGTCATTTATTGCTTGGGTTATTCACTTATAACTCTCACTTTTACTTTGCCAACTTTTAATTGTCTTCCATTATGCTTTCCTGTACTCACCCAGGTCTGCCTACCACCGCCACCCAGCAGCTACTATTACTCAGTGATTGACAGTGAAGAGGATTAAGCATAGGCCTAGATCAGAAATATTCTCAGAATGACACTGATTAAAGATAATTATTTCGCAGAAAGAAGAGACTAGAGATTAGTGCCAGAATCATTGTATAGCTTTCATTGTTCATTATCGGGGACCATGTGTAGTAAGCCGTATGTACGGACAAGTTGTTTTGTCATTTCTGTGCCATATGTTCCTGGAACTATAGCTACCTGTGGATCTTGAGATGGGGGTGCTGAGATTAATACTTGAGTGATGAGGATGTGAGCATTAAGTAAGCAGCCTTTTGGCAGAATGAGGACTTAAAGCCCATTGTTGTCCGTGTGGCTTCTGTGCTACACAAGTACATAGATAACACAAACTGCTCTTTCTTATTTTATTTTCTAACATCGTGCTTAGTCACAAAATGTGATTTCATTTTCACATGCCAGACTTTCTCACCTGTGTGTCAATCAATTCTGTATTGGCAGCTAAGGACTGAATAAAAAAGTGGAAGGAAACATAAACCTCGTCTAAGAAAAATGCACATGTCCATTTGATGATTTGTTTGATAAATAGTCTAGATTTGGAGATGATTGTTGGTTCCTCAACATTTTTTCTCATCTCTGTCCTCTTTGTTTTTCAGAGTGCTGTATTAACCGTGTTTCTGATGTTTTGACATCTGGTGCCTTGCTGACCCTGGAGAGACCATGCCTCCGGGGCCAGCCAGTTCCTGCAGACAGTGAACAGCTGGCCTGTAAGTGAGCCTTTCATACACAAACCAAGTCCGGAGCCCACAGGCCCAGCTACCCACCTGGGACGGTATTCCTCTATCCTAGTCATCCCAGGGCCAGGTACTGAAATCCCAGAACCTGCTGAAATTATTCAAACTAGCCAATCCTAAACCTGTTTAACCTGTCTCACCGGTTACTTCCTATAGAAACAACAATAAAGGCTCTTGTCCACATTTTCCCCTTGCTTCCTCTGCCTCCTGATGGGCCTGTGCTTCCCTGTGTGCCCCCTGAGGTGTAGCAGGGCCTGTAAGTATAGTAAGTATCTTTTTAAAAAGATTTTATTTATTTATTTTAGAGAAAGAAAGAGAGTGCAAGTGGGGGGCGGGGAGGGGCAGAGGGAGGAGAGAGAGAATCCCAAGCAAACTCTGTGCTGTGTGTGGAGCCCGATGCAGGCTCGATCCCAAGATCCTGAGATCAAAACCTGAGCTGAAATCAATAGTTGGACACTTAACTGGCTGAGCCACTTAGATGCTCCAAAGACTGTCTTTTTAATGGTGGCATCCTCTGATCTGCTGGCCTCATTAGAGCTGAATACGGATAAAACTTCCATTTTACAACAGGTACCTATTATCTTAAAAAATAATAGTGGATTTAATCACATTAATTTTCATGATCTAATTCCTTCCCTTTCTGCCCTCTACCTGCTAGCATGCGTTGGAGGACAGACATTTTGTTTCTTTGGTGTACTGATGGATTCTAAGGGTGTCGAACGGTGACTGGGCTGGAGTACATGCTCAGTAAATGTTAAATTGAACTAACTACTTATTTGATTTCTTTTCTTTTTTTTTAAGATTTTTTTTACCTATTCATGAGAGACAAAGACAGGGAGAGAGGGAGAGAGAGAGAGAGAGAGAGAGTGAGAGAGAGGCAGAGACATAGGCAGAGGGAGAAGCAGGTTCCTTGCAGGAGCCCCATGTGGAACTCAATCCCAGGACCCCAGGATCACAGTCTGAACTGAAGGCAGATGCTCAACCACTGAGCCACTCAGGCGTCCCTTGATTTCTTTTCTTATCTTTTCTCCAGAGCTGCTTTGCAGAGACTAGCCAAGTTGTGCCTATTGCAAGGATCAAGCAAAGAAGAAATTCTGGAGATCCCTGAGTGGCTCAGCAGTTTAGCGCCTGCCTTTGGCCCAGAGCATGATCCTGGAGTCCGGGGATCAAGTCCCACATCCCGCTCCCTGCATGGAGCCTGCTTCTCCCTCTGCCTGTGTCTCCTCCTCTGTGTGTGTGTGTGTCTCTCATGAATAAATAAATAAATAAATAAATAAATAAATAAATAAATAAAATCTTAAAAAAAAAGAAGAAGAAATTCTGTATTGTATTGTGTTTTTGACATACACAGAAGAAGCAAACATAAAATCCCAAAGGGTGTCTTCCATTCAGTTTCAGTTCGCAGTACAGTAGCTGCCCTTGCCTGTGTGTACTGTCTGCACACAAGCCTGAATTTTGGCCCTGACAACAGGCTGGCTGAGGGATCCTGAATAAGACCTATCACTTCTCAGGCTCTTTGGTGTACTTGTAAACTGAGGGGATGGACTAGATAAGCAAACGTTTACCACGATAAATAACTTTTTCTTTTTTTTAAGATTTTATTTATTTATTCATGAGAGATACAGAGAGGGAGGCAGAGACATAGGCAGAGGGAGAAGCAGGCTCCATGCAGGGAGCCCAACATGGGACTCCATCCCAGGACCCCAGGCTCACAATCTGAGCCAAAGGCAGACACTCAACCACTGAGCCACCAGGTGCCTACTAAATAATTTTTTATGAATTTTTCCCTTTAGCAATAGAAAGTCAGTAAGTATTGTCCTCTTTATTTTAAAGATGAAAACTTGGGGCTGAGAGAAATGACATACATTTCCCAATGCCAGACGGTTCATAAATGAGAAATAAAGATTTAAATCCTTTAGAGTTAGTCTGTGCCCCTAGACTTATGTTCTTTCCCTCTCAAATTTTTAAAAAGTATGATATGCTTAGAAAAGTATGCAGATCGCATATGGATAGCAATAAATGATCACAAAATGATGTTGTGTGAAACTATAACTCTTGTCAAGAAATAGAAAAATCCCAGAAGTACTCCCTCTGTTGCAGTCCCAGTCAATCGCTTTTCCTTCCACCATCCCCAAAGGTACACCACATCCCGAATTCTAAAATCACAGTTTAGTTTTGCCTGTTTTTGAGGCAAATATAAATGTAAAGGATTTCCTAGTTACATTTGTTTGTCTGGCTCTTTGGCCCAACATAATGTTTATAAAATTTACTGGTTGTATTGTATGTAAGTGCAGTTTGTCATCTGACATCCTCTTATACAAATATTCTGTAAAATATTTATTCATTGTACTATTGATGAACATTTGGGTTGTTTGTAGTTTGGAGCTATTATGACTAATACCACTCTGAACTTCTCGCACGTAATTTTGGTGTACACGTGCATGCAATTCATTCGAGTACATACCTAGGAGTGAAATTTCTATATCCGAACGTATCCTCATCTTTCCTACCAGCAGTATTCACCTCTTTACCACATTGGTACCATCAGCCTTTTTCCATTTTGTCTTCTACTGGACAGTTGTTTTTAATTAGACCTGAGTTTGTGTTTTCCTGATGACTAATGAGATGAAGTATTTTTTCTTATATTTCTTAGTCATTGAATATCTTCTTTTTGAAGTATGTCAAGTCTCTTCCCCATTTTTCTTTTGAGTTGTCTATGTTTTTCTTATTGACTTGTAGAATTCTTTGTAAACTTTGGATATATTTGGTTTTGTGTATTTTGAGTCTGTTTTCCCACTGCAATAACGTTGCTCTATCACTTGGTTGGTAACATCAATACTGGAACTAATTTTGGTGCTCCAGTGTTGGGTAGACATAAGTTGGCTCAGTATTTATCTTTTTTGGTGTCATTACTAGGCATATTAAACTTCCCAGAGTAAATGTGGGTTGATTTCCTCAGCATTTTTTTTTTCTTGGTAAAGGTCTCTTCACATAGATGCGGGCTTTACAGAAGCTAAAAACCACTTTTTGGGATTCAAATTTTGGTAGGAGGAGTGAAGAGAAAGTGTGTGGATTCATTGACCTTGAAATAAAAAGTCCTTAGCTAAAAACATCAAGCTTTCCCTGCTTCCCCTCCCACCTGATCCTCATCTTCATCCTGACCCTCCCTTTATCTTGATCTCTTATCCTCACCTATGATAGGTGGTGGGGCCCTTTACCTACGGGTAAATTGAAGGTCAGGATTATAGTATCAAGGATGAAGGGAGTGTCAGGGATGAGCATGAGAATTTTAAAGTATATAATATGAAAATTTTAAAAGCTAAGAGATTAATTATTTGTAGGTGTAATTCAAAGGTTTAAGTTTCAAAATGGTGGTACCATGAACTCCACAGCATAGACCTGCACAGACACTAGGTGGAAGTGCGAGTCGGTGCAGTGAGATACCAGGCTACTACATGTAGAGCCTCTAGACATCTCTCCGTAGGCCCTGGTTGAATGGAGCCTGCCTGTACTTACACATTGTTGGAAGTTCCAACCTATTCACATATTAGCTGTCTCTTATTTCCTCATGGTATGACTTGGCATTTGATATATTTAATATGCCTAAATTGAATGCCTATAATTTACTATCTCCATATGGAAGCTGCTCAAGAAACCAAAATCACAGGCTTTGAAGCTCAAATTACCTTAGATTATCGGGTTCAGGGGGTCTTATTTTAATTTTTTTTAAGATTTTATTTATTTATTCATGAGAGACACAGAAAGAGAGGCAGAGACACAGGCGGAGGGAGAAGCAGGCTCCATGCAGGGAGCTCGATGCGGGGCTGCGGGATCCCGGGACTCAGGGATCATTCCCTGAGCTGAAGGCAGATGCTCAACTGCTGAGCCTCCCAGGCATCCCATGGTTCAGGGGATTTAAACCAGGATTCTTGAATAGGCTTCTGTTGATTGATTCCTGCCATCATATGTGTGTGGATTCCTGCCTCTGCATGCGTGTATGTGAATTTTTCTGGGAAGGGTGCATAGCTTTTGTAAGATATTCATAGGGGTCTGTGATTCCCTATCTATGCCTTGAACTAGTCTAGTTCAACACCTTCTTTTGGTGAGAAAACTGATGTACTTAAGGTGTGACATCTAATGAGTAACCAGAGCCAGGCATCACTGTTCCCGACTTGGATGGACACTTCGGTCAGAACTAGAGATAGGGATATACCTCCTGGTTCCCATGAATGCGATTAGACTTTTTTTTTTTTCTATCAAAACTCACCTTCAATTTTAAGAGGATTCAGTGGAAATAGAGGATTTAATATACGAAACATCGCTTTATTGCCACGCCATCCATTTATTTTGTAACTTGGGGGAAGGAAGCCTGTAATTAGAGTTAACAGTAGTTCTTCTGATTAATAAGTCCTATCTGCTCTCACACTGGGCTAGGGTTCCCTCGAGTGCTGGGACATGTTTTATTACCCTGGAAGGGCTGTTGCCGCTCACCTCTTGTCACTTGAATCAGTTGCCTGCTGGCCTGGCACTCCGTTCTGTGTGGCAGAGCCTTACTGAGTCTGCATGATAATGGGCCTTTTAAATCCTAAACAATAAACATCCATTTTACCACTCCACCCAGCACAGAAATGCTCTTTAACCTCAAATCAGCCACAAATAAGACTTGGAAATCAGTTCATTGTGCATCGGCTTCCTGCCTGGCTCACGCTTTGCAGCAAATAATTTTAGTAAAATATCTGCAGAGCATGTGTGTTTTGAATATGCACAAGTTGAGGTATTGTGTGTAATGGGGTCTTCAACCCTTTTGCGACATTCCTGTTTTTATCCATAGAACACACTCTGTTGAGCAAAGTGGATTATTTATGCATTGATACCTAGGATAAGCCCTGAGGTGGGCTTTGGGGGTGAGGAAAAGCCTTTGGTGATTTCTCCTAAATTTGGGAAGAATTTTCAGTACCCCAAAGTCCTCTGGTTGAGAAATTATGTTTCATGGAAAAGCAATTTATGATATTTGTGCTGCTCAGATTCATTAGAATATTCTCATGCATAAGGTGTCAGTTGTTGGCGGAGCCTGTATGAGTGCATTTGGGCCTGCAAAGGAATATCTTGTCAGGTTGAGACAGAAGATCAAATGGTTATGTCTCAAATTCCCTTCTGCTGGGGTTTGAAGTTTGAGCCAGGCTTTCTTCTTCATATCTCCTAGGCCAGGGTTCCATTATTTCAACACGCTCTGATGCTCCTGGGAGCTTCCAATTTCTTAAAATTCATGAGAACTCGAGGCCAGGAGGGGCAAGCCTCAAATGTTTTCACTTAGAGGACCACTCTGGGAGGCAAAGAGCCTTGTCCCAACTGTTGCTGTTGTGATGACTCTCCCTCTCCCTCCACTGCCTTGACAGTGCTGCAATTAAGGGCAAAACTGATGCTGCTTTGGGGAATTTCAAGGAGCTGATGTGTGTTTTTCATTAGCATAAGAAAATTAGTAACTTATGCCAGAAACTGCAGCATTGGCTCTGTTAAACTATAATATAAACCTTAATATGCAGGAGACCAACCCAAAACAACATGGGGGTCCTCTTGGCCCACACCAAGATGGATGTTTTAGAGCAGGGATGGGTGGCACAGCCACAGAAGATCAACTAACCTTTTAATGATATTCATCCATTCTCTCTCTCTCTCTCTCCCTCCCCCCCCCTTTCTCTCCACACATTTACTTTCAAACAGAGCTTTTTCCTAGTTTTAATCATACATTCTAATTAAAAACGGGAGCCTCTCCAAGTTTATTGTATGCCTTTTATTTTATGTTTCGAGAGCTCATCTTGAAAAGAGAAACAGAGAGGGCACGTACCAAGGCTATTGTAAGCTACCAAATCTATTCTGAAGTCACGGCAGTGTATTTGAGATAGAGGCATGATATGATGATCTCCCTTATTGCAGTTATGATTAAACATAATGAGTCGGATCAGTCTGCAAGCTTATGACTATTCTGTGTTGTAAAATTGCCCAAGAGTAAAATGCAAATACAAACAAGGAGTTTTAATGAGCCAGGGTAATAAAAGATCCAGGCAACAGGAAGCTGGTGGCTGTGCATTGGTCCCTTCCCGATGGGTGGCTTGAACCGGACTCTTTCGGAGCAGGTCTGAGTTAGAGTGAATCACTTTCCAAACATCAAAATTAAAGTACAGAAGACTAGTTCCAAACTATATTATTCACTTAAAAAGAAATTTATTTCATGTTCATTCACGTGAGAAGCTCCATTGTACTAACTTGCGAGATACAAAAAGAAATGAAGCTGATTTTCTTACCATATTTTTTCTTTTGTGAGTTGCTTTAAATGTTTTGGCCATTTTAATTGACTATAACTGATAATACTGGGTTAAGAAAAAGGTCTTTTGGGAGCACTAGAACTCTTTCCTTTTTCCACAATCATGTTCTAATTGAAGTTTATACTAAGTCATCATCATGGGCTAAAATGTTTTTTTCTTTTTGTGGTGAAAACACTTCAGATTTACCTTCTTAGCAAATTTTAAGTATACAATACAGTATTGTTAACTATAGTCACCATGCTGCACATTAGATCTCCAGAAGGCATTCATCTTATATAACTGAAACTTTGTTCCCTTTGACCAACATCTCCCCACTTCCCCTCCACCCTTCCACCAACCACTCTGTCCCTGGCAACCACCATTCTACTCTTTGCTTCTATGAAACCAAAGTTTTCATACAATATAAATAATATTCTAATGGTCAGACTGAAATGAATTTCCGTCATCTTTTTGTAGAACAGCAAAAGCCCTTTAGCTTTCTTCTCCTTGAATACACATACTTTTGCCTGCATATAAATGCTCTAAAAGTGCCAAAGATGGACGGGCATAAATGGAACACTCAGGTTAATTCACATGTGGTCAGTTTTTCTTTTTAATATTTTGTATAAGAACTGGTTGGATTTTAGACTTAGGCAAAATGGAAAAAGCAGGTGATATGAGTCTGTTCACCTTGTGTTGTATCACCAAGGATCTGTGTTGCTGGTGAAGGTTCTATGATGGGTAAGGATAAACGTTTAATTCCTGACCTGGGAATATATTTTGTGTGGCTCAGGGCCATTCTGGGTATTATATATTTGTGAGGACGTTGGTGTGAAGCATTGAACATTTGCAAGAATGGGGGAGACACTTGACTTTTTCCTGGGCTAATCTAAGAATGCCTATATATCAGACATTTGGATTCTGATGGGAAACTCTCAGGGAAACCAGGATATAAACTGTCTTGCTTCAATATGATGCATAAACTTTTGGAAAAGAAGGTAGCTTTCTAGAATTGTTGGTGATTTATTTATTTATTTTTTACCTGAGATGCATACCCTAGAGCTTTGGGATTTAATTATATAGTCTCTTTTGTCTAAACTTCCTCTAGTCAGAAACATTTGATTCAGTAAAATGCATTAATCAAAAATAGATTCCAAAATGTGAAAGCAGTAAATGTAGTCACCGTTTTAGGAGATGCAACTCATCTCGCTTTCACACTTGGGGAACAAATATATTGTTAAGCAGGATTTTCTTCTTGTTTTGAAGCCAAAAATATAATTATCACTTGATAATTTATGGGGTGCCAACTCTTGAATGGCATCTAGTAAGCACTGAATTGCTTTAGGGGACAGAAACATTGTATCACCTGCAATTCATTAAAAGGTCACAGGCCATTGTCAAAAACAGCATGTTTGAGTTCCTTGCTGTCATTTGATAACATTGTGTTCTGTCTATGAAGATTCCAGAGTCTGTTTCTCTGGAATCCCCACTTCCTGGGAGCATGATGCTAAAGATCTACTATGAATTGACTATGAATTGGGATGTTTTAATGGAACCAAAGAGTGGCTTTTATTTCAGAGAGATGCCCTTTAAAGCTCCAGAGGACCCAAACCCACTGGCTTTCAATACATGTTGATCTGAAACACACAACATCTGATCAAACAACAATAAGAGACCTCATTGCTCACACAATTCCAGTGAGCAATTTCTTATTTTATGACTCTTGATTTAAAAAAAATTATTTTGTGCTATGATCTTTCAACCTTATGAATATACTAGAAACTTCAGAATAAATGAATATTCCCCTGCTGAAGGAAAACCATACTTTTGTGGGGTTAAAGTATATCTACAGGTAAAAATCTTGGGGATCCTACAAACATCAAGAATCAGTCCAAAAAAACTCACCTAAACTTAGATTGGAATATATTTTCATGGGGCTTAGGTAGAAATGTAAAGGTGTTAGAGAAAATTTGAAAAACCCATAAGAGTGGCAGCTGTTACTCTTTTAGCTTATTTCACCTTCTCTTTTGAGTCAGATTTCCCTGATGGCCTGTCTATCCTCCAACAACCTCTCAGTTTTTCCCTCAAAATGCACTACGGAGCATTGTAAGGTACACACATACACAGATAACATATGTAAAGAGTCACACATTTCCTAAAATGTTGACAGGTGTCTGCAATACTCATCATTGGAGATACTTACTGCTAAAGTTAAAGTACAATATTGAGATTGATAAAGATCAAAAGAGATGGGGGAAAAGAGACTTAGCTAGTTCATGTAACAGCTGCAACCATTCCCAAATGTTTTTCTGCATAATCATGCAAGAAATTCATCATGCATTTCCTATTAAATATTCATGCAACTTGCTCCATAGGAGGGCTGTGGTATTTATTAATTCCCTGGTGTTGGTACATTTTGGTACATCTACTGCCAGCAATAAATGTGTCATGCCTAGCAAATTCAATTCTTGGCAGAAAATATTAGAATATAATGCTTACTTACAGGATATTGCAAACTTTAATTATGCCTAGATGATTTTCAAGACCACCTTGAAAAAAGCAATTCCCTTTGCTTTTAGATGAAAGGAAGGGTCAATGGGGTGGGAAATGGATGGGTAGAGAGCATTTCATTTTAAGTGCCCCATCTTTGTGAGAGGTGATCCGTTTCTACACAAACTAGTAATTTCTGTAGAAAGAGTTGGGTCTAATGATTATCAGCAAGTGAAGTCATCTGCTCTTCTACACAATTGAAAGTTCCTTATCCTAAGATTTTATTAACTGAAGGGATGAAATACAAAAAGCTAATTATAAAAAATTGTCCCCCAAATTTGTCGGCATATAACATTATGAATCTCTAAGCTGGGATATACCAAAAAAGATTGACAAAAATCAAAATAAAGCTTATAGCTTGCACTTCAGAATGCTTTAACATGGATAGACACAGGGTAAGTTGACACTTGTTTCAGTAACACATTTAAAGAATGTCTATTTTGTGAATTACACAAGACCTGAAAAATGGAAAAAATGAAAAATGGAAGTAGAAGACACAGATTCTGTCCTTAGAGTGTTTATAGTCTAGTTGGGGGAGGAAAATATTCATCCAATGACCAGCTAGAGAAACCGACAAAATATTTGATCATGTAGAACTAATTAGCCATACTCATAATGTGCATCATATTTACCTTTCTAAAACACTTAAATACTTTTCTTATGACAACTACATCAAGGAGGAAGAGCAGATAATGTCCTCATTTATTAAGTGGGGAAAGTTGAATGGCTAGCCTGTGTTTATTCAGCCAGCTATTAAAGGGTTGTGGCTACAGCCAGTTATTTTGCCTTTTGGATACAGTGAGGTAAAACATCCCCAAAAGATCCTCAGGGGAGGTATTTCCCAGTAGCTCTTCTTTTATTCCATAAAAAAAGAAGCAAGAAAAGAAAATGTGTCTCAGAACCCATTTTAAAAAGAATATGGATCTTTGCTTCTGGTTACAATGAAGTAGTTTGTAACTAGCCACTCTCTAGCCAAAAACAAATAGAAACACTAGATAAAACAAAACAACTAGTTTCAAGGCATAGGAGAGCTGCTGAAACAACCAGGGCTTGGTAAGGAGGGAATATTCCAAAAAGGGGGAAATCTCAGAGATTTCAATCAATAGTCTGCATCAGTTTCTTCCCCGGGGGCATTTGTTGGCTATGGGCATGGGGAAAGAGAATGAGAATCTGGGGTGGAAAACTGAGATTGACATAAGCCTGGATATCTCTGTAATACATTTATTAAAAATATAAAACCGTGGTTCAGAAAGCTAAGAAGCTAAGCAGAAAGGCTTCAAAAAGCAGGGGAAAGTTCCTAGCAGTCTTCCCATGCTGAGACATAAGAATTAGAGTTCAGGACTCATAGAGAAAAGGACTATGTCTTAGGAACTGAAATAAACCTGAGGTCGACTGAGTCATAGCAAAACTGCCACCAACCTGAGTCAGTTCATGTCTTGATTAAATTAAGTTGATGAGTTCTCACCCTCTTTGTCTAACAGAGTAAAGTAAAACTCTCTGGATGCAGTTAACATTACATGGAGCTTCTACTACCATATCTCTATATCTGTCTACCTATCTATTCTAGTATTTCGTAAAAAAAAAAAAAAAATTCTGAGTGTGCTAGAGATGGAATCATATGACCACAGATAAGAGGAAGAAAAAGATAACAGAAACAGAACTACAGATGATATAGATATTGATGTTAGCATACAAGGATCTTAACTATGATTAGGATGCTAAAGCAAATAGAGAAAAGGTAAAGAAAATAGAAAACAAGATGAAAAATTTTACCAAAGTGTTTGAATCTATTTTTTTAAAAAGAAGTAAATGGAAATTCCAGAACTGAAAAACAATGAACTCTATAAGGGTTTCATAGCAAAATAGATTCAGCAGAAGACATGATTAATATACTGGAAGATATGTCACTATAAAAATATCTAATTGCAGCACAGAGAGAAATAAAATAGAAAATATAAAAAAGAGCATGAGGGACACATGGAAGAAAAATTCTACCATGTATGTCAAATGAATACATAAAGAAAGGTGAGAACACACACAATATTTCATGATTAATTGATCAAAAATTTTTCTAGACTGATAAACCTACAGATTAAAGAAGTACCTGAAACTCAAACAAGATAAATAAAAGAAAAACAAACCATGTTACACCACAGTAAAAACTGATGAAAACCAAAGATGGTAAGAAAAAAAATTAAAGTATCAAAAATTATCTTTAAAGAAATAACAAAAAGAATCACACCTGGCTTTTCACAGAAATGATGGAAGCCAGAAGAAAACAGAATGCTATCTTTAAAATCATCAAAAAAATGTATCTGTCAACCTAGAAATTTATGCTCAGCATAAATATTCCTCAAAAATAAGCCAAAATGAATGTATTTTTCAGGAAACACAAATGAAGAGAAATTTCTGGTAGCAGAACTCCACTGAAAGAAGGAGAAGGAGAAGAAGAAGAAGGAGAAGAAGAAGGAGGAAGAGGAGGAGGAGGAGGAGGAGAAGAAAAAGAAGAAAAAGAAAAAGCAGCAACAGCAGCAGAACCAGAGTAGTCAAAAGAAGCTAACAGGAGATTTTTTCTTTATTCAGAAGAAAAATCACTATAGATGCAAAAACAGAAATATAAGGAGAAATGAAGAACACCAGAAAAGGTAAAACATAAATAAATCTTGATTAGAAAACCATTAATATTTGCTTGGTTTATAATATAGAGTGAAATACAACACATGATAACAATAACTTAAAAGTGGGAGAACTATATGGACTTAAAGTGTTCTAAGGTCAAGCATTTTCAAGGAGATAATAAGAGAAAAATTTGATCTCATTGTGATGTCAGCGATACATGATGTAATCTTTAGAATAACCACTGAAAGACTATTTAAAAAGTATAAATACAAGATGCCATAAAGAAAAATGAAAGAACAACAAATAGATTTGTTTAATTAAAAAGAAGACAATATGGTTAAGCACCTGCCTTCAGCTCCAGTCATAATTTTGGGTCAAGCTCTGAGTTGGGCTCCCTGTTCAGCAGGGTGTCTGCTTCTCCCTCTCCTGCTGCTCCTCCCCCCTACTCCTGCGCACACGCGTGCACACACACACACACACACACACTCTCTCTCTCTCCCTTTCTCTCTTTCTCTCAAATAAATAAATAAATAAAATCTTAAAAAGAAAGAAGACAAAAAGAAAGGAGAGAAAAAAAAGAAGATAAAATAGTTTGGATAAAAAAATTAAAATTGTAACTATAAACCCAAATTTATTATAATTACACTAAATAAAAGTGGGTTAAATACTATCACAAAACATTTAAGAATTTCAAACTTGATTTAAAAGCACAACTCAGGGATCCCTGGGTGGCGCAGCGGTTTGGCGCCTGCCTTTGGCCCAGGGCGCGATCCTGGAGACCCGGGATCGAATCCCACATCAGGCTCCCAGTGCATGGAGCCTGCTTCTCCCTCTGCCTATGTCTCTGCCTCTCTCTCTCTGTCTCTCTGTGACTATCATAAATAAATAAAAATTAAAAAAATAAAAAAATAAAAGCACAACTCAACAATATTCTAACTAAAAAGACATACTTTAACTGTAAGGACAGTAAGGTTATAATCAAAAGAACAGAAAGAGATATGCCATGTAACACTAACCAAATGAAATGTACAAATTTCAGGCAAACTACTCTTTAATAAGTGTTAAAACATAGTGAAAGAGATACTTTATAATGAAAATGGGGAAAACACATCAGGAAAATGCCATAATTTTAAATTTGTAGCCACCCAGTATAAAGCAAAAATGGATATAAGTAAATGAAGAAACAGACAAATCTGCAATCATAGTAGTGAACTTCCACTCACCTTTCTTAATAGGTAATTGGATAGACAAAATGGTAAAGTTATAGAAGTTCTGAACAATAAAATTAGTGAACTTGAGCTAATTCATATTTACAGAATAATGTACCAATGTCAGAATACGCATTTTTTCAAGTGCAATTCATGAAAGAGATTGATTGGCTTGCAATTTTCTATTCATGTAATTTCTTTTCCAGGCCTTAGTAACAAGTTTATAGTGGCTTCATGAAACAAGTTGGGAAATGCTCCCTTTTTCCTTATGTTCTGGAAGAATTTATGTAAGATTGGTATTATTTCTTCTTAAATGTTTACAATAATTCATCCCTGAAGTGACATATGCCTAGTTTTCTTTGTGGAAAGGCTTTTAATAACAGACTTGATTTTTAAATAAAATTAAAAGGTCCTCAGTAACAGATATAATTGTTAAATTTGTTTGAAAATTTGTTGATTTTCTCTAAATCATCAAATTTATGACACAAAGTTGTATGCCAGTTGAATGTAAAATTATCCTTGTTTTATTACTCTAGTGTCTGGATAATCTGTAGTGATGCCTGCTTTTAATTCCTAATATTTGCAATTTGTACCTTTTTTTAGTGAAGAGTCTTGCTAGGAGTTAATTAATTTTATCAGTCTTTTCAAATAAACTTTAGTATTATTGAAATTGTTTCCTATTGTAAGTTTGTTTTCTATGCCATTGATCATTTGTTTTATCTTTCTTATTTTCTTCTATTTTGTTGGTGATTACTGTTCTTTTTCTAGTTTCATGAAATGAGAGCTTAGATCATTCCTTTTCTGCCTTTTACTGTGTGTCTTCAAATACTTTGGGTGCATCACACAAGTTTTGATGAATTGTTTTGATCTTCCTTATCATTCAGTATACAATATTTTATAATTTTTTATGTGTGACTTAATGTAGAAATGCAATGTTTAATTTTTTAAAAGGTGAGAATTTTCTAGTTAGTTGATTTCTAGCTTCATTCCACCATGGTCAGAGAATATATTCTAAATGACTAAATCTTTAAAATTTATTAACCTTTGCTTTATGTTGCAGCACATAAAAAATTTGGCGAATATTCCACTTGCACTTAGAATTTAGAAGTAAAAATCCTAAACGTGTTATTGTGTGCAATTCAAAATGGTTCCAGATTAGAAATAAACCAAATGTTCATCAAGAGTAGACTGGATAAATACACTGTGGTGCATTTATAAAATGGCCTGACATATGCCAATTGAATAATGCAAATGAACAAACTATTGCCACACAAGCAACACGAATTAATCACACAAACACAATGTTGAGCTAAAGAAGAGTACATAGTACAAGAAATCATTTATATAAATTTCAAAAATAAGCAAGGTGTTAGAAGTGAAGAGAGTGGTCTTCTTTCAGTTAATGACTAAAGTGGACATAATGGATGATTCTAGAGTGGTAGTTATGTTCTATTTCTTGATCTGGTGCTGAATATAGTGTGCCCTTTTTTGCCTTTGTTGTACTTTGACACAAAGTTTACTTTAAAAGATATAAGGAAGCTCTTAGATAAGATATTGAATGATTTTGAATGAGAAAGAGCAATTCTCTCAGTTGACTCAAGACACTCTTTTCCAATAAGGAGAAAAAGGGAAGATGGGTAATAAAAGCTCTCCTTCTTTTATCCACAGATCCTATGCACGCAGAGGTATAAGAGGATAAGGTAGTGTGAAGCAGGAGAGAGAGATAATTACAGATAAATTGGAAGATTGGTCTTATTGGGAAAGAAAGATTTGAGGTAGAGTCTTTCTGGGTGAAGTGAGGCCTCTGTTTGCAGCAATTTATCCGTTCACCATTTGGAGCTTTGTAACAGTTGGAGAGAGATGCCGCTGAGATGTGGGGCATGGGAATGGTTCCTCAAAGCAGTCAAGAAGTTGGTTGAAATCATCCATCATAGAGGATGGAAGATGGTCAAATAATCTTAACTCAGATTTTAACCTAGATTATCTGTTTATTTCCTATCTACCTTACATTAGGAAGACTGTGTCTTCCCCCAGGAGAGGAGGAGCTAGTTTACTTGTTCTATTATTTTGGCTTTCCAAGTACTCTTGTGTTTTAGCCATAACATAAAGTGCTAACAGACTATAAAAGAAAACCCAAATTCTGCCTTGGAAAATAATAAGCTTTTGTAACTTTTAACATCAGTCAAGTTTTCACCATCAGTTTCTTTTTCCCCCTAATTAGAGTACCATATGTGTGTGTATGTGTGTGTGTGTACATGCACTAACAGAGAGGGATATTAATTTTCTCCTTCCTTCTTTGATAATAAAAAAAAGTTCTTGATGTACAAAATCTGAGTTTTCTTGATCTCTTGGTCAATTTAAGTCTTGCTTCTACTTGTGTAAGTAGTGAATAAACTTGTTTTACTGGGGCACAAATAAAAGTTTATCTGGGTCTAATACTGATGTTTATATGTTGTTAATACACGCTTAAATGACCTGAATGGCTATTTTAGAAGAACCAATTTAAAAATATAACTAAAGATGAAAGGCAAACCCACTCAAGATAGTTTATGATTTTAGCTCTCAGAAAATTGTAAATGCTCAGATGGGTTAGATGTAAAAAAAAAAAAAAAAAAAAAAATCCCTTCCATAATATTAGCTGAGAAAATAGTACATTGTAACAATGCATATACCAATTTACCACTCAGAAGTCTTAAGTAAGTAAAATAGTAAGTAGAGCTCAACAATATACAACCTAAAAGCCTTCCAGAAAGGTCCACTGCAATGACAGTACGTTATTTTCAAGAGCTATTAAATGCTGTCCCCATGCTGGTTTATTAATCCTCACAGTCTTCTGAAAGGAAACAGGTAACAAAAGGAAATCGCCATGGATATTCGTGAGCTTTTTGTGCCAAGAGCACCAGCAGGCAGCTGAGCCCAGGCTTCCAGATCCTGAGCACAGGGCACATGGATACGGGGCAAGATATGGGGCTGTGGGCGGCTAAACTGGAAGAGATCTCTAAGCAGAGCATCTCAAAGCGTGGTCTGTGCCTGCAGTGGCATCAGCTGGGCTACTGGAAACAAAGCCACAGTGACAACAGCAGGATCCTGGCACCCATCTGAGTGCGATTTGGACTTTAATCTAGACTCTCTGGGTGTGCGGTTTCGGAATCTGCACTTTATTTTTGACCAGACTTCCTCCAGGGACACTGATAGCTCACTGAGGTTTGAAACGTATTCCCTCAGAGGTCATCTAGTCCACTTCCTCATTTTCAGATCAGGAAGTTGAGGCCCAGAGAGGGGAAATGACCTGTAGAAGGTCACCCAGACATTCAGTGGCAGAGCTTGAGTAGATCCAGGTTTGTTACTATTCCCAGGCCCTCTCCTTTTTACACCTTGTTGCTTCTGAGAGAATTCATGTTCTTCTTCGGTAAACGTTATGAGCATCCTAAGAACCGGGGTTATAAACTCAGAATACGACGCCAGATAGTTCTGAAGTTCTCTAACCTCACATTTTATTTGATCTTTAAAGAATACTGTTGAAGTCCAAAGAATAGGGAATAATTAAAAGTAGCTCTTTTCAGTTCTTGAAAAAGTGGTAAGGCTGGGAAACCAGGAAATCCTCCCTTCCACCACTCATGCAAGTGTGATCATTTCCATCCAGTGAAAAAAGATAATCCCAAGGGTTACAGTTTGTTATCCGGTAGGACATCAGCCAGTTTTGCCTATAACTGTGCAATCTTATGCTAACATTCCTTTATTAAATTGCCTATAAACACTTGCTCCTCTAATTCTCATTTGAGCCAGGTTTAATATCTCATTGGTTCCTTTATTAATGAGCCAAATGTAATCTTTGACCTATTCATTATGTAGTTGAAGGAATGTTGTCTAAACTTTAAAAAATTGTACTTTAACATGATAAATAAACCATTATAAATGGCATGAAGGAGTGAGCAGCAATGCTATGAGGTCTTCCCTGACGGCCCTAGAGTCCCTGGCACTTCCTCTTCTCAGTTCCCATAACACACCCCACATTGCAGAACACGCCTCTCCTATGCATTTATTGCATTGCTGCAAACACCTGCTTGGGGCAGGGATCATTGCTGGGCTTTGCATTTCATTTTTTGTTATTTGCCCCTGGTGGACACTTAAAACATTTTTGTTTCAAGAATCATTGACTGGCTTTCCTAGTGAATGAAGATCCATCACAGAAGTGAAAGCTGAAAGAGGGCAGGACATACACATCTTTGCACTTTTCACAATTCCACTGTGCTGAATGAAATAGGGCTAACGTGAACAAAATTGTGAAGAAGTTGCTCAGTTTTTGGAGACCTCCTTCTTGGTGGAAATAGTAATAACAGTACATATTAGTACTATTTAGTGCACATGTGTTACATATTATGCAAAGATAAGCACCTCTAGTCACATAAATATATATCACATCTATATTGTGACTAACTATAATCACGTATTTGTCACACATAAATATATATCACATATATCCATATAAAAGATTTCAACCTCACAGTACCCTAGAAGCTAAATAAGTCTTCTTACCTCAATTTTCCAGAAGAGGAAAAGAAGCACAGAGAGGGAACTTACTTGACAATGTTACACACCCAGTATGAGAGAGAGGATTTGAACTCTAATTCCAAAGCCCAGGAGTCAATCCAGATTTCCTCAATTGCTGGCTACAGAAGCTGAGGCAAGTTAGCTAGCCTCCCTGAGCTTCCATTTCCTTATGCTATCCGCCTTGTGGGGTTGTTATGAAGAGCAGAACAATGCATGAAAAGCCTGACCAGAGTGCCTGCATTGTCGGTGTGTACCTAAAGCTAGCGATCACCACCACTGTCACTGTCACCCTCTTGGTAGCTTCTTCCCTCTCTTGGGCTTGCCTGTCACATCCACCCAAATTTTCCCTCACTTGCAGCGATTACAGGGCCCCCAGAAGTCAGGGCTCCAAGCACATGAGCAAATACCAGGGTTTCTTTTCTGAAGGCACTGCCTGGTGGGCTAGAGCAGTACTTCCTGAGATTTAAACCTGTGCAGGAATTCCCTGAGGGTCTTGCTACGATGCAAGTCCTGACTCAGTGGGTCTGGGCTGGAGCCCATGCTTCTGCATGTGTAACGAGCTCCAGGGCTGGGGCCCATAGCTCCACACGAGGAGGAGGTCCCATCTTTCTACCACTTGCCCTCTCTACCTTCTTCCATCCCCCAACCTAGTCTCATTCCCTCAAAGGCTTGTTTTTGGCTACTGTGGGAATAGAAAAAGTAGATATTCATGATTTTCTCAGGAGACAGATTTGCATTTTAATCATTTCCTGTAGTTTATCGTTTCCCTCTCTTTGCCACTTCTGTGCATATGAAGAAGAGTCACTTATAATTTTAAACTGTAAAGAGGGACTAATATTTGTAAGTAAGAAGAGATAAGGGGTTGGGGAGTGAAGAGGAAGTTTTTTTGGTCAAGTCACATATCCTAATGGCCATTGACTTGTATGGTTGTCGAGCAAATAAAATAATTCACTGTAGTTTCAAAATTCCTAAAGCAGGCTAATGAATGCTCATCTCTTATGAACCTATCTTTCATATAAAAAGTGGGTTTTGAGTGCCAGCATGATATTCCTGTTGAAAATGTTGATTAACTTTTTGTGCAATTGAGCTGTTAATAGGCAGTACTGTCCCTCTGGGAAATCTAACAAATATTGACAGAGCCCATTGAAATGGTGTGGTGATTATCATGCCCTTTCTCCCAAAGACTAACTGGGGGGCTTCCTACAGCAGCCCTCAGGCAAACTCTGCCCTTGGGGAGAGATTCAATAACTGACTTAATCAATCCTTTATCCAAGTTTATAAATAAACAATTCTTAGAATACTATCATCTATCTGTCTATCTATCTATCTATCTATCTATCTATCTATCTATCTATCTACTTCTCCAAGAGCTATTCATGCCATACCCATTTTCTTCAGATTAGGACATTGATTCATAGAGTTTATTTATCTGAAGAAATTAATTGATATCTAAGGAAAAAAGCAAAAAGCAGCCATTCAGAAATACCCAGTTTTATTGACCATTACTTAGAAATATACTTTGCAAATGCCAGTATGTCTTGCATTTATCATCATCAGCAGCATCTGGAATGTGGTAACGCTCCTCTCATGTGTTACCTAAGTGTGCAAACACAGCAGTGCATGCTGGTAAGGGATGCTGGATGTAAGTACAAGGGAGCATACTTTAAATGTTTATATTTAAAAGGAGCTGCCCTTGAAAGCAGTTAACTTCCTGCTGTGAGACTGGCTGTCCACCCAGTTGCATCCCATAGCTGCTCCTGCTGCCTCCCCAGCCTCCACTTGTATCTCGCTGTCAGACCTTGACAGGCAAGAATCAAAGACAAGGAGATGACCAATATTGCTTTTTACCCTTCCAGCTAGGACTTGAACATGCACCCAACTCAGCCAGAAGTCATCGAACAAGAGGCTTCTGAAAAGGGACTTCCTCCGAGATAAAAAGAGATGCATGGAAAATCTGTCTTTCTTCTACATTTTGGGTTGATTATGTGAAGATAGAATACACTGGAACCGAGGTGGCCATTTTGTAGTCACTAGAGAAAAAGAATTTGGACAAAAGTAAAACTCTGAGTAAGGAGAACAGAAAGATGAAAAGAACTGGGGTCCTCAGTGACATGACAAGAGTTCTCGCTCCAGTTGTGGAGCTGCCCCTGCTGCCTCACAGCTTGTTCTGTGAAATGTTAAAACTCTTTGGTTTCAGCCCCACTTAGTGTTCCTTGTGGCCCAGAACACCCTAACTGGTGTCCCAGTCTTCTAGAAAAGAGCCCCTGGGGCTGTGACCGACTACCTCAGGCAGAGTAAGCCGTGCTCTTGGAGCTCTTCCGGAGGTGGCCTAGAGCAGAGCTGTGGCCAGCTGCACTTGGAAGCAGGTCTTACTGGTGGTGGAAGCTGTAAAAATTGGCACTGCCATCCCTGATCAAGCAGCCTGATCCTGCTTCCTTCCTGTGCCAAATTCCTGGTGTCATTTGTAATAAAGTCTCAGGTTTGGGACCAGTGGTGGTTTTTTAGAACTTTTGGTTTCATGGATAGATAGGTGTTTGGGGAAGTTTATTTCTCTGAATATGACCTGTGCAAACTATAGCCTCTTCAGTCATACGAGTGGAATAGAATTTAAAAGCAAACTATTAACAGAGCCATTCATGTCCTTTGCAAGTGATGTCACATATAAAGGCCTCTTCCTTTATATAAATTGTTTTCACCATTACAAGAATTATCTAAAATTGAGCTCATATCCTTAGACTATACTGTGATGAAAGAGGATTTGTGTTTATGAACAAGGTGGTAACTATGAAGTGATGCAATTCTATTTTTGGAAACTCACAGAAGTCATTTGTAAAACATAAATTAGAGGGTATGTGGATCTCGACTGTCCACTTTTCTTTTGATTTTTATTATAGCAAAAATTGCTTTTTGATTTAGTCTAATCCCCTTTTATACAGATAACTTTGGGCTCTCTATAATCATGAATTATTGCAGTTGCAGTTACAGTTTGTGTGTAGGACATTTAACATTCAAACAAAAGTGGAGATTTTGGAATTAGTAACTTCTTGCCGTTTTGGACTTACAGCGTCAAGATTTTAAATGCTGACATTATGAAAATAGTGGTTAACCTCTTTCATTTCCTTCATTTTATCATGATACTGTTCTAAATCTATTTTTATGTGCCAGTGAAGTTTGCAAGCAAAATGTCTTTCATTCTACAGGCATACAAAAGAAAAGAAAATAAATCAGCATAAGAAAATCACACTGATAGGTACTCGTTAAATTTAGAAAGTATAAGAGCTAAGTCATCAAAACAAACAGAAACAAACAAAAAACAAGGTAGTATCACAGAGGACATTGTATGACAAAACCTACAAAGGTGTCATCACATCAGCTGTGGCTCCTTGGCTCTGTGTTCATCCTTCCAAATACTGAGGGAGAAAAAAGATGCTAAGGGATGGGAGGGCAGAGGAAGATGAGGGCTGGGAAGCCTGCGGTTTCTGCTCTACCTAATTGTACTTCTCTCTACCTCCCATCCATCATCTCCATTGTCAATGACATCTTTGTGCTGCAGAAATTTTTGTATTATTCTTATACTGTGAAATAAGAAAATAAAAAAAAAAAAGAAATGAGAAAATACCTAATTGAGCCCTACAGTAGAACTTCATATATAAAAATACAAATAGGAATCTTGATTCTTCCAGCAATAGGGAGCCATTGAAAGAATTTTTTTCAGGAGAATAGCATGCTCAAAGCTGTATGTTAGGGAGATTAAGAAGGCAACAGTGTGTAGGGCAGATTGAAAGGAATGGAGGAGTCTAACTGGGGAAGCTGGTTAGAGAACACTACATTGGTTTAGATAAAGTTCAGAGGCTTTGGTGGGTCGAAGGAGGGTGTTGTCCAAGAGAAAGGAAAGGAGATAGATGCACTCAATATATCTTAGGGGTCTTGTATTCCACTCTGCCCCATCTAAATTTGACACCCAAGTCCAGCTCTGCTTGAATATCTAGGGTCACTTCCAGTCAGATGCAAGAGATGCTTACCCAACCCCAACCGCGGGGTCTGATGGCTACACCCGTAACCACCCTTGCTGTCAACGCAACTTACATTGCACCTTTCTAGGCACTCATCTTCAGCACCTTTGCTATGTTCTCTGTCCGAAGTTCTCTCTTCACATTGCCAGGGCTTAATTGTACTGCTTGAGCACTGTTTCCTCTGTGTAGCCTTTATTTTATTTATTTATTTATTTATTTATTTATTTATTTATTTATTTATTTATATTTTTTTAATGATAGTCACAGAGAGAGAGAGAGAGAGAGAGAGAGAGAGAGAGAGGCAGAGACACAGGCAGAGGGAGAAGCAGCTCCATGCACCGGGAGCCCGACGTGGGATTCGATCCCGGGTCCTCAGGATCGCGCCCTGGGCCAAAGGCAGGCGCTAAACCGCTGCGCCACCCAGGGATCCCTCCTCTGTGTAGCCTTGCACTACACTTCCAGGTGGTACAGGACCATCCTCGCCTTTGGATTCTTCTGAACCTTGTTTGAATCTGGATTTGGCACTTATCATCCTGAATCACACATAACATTTAAACTCTTTTCCAACGTCCATTGTGATGGTCCATAGTAGGTAGGTGGAAAATATTTACTGAACAGTTAAATTCTGATAATCGAAGATTCCTGATTCTTGTTCAACTTTATTCTTCGGTCCTCCTTCCTTCATAACACAGTTCTTACAACTGAATTCCTGCCTTAGCCCCCATTTCTGAGTTTCTCCTGTGCTAATGGTTTAGGAACACGGTCCATATGTAACAGGGCTATTCATCTGCGTTCTCTTACTGTCCCTTTCCCCTGCCATCCAGACCTGCCTGAAATCTGCCAGTGTTAGCGTCCCACTTGTTGATAAACCAACTATGAATCATGTGACTGGCCATGTGACAACTTCCAAGTATCACCTGCTTTAGACACCTGATGACTCAACTCCTAGTTGTTGAGTACCCACCCCGCTACACACACCTTTGTATACTACCTGGTTTATAGTTGGAGAACTCTGCACGCTTGATCTCACACTTGTTCACTAGGCTGAACACCTGCCACTAGCAAATAACAACACCCCTAACCTGTGTTCTTCTCCCAACCACGCACCAGTGGTCATGAGTGATGCTGAGTCTGATCTTCCTGTCCCTCTAGTAAACAACTGGCGGTACCCTGCTGAATCTCAAGAAAGATTTTGCGTTTGAAAACTTCTTGTATTTGAAGGAGAGGCAGACAGATGTGGCGCAGGAGTCAAAAGCTAACTGAAGCTGACTGGGTGATTAGGACTGTGGAGGTGGCACGAGGGAAAGAAAGCACACAAGAAACAACAATTTGAAGAAGGGAGGCAAGCAGGTTAGCTTTTAAGAGGAGATAATGAGTCTAATTTTGGATATACCCAGGGGTAACTGTAAAATATTTCATGAGGAATGAGATGGCATCGGCCAACCAGCATAGATGCCAGTGGTACCTATAAGGGTACCTACCAGCCTAGGATATATTGTGTAGGGTGGAGTGAGCAAGTGAACAACTTACTGGAGACTGGAGGAGTTACAGACTTGGGCCAGCAAGTTTATCCCGTGTAAACTTCCCATCTGAACTGCAACCTTATTTTTTCTCTCCCTTCCTCTGAGGGTTAGACTGTGCCTATATACCAGTGGGTGGTAGTCAACCTTTTTTTATCCTCTTATCAACCCGTAGGAAGTTTGTCTTAAAATTACCCCTAGGGTCCCAGTTAAAGGGACTCCATCGCACCTACCCTCATACTATTTTTCATGACTTTGTAACAGCATAGCCAGCCCTCCCCTTCAGCATGTGAAGACCTCTTTTATTCTTACAAACAAGAGAGGGCTGACTGCTATGGATTTATGCAAATTCAGTTTTTAACCTGCCAGCTGAAGAATAAGGCATAGAGATTAATTCCTAAGATGTTTTTTGGCTTTTGAATTTTGTGTTTTCACGGAGGGTGTTTTTGATTTTTCCTTTTGGCAGATTTGATGTAGACATAAAGATGGAAAGTTAATTGTTAGCTCCGGGCAATCAAAAAAGGTGAGGAGTTTTACCACCCTGCCCAGAAAGGACAAACCTATTGCCTAAGGATTTAACTCTGGATTAGTAGCTTCTGATTCAAATTGAAAATACAATATATGTCAAACAACCAAATTGGTTGCATTGGGGGTCACTCAGAGAGAGCAGAGAGTTAGCATAGCTAATGAGAACATTTCTAACAAGAGGAACAAGAACGCTGGATTCTTGTCTAACTTCAGCTAGTGTCATACTAGGAACTCCGCATGAGACTAATATTTTTCCAAATTCTTTCAAAGAAAAATGTGCATTTGTTTCCCCTTTTACCTTCCAGGTATGTAGGGGGTTTAGGTATCTGGAAGGCACGAACTTGTGTGTCTACTGGCACCTTAGGCTGACTACAAGCTTTTGCCCTTCTATTTCAACTGGTTTAATGGGTCTAAGGGGCATTGATAGCAGGGCTGTTTGTCATGCGAGGCAGTTGCTGGCCTATTCAGTGGAGACAGACTGCCACTTGGGTCTTGACTCTGCTATGAGCTTTGCCAAGTGATGACATGAACACCCACTCAAACGTCTGCGAAATGTCTGCCTCTTGAGTGTTCCGTTTGATCCATTCCCCACCCCACCCCGACACTTGTTTCCTCACTGACCTTGCTCCAGTCCCAGGAGTGAGCTTCTTGGCTTTGATCCTCTGCTGGCAGAATCAGCTACCTCCTCTGAATGTTCAAAAGGCCCCTTTTGGCAAGCATTTCTCTCCCGGCGGAGTCGCAGGGCGTTGGAGGCACATCACTTCTTAGTGAGTTTCTTAAGATTGCACTTTACCTGGCTCCAGGCCCAGGGTTATCTGGAAGGAATGATATGTTGGCTGACTACTGCATTTGCAAAGATAAGTTTAATGGATTTCTCAGTGTTTTCAGGTGTATTCTTTAGAGTTAAGACTGACTTCATGGAAAAAACCTGTATGTATTCCCTGCCTTTATGCCTTTATGCCTTTATGCCTTGGATATAGAGCTGAGCTTTACCTCGTTGCCTTCTGAGAGAACCACCTTTCACTGAACAATTCCTGAATAGGTGGTATAGATTTATTGATTGCGTTAATTTCTTCATCGCCTATTCTCATGAATCCTTGGCAATCTGGTTTCCATTCCTAGTGAACAACTGGTGTGGTTTTGCATCTGTGCTTTTCTACCAGCCCTTTATCACCCTCTCAGTTATTACCCCCATTAAATCTCTCGGGGGCCTTTGGCTCGCTTGATTATCTTCTTTCCTTAAACATGTGTTCAAGGCTCTGACTGTTACATGGGATCCTTTCCTCACCTCTTCAATTCCTCCTTTTCTCCTTTTGGCCATTGGCTCAAGGATTTGTTCTTATCCCTGTGCTCATCCATTTTCAAAATTAGTACTTTTATCAGAATGGTACTGACTCCCTCCTAATGTCTTAAACTCTAATTTCTCACATAAAATCTCTTTCCATACTTCTATCTACCTACTAGTCATTTCCACTTGGATATCCAATCTGCCTTCCCAAATTCACCATTCCAGGAAACAGACTGATGGTTTGAAGTCTTGGATCTTATCACCTATTGGTTGTGGGACTCGGGGCAAGTTACTTTGTATTATCTCAGTTTCCCCAACTGGAGTATGGAAAAGGCTTAGCCCAGCAACCAGGCACCATAGTAAATGCTTAAGAAAAATGATAATGATATTACTAGTCATTATCTACAATACTGTCTTCTCCTTAGTTCTTACATCTAGTAATCCACCAGATTCTTTTCTGCCTTGATAATCTATTTCCTATCTCTGCTTCGTTTCCACTATCCATTGAATGAATGTTTTCATAAATAGAATTTAAGAACCTCTTTGTTGTGTGGTCATCACTTACCCAGCTGCTTTCCAGCTCAGAAAGGTTTCCACTCTCAATGAATCCCATTCAAATTCTTCAACTATCACTAAATCTTAGCATCCTGTTCCTGCCGTGGTGATGAGTTTTATTTTCCATTACTTAATGTGTGAGCTTCAGCTCAGACAAGACAGTCAACTTCCCTGTCCTTGAATATGCCATGCCATTTCTACTACTTGAGGAAATAGCATGTCCTTTTTTTTTAATTTTTTAAATTAAAATTTAAATATTTAAATTTTAATTTTTAAAAAGATTTATTTATTTATTTATTTAAGAGAGAGAGAGAGAGAGAGAAAGAGAGATACCACAAGCAGGGGGAGTGGCAGGGAGAGGGAAAGGGAGCCCCATGCTGAACTTGATCCCAGGGCCCTGGGATCATGACCTGAGCAGAAGGCAGATGCTTAAGCAACTGAATCACCAGGGGTCCCATAGAGCATGTCCTTTAGATGGCAATACCTTCCTTGGGAAGGAGCAGAGGTGATATGAGCCCCATGTATTTGCCATCTTTCATAACTTCTTAACAAATGCATCTTAAATAAATTGATTTTGAAGGAAAAAGAAAATCCTTTTGAAAGTCTTAGAAACAGGATACAAAGTTCTAGAGAGCATAAAAAGTGTGAAAAAAAGGAAGTACCTGGTTTTTATTATTGATTCTCTAAGTTAGACTGTAATAAAAAGTATTGGTTAATTGACTGAGCACTTTATGGTTTGCCAGATGTTGTATGGTAAATAAGATCAGCTCTGTTTTCCTCTACTTGCATTTAACTTCTCTTTCCAATATTGAGACCAAGGTCTGTACAGCGCATTTTGACCTCTAGATCCTTTTTATAAAGAGAAAATTAGGTTCCAGATTATATCCCACAGGATCCACTGCTAAAATCCACCGAATTAGCATCTGAGTGATCATTATTAAACAGTATATACTTATTGAGCTCTTAATGTATTCAAGGCACTATTTAGTGCTGTGAGGAAACCTCAAAGAAGAATAAGTCACTTCACTGTACATGTTCTTGGCTTGGCAGTATTTTCAGTGCTTGAGTATATTTTTTTCAAATATTCGTTTTTATGAAAAAATACATCGGGGATCCCTGGGTGGCTCAGCAGTTCGGCGCCTGCCTTTGGCCCAGGGCGCGATCCTGGAGTCCCGGGATCGAGTCCCACGTGGGGCTCCCAGCATGGAGCCTGCTTCTTCCTCTGCCTGTGTCTCTGCCTCTCTCTCTCTCCCTATGTATATCATGAATAAAAAATAAATTAATTAATTAAAAATTAAAAAATAAAAGAAAAATACATCAATAAAGTTGAAAATATCAAATACTATTATAAGACTTATAGATAAAAAAATAATAGTCTTCTGCTCCATCCTTCCCTGAGTTCCATTACCCAGAGGTAATCCTATTCAGGTCTTATAGCTTTGTGTCGAGCTACTTAATGCAATATATATAAAGAGTATTACTTGATTTTTTAATTCTTTCAGGTTGAGAATTTATTTCTCTTATTATCTCTAACCTCTGCTATTTCTCACCTTCTTTTTAAGATAATTATAATTTTTGGAAAACTAAATATTCAGGGTTTTTATTACTATATTTATATATACATTCACCATTCACTAAATAGTATATTATGATCACACTTTTTTTCATACACAACTTTTTTCTTATAGTTAATAACAGCTCATTTGGTCACTTAAAAAAATTGTTGTTGTAGCTCTAATTGAAAAAAAAAAAACATAAAATCCTTCCCAATAAGGTCAAACACATGAAATAAACTGTCAATTTCACCCCTGACCACATCACTCCCAGAAACTCTCTCTTGGAATCCTTAATTTCATGTTTCTCTCTGGACTGGCTGTTCTTTTAGTTTCCTGAACAGTTATCATAATGGAGAATCTCCTGATCTTTCTCTTGGGTTGGATCTCATGTTTTTCCTTTCCCTTGTTTCATTCTTTTTTTTTTTTTTTTTGAGGCCATCCTTCACTAGCTTCCTGGGAGGGGTTTATGAGAATACATTTTTTAGATCTTTTTCTAGCTTCAAACTTGAATGATAGCATGGCTGGGTATAGAACTTTAACTTGGAAATCATGGTTTCACAGAATTTTGAAAGCATTGTCCCCCTTGTCTTCCATCTTTAGTGTTGCTGCTGTTAAGTCCAACATTGTACTCACGTTATTCCTTCATTATTATCATTTCGTGTCCTTTTTTTTCAACTTCATGACTTTTTAACCTTTTAAAACATAAAGTTTTTGTGATGCTTGGAGATAATTTTATGGGTTCAGTCTTCTGTCCTTACTTGGGAGTGTTCAGTGTCATATTAGTTCTGAAACACTAAATTACTAAATTATATCACAGAGTAGAATTTATTTTTGAGTTACCATACATGGATTATTCAGTGACTATCAATCTCGCACGTTTGAAATTAATTGCCCCTTTCCCAATGCATCCTACTTTTTTTCGTTATTTGTAGCTTAGAGAGAATAGTACCTTTTATACCTTTTTAAGTGTGTCTCTCTCAACTGATGTTTATAAACACTTATTAGGATATAATTTGAATACTATAAAATTTACCTATTAAATTTAAACACTATAAAATTGACTTTGTAAAGTCACAGAGTTTTATAACCATCACTACAATGTACACCATCACCACCCCCCAAAAATCTTCTATCCATTAGCAGAAAGCCTCCATTTTCCATTCCCTCCTATCCTTGTAATCAGTTATCTAATTTCTATTTGTAAAGATTTGTCTATTTTGAACATTTCATATAAATAGAATCATATAATTTGTGGACTTTTATGATTGGTTTCTTTCACTCAGTATGTTTTCAATGTCTGTCTATGTTATAGTAGGTATTAGTACTTCATTCCTTTTATTGCCAAATTCTACTAAACATCAAGTATTGTGAAGACAGATTTCATCTTTGTATGCCCAACATCTAGCATAGTATTTGGGAGTTATTAGCATCTAACATATTTATTAAATAGATAGATGGCTGATGTTAAGACCATTTTCAAATCTGCCCTCACAGTTCTACTTTCAAAAATTTTATCTGATTATGGTCCTCTCCTCTCCAAAGTTTTTTTTATTTCAAAAAGAGTTTGAAGATTTAAATAAAAATTAGGGTATTCTAAATATAGATTATTCTTAATTTCTCTTCACAGTGGGAATAGTATGGTAGCCACAACTGTCTCCTTTATATGAGAACTTCATTAGGGCTTTTTTTTTTTTGTAACTCGGGCATTTAATCAAGGCCATAGTCATGACCAAACAAGATTGAGGCAAATAGTTTTTTGCTTGGTTCTAGTATCTTTTTTTTTTTTTTTTTTTTTCTGAAAGGGATGGCCTTGGTCATCAAATTGATATAATAATTGGATTCTTGTGGAATTCTGCTCTGGTTTAGCACTATAATTTTTTTCTTGATAGCACTGTTTTCTTTCTTAATCCTTTTCATTTCTTTAAGCCATATAGAATTAGGTCAAGGCCAAGGCAGTAGCATTTCTTCTAGAGTTCTGTCAAGAACAGATTAAATTGTGTGGGTTCCTCGCCTATCTCCTTGTCCAGTCAACATTGGGAGGCAAAGAATTTGCTAAGACTTCTAAAACTATACTTTCATGGTTTCCCCCAAACATTGCACTCTCAAAAGAAAATACACTTACACAATGATTTAGGAAGACTTCCTGCCTCAATATCTAAGGATAATTTAAGACTTCAGCTTGAAAAAATATGGATGAATAAATGACTTTTCAAACTTACCTTTCTGTGATTCTAAAGTATTTTAAATCCTAACATCATAATACTAAAACATGTGGAAGGTAGTGGTATGATGGATATGATTGAGCAGATACCAAAAATTAAACTCACATCTATTTGTGGGCTAGACTTTCCATCTATGTTTATGACTTCAAAAACAAGGATTTAATTTTTTAAACTAGTTTAATGGCCTTGAATTGTTTTTGAACAGCTGGAAATCTTTTACAGTAACATCAAAGGTGATTACTCCTTCATGGCAAGAGATCAGGGGGTTTGTGTCTCTTGGATTGATGTTACCTCAAACATTTTTTTTTTTTTTCTGAACACACACACAGTATTTTTTTAAAATAAGTCTTTTATTCTGAATTCAGGGGCTATGAAAAAGCTTTAAATGTCCTCTGTAGGGGAGCTCAAGCCCAACAATGCAAACATCTGACTTTATTCTTATGTTTCTTCCTCAAAAAGATGAGAAGGACACAGGGGAAAGTTTGCCTATTTTTATCCATGAAACAAGGTCACTAAATATGTTATGTCAGTTAAATCAAAATCCTATCTTTTAAAAATGTTTCTATATAATATATTGGGCCTTTTTTGCTATAATTCAAGAGTGACATGGGTTCTGTAACTATTATTTTCCTAGTTGGTTATTAGAGTCTAAATTTTTGGTTGACATTTCTGAAATAAATATAGCTACTGGAGCACTAGCATTCTGATTTAAAAATCTGACTACATTAGAAGAAAATTAACCTTTTCAAAAAGCCACTGTTCTAAGGAATGATTTTAATCAAATGAGCTTTAAATGTTGTACCTGCATTTAGAATTTTTAGGGGGATTGCAACTCCCCAGCGATCCACTTTTTGAAGGAGAAAGAAAATTAAAGAAACTGTAGATAAAGTAACTATAAAAATTATAAAGAAGATCCTTGATGAAACCCGTTTTTTTAAAAAACTGAAATGCTTATTCAAGTAACATCAGGTTCAGAAATTAAAGTAGAAACTGACTTTATTATAAGTAGTTTTGATATCTTCAAAGAAAAATATCAGGTTGTATTAATATGCGGTAAATAGTATATTCTTTGTTGAATCCTCTGTGATATATTTATTTATTCATTTATTTCATATTTGATGGGTAATTACACTGTACAAAACACTGAGGGTGGGGTTAGGGAACTCTTGCAGAGTAGTCTCAGATCTATTGTACACAACAGATTGTTAAGATATGAAGCTCTTCATATACATATTAAACATTTGAGTGAAAATCAGAGTGCACATAATGTTTAGTCTATAAACTCAAGTATACAAGGCATATTTTTTTAAAGATTTTATTTATTTATTCATTCATAGAGATGCAGAGAGAGAGAGAGTAGCAGAGACACAGGCAGAGGGAGAAGCAGGCTCCATGCAGAGAGCCCGACGTGGGACTCCATCCAGGGCCCCCAGGATCACGCCCTGGGCTGCAGGTGGTGCTAAATCGCTGCGCCACCGGGGCTGCCCACCAGGCATATTTTTATTCTCAATTTTCTCTCAGTTGGCTTAATTTGGTATCCAAGTCCTGATACTAGTATCAGGGAGATACTATGGAGCGTCTCACTTCAGGAATTCCTGGGGTTCCTTCTCACTCTGAGGTTAGGCTGAGGTGTTGGGGCTTGCTAGAGATTGAGTTGTTTGTCCTCAAAAGCATGTTGAAGTGTTAACCTGTAATACCTCAAAATGTGGCCTTACTTTGAAAATAAGGTCATTGTGGGTATAATTAGTTAAGACAAAGTTATACTGGAGCTATATGGCCTTCAATCCAATATGACTGGTGTTCTTATAAGAGAAGACAAGCATGCTGAGTGAAGACAGCCATGATAGCCATGCGATGATGGGGGGAGAGAGTGGAGTGTTGCATCTATAAATCACAGAACACCAAGGATTGCCAGTACCACCGGCAGCTGGAAGATGGCAGGGAATGACTTTCCCCTATAGGTCCAGAGGAAGGCAGGTCCCCTAGAGGCCCTGCTGACATCTTGATTTTGGACTTCTAGCCTTCAGCACTGTGAGGTAATAAATGTCTTTCATTCTAAGTCACCTGGTATATGGTGCTTTGCTAGGAAAGGATACAGGTCCTTACACTGTGCAAGGTGTCGGGGGGGGTGGGGTGGCAGGGCATCTGGTCTCTGGTCTTCTGGACACACTGAACAAACAGGTTGCTGTCCCTGCTTGTCTGACCCCCCAGGCCTGGTGGTCTCTGCTGGTGGAAAACCACCCTTGGGACTCACGTACTTCTTAGGAGAAAGGAAGCTCTGAAGTTTTTTGCCGGATATATCAATGACCAGAGTAAAGGCTTGGACACACCCTGACGTACTGCCTTCCCCATGTCCTCTTCTAGTCCTGGGAGAATGTTTACTATTTTAGCAGGTGGCCCCTTTCTCCTGCCTTCTTTTCCAGACTGCTTGGTTTCTTCTTTCAAAATTTGTGTCCCCTTTACCCTTTCTCAAGTCTTGTAAATTCTCCGAAGGGGTTAGAACTTTGGAAATCCCCAGGGAGAAGGTCTTCCTCTGTCTTCGCCCCCCTCCATCCCTCCTCAGGCAATGAAACTACAGAGGAGGAGAGCCTGACACAGGTGACTGGGTAAATAATGTGAAAAATGCAAGTAGGAAATGTCTATAAGGTCATCTACCACACTATTATTTACTCACAAAGTTAACAAGGCTACATGAAGTTAGCCAGTGAAATTTAAACTACTTGCCCAGACTCTTTATGTCTTTCTAAAAATTAATTAATTTATTTATTCCCGAAAGGCACAGAGAGAGAGGCAGAGACACAGTTAGAGGGAGAAGCAGGCTCCCTGTGGGGAGCCTGATACAGAACTTGATCCCAGGACCCTGGGAGCCAAAGGCAAACGCTCAACCACTGAGCCACCCAGGTGCCCCCAAGTGCCCCCAGATTCCTTATGTCTTGACAGTAAATTAAATTTAGCAGACTGGAGCTGAACAAAGACATCAAGAGAACAGTCTTTAATGCAATGTTTGAAGGCTGGAGAACTATTAATAGACCTCTTCAAGATTCCATTTTAGGAAATTTTTGCATGAATAATTGACTGACTCAACCATATACATTACTGATCACCACATGACAGGTATATTGATTTTGAAGACAGGCAAAGTAACCAGACACAACAAATTAAGAGCCAGTTGTCTTGGCTTTCTTAAGTCAGTGATTCCAAACCTGGCTCAGAATCATTGAGGCTCTTTCTAAAAATACGTGCTCAGACTTCAGTCTTGGACATTGCCATTGGGAATAAGATCAGGGAATCTGTGGTTTTTAAAAGTACCTAGGTGATTTTGGCCAATCTGGGTGAAGCACTAATCTAAAAGGTGATATTAATTTAATAATTTGAGCAATGATCATTAATTTATGTGTAGCCCAAATGAATGCATATATTCAGTGATTTGGGATACCATCTTTTATCATCTGCATAACCTTTGCTTTAGCAGAATTAATTTGATAGGCTATACTTACCTATTTTGAAATCCACAATTGGTATTTAAAAGGAATTCATTAACTTACAAGACATAAATCTTTACTAAGGCCCCATCACACTGGTAGGAAGATTTCTTGCCATTTGATAAAAGAGTCTGTTTCTAAGTCTGTTTCTAAGTGACACAAAGGTTCATCAATTACCAGGACATTACCAAACCTCCTTTACAGAATAAGCTCAGACATGTCCTTCTGTTTCAGTGCCTATCAATGGACACCATCTAGTTCTCTTCATTTAACACTATAAGCATTTTTGAAATTAATCATCAAAGTATTCTGAATTAATTATGTTGTTTGACATAAAAATGACTCATTTTCAAAGGAAGGCTGTTTTTAAAAAATCTACTCCAATATAGACTCTCATATACTTCAGCAAGTATTGTAGGTGTGCACGTGAATGTGTGTGTGTAGGAAGGTGTGCCTATCATGGTCCTTTTCCCATTCTTGGCTAAGATATGCCAATCAGGAACAATAAAGCAACAATACAATGACAACACAAGACAATATCAGGTGAATTGCTTAGCTAGATGTGTCTAGAAAATTTAGAACAAAATAGTTGATCTGATGGATTTAGAAAGATGTAAAGCGAGATCTATCCAAGTGCTACAATTCACTGGATAATGCAGTTAAGACAAAAAAAAAAAAAATACACAGAGAAGCACCTAACAAAAAGACACTGTGTAGCTAATTGTTGAACAAGAGTCTTTGTTTGTTAAGTACTTGAGGCACTGCCCAGCCCAGAAAACCCAAGTGCTATGGAAAAGGCTTCCAGAAAAGCAGGAAAGGAATGCTAACCAACCTAACCCACTGGAGCTTATCACTTCTCTAGAAGTTGTGGTATTCAGAATTGTTTGTGTCAGAAGTAATAAAGGCCTGGCAGGCTGGTACCTGTTAAGCTGCTGACATATGTTGTCCGTGCTGCTCACGGATTGGCTCTGTGTTCCTTCACGTGGGGGCCAGGGTAGTTACACAGCCCTTGTGCTGGCAAAACAAGGTCTGAAAAAACAAAACAAAACAACTCTGACCTCAGGGCCACCTCTTTTTCTCTCCATTCCTGGTCAAGGCTGATGCAACTTGCATTTGGAGGTCTAGGCTGGCTTTGGAAAGACGTCAGCTCAACGCATGGAATGACTTTGCTTGTCTTTTCTCATAGAGCTGTTTCTCTACATAGGATTTCTGCCTAAGTAGCTTCTTTCTTTTGGTTTCCTTTCCTATTTTCACCTAAATCTGTGTCTTCTGTCGTTCACTGGTACTCAGAGACTCAGCATCTGGTTAGTCTGAAGTGATTCAGGTGTTACTACAGAGTGTTTGAGTGGAGGAGTGAGGGTCTCTACTGCAAAAAATGCCCCCAAAAAGTATTTCTGGGAAGATTGCTAAGATGGGTATTTGCCACAGGTGCTGTTCTTCTCCACACCAAAACTTTAGGGAGTATTGGATTTTAGCTTGGCTGGGAGTATATTTAAGTGTTTCCACTCAGTTTATTAGGCTCTAGTAGTAGGTTTATTCTAAAATAATTTGCTAAATCAAATGAAAACAGCAATAATTTGCTCAGGAACAAGATTAATATATTTTCAGCACATCAGAGCCACTCTATGGATTTTTCCTTGTCATTTGTAAATAGAGGGCTGATAGAAAATGTAAGGCAGGTTGACAGCACTGTGTGGGTGGTACGCCGATGACGCTGGGATATACCACTTACATAGTTGTCTTTGAGTAGTGACAAAGTGACTCACCTTGCTATTTGGGAAATTTAATCTTGCAGGAGTTTTCCAGAATTAGATTCATGCGCAGGGTGAAAAAAATTCCTATGAACATCAGAGAAGCCAATCACCATTAAAATACAGTCTTAGGAGTTATTTTCTTATATTAGAGCTGAAAGTTTCATGCAATCCTCAAACTTTAACACATTTCACATTTCATTAAGTGATACCTCCATGTGCTGTGCATGCCAGAGACCTGGGAATTGTCTTCAACAGCTCTGTTTCTTTCGCCTTTGTAGTCAACCCATTACCAAATATGGCTGTGTCAACCTCCAAAGAACATTTGAGTCTATCAACTCCTCTCTCCACTGCTACCACCTTCTGCTTAGACATAACCCTGACTGGCTTTCCTGCTTTCACATTTGCTCCTTCCGATCTGTTCTATATGGAACAACCAATATGATCTTGTGTGTGAATTTTTAGTTTCACCCATGCTGCGCATGTGCATAGTTTTGTATGCAAGTGCATAGAATTATGACGGTCCTAACTCTGCAATTCTTATACTAATTTTAATAACAAAGAGTTGTCTTCTCTTCCTCCTCCGTTCTCAGTCCCCAGCAGGAACCACTGGTACCCCTTTTTAGTTGTTCAGTATTCACGTTCTATTTCTAAGTCACATGTTTATACTCCTTTTAACTTGAATTTCTCTGTTTTACTGATAAGAAGATATTACACTTGATCTTAGCTAAAAGGCTGAGAAGCTATGATTTTTCTGTTTCAGATAATACCTTATGACTTCCTGTTTACTATGAAATGATGAGAATTCATGCTTTCCTGAACACCACCCTTTCTCTCTTCTCAGCCCTGGCCCATCTTCCTAATGGAATCATATCATAATTTTGAGTTAGATCAAAATTCAGGGTTTGTATTACTCTGAATGCGATTTTTAGTCATAACTGAGTCATGTGGTAGACTATTATTGTATTTCCTTTCCTGTTTGACTTGTTTCCTCTGTTAATAATTGCCCAGTCTTTGTTCGCTTAGTTATCTATATATGTATTACTAATACATTCCTAATTCTCCATGAAAACTCGGAACTCTAGTACCAATACATGTTCATACATGTTCCAATACATGTTCATGTTCCAATACAGCCTGGTGACTCTTGTACCAATACATGTTCATGTTCCAATACAGCCTGGTGACTCTTGACGCCTGCTACGTAGCTGCCAGGAGTGTTATTTTGTCATTATCCTGGATTTCTACTACTTCACTTTTGTATTGGATTCTCTGTCTCTCAGACCCACAGACTGAAGAGATTTTATTCTATCCTCACACTTAATTGACAGGTTTAATTCTAGGGTTTTTTTGCCCAAAAATTTGAGTTGCTCCATTGTTTTCTAGCTTCTAGTATTAATACTGAGCAATCCAATGACACTTTGATTGTGGGTCCTTTGTATGTGCCTTTCCCTCTATTTTATTTCATGAGTCCTTTTTAAGACCAATGTGCCTTGGTCTTAAAAAGGTGTGGGTTTTTTCTTGATTTCTGCATTGGTTTTGTTGCCTGTTCATTCTTCTTTTTGCTATTTCTATATTTTGGTCTCTGAGTCTCCCTTTAGAGATTTTCCTTAACTGTCCAGTGATTCCTGGCTTTCCATTCATATTTAAGCCAACTGCTGGGAGGATTTGTCAACTGGGAGACTTTACTCCCGAGCAGTAGGTTTGGCAAACTGGGACCTGTGAGTCAAGTCTGACCCACTGCTTGTTTTTATATGGTGCTAAGGATGGTTTTCATAGTGCTAAATGTTGAAGAGAATCATGAGAACAACAATATTTTGTGACACATGAAACTTCTTCATATTTTTACTCTAATTAGCTTACTGTAGAAAACTGAGTGAACCCAGAAGTTGGAATTCCTGTAGCGAAGAAAACAATCTCACATCCCCCTTCAAGGGCTTATGTTCTTAATTAAGAGCATTTCTGACTATCCCAACTACTAGAGAGCCCCAGTGCCAATACAACCCAGACAGTTTAGGCACGTCCCCTCACATCTGCCTCTACATAAATGCTTTGAAAAGACAATGCTGATAGGGCTGCTCTGGAAAGGACACTGTGCCCAGAGTGTAATTGTTTTGTACCAAGATTTCCAAGTCCCAAGATGGGTCCTGCGGGGCATTCTGCGTCAGAGGGGAGGATAGGGGGCTGAAAGATAGCAGAGATTTGTGGAGACATATGCACACCCAGCATCTGAGATCACTTGTTTTCAAGCTGGATGGAATAGAAAGATTCCAGATTTCCATTTGAAAAAAATATATCCATCAGCTCACATGACTCTACTACTCAGACATTTCCATGGTTTTCCATCACATTTAGCACCAACCCTAAGTTTCTGACCATGGTCTAGAAGTTCCTGCATGCTCTGGTCTCCTCTCTCTCTCTGTGTGACTTCCTCTGTTGCTGGTTTACCATTTCTTTGCTCTGCACTACCCACACCAGCCTCCTCTCTACTCCTTGACCATGCTGAGCTAGTTTTCTTCTGATTCTTTGCAATTGCTCTTCACTCTGCCTGGTACAGTTTCCCCAGATCTTCAGATGTTTTGTGTATTTCCTCTCAGAACCATTCCCCACCTTTGCCTCTCTCTGTGCTACATGATTGATCCTTACAAATTACATCTCCCAGCTGCCTCTGCCAATTAGTTTCCAGTTAAGTTTGGTTAGTGAGAGACATTTGAGACATTTGTCCTTTGGGGTTGCGGGATGTGGGGGGAAGGGAGGAAAGATGGAGGGGAAGCACCCAGGAAATTTCTTCCCTTTTCTCTCTTTTGGGTGATATCTCCAGAAATCACTGTGTGTTTTCCATGGTTCCAGCACTTGCAAAGTGGCTTTGGCCTCTGGACTTTTTTTCTTTATTCTACAGCCCAAGGGTCAATCGCAAATCTCTAGGTTGTCACATTGTCACCTGTTTGCTCTTTAAGCATTTCTAACATCATCATAACTGATTCTCCGTATTAAATGTAGACTATGTATTGGACGACTTCTTTCCTGTTTGGATCCTGACTGATGTTTCTTGCTTTATGTTTTCCATATCACTTTATCACTACCTCCTGGAATATTACTTACTGGTTTACTTATTTATTTTCTGTCTCTCCTGTTAGAATGTAATTTCCACGAGGTGCACGTGCTTGAAAACTCTAGAGCAATCATCTGAACCTGCTGAGATTTAGAGAGCCATGAATTTCCACTTCCTGATGATTTACCAGAAAGCTGGAAATAAGGGCCAGCTATGTGGTTTTTCTTCTCTCTCTCTCTCTTTCTGGAGAGCAGTAGGGAAGGAAGCAGCACATTTGGTAGGATAGAGCCTGAGTCAATTACTACATAGAAAGCTTTAACTGCCCTAACTTAACTTTAGTTAAGTTCTTTATTATATTTCCAGCTTTAGGGAAGATGCTCAAGTTCTGGCTCCAGAAGCCCATTGAGAGTAATGGGAACTGACTCTATGTAGAAAGAGGTAAAACTGTAGGAAATATTTGGGAACATTAGGGAAGGGACAAGTGGACTGGCAGGCAGAGGAGGATGCAGGGTTTTCCATGAGGCAAAGCAGGTAGGAAATCATGTATGGAAATAATAGTAGTTAACATTGGATGTGCGAAACACTGTTCTGTGTCCTGTCCTAAGTGTTTTGCATTATTAACTCTAATATGAATATATGTGACTAATGGTGTATAAAACTGTATTAAGCCACATATTTAAAAATACCCAAACTAACCACATACTCTATATGTTTAAAAGAGCAGCCATTTAACTTGTTCTTGAATTACTTATTTACTTTTAAAAGAACACATCAGTTATATAAATAAGAGAATCTGCAAATATCAATCTTAGACATATACCAGCATATAAGAGGAGTTGGTGTCACTTTTTGCTAAACACTGAGATAATAGACGGGAATAAAGGATGACTTCTTGTCTCCTCACAGAGGGCTATGTACGTGAAATATATGAGTCTCTTCTACTTCATACCATCTTTAGTAGCCACTTTCATTTCCAAGGGTTATTTAGGAGTATGGGTTTTAATTTTCAAGTATTTCAAGAATTGCTTATTTTTTATTATTTATTTTAATTTTATTGGATTATGATTACGGAATGGCCTGAAGTCTCTACTGTAAAATTTTTTGCTAAGAACATCTTTTTGTGGCCATTATATAACTGATTTTGTAAATATGTCATGGACATGTAGGAAAGGAAATAAGATTATCTATTTGAAACATCTCTACTTACAGTATTATGAGTTGTTTACTGTATTATTTTATCCTTTTTTCTTGCTTATTTTGTCTTATTCTTACTTTCTAGCTTACTTCTGAGAGAGATATTTTTAAATCTGCCACTATATTTTATATATATTTGCATTTCTAAAGATTTTTCTTGTTCATACGCTTTTATGCATACAGATCTATGAATGTTATCTTTTTTGAAAGATATGACTTTTATAACTTGTGACTTTTATCATTATATTCTTTCTTTATCCTGTTTAGTGCTTGGAACTTTAACTTACATAATATTAATGTTTCCTCTGCTATTTATTTTTGTTTGTGATTGCCTAGTATTATTTTGCCTTCCCTCTTGTTTTTTGCCTTTTAGACCAAAATCCACTGTTGAAAGTGGTTTTCTTATAAACAATATGTAGCTCAGGCTTAATTTTTTTTTTTTTAATACTAAAGTAGCAGTGCCTGTCTTTAAATAGGAAAATTCAATCTGGTTACCTTCAGAGTTCTAGTTGATACACTTGGTTTTATCCCACCCATTTTCATTAATAATTACATCTTTATTTGTTATGCCCTTATTTCTTCTTATTTTTATAAGTTTGATCAAGTTACTTTTCGTTCTTTAATTTCCCTTACCAATCTGGAAGTTCTCTTGAATATTTTTATTTGGCCATTGATATATTTCCCTTCTGTTACCCTTTTGATCAAACACACATTAATCTATTGGATTGACTCCAAGTTTTGAACTATGCAAAACCTCAAGGCCTTTGGTGAAGTCATAAGCAAATGATGCACCTCAAGAGGCAATATTTTCCTTCCTACTAATATGGTTTCAGGAGCTAGAGCTATTAATGGGGAAAAATATAAATAGGTGTGTTTTAACAGTTGAGTTTGTGAAGAAGTCAAGACCAGGAAAACACAAATGAGATAGTGCCCTTGTTGGGTAACCACACAAGGCCCACAAGGTAAACCACAGAGGTGTAAAGATGGGATTAGGAGTCATCTGGCACAAATGCAGTGGAGGATCAGCACATGGGCCTTTAGTTGGATTTGACAGAGCTGCCCTCCCTAAATCTTCCAGGGTATGCCAGGGGTCAGAGGAATGCCGACAGTACAAGGTCAGGAAGTATAAATAAGTCAATCTCTATGATGGGAAACCTAATGATCAGTAGTAAGAAGAATGACCAGAATTTTATATGCATGTGGAACAGCAACTGAATCTGTTACCAAGTCCTCATGTTCTTTTGGTAAAACGGGACCGTAATGAGTTCACATATATGGCTCTAAAATCACAACAGTATTCATGAAACTATGAATACTTTGCTCATTAGGGAATCCAATTCTCACCTCTTTATGAGGCAGCACTGTGTTTGCCTGCAAGTCTCTGAGACCACTCCTCCAAGCCTCTGTGACTTTGAACATCCGCTCTTCAAGACCCCATCATTTTCTTCTAATGAACAGAATATAAAGTGGGGCCTGAGCAGAGGCTGCAACCCCTCAAAGCCCACCTCTCTAGCTTGTTTCCCCCCTATTCTATTCTTCTTTCCTATTCTGTGTTTTTCACTTAACCCTGGAAAGCCCACCTCATTTGCTTTCTCTAATATATTTAGATTTTGACCTTGGTTCACAATTTTGCTCAAGGTATGTTTTTTTTTTTTTTTTTTTTAAACTCCATGACTGATCTTAGCCCATTTTATAATTTAACCTTTGTGTCCCCCCTCCCAACTTTAAATATTTAGGGTTTTTTTTTTCTTTTTCCATCAATATAAGAAACTCTTTGAGGTCATAAAATGTGTCTTTTGCTTGATTTTCTCCTTCTTTAAACTTGAATAGTGATATGTGGGCCTTAAATACTTAAAAAAGTTTATTTAATTGATGTTTGTAGTGGAAGTATAGAAATATGCAAATATAAAAATGGAAGAAATTTTAAGATGCCAGTTGAATAGCATTGCAAATTATTTTAGGAAGAGCTATTGAAATATCAATGGATAAGAAAAACTATTTTTAGAACTGTAAGAATCAGTCAAGCAGAATTCTAGTATTAAATGGTGTTATTGAAAATGGTGAAAGAACCAACAACACAATAAAAATGGATGAAGGATATAAATACACTCCCAGAGACAGAAATATAAAAGCCTCTTATTAAACACAAGAAGAGATACTCAACCTCACTCATTCTAAGAGAAATTCATATTAAACTGATAAGAACTTCTGATTCTTGCCAAGACAGTAAGAGGAATCAGATTTAATCTTCTGCCTTAATAACATAGAAAACTAGATAAACCATATGAGATAAGTTTTCAGATATTAGGCAATAAGCACCCCAGGTCTGTGATCCTTGAGAAACAATAAAACAACCACAAACAAACAAAAAAGAAAGACCTGTACCACAGTCTCCCCTTATCTGTGATTTTGCTTTCTGTAGTGTTAGTTACCATGGTCAACTGTGTTTGTTAGTAGCTTCACACTACATCACAAGGTCTACGTCACTCACCTCACTTCATCACACATAGGCATTTTATCATCCCACATCATCACAAGAAGAGGAAGAATACAATATAATGAGATATTTTGTAAGAGAGCACATGCATGTAACTTTTATTATAGTACATTGCTATAATTGATCTATTTTCTTATGAGTTATTGTTGTTAATCTCTTATGGTGCCTAATTTACAAATTAAGCTTTATGGTAGGTAGAAATATATATATAAATATAGAAAAATATATGTCACTTAATATATATATTAAAATAAATGGCATTTAATATATATATTGTTTTTCCTATACATATATTCCATGATTTCAGGCTTTCACTGCTATGTCTTGGAATATATTCCTCACAAATAAAATGAAACTACTGTAATTGCTCTAGCTTGCTGTGCCTGGACACTTTCTAGGCTTCAGTGCGGAAAGAAGGAACTTGACAGAATAGGCTCTCTGGTTGAGAAGAGGATGAAGATTAGAGTTCAGGGAAGCCAAAGGCTAGAAATTGTGGGGCAGATCCTGGAAAGGAGGAACTAGCTCAGAGGGAAGTGGAGATCTGTGTGTGTGTGTGTGTGGGGGGGCATCCCTGGGTGTTTTGCTGATGACTAACGTATACATGCATGAGAAGAAACCACCTGCAGCTGGGTTAAAATCTTCTGAAATGTCAGTAGGCAGACAAATTCCAGGACTTCACCTAGACTGGAAATAGTCTGTGTTCATGCCTTCTGGGGTGGAAAGACCTAATACTTAGGTATTTAGTAGAATTCTGAGTAGAGCTAAATTGGTCCTAGACTAAAACCTGATCTAGGTCTATTCTAACGAAGTTTAAAGGCAGAACTTGAAATAATGCAACTGATTTCATATTACCTAATTATGCATAAAAATAAAACACAATATTATTTAAAGGAATATGAAAAATCCAGCAACAAGCAAGATAAAATTATAATTTCCCCCCAAAAAAACTACCAGACATGCAAATATGCAGACAATATAATCCATAACTCAGAAAAAAACAATCAGTACAATCACAAAGACAGAAATCATGAAACTACCAGACAAGAATGTTAAAACAGCTAAAATAAATATGTCTCGTGTGTTTATGAAAACATGGGCAGTATGAGAAGAAATATGGGAGACAAAAAATAAATGGCACTTAAATGAAGCATATTTTATAGTTTTCAAATAAATGAAAATTTAATATCTGAAATGAAAGATGTACTGGATGAAGTTAATATCAAATTAATAATTATAGAAAAAGTGATCAATGAACTTGAAGACATAGCAATAGAAATTATCTGAAATGAAGCACACAGGAAAAAATGAAAAAAATAACTGGGCAGTAGTAACCTATAGGTTATGTAGTCTAATATGCATTTAATTAGGATCCCATAAAAAGGAGTGGGATAGAAAAATTATTTAAAGAAATACTGATCAAAAACTTTCTAAATGTGATGAAATTTCAAACTCCTAAATCCAAGAGACTCAATTAATCCAGCAGATTTTACATACAGATAGCCAGGACAAAGCACACCATAATCAAATTGTTGAAAACCACTAACAAAGAAAAAAAAACCTTAAAAGCAGACAGAGAATACAGACATATTGTGCCAGAGGAACAAAGATAGGAATGATAGAAGAATTCTTATCAGATGTTATGCAAGCCAGAAGACAGTACAGAGACATACTTAAAGCACTAGAAGAAAAGAAATCTGTCAACCTAGAATTCTCTAACCAGTCAAAATGAAAAAAAAAAAAAAAAAGACATTCAGATATATGAAAACTGAAGGAATTCATTATCAGTATATCTTTACTTCAATAAATATTTTTAAAAATTCATCAGGGAGAGGAAAAGAATACCAGAGGGAAGTTTGGATTTCTATAAAGGAATGAGGAATACTAAAAATGGAAACTACATGGGTAATATAACAGGTATATTTTTCTTACCTTAAAAATTTATTTAAAAACAAATTATCTGGGGTATCTGGGGTACCTGGGTGGGTTAGTTGGTTAAGTGGCCAACTCTTGATTTCAGCTCAGGTCACCATCTCAAGGTCCTGAGATTGAATCCTGCATCTGGCTCTGCATTCATTGGGGGTTCTGCTTTGGGATTCTCTCTCTCCCTCTGCCCCTCCCCCTGCTCTCTCTCTGAAATATATAAATATTTAAAACAAACAAACAAAACCCAAAACAAATGGTCTATTTAAAGCAAAAATATCGACAATGTATTATGGAAGTTATAACATGTATAGTAGTAAAAAGCATGACAAAAATAACAGAGGATAAGGGAGGAAATGGAAGTATACTGCTGTAAGATTCTTACCCTTATACCTATAAAGTGTATAATACTAGTTAAAAATAGGCAGCGATAAGTTAAAGATGTAAATTGCAAACCCCAAGGCAACCACTGAAATATGAAACAAAGATATATGGCTAAGAGTCAATAGCAGAAAATAAAATGGGATCATAAAAAACCACTCAGTTAACCTAAAAGAAGGTAGGAAACGGGGAGGGGGTAGAAATAGAGAGTGAATAGAAAAAAAAAGAAAAAGAAACAGGGCTGCCGCGGTGGCACAGCGCTTTAGCGCCGCCTGCAGCCTGGGGTGTGATCCTGGAGACCTGGGATCGAGTCCCACGTAGGGCTCCCTGCATGGAGCCTGCTTCTCCCTCCGCCTCTCTCTCCTCTCTCTCTCTCTCTGTGTTTCTATGAATAAATAAACAAAATCTTTTTTTTTTAAAGAAACAAATAGAAGATTTAAACTCAATTGCATTGTTAATCACATGTTAAAACACATGTTAATAGTCTAAATCTCCCAATTGAAATGCAAAGATTGTGAAATTGTATAAAAATGCAGGATCTAATAATATTCTGTTTATAAGAAATCCAAAAATCTAAAAACACAGGTTAAAAGCAAAAAAATAAAAAATAAATTATACCATGCAACACTTACAAATTAAAAAAGCTGGAGTGGGCTTTATTAATATCAAACAGAGTAGAATTGAGAACAGGGAACAGTAACAGGAAAATAACTTTCTTTAATGATAAACAAGTCAGTTTATCAAGGTGACATAGGAATTCTAGATGTGCATGCACCTACTAACTAGTCAAAATACATGAGGCAAAACTGATAGATCATAAAGGAGAAATAGATGAATCCACAACTATAGGTAGAAATTTTAATAGTATTCTTTCAGTAATTGATAGAACAAGTAGCCCGAAAATAAAAAATGACATACAACACTCAAACAACACTGTCAACCAACCCAACCCAGTGAACAGAACACTCCATCTAACAACAGAAAAATTGGACACAGAACATTTATCGAGATAGGCCATAAAACATAAAATAAGTGTCAGTTAATAAGATTGAAATAATAAAAGGCATATTTTCTGACCAAAAAAGGTGTAAGTTAGAAATTGATAACAAGAAGATATCTGAAAATCCTAGATATTTGAAAATGAAACAACACATTTCTAACTAATCCATGGTTCAAAGAAGAAATCACAATGATAAGTTAGAAGATATTTTAAGCTGAATGAAAGTAAAACACAGCAAAATAAAATCTGTGAGATGTAGCTAAAGCGATGCTTATTAAAGGGAAATTAAAAAAAAGGGGGGAAATTTATGCCATTAAGTGTGCATATTAAAAAAAAGGAGAAAGTTCTTAAATCAATGATCCAAGCTTAAATCTTAAGAAACTAGAAAAAGAAAGTAAATAAAGTCTAATGTGAGCAAAAGAATATAATAATAAAGACAAATCCAGAATCCTTGAAATAGAAAATAGAAAAGTAACAGAGAAAAACAATGAAACCCAAAGTTGGATTTTTGAAAAGATTAATAATATTGATAACCTTTTAGTTAAATTGTACAGAAAAAAAAGAAATAAAATACAACCTATATCAAGAACGGGAGAGGAGAAATCACTTCAGATTCTACAAGTATTTAAAAAATAATAGGAGAATATTATGAGTGACTTCATGGCATTAAATCTGATATAAAGATAAAGTGAACAAATTTATGAATGACAAATTAGTTAAATTCACTTAAGGAGAAATGTATAATACAGATAGTCTTAAATCTATTCAAGAAATTGAATTAGTAGTTAAAAACGTGTCCAAAAAGAAAATTGTATGTCCAGTAAGCTTTACTGGTTAATTAACCAAATGTTTAATTTTTAAAAACCCACTATTTCTGTGAGACTTCTTCCAGAAAATAGACAAGAAAGGAACACTTCCAAATTCATTTTATGAGGCCAGCATTACACCAATACCAAGCCCATAAAAGAAAAGGAAGAAAACTGTACACCACTAATCTTCATGGACACAGAGGCAATAAACTTTGACAAAATTTTGGTAGATCATATCCAGGAATAAAAAGAGTAATACATCCATCGTGACCAAGTGGTTCATCATAGAGATGCAAGGTTGTCTTAGCATTTGGAAGTCAATCAATGAAATTTGCCACATTAACAGACTAATAAAGAAAAGCCATATAACCATTTACCAGATGCATTAAAAACATTTGACAAAATTCAACATCCATTTATGAAAGTACTCTCAGCACAGTAAGAATAAGAAGGAACTTCCTCAATATGATAAAGACAACTTACAAAAACCTACATCCTATATCACAATTGATGGTAAAAAACCAAAGAATTGGGGCACCTGGGTGGCTCAGTGGTTGAGGGTCTGCCTTTGGCTCAGGTCATGATCCCGGGGTTGTGAGATGGAGTTCCACATTGGGTTCCCTGCAGGGAGGCTGCCTCTCCTTCTGCCTGTGTCTCTGCCTCTCTCTCGTGTCTCTCATGAATAAATAAATAAAATCTTTAAAAAATAAAAAAAGACCAAAGAATTTCCCCCCAGATTAAGAACAAGGCAAAAATGTTCACTCTCATCATTTTCTTCTCGAAATGGTACTGGAGATATAAGCTAGTGCAATATGGCTAGGAAAAGAAATACAGTCATACACATAAGAAAGAATAATATTTTATTTACAGATAACATGATCACCTACCTAAAAAATTAATAATGAATTTAGCAATGACTTATACAAGGCCAATATACAAACATCAAATGCATTTCTATGCTACCAACAATTGGAAATTAAAATGAAAACACCACTTACAAGAGCATCAGAAATTAAATATTTAGGGATCCCTGGGTGGTGCAGCGGTTTAGCGCCTGCCTTTGGCCCCGGGGCGCGATCCTGGGGACCCGGGATAGAATCCCACGTCGGGCTCCCGGTGCATGGAGCCTGCTTCTCCCTCTGCCTGTGTCTCTGCCTCTCTCTCTCTCAATGTGTGTGACTATCATAAATTTAAAAAAAAAAAATGTTAAAAGAAATTAAATATTTAGGATTAAGTTTTAAAAAAATATTTAAAATTTGTACAATAGAATCTATAAAACATTGCCAAGAGAAAGAAAAGATCTAAATTAATGAAGAGAAAGGCCATTTTTACAGATGAGAATAGTTATTGTTAAAATGTCAATTTTCCCCAAATTGGTATGTAATTTTGGCATGATCCCAGTAAAAATGTGATTCTATTTATGAAATTCACATGATTCTAAATGTAAATAGAAATGTGATTCTAAAATGTAAATAGAGCAACTAATATTCGATAAAGGAGGAAAGACTATCCATTGGAAGAAAGACAGTCTCTTCAATAAATGGTGCTGGGAAAATTGGACATCCACATGCAGAAGAATGAAACTAGACCACTCTTTCACCATACACAAAGATAAACTCAAAATGGATGAAAGATCTAAATGTGAGACAAGATTCCATCAAAATCCTAGAGAAGAACACAGGCAACACCCTTTTTGAACTCGGCCATAGTAACTTCTTGCAAGATACATCCACGAAGGCAAAAGAAACAAAAGCAAAAATGAACTATTGGGACTTCATCAAGATAAGAAGCTTTTGCACAGCAAAGGATACAGTCAACAAAACTCAAAGACAACCTACAGAATGGGAGAAGATATTTGCAAATGACATATCAGATAAAGGGCTAGTTTCCAAGATCTATAAAGAACTTATTAAACTCAACACCAAAGAAACAAACAATCCGATCATGAAATGGGCAAAAGACATGAACAGAAATCTCACAGAGGAAGACATAGACATGGCCAACATGCACATGAGAAAATGCTCTGCATCACTTGCCATCAGGGAAATACAAATCAAAACTACAATGAGATACCACCTCACACCAGTGAGAATGGGGAAAATTAACAAGGCAGGAAACAACAAATGTTGGAGAGGATGCGGAGAAAAGGGAACCCTCTTACACTGTTGGTGGGAATGGGAACTGGTGCAGCCACTCTGGAAAACTGTGTGGAGGTTCCTCAAAGAGTTAAAAATATACCTGCCCTACGACCCAGCAATTGCACTGTTGGGGATTTACCCCAAAGATACAAATGCAATGAAACGCCGGGACACCTGCACCCCGATGTTTCTAGCAGCAATGGCCACGATAGCCAAACTGTGGAAGGAGCCTCGGTGTCCAACGAAAGATGAATGGATAAAGAAGATGTGGTTTATGTATACAATGGAATATTACTCAGCTATTAGAAATGACAAATACCCACCATTTGCTTCAACGTGGATGGAACTGGAGGGTATTATGCTGAGTGAAGTAAGTCAGTCGGAGAAGGACAAACATTATATGTTCTCATTCATTTGGGGAATATAAATAATAGTGAAAGGGAAAAGAAGGGAAGGGGGAAGAAATGTGTGGGAAATATCAGAAAGGGAGACAGAACGTAAAGACTGCTAACTCTGGGAAACGAACTAGGGGTGGTAGAAGGGGAGGAGGGCGGGGGGTGGGAGTGAATGGGTGACGGGCACTGGGTGTTATTCTGTATGTTAGTAAATTGAACACCAATAAAAAAATAAAAAATAAAAAAAAATGAAAAAAAATAAAATAAAATAAAATGTAAATAGAAATAAAAGGACCTAGAATAACCAACATGCTTTTGCAGAAGAACAAAATTATAGGACTTATGCAATCTGAATTTAAGAGTTACAACAAAGATAAGGTCATTAAGATAGCATAATATTGGTATAAGATAGACACATAGAGCAATGGAACAAAATAGAGTCCAGAAACAGATTCTCATATACATGGTCAAAAAATGTCAAGAAGATTCAACAGGGAAAATAATAATCTTTTTGATAAACAGTGCTAGAGCAAATGGATATCTGTATCTAAGACGAAACACAACCCTTACATCATGTCACACACAAAGATTAACTCAAAATGGATCACAGACAGAAATGTAAAAGCCGAACTAGTACACTTCTAGGAAAAAATATAGGGTATTATGCTGAGTGAAGTAAGCCAGTCGGAGAAGGACAAACATTATATGTTCTCATTCCTTTGGGGAATATAAATAATAGTGAAAGGGAATATAAGGGAAGGGGGAAGAAATGTGTGGGAAATATCAGAAAGGGAGACAGAACGTAAAGACTGCTAACTCTGGGAAACGAACTAGGGGTGTTGGAAGGGGAGGAGGGCGGGGGGTGGGAGTGAATGGGTGACGGGCACTGGGGGTTATTCTGTATGTTAGTAAATTGAACACCAATAAAAAAAAAAAAAAGAAAAAAGAAAACCTATGTGACCTTGGTTAGCAGAGATCTGTTAGATAGAAAACCAAAAGCACAAACCATAAACCAATTAGTGGTCATTGGAATTCATTAAAATAAAGAATTAGAATATTTTGCTCTTCAAATGACTTTTTTAAGAAAGAAAGGCAAACCACACCCTGGAAAAATATTTGTAAAAGATGTGTCTTTAATAATAGACTTTAACTGGAATATATAAGAATACTTAAGAAAAAATAATAAAAAAGAATACTTAAGCTCAATAATAAGAAAACAACATGATAAATACTAGACAACATATCTGAATAGGCATTTCACCAAAGAAGGTATGTGAATGGCAAATAAGCATATGAAAAGATGCTCAACATCATTATCATTAGGAAAAACAAATTAAGACCTCAATTACTATCACATATTCACTAAAATGACTATAGTTAGAAACTGACAATATTTTCTATTGGGAAGGATATGATATAAATGGAACTCTCACACATTGCTAGTAGGAATAAGAAAGGGATACAGCAACTTTGGAAAAGAATTTGATAGTTTCTTACAATGTTAAAAATACATATCATACAATCCAGCAATACCATGTCTAGAGTATTGAAGGTATCCAAGAGAATTAAAACATATTTTCATGCAAACAGTTATACTTAAATATTTATGGCTTTCTTTCTTTCTTTTTTTTTTAAAAGATATTATTTATTTATTTGACAGAGAGAAAGAGAGAACACAAGCAGGGGGAGCAGCAGAGGGAAAGGGAGAAGCACGCTCCCTACTGAGCAGGGAGCCCACTGCTGAGCTCCATCCCAGGACCCTGAGATCATGACCTGAGCCAAAGACAGATGCTTAACCTACTGAACTGCCCATGTGCCCCTATTAATGGCTTTTTTAATATTAACTCCAAACTGGGAATAACCAATTTGTCTATCAATTGGTAAGCGGATAAACAAATTTTAGTTTATTCTAGTTTATTTAGTTTATTCTACTCTGCAACAAAAGGAATAAAAGATTGGTACACAGAGCATGGATAATGCTCAGAAACATTTTGCGTAGGAAAAGAAATATAGAAACAGTATACGCCTTATGAAGTTTGTATGAAGTTCTGTAAAAGACAAAACAATAATAACCAAAAGCAAATTAGTGATTATAAGGGACTGGGGATGGGACTATGAGATTGTCTATGAAAGGGCATGAGGGAATTTTTTTGCATCTGATGGAAAGTTTTTTATTGCATTTGTGGTTGTGGCCACATGACCATATATATTTGTCAAAATTCATCAAATTGGACACTTAAAATACATTTTATTATATAAGGTATACCCCTCTAGGGTGATTTTAAAATCTACTCAGACAATTTTTAACCTACAAAACTGCAAAACCCTTAAAATTTGATAATGCACTGTACTGATAAGACTTTGAAGAAATGGACACTGTTATGCATCATTTGTTATGGGTATAAAATTGTTCCTTATGTTATAGAGGGCCATTTAGTAGTATCTGTCAAAATTGCTAATGTATATAGCCTTAGAAAATCTATTTCTCAGAAATCACTGTAGTCATATTCTTGCATATGTGCAAAAAGGTTTATGTACAAGAATACATTCTGCTGTGTAATAATAAATGGTCGGAAATAACCTGAATGTCTATCAGTGGGGAACTAGTTCAATAAAGTACGGTATGTCATACAACAGAATGCCAGACTATTGTTGAAAAGATTGTGGAAGATTTTTTGAAGATACATTGTAAATTGGAAAAAAAAAGGTACTGCAAAATATGTAAAAGAAATGCAGGTGAAAAAAGAAGTTATATTGGCTTAAACATACTTAAAAATTCTCTGAAAAGGTAAATATGTTAATAAAATGGTTACCCACTGGGAAGAAAAGGGAACTGAAAAAAAATGGAGCACTATATATATTTTATACTTTTTGAGTTTGAATTCTAAAAATTTAATAATAGTTTAATAAAAATGTGAATTCATAAAGTGTATATATTATAAACACAAATATATGTGGGAAGAAAAATCCCTGAGAAGAAAAACGTGTATCTAAGGGAAAAAGAAAGAACATGGATGCTAAATAAGGATTTGGATGAAGTTAATTATGATGCAAATTGATTAGACATTTAATTAGTGATCTTAAATCTTTCAGACATGCATGAAAGATGAACAAACGATGTCTATAAAAGAAGTTATAAAAATCTTGAAAACACACTCATTAAAATGTATTAAAAATATTCAACTCAGTGTACAACTTAGTAGCTATGGATGACATTATTAAGATAATTACCATCCTTATTCAAGAAATAATTATAGAAAACCTATCACAGCTATATCACTGTGTCTACAGGATACACGAAGCAGAGACATACCTCTTCCCTTTAGAAGGCTAAGAATCCTTGATGAGGACAAGACTCAAACACATGAAACGTTAAATAAATACAAGTTAAAATATGGCAGGACGTGCCTGTATGACCAGCAGGGAGATGGTCAATAAGCTGGGGGCCACGATAGAGAGTAGGAATAAAATGGGAAGAGGCACCCTTTCTTGGATGAGGTGCGGTGCTTGAGCGATGAGTGGGAGCAAAGGGAGGGAGTGGAACAATGCACAGATCAGACCAGAGGGCAGGACTTCAGGTGAGAGATGGAGAAGATAAAGGAAGGACATAAGAGACTGTGATGCTGAACTACTTACAGGCACACGATGCCACCGGAAGCTTGGAGCAGGGCTGAGCCTGCCCTGTGGAGTTGTGAATAAAGCATGTCCAGCTGCAGTGGGCAGGATGAGAGACTCCAGGCAGAGACCAATTAGGGAAATGTCATAACTTAGGTGTGAAGTGATAACAGATTCTGGCCAAGAGTCTGGCCTTGGAAAGGAAGGCACACATCCAAAATAGATTACTGCAGGAGACACAAGACTTGGTGACCAATCAGATGTGTAGGAGATAAGAAGGAGAGAACCAAAGCCGTCTCTGGGTTTGAGATTGACTTGCAGAGTCAATGATAGTGCCATGACAGAAAGAAGAAAGGGAAGACGCTGCCTTAGGGGAGGAGGAGGGGGAGTGTGATTTTAAAAGTACGTTGCTGGAGGGGCGCCTGGGTGGCTCAGTTGGTTAAGTGTCTGACTCTTGGTTTTGGCTCAGGTCATGATCAGGGTTGGGAGATGGAACCTCTGCACTCAGCAGGAAGTCTGCTTCCCTTCTCCCTCTGCCCTCCGCCTCTTACATGCATGTGCAAATACACACACACTCTCTCTCAAATAAACAGGTAAGTCTTTTTTAAAAATATTTTATTTATTTATTCATGAGAGACACAGAGAGAGAGGCAGAGACACAGGCAGAGGGAGAAGCAGGCTCCATGCAGGGAGCCTGAGGTGGGATTCAATCCCGGACTAGGATCACGCCCTGGGCTGAAGGCGGCGCTAAACCGCTGGGCCATCCAGGCTGCCCATAGGTAAGTCTTTAAAAACAAAACAAAACAAAACAAAACAAACAAAACAAAACTGTGTTGGAGCAGCATACTGGATATCAAGTAAAAATGTCCAAATACAGTTAGAAGGAGAGACCAGACTTGCATAAATGAAATTGGGAAGTCATCAAAGGGCAGAAGGATAAAGAGGAAAAGTAACAGTTTGATGGAAGCTCCGAAGGAGACAGGTACAGATAAGATGTGGCCCCAATAATGGCTAACACAGTAGGGAGGCCAAAGGGATTAAGGCCTGAAAAAAAATTCATTAGATATGGCACATAGGAGGTCAGCCGTTCCAGCCAAGGGGGCAGTTGAGGATAGGATTCCATGGGAAGAGGTTGTGGGGGAAGAGGCCCCACAGTATTAGAGACAGAGGGTACTGACTATTTACTTAACGAAGTGTCAGGAAAATCAGGGAGGAAAAAAATACAGCCAGAGTACTACCAAATGGTCACATATTTTGGGAAGCAAAGGCAGAGGAAAAACCTGAAGAGGCATTGCACGTGAGTCCTGAAAACAAGTTCTAGATGCGTAATATCTACAGTTGTCTTAATTTTAAAACGTTTGAGTGGATATTGACATTTTTGTCAGTGCATATATTTAAAAGAAAGCCAGTCTTCCAATGAAAGTGAAGAAGAGTGTGTTTCCTGGCACCCTAGAACAGAGTCCCAGTCTAGAACCCCACAGGCTGAAATCTGGCTCGCAGACACGTGTTGCCTGAGAGCCATGACCCCCATCCCTCCCTGTTACCCCATAGCTGGCCTAAGCCACATAGACATTTGCATTTTCAACTTCTGCTCTAATACTTTCTATAAGGCTAAATCGCCCAACTGAGAGAGAAACATTAAAATAAATAACCCAATAATTCAAGGCAAATCCATCCTGACTGAATATACTATTTTTTTTTTAACACACTGAGTTCGGTAAATTTTATTTCTTGTTGTTATTTTCTTCTGAGTAATCTCAACGTGCAGAAGCTGTCTGTGCGCCCTCACCCAGGGCTCACTCTCTCGAAGAACTGATTACGGTTCGAGGGCTCTCACCCTTGCCTTTGCCATGTGCTCCTGGTCGCTTGAGTGCTCCTTTTATCCCGTTCTGTCTAATTACCATGCAAACCCTCTGTTGAGCTTTCAATTAGCAAGTTATCTTCATCTGAAGACTGGAAACCCTGGGCTCTTTCAGCATATATTAGACAGCTAAAATATGAAATTAAAGAAAACAGAGTTTTAGCCAACAGAAACAAGTGACTCATTTCCTTGTGAAAACACACAAGGTTTATGTTACTCTGGCAACTATATTCCAGAACAGCATCTCTCCCCTCCCCTTTTATGTGTTCCTGTTACAGTCTGTGTTCTGTGGTGACCTAATGTGGAACCAAGTCACTTAGTGATTCATGAGACTGGAGAATGGTGCTTTCAACTCAGCTCATCCAATGTCCTTTTGACCGAAGGAAGAAAAGTTTACTTTGCACAAAGAGAGGAACTGTAAGAGGAGAGAACTCTTGACTGAGTGCTGGCCTAGGGTGTCAGTGTGGTCCTGCTGTGACTTTCAAAACACCACAACTGGTTCCAGTATGTTAGAATTCTAAGTGTTTTTCTAAAGGCAGCTGATTAAATCATAGTGTTCAACCTGTATGCGTGCCGCGCAGGGAAATGAAGATTTAGAGACTGGTTTCACAAAGACCCCAGATGTTTCTTGGGCCTCGCATCATGGGCGGGAATTTCATGGTGTTCAGGGCCAAAATTTCAATCCAAATTATTCCAACTTTCCAAAGCAGAAATGTGTAGAGCAAAAACAGTTACTCTCTCTCTCTCTCTCTCTCTCTCTCTCTCTCTCTCTCTCTCTCTCTCTCTTTTTCCCCTAGGTTTTAAGCTCTCTGGGGTACTGGCAAAGAAGTGGAGAGAAGCTTCAATTTATTAGGCTCTTGCTGCTGATGTTATTCGAAAATTATGGTCTGGATGAAGGGAAGGCTTCAAGATTTTAAGTTTAGAGACTCTTCTTGAGCAGCTATATATTTTTATTGAAAGGGCAGTAAATTTTGTAGCTATTAGAATGTGACAGACTAAAAATGACGTGTATGAAGATTTTTGGTTTCTCATACTTACAGTCTGTCTGTGCAAGAGATTTTCAGCCTTGCTCAGCCATTTTTCCCCCTCAAAAAGTGTCTTGCCAGTTCTCTGGGCTTTGGAGAGAGAAAGAGAGAGAGAGAGAGAGAGATGGGAAAAGTGGGAGGATGAAGGAAAATGATTTAGTGTCAATTTATATATAATGTATTTATATATAATGTCAATTTATATAATGAAGGGCTAGGAGAAAGAAGTTATGTTAAAAGTATTAAGAAAAGTTGGGGTGCCTGGGTGGCTCAGTTGGTTGAGCAACTGGCTCTTGATTTTGGCTCAGGTCATGATCTCGGGGTCCTGGGATCAAGCTTGGCCTTGGGCTCAGGGTTCAGCAGAAAGTCTGCTTATAGATCCTCTCTCTCTCTGCCTCCTTCTACCCTTACTCGTGCTCTCTTGAGGCCTCTTTCTCTCTTGAATAAATAAAACTAAATCTTAAAAGAAATAGTAGAAAAAGTCATACAGAATGAAGGTAGAGGAGATTTTTTTGGAGGATTTGAGGAGAAAGGTCCAGAAATTGTTCATATATGTGATAGTGGCAGATGGGAAGGGAGAAAATGGAGGATTTTAATAATAATTGCTGGGATTCATCATAGTGTTGAGGAAATATAAGAAAAGGATCTGATTTATTTTGAAATCAAAATTCAACTTGTTTGCAGGAATTGTATATGTTTATCCATAACATGGCTCTGGAACATGAACCATATGGGTCATGGTATTGTAAACATTAGAAAGTGTTATTATTTTAAAAATTACTTGGCAAAACTCAAAATTATTCCTCCTAGAAAGATAATCTTAACTTGGAGAATGCTGAGTAGAAATTGCTTTCTTTCTTTTCTTTCTGTCTTTTTCCTTTTCTTTTACTTTCCATGTGTCATTTCTAAATATTAGGGAAGAAGGCAAAAGTCAACAATTTATTTAGGATAAAACACTCTTATTCAATGTTATTTATCATCAGGATAACATCTAATGTGAATGGCTTTCCCTCCCAATGTAAATAAGTGAAAGACTTTGGGAATAATTTTAAATTTGAATCAGTTCATTATAATTTTTTACATGATTTTCTTTTAATGAAAGAATTTACTGATTTTATTTCTTACTGCAATTTTTCTCTTTTTTCTGACATCAATTCAGCTTCTGGATATTAAAAAAAAGTCCATCTGTTGGGCATATAGCTTGTGAGGTTGCAATTACAAATTCTCCATAGGAATACTGATAAAAACTTTTGAAATTGATAATCCAAAGACTTGCAAAATATTTTCAGTTTGTTCAGCAATGTAAAATGAGAAAGCATTTTGCCGTACAGCATTAATAAGGCATGTTTTACATTTTTGAAAATTATAATTGTCTACTATAAACATTAATGGATCACATCTACATAACTGTATAAGTGCCAGTTTATAAATATTTCAAACATGAAATATAAAATATGAATGAATTATAATTGACTACAAGAATTGAACTTTAATAGAAATAAACACTAACCAGAATCCTAACTATCAGCTTTAAAAAAATGTTACAGGCCACACCATATTGGCTCTGAAATGTATCATCATTATTAGTGAACAATGAAAGAAACATCAGATTCTCTATTTGGCCAACTGTTGTGGGGCCATCTATTAAACTTCATGATAATACTGTCAAATTTAATGAGCAATTTTACTTATGTAAATTTAGGAAAAAATTCTGGTGATTTTATTCTAGAATAAATATTGGCTATGTCTATATGATACGAAAATGAGTAAGACTGGGGGAAACTCTGGAGTCTTGAAGCCAAAAAACCCTTGATTAAATAACAATGTTTAGTCATGATAAAATAAACATAACATACCATCTTAACTTAAAATTTACCATTTTGGGGCCGCCTGGGTGGCTCGGTGGTTGAGTGTCTGCTTTTGGCTGAGGACGTGATCCCAGGGCCCCCACAGAGAGCCTGCTTCTCCCTCTGCTTATGTCTCTGCCTCTCTGTCTCTGTGTCTCTCATGAATAAATAAATAAAATCTTAAAAAATAATTTACCATTTTTAAGTCTATAGGCAGGTAGTAAATACATTCATTTTGTCGTGCAACCAATCCCAGAATTATTTTCACCTTGCAGAACTGAAACTCTACAGTCAATAAAGAACTATTTCCCACTCCTCCCTCCCCCTAGCCTCTGGCAACCACCAATCTACTTTCTATCTCTATGAATTTCACTACTTTAGAGACCTTATGTAAAGTGAAATCACCTAGTATTTGTCTTTTTGTGACTGGCTTATTTCACACAACATAGTGTCTTAAAGATTCATCTATGTCATAGCATGCGTCAGAATTTCCTTTCTTGGATGAGATCATGTCATTTGAAAGAACATGGATGAACCCTCGAGGGTATTATGCTAAGTAAAATAAGTCAGACTACAAAGACGAATACCACAAAACCCCACTTCTAAGTGGTATCTCAAGAAAAGGTGAACAAACAAAAAGTGGAATCAGACCTATAAATACAGAGAACTAATTGATGGCTGTCAGAGGGTGGGTTGGGCAAAATGGGTGGAGGGGCGGGGGAGATACAAGCCTCCAATTATGGAATGAGAAAGTCACAGGAATAAAAGGCAGAGGTAAGAGGTAAGGAACACAGTCAGGGATACTGTAATAGCGAAGTGATAGGACAGATGGTAGCTATACTCGTGGTGAACATAGAATAAGGTATGAACTTGTCAATAGGAAAAGGACAAACATTATATGGTCTCACTCATTTGGGGAATATAAAAATTTGTGAAAGGGAGAGAAGGAAAGGAGAGAAAATGAGTGAAAATATCAGTGAGGGTGACAAAACATGAGAGACACCTAACTCTGGGAAACTAACAAGGGGTGGTGGAAGGGGAGGTGGAGGGGGGTTGGGGTGACTGGGTGACTGGATGCACTGAGGGGGGCACTTGGCGGGATGAGCACTGGGTGTTATGCTAAATGTTGGCAAATTGAACTCCAATAAAAAAATTTTTTAAAGTACAAACTTGTCAAATCACTTGAAACTAATGTAACACTGTTGCCAACTATATAGAAATAAAAAAAAATCCTGTCTTTATAACATAGGCTGAATAATATTCCACTGCTTGTATATACCACATTTTATTTTATCCATTTTATTTTATCCAACCCACTTGGAAGCAACCTTCCATCTTTGGGCTATTGTGCATAATGCTGGGTGTGCATATAATTCTTCAAGACCATGCTTCTGATTATTTTGCATTATATACCCAGAAGTAGAATTGCTGGATCATAGGGTGGTTCTATTTTCGATTTTTTGAGGGGCCACCATATTTTTCCACAGTAGTTGCATCATTTTACTTCCTGCCACACACAAGGGTTCCAATTTTTGCACATCCTTTCCAACACTTATTTTCTGTTTGGTTTTTTAAAGTTTGGCATCCTAATCAGTGTAAGGTTGTTCTTGGTTAAATTTAAACATAAAAATTATTAAGTAGAGTGAAGTTTCTTATATGTGTAAAAAGAACTATAACTCAATTTTTGCTTAAGTTGCTTATCCTTTTTTCAGTTTATTTTTTAAAAGGGAGATACATATCATGTAGCAACATATTTTAAAATAAAATTATTTCACACTTAGGGGTCTACTTATCTATTGCTGAGTACAAACCATCCCAAACTTAGTGCCTTACAACAATGAAAGCAATTTGCGATCAGTAATTTAGTTCAGAAATCAACTATCTGTACAGGTTTGCAGGGGACTGCTCATCTTTGCTCCACTTGGCATCAGCTGGAATGGATGTTTGGAGACTAGAACATTCTGAACATTTTTTTTTTTTTTTGCCCCACATTCTTCCTTTTATTGCTTGCTATGGTCATTGCTACAGAACTTAATAACATTTGTATGTTTTCTTTGTGTTGTTGCCATTTCTCTTTTACTACAATCAGAGTATGGAGGCTGAGTCTTATCAACTCTGTAGAGGACTATTTTTATGGTGACCAGGTAGGAAAGGGAAACTGAGACAGGAGCCAGCAATTCTTCATTATTCAATTCAAAAATCTAAAATGAAAACTTTACTCCTCTACACTCAACTATCCAGTAAGATGCATATCAAAGTTTTGACATTGTCTGGTGGTCAGTGCTGGCTGTTGACTGGGACCCCAGTGAGGCATGTGGGCAGGAATGCCTACATTTGGCCTCTCCAGTGTAGGTTCGTGGCTTCCTCGTAGTGTGGTGACTAGGTTCCAATAGGGAGTGTCCTGAGAGAGAGCTAGGAGGAAGTTGTATTGCCTTTCATGTTCTATTTGTAAAACATGGTGCTGGGTTTTTTTGTACTCTACTGTTAAAGAGGTCATAAAAGCTCAACCAAGTTCAAGGAGGAGATGTGATTCTGGCTCCCGATGCCCCATCAAGGTTCTTGTCCCAGTGGCAAGGTTCTAAAGGAGTATGTGAAGTGAGAACTATTGTTGTGGCCATTTTTGGAAGCCATGATCTGCCACTCTTAGTGACTTGCTAAACCAGGTAACTGTATGTGGAAGCATCTCACTCTAACACTAAAAACAGTCATGTGTTATGTTTTAAGGTATATTATAGATCTTAACCATGCTATGCTATATAGAGATGTACTAAAGATACTTGGTGTTGTGTGTGTGTGTGTGTATGTGTGTGTGCAAAAATTATCCTCTACTTACATACAAATAAAGTCTGTCTGTCTATCCTGCCTCTATTCTATGGCTCATCTATAAGCCTTGCAGGCTCAGAGCAAGAGTATGGCTGGAAAACCACGTATCCTATATTTAAATAATTAATAGTTGCAAGTAATCAAGTTAGTAACATGTTAAGAAGAATCATTTCCATTCTCTTGACAAATGCTCATTCTTAACAACCTTGAAGGTCAGATTTTAACTTAGAATTTCCAATCCTACAGGTTCTCTGCCAAATGTGATTGGGAAATAATGCCCCTGACTGCTATGTCCTTTTTCCTTTTCTCTCCACCCCCAGCCCCAGTTCCATCCAACACGTTGAAGAATCTCATGCACATCCATGTGGACATCCCAGCTCATGTCCAAATCTCAGCTACGATCCCATACTATGTGTGGCTACTCTTTAGCCATCCCTCAGGGCTAGGAGTACAAACATCAGAAGTACAGAACACCTTCCAGAAGGTGCCCATGTAGATGTTGGCAGCCTACAGGGCATTTGGGGGCCATTTGTGTAGGGAATTCTAGGGTCTAAAATTCACTGAATGTGATGTAGAAGTGGGGATGTGAGTTCTGAGTGACTTTGTCCACTTAGCCCAGTGCACTTAGCTCCCATAGGATGGAGGAGGGCCAGTGCAAGGATCTCTAAAGCTCAGGAACCAAAATAGGGAGACTCTTTTCTGGGGTCTGAGGGTGGTAACTGTGGGGAAGTAGGAGAGTGAGCAATAGTGCTCCTCTCTGCCTCAGGCTCTGCTTTGAATGTTAGATGCAGCCACATATTCTCTCCTCTCATGTTTTTCTTCTTTCTTCCTTTTCCCTTTTTTTTCTCTTTTGTCCTTTTTTGTTCTTTTTTTTTCTCCCTTTTATTTTTCTATTTCCTTTCTAGATCTTCTAGTTCCTCTTTTTTCATCTTTGTAAACTCCCAACCCTCATATTTAATGCTGGGACTTTGTTACAGGCCTTTCTTTTGCGATAGCATTTTCTGCTGGGACTGAGGTGGTTCTGTCCCAACAGCAATTCCATTGACTTTCTTTATCTGCCATTTTACTGTATTTTCTTTCATATCTAAGTTGGAGTCTGAGCCTGTGTATTGGTGCTCTTGATACCCATGCTCATGGTTTGAAGACTTAAAAACCGAGCTTTGTCGTATAGTAGCCATTTCATTCAAGGTGATCAAAAAAGGGTTTGCCCTATTGACCTCCAACCACTCATGAACAAACAACTTTTATTGGAACTGGTGATACTTGGAAGGTACATTTGGAAAGAGTGAGTCAAAGCTGTTTGTATCTTATGAAAAACATTTTTTCCCCTGGTTTTTAGTTCATTTTAATTCAAGTAACTTAGCAGATGCTTTGGGTTCAGTTCCAGTTGGTTTATCCAAAACTAATAAGACAGAATTAATTAACTCACCATTCACCTCTTTTTTCCTCCTATCCTGTTTCATGTTCTCCAAGCCTCCTCTTTGGCTTGAAATATTTTGCTATCTTATACCTAACAGCTTGTTTCCTGCTCCTCAACTAAAGGTTACTTTAGTTTCTAATGGATTTGCACATCCTCCATGTCCAAATGGGTGATGTTAAGACGTAACAAAGGATACTCCAATCAATTATCTTTTATGCCATTATCTCTGCTGGCTCTTGTCTCTGGCAAAATTCTAAGGTCAGAATACTAATATTCACCAGTGCTCTTCCACATAGCTTCTTTCTCCAGATGGTGTTCTTCATTCTATGGGCTAACCTAAACTTCCTTGCAGCCTGGCAGCTGGCTTTCCTAAGAAGGGCTAAGTTGGAGCTACAAGGCTACATCAAATATAGTCTCAGAAGCTACCCAATGTCATTTTTTGCCACAGTCCATTGGTCAAAGCAAGTCTCAGGATAAATACAGGTTTAAGTATGGAAAAAAATTGATTCTACTTTTTGCTGAAAGGTATAAGTCTTATCACAAAAGGCATCTGATGTAGGAGATATTGTTGCAGTCATCTTTGGAAACAATCAATCAGAAGTATTAATAAGAATTTTCAATCCTGAGACTTATTATTTTCAATTTTAGAAAATTCGTTATTTCCCCCTCCCCCCTTTGTTATATTCTCTGTCCTCTCATTTAGGAATTCCTGTTAGATAGATATTGAACCTTCTGGGTTGATCTATATCTTAACTTTTCTTCCAATTTCTGTTTTTTCTTTTAATTTTTAAAAATATTTTATTTGCTTATTTGAGAAAGAGAGAAAGAAAGCAAGAGCAGAGGGAGGAGCAGAGGGAGAGAGAGAAGCAGACTCTGCTGAGGTGGGAGTCTGATGCAGAGCTCAATCCCAGGACCCCAGGGTCATGACCTGAGCTTACTAAGCCACCTAGGTGCCCCCCCCAAGTTCTGTCTTTTTATCTTTTAGACGATTTCTTTATTTTCCCCCAGAACCTCAACTGAATCTTGTATTTTGCAATGTTTTAAATTTTTAAGAACTCTTTAGAGTTCTTTGATTGCATATTTTTCTTAACATTGTACTCTTATTTTCCAAAATCAACTTGTTCTCTAATATTTTTTAAATTGAAAGGGTTTTTTTTTTCTATTCTCTTAATTATCATTGTTTCTTTTGCGGTCTGTTGTTTTATTTCTTCATCATATTTATGAACAAAGCACAGGAAGACAAGCTTGTTTAGTAGTGGTAACTAGTGTGAGTTTTCTCTGTAGATGTTTAGATCTGTTGAACCAACGAGTTTCTGTCATTCATGGAGATATGAATATGAATATGAATAGTGAGTGATTACTGAAAAGCTTCACTTAGGGAGTAAGATCAGAAAGTAGGAAGGCAAGTAGATCAACTCCATTCTGTGTTATGCCAAGTAAGGAAGCTTTGTTCTGGAGCACTTCCATTCCTCCCTCACTGGTCCTACTTTCTCCCTGGCACATCGGTCAGTTTGGTTTGGTTTGGTTTGGTTTTGGTTTTGGCATTAGTACTTTAGCTTTATATTGGTGACAAACATTGCAACTATCCTAGGAAGAGTAGGATGGGCTTGATGAGTGGTCAAATTGAATAGTTGCTGTGTAAATAATTCTTAAGTTAATCTTCTTGATTTTTACCCCTTTTCCTAGTTTGGTCCCCACCAAGCTTGGAGCCTCTCCTTGGCTTTGTTGCTGAGGAAAATTATTCCTATCCTCTTTCAGCTTTTTCGGTGTCCACTCTATTTTCTATCTTCCAGAGATTTACCAAAAGCTCTGATTGCCTGATGTTTCCTCCTCTCCTTTACAACACTGCTATGCACTTATTCTTTTTGTGTTTTATTATCCTAACTTGGGGATATACTCTGTCTGCCATATTGAGATGGAAGACTCCAACATGATATTAATGGTTACTTTGTATTCCGTGATACGGATGGACTGTAATTTGCTTAAATGTGCTCTTATTTCTGAGAAGTTAGATTGTTTCCATTATTTGGTTGTTACTCTTATAAATGTGTCAAGAAGGACAAAATGTTATTTTAAGAGCTAGTTCTGGACATAGCTGGAATAAGTCGGATGAGTCAACAAGATAGCAAAAGTGTTTTCCATAAGAAATAAGACTTTTTGTGAGGAGGAGGGAGTAAACGCACTGAGGAGAAGAGAAGATTGAAAGATCGAGGCGGTCCAGCAATATGGCAGGAAACTGAAGCCCAAGTAGAAGAGACAACCAGAAGTAGGAGGACCTTGTCAGGAGAGGGATGTCTGAGATTGGCTGTACCCTCTGCCCTGTAATACCCTCTGGGGCCTCACACCTACAGCAGTCTTAGGGAGGGAAGGAATTGGCTAGTGTCTAGCAATGAAGGGTGACATGATGCAGAGAAGAGACATTGGGGATGAAGAATACAGCAGAAATAGGTACTTGAAACCAGAAGTTACTAGGAGAAATATAAACAAGTCTTCTCCTTCCCACCCTCCATGGATCCCCAGAGACACTGGAAGAGGGTTTGGGTTTCCCACTGTGTATAAGATAGGGATTCAGGGAAATTTTACTTGAAACTTGAAGTGCTAACCCCCTATATCAGGTTTCCTCCACTCCATCTCAATTTCTTTTTGTTGGGATACACTGTGTCAGGAAAAGTCTCTTCCTTTCTTTCTTTTCTTTTCTTTTCTTTTCTTTTCTTTTCTTTCTTTCTTTCTTTCTTCTTTCTTTCTTTCTTTCTTTTTTTTTTTTTTTTTTTTTTTTTAGAGAGAAAGTGTGCACACAACAGTGGAGGTGTAGGAGGGGCAGAAGGAGTAAGAGAATCTTAAGCAGACTCTGCACTGAGTAGGGAACACATCATGAGGTTCAATCTCATGACCCTGAGATTATGAGCCAAAACCAAGAGTCATATGCTTAACCAACTGAGCCATCCAGGTGCCCCCAAAGTCTCTTCCTTCTAATTAGAAAAAAATTCCAGGATGCTTTATGTGACTGGGGTTGCACTGCTAACCTTACCCTAATTCTAGAATATAAGGGCTTAGGCTTGGCCAAGAGGGAGGCCTGAAGGACCTGCTTGCCTGTCTCACCATATCATCTGGGCCGCTAAGAGGCCCTTGACTATTGTGAAAGAAAGCTTGGCTCACATTGGCATACAACAAAGAGGGAGAAATGACGAACTGACTTGATGTGAAGTCGTGCCAATAGAGTAGGCTTTAAGTTAAGCTTCATTCTCTCCCTGATAGTGCTGTTACTCTTCAAAGGGTCAAAAAATGACTACATTTTTTGATGATGGCACAAAGAGCAGGAAGAGAAGCTATCTTCCAGATGTTTCTCTTGAAACTTTTCTCATAAGATACCAATAAACTTCTCCTTATGCATGTCCACTCTTAAACCAATCCCTATTCTCAATGGCTCACATGGGACCTGAACCAGCCCAGAGAGATGGGATCACATGATTGAATAAGACTGGGAGAGGGGAGGAAAAACCTACTGGGAGAGTGGAAAAGGGATGTTAAGGAGACAGCCTCAATGCCCAGGGTGTTCTCTCTTTCATAGGCAGGGCTCCCTTCCTCCATCTCCAATGCCCTTATGATAGGATCTTACTAATTATATGCAGCTATCTTCATGGCCTCTCTGATTTGATGCCTCCATGAAGGAGAGATAGCAATTAAAGTTGGTTTCTCATTACTCTCCAAGCCCACTGCCATTTTCTGACCCTTGCCAACAAGGATTACCTTCTCTATCTCTTTAGTAGGATTCTCAGCATCAAAATAGTTGTCAAGAAATTCCCATAGCCTCTACAGTCTACCAAATGTTTTACCTCATAAGCAGCACTCTTACGGAAATATTGGTGTTCTCAGCTATCTCTGGGAAGTTGCCATGACAATTCCATGCCTCCTCCTCCTCCATGCAGATTATTGTTTGCTAGCTACCAGAGCATATAAACATTTTAGATGTAGTTGGATATCCCTAACTGCCTGTAAAGGAGATGGTACCAATTCACACTCCATAAATAATGAATGAGCGTCTGTCTCCTATCACATCCTTGCAAACATTGTGTACTATCAACCTTATGATCATTATAAATTTTATAGGTTAAAATTCTTAATTTTGTTTATCTCTTGGTCGGCTAGAGTATACTTTATGTAATTCTTTTGTGTGTTTAAGAGTCTCTGCAGGAAATATTTTCTGAGCCCTTGCGTATCTAGGACAAACCATTGCCTACACACGTGAATGGAAACCTGAAGGTTCTAAGTTCACAGCACAATTGCATCTTGGTTTTGAAAAGAAGTGTGAAGCTAAGCTGATTTTTATCTTGATACATAACTTGATAGTTTTGAATCCTTGAAAATTGTGGGGTTTTTTCTTTTTGTCATCTAGACTTTTTTCTCCCAGAACTTATTTATGCATATGTTTTTTTTTTATGTGCGGTATACATGTGCATCAACACACCAGTTTCCCTCAAGAACATGTTCCTATATTTTAGATCTACTATTACCACTGTCTATTAGTACTGGTTTCTTCTTCAGCAAACCCCAGTTTTCATAAATTGTATCCTGGCTCCCTATTTCCTGTGTCTATTTGGCATTTTATATCTGGTCTACTTTTTCTTCACTAACTCTCCAATGATAACACACAACACATTTTGCACATCTTAAAATGTATTAATATACACTAACACTTTTGGGTGATTTATTCACTTATTTCATTAATAAGGCATTTACAAAAAAAAAAAATAAGGCATTTACAATTGTTATTCTTCAGAGCCAGGCTCTTAATAAGTACAAAGATAAGATGCTTGCAAGGGCATTCCTGTGTCCATAACTAAATACAGGCTTTAGACCATATAATCAGACTTTGCCAAAAGCCCCTCTCTCTGACGCTCAGTTGCTTAGACAATTCTTTTATAACCATACCTATGTGAGGAATTCAAGGCCAAAACTGGTGACATGTGTTTAACCTTATACATTGTACCAATGATGAAATTTATTTCAAAAAGATTAAGTGATTAAACATGAGATAGCCACACAATTCCTGCAAACAATCATTCTCTGCTTTTTACAAGCCATTGTCAGCATTTATAAATAAAAGACTCTAGGTTTTGTGAATCACTAGACTAGGTAATTGGGGGTGAACTGGCTGGAGTAATTATGTGGAAACCACATCCAGCTGATTCTTAATGTATTTTGTAGCTGTAACAACATAGAAGACAGTCTCAAACAGTAGTTTCTCATCTTGGCCACAGTTTGGAACCATCTGGAGATGTGTGGATGAGCCCAAACACACTGACCTCTCCAGACACTGTGCCCACTTCAAGCACATCAAGCAGTCTGGACAAACTGACCATCCTAATTTCTACTCAAAAGAGCAAAGCATATATGCCCTTTGATGCACAGTTCCATTTCCAGGAATCTGTCTTACAGAAATACTTGTATTTATGCCTAAAGATTCATTTTAAATATATTTATTTATTCATCCAACAAATATTTGTGGAGTCCATATTCAAGGCCAGGACTGTTCTAAACACGGGAGATAGTAAACTCTTTGTGACCAGGATGATTACAGCCTTGTGGGAAAGGCCAGATAACAAACACACAAACAGATAAACTGGGGAAAGTAACAGATAATATAAGTAACGTAAGTGCTATGCAGAGAATTCAAGTGTGGCGCCCAGTGATGTTCTCTGGAACATTTACTTCTCACACAGGGCTGGGGGGACACGATTTTAGGCTTCTAAGTCTGTCTTCACTTTGCATATTTCCACAGGCTGTGGAAACCTCTCTCAGGTGTCTCCCCCTACATTTCCAGCAGGCAATGGGACTATAGCCTGGGAAGCAAGGCACTCTTTTCTGTTACCAAATGCTCCCAACCTTATCTGGTTTCTTTCAGTCTCTTTAAATATTTTATTTTTATTCTGGTAAAATACACATAACATAAAATTTATCATTTTAACCACTTTAAAGTCTATGATTTTGTGTTATTAAGTATATTCAGACTATTGTGCAATCATCACCACTATCCATTTCCAGAACCTTTTCATTAATTTTAATGAATCCCAGCTTATCAATGATTTCTTTCATGGATGGTGTCTTCGGTATTTTTTTTTTTTTTAGATTTTATTTATTTGCTTATTCATGAGAGACACAGAGAGAGAGTCAGAGACACAGACAGAGGGAGAAGCAGGCTCCATGCAGGGAGCCCGATGTGGGACTCGATCCCAGGACCCCAGGATCAGGCCTTGGGCTGAAGGCGGCGCTAAACTGCTGAGCCACCCGGGCTGCCCCTTTGGTTTTTTATCTAAAGGGGATCACAAATTATAAGCATTTTAAGAAATAAATCAAGGACCAAACAAAGTCAAGGAATATGTTGTTCCTGTAACTGAGGAAAAACAGATAGAAAAAGTACATGCACACACATATTCATTCATTCATTCATTCATTCATTCATTCATACTTTTCAGAGACAGGACATCAGAACAGACAACAAGGAGTAGAGAATCAGAATATCAATAAGAACAAAGAATTAACTGATAATGAATTCAAAATAAATTGTGTAAGATAAATATTCACAGTAATTTATTGAAATCATTATATATGTACTTGATATCACTTTATAGAATTTAAGAGGAATAAGAGTGTTGGAGAGGTAATGCTATATTGTTTTTTTTAATAACTGTATAAAACAAGAAGGATAAGCTTAATTTCCACATTTAGAAAATAAACTGGAAAGCATTATAAAAAATAATTGTTTAATTCTTAGAAAAGAGATACTGATTAATCACCATCAAAGCTTTGGCAAGCAAACTTTAGGCGGGTTAATCTGACATATTTCTTTTGACAGCCATTGATCAAGATGATACATAGAATACTTTAAAAATATTGTTATTAATAGTTCATAGCCCTCTCAGAGGGACATAAAATGATTTAAAGTCTGCAAACCAGCTTCTTACATGTATCATAGATAAAATACAGTAGGGCAGCTAATGGTCGTCAAGGAGTTGCAAGAATATTGGGTGGATGATTTTGAGATACTTGAATTTGTACTGACTGACTTGATAAGGAGAGAAGAAATTTCATCTGCTGCAGGAGGAATTCAGGAGAAAGATGAGAAAAGTCCCTTTTTTTTTCTGGCTGTGAAACATTGGAATACGTAGACATCAGAAATCATGGAAGCTCATTCTTTAGAACATTGTGAGAATATGGGGAATCCTCCTCCCTGAATAATTTAAGTGCATAGAAAAAAATCATCTGAAAGACGGTATTACTGAGGGTTAAGTTCTAGATTAGTGTTTCAGTTCGTTAACACAAGATAGAATCACAAAATAGAATTGAAAGCACAGATTGCATTCTCAGACCCCCTGTACCATCACAGTGGTTCTTAGAGATGAGGGATCCAGCATGCAGGGCCTGGGGCCAGGTGATGGGACACCTGGGTTCACATTTAGTGGGGAGAGTAAGAGTGCCAGGATATTGAAAGACTGAGTGGACTGGAGGCACCTGCGAAAACACATTTGCTTAGAAACTCAAGCTTCAAAATTGCGTTGATAAAGTCGAACGCTACGCAGAAACTGATAGCACACAGCTAAGTAGAAATAAGTGGAGAGTAATAATAAGTAAACACTTCTACAACGCTGACCAGATACCAGCCAGCATTCTAAACCCTTCCACAGGGGCAGCCCTGGTGGCCCAGTGGTTTAGCGCGGCCTTCGGCCCAGGGCCTGATCCTGGAGACCTCGGATCGAGTCCCACGTCCGGCTTCCTGCGTGGAGCCTGCTTCTCCCACTGCCTGCGCCTCTGCCTCTCTCTCTGTCTGTGTCTCTCACGAATGAATTAAAAAAAAAAAAAACTTAAACCCTTCCATATGCCAACACTGAGAGGGAAGTAAAAAGCATGAATGTAATGTAGGGTGATAAGTTCTCAGCTTGTTTCGGGGGAAAGACTTGAGATTCTCATTTAAATAAGTATTAAGAGATTTAATTTTTATGGCAGTCCACTGAACTATTAGAAGTTGGTAACAGATCTGTATTTTTAAAGAAAGAATGAAGCCAGTAAACTGACAGGTATGAAGCCAACATAGGAAAAAAGAAACATTTCCAAAAATCGGCTACGTGTCAGGGATCATGTCACCTATTGTTTTTGTGACTTATCTCATTTAATCTTTACGATAATCCCTATAGGTGAGGGTCATTGCCACCATGTGATAGATGAGGAAACTGATGCTTGGAGCAAGTTAGTTGTCTCTCTGCTGCCTGAGACATCCCGATATCCAGGTCTTTAAGACTCTAGATTGTGGGCTCTCTCTCTCTGATTTATGCTACCTTCTGTATAACAATAGGCACACTGGCAATCAATAAAAGCCTGAGTGGAATAAAAGGGAAGATTATAAAATTATAGTCTCCTATGACTATAGCTAAGAGAAAGCACATACGCATCTTGTCCCAGTTATCCATTGCTGAGTAGCAAAAATCTTAAAGGTACCAATCTTAAACAACAATCATTTCAACATGCCCCAAAATTCTTCTGGTCAGGAATTAGGCAGGGCACAGCAGAGATGTGCTTCACAATGTCTGGATTTTTCTCTGCTCCACAGTGTCTGGGTTCTTCGTTTAGAAACTTGAATGGCTGGAAGTGACCAGATCTGCTGGGCCTGGAACCATTTGGAGGCTTTTCTCAGATTCTGGGCAGACTCTGGGCTGGGAGGACTCAAAGGGTGGGCTCAGCTGGAATAATTGACTGCAGGTGTTATGCATGGTCTTATCATGTAGTTTGGGTTCTAAGACGGGCATCCTCTGAGGGAGCATCTGGAGGTTGAGAATTTCAAGAGGACCAGATGGACTTTTTCTGGCTCAGCTGTGGAAGTCATGCAGCATCACTTCTGCCTCATTCTATTGACTACCTGTGAGTCAGGAAGACGGGCCCAGATCAAGAGAGGGCAATGAGATTCCACCTCTTGATGAGGGAGTGGCAAGGACATGTGGAAGAGCAGGTGAAACCGAGAGAGTGCTGCTGCTGCTTTCAGATAAAACAATGTAATCACACATATGATCAGCAATTGGATGAGACCAAGGAAGTAAAAACTATCTGGAAGGATTGGAGTGTGCATGTGCATGTGTGTACCATTTAAACATTTCTCTTGTAAAATGTTTTTGCAAAAATTATTTTTAAATGATAAGCATGACCCTTGGAAGTGTGAACAGCTAATAGTTTGAACACAGATGTTGGCTGCACCTTCTGGTCTACCTATCATGCTCTCCAGATAGAAGTGGAGGACTTTTTTCCTAAGCTAAGTTGAACTTAAAAGAAAAAGGCAAAAGTGGGGTGTGTCCTAAGGTACAGGCGGGATGTGGCTTATTTGTCTTCAGGGTTATTACTGTGACTTATTAGAAATGATTTAAACCATTCCTCAAAGGATTTAGTTTAGATCCAAAAACAAAAACAAAAACAAAACAAAACAAAACCAAAACCCGGCATCAGTAAAGTTTGTTAGAAACTCCAATGAGAAAACAAAAAAAAAAAAAAAAAAAAACCTCCAATGGGTTTTCTGGAGGAAGATTGTGAAATCTTTCTTTCAACTGTCAGCCTCACCTCAAGGTTTGTAAAAATATAACTTACCCAGGATGAGCAGGACAAGTGATAGCCTATTGGTAGGCAGCAGATGCTCTGCTTTCACCTTAGCAAGTGGTGCTGGACTAATTTTACTATTCCAGAAGATGGAAGTTGAACTCAGAGGTAGATTGTTTCTCTCTGTGCTTTGAGTCTAGAATTTTCCTGCATCTTTTAATAAGGATGGTTGAGTTTTGCGGTGTTAGTAAAAGGATTCTCATTGCCTGTGTTTAGAAAAGCGCTGCCTAGATTTTGCCCAAATATTAGTTTATGAGTTGAAGTTTTTTCCAAGTCTTAGCTGGTAATTTTTGGTGAATTTCTGCTGCTTAGTATAGCAAGCCAATGTAAATGTGAAATTAAATCCATAGAACTAAATGTGCATGATGAATAGAACTTTGGTCTGTGTTGAGTAGCCTCTCTTGGAGTATTACTGAGCTTGAAGAAACAGGGAGCAGCCGTCAATGAAAACTTTGTGCTCTGTAGAAACCAGCCTACATAAATATTTTATTTAGCAGAGATAATAACAGATTTGTAGAATAACTTATTTTTACTGTTGCAATCAAATATGATTTGATCTATAAACTCCTAACCATATATTTACCTCCAATGATGTCAAACACTTATTTAGACATATCAAAAAAATTAATTTTGCCTTTTCGAACAGAATATGGAATCTGATTACGTGGGATCCACAGCTCTCTTTATTGGAAGTGACCATTTTCCCAGTTATGGTGAGTCATTTTGCGTATCATTTTTCAAAAAAGGGTATTTTAGAGTTGATACATACAACATGCTTCATTTTAAAAGTAATTCTACAGAATCCCAGAGAATTATATTTTGGAAAAGGCACTGCAATTTGGGAATTTCTAAAAGTGTTAAATATAGGAGATGGATTGTCATTGTGCAATGCTGGCCCCTTTACTCTCCTTCATGCCCACCCATAGTTCTGTCCTCCATCTCTTCTTGAAGAAGGAACAAAGGAAAGCAGCTAAATCCCCAGAAGAGAGATCAGGTTTGATTACAAGGCAGAAGAGCTCGTCCTTGAGAGCTGAGAGGCAGCCGGTGCTGATGCTTGGGAATATCTTCTTCATATTTTAAACTTGGCTCAGTTCCCAGGTCAGGGCTGCAAAGATGGACTGCAAACCTGTCACTCTGCTCCAAAAAGCACCGCTTCAGTGCTAGAGGACTTACCGGTCAGTCCTAGCCTTGGTCAGCAGAGACCTGGAAATACTAGCTGAACTGAAGTAACAGAAAAATGTGGCATTGTCCCCCAGGGTAGAGATGTAGCTTCTTCTTTGGATTCTCACCCAGCCTCAAGACTCCTGTACTGGCTAACTAAAGATGTTGGTGCAAACACACCTCACCACCACCACCACTTTGACACCACAGCAAACTGAACCACAACCACAGCAAAGACTGCTGAGCCTGGGTACAGAAATGGCACCACCCAATCGCTGAGAAGCCATCTAGAGGGATACTTTTGTGCTTTATTCATGCACTGTTTTAAAATAAAGGTCCTATTTTGATATCTCACTAGAAACCACCAAAGGCTTTAGCTCGAGGGCTAATACCAATGGCTGTACTTCTTCCTAAGTAACACTAATCGTATAACTAGTAATTTTTTTTTTCCCTGACTGCTCTTTCACTGTGGTGGATAAAACAGTATGAATGAAATTGATGAAAAAATGATAAACAGTAGTAGTAGCCAACAGGTTTTGAGTAGTGACTATGTGCTAGGACTTTGTGTATGCATTATCTCCTAATAGATTAAAAGTCACAAGTCTATAAAGTAGGACGCTCTTATTATCATCCCATTTTACAGATTAATACCGTAAGGCCTACTGGGATCAAGTAAATTGCTTTAAGTCATAAGCCAGTGAGTGGCATAGCCAGAATTAGACACCAGCTCTGTCTGATTCCCAAACCCAACCTGGTAACTGTCTTCCTGCTCAGGGGGTTATGAAGAATGACAATGAACACAGTGTCGCGCTGACATGGCAAATTCCGAAATTGCCTGGTTCCAGTGATTGACAAAAACAGTTAGCTCAAGAAAATTCTTATCCATCCAAAACTCCAATTTAAGTCATACTGAAGTGATGCCAGGAGGCCAGGGACATTAATTTGACAAATGAGAAGTGTCCATTGTCACCCTTGGGCAAGGAAGTATGCTTTCAGAATAGAGTTTCCTGTCCCTCTACTAGTTTGTAAATCTCAAGCTTTCTGGCATTCCAGGGCTGAAATTAAAGCCCAGTTGGGCACACAGGATCAGACCTGGACTAGAGCAATGAGTCACAGCCAATTCAAATATGCTACTAATTCAGCAAAGGATATACTCCCAGGGTAGAAAATCCCCATTAGAATCCACAACTTATAATAGAAATATTGTCTAAAACTTTTCATGTTCAGAGGGTAATCCTCAGCAAATATTAATTTTTCCAGATGTTAGTAATAAGACCTAACTTTTATCGAGCATTTACTATTTGCCAGGTGCCTTCCTGAGCTTTCTATGTGTGGACTCATGCAATTTTCACATCAACCTTACGAATAAAAGACTATTATTATCTTCTCTAGTCAAAAAGATTAAGGCTTAAAGAAGCTGTGGAAGCTTCCCAAGGTCACATGGTACATAGGAAGCTAGACCTGTAGGACTCAAAAGCCAATGCTTATGGTATCATTGTTCATATGATTCTGGTGTGTAAGGAGGGCATGCAAGAAAAAAGAATAAGCTAAAGTCAGGAAAGGAAGAGAGTTGTCTGCCTCCCCCTTTTTCTTATTTATGGAGAAAATTCCTCAAGAATACCCTTTAGGCTATAGGAATTGGACATTCCTTGGTCATTAATGATCTCCCAGTCTACACCAGCATCTTCCCAGCAGCTAGCTCCTCTTTATACCTCTGCAGCTAATGCCCTACATTCTATACCCTCATCTAGCCTCTCCCCAACACCACGACTTCCATCCTCACCCCTTGTTTAAAACCTGACATACAAACCTCCAGCCCCAGGAAGATCCAGCCCTTGCTGCTCTCTGAACTAAGACAAGCTGGCTTCCAGGAACTGTTAGAGACAGGTCTCCCAGCCAGCTGGTGGTTCTACTCCTCAGGGCAATGTGACATCTTTACTCCTCGCTTCCTTACTCCACACCTCCCACACTCAGTCCCAGGAGAAAACCTCCTGGAAGATTTCTAAGCACCCACTCAACAAATGTATCCACCTACGTCAGACTTTTTCCATCACATCCCCTACTTCACTCCCATATGGACCCATATTTCAGAGGACAAAATGGAACTTCCCATGGGAAATTTTATGAATGGCAGCCCAAGTCTTGGAGATTGCCCCAGTGTACAGTAAGAAGCTAAGGGAACTAAGGACAGGGGATGGCATTTATTATATGGTCATAAGAACAAAGGCAATGAAGGAACACAGAAGAGAATGTCCGGGAAGATTCCAGGAGTAGGTGGTGTTGGGGAACCCAACAAAGGAATGGAAAGTCCATAGTGTTAAATCCTGCAGAAGGTTCAACTAACTAATTACAGTTCAACTGTTAGATTTCATAAAGAGAAGTTTAGCAGGTACATTTGCCCTGAAGACTCAATGGAGGGACAGGGATTCAAGTCAGATTGCCATGGATTAAAGGACAAATGGTAGAAGATGTTATGAAAATAGTGACTATAGGACACTCTGTGTTTAGGGAAGTGTTCAAGCCTCTATCATACTTTCTTTGCCTGGTCTATATTGCCTTCTCTGCCTAGCTCTCATTCTACATGATTTGCCAATGTCCATGGGGAAATGCACTAGAACATCATTCAAGATGCTCAGTGGTAAACAAATATATGGAAGCATCCACAGATGAATGTAGGCCTGGGAAGAAGTTATTTTCATTTTTTAAGATGGGAAAGACTTGTACATCATCAGTTTATCAGTAACTATCTACTGAGTGTTTCAGCTAAGCTCTGTGAAAGGTAGGGCCCCTGACCTCATGGAATGAAAGTCCATTAGGAACAACAGACATTAAATGAATAATTCTAAACAATTAAGTAAGCAATTATGAGACAAACAATGAAATATCAGGTGCTCTGGGAATATAGAATAACAATGCCTATGGGTTTGAGGAGGGGTACAAAGAAGGCCAAGTGGAAGGCATGGTGGAGTGAAGATAGCATTCAAGCATATTTTAAAACCTATGCAAAGGCCCTGAAGTAGGTGAGCACATGGAACATACCTGGAACCAGTAGGAAGTGCTGTGTAGCTGGAGCACAGAGAAAACATGTGGAATTTTTGAGATGAGGCTGGAAATGGGAATGGGAACCATGCAGGAATGCAGCTCAGCTACATGGAAGGAGCTGAAGAGAAGGTGAGAAATAAAGAAGGGAGAGGGGATAATTGCCGTAGGAGATTTCTGCAGATATCAGAAAGAAACAAAATTCTGACTGCTTCTAGGTGACCCCAAATAGGTTTTCCAGAGCTGTTTCCAATATAACAAAATGGAAATGATCCCTTCTGTTTATGATACTCCTCTTCTAAGACTTGCTCCCCTCCACTTCTCATCCCAAACTTGGATCTTTGCCTTGTATTTTCCTTCCTGGTAAATGAGATCAACCTTCAACCAAGATGCCTAAGTTTAGAAAGTCATAAACCTGGGGGTGGCGTTACTGTAAACCCCTAGTAACGCTCTTGTACTTCATGTGATCAGTTCCTAAATCCTAACAAGTCTACAGTGCTAACAGCTTTCAAGTCTGCCCTCTCCACCCCATCTCCAGAAACACTGGCCTGGTTCAGTCTCAGTTTCTCTTACTTGGACTATTGTAGTCCCTATCCTTCTTCCTGTCTCCAATCCATTAAGTACACAGCTGCCAAGGTAGCCTCTCTAATATTCAACTATATGGATGGGACTCCTTTCCATAAGAGAAAAAAAACTTTGCTATTTTCCCCATCACCTGTAAAATCCAAACTCCTTAGTTTAGCACACATGTTTCTTGGAGTCTGGAACTCTTCAGTAGCATCTCTTGCTTTGCTGCCCATGCATATTTCAGGGCTGCTCGCAATCTTTCCACTTCCACATATCAGCCCTGGGAATCCTCTCTTCAGCATAACTATGTGCTAATCCCAAATCATCTTCAAGGTCAAGTGTCACTTCCCCCAGAATGTCTTCCCTGTCCGTCCTCCCCAGGCAGGCTTTGGTTTCTCCTCTGGGCTCTCCTAGTGTCATGTGCATGCCATATTTACCGTATCACTTACCAAACACCAACACAATTGTGGGTTTGCTCCCTATTGCTTCCACCTAATTGTACATTTTGGAGATAAGAACTGGCTGAAACTTGTTGATTTTCAAATTCCCAGAAACCAGCACAGTGCTTGGCATAAGGCAGATATTCAACATGAAAGATGAATCTATTTCTTTGGCAGTTAGCTAAGAATAGGAACTATACACAAAATTTTGCTGGAGTCCCCCCACACCATGCCCCCAAATTCTAGCAATGGAACAGCTTTGAGATTTTGTAATAGAAGTCAGGTTAGTCAGGAATTATACCTCATTCACCTGAGCTGTAATTACATCATATCGGAAACTATCTGAGAACATTTTACAGTAGTCTATTGTAATTTGATGCATTTAAATTTTTATTCTGACCTCCCATCTTCAGGCCAAGATAGATGTAGTGGCTTATAAATTCAAAGATATAACTGTGTTGGTCATGGCTGTTTGTGACTCTCTAGTTCTTTCCATCAATCAAACCCTGATTTTGTTCATTTTGTTCATGTGGCAATGAGCCCAGCAAAAATAAATAAAATAAAATAAAATAAAATAAAATAAAATAAAATAAAATAAAATAAAATTCAGTGTCCCTTCTATCTAGGATTGGTCATATGATAAAGTTCAGATTAAAATAAGCAGGAATGGTACAAGTCTTTTGCTATTTGTTTTTCTTCTTCATTCTAAGAATAAGGAAGGATTCAGTGCTGGAGAAGAATAGCCATCTTAAGAGCACAAGACAACAATTGGAGAAGGAAAGTCTTTGCCCTGCAGGGAAGATTCACTGTTATGTGAGCAAAATAAGATCCTACTTGTTTAAGCACCTATTTGAGGAGTTTCTTATGTTCACAGCCAAACCTAATTCCTAACTGATAGAATAATAAATGTTAGAAGTAGGAGAGAAATATGAGACAAAGGGAAAACAAGGCCAGGAACATAAAAAGAACTGGGAATATATTTGATACAAAAAGTGCATACTGTGAAGTGCTGTGTACTTTCTGTGGCCAGGCCATATATTTGTTTCTAAGATATCTAGAAGACAATAGGAAGAGGGAAATGTGGTTAGTTATCTCTATAAGAGGAAAAGCAAACTTACTCAGAAGAAGAAAATGAATTTTGATAGCGAGACAAAGCAGATATTTCTTTCCAAGTTTCCCCAGTAAAGGAACAGCATGACACCATCAACAATGTCCTTGTCAGCATCCTTATAGCAGTAACCGTCTCTGGGTGGTTCTAATAACTGATGGTCTTATCCAAAGTACAGTGAAGCAAAACAATTAGAATATTTAGACAAATAATGGGCTACACATAGCTCAGGCAATCCTCCATAGATAAGCTTTCTCAATTTTTTTTTAGGTACATCACATTAAAAATCTGAGGAAAATTGTAGGCCTTCCAACAGAAAAATGCACATGCACGCCAACTTTTAACTATACAGTTGACCCTCACATGATGCAAAGGTTGGGATGCCAACCTTCTACACACTTGAAACTCCATGTATGACTTTTGACTCCCCCCAAAATCAACTACAAATAGCCTACTGTTGATTGGAAGTCTTACTGATAACATAAACCATTGATTAACACATATTTTGTATGTTATACATATTATGTATTGAATTCTTAAAGTACACTAGAGAAAAAAATGTTATTAAGAAAATCATGAGGTGCCTGGATGGCTCAGTCAATTAAGCATCCAACTCTTGGTTTCAACTCAGGTCATGCATGATCTCAGAGTCGTGTGATTGAGCCCACATGGGGCTTTGCTCTTAGCACGGAGTCTGTTTGAGATTCTCTGCCCTTCCTCTCCCTCAGTGGTTGTCTGCCTTTGGCTTGGGTCATGATCCCAGGGTCCTGGGATCAAGCCACATGTTGGGCTCCCTGCTCAGCAGGAAGTCTGCCTCTCTCTCTCCCTCTGCCCTTTCCTCCAGCTCCTGCTCATGCACTCATGCATGCTCTCTCTCTCATATAATTTAAAAATAAATAAAATCTAAAATTCTACTCTGTGTATGTATATGTGTGTGTTTGTCTGTCTCCATTTCCCTCCTCTCTTCCCCAAACAGCTGTGTGTTCTACTATTGTAAAAGACAAAAATGATCATTTTGGGGTCTTCTTGAGTTAGTAAAGTCTTTTTACTTGAAAAAGAAAATTATGAGATCCCATCATATGTGCTGGGCAATGGTTTCTTTTTAAGCAGTGATGCTAAATTATATAAACAGATCTTAGGCTGAGAAGTAGTCCCTTAATTTGGCAAATGTCATCTGATCCATTATATTCCCTAATCCAAAGTAAATAATTTCCTATAGAACAGATTGATCTGGGATTCAAGTGCCAGAGAATTTTAGGGATATGAATGAAAGCATTAAGAAAGTAATCATTGCATTTAGATTTATGAATAAAAGATACCATTGGTTTAGCAGAGCACTGATCGCAGGAAGATGAAATTTCCCTTAAAGTGAAAACCAGTCATTATATAGGTAAAACACGTTGTCTTTCAAAACTTTTCAAAGATTAGAGAGGGCAGGTGGAAAAAAATTCGTAAGCAAAGTAGATCTTTGCAGCAGTGACATATTAAAAAAAAAGTACACGTTTGCCAAATCCCGAGTTATACCTAATGGAGTCTGAAAAAAAATGGAGGTTAAGGTTCATTAATTAGTCAAGCACGTTATCAGCACGAACACTGAGGTTCTTTGTCCTTCATTTCTTATTGCATGCCTCTGCTTGCCTGATGCCAGGTTACTGAAGCTTCCTTTCTAGGAGTAAACCACTGGAGTAAGAAAGGATGCATATACCACTTTGGGACACCAGGTATGGACTGCAGGTCAATGAATTTGACATTCTAGGTATCCGAGTGAAGAAAGGACAAAGAGTGTGGGGAAGGATTTTCAAAAAGTATTATAAGCTAGGGATGCCTGGGCGCTCAGTCAGTCAGGCAGCCAACTCTTGATTTCCACCATGAGACTGAGCCCTGTGTGTCGAGTTCTGTGCTCAGCAGGAAATCTGCTTGAGATTCCCTCTCTTCCTCTGCCTCTGCCTCTCCCCTCCCCTCTACGCACACTCTTCCTCTCACACCCCCAAATAAATATATAATCTTTTTTAAAAAGAAGCATTATAAGCTGTGTCTGAAGAACTTGATGACTTTGGGAGATAGTTTCCCAGTTTTTCCAACTAAAAGTGCTATTTCTCGCTCTATGAATTTCAGCTATATGATATAACTTTGGATTTGTAAGTAGTTTTCGTTTTTTAACTGAAGAATATCATATTGCCTTACCACACAGCTTCTTGTTATTTGGGAGAAATTCTCCACTTTCTCTTTGGTTAAGGGATATATGGAATTGGGTTTAGTAATAGAACAACGAATCATGAGCCAAATTTGAGCCAACCTTATTAATGCAAACCAAATCTCTTCTATGTGTCTCCATTTTACAAGGACATGTTCTGAAATATGATAAGAAAAGCTATCCTTGAAGTATTTCTAGACAAATTAAAAGCAGGAAATACCAGAGATTTCATGTGCTGAACTCTCATGAGATTTACTGCCCAATTTAGCAGTTTCAGCATGAGCCTGGGATATGCCTCTGTACATTTTGATGCGAATTCCAAGTGGACTGAACTTGTAAAGCTTTAGAATTTCATCCATCACTTAGCATTTCTTTGATTTGGGGTTATATGTCACCATTAATCACAAAAATACAAGATCCTTGAAGTTAGGCTACTTGGGCTCCTCTGTAGAATTAATAGGGTATAAATGAACAAACCAACAAACAAATCAAGTTGATCCATGAGCATAATGATCCAGATTTAAGTCTAAAAGTTATTTAAAATTTTGTATTTTCAAAAAAAAAAATAAATAAAATAAAATAAAATAAATTTTGTATTTTCAGATAGTTTTCAGAATGGTTTAAATATAGCATTCTCTCAGGGGTCTGAGGTGACTTTCTGGACTGCCTTATTCTGCCTCAATGAGGAAACTTCGCAGCAATTGTGGAATGTGAAGCTACATATGATCTCCCTTGGGTTTGCTGCCCCCAGTATTGCTATCACCGCATGCTTAATGCACATTTGACATCCTGGTACCCATGTGGTTAAGTCAGTGAAATAGATAAAATCGGAAATAGAAAAATGTTTGTTGTTGGACACGCAGCTAATGGTCCGAGTGGAATGCAAGAGTTATTTTTATTTAGAAGAAAAGAAGGTTGTATAATTCTCTTACTTGAAATTTTTCATTCCTTCCTCATTGACTACATCTGAGGTTCTTTTTTTTTTTTTTTTTTTAAGATTTTGTTTATTTATTCATGAGGCACACAGACAGAGGCAGAGACACAGGCAGAGGGAGAAGCAGGCTCCCTGCGAGGAGCCTGATGTGGGACTCGATTCCAGGATTCCAGGATCACGCCCTGAGCCAAAGGCAGACACTCAACCACTGAGCCACCCAGGTGCTCCTACATCTGAGGTTCTAAGATTCAAGTTCATGCAATGAGCACCAGTGGGGTAAAGGTTTTAAAGTTTCGAAGTTAGGGGGCCTGGCTGGTTCAGTCCACAGAGCATGTGACTCTTAATCTCAGGTTGTGACTTTGAGTCCCAAGTTGGGTGTAGAGATTACTTAAAAATAAAGTCTTTAAAAAAATAAAGTATCAAAGTTAAAGGAACTTTAATTTTCTACTTTTTTGGCTCTTAGGGGAAAAAAAAGGCCTTTATTTTATGAAATGCTGCCATTTGCAAATGTAAGTTGAGGAAAAAAATGATTCAATTAACAAAACAGAAATTCGATCATCTTAAAATGTCTTTAAACTTGGCAGGTCTGTAAAATCCAAAAGTCTGGGAATCACTGCCCTGTGAGATGGTGATGAACTTTCTTCCTGTGCCATCTTAGACTCTTCTCTTGGTCCAGTCACTTATTTTCCAACTTCATTCTTCCCTACATCAAGCATAGGAATTTGAAGTCCAGACACAGTCAATGAGTTGTACCACACACCATGCAAACCCTTCCATTCCTTGTCCTCCCGGAAAATCCCTAATTATTTTTTAAAATTCAGGTGGGGAAAGAATTTTCAGGAAGAATCCGGGCCCTCCTTGTTTTCTGTTCCCAGGTATCACATGGGTTACATGACATCATAATGATGTGTTTATTTGACGTATGCTCCCTATGGAATGAAAGCCTTAGGATACAGATTTTTCTTTTCAGGTTCATTTCTTATTCACTGCATCTAAACCAATGTTGTCTTTTTTTTTTTTTTTTAGATAATACAATTTTATTTTATTTTATTTATTTTTTTAATAATAAATTTATTTTTTATTGGTGTTCAATTTGCCAACATACAGAATAACACCCAGTGCTCATCCCGTCAAGTGCCCCCCTCAGTGCCCGTCACCCATTCACCCCCAACCCCCACCCTCCTCCCCTTCCACCACCCCTAGTTCGTTTCCCAGAGTTAGGAGTCTTCATGTTCTGTCTCCCTTTCTGATATTTCCTACCCATTTCTTCTCCCTTCCCTTCTATTCCCTTTCACTATTATTTATATTCCCCAAATGAATGAGACCATATATTATGCTGCATGAAATAAGTCAATCGGAGAAGGACAAACATTAAACCAATGGTTGACGCATAGTAGGTGCCCAATAAATGTATGATTAGATTTTGGATGGTTGGGTAATTAAAGGATATCTTGCAATAGTGTGGCTTTTATTCATTATTTAGTAATTTATGAAGAAACATTTAAGTGCTTGTTATGAAATAGCTTTTCTGGGTACCCTGATAGTTGCACAATGAAAAATATAGCCTTTGCTTGCAATTTGCATATAATCCAATTCGGGAAAGCCAAAGAATCTGTATGGAAAATGTTATATAATCAGTACAGAAAATGATCAAAGACCAGAGCAGCATATATTATACATGAATGAATGGAGCCTACGGTCAGTGTTTTCAACTTTTACCAGGAGACTTTGTTATAGTTTATGTTGGCCAGAAGTTTCAAGAAGGATGTGGGAATTGGTTTGAATATTATGAGCCCTCTGTGCTACGCAGCCAGAGCCACACAAAATCAAGGCTCTTGTTCTCTCTCCCAAAGCCATGCCCTCCATCCATTTCACGACCCTTTGACTTGTCTGCCTGTTTATAGCCCTGCCTCATCCCTCATACTTGACACCCAGGACTGCTTTTCTGTCTCTGAGCCTTCAGTTTTTCTTCCTCAACTGTAATTGATCCTCACTGGTTGATTTTGCAGCCCTCCATAAAGGCCTAGGGTGAATAAGCCACCTGGTGTTTTCTGGTCCAGTCCTTTTATTTAATTGACAAGAAATCTGAAACCCGGTAGTCACAACTCACCTGAGATCCTCTGGCTATCATTAACATTCTACCTCTGAGGTTCTTCCTACCCTCCTACACTGTATACCCATGGAGCATCTTTAAGATGTCCGAAGGAAATTAAAACGTGAATCTCTCTGAATTGAGGTCTGTTACTTCCTTAAAACCTAGGTCACCGACACATACGTTGGAGGGCCAGGGATCTGTAACTTACTGAGGCAAGTATGCATTAGACTTTTTTCTCAGAAATTATATGTGATTTTCATTTTACATTTTTCTTTGTATTAAAAATATTGAATGTTAAATGGAAATTTTTTTTTTAGCAGTTTTAACAAAACTGGACCATGAAAGCTATATCATGAAGTAGCTACCTGAGTTCTACATTATACATTGCCTGAGAACCACTGGTCTTCTCTGGGTGTCAGTTGGCTCATAGGTAAATTAAGGGGGAAGAGGAGATAATTTCTACTATCTCTTTCAGCTACTAAATCCTAAAATTATTTGCAGACCTGTAATATTAAAATTTGTTTTTCATTGACCTAGTAGTACACACTTAATTTTAAAAATTTATGCTATACAGAAGTATGTAAAATAAAACCTGAGTGTTTTTGTTACTTATTTACAGTCTCCGCCACATAGATGCATTTGCTCACACACACTCACACCTACACTTATAATTAGAAATGATGTCCTTTAATCCAAATTTACTTGCAGGGCATCTTTCAGACTGATTTCCCTACATACACAGGAAACAAAACCCAGAAATACCTTTCATTCTTCCTAATTTAGGTTATGATAAATGGTATACAAATATTAATAATTTGCAGAATTAAACTCCACAGACTTCCAGCAATTATTTGCAAGGAAAAAGCTACTTTCATTCCTAATTGCAATGAAGTAGAAAAGAGACAAAGGTCGTTTTCATCTTTATTTGTCTTTAGGTTTACTTTATTTTTTTTTGAATCAACTTTTAAGGATCATTTAAACATGATTTTGTTTAACTTAAACCAATTTGTACCCTATTTATATTTACTGAGATGCGACACAAGTCCCAGCTTTCCACTGTTTTGATTTTTGTTTTTGGATGAAATCTTACTTGTTTAATGAACTTCAATATTTATATTTAGTTAAAGCTCTGCTATCATTTATAACCAGATGAGACAGCCAAGAGAAGATAAATTGATAATTTATTCCTCTTGCATTAGGGAAACAGGGCTTGTATTTACAATATGCTTAGCATAGCAATTCCCTGCCTAGCCTCCTAATATTTGTGTACATTTTATAGTGGAGTGTGACTTTCAAATTAAAAATGATTTGTTGCAAGAATATTGACTGGGAAATGCATTCTGAGAGGAGATACAGAGAAGATGTAATGAGATTTTTCACTATTCTTAGCCCTGGGCTATTCAATAATTTTTCTTCTTTAAAGCTAAGAGGAAGAAAGGGGACCTCAAACTGAGTGGCAGATGTTAAGTCAGGAAATGGGAAACTGTGCCTTCCCCAGAGCTTCAAGTCATCTCCATGACCTCTGTGGCCTCATTGAAAGGCTTTCTCTGAATTGAATGACAACACAGAGGCTGTGGGTAATATTCCAAATCAGAGAATGTGGGTGTGACTAGGAAGCCGTGACCCTTGCCCTGTGTGGTAGTTCAGACCCAGGTTAGGGGCGAGGTGTGAAGGGCTTTGCAGCACTGGGTGGTCTGAGAGGGTCTCTGAGGTCCTCCCACCAAGAGAACACAGGAGACTTCCCCCGAGTGCTCCTACCCTGGGTCTTGCTTTGCATCTCTGGGTCTATCCTCCCAGCCTTCCTTCGGTGTATCTATCCAGTTAACATCCAGGAGTCAGGTACCATTTGACCCTCATGTGTTCTAGAGTCACTGTAGGCATGCAAACACAGGCAAATGCAGAGTGCATTAAGAAAACCACTCCTACCTCCCACTTCAGGGCATATACACGGTGGTGTGGCTCAGAACAGACCTAAGGTCCTGCAGAAATAGAGCACAAATTGGAACAGGCATAAGTGACAGAAAAAGTGACTCTGAGAACATGGTCGTCTCTCCACCTCTGCCAAAGCTTTCTTGAGATATAATTCACATCTACCACTCTGTAAGCTTAAGAGGTTGCAATGTGACAGGATTCGATACAGGTATATGCTGAGACATGATTACCACAATAAGGTTAGTTAACGCACTCATCATCTCACAGTTACTTTGTGCGTGTTGGGGGGGTAGGGAGGGAGTTTTTTGTTTTTTTTTTTTGAGGGAGAACTTTTAAGATCTACTCTCTTAGCAACTTTCAAGGATAGGGTACGGCAACGTTAACTATAGTCACCTTGCTGTACGTTGCATCCCCAGGACTCAGTCATCTCGTAACTCAAAGTTTGTTTTGTCCCCTCTGGGCAACTTCACCTGTTCCCCGCCCCCCACACTACCACCAATCTTCTCTGTTTCTGGGAGTTTGGCTTTTTTTAGACTCCACATATAACTGCGCTCATACAATATTTGCCTTTCTCTGCCTGACTTATTTGAACAGGATCTTTTAAGGCAGAACTTGTTATGCCGATTTGTTTAAGTACTGCAGTAGTCAATGAAATCATACAGTCGTGATCTCAGCTTTTTTAAAGAAACATTTCTGTTATTATGTGTTTTAACAAAGATGCCAGTTACCAAGACTAAGCAATTTATTGTCTTCTTCAGCAAACTTTGTTTTCTCAAAACTGGCATCTTTTCCAATGCAGTGCACACTGAGTCTCTTTCTCGCCCATGCATCTGTCCAATTTGCATGACTTTTTGTTCTCCCATCATTGCTCGTTGACCTAGTAAACCAGGGAATATTGCCTTTTAGCAGCTTTCCCTACACTTCCCTGTGTGTAACCCAGTCCAAGCAGGGAAAAATAGTATTTATCACATTGGGGCAGGTTTCCGCTGCTGGTAAGAGAGTCTGAGAGTAGGCATGGGGAAGTCACTGAGTAGTTCCTCTGAAGAGAAGAAAATGGGGAGCATTGGGAACTGCTGAAAGAACAAATAAGCATGCATTCCAACCAGCAGTAAGTAGAGATGGGGTACCTCTGTGAAAGACGAGGATGCTCCAGGAAGGAAGCTAGAGAAAATGAGGCAGAGTTAGTGGAATGAAAAATGCTTTAGATCTCAGAACATGTCGGCTACTAGGATGTTTTTTGAGGCATACACTATCATGTTTCTCTTAATGGGTTCTGTGTTTTGGAACAGATGAAGTACATTCCCTTCTCGAGGGGATGGGATTTATTCTGGGAAGTAGAAGTTTCCCTTGGTCACTAACATACCTTTATCAGAATATTTGTCATATTTGTCTGTTTGTCTGTCACTAAGGAAAAAATAACAAGCATTATTCTTAGATGTGTGTGTGTGTGTGTGTGTGTGTGTGTGTGTGTTTAGGACAGGCACTGATGGACCAGAGTAAGAAGGCATTAGAGGCCCAGGTAGGTGTTGGTTATGACGAGACATTGGGATGAAGGCACTTCAGATTGAAATAGTACAAAGTACCCAACCTTGTTAGGGTATGGCCAGGGCAATGGGAAGCAAGAGAGGCACAGAGGTCAAAATCACTTGTAGGTAGAGAAGCTTAAAGCCAAGGTGTTTGGGTTTGGCCATATAGAGTATGGGGCTAAAAAGATAAAGGCAGAAATCCAAATGATACAGAGAGGTGTAAAATGAAAAGTAGAAAATTTCCATCCCAACTTCCCACCCCCTTAGGACATTATGGAGACTTCTTTATTAAAAATATACCCTTTAACCCTTGTAAGGGGCTTGTTGCTGGGGTACCTACCAGTTCTGCGTTTCTTGATCCAAGTGCTGGTTATACAGTTGCAGTTTGTTTGTGAAAATTCATTAAACTTCACACTAAGGTTTTTTGGTCTATATTATACTTAAACTAAAAAGTTTATTTACTTAAGCCAGATTTATTTTAATTATTTCAGACTTACAGTAAGATATTAAGAATACTGCACAACACAAGCACCAGGATAGCTTGTCTGCCCTCCAGCTAGTTTAAGAAATAAAATGTTACAAGTACCCTGTGCATCATTACCCGAGCACGAGCATGCTTCCTACTTCCATCTCTAGATAACTACTCCCTTCATTTTGTTGTTTTTCTTTCCCATATATTTATACTTTTACCAAATATATATCTATTCTTAAACAAGGTATGCACTATTGTGAGCACTCTATGGTTTCATTCTACATAGATTTCTCTCCAACTTGTCATTTCAAAAAATGAAAGTGAAATTTACATAACATGCAAGTAACCATTTTAATGATACAAGTCAGTGGTGTTTAGTATTCACAGTTTTGTGCAATCACTAGCTATCTCTGGTTTCACAACTTTTTCATTACTCCATAAAACACCTCATACTCATTAAGAAATCACTCCCCATTTACCCATCCTCTTAACTCCTGGTAAATTCTATTTCTGTCTCTATGGATTTGCCTTTTCTAAATATATCACATAAAAGAAATTGTACAATACATGACTTTCACTGTCTGCCTTCTTTTACTTAGCATAAGTTTTGCAAGATTCATCCAAGTTGTATAGCACCATGTTTCACCATTTCATTCATTTTTTTAAAGATTTTATTTATTTATTCATGAGAGACACAGAGAGAGAGAGGCAGAGACACAGGCAGAGGGAGAAGCAGGCTCTATGCAGGGAGCCTGACATGGGACTCGATCCTGGGACTCCAGGATCAGGACCTGGGCTGAAGGCAGCAGCGCTAAACTGCTGAGCCACCCAGGCTGCCCTCATTTCATTCATTTTTGTTTGTAGCCAACCTAGTGGGTGTGAAATGGTATCTCATTCTGGTTTTAATTTTCATTTCTTTACTGACCAATGATGTGGAACAACTTTTCAGCTGTTTCTTGGACCATTTGTACATCTTCTTTGGAGAAATGTCTGTTCAAGCCCTGTACCCAATTTTTAATTTTTAATTTTTATTTGTCTTTTTATTATTGAGTTGTAAGAGTTCTTTATATATTCTGAATACTAGACCCTTATCAGATAGATGGTTTGCAATTATATCTTCCATTCCAGGGTTGCCATTTCACTTTTTAATAGTGTCCTTTCATGCACAGAAGTTTTTAATTTTTTTAAATTTATTTATGATAGTCACAGAGAGAGAGAGAGAGAGAGAGAGAGAGAGGCAGAGACACAGGCAGAGGGAGAAGCAGGCTCCATGCACCAGGAGCCTGACGTGGGATTCGATCCCGGGTCTCCAGGATCGCGCCCTGGGCCAAAGGCAGGCGCCAAACCGCTGCACCACCCAGGGATCCCCAGAAGTTTTTAATTTTAATGAAGTCGGATATAACATTTTTTCATTTGTTTCTTGTGCTTTTAGTGTCATATTTAAGAAGGCTTTGCCTAACTCACAGTCATGAAGATTTGCTCTCGTATTTTTCTTAAGAATTTTATGGTTCTAGCTCTGACATTTATGTATATGGCCCACTTGAGTTAACTTTTGTATATGGTGTGAGGAAGACGTTCAACTTAATTTGTATGTGGCTACCCAATTGTTGAATTATTTGTTGAAAAGACTCTTTTCTCATCAATGAGTTGTTTTACCACTCATGTGGAACATCATTCAATTATCCCTGTACCAGTGCTGCATAGTCTTGATTACTATAGTTTTTCATTAAAACTTGAAATTGGGAAATCTGGGTTGTCCACTTTTGTCCCTCTATTTCTAGATTGTATGGGCTATTTCAGCTCCTATGCATTTCCATATAAATTTTAAGATTAGTTTATCAATATCTGCAAAACCCAGCTGGAATTTTGATACAGGTTGCATTAAATCTATAGATCTATTTAGGGAGTATTGCCATCTTAACAATATTAAGTCTTCCAATCCATCAACCTGGGATATCTTCTTATTTATTTAGGTCTTCTCTAATATCTATCAACCATGTTTTATAGTTTTCAGAGTATAAGTTTTATACTTCTTTGTTAAATTTATTCATATTTTATTCCTTCTGATGACATTATAAATACAATTGTTTCTGATTTCATTTTTGGATTTTTCATTGCTAGTGCATAGAAATATGATTGATTTTTGTATATTAACCTTGTTGATGAACATATTTGTCAGTTCTAATTTTTTAAGTGAATTCCTTAGGATATTATTTATACTAGGGAATGCCATTTTCAAATAGATAAAGTTTTATTTTGTCCTTTACAATATAGATGTCTTTTGTTTCCTTTCTGTGCCTAATAGTCCTGGCTCTATCTTTGTTATGAAGCTGAGTAGAAGTGACAAGAGTAGGCATCTTTGACTTGTTTCTGATCTTTGGGGAGATTTCACTAATATATGTGCTAATATTTATTATACTCTCTGCTTGCTTTAGGTTTAATTTGCTCTTACTTCTAGCTTTATTATTTAGAAGCTTAAGTTAGTTATTGTAGATTTTTAAAGAATATTTTATTTATTTATTTATTTATTTATTTATTTATTTATTTAAGAGGACGAGAGCATGAATGGGGGCAGGGGTGGAGGGAGACGGAGAAGCAGGCTCCCTATTGATCAGGGAACCCAATGTGGGGAGTTGATTCCAGGACCCTGGGATCATGACCTAAGCTGAAGGCAGATGTTTAACTGACTGAGCCACCCCAGCCGCTGTACTTTCTAATATATACATTTAGTGCTACAAATTTTCCTCTAAGCATTGCTTAGCTGTATCTCACAAATTTAGTATTTATATTATCGCTTAGTTCAAAATATATTTATTTATTTTTTTATTTTTTATTTTTTTTTAAATTTTTTATTTATTTATGATAGGCACACAGTGAGAGAGAGAGAGGCAGAGACACAGGCAGAGGGAGAAGCAGGCTCCATGCACCGGGAGCCCGACGTGGGATTCGATCCCGGGTCTCCAGGATCGTGCCCTGGGCCAAAGGCAGGCGCCAAACCGCTGCGCCACCCAGGGATCCCTCAAAATATATTTAAACTTCTCTTGAGGTTTCTCTTCGACATATTTGTTATTTAAAAGTGTTCTTTAATTTCCAAATACTTGGGAATTTGCCAGATCTCTTTCTAGTAACATTTTATTTTTAGTTTTAATTTTGTTGTAATCTAAAAATATACTTTGCATGATTTCTATTATTTTAAGTGTGTTAAGGTTTTGTTATAGCCCAGAATATGGTATAACTTAGCGAACATTCCATGTGTGCCTGAGAAGATGTATATTCTGTTGTGGTCAGGTGAAATGTCCTGTAAATACCAATTACATCAAGCTAGTTGATTGTGCTGTTCAGGTCGTGTATATTCTTACTAACCTTCTGCCTACTTGTTTCATCAATTCCCAAGACAGAAATTTTGGTCTCGAAATATAATTGTGATTTGGTCTATTTCTCCTTTCAGATATATTAGGCTTTTATTTCATGTATCATAGAAGTCAGCTGTTGGATGAATACACATTTAAGATTCTCGTGTCTTCTGGGAGAATTAGTTCCCTTACGTAGGGCCCATTTTTTTCCCTGACAGTTTTCCTTGTTCTGAAATCTACTTCAACTAAAATTAATATAGTTATTCCAGTTTTCTTTAGATTAGTATTAACATGGTGTAACCCTCTCTATCTTTTTTATTTTTATCCTGTCTTTATGTTTAATGTGGGTTTACTACAGACAACATATAATATATGTTTTCAGTGTATCTATATGACTATGTCAATACATCTATAGCTTTCTGTAAATAAATGCAACTGATTAATTCACCTGACATTTTTTCTAATGAAGGGAATGTCCTTTTCTTCTCAAAATACAAATAATCGCTGGACTGTAATAGAGCACTTTTATAAGCAGTTTCCCTGAATTTTCTGAGTCAGGATAGTTGTTTTCTGAAGTCAACATACTTCAAAAACACTTATTTAATATTGGACATCATGGGTTGAGACTTGATTATGTGGCTAAGGGGTCAGAAATGTCCAGGAGGATAAAACTATGACATGGAAGGGTCCTGAGTGTCAGGGAACTTTAAATTCAGAGAAAATGGCTTCATTTTATGTGGTGATTATATCCTACCTAACAATAGTTTAGACCGAGTACAAGCATAGAGTTTCAATGAGGTGGAGTTCAACATTCTGGATTCATAAATGAGGAATCTGAAACCAAGATCTGCACACCTAAGTTTCCACACATCAGATCATATTTTCCCTGTGCTTTTGGCAGAGCAGCATAAGTTACACGATTACATTGTTTCTGTGATTGTTTTAGCAGTAAGATCCATCCCAGCAGCTACTTAGATTGATGCTTGTGAGTGGCCATAAGCAGAAGAGCGAGGCTGCTCTTTGTGGTAGGGGGTGGGGACGTACCATCATAAATAAGATGTCTCAACCTTGAGCTGGGCTCCATGGGTCTAATCTCTTTTTCAGCTATTTCTCAACATTCTTGTGTTAATTTTCAGATCTTGCAACTTGGAATCTTGGATTAAAATGTCCAAATTGCATTTACCAACACCATTTAAATTGCTATTAGTGAAACTAGCATTCTCTGTTTCTGGCACCTTGTCTTTTAGCCCGGGAGGCTTTACTTGTGTAAATGACTAGTACTTGCCAATGCACAAGTGACCTCGCAGACTTGCCTTCTCTGGGCTGTTAACAAGGGCCTAAGAACTTCAGGGTCAGCTTGATTTGGTTAAAAAAGAAATCTAAAGTTTAAAAATGAAGACTGGAATTGTGTGAAGCTCTAATTTCTTCCTAAACCTATTTTAAGGTTTTAAACAAGAATTCTTTCTTAGATATTTTAAATTTCTTAAGCTAATCATCCATGATGCCAGCAAATAAGAAAAATCTTTAATTTGGAGAAAGCAACTGCCAAATATTTGCAGTATCTTTCTCTTCAAATGTTTGAATTGTCAATTTTATTTCAAGGTGGTTCTTAATTTATCCAAACAGACTTGTCAGCCTGTGCTATTACGGGGCTCCTCATAGTAGAAGTAGAATGACAGTGTTAGTACGTCTTTCCATTATTGCAGAAACTCTATTTTTTTAAAGTGCCTTTAGTAGGATTCTGGGAATTCTCTGTAGGTTAACAGTGGGGCTCCCACCATTTAGAATTCTTTTCTCCTAATGAAAGGAGTCTGAACCCTTGAACTCTGTCAGAGACTTAGGCATGTTCCCTGGGCCTGATTTTCATCCTCAGAAAATGGAGGTCAGATACATGTCAAGAATAAAGGAAGGGTCAGATTAGAGTACTTAAAGACTTTGTACATATCCAGATGACATTAATGTGTTGACCATAGTCTCTGGAAACTGCTAGGCACTTGGTGAGTGAGTGAACTGACAAATGAATGAATAAGTAAATAGTGAGTAAAAATGACAGCAAATATCCAGGGAAGCAATTAATTATATGCATGGTAAAATATCTTACTTTCAATGTGTTTGCCTGGAGTAAATGGAGATTGTTATTAACAAAATATAACACTTCCCTAATGTGTTCCTTTTCCAACAGACTAAGGCAGTATATTTGGTAATGCATTTTCATAAAGAAATGACTACTGGAGATGCTAATTTAGGATTATAAGGATTTCATTTTTCTTATAAAAATCAGCTTTGATTATGACCACTTTACTTGATGATAGGATCTGTGAATCTCAGTTTGATAAAAGTGTGAAACAACATAGGGGAAAACCATGTCTGTGTTCTATCTCTGTGATTACAACTATAGTGGGTTTATGAGCTCAGGTTTTCTTTATTGTCTCTTACTCAGCTTCTGGCTTTTGGCATCTTTTCCACTAGATTGAAAGATAAAGGGGCAAAAATTCTAGATCTTTGTTGGGATTCCTTCCCCGCCCCCAACACCCACACTCAGTTCTTAGGGTTGTGCCAACTTTATGGGAATTACACAGTACTCCGATTTGGGGGAGAAAGGGTACAACTTGATTGTCATTCATACCCACAAAATGCGACTGTGATACCCTTTATCCTTGTTCTTATGGCGGGTCCAGAGGACACCTTGGCTCATGCTCGGGGCACAGGAATTTTCTGGGTAAGGTTGTGTCAAGTCTGACTTTGCTACATGTATGCCCTGCTCCCTTTCTTCTCTAGGGTCTTCCTCTGTGGAGTTTTGCTACCATCTTGAGATCTTGTTAGGCTGTACTCCTCTCTCTCATCCCAGCCCCTCTGCACTATCTATCCTTCACTCCTCCTGCTACTCTTTCACCCCCATGAAGAACTTCTATGTAGCAGAGGGGTGATCCTTCTCTACATTTCTTCTGGACAGGTAGTCTGTGGTTTTTAGTGTTACAAATGTGGGGAAGTCTTATAGGGTGTTTCCATGTTTTGCTCGGCCACTTGTCTCCCTTATAAAGAACTCTCTGCTTGAAAGAGAGAAAGGGAAAAAGAAACTGAAAAAGAAGGAAAAGAAAACCCAAAAAGAAACCTTTTTAAATTCATAAATAAATACCTCAAAATAAAAACACAGACTGAGGGCAGCCCGGGTGGCTCAGCAGTTTAGTGCCGCCTTCAGCCCTGGGTGTGATCCTGCAGGCCTGGGATCGAGTCCCACCTCAGGCTCACTGTATGGAGCCTGCTTCTCCCTCTGCCTGTGTCTCTGCCTCTGTCTCTCTCTCTCTGTGTTTCTCATGAATAAATAAATAAAATCTTTTAAAGCACACACGCACGCACACACAAACACACACAGACTGAGATGTGAATGGGAGCTAATATTATTATTTAATATGTTCCAGGCACTCTGCTTGATTCCTTCTGATATATTACCTCATTTCATCAGCAGAACAAGACTGTGAGTAGATGTACTTATCACCTTTTTACAATCAGGTTAGAGAGATTAAAGAACCTGCTCAACATTAAATTTGAAGTCAGGTGGTTAAAATTCTAAATTCTGGGATGCCTGGGTGGCTCAGGATGTGATCTTGGGATCCAGGATTGAGTCCCACATCAGGCTCCTTGCAGGGAGTCTTCTTCTCCCTTGGCCTATGTCTCTGCCTCTCTCTGTCTCTCTCTCTCTCTTTCTCTCTCTCTCTCCCTTTCTGTCTCTCATGAATAAATAAATAAAATTTTTAAAAATAAATAAATAAATAAAATTCTAAATTCCATACTTCCCTCTCTTTACTTTGTGCCACTTCACAACCCTACAAATACAATGTTCAGTTAAAGCTAGCTAGCAAATGAGAAATATAAAAAGATAGTTATTTAGAATTATGTTCTTAGCCCAAATGTTCTGGGGGACATTTGGGCTAAGAACTAGGGTCTGAAAGCGAGGGTTTAGTTAACATTGATCTCAGTCCTTGTAGAACCTACAACACAAAGTTGCTCAACCCAAGTATCCTTCAACTTGGGAACTGACAGATAAATTATGGTACATTACAATGGAATACTACTCAGAAATAAAAAGGAATGAATTACTGATACACTCAACAATGTGGATGAATTTCAAATGCCCAATGATAAATGAAGAGAATCAAACTTAAAGGCTACATAGTATGTGATAATTTTTTCCTTAAGTAAGAGCCAAACTTTATTTATTTACAGAAAAAAAAGAAAAGAAAGAAAGGAAGAAAGAAAGAAAGAGAAAGAAAGAAAGAAAGAAAGAAAGAAGGAAGGAAAGAAGGAAAGAAAGAAAGAAAGAAAGAAAGAAAGAAAGAAAGAAAGAAAGAAAGAAAGAGAGAGAAAGGGAAAAAATGAAAGAAAGAAAAAAAGTTGTGGCAAGGGAGAAGACAAGTTTTACACAAAAGTACTACAACGGTAACTCCCTTTGGTAAAAAGTGTAATAAATGTCTTGTACCTCTGTTCATAGGTACTAAATCTGAAGCCACACAGAACTATGGTACACAAGAAGCTAGAGCAGCTATGTTAGCACATCAAAGCATATTTCTTTTAATAAAAAATCGACAGTACGTACATTATTTACAAAAAAGAAAACAGAAAAACCAAGTTAAAATTGTGTGTGTATGTGTGTGTGTGTCAGAGAGTAAAGCTGGTGGATGGCACTAGGGTAGACCAGTAAAGAAGCAGGTACAAAACAGTTCCACGGGAGCTAAAAAGGACAACGGATTTGAACTTGTTGAGGTTGAGAACCAGAGGAGAGAGTGAAGGGTGGGCAGCAAGGGATTCATCCCTCGAATTCATCCCTCATCCCTTTATATGACCCCCCAAAAGAGGGAAAATTTTAGGGACTGTTTCATATTTTGATTGAGGTGTTAATCACACTGCTATAGGTGTCAGAAATTGCAGAACTATGGAGTAAATGGGGGAATGGTACTGTATGTAAATTATACTTTAATTTTTAAAATGGGAGAAAAAATACCAAGTTGTTTTAAGTGCTTTGGTAACCTCACTAGAAATATTCTACTTTAGGATTTTTAGGTTACATTTCTGAAAACAGAATGGATTCATTCCCTTAATAACCAACTTCCTTTTGATATATATATATATATATATATATATATATATATATATATATATAAACCACAGGAGCCCTAGGAGCCCCCAAATGCCATATATTTCCTCAACTCAATCACCATCGTGAAATTAAGATGCTTCTTACAACTGATAAGTGACAATGGCCAGGTGCACCAGATCAGTAACTTTGGATGAAGTTGTCATTTTCTGCAAATGTATAAAATGTACAAAATTAGCCCCTGGGTAATTAATATTGACCTTCAACTAAATTTAGATTTATTTATTGTTCCTTCAGATGATCTCAAAATTACTACACTTAGCTGCATATGATTTTGTACACAGAAGATTGACTGATATCTACTAGGCAATTCAATTTAAGGGCAAAGATTGCCAAATTCTGCATAAAGAGAATGTTCTAAAGCTAGGAGACTGTGAGGGTCATTGACTGATGCATTGGAAGAATCATCACTCAAGACTCGAATGTATCTCTCTGATAAGACAAGAAGACAATAGAAGGCTTGGGCTCTCCCTTCAAGCAGTGGAGAAGTCTTTTGACTCCATTGGTTTCCCACTTTGTGGTGGCATTTGGTCATGGGTGAGAGGAAGGCAATCAGCTGGGCTAATTCACATAGGGTTTCTTATGGACGAGGAAAAGAAATTCAGAAAACAGGAAGGAAGAGAAGAGAGAGGAGAGCAACCAGTGGGGGAGGGGGACAGGATTTAGAGTTTTAGTGAGATGTTTTGTTCCATTTGGTGGAGGGCAGAGTGGAAGGAAGGAGCAAGAGACAGAGATGGAGAAAGAGCACTTGAATACGTTTTTCTATGTGTTATTAATAAAATCCTTTTTTGGCATTTTTTAAAGATTTCACTAAAGATTTAAATTACTTTTTGATGACTTCTGGATGTTAAGATTGGTTTTTCTCTTGAAGGGGATACCATGCCAAGATGGACCATGAAGAGGCTCAACTTTTATGAGTAACATATCTTTCAAAGGCTTCAGGCTGACTTTCAAGAAAAGCTGTTTAACTTCCAGGGAGATGTAATTTAATGAAGGAAAAATATGAAACTATTAGTTTAACCAAATAGGAAGTGAAGAAGAAATTCTGATATTTTTCAATCTCTCTCAGAATTATACTGTCAATCTTCAAGGGCTAAAGAAACCAAAATAATGAGCACTGGTTATGAAAAACAGCTTGTCACCAGGATGCCAGGCATATCTGTCAAGGGCTGGACGTGAATCTGAAGACCCTCTAGACAACATGTATGAACAAATCTTCACTCAAACTTTTCTCATTACACTAAAGAAGAAAGTCCATAATTACTTATGAATGCTTTTGTTAGTTATTGAAAGTATATACAGTACTTGCACAATTAATTTATAAGCCTTTTTCCTCCTAAACAGCTATTATTAAGCCTGTGATACAGTATACAATTTATGACATCTTAGAATCAAGTTCCAGGCATTCCAAAAATAATTTTCCAGTTATCATATTTTTCTTCCAAGAGACACACAGAGAGATTTGACGATTGTGTGCAGGCAGGGGACAGGTCAAAGGGCTAATAGGAGAAAGAGATGTAGGAGAAAGAGGAGAAGTAAAAATGCTGGCAGGTGCGCTCTGCTTCCCTCCGGTGGCCCTGGATACCTGCCCTGGAGCACAGCATGTGTGAGAGTGTTGACAGAGAAGTAACAGTGCTGGTTGGTGGAGTGGCTCTTTCTTTTTGTCCAGCCCCATGAGGTTTGGCAGGCCGCACTGCCTGCAGTTTCAGGTTCTGCTTTCTTCCCTGTGTGTGTGGTTTGGGAGGGATCCTAAATGAGCACAGAGCAAGACCCCTCCAGAAAAATTTGGAGAGATCAATCCCCTGCCTCAGTGTCTGCTGACATTCCGTTCCACTGTCAGACTCAGGGTGTGGGAAAGCAGGGGCTTCTTAGAATGGCTCACCAGCACCTTGAGAAATTCTCTTTTATGGGAAGAATGTCTCTCAGTTGCCTATATACTTGGTCTTGGGGTGCCTTTGACTTGCATTTTGCACTCTTGCCCATCAGATTCGTTTATATTTGAAGGGAGCAATAGTGATTAAAATAGATTCATCATGAACACAATGCATCACCTTTTCTGAGTTGTAAACTAGGAGGCTGGTGTCTGTTTCCTTGAATGTTAACAGTTCAGAGTGTTTAAATTGCTTGCTGAGCCTGCATCTCCTATGCAGGAAAATCAAGACTAAAGCAGGAACTCAAAGAACCAGAACACCCGGCTTCCGAGGTAAGGCAAGTGTGGTGTCGACTACTTGATGTTAATGGCAGGTCAACTAGAGAAACCAAAGACTGACTGTAGCTTTGTATGGGAGGATTCTCGCATTTGTTTATCATTTGTTGGGCAAATGGCTGTGCCAGGCATTGCTCTCAGTGGTGGTTTTACAAGTGGTACAGGGCACCTGAACCTTGGTCAAATGCTGTCTGCATCTGGCGTAAGAATGATGCGCGGCCACAGTCAGTGGTGTGCTGTATGCAAAGCATATTTCCCACTGAACTTCTCTGAGCTCATTTCTCCAGGAATTTCATTCATTACCTTTTGCCAGTTGCTCATTATTTTCCTTTATAAATGAATTGGCTAAGTGACATGCATTACCAATAGATTATATTTCTAAACCTCCTGAACCTTCATTCTGGTAAACATAAGCATCCGCCTTGAACAGAGAAAGTCACAATAGCGAGCTGAAGTTGTTATAGCAACAATGAGAACACTTCAATATTCAGGATTCATCGTTTTTTCAAGAGTAAATGATACAATGAATGCTTGATACTCTATTGTTTACAGACTTCCTTGTGACTCATAACTCTTCACATGTCAGTCCCAAACAGATGGAAGAGTAATTCTATGAGACTTAAACAATAATTCAAATATTGGTATATGAACCTGCTTTAAAATATCTTGACAGGCTTTTACCCATGATAGATTTACACCTCTTTTTTATTGTAAAACTTCAAAAATTGGATCTAAATTAATGAAACTTTTCCCATTTCCTCAGAGGACAGCTAAAACATGCTCATCTAGGTAAGTACTTTTGCACATGCCCAGAGAAGATCATGGAATAGTAGAAAAGCAAAGCCCACACAGGCTACTGAGCCATGTGGCCTGGCTCTGCTGTTCATCGCCAAGTCAACTTGGGCAAGTGTTTCCCTCACGGCACCTCAGTTTTCCTATTTGTAAAATGGAGATGGTAAAGTATCTACTTTGTGAGGATGTTGTGAGGATTTTTTTTTCCTGAGATTTTATTTATTTATTTATTTGAGAGAGTGTGTGTGCACAGGTGGATGGGGAGGGGCAGAGGGAGAAGTAGACTCCTCACCCAGCAGGGAGCTGGAAGTAGGACTCTATCCCAGGACCCTGGGATCATGACCTGAGCTGAAGGCAGACGGTTAACCCTCTGAGCCCCCGGGGCATTCCAGGTTGTTGTGAGGATTAAATGTACATGACATAAGGAGTTTTGCCCAGAGAAAGCATTACACAAATGTTATTTTTTTATTTTTTTTTTAAGAAGGTTATTTATTTGGGGGATCCCTGGGTAGCGCAGCGGTTTGGCGCCTGCCTTTGGCCCAGGGCACGATCCTGGAGACCCGGGATCGAATCCCACATCAGGCTCCCGGTGCATGGAGCCTGCTTCTCCCTCTGCCTGTGTCTCTGCCTCTCTCTCTCTCTCTCTCTCTCTCTGTGACTATCATAAATAAAAAAAATAAAAAAAAATAAAAAAAAAAGAAGGTTATTTATTTGAAAGAGAGAGAGAGAAAGAAAGAGTATGAGCTGGGGAAGGAGCAGAGGGAAAGAATCTTCAAGCAGACTCCCTGCGGAGTGCAGAGCCTGACTCAGGGCTCCACACCAGGACCCTGAGATCATGACTGAAGTCGAAATCAAGAGTTAGACACTCAACTGACTGAGCCACCCAGGTGCCCCACATGTTTGCTCGTCTATATCTGGTTCAAGTATTTGCATTGGAGCAACATTTAGCAAGATGAACAGGTTAGTTGCCCATTATTTTCTTAGCATTCTCTATGGAACAAATGAACTAAATATAGAGGGGTATCTATTTCATCTAAGTTTTCTTCTAAGAGCATGGTTCAAAAAATTATTTGAGTAAATCCCAGTTACTCCTTTTGTATCTCTTCCCAATCCTTGCTTGTGGGAACATGTTTAGGGGTGACATGATGGGAAGAAGCATGGGATTTGGGGAGGAACAAGGTGGGTTTTTTTTTAAAGATTTTATTTATTTATTCATGATAGACATAGAGGGAGAGAGAGGGGTGGGGGTGCAGAGACACAGGCAGAGGGAGAAGCAGGCTCCACGCCGGGAGCCCAACGCGGGACCTGATCCCGGGACTCCAGGATGACACCCTGGGCCAAAGGCAGGCGTCAAACTGCTGAGCCACCAGGGATCCCCAGGAACAAGGTTTTTGGAAGTCAGGCAAAACTGGCTCAAATCTAAGCTCTGCCGCAGATAGTGACTTCAATGTTATCACTTGTATATGGGGCAAGGTTGCTTCCTATTTATGGCTGTTGTGATATTAACTGAAATGTATATACTCAGCACATCCTAAAGGTCAACAATTGTTGGTTCCTGTCTGAGTGAGGCATCCTAAACCATCCCTTGAGCAGAGGAGCCCAAGTTCTGACCCACAGAGGCCCGCCCTGCTTCTTTGCCTCCCACCTTGGCCCCACAACATCACAATCACTAGAAACACACAGCCGATTCAAACTGCAGTCAGACGTTTAATAGGTTGACCTACAACCTATGAAAGCAATTGGCATGAAACGTTTTCTTCAAAAAGGGATAATGAGATCAGTTTGGCCAATCAGTATCTGTTCCAGTAAAAGTTTTGGAGAGAAATTGATGGAGAGCATTAACAGGAGCTAAAAAACAAACAAACAAACAAACAAACAAGATTTGGGACACCTGGGTGGCTCAGTGGTTGAGCGCCTGCCTGTCTTTGGCTCAGGTCATGATCTTGGGGTCCTGGAATCAAGTCCTATATCAGAGAGCCTGCTTCTCCCTCTGCCTGTGTCTCTGCCTCTCCCTCTGTTTCTCTCATGAATAAATAAATAAAATCTTAAAAAAAAAAACCCAAAACATCAAGGTTTGAGGGGGTCAGGCACACAAGTATGCTGACACGATGAGGCAGCAGAATCGATGAACATGCACCAAATGTAGGAGATAATTAAGGGAAGAAAGGGTGAGTCAGTTGGCTGGCAACATGAAGACTGGAAAAAACAAAGCCCAAAGAGTTAAATCGTTCTGATGGCAGTGGTTCCATTGACTGCTGCTGCTGTGGGGGGTTCCTAGAGCTACCCTAAATATGAGCTCCCCGGCTTCATCTCCCTGAGGCTGATGCTCCACAGTCCCCATGAGGCTGGGGTGAGGGGTGGGGAGGAATCTTTCTGTGGTTCCCAAATAGCCCTGGCTTGATGGTGGAGGTTCTCATTCTACCCATTTCTATTTCCACTCTTAAAATAAACTGTTTTACTTGAGGTCACTCAGATAAGCTCCTGTGTCTCTCTCCTCCAATGTTGTACCTGTGAGGAAAAAGAACATGTCTGATACCAGGAAAAGATGTCATCTTAGTGTGGAATCCCAGGTTGCCTGTGGAATTGGCCTGTATATTTCAGAGTCCCAGCTTGGCTAGGTTTTTTTTTTAAATAGAGGTCAGTAGAAATTGGCTTTCTAGGCTTGAGTATTAGATGTCAAATACTTGTAGTCCCTTACTCATTGTCCTTACAACTTTTAACTTGTGTGCCCTTGGATAGGAGGCAGTATAGAGAGAGGTGAACCACATGGCTCTGGCATCAGATTACTTGTACTCAATTTCTGCCTCCGCCATTTATCAACTTGGGCAACATCCTTATTTCTCTATGTTCTAGTTTCCTCATCAGTATTATTATTACACATGCTTAAAGATTACTGCTAAATATTTTGTCAATCTTCCACCAAAATACTCATTTGTTATATTTGTTTACTTCTATTTCTCTTATTAGACTCTTGCCTCTTTGAGAGCAATTGAGAATACACTTTTGTATTTCCATTACTTAACATAGTAGGCTCTCAATAAATTAATATCTGAAAAAAACTCCGGGGATCCCTGAGTGGCTCACCAGTTGGGCATCTGCCTTCAACCCAGGGCATGATCCTGGAGACCTGGGATCGAGTCCCATGTCGGGCTCCCTGCATGGAGCCTGCTTCTCCCTCTGCCTGTGTCTCTGCTTCTCTCTGTGTGTCTCTCATGAATAAATAAAATATTTTTAAAAAAATTAAAAATAAATAAATACAATTTTAAAACTCCTTGCAAAATTTCATCCTGCTAGTTTTTATTTTCTGAATCTTACAGAGATTTTAAACCTCCCTAACTTCTCCTTCCACATGTAGATATTATGCTTGCTTTAATTATTAATTTATTTTATTAATCATTCTGTTACTTAATTAGCTTCAGCTCAACAACCTTCAGGCCCTTTAGAGCCCACCTTTGCTTATCATGTTTGCCCCTTTCTTCTGACATACTTTTTTTTGCTCTATTTTTACTCAAATTAATTATTATGCTTATCATTCTTGAGTGTCTTTCTGCCTGAATCTATCTGCTTCTCCAACTTAGCAAGGTCATTTTGAATTCGAATCCCATCTGTTAAGAAGTACACTCTCTCTCCAGGTGACTACATCAGCTAAATCAATGAGTTGCCTATTTCTTCAAACAGGTCATTGATGAAAGTTAAAACACACAGCTTCTGCCTGCCTTATAAATAAAAAAGTTATTTTCCAAAGCTGTAGGAACAGGAGTAGGTATTTGAAAAGCCAAGTACAGAAGACATTTTTATGTAAGAAAAACTTTTGATTGTGAGAACAAATGGCTCAATAAATCTTTGTATAATTGCTCAGTGCCCTACAACCCAATATTTCAGTTTATAAACCAAGATTTAGCTTCACGTAACTTAAAAAGTTGAGCATGTCCCACATCTAAGTTTATCCAGTAGATATTCATAGTACCCTATATGTAGGTGTAAGTAAAAATTTAGCAAGCCAGCAAATAAGAATATATCCCAATTTTAGTGCAGTTTGGATGAGCAACTCTTAGAGGCTGGGTAAGAACAGTTTGTATAGATTTTCAGCAATAATTGGTAGAGTCTTGATTTTAATTAGGTTTGTTACTCTAAGAAAAAAAGTATGTCACTAAAAAGAAAGGTGAACCAACAGATCAAAATATTTTATTATTTCATTAGATGAAAGCAATAAATCTAAATAACGTGTTTGCAGATGAAAGGAAATCGTTTTTTGGTCTTGGAAGAATACAGCCTTATTAGAAATCTAAGAGTTGCTTGAGCTCCAAAACACTTTGCCACATTTAAAAGTGTGTTCAGCTTTCCCAGTGTTTACCCAGGCAGTTTATGCCACTCTGCAGGTCACAGAAAGTGACCTAAGCTCTTTACCATTGGCATCCAAAGATTTCTGTCCAGTTCTCAGGAGAATGCCCTTTCATTACTTTTCCAGCCAAACCGACCTACAGCAGTTTGTTTATATGATCACCTGCTGGAACACTAGAAAGAATCATGACAAAGGTAAAGATTTACGATCATGGTTAAAATTTAGGCAGAATTTTCATGGATTAATTTGCTTCACTGAAAAATAATCTTTTACAGAGATATGAAGACTTTTGTAAGCAAGGACTGGAAAGGTCTCTTGGGGCTTTCAGCCTGATGTTTTGTTTTGCCCCACTGGGGCTTTTCCTTAGGTTGTAAATTCCAGCTTTCTAATGTCAGATCTCTCCTTTGTTGAGCTTTAAGGCATTTCTGGAATTACTCAGCAGAGGGACTTTGACAATTCCCTGCCCAGTTCTTAGGTCATAGAGCTGATTTATGGCTGGAGGAGGTTCTCTAAACAGTAGATGAAATTGGTGAGATGTTATCCATTTATTAAAGTGAGTTCAGGAGTTCCTCCTGCTGATCAGTGGGAGTCATCCTAAAAAAAAAAAAAAAAAAAAAAAAAAAAAATCAGCCCTGGATGCATTATTGCTATTCTGTGAATTTTACTGCAGGAAAAGGAAAATCACCTTTATATAAATTGTCTAAGAGTAGAATCTGAAGAGCATATACTGATAGTGTTATGGCAAATTCTAAATCTGCTATTTCAGATTGAGAGCATTAAAGCACTTTCAGAAATGGCTGTTCCTATTAATGTAAACTTAAAACTTCAGTATTTATTTAACCAACATTTATTGAGTGTCCTTCTTATTCAGGTACTGCTCTGAGTACTGTGGACCCGGAGAATAGGCAGACAAACTCTGCCTTCTGTGACTATTGGGGACAGATGTCATATAATAACAAATAATATATAGCAAAACAGCTGATATTCAGGACTCTGATGAAAAATATAGGAGGGATTTAGAGAATTGGGAGTGGTAGTCACTTTGGAGATGTGTACGTTTTCTACTGCTGCTTTAACAAATTATCACAAAGTTACTGGTTTAAAATAACTTAAATTTATTATCTTATATTTGAGTCTTACACTCCTCAAATTAAGTCCTAAAATCAAGGCATCAGTGAGCTCTAGGAGACAATCCTTTCCTTTGGCTTTTCCAGATTCCAAAGACTTCTCACATTCCTAGGCTTGTTGCCCGCTACCCCCGCCCTGTCCTTTATCTTTAAAGCCAGCAATATCACATCTCTCTGACCCTTCATTTGTTGTCACATCTCTTTCTGACCACAGCCAGAAAAGATTTTCCTGTTGTAGGAGCTCATGTGCTTAGAATGAGCCGTTCATAATCCAGGACAATATCTGTATTTTCAGGTCTATTAATTAGCAACCTAAATTCTATCTACGACCTTAATTTCCTTTTGCCACATAAGAAAAACATATTTGCTTTTATTTAGATGCTTGAATTATCTGATGTTTGATCAGTGGGAACCTTTTCAAACTGGGTTCTGTGACCTTTTGACATGTCCCTATCATCTTTAAGTACCTTCTCACTTCTGACACAATAAGGTGATCTAGGCTTATTTTGTACTTTCCTAGCCCCAGCCCAGGAATCAGCCATTTATTTATTCAAGAATTCTTGGTTCCTTTTAATGAAAAATTGGTAAGTAGTTGTTAGGTATGTTCATTGGCTTTGAGATCTGTATATAATTTGAAGGTATAGTCTGAAGGTATGAGTGATAAGAGGGAAGCAAGATGAGCCAAAAGTTTCTGATCTGAACTAACGGAACCATGGAGTTACCTCACAGAAGTGAGGAATGCTGAGGTGGAGTAGGTTTGGAGGCAGGATCTGGAATCCAGTTTTGCCATGGTCAGCTGAGAAGCCTGTTAGACATTCTACTGGAGATGACAAGTAGGTAGTTGGCTATCTGGGTCTACAGTTCTGGAGTGAATCCTGGACTGGGGATGACATTTGGGAATCATCACGGTATAGATGACATTTAAATCCATGAAAAAGGATAAGATCATGAAAGGAATGAGTATAGATACGGAAAGAAAGATGGCCAGGGTCTGAATCCTGGGGCATACCAAAATAAGAGGCCCAGGTGAAGAGGAACAAGCAATAAGGAAGACTCAATGGGAGTGAGCCCTGAGGTAAAAGGAAAAGCAGAACTTGGTGTTCCAGAAGACAAGTGAAAAAACATGAATGGAGAAAGTGATCGACTGTTTCTAAGTCAAGTAAGGTAAAGACTGAGAATTGACCACTACTGGGGGATTGTGGGCAGTTCCGCTGATTGGAATGAGTGTGAACAAGAATAGGAAACATGGAATCAAACGGAACAAGGGAACAAGCGTAGACAAGTTCTTTGAAAGGCTTGCTGTAAAGAAGAGCAAAGGAATGGGGTAGTAACCACTGAAGAACTATGGTCATGTAAATTTGTTGTTGTTATTGTTTTCAATACAATGGAAGAAATAACAGCCCATGGTTCTGTGGATGGAAGTGACAGACTGAGTAGGAACTAAAAAGATTGATAGATGGCAGCAGGTGGGGTGGGCAGAATGTGTTACCTTGCCATTTCCAGCTTCTAGAGGCTACCCACATTCCTTGGCTTCTTTCTTCCATCTTTAAAAACAGTAATAGCCTGGGAGTCCTTCTCACACCTCTCTGACACCTCTTCCTGTCACCATCTCTCTCTCTCTCTCTCATGATGCTCAGGAAAGAGTCTCCAATTTTAAGGACTCACATGATAAGATTGGACCCATCAAATAGTCCAGGAGGATCTCCCCTGCACCCCAAGGTTAAGGAACCTTGATCACATCTGCAAAATCCCTTTTGTCATGTTAAGTATCACATCCACAGCTTCTGGAGATGAGACTGAACATTTTTCTGCCAGTCCTAACATCCCAGAGGTACCAGAATGCTTGAAATAGATGGTTTCTTAGTTGGTTTTGTTTATTCCTTGGACCACTTGGCTTACTTTTTAATTATTTAGACTGGGATAAGCTTCCTGTGAGTTCTCATGAATTCTAAACAAGTGAGACTTAGTCTACAGACACCTACATATGGGCCTCATGGATCTGTCGTTGAACTGATGTTGATTAGCTCTGTATTCACTCAACTACCACTGAAAAGGAAGATGGATGCAAACTCCCAGATTCATCTCCCACTCTTCTCCTGTGAATAATGTTTTCCAGGCTTCTTTGTTGCATCAGTGGAGGCCTGGGGAGAGATCAGACTATAGGAAGGAGTGGAGGTATTTCTCGCTTTCTGCTTCGGCCTCGTGGGGTGGTTCCCTACAGCGACTGTATTGCTCTGTGGTGTGAGTTCCTCTGGGCAGCCCCCTCTGGGACTCAAGCTTCAGCTGGAGGCCTGGCTTCTGGGTTCTAGTATCACTACCTCTTTCCTAGCCATGCTTGTGGCTTCCTGCTGTTGCTAATCTCCGGGCTGCCTGCATTCCCTATTTGGCTTCTTAGCTCTTTCATCATTGTGTCATTCATTCACTACATCAGCTTTCCTCTATTTGAAAATATCTAGAGTAGTTTCTGTTTTCCTGGCTCAACTTTCACTGATAGAATGGAAAATAAAACTATGCTAATTTCAGTCTTGCATTTATAAAAACAATCTTCCTTACCAGCCTGAAAGGGACTCTTGTATTCTTAAAAAATAAAAAGCTTGACAGAAAATCCATTCAGTTTGTTTAGAGGTATATAAAAAAAAATTTAGCACCCTCATGGCATTTCTGACATGAAATATGTGGCTTGGTGTTTACTTACTGAGACTGATGTCATAGAGTGAGCTCTACTAGTACACAAGAAAGGAATTTCGGGAAGCCACTCTGAACTGCTGGGGATCAGATTTCTGAATGATGAGCTGGGTGGTGTTGGTGTGGCAGGGGACAGGACCATATCCCACAAATGTGCCAATCAAGAACACTTAATCACAGCTTTGGGGCACAAAGGACAGGATAAAGAGAATTCCATATGTCTAGGAAGTGCTTTCCTCTATTTCAAGGAGAGGGAAATCTAGGGCAAGAATGCAGTCTAGGCTGGCGGTGGCTGGCTGCCACTCATTTCTTCTTAAAAACAAATACTCACAGACAGTGGAAAGGGAATGAAGGGAAGTCTACTCTCCTCTCCTCTGAATAGGAAGGCTATTAGCAAGAGTGAAAAGATTAAAAAATAATTTGCATACATGATTATTAGGATGGAAAAAGATGACTCTAACTGCAGTTCTTGACACAACTTTGTGGCTTTCTGTGGTTGAGATAATGTACATAAAGCAGAGACCCCACCATCTGACTAATTAACTCGGCAGCAGGGAGGGAATGGATGAAAGGATAATTAATAGGTCAAAGACCCAATGCTGTGTTATGATTATTTGAATAATATTATGATAATTTGAATAACGTACAAGAGTTTGTGAAAATTGGTTGCTGGCTAGGACTCCAGCTGACAAAACATTTGAATCACGCTCATTTTATACCTCCTGGGTAGCTTTCCTTCCTTCCTGAAAGTACTGAGCATATGTTTGAATATTGGGGGCAGGGGGGAAAAGATGGTGGGAAATGACTATGAAAAAAATACTGTTGTAAATGTCCAGGGCAGAATTTTTCCAATTTCTATTCACATTGAAGTGACCTTACCTAGCAGCAGGCATTGCAGGCAGAGACAATAGATACTGCAGCAGACGACTTCGCAGGGAGCGGTCAATGAAACAAACAGCCCAGTGCCTATTTCCTGGTTTAAAAAATAAATTGCATAATTAGATTAGGTCTATGGTTGATGGATTTCGATCTTTATATAAAAAAAACAAAACTACAGAATTACTCTTATTTTAAACAAGTAGGGATTTTAAAGTGAGCCATTTATTTGGGATTTTTTTAGACATACTGAATGTTGAGTGGGTCCTAGGCAAAAAATTTGTTTCAAAAATCTTGTAGATTATCAACTGATACAGCTGTGGGAATATTACAAATACTGTAATATTCCCACAGGTTGACAATGGGCAACCTCATATCATTTCCGTGGCTTTTTTTTCTCCCCTTTTACTGAGAAAATGGACTTCATTGTCAACATCTAAGAGCAATCTAGAACATGGCCTGAGGGTGTTTAGGACAAGTAATAAGAAAGGCCAACCTGCTTGCTGCTGCTTGAGTTTATTTTCCTGCAGGACTTCTGTGTCAGTTTTATTACTTATGTGAAAAGAGTAGCTTCCTTCTGCCTTCCCATTAATCCAGTTATCCTCAACTGAGGGCGATTTTGTCTGCCTATAGGACATTTTTGTCGGTCACGATTTGGGAGAGCTACTGGTATCTACAGGGTAGAGCTGCTAAACATCCTACAATGTACAGAACAGCCCCCACAGTGAAGAATTGTGTGGCCCCAAGTGTCAATAGCATGGACACTGAGAAACTGCATTAATCCAAGAGTGGTCTTTGGTGAATACAAGAATGAAAACGATGCTGTCTTGTCTAACACACTCTTAATTTATTGTGAGCCTTTGTTCTCCATTTCTAAGATTTTTGCCTCTAAAAATAGGGAAAGTAAGGACCCGACTGCCCATGACTAGATGTGGAATCTCTTATGCTAGCATTTTAGGTAAAGATTTGACATGGCTACAATTTGATTATTAAGGACTAACATTAATGAATAAATAAGTGCAAACAATTATAACAATTATCCGTCCAAAGACATCATAGGTCAAAGATGAACCTAGGATAAGATGAGTATATTTTTCTGAATGTTCAGATGAACAGTGGCCTTCAGAGGATCTGTAAGGCTACCGACAGCCTTCTGCAACCAGAAAAGATTGAATAGTACCATGGAAGCTGAACAGGATTTCAGAGGAAAACTGGGCTCTGTCTCCTAAAGACACCATCTAGATCCCTACCTACACAGTGTTTGCAGTCCCATCTATTCTCGCTAGCTACTTTAAAGAGCTTTCGTTGCTCAAAGATTTCGTTGAGACTGTGACATCTATTATTATGAGTGGTAGGTGAATTAAACAGACATCTTGATTTCTGAAGTGGACCCACAAATAAAAATTACATGCTCTCAGGGGACCTCATTGATAGTCCCTATATACCAAACAACAAGAATATGTTGTTTGGTATATAGGAATACTTAACCAGAGGGGCTCCTGGGTGGCTCAGGTCATGATCCCAGGGACCTCCTGCTAGGCGGGGAGTCTGTTTCCCCCTCTCCCTCTGTTGTTCCCCCTGCTTGCTCTCTCTCTCAAATAAATACATAAAATCGTAAAAAAAGAATACTTTTCATAAATATTGCTTAAGAATGTTATTTGTATTTTAGGAATGACAGGGCTTTACACCAGGTTAGAATTTCAGCTTTTCCACCATAAGTACTCTCTTCTTGATTTCACTTCCTACAGCAAATATTGCTAACGTTTAGGTTGCCAAACAGCTCACAGTAAGCATCTGTATCCACCACCCAGTTTCTATAAATAAATAGAAAATACAGAAGGTGGATAAAGGATTATTGTTATGCAGTTAATGGCTTGATGTAGAACAAGAGATTATATACATTTTATAATTAGAATGTAATTTTTGAAACATGTGTAGTTATGTATTACTATGTAACATGTGAGCTCCAAACGTATGTGGTTACATAGGCATCTTTGAGAAAAAACAGAAGTTGGTCAGATGCAGAAACTTTCATCATTTACATGTAGTGAGAATTTGCAATAATACAGTCGCCCCTGCTTTCTTTCACTTATTAAGCTTTGTATTATAAATGCATGTTTCTTACTTTTGTGTCTTTGACATAAAAGAAAATTTAATAAAGCCTTCTTGTGATACAAAAAGAGAGAATATTTTTTTAAAATGTTGGCTTTTGTTGTTGACAAAAGGGTTTGGAAATAAGCGATAAAGGTACACCCACTGATATCCATCAACACAGTAGGAGATAAGTATGTGGTATTGTATTTTAGATTTTTATTAAATAATAAACCATATTTAAATAATAAACATATGCACATATGGTGTCAAGATATAAAGAAACATTGTGGGAATTTGGGCTAGATAACTTTGGTAGATAAAAATGCAATATTTAAAAAAAAACAGTTATTTTGGATTGGTAGATAAAAATGCAATATTTCAAAAGAAAAAAACCAGAGTTATTTTGGATTGATATATGAAATCCCAGTTTATAGATAGTCCACTGAAGAACATGACTCCCTTGTAACTCAGAGATTGTCAAAATATGCTACTAGATCATTAAAAGTTATGATCTGAGATTGATGGCTCAAAACTGTAAATGATAAGAAAAGAGAAAGAGTAATCAACATTAAAAGAAGGATCAGTTAAATGCAGAGGTTTAGAGTTCTAGAAGATTCCATCACCAAAACAGAGTTTGGTTACTCCAGACACAAGGGCAACCATGAGCAAGCTGTGGAGTCCTCTGTTAATTCAACAAGGGCCTAGTAGACATATGGGGAGTAGTTACACAAGGGGCCCCTCTGAGATGTTCCTTGATGGTACATACTGCCTTCCTGGGACTGAGTCCCCAAGCAGGACAGGAATCAAGCAGAGCTGGGGGTGGGAGGACGCTTCAGCAGAGATGCTGCTCTTTTTTTTTTTTTTTTTCTTTTTTTAAATATTTTATTTTATTTTATTTTATTTATTTATTTTATTTATTATTCATGAGAGACACACAGAGAGAGGCCGAGACACAGGCAGAGGGAGAAGCAGGCTCCCTGCAGGGAGCCTGATGAGGGAATTCAATCCCAGGACTGCAGGATCACAAACTGAGCCTAAGGCAGACACTCAACACTGAGCCACCCAGACATCCCAGAGATGTGCTCTTAAAGCCATCTTGTTCTAGCCAGTTCTTGATAACTCGAGAAGGTGGCTGTATTGACTTGTTAACATCAATTAACATCAGCCGACAGGAAAGCATGGGTAGGCCTACAACTTCATAACACACTTGTATAAAAGCATGTCCGCCAAAAGTGCACTACCTTCCATTATCATCAAACACAGAAGCCCTGACCAACTGGGACTCAGCTCTCTCACTACACATTTTCAATATTTGCCAGCAGTTCGCGGATTAGTGATTTGTAACCACAATTTCTTCCCTGCATCTTGCGGCATCTCCTAGCCTCTATGTTGCTTACCCAACACCACTGAGGGCTCTGGTATCCAGCTTATAAAGTTTCTCTCTAGCTCCACTCCTAAAATAGTCCTGGGTAAACATAGTAGATGCTGTCAGTGGCACAACTCTATCCCTTGGCACTCACTGCTCTAACCTCCACCACAATGTTTGCTACAAGCATCGATGACTCTCACCTGGAGGCCAGAAGTGCCAGGAAGTTAGAGCTGACAGGAACTTCCCTCAACCAAAGACAAAAGGGGAGTTTGGGAGAGAAATGCCCCAGCTCTTTTACCACTAGAGGGACTATGGGTCTCCGAGACAGGTGCTCTGTGCTCTCTCCCAGCATTACCCAAAAAAACTCAGCCCCAGTTGCCCACAGCAGTAACCTGCCAGTAATGCACCCTAATAATGGCTTCCTTCCCTTTTTCTCTGCCACTTTTCTGTTCTCCTACCACTGCTTTCCAGGATCACCTCTCACATAAGCCTCTTGCACTCGAAATCCTGGTCTCAGAACCTACTCCAAAAGGAGTCCCACTGAAGAGAGTAATTTCAAGGTTCATGTGGATAACTCCTCAATTGCCCTTGGTTCATATAAGAGCTCTTATACTCCAGTGACTTTGGTCTTCAAGGTCATGGGCTAGCTCTTATCCCCTGGGACTGCTCCAAATTTAAAATCTTAAACTTCAAAATTCCACCCTTTGAAAGAGTCTATGAAGAACCACTCCTCACAAACTTAACTATAACAAACCCACTCTTTGAACTTATCAACACCTGTAGCCTTGAGTCCCCCTTCAAGTCCCCTACATTTAATGGCACTTCCCCCCATATCTGTACCTATTGCTAGTCTGTTTAATTATGCTCACCTGCATCCTTATCTATTCCCTTAACCCCTTGATCACCTTCTACTCTGACCTTGAAAATCCTCAAACATACATGAGCTGAACCATCTTGCTTAGATTTGGCTTCGTATCTTTAATCTTACCCACGTGCTTGATACATTCCAGCTACATAAACCTTCTCATTATTCACTGAAAAGGTTGCATTCTTTCATATCACTAGATTTATATTCCTGATGTGTTCTTCTGACCTTTGGAACTCTTCTATAACCCTACTTCAAAGTCACCTTCTCTGACACTCTCAGGCAAAATTACTTGCTGTCTGTTGTGTTTTTCATAACACTGTACACATATTCGTTAGAACAATCATCACTTGAAATTATAATTACTTATATATCTGCCTTTTTAACAGCAGTATGAACTTGAAGACAAGAGTAGTCTTTAGTCAATATCCTGTGCTCCTATGGCTAGATTGGCTGGAAGATAGCAGGTAGTAATTTAATGTGTGATAAATGAATAAAAGTTACTCATTAAAGTTGCAGTTCTTTTCCCCCAATACTTCATCTGATTTTCACAGAAAACAAGTTTCTGTTGGTATACGTCATCCTCAATTCTGAAATGATCTGCCAGCTGGTTTCTTATGTCCACATGTCTTCCACTTTAGCTAGATGTTTTTAATTACCAACTCAGCCCAGACTGACAGTAATCAGATTGATTTCTGCCACCAGAACCATTAAACAGCTTTGGGTCTTATCTGATCTGCTGTTTCCCAGGCACATTCCTAACTCCCAACTTCTGTTTAGGGTAAACTGTAGATGTCCCAGTGGCCTAAGTCAACATTAGTTTGGCTTTTAATTAACTGCAACTAAAAGAAATCTTAAATGATGAATATATGAAATGATACTTTTAAATTGCATTAAAGAAAGGACACATAGTATTTAGAGACACAACAAGAAGGTAGGGATGGGGAAGGAAGTACGGGAATGAAGAGAAAAAAGGAATGAGGAAGAATTAGCCTATAGAGGCTTTACATCATAGGCGAGTCCTAGAGTATTAAACAAGACAAACATGGTTTGGTAAAAAGGAGAAATGAGCATTCTTAAGTGGGCATGTTCAAAGACTCAGAGATAGGAGAGGGTACGGGAATTCATCTTCCCACAGAAAACAAAGTTAATTAAAAACAAACACTTGGAACACATGTACAAATGAGTTAATAAAATTTATGATTTCTGACCTATCCGAAGAGAGAAATACTGTTACAGCATAATGGTGGAAAAATTGTATTGGCACCATGATGATGGTATTGAGGAACCAAATTACAGTGCAGCCATTGGTGGTGACTCAGGAACTCTCCAGCATCATCGAGATCATGTTCACAAGCTTGTATAAGACAGGTGTGCACTGTCCTTGTTGTACCATCAAAGGACAACGTGACTTAGGGCTAGTCACTTAAGAGCCACTCAGGCCTGACTCAGTTTCTTCATTTTTGGAAAAAGGAAAAGGAGTCTGAAGATTCAAGTTCCTTTCAACTTTACATCCATGGCTCAATCCTCTGAAAGTTAAAAGATTTTTTTCCTACCAGTTCTCTCTTAATGTCTTTATATTTTTTGAATCTGTATTTAAAATATAGTAACTAAAGTTCTTAAAAATTACAAAATAAAAAAGTACAAGTAGGGCATTGGAAAAAGTTACCAAGAAAAATTATATTTCAAATTTAGTACGTTTTCTGAACGAAATTGTTTCTGACAGAGAATTTTCTATTTTACTATTTTTACTGCTTTTTTTAAAGCCCATTAGATAGGTAATTAATGCTCTTAGTTGTATTTCAAGCAGTAGGTTTTGTCAATACTAACTAAATAATGACGGCATCTCCTTTCTGCTTCTGGGCTTACGGACCATGCTCATAAAAGTTTTTAAATTTTAGAGAAGTGAAAACATTTTCCTTTCTCAAAGAGCAGACAGTTTCAAGGGTAACATGTGCAATACGCAGTACACTCCTATCAGAGAAATTGCTTCTTTATAGTTGAGGAAAAAAATGGTGGCCTATAATGCGTTGGACAAAGTTCTGGTTCCTCTGGAAACCAATGTTCACAGATTCTGACAGCACATGGCCTCCTGATGATCTTGGATCAAACAGCTGCACACAGCATTTTAGTTTGCTTTGTCAAATGGAAAATAACCAAAAACTCCCAAATGAAAATTCATGAGGCAGCTTGATATACGTTGACAATGGCATCACACGCACTAGTGCAGATATGACTTAGAACCACCCACGAGCATTAGATCTTGAGACATTAACTCATCTGCCCCCAAAATTGCATTTGTGAAAACAAATAAATTATACTTTCTCTTTTTTGATTATATGTGCTAAAATTTATTTGACTATTGGCTCTATTTAGAACACCCTATTTAAAAGCAGGATAAGTGTTTCTTTAAATGCCAGGTGTCTTTGTAAGGACCGTCCTATATGCTTTTTGATAGTACTTAGCTTGAGTATGTATAGATTACAAATATTTTTTAGGCTACATAATAATATGAATGATTAATTCCAACATGACTTAAAAGCTTTTGTTTTTAAACTTGGGAAACAGACTTGTATTGAGGGTTAGGTTTAATTGTTATTGTTTTGTTTTGCTTTGTTTTGGTCTGAAGTTCATCTCATTTTTTACCCTTATGGCTGTGGTGTGAAGGATAATTAAATTTCTATTGAGTTTTGTGAACCCTGTGGAGAAAAGATTTATATCCACGTAGGAAATCTTGGAAGCATGAAGTTTTGTACACACATTCTGGGATTTCTGTTGTTACCTTGTTAGAAATCTTGAGAGTTAGCCAAGGAGTAGAAATGTAGAGCATACCCAGAGATCTGGGAAAGAAATTGGAAGATTTGAGAATGTGAAATGTTTAAATTTTTTCAGAATTTATCCTGAGATTACTGAAGTAAATTATCTAGATAAGATTGGGTCTAGGATAGAAGCACAGAGAGAACTGACTTTTGAAATAACAGAGATAAAGCTACTGATGATAATCAAACATAAATGACAGGGCTTATAAATAATTGTTTCAAATATTTAACCATGAACAACATTTTTGTTAATCATTTTTTACTATCCATGAATTTTAAAGTAGATATACCACCAGATACAGTAGGAAAAAATTACAAACTGGAATTATAATAAATTCTTTAAGCCTTTTCTTGTGTATGAAAAGGGAACGCATATTCAATATGACATTTCATGTTTAAATATTCACTGAGTACTTAGTGTACAGAGAACATGTTTCCAGAACATTAGAACACTAAAACCATGTTTGAACTTAATGATCTTATAGAAGCTGATTTTATTAGTTAGTGAAACATTTTAAAAAGAGTGAAATGATTCATAAGGAACATTATTGTTAATTATTAATAAAGAGTATCATCTGGAAAAACAGAAAGCTTTCTATGGTCTGCTGGATGTACGGGCGTAATGGTGGGAAAGAACCATCAACATAGGCATGTGTTAATTTGGAAGGCAGGAAGGAGGGTACAGGTGCAAAACAAAACCTCTTCTTTTCTGAAAATGCTCATATGCAACTTCCTGGTGGCTAGCAATGGCCAAAAAGAAGAGCTACAGACTGATACTTCTGATTTGTATTTTGGTGAAATTCCTCAAGTTTTTTTTTACCAGTTTATTAAAAGCCAACCCGGTGTGGGTAGATTGATATTTTTGCAAGTGCACCTTGCTAGTAATCAGGTAAGCCTTGGGAAGCATTCTTTCCACTTAAAACAAAAAATCACTGAGAAAGGATGGACCATTTTCTCACACAAACTGCCCTTGACTAAAACCTTTATTGAGTATTACCACAGTATCATATTCATTACTCCATGGTCATGGATTGGCAGACTTGGTGTCAGTTTTCTCCCAAATTGATCTCAGTGCAATGACAATAAAAATCCCAACAGTGTGTGTGTGTGTGTATGTGTGTGTGTATGTGTATGTGTGTGTGTAAGAAAATAACAAGCTAACTTTAAAATATATATGAAATACAAGGAGCCAAATTACTAAGACAATCTTAAAAAAGAAGAACAAAGCTGGGAGCCTTCCACTGCCAGATATCAACACTTATTGTAAAGCTACCAAAATTAAGACAGTGCAGTACTGCAATAAGTATAAACAAATAGTTCACAGAACAGAATAGAGTTCCCAGAAACAGCTACACAAGTCACCTGAACCATGATTGCCCCACTCATGACAGAAGTGGCATTGCTGTACAGAGGGAAAAGAAAGGTCTTCAATAAATGACACTAGGTCAATCAACTACGCATAGAAGAAAAAGTATATTTTGACCTTATTATTGCACTATACACAACAATACACACATACAAATCAACTCAAAATGGATTGAAAACTTGAACATAAGACCTGAAACTGAAAAATTTCTAGAAGAAACGTAGATGAAAGAAGGTTTAAGTAGGATACAGAAAGCACAAACAATAAAGGCATACTTAGAAAAATTGGACTACGTTAAAATTACAAATTTCTCTTAGTCAAAAGACATTACTAAGAGAATGAAAAAGGCAGGGAACAGAACGTGAGAAGACTTTCTTCATCATATAAGACTTGCAAAGAGCTCATATACAAGATAACGCTGATATATCAATGAGAAAAAATAAGAAGCCAACTCAACAGAAAAACGTACAAGAGACTTAACACAGGCACTTCTCAAAAGGAAATCTACAAGTGGCCCAAAAATATATTAAAATATATTTAACCTCATTAGTCATTAGGGAAATGCTCTATCTATCTATCTCTACACAAAACAGAACAAAACAAGAGCAACCACAATGAGAAACTGCTTCATACTATTACGATAGCTAAAATGAAGACTGATAATATCAAGTGTTGACAAGGATGTGAATGATTGTAACTCTCATAAACTGTGAGTAGACAAATAATTTAGTAGTATCTAATAAATTTAGGAATAAGCATTCCCTATGACCAGCAAGAGGAAATTGAAATGTATGTCCAGCAAAATAAAAGCACAAAAATATTCTTAGCAGCACTATTTGAAATAGTGTAGATTTTAAAAACAATGCAGTGTTCAAAAACATTTGAGGGACAAATAAATTGAATCATATAAAGACAATATAATAAAAAATTGTCACTGTAAGCAACAATATGGAAACTATCGCAAACATAACCTTTAACGAAGCAGCTACAAAAGAGTTACAGGCTGTACGATACCATTTACATAAAGCTCAAAAAGGGGTAAAGTTAATTATAGTGTTAGAAGTCAAGCTAGTGGTTACCTTGAGGGGTGTAGTTACTGAGAGGACTTGAGAAGGACTTCAGAGGAGCCAGTAATACTATTTCTTCATCCGGTGCCGGATACACGGGTATGTTAACTTTGTGAAAATTCAGTGCTATGAGTTTGTGGGTTATTTACATTTCTGTATTATGTTATACTTTAATAAGAAGTTCATTTTTAAAAAAGTCATGATCTTATCTGTACATATTTCAAGTTTTATGGAAGAAAGCTTGGCAACATGTACTAAAATTTTAATACAGTTATAGCCTTTAATCAAGCAATTTCATGTTTAGGATATTACCCTTCTAAAAGATTTCAACAGAGACACAGAAATATGTTTGCTGCTCCGTTGGTCATTCTCTTTTATTGGTACACTGTCGCTTCCAGCTGTCATTTCATGGCAGCACATTCCTCTCATTCTCCTGACCTATATGGCATGTCTTGGTTTTCTTGGCCAGTTCTGCTCCCTCTGTCGCCTTTCTGAATGTAGGAGGGCCCCACTGCTCTGCCCTGTGCCTCATGCCTTCTGTCTAAACTCTCTCCCAATATGACCTCTTTCAGTCCAATGGGTGTAAATGACATCTAGATGCCAGTGGCTCCGGGTTTTATTTATCTACTCCCTATCTCTCCCCTAAGCTCTAGGTTCATATATCCAACATCCAACTTACCGTTTCTACTTGGCTATCTAATGAGCATAGCAGATTTAATGACTGAAAATAGCATTCTTTATACGTAGCTTTGTCAAACTTATTCTTGTCGGTCTTCTCCATCTCAGTAAATGGCACCTTCATCCTCCTAGTTGTTTAGGACCCAGATCTAGGAGTTCTCCATTACACAACCCCTTTTCTTTACCATCCATCCATTCAATTCTTCACCAAGATAATTGTTGTCCTTGAATTTGCTCACTTCTCTTCATCTCCAGTGACATCAGTGGAATCATTAAATCCTAATTATATGATTTAAGTAGGCCCTTAAATTGTTTCTCTAACTTAATTTTTCCCTCTCAATAATTCCTTTTTTAGTCAGAGTACCATTTTAAATCCTAAATCAGATGGTGTCATTCCCTTCCTTGAGAACTTAATGGTTTCCCAACACTTTTAGATTAAAATCTAGACTCTTCCCACAGTAACCCACAAAGCTCTGTATTTTCCAGTTCCTGCCTTACATGGTACCCCTCTTATTACCAACACTCCCCCTTGCTTTCTGTATTCTAGCCACATGGGCCTCCCTGGTGTTCCTCCAGCCGCCTAAGCCACTTCTATTTACTGCATCTTTATATTTGCTTTTCCCTTTGCTCAGTATGGTCTCACTCTGCAAATAGCTAGTTCATTCTCGTCCCTTAAGACTCTGCTCAAATGTTTCCTACTCAGAGAATTCTTCCCTGACCATCTTTGTCTAACGCGGCCTCACCAACTCTCATCTCATTGCTTTATTTCCTTCACTGCATTTATCATTGACTGAATTGTTTGAAATATGTATCCACCTATAATTTTTAATCACTTTATTTATTTATTTATTTATTTATTTATTTACTTATTTATTTATTTATTTACAGATTTCCTTGCTTACCAAGATATAAACTGAATGAGGGCAACATCCATATTTGTGTGCCTTGTTCACCAACATCTAATATAGTTGTGAGAAATGGTAGACAATCAAAACATTTTTGTTGAATTGAGAAAGTTTCTCCCTGTCACTATTCTCATCCAGTGGTGATTTTGCCCCCCAGGAGATATTTGACAGTGACTAAAGATGTTTTTTATTTTCACAACTGGGAGGCGGGAAGGGGAGTTGGTGCTATTGGCATCTACTGGGTAGAGACTGGGGATGCTGTTAAGCATCCTGTCTTGCACAGGCAGCTCCCACAAAAAAAGATCTATTTGGCTGCCAATAGTGCTGAGGTAGAGAAACTTGGATGAGGGGAGGCAGTATCTAGCTTTTACTATGTGATGTCTGCTTGGAGACCCGAACTACATGGAGTGATGGTTCAGCTTCAGATCTTTACCCTTTTAAAACTGCCCACATCCAGCAGCCATCATGAGTCATAGTAATTGACACTTTACCACCAACTATTAGAATAACAAGGATTTCCCTAACTTAGCCTGAGTAATTCCCTAACTTTTAGTTTTTCACATAGTTCAGATTTGAGACATATTTCTAAAATATTTTAGGAGGTATTTGCTTTGTGACTGCCCTTCTACTTCTCTTCTCTAGTGGATAATTAGAAGGATTTATTCTCTGGAGATGTCAAGTAGACACCTTTCCCATTACCTAAATTCATTTAGAGAAAAATAAATCAGTATTCAGATGAAAGTGCAGGAAGTGTCCAAGGGAGCTGTTTCAATCCAGAGAAAATAATTTCTACTGTGTATGATCAAAAAGATGCTAAAGAATTCTTTACCTCCTTCCTTTGTAATAGCCTTCTTATATCCCCAAAACTGTGTTGAGCAGAATTTATAACTTGCTTAATTTACAGTGCAAAGAAGAACCTTTACTCTCCAGGGTTTTTTTTTTTTTTTTTCCAGTCAGTACAGGCCAAGTTCTGGGGTCATGTGAGGTGCGGGATCATATGTTTCCCAGGATAGAGTGAGCATATCAGTTTGAGTAGAAATAATGTTATCATCTATCTTTTAGAAGGCTCCAATGAGAGAAAACCAAATAAGGGTCAGGGAATAGGACATTAATGGTAGTTGCTGCATAAAAAGAAGAAAAATACTACAGAAGGTGGGGAATAAGCCCAGAATGGTGTTTCTTTGATTCAAAGCCACAGCTCTTGAGTTGAAAAGGGACATGCTACAGAAAGACTCCTGCAATATGTGAGTGTCACATCTCGCCTTGTCTTAAGCATGACCAGGGCAGAAAGAGGGCAAGAAGCTGTCTCTCAGGTAAAATTATATTCAGAGCCCTTGTCTTAGCCATTTCAGGCCACTATAACAGAGTGCCAAAGACTGGGTGACTTATAAACAACAGAAATTTATTTTTCACAGTCTGGAGGCTGGGAAGTCTATGATCAAGGCACCAGCATGGACAAATTCTGGTGAGAGCCCTCTCTCTAGTTTATAGCCAGGGCCTTTGCACTGCATCCTTAAATGGCAGAAAGAACCTCTACAGAGTCTGTTTTATAGAACACTAATCCCATTCATGAGGGCTCCACCCCTATGACCTAATTGCCTTCTCAAAGACCCACCCCCTAACACCATCATCTGGAGGTTAGAATTTCACATATGAATCTGAGAGTGAAGGGATACAAACATTCAGACCATAGAACATGCCTACTTTTCCCTGCTTTCCCTACAGGTGTTTTCTAAGTTTACTTTCCAAATAAGCTACTAGCACTGAATCTTTGAAAATCAAGTTCTACTTCTAGGAAGACCTAGACCAAAACAGACATGGGGAAAGTACATGAGAATCCTGCCTCCCAGGCCAGTGGGCTGTGCCACCAAAGACTGGGGAAAATAGACGGTGCTATTTTTTGTGAGACAAGAAAAAGTATGTTTGCTCCAGAGATGTCATGGAAAAGTGGAATGAGTGGCATGAAGTTGTGCAGTGAGTTCATAGAAAGAGAAGAGGAGGAGGGAGCTAAAAGGATTGGGCAATCTAGAAAAACTGGGGAGAAAAACTATGCCAAATGGAGTATACATAAGGCTGACGGGTATGGTAGGTGCAGCATAAACTCTCTCTGCTTCCCTGGTGGGCTCTTCAGTAAACTTGACATTGCTCACTAAGGAGCTCAGAGGGAGTGGACTCTATTGGCAGATGGTGAGAGGTGCTGAGTGCTCTCTAATGGTGGACGTGATGTACCCTCAGACATCACCGGTAGGCACAGACTACCGGCTAGACATCTGACTTAGGTATTACAAATTTTTATCATTTATAATACCTAGCTCAGGGCAAAGGCACACAGTAGCTTCAATGAATAATAAGAAAACTTCTTCTTCCTAAACAACTGCACAAATAGATGTACTGTTCCATCTTTTGATAGGACACATCGATTAATAATCAGTGACAATCATTTTCTGTGTTCTGTGCTTGAAATTGCCTCAGCCTCAAAGCATACCTATCATATTCATTTATTTCCTTATTCATCCTATCCCAGGTAAGTACACACACACACATACACACACACAGACAATATGCCACAGCTCTTCTAATACAGTTACTTGAACACTTACAGAATTCAGTTTCGGTGCTGCAAAGGAAAGCCCGGGAGAATAAAACTCATTTAATAATTCAACAAATATTTATATGACAATATTTGTCAGTTATTGGAGACTCAAAGATGAAAACATAGGGTTCTTGTCTTCAAAGATGTCTCAGTCTGAATTAAGTCATCATTCTCTCTACGATGCTCCCTCCTCACTCTGAACCATTGGTGAGTCATTCCATGGAAAATGCCTACGTTTCATTCAGTTCTGTCTTTGAGGACAGACTTCCTGTGCCATTAGTATATCATGTTGTCTTTCTTTAAAGAGAACTCTTAAGTGTACTTCTATTTATCCTGGGAAGGTGAAAGTACCTATTGAAATGTAAGCACATGTATTATTATCTTTCTCATCTCCAGGCTTCCTTTTAACCACTCACTTCCCTTGATATTCTTCCCAGAAAGCAAAGCAGAGTTTCTGAACATTTTGTTAAAAAACAAAGTTAAGAAACATACAGGTCCATTTATTTGGAAATCACAGCCAATGTGTGTGGATGGCTATTATATGTAAAGTAGTTACAGGTCAATATGGACCTGAGAAGTCTATGCAGGATTGGAGGAAGAGAGATGAGAGCAATAGGGGATAGGAATAGTCTTGAAGTACAATGTGAAGACTTCGCAAAAATCTATAGGCTTTCTCTTTAAAAAGATAATTTTACAATTTAATTTATTACTGGCTTTGGAGACTGTCAGTGTTATTCTTTGGAAATTGCCCATTTGAACATCTCAGAAAATCTGATGGATAAAATGAAAAGTAGAGGAGGGAAAATAGTAAAGAGGCTTAAGTTGTAAGTTACAAATCTAGTGATTCTGACTTTAACCTTCAAAAAGAAAGAAAAATAGTTTCTGGCTTGAAAAAGAACAATTATGCACTCCTGCCTGTTTTTAAGCTCAATTCTTCTATAAGCCCTTAAAAGATAAATCCAACTATAAATCACCGTGGAAAATGCACTTGGAATCTGAGTGGGACTGCATTGTTTGTTTTTTCCTTCTTTCTACACTTGATTTGTGTTTAAAGAAGAATTATTTGACTCTAACAAATTCATCTAATGGATTTCAAAGTATATCTCACTAATACTCTAAGATTTTTTAGCCATTACATTTAACCAACAACTGGTTAAATGTAGTGGTTAAGCTAGCAGCAAATATACGAAATATAAATATATATTTGTATATATAATATTTATATATTTATATATATGAAGCCAAGGAGTATTAAAGCAGATACTTCTTCACCACATTGTAAGGAATGCCCAAAGTGGGCTTCTTTCTCTCTCTCTCTCTCTGTTTTTTTTTTTCTTTTTAAGATTTATCTATTTATTCATGAGAGACAGAGAGAGAGAGAGAGAGAGAGGCAGAGACATACACAGAGGGAACAGAGAAGCAGGCTTCTCAAAGCCGAATGTGGGACTCTGATCCCGATTCCTGGGATCACACCCTGAGCCCAAGGCAGACACCCAACCGCTGAGCCACCCAGATGTCCCTGGACTTACTTCTCTATCTTTCTCTCTAATTTGATTAATGCCACTAAACACACACACACACACACACACACACACACACACACACGGTATATTGTCCCTGACCTTGAAGCACTTTACATGCTCATTAAGGAGATACTATTTTATTTACATATAACAAATGGAAAGCAATCTAAGCCTCTTTATGTTTGTTTTGTTTTTTAAATTAAGGACTACAGAGACTCAGAAAAGAACAGGACCATTCTTGCCTACAGGAGTTTGTCAAAGATCAATTAATCCAATGCTCTTTTGGGAAATGGAGGATAGTGAGATTGAAGTTGGGCATCAGTGAGATGTTTCAAAAAGGCACTAAACTGTGCTGACTGCAGAGATGAGGGGTTGGGGATTGGAGGCTGTGGGACAGATTAGGCTGTGCTTGGGCAAAGCTAGTCCAAAGAATGAAATGTGATCAGAGAGGGAAAGTAGAGCCTGGTGACAAAAGGACTTGAAGGAGTGACATGACAAGCAATTTTCCTCGCTGTAACTGCAGCAAGTAGTAACTTGTATGTTCAAAGAAGCTCTTATTACACTTTTCTATTGACGTATGTGATTAAATCAGCAAAATCTCTTGTCTTGGATGAAAAAAAAGATCTTTCTCCAATTGAAAGATAAAAATTTTTTCTAAGGTTTAAATAGACACAGAGGTGAGAAATCCATATCCAGTTATGACTAAGTGATGAGTTATTTTTTCAAACATTATAATACATATTAAATAAGATACATGATTTTCAGGCACCTTCATTCAGTACATGAAAAGCCAGAATTTCTAGTCCTTCCATAGGAAACTAAAATATGCACAGAAAAACAATTTTTAAAAAAGTACAGGCCCAGACAAATGCTTTCTTCCTCTGTTTTTTGTTGTTGCTTTCTTTGTTTTGTTTTGTTGTTTTTGAGAGGGAAAGGAATCAGAGAAGAGGGAGAGGGAATTTTAAGCTGGCTCTATGCCCAGTGTGGAGCTCCATGGGGCTCAATCTCACAACCCTGAGATCATGACCTGAGCAGAAATCAAGAGTCAGACATTTATCCAACTGAGCTACCCAGGTGACTCTCTTCCTCTGCTCTAAGCTCACATAAAATTAATGAAACTTTGGCTAGGGATGGGAAATTAATTAAGCTGTATTGCAGAATCAGATGTCTGATTTGAATGTTCATGTGACCCAAACCAATTTTGCTAGATTATGGAGAACCTTGAAGGTGGAAAACTCAACTAAATAAAGACTCAAAGATATTTGAGAATTTCCAGTATTTATTTTTATGTCAAGTTTCCCCTGTATATGAACTTAAAATGTTTTGTTTGTCCCTAGTTAATTATTACTTTTAAATCTATATAAGATTTATAACTTAACTTTAAAAAATATATTGCTTATTTGTTAAAGGGAAATAATAAAGTTATGAGACATCATTGTCTAACCAGGGGTTGGCAAACTTCTTCCTACAGTGCTAGATAATAAATATTTCAGACTTGCAACTACACAACTCCACTATTGTAGCGTCAACAGAGCCATAGACAAAACAGAGAAAAAAAAATGAGCACAACTATAGTATAATAAAACTTTATAAAACAGGTAGCTGTCCTGGAGGTGTGGTTTGTCTACCCCTCATCAAAGTGATATCACTACTATTAAAGTAATTACTAAGCTTCTTCCAAGTCGAACACTAGGATAAGCCTTCCTACAGCTACTTATAACTACTACTCGGGGTTGGTGTTCTGGTATATGAAAATGGGGGAAAGAGGTTATTTTGATAAACAGCTGCTATTTATCCATAAATATTATGTACCCCTCTTCAAATTTTCTTATTTTAGTTTTTAATTCTGAAATATGTCAACTGGTAGACAAGCAAAAAAATAACATAACAGACATCATTATACCCACCACATAGATTCAACAATAGTTAATGTCTTCATACTTGCTTTAAGATCATTTTAAAAGAAACAAAATATTACAGACAAAAATAAATGCTTGTTCCAACCCTAGTCTCCCTTCTCCCATGCCAAAAGTTTAATCCTTCCTTTGTTGTTAATCTGTCTTTTCTCTCTGGTTGCTTTTAGGATTTTCTTATTGTCTTTGATGTTCTGAAATCTGTGGATTTATATTTTTGATCAAATCTGAAAAATTATCAAAAAATAGTTCTTTAAATGTAATATCATCTCCATTCTGCTTTCTATCCTTCTGGAATTCCTATTTTAACATATGTTGTATCTTCTATCCTCCATTTTTCTCATTTCTGTCTTGTATCTTTCCTTTATCTTTCTGTGCAGCAATGGCGGTAATTTCGTTATGTAAACTTTCTAGTTCACTAATTCCCTTTTAAATTGTCTAATTTTTATGTCAATTGAATTTTTAATTTCAAGGACTTTCCTCATTTCAAAAGATATATATTTCTTTTTCAAATCTCATATATTTTTATAGTGTCATGTCATATTCTTTGAGATTTATTTCTATTCCATCTTTTTTTTTACACTAATCGTTTTGTTTTGTAGATGATTTCAGATTTTTTTTATTATATTGTTTGACTGCAGGTAGAGAAGGTTATATAATCTTTATGTAAGTCTTGTGTGCTCATTTTCCCTTCATGGCCTATTATTTATTTGTGTGTGAGAACTCATTATAACATAAAAGTGTTCTTTCTTTGTATTTTTGTTTTGTTTTCCTGCTGGAGTTCTTGTACTTACAGAAATGTTACTCTGTAATGGTTTTGTGTTTTTGCTAGGTGCTCCAGGGATTTCATCTAACTGAAGTAATCTTCTTGTTAATTTCTCACATTAGGCATGTCCACACCCATGGAGTATAAAAATTTGGACAGTCTTGGAATTTTTATTTTTTATAGATGAGGGTTTTTTTTTTTTTTTTACCTCCTTAGGATTCTAAACAAAGACATGTTTCCTTCTTGCTTTCTTGTGCCAGTAGGTAGAATTTTTCTATTTCCCCCTTTCACTGAGAAGGTAGACCTTCCATTTTCCCAGCTTTAGCACAAGGTGTGATGCTTTAGCTCCCTCATCTTGCCTGAGCCCAAAAGTCATGTCTTCTGTACCTATATGGACTTTATGGTACTTTAGGTATACCTGAAGATTTCAACTTAAGGTAATTTTCTTTTTGGTTGCTGGAATACCAGGTCCTGAATTTACCATTCTGATTTTCAGTATCCTCCTTTATTTTTGTCATCGTCTAGCTTTTGAGCCCAGGTATGTAATTAAACATTATGTTATTATATATATATGCATCATTTCTATATGTTTGTAATTGAACAACAAATCTCTGACTTACTTATTTTGTCATATTGCTTGGATTGCTCTTAAAGTTATCGTATCAATCCAAAGATTTGTATATATATGATTATATGTTTTAATATGTATTATATATACTATTTTTTAGTATATATAATAATTGTATAATATAATATACAATTATTATATAATATAATATAATGTATAATGTATAATATAATATAATTGTATATAATATACAATTATTATATAATATAATATAATGTATAATGTATAATATAATATAATTGTATATAATATACAATTATTATATAATATAATATAATGTAATTTTTTAATTACAAATATATATTTTTTAATTACAAAGCTATTTGGGGATCTTTTTAATAGACATCCTAAAAATGCTTTTATTCTTGAATACAAATTTCATACTGTCTCATAGAATTTATCTGTTTGAGTTGAGTCTGAACAAAAAGTCTGTTGATTATTTAAAAATAGAGGGATCATTGAAAAATTCTTGAGTTTAGATACTATTTTCAATGAGTATATAATATATAGTAATAAGGGTGCTATGCACTCAACTCTTTAAAAAACTCTAGTAGATTTCACAATTTTCTCTTAATATATAATTGAAATGTTTGTTATTATCCCAAAAGAAAACTGGCATACTCCATGATCAAAGATGCTTTCGCTATTAATTAAATTTTTGCATTGTAGGAAATTAATTTTTGCATTGTAGGAAAATGCATGGCATTACACATTCACAAATTATACCCATACTGCCAAAAATCCAAGTTTTTAATATGACTTGGAAATGCATTTTGAATATTATAGTTGTGCTAATTCTGCCCCAAACAAGGATCAGCATTGCAGCTAACTTAGTGCTTAAGTACATATTAAGGTGATTTTTCCCAGTGACTGGACCATATTCTGTAGACCTCTGAAACTGGGAACACATGTAAAAGTTAAGGGCTTATAGTTCTTAATATCCTTTCCTCATTATCATCCTATAAAATAGGATTTTTATAAAGTGCTTCTGAATTCAATTGTCCTCACATGGTTGGGACTGTGCCTAGGAGGCACCATGTGCTGAAATGCTGAGCCTAAATGAATGTTGATGTAGTGTCTTCCTGGAAGATATAACCAAAAAAGGTCTCTTCCTCCCACCCCCTGTAAAGAGTTTATAGCATTGAATAAATATCACAAATGTAAGCATTTCAAACTAGAAATTAAAAAATCACGTGACAGCTAGAGTCAGTTTGTTTATACATTTAGGCACTCATGTTTATCTGATTATGGCATGGATATAGTAGACAACCAATCTGGGTCAGTCAAACCAACAGCTAGTTTTTCTGGTGAACAGATTGACCCCCAATCCTTACTTGTTAGAATTTGTTTCCAACCCTTGTATCATCAGATTCTACTTTTCTTCTGATCTCATCCTTTTGTGTTTTCTTGGTTATAGGAACACCTGCTTTGGAAATCCAGATTTCAGTCTGTTCTACACAGTTATAAAAAAAAAAAAAGTACTTTCCATTGAGTTTTCTTTAGTTGCTGGGTGAAGCCCAATTTTTCCCATTTGATCTAATTAAGATTGTTTAAGAGTTGCTTTAAGAGTGACCTTTCTTCTTTATATTTCATAAAAGTCACTCTAACTTGAGTGTGCATTGGGAGAAGAGGAAGTAGATCTCTGCAATCTGGTTTAGGGGCAAAATACTTTTTTTTCTCTATGATTTTTCTCAGGTGATCTTTAGTTCCTTTCACTGAAATGTATCTTATCTGATACTAAAAAGGGTTTTAAGCTCTACAATGCTAAGAGGTTAGAAAGGTGAGTAATTTATCAATTTTAAATGCATTAGAGTTATTTCTCAATCTTGTCTTTTCTGCTTTACAAATGCTTCCTGATGCATTTCCTGCAAGTGAACCTTTCCATTTCTCTTTATAGCCCCAAACTCAAGCCTTAGCTCTATCTCTATAAATGATGGCACTGACCTATTTCCCTTTTTGCATACAGACAGGTTTAAGCTTGACCTTAACATAAAGAATAGGTAATAAACTGTGCTATAAACTGGATATTTTAAAGTTGTCTATAAAATAGGCTATTTACCAAATAGTGATGGATACCTATAGAATGACCTTACCAAACTATCAGCATCTATATTTAGATGTAGTTATCTAACAGCTCCTAAGTCCTGAGAAGTACATAGTAAAATAAAAGAAAGTACAACCTTTCTTAAATTTATCAAGATCAGTAGATATATATAAATGTATGTATCACTTTTCCTGTTTCAGAGGGAATTTCAATTCAAAGATCAAAGGGTTGCTTCCTGTTCATCACAGATTTCTTCTAGTCATCTTCCTTCTGAGGTTGGCAAAGTCATCCACATTAGTGGTTACACCTTTTCAAATGTGCAACTTATAAATCAAAGGAGCCAAAATGGATCATGAATATTTGAAGACCGTAAAAACTGCAAAGTGGGAAAAGTCACTTGAAACTTAAATAAGAAGAATAAAAATGATATACATAGGTCTAGGCATTCTGGCCACTTGAGTTTATGCTTTTTCAAACCCAGGAAGAGAATGTGAGACCAGTATCACATTTAATCAGGGGAGAAATAACCACAAGGAAATGAAAACGTCTTCATTGTTGCCTGCAGTTCTAGAGGAAGTGTTAGGATTATAACTGTCCTCAGAAAGACCATTAAACAAGTGTTATCTGTGGTGGAATAATTGGGGAGCAAGGCAGTATATCTTTAATGCCAAAATTTCATTAAGCAGGAAAATCTTAACCCTTAAATATATAATTTATGGCTTTCAAACAAAATATTAAGCTCACTTTAATTCTTATATTGGATTGTAGATAGGACATATTTTCTAAGCCTCATCCAAGCCTAGTCTTTTATTTTCTTTTAACTAATCATGTTTCAGAATGTGAGTGCAATATTTCCTACACATTTAGAATGAAATTTGAGGTAGTGGACACATATTTTTTAAAGATTTATTTATTTGTTTTAGAGAGAGGGAGAGAGCATGGGCATGCATAGAAGGAGGTGCAGAGGGAGAGATAGAGAGAGAGAGAGGGAGAGAATACTCAAGCAGACTCCCCACTGAGTGCAGAGCCTCAGTGGCACGGAGCTTGATCCCGGAACCCTGAGATCATGACCTTGAGTGGAAAACATAAGTCAGGTGCTTAACCAACTAAGCCACCCAGGCATCCCAGTAGCTGTATTTTTTGATACTTGAGTATATCTTATAATTTTGTCACTTGTTACTTCTAGCACAATATAATGCTTAAATACTAGTGATCAGTTTGTAATCAATCATTCATTGTGATAGAACAAATTAATGTTAAAACTGGCATTCCATGTCCCATCTCAGGACTTCAGTTTAGACTATGAGATCAGCAATTAAAATAATTTGATCGTGACAAAGCAAACTGTATTAATTAATTTATTTTTTTTTAATTAATTAATTTATTTATGATAGTCACACAGAGAGAGAGAGAGAGAGAGAGGCAGAGACACAGGCAGAGGGAGAAGCAGGCGCCATGCACCGGGAGCCCGACGTGGGATTCGATCCCGGGTCTCCAGGATCGCGCCCTGGGCCAAAGGCAGGCGCTAAACCGCTGCACCACCCAGGGATCCCGCAAACTGTATTAATTTAGAGTTGATATCTCCCACCTCCCCAGAGATCCCTTCCCAAACTACTCAATCTGAACATATATTCACACACACACACACACACACACATACACACACTACTGCATTACTGGGTTTTATCATGATGCTTGCATTTTTCAGAGACTACTGTGTTTACTCTAATATTCTGCCTATGGCAGCTGCCTCTGGGGCCACACATCACATCTCCTTGGTTTCCTTGATTTCAGCTACAGCTGTGATAGACAATTCCCTGCAAGCTCAGTTTTACCTCCCTACAGTGACCCTTCTCAGCCTCTTCCACTTGTTTTTTTACTTTTCTGCTGTCTCTGGTCCTACAGGTGCCTGCTCTGCCCCAGTGCAAGCACAGCCAATGAGAAGTGGAAATCGGTGAATAGATACTCCAGTCTCCTCCCAGTCTTCAGATGGGCCAAGCTTTCTCAAGAGATTTCAACAGAAATCAATCCTCTGTTCCTGCAGCAGCAGGTTTACTACTGGCTATTTCTATTTTTTCATGTCGCATGAGAAACCTCTTCTTCAACCCTATTTCTTGGGATCACCTCTGAATTTACCATTAATAATCAGTACTCAAGACTTTGTCTCATGCCTTGTTATCAGGGGAAACTTAAGACATCTCCTGTAGGATATAAGATTCTTAGAGCTAAGAACCTTATCTTTTTTGTATTTTGTTTTATTTACAATACTTAATAGGGATTGTCATGTGGTGAATGCTATATATATGCTTACTTAAAGAACTATAGGTAACAGTAGAAGTTGTGGGTGAGTTTAGGGAAGAAATGGTATTCAAAAGAAAGTGATAATCAGAGGAAAAAACTACAGAAAGTATAGGGTAACACAAGCATGAATAATACTAACTAAATGCAGAGAAGATGTAAAATATGCATATAAATTGCTGGAAAGTTATAAGACATTCAATCATATACAAGAAGACTTAGTATTAGAAAATTCTGGTAATGCTTTATGGTGTTGATCATCCTGTCACAGAAGTCAAGTGGTGTTATTGTCTTACCTCTTTGAATACCAAAATATCATTTTTTGGAATCTCAAAGCTTGGTTCATATGATAAAAGGATGATGTTAAATCCAAATATTTAATTTGCTAATTAGGTCTTTTTGAAAAACAGGGGTGCAAAGACTTCTACTTACAGCTATGTCATACTAACTGGTACCAGACTTGTCTTGCCATTAACAGTGAGACAGTATAAATGAGGCAATGTTCTCAGTACTAGCAGAGGGACCTCAGGATTAAGAACTTTGAGAGAAGGAAAATACATAAGTTGAGCCCCATATTTGCTATGACTTTCTGCCTGGAGACACTTACCAGCTGGCATAGGCTCCTGGAGGCAAAGCACAGAGGGCAACATTGCTGAGTGGAAAAAGTGGAGATCAGATTAAGGAAGAAAGAAGTGACAGGAACCAGCAGAAAAAGGTATCCACATAGGAAGGGTAGGCAGAGAAGCTCCTCATGATGACAGCTGAGAGACCTCAGAAATCGTGAGTGCTGGTACTGTTGGAACTCTACACCAGCCACAGTGGAAAGATTACAGAACACCGGAGACATTCCGTTTAAATCCTGGAAAGGCCAAACCTGACAGGCATATGAACCATACTCACATTCAGGACTAAGGCAAAACCAAAATAAATCCAAACTAACAAAAAAATAACATTAAAATAACAAAAATAACATTACACTTGACAGGTTCAAAAGGATCCACAAGTAATTTAATTGGTTACTGGAATAAAACTCAACACTTTTTATTGTTTTTTAAAAGATTTTATTTATTCATGAGAGACACAGAAAGAGAGGTAGAGACACAGGCAGAGGTAGAAGCAGACTCGCAGGTGTAGCAAACCTCGATTCTAGGCCCCTGGGATCATGACCTAAGCCAAAGACAAACACTCAACCACTGAGCCACCCAGGTGCCCCAAAATTCAACACTTTTTAAAGGAAAACAACATAATCTGGATTCCCTGCATTGTATCATACATAATGTCCAACATCCAATAAAAAAAGATAGTGTTCTGAAAATACAACTATGCTGATAAAACCCTAACTAGACAGATTAAGAGGAAAAGAGAAACTCAACTTTCCAATAGCAGGAATAAAACAGGAGATATCTTATAGATCACACTGACATTAGAGAGACTATCAGGGACCTTTATAAACAACTTTATGCTAATATATTTGATAACTTACATAAATGAAAATATTCTTTTCTTTTGAAAAAATTAAATTATACAACTTACAAAGATAAACACAAGAAGAAACAAAGTCCAAATTATTTCTATAATAGTACTAGAAACTTCTTTGCCTTTTCCACTTTTAGTCTTTCACAAGTGGACTTCTTCCAGAGGCTACATAAGGCATGATATTGCAATGGACTGAACCTAGCAGATGGGTGAACTAGGGGCCTTCAAATAAGCTATACATTCTATTAAGCTATTAAGCTATACATTAGTGACTAGTGAAAATGTAAAATGGTGCCTCTTTCCCCACAAAATTTTTTTGGAAAGTATTTTTCATAAAAATATATTATTATAATTTACTATTTTTAATAAATTAACAAATATTTTATATTAATTTTTAATATATTATATACATATATGTAACCCACATAAATAAAAACTCTTTGGGGAGTCAGTGATTTTAGAAATTTAAACAGATTTTGAAGGCAAAAATGTTTGCAAACTACCAATTTAATAAATCTGATGTAAGCTCTTTCAGGTAACAGAAAACTTCCCAATTTGTTCCATGAGGTCAGCATGACACTGATATCAAAACCTAATAAGTAATTACAAGAAATCTATAAACTACTATCCCTATGGACACACATGTAGTAACATTTGTAAAATATCTACAAATTAAATACAGTAAAAATTTAAAAGCCTAATATATCATGATCAAGTGGGTGTCATTCCAGGAATGCAAGGTTGGTTAACAGTTGAAAATCAATCAATGTAATTTGCCACATTCACAGAAAAAATATGGCTACACAACATGATCATCGCAATAAATATGGAAAAAGACATTTTTAAAAATTCTACATCCATTCCTAATAAAAGCTCTCAGAAAACTGAGAATAGAAATGAACTTCAAAAATCTGATCAAAGACATCTACAAAAAAACTCTACAATTAACATTACATACAATAGTGAAAGAATTGAACTTTTTTCCCTTAAGGTCAGAAACAATATAAGGGTATCTTCTTTCATCATTTCTATTCAACATTGTACTGGAGGTCTTAGCATGTTCAATAGACTAAAAGAAACAAAAAAATAGGGCTATAGTACTTGATTATTAGTTTATTAATTGCCTATTTGTGGCTTACCACTAAGTTCCTCTCCAGAAATTTATTCAGGGAAGAGTACTTCCCCTGCTCAGAAATTAGCCTACTTCCCATGACTGGATGGTGCGATAGTACAAGTCCTGTCCCCATGTTTCCATTTGGAACAACTTTCTGCACACAATTCTCCATCTCAGAGCAGTTTCAATGCCACTAGTTTAAGCAAATCCTAAAATGAAAATTTGAATTTAGTGGGCCACCCACTAGCACACTGGTTATGAATAGCCCATTACTAATCATAGATGAAGTATGGGTGTACCTTGGCATGCTGCAGCAGTGCAATTCTACTTCTCCTGGTTGTGAATTGTGATGTGATACTATTAGAAAGGAATGCACTGGGTAGGCAGCAGGGGTATAATATTTTAGGCATTTGAGAGGTTGGAGGGAAGTAGTAATTATAAGGACAATAGGGTTTGATGGATGTTGCTGTAGGCTATTAATGCCTTGCAGAAAGAGAATGAATGGCTGAGAGTGATTAATCACTAATTTAAAAAACCGAAGGCCTACTTGGAAGCATGTAAAGAGACTTTTATTTACTGCACCAGAGATCAGAAATGCTGAGGAACAGGCCAGGACTGAATTACAGGGAACATTGACTTCTCAACCTAGACAGGACCATTTTGTTAAACTCTTGGAAGTACTGTTGAGAAAGAGTGGAACCTTGAGACTTGGAACACAATATTGAGGTCAATACACTCAAGTGCACTGACCTCAAGTGCAATACACTCAAGTGCATTGGGATCCTAGGTCCTGTAAACCCTCTGGGCCTGCCAAAAGGGATCTTCCCCCTATTAAGGGCTGGTGCTTTGTACCTGGCTTCTAGGCAATGCAAAACTTCTCTTTTGCAAGACAAGGTGCATTGTCTTCCCTTTTGTTCCAATTATTTCCATCCTCCTTCATGGCTCAGAGACTAATAACTAGGGTTCTTGGCAACATAACCCAACTAAGAAAGTGTTGAGTCCACACTAAGAAAGGAAGGAGACAATACTGAATACTGAATATTGAATACTGAAGGGACTGCAACATTTAGCCACATGTGACAGCATGAACAAGGAGAGTATGAATGGGATTGGCTCCTGGATGTGCTGGATCAAGAGAGACAGAATATAAATTTTGAAAAGAAAGAGTTTATTGATATGAGAGCATTTCTCATGATACAGTATTTGACATCTCAGTAAGATCCTAGAAGATAGTGCTATCATAGGTCGGCTCTTAGAAGCATTAAAAAAGTGATGTAGTACATTAAATAATGTAGAAATTCCATAACTATGCTGGCAGATGATGGGGAAGTGATCAAAAGGCTTAGAGAAGTAAGTATGCTAGAATGGAAATGCATTATTTCAGGCCATGAAGCTACCAGCTGATTGCTAGATCAGTGGAAGTCACTCCATTTACCAAAAGAGATACCAATAACGTTGAGAAAGTCAGTGGTAGCCAGGGCAAAACAGGGAGATAATGTTACAGAAATAAGAGTTTTGGAGATATTTAATAGAATATGGTGCCCCCAAAGGGTGAGATAGATAGCCAGGCAATAAGGATATTGTTCAAACCTACACCTGTGTTATCCAGTACAATAGCCACTAGTCACAGGTGGCTATTTGAATTTAAATCAATTAAACTTAAATAAAATTTTAAAAAATTCAGTTCTTCAGGTCACTAGCCACATTTTAAGTTATCAATGATTGCATGTGGTTAGCAAGCTATATTGGATAGTATAGATATAAAACATTTTAAAAAGATTTTACTTATTTATTTGAGAGAGAAAGAAAGCACGAGCAGGGGGGAGGGGCAAAGGGAAAGGGAGAAACAGATTCCCCACTGAGCAGGGAGCCTGATGTGGGACTCAATTCCGGGACCCTGGGATCATGACCTGAACCAAGGCAGACTGCTTAACCAATTTAGCAACCCAGGCACCCAATATAAAACATTTTTAACAGCTAAAATAGCTGTTCCAGTTTTTTAACATTACAATTCCCCTTCTGATGTTAGTCAGCTGTAGGCCTAGATTCTGCTGAATAAAGGAGAGACTATGTCTCCAGAAGGAAGGGCTCAGCAACATCAAAACAATCCTTCTCTCAAAGGAATATTGCCGCCATTTCCTCAAGTAACTGAATTAGGGAAAGGGGGATAATCATACATTCCTGACATTTTAAGAGTTATGAGACACAGTCTAAATTGATACCCAGGACTCAAAGCATCGTCATAGCCCTTGTTGTAGTGGAGGCATGTGAGTGAGAAGTAGGAGTCATGACCCAGGCTTGGATCATAGTGGATCTACTAGGTCCACAGGCCTCAGTCCTAACCTGTATAATTGAAATGAAGATGTTTGGTAGTTGCCTGAATATCACATTTATTCCTTAGTTTGTTGACTATGAACTATAGTAGTACAGGAGGCCAAGACGAAACCACTGAAGTTGCCATTTGACCAAAATAGTAAATAAAAAAATATTGTTTTGCAGGGGTCATGACAGACATTCATGCCATATGAAAGACTTAAGGAATTTCAGAGCATGAGGTAGTTCCATTTTACTTTCATTTAGCTCAGCAATCTTGCTCCTACCCAAATCAGATGAATCTTGGAGGACAATAGTGGATTAAACAAACTTAACCAAGTAACAGCCTCAATTGTAGTTGCTATACCAGATGAAGGTATTTTCTGGAATAGGCTAATATGGATTTATGTACATTTCATGGAGCCATTGATTTGGCAAATATTTTTTTCATTCCTATCAGAAGGAAGATCAGAAACTATTGGCATTCATGTAGATGGACAACAGTATTCTTCACAGTCTCTCTCCAGTGCTATTTTAACTCTCCTGCCATCTGTCATACTATAGTACTAAAGGTTCTGGACCATCTGGACTTTCTGGAGAATATCACATTGATTTACTATGTGGGTGATATCACATTAATCAGACTAGACAAACAAGAAGTGGCAAGTATATTGGAGACCATGGTAATTCCCTTGTGCTGCAAAGGATTGATTATAAACTTTACATGATTCACAGTGACCATCACATAATGACATTTTTAGGGCTCCTGTGGTCCGTGAGAACAAATTATTGCACCTTGTCTCTACCACCAAGAAGAAAGCATGGCACCTAGTAGTTCTCTCAGATTTCTGGAGGCAGCATATTCTATACTTGAGAATATATCTCCAATTTATCTCCCAAGTGATTTGAAAGACTAATAGCTTTGAGTGGGGTTCACAGATTTTAAAAAAGATTCTTGCAGTAGGTCCAGGCTGCACTACAAGCAAATCATATAGTACTGGAGTTACCTGTGATGAGAATAAACATCATGAAGAGTTTATGGCAAGACCCCAAATGAGAATCAAAATGCAGACACATGTGTGTCTAAAGTTATCCCACCGATAGTAGGTAAGTTTATACCATTAAAAAAATAGTTCCTCACATGCTATTAATTAGGAATTGCTGGAGATGGAACACTTGATCATGAAATATTGAGTGTCTACATAGTCACAACTACCCACCCTGTGCTGGGTTCTATTAGAACCTCCAAGTCATTAAATCAGGCAGGTCCAACAATAATCCATTGGAGAAGCAAGTGGTGGCATTGAGCACAAGTAGGATCAGAGAGTACATATAACCTGCACAAACATTTGGGGCAGATCATGATGTCGTATTGTCATTTCTCCCTCTGCTCACACCAGTATCTATTTTGGGGATTCCTTATGACCAGCAAAAAAAAAAAAAAAAAAAAAATGGTTTACAGGTAGATCTCCTTGGTACATAGATGCAAACCAAAGGTGAGCAACAGATAAACTATATAGCTCCATTCAAGATGAGGAGAGGACAGCAATGAAGGGAAATATTTTAGTGGGCAAAGTATGGGTAGTGAACCTAGCCAACTACTTTGTGAGAAAGAAGGGGCCCAAGATAAGAATATATATAAACTGATGGACCAAAATGAATGGCTTGTTTGGTATGAGAATGGATAAACAAATTGTGATATTTTCATACAACAGAATAGTAATCTGTAATAAAAATGGAAGAATAAACTTATGATGCACACAACATAATAAATCCTAAATCATCATGGTAAACAAAAAAAGACATAAAATAAAATATATATGACTGTGCTTATATGAAATTCTAGAAAAATATAATATATAGTAGCAAAAATAAAGACACTGATTATCTTTGGATGGTGAATATTGACAGGATGGGAACATAAGGGAATTTTCTTATGGTGAAAATGTTCTATTATTTATTGGGGTGATATTTACATGGATGTAAACATTTGTCAAAACTCATTGAGCCATACACTTAAAATATGTTCATGTCATCTGTGTGTAAATTACACTTAATTTTAACAGATTAAAAAAAAATCTAAAAAATGTAATCAAACTTCTTATTTTTACCCATTTTATTGCTTTAGATGTTGGATATGACATTGATAAGAAAAAAAAATGGATTTATGACTTCAAGTAGATTACAACTAAAAGTAATAGGGATAATTTGGTGTGAAAGCCAAACACCTCCAAAAAATCTTGTAGTAGAAATAAGTCCATCATTATCCTCCTAAAGATATTCTTAACTCTACCTAAACAAGTTAATCAGTTGATATATAACTTTAGACATCAGTTCACCAAATCTCTTTTATATGTACTTAGCTCAAACTAGTTTGGTATTTAAAGAATTCTACGATAGTAGTCAATAACTCTTTATAAATTTTAATTTGTGAGTTGTAAAAATATCTTCATGTTCTACAAATATTTGGTCAGCCTCTTTTTCACATTCCATTGGCATACATAAACTCTCATGACCCTGATTAGTAGCAGGTGTAGTAGTATAGTTTTTAAGTGATAGGGACTATTCAAAAATTGTGTATGTTTATGCAATGTATAATGTGACTGTTTCAGGAATGGGAGAGCAAATCATCACGATTTTATATTTTTAAGATTATTATCAAAATTTATATTTTTAAAATTAGGAGCAAGAGGAGATGATGCAAAAATGCACTGGACTATGACATTGAAAGTTTCATGTAGAAGATGCTTAGATAATTAAGGGTTGACTGCACTTAGTATCACCCTGATAGGTCGAACGCAGATGTTCTGCTTGTTTACTTAATCCACATTGCTGCAACAACATGCTTTAAGGTTTCTGCAACTCATTATTAAATGGTCTGTTAATGCTATCAGTTAATTTCATGCTTTGAAACTGTACTGCTACATTTAGAAAGAACAGAAAGGTTATATTAAATGTGAGTGCCAGACCTGAACTACAAAGCCATATATATATAAAGGAAAGCATTGCATTTAAGGATAAAGAGAGATTTAGGCAGGATCAAATGATAGACGTATTTTCATAACTGGGATGATTTTCCTATATGATGAGTAAAAACCCAGTGATACATGTAAATTGTTTAAAATAATATTTTTCTTTAAGTAAATACTTCTGTAGATACTAGCAGGTAGCAATCAAGAAAACTGGAAAGAAATGTATATTACTATCTTCCCTTATATTAGCGTACTAGCTAGAGAAATGTAAGAGGAGGTAGAGCAGAGATGCTCTAATTGTGATTATTAAAATAAAGTGACTTTAGATGTGTTCTTTGCAAGTAGGAAATTATAAATAAAAACAATCATTTAAAATATCTGGAAATGGATCCGAGAAGATAGAACAGATGAAGAAACATTTATTCAAGAAAATCTAAAATTCAGCATAAACAAGACCTGCACACTACCTCCTAACTCAACAAGATGGAAATTCCACTTGAGACTCATGCAGGGCTTTTTCTCCCTCTAGCTACCATTTAGATGATCTTCCATGAGGGCAAGACATTAACATTTCTCATTTTGTTCCCAGCTATCTGTTGCTGAGGCTAAATTTAGGATGAATACAGTGAGAGATGAGATTTCATTCCTTAGCCCAGCTCCCACTCATGGAAAAGCGGCTCTAGCTTGGGCATGCAACAGCTGAAATTTCTGGGACCCCAATTATCCTTGGCCCAGATCATAAAGTGATGATTTTGTGCTGGGAGACATAAGCTCAGAAGATAGGAGGCTCCTGGACCCCCCACACTGAGCTTTCAGCTACTAAAGCTGGGGTGTGACCTATAGAGAAAACATGCTATTGTCCTTACCTCCACTACCATAGCTGAGGCTCAGATATTTTGCATGGGGAGAGACGAGGCCATACAAGAGATAGTTCCTAATTTTTTCATAAGGAATTGACTTCCACTTGCAACAAGAGTATGAAGAAGTTCAAGCCTAAGGACAATCTTAAAAACAGTGGAGGTTGTGGTGAAAGGAATTAGGAGGAAATTGATATATTTATTGGACATACAGGTTAACCATAGGCCAAGCAGTTTACTTAACATAACTAGGGGAAGAGACAGCTGGAGGGAGTTGCCTGGGGTCTGAACAAATCTCAAACACTGACTCAGGAACAGTCTCTTCAAAGAGGCTCAAATTTTTTTGATTTAACATGTGGAGCAAATTTTTCCCTAGGGAATTTTTACAAATAAGAGAAAAGTCAGTAAAATCTGGGTGTGGTGAGGGAAAAAGATAAGTCAAAGAGAATCCAGTCTATGGGGACTGAGAAAGGTGGGTGTTCTGTCTAATGTGCAGACACTGACACAGAATCAAGGAAAATTAAGAAACAGGGAGATATGTTCCAGGATAAATTCCCAGAATCCAAGAATGGAAGAAAGTATGTGCCAATCATATATCCTAATAAGGCACTGGTATCTTAGAATATATACAGAACTCCTCCAACTCCAATAATAAAAATACAAGGAAACTAAAAAATGGGCAAAGAATCTGAGTAGACATTCCTCTGAGGAAGATATACAAGTGTCCAGAAGTTATTTGAAAAAATGTTCAACATTATTAAGTATCAGAACAATGCAAATACAAACCACAATGAGGTATCACTTACACACACTAGGATGCCAGAATCAAAAAGTCAGTGAATAAGTGTTGCATGAATACAGAAAATTCAGGGCAGCCTGGGTGGCTCAGCAGTTTAGCACTGCCTTTGGCCTGGGGTGTGGTCCTGGAGACCAGGGATTGAGTCCCCCACATCAGGCTCCCTGCATGGAGCCTGCTTCTCTCTCTGCCTGTGTCTCTGCCTCTTCCTCTCTGTGTGTCTCTTGTGAATAAATAAATAAAATCCTAAGAAAAACCCCAGAAAATTCAGAATCCTCTCACACTGCTGCTGGGGATGTAAAATCATGCTTCCACTCTGGAAAACAGCCCAACAGTTCCCCCAATGATGAAATATAGGGTTTTAACATGACCCAGTAATTCCAGTCCTTGGTATATACTAGAGAGAAATGAAAATTTCCTTTTAGCTGTTATAGAAGGTGGAACTATCCCAAATGCCCATCAAACTGATGAATGGATAAACCAAAATGGTATATCTACAGAGTGGAATATTACTTGGCCATAAAAAAGGATGAAGTACTGATACATGTCACAACATGGATATGAACCTTCAAAATATTATACTATATGAAAAAAGTCAGTTATAAAAGGCCATTTATTATATTAGTCTGTTTATAGAAATGTGCAGAATAGGGGAACCTATAGACGGAAAACAGATTAGTTGATGCCTATGGCTGGGGGAGTGACTGGAAGGACAGGTGAGGTGCTTCTTTTTGAGATGATGGAAATTTTCTAAAATTGACCATAATATTATTTGCATATATTTGTGAGTATAGTAATCCACTGAGTTGTATACTTTACATGTGTGAATTTATGGTATGTGAATTATATCTCATAGCTGTTTTTTTTTAAAAGGAATGGATATTACCTTTTGCACTTATGATGCAAATCAAAAAAGTCTACTTGCCTTGAAATGAAGTGTCAGATACCATCATCATTTTTTATCTCAAGACTGAAAATAATTGTTTTGAGACTAAAGAGGGGAAACCAGAGAATAAAAATCATCAGATAGCCTAACCAGACAGAACTGCAGTCAGTAGACTAAAAATTGTACATACTTTATTTCCTTCCATAAAAACTGCAAACCCTGTGAATGAGAGAACACACTGGAAATGGTCGGTCACGGAATTGTGGAATGTGAGGGCAGGAAGGAAACTTGGAGAGAGTCGCTACAACCACCGATATTTTATGCAAAGCATCTAAGACAGAGGCAGCAAAATGCCTAACATCACACAGTAAATTTATGGCATCACTGACTGTGGGACTTTTCTTTTTGATCCCCCGTCCCAGTCAAATCATTGCTGAGGCTGGGAAGTTAATGTGCACCAGGGAAGCAGAGCCAGCCAGATGTAACCAAATTTTCACACATCTTCCGAATAGTAGACATCCAATGCTCCATCCAAAGAGAGCAGCACAACTTAGCCCCCACTGAGGTTTAAAAGTAGAACTACAGACTCATTGTTCCTTCACCTTCAAAATTGTAAGAGACCCTAGAAGTCCAGATTCCTGGATGAAATCTCCTGATTTTGTAATTTAAACAAATTTAAAGATACATATATGTGTTGGTTTTGATATAGCATCTGACTGTTTTTGGCCTCTCAAAGTTTCTTTTCTTTAGATCTTGGCCTGGTTTTTTTTTTTCTTTTTTTCTTTTTCTTTTTCTTTTTCTTTTTTTTTTTTTTCTGTGCCTTGAATTATCTCAATGAAGGAGATTAGATTTGGGTCTCAGTGCTGTTGTCATGAGAAGGATAAGAAATAGAAAGATCATGAGCTTGTAGGACACACCCAAAGAGTGGTTATCTGTGATTCATTACTAGTGAAAAGAGAAGACTCTATTACTTAGATATCTATTACTTCAGATCCTGTAAAGGTCAATTTCTCCCCAGTGGTACATACTTATTAAATGAGTAGCCACCAAGGAGTTATAGGAAAAGAAACAGATTCCTACTCAGCTTTATTTTCCTCAACCACTTTAATTCCTTGGAGTCAATATGTTGACTTGCTTCTAGGAAAGTCTGTTGTAGACATCAGAAATTGTTTTGAAACTTTAAATAAGGTGCAGAAAGGTGATTTATTACAATTAAAAATTCTTGTACCAGGTATGGATATCCACAGCCATACAAGCCAATGCAGCTTTGTGTGCTAGCAGACAGATTAGGGTCAATAAAATTACTAATATTTCAGAAAACATTTCAAAGCGATTTCATGAAATTAAAGAAATAATTCTCTCATGTGTGAATGGATTCATTATTTAAAAAACTTCTAACTTCTAAAATAAACACAGGAGATATAGGAAAAAGAAATAGAATTTTTTTTTCTATGAGAATTGAGTTATTTTCAGACCTGGAGTGTGTGAAACTCCTCTGCATTTATCTTAGAATACCAACCCCTAAGTGACAGGTTTAGTTGGGAAGCTGGGAAGTGCTAAATGCTGGAGCAGAAACAAGTGAATGTATCATAATCCTTTATTTCACGGAATCCATTGTATTAGAGTGTGCTGTCCACCAAGGAAAGGTTGATTTTATAAACTCATCTTTTTAAGGCCAAAATCCCCTTTGAATAAGAAAATATTCCTTGGTTCTGTCTACTGGGACAAAAGAAATGCTTTTAGCTTATGGTAAATTCCTGTATTACACATTGCTTTACAAAGTCAGCCAATTTCGGGTCTCTAAAGAATTTCTCCAGGAACTTCCTGAGTCCATTCCCTTGAAAACACAGATTTGCCTGATTCAGTCAAAAATGTCATCAATTAGGATCATGCAGTAAATAATAGCCTAGAGACCATTCCCTGAACAACAGTGAATGATTGTCCCAACACACAGCATACAGGATTATTAGATGAGAAGTAAAGAGTTATGGAGAGATGAATTGTGCCTGCAGCTGCAGGCAGGTGAGTCGTGCTTGCTAATGGAGGAAAGCACGTCATGGGGAAATAGCCAAAATGATACGAGTATGAAGTTCAATTGCTTTTATTTGACAGGTATAAGTAAATATAGAGATGACCAACATATAGCCATGAAGCTCTTTAAAAGGCTCAACTTTTTGCATATCATAAAGCCACACTCCTAAAAGGTAATATTTTCTCTAAAATTTCTTTGACTCAGGAGTTAATTTGAACTTTTTTTCTGTAACATATACAAATTATATCAACATGTTTATATGTCACTTATGAAGTTCCTTTGAAGAAATTAGATCTATAAATTTCCAGTTACAACAGGGTTCTTCTCTGTCCCTAAATAAGATTTTGTCCATGTGGCAAACTTCTAATCGACCTTCGAGACTCAGATTGTCACTTCCCCTGACTTTGCTTCTTTTCTTTTATCCAGGAAGATGAATTGAGCCTCCAGCATTGTGCCTAAAATAATAGTATTAGCAATAATAGCTCACAGTTACCTGAGCACTTTCTATGTGCCAAGGGCTGTTCTAAGAGGTAAGCAATGAATTCCCACAAAACTGTATGAGACACGTGTTACTATACTGCCTGTTGTACTTGTGAAGAACGTGAGGCATGGGGAGGCTGTATGTGCTGCCCAGGCTCACACAGTGAGTGAGTGGCAGACTTGTAATATGGATGCGGGGGTTGTACCTCTCCCACTGTGCAACGCTCCCTCACATCAGCACTGTTCTACACCTATCACATTATGTTAAGTTACTGTTCGGGGGTCTACTTCACTGCCAACCATGTTCCCTGTAAGAGTAGGGCTGTGCCTCATTGGTATTTGGGTACCTGGGGCCCAGAAAATCCAAAGAGAGATAGCTGCTTAGGCCAAGGCATAGATTTGTCATTTGCTGTCCTTGGCAATGTCTTAGCTCTTACATTCTTTCCAAAGTGGTACTTTATTAATCCGAAGTACTCTTTTTTAACAACCAGCATTCAAGATGCATCTTGAGCTAAACAGTGCTTCACTGAGAATTTATTGCCATTCTTCCAATGTCTTGTTGCTAAAGAAAGGCTTTGCAGTTTTCTCACTCTTAGAGCCACAAACCACCATGTAGAAGACCATTTCCCCTGGGGTTGCCATCCTGGAGGCGCCATGAGTAGACGCTCTAGATAACAGACCCAGCCAAGCCCAGTTTTTGAACCATTTCACCAAAGCACCAGATAAGTAAATAAAGGATTCTTGGGCCTTCCAGACCAGTTCATTCACCAGTTTACACCAGTGAGTGACTTGATTTAATGCTTTGCTGTAGCCATCTGGGAATTCTTAATTTTTTAACAAGGGGCCCTTCATTTTCATTTTGCATTGGATCCAACAAATTATTTAGGTTACTCTAATTACACCATTGAATTACACTTGATTATATATTCTTTGAAATGATTTCCTCCAATCTCTTGTTCATTACTCTTATTTCATCACCTTGATTGTTGACAGTGTATTAAAGGTGGACTCGGTGTCTTCCTCTGCTCCGACAACTCCTCACTAGTCTTAGGTATAGGTACCTAGACAATATGTTTTGAAAGACTTGACATTGAAGAGTAAATGGCATTTTTAGAGTATATAGCCCTCAGTGGAACATGGAAAGGGCAGTAGAAGAGCCAGTTAAGTCTGTTTACCTGCTTTTCTCCACAGTACACTTTCTGTTTGGGTCTCAGTTGAGACAGAAGGCAGATGTAAGCGAAAGCTAGGCCTCAACATTAAGGTTTACAAAGAGGGTTTTTACCTTCTCTCTACTCCCTTTTTCTTATAGCCCATGGATGAGTTTTATTACTCTGCAGGGTTCAAACCAAGCAAGTTAATTTTGCTCTCTGCAAAGTGACTAGGACGAGCTGTCCTTCACTTTGTAAAGTGAATTGGCTAGAGATAGCAATCAAAAAGGCATTGAGGCAGGTTTGTTGCTTTAATTATCTCACCTTCTAACAACAAAATTAAAATATATAATTCTTATAAAACGGAATGTCACTAATGAAATAGAGCTATTGTCATAAATGTTAACACAATATGATGAGAAATACATAAGCCGAAATTCCACAGTTCAAGGAAGACAGGGAGAAAGAAGGGAAAGTGTATTGATATATAAGTGCAAAAGCAGTCAAGCATTCCTTGTCACTAAGTAAGTTTACCTAAAACATTGTTATAAATGTCATCAATCTCATTCTTAAAAACGATTTTATTTATTTATCTGAGAGAGAGAGAGAGCTTGAAGGACAGGGGAAGAGGCAGAGGGAGAAGCAGACTCCCTGCTGAGCAGGGAGCCCAACCTCGGGTGATCCCAGGACTCCGAGATCATGACCTGAAGCCCAAGACAGACACTTAACTGCCCGAGTCACGTAGGCACCCCTCAATTTTATTTTTTAACCAATTGGCAACGAAAGTAAACAATAACAAAAAGATAACAAAGTGAGTTTCTTGATTTAGAGGTCAGTTTCTGGAATTTTTTTCACAGTGTGAAATACTTTTGGTAGGTGAGGTTAAGGAAGTCACTAGGTCTTACCTCTTGGTATACTACATTTGTGAATGAAGTAAGGGCTTGCATGACTTCCAGAGAACTAAGACATATTACTAGAGTATTTAACGTCTGAGAGATCTGATTCTAGCACAAAAGGATTCATTCTGCACTTCATTTATTTCTTCACTAAATATTCAATAGCCTGCTCTGTACCTGGAGAGTCTAGGCCCTGAGAGAAATACTGGAACAGACATATGGTTCTATGCCTCTCATGCATTTCAGGTGATGAAAATAATTTTCTCTTTGTACTTTCCCAGTCGCAGACACCTTGTGGAGGGCAGCTAAAACCAGCCAGTGATGAAAATTCAGTAACATCTGTTGTTCGTGTTTTTCCTTATTCGCAAGTCACTGTTTACTAAATTTATTCAATGACCATCCCATGCCCAACCTGACAAAAACACTCTTTGTCCTAGTTAAAGAAGTGGACCACTCTAGCATTTTTAAAACAATACACCATTTTACTCCAGAGAGATTACAGGTTAGGTTTTAATGACAAAGGAAGCACATATTTGAACAGTACCACCTGTTGAAACTTGTAATGCTATTGCTTGAGACTCTTCAGAATTCAAGATTTAAACTTTCCTCTAGTCACATGAGAGCTGTTGTGAGCACTGCCAAGAAAATAATGACAAGATCCTCTGTCCCTACTACCCAGACATTTCTGAGCCCAGCTTCAGGGAGAAACAGCTTTCTACACTAGCAGCTGAGGCACGTTGTGTCAACAAGATGGAATGTGCCTGATTTCACTCTGCAGTGTACACTGGAACCCAAACCATGGCAAGATGACTGTTTAATGTGCACAGTTACTTGGGAGTAATGGCAGCACCCTTGCAGGGTGCTTGGATGGGAAACAGCTGTCAGATTTGAAGCCACTGTTAGATGTGGTCATTCTAGATGTGTTTACTGACTGCTCTTGTTCAGTTCCTGTTGGTTAATTACTTTGAGGATGGAAACATTTTTTCTTTGAAAAACAATTGTATACACATATCCGTGTGTGTGTGTGTATGTGTGTGTGTGTGTGTGTGTGTGTGTGTGTGTGTACGATATTTTCTGAGCAGGATAAATTCAAGGAAAAAGACCAATGGTCACTCCCTATTATTTGGAAAAATCCAGTAGTTTGTCCCTAGGAAAGTGGAATTCACCATAAATCTGCAGTGATCATGGTGTGGATTGCCTTTGAAATTCTTACTGTTCTGGCAAGGAAGGTCCACAGACTGGGTTTATTCCTTTATGTAGTCTGTCTGTCCTGCTTCCATCAGAAAAACATAAATATAAGTAATTTTAAGGGAAATGGCTTATATTCCTTAATTTTATAATTGACAATTCCATAGAGAAATATGGGGGAGATCATGGAAAATAATGGAGCCAATCACAATAATAAAAAATGAGAAGGGTAAAAAGTCACAATTTATCTTAAATAAATGAGAGTACAGGAGGAAAAACAGATATCATTAACTGTATTTTCAGGTCCCTTATGGTTATAATAAATAAGAAGCAAGTGAAACTCAAAGCATAATATCATATTTTTATCTATCTATCTATCCATTTATATGTCTATCTATCATCCATCTATTTTGGTCCTCTTCCATGATTCACCTTGTCAGATCCCAAGGACTCCTATGCCTTTGGCTAGACAAGAACAAGTTTTCATTCATTCTCCCATGTTTTTGAGCATTTTTAAATGATAGCTGAGTTATGAGTCATTGCCAAGCTCTTCAGCATCATTGTACCAAAAGCACATAACATGTTTTCTACCTGTCGATGTAAATTATTGCCTGCATGTAGAACTCCAGAAATGATTTGGCTTCCTGCCCACACAAATGACTTCTCATCGTTCAGGTTTCAATTTAATGCCAGTATGTACTGTAAGATGTATGTTCAATCCTACAAATGAGTTGCATGTGCATTTCAATTTCAGAAAACCTGGACTGAATTTTAAAAGAAAGCAGTTGGGATCTATTGTATTAGAGGGACTTCTGAGCTAAGCGCATTCTAAATACGATGCAAGATAAAAAATAGTGCTAGACTTTGGGTATTATACTAAATTTTAAAAAAGAAAAAAATAAGACAAATGACACCTTCACTCTCTCAACTTGCTTTTCCAGAGAACCAAGATACATTGTGAGTTTTCTTTTTACAGTTACCTTTGTTTTTTTCCTTTCAATCTGCCTTCTCTCATCTTCTGACCACTAGCCTAGTCATTCAAATCAACTTGAAAAGAAAAATAGCTTAAATGGAAGCTGGGATTCAGAAAGCATATGTTATAAAGACAGAATCTACTCCAAGCACAAAAATATACTTTTAGGCTTCTTTGCTTTCTTCTAGTGATTTTCTTTGTGGGTGAACATCTATATGAAGTACATATTAGTATGCACTCCAAATTTACAGATTTAAAAAATTGTCAGGTAAAATGCTTCTTTAAAGTGTGGCAAGGGTGCACTTGGGTGGTGCAGTAGGTTAGCATCTGACTCTTGATTTTGGTTCAGGTCATGATCTCAGGGTTGTGAGTTCAAGCCTGCATCGAGCTCCATGCTGGGGGTGGAGCCTACTTAAGGTTCTCTCTCCTTTTCCCTCTATCTCACTAGAAAGAAAGAAAGAAAGAAAGAAAGAAAGAAAGAAAGAAAGAAAGAAAGAAAGAAAGAAAGAAAGAAAAAAAGAAAGAAAGAGCAAGAAACATTTATTTCTGTACATCCATGTTAGTAAAAGTTCAAAAGACATGATTTAAAAAACAAAACAAAACATGATTGCCCACCAAAAGAGCACCAAAATATAGGTTATGTTGGAGAAAGGAGTGTTCTGAAGTGACTGAGAAGTGACCAAAAACAAGAATGTTTCATGGTTTTTTTGCATTAGCAAAAAGAAATACAGTATTTTTATGACCAATACCAACCAAAAGGACACCAAGTATGAAGCCATTCTCCTTTACTGGAATCGTGCACCTTCTGTAAAAGCCATCAGTGACTTCTGACATGTGATCACACAGGTAATAAATATTACATATTGAATAGCCTGGGTGGCTCAGTGGTTTAGCACCGTCATTGGCCCAGGGCCTGATCCTGGAATCCCAGGATCGGGTCCAGCGTGGGGCTCCCTGCATGGAGCCTGCTTCTCCTTCTGCCTGTGTCTCCGCCTCTCATTCTCCTTGTGTCTTTCATGAATAAATAAAAAAAAAAATCTTTTTTTTTAAATTACATATTATACCAAATATATTTTAATGGATTCTCTTTTCACTCAGCTGTAAATCAAAACTAACAAACTAAGACAGTGTTCATAAGTCACCATCTTCCTAATGTATGAAAACTCAGTTGAGGAAAAAAAGAAAATATTGGTGTTTCTTCCAAGGAAGGATAATATAATCCTTCCTTATTTTCCATAATTTTTCCTTTTAATGCGACACTAGTTTAGAGTTTGAATCATCACTGCAATATTTTCTACTCACCATAATTCTATTTCGTTACAGAGACTCCATTGTTCACATTATACCAAAGTCTTATTGGTAAAGAAAGAGATGCGGGGAATATGGTGGCATTGTTGGGTGTAGCTGTTAGTTGTTAGTTATAATTAGAGTGTGTTCTTCTGACCCTTAGAATTTAAGTAATATTTATTCTTACACTTCATTATATACTGCCATTTGTTTTTGTTATTTTATATTTGTATTATGGCCCAAACTAGAGGGTAAGTTTCTTGAAGATAAGGATCACTTTTAAAATTACGTCTATAGGATGACATCAGACTCCTATACATCACCAAGGCATAGCCTGGCTTTAAGTTTATGTGTTCATACAGAGTTTTGAGTCAGGTACTGTGCTAATGGTATCAATAACCCTCCTCCTTGCCATGAATCGTATGTCCACTGAATTGTAGAACTAAAACTTACATCCCATATAATCAACCTTTTTACCTACAGACAAGAAAACCAAGACTTAGAGCCATTAAAAACTTGGCCCAAAGTCAAATGGAGGATTCATAGCTTTCAAACATAGGAAAAGGGTTCATCTTATATTTGAGTAAACTCTGGCCTGGACACCTGGTGTTTCTTGGCAGCCTGCCTTAAGAAGGATCATAACTGATGAATGGACATTTATGGTTTATTCAAATTAAGATAAATCTCACTCATCAGTTGGCATAAGGCAAATTAATTCCTAAGCATAATTTTTAGAAACCAAATGCTTTGGTGCAAAAAGGGAAGCAAGATCAGTAGCCTAGGTGAAGATGCCAAGTTTTCTAACAAAGTCTCTCTGTAAGGGTTTAGCAAACTACCTAAGGATCATTTAATTACTTTATTCACTCATGCATGGACATATGTGAACACAGCAATACATCTGGCAGCCTCCTTTCTAAAGAATTTAAAAAGAGTCATCAAACTCTCTAAAACATGGCTGTCAGATTTTCCAGGTTAGAAGAATTTGATTGAAATGGTGTTTCAGAAATAATTACTCTTCCTTCATATTGGATAAGAATATTTGCTGAATTAATTGATGTATGATTTAGTAAAAGGGCCTTCCTTGGGTAATGAATACATTTTGGGTAAAAGACTCTTGAACTTGAATGAATGAATGAATGAATGAATGGGTTAGAATAAGATTAAAGGCAAAAGGAGGAGATTTATAATGGAGAGCTGGAATTCTGCTTTCTTTTTCTAGATTGTGCAAGTTGCTCTGTTGCCAAGCCAAGAATTCTCTTAACATTCCGCTGGATAGGGAAATTTGACTTGGAATTCCTTTCTTAATAGGTTTTCCAAAAGAAGTCAAAAGCATAAGAAATTAGGTTTGAATTAAGCAGCAAATTAATAGCACTCTCATGAAATAATTTTATCTATATTTATGCAACAAGTATAGAAAGTATTTATGCTCCACCTTTTTTTGAAAATTCAAAACTGTACCTTGATGTGAACTGAGATCAAATTCTCAAATCAGCTTCTTTGGATATTTTATTTTCAAAATCATAACTTGATATCAGCATCAACAAATAACCTCTCAATACTGCATCCATCCGATAATATCTTCTGACTTCCTTTCTACAGAAAAAGAGAGTACTTAAAAATGGATTAAGCCTTTTGTCAAACTGTCAGGATAATTGAGAGATGCGTTTTTCTTTTCTAATAAAGTGAGAAAATCTTTTCCTCTCAGCCATATTCCTTTTTATTGAGATATGATTTACATGTAGTAAAAAACACAGACTCTAAGAGTATAATTAAATGATGTTTTAAATCATCACACCTATATAATCCATAATCCAGAAAATTTCCTCATGCTCCCTTCCAGTTCAATCCCTTTTCCAAGAGGCAACCATCGTTCTGATCATAAATTCATTTCATTTATTTAGAACTTAATGTAAATGGGATCATACAGTATATACCCTTTTTCTGTCTAGCTTTTGTCCAATATACTGTTTTTGTGATTCATGCATGCCATCGCAGGTATCAGAAATTTATTTTTGTTGCTGTTGCTGAGTGGTATTCCATTGAGTAAATATACCACAATTTGCTTATCCATTCTCATTTTCATGGCCAATGGACTGTTTCCAGTTTGGAGAAATTATTTCTAAAACTCTACTATGAACATTCCTGTACAGGACTTTTTGTAAAATTTTTTTTATTTCTCTTAGGGTCATGATTACCTTTAAAACAGACTGCCAAACTGCTTCCCACCAACAACATTTGAGGGTTTCAGGTGCACTTCTTGCTTATCAACCTCTGATATTGTCAGCCTTCCTTATTTTTGCCTTTCTAGTGGGTGTGAGGTGGTATCTTGTGATTTTATTTGCTTTTCTGTGATATACTATTTCATGTACATTTTTGGCCATTTGTATTCTTTTGCTGATTCATGACTTACCATAAGGTCTATTTTGGTGATAATCTCATACATTATTGAGAAGAGTCTACATTTTACAATGGTTGGGTATAGTATTCTATAAATGTCAGTAAGGACATATTGGTTGATAGTTGTTCAACTCTTCTACATCCTTAGAGATTTTTTTTGTCAACTTACATGTTCAATTACTGATAAAGTGGAGTCAAATCTCTGATTATTATTGTATATATGTCTGTATTCTCCATTAATTCTGTTAGTTTTTACAATCATATACTTCGGAGTTCTATTATTAAATACATATACCTTTAGGACTTCGGTCTTTTTTGTTGGAATTGGCTATTTCATCATTAGGGCAATATCTCTCTTTATCTCTGCTAATACTCCTTACAGTGAAGGTGACTTTTTTCTACTATTAGTATAACCCCATCAGCTTGCTTGCTTGCTTTCCCGCACCAGCTTTCTTATACTTAGTATCTGTATGGAATATCTCTTTACATTATTTTTTTCGAGAGGCTTTCATTCTTAAAGCAGTTTTAGATTCACAGCAAAATTGAGTAGAAGGTGCAGAGGTTTCCATATACTCCCTGACCCCACAGGCAGTTTTTCCCACTATTAACCATTCTGCACCAGAGGGTACATTTGTTACAATGGTGAACCTACATTAGTATCACCCAAAGTCCACAGTTTAGAGTTTGCTCTTGATTTTGAGAATTCTATGGGTTTGCACAGATGTGTAATGACACATATCTACCATTATAGTATTATTTAGAATAGTTTCACTGTCCTAAAAATCCTGTGTCACCTATTTATCACAACTCTGGCCCCTAAACTCTGGCAACCACATTGACATGCAGTTTTGGCTGTTATTCCACAATTTTGGTCCAGGAAGCAGTGTAGAGGACATGCACTTCGGCTGGGTACAGATTACATTGGGAATAGTTCTCTTGCTCCAGCATTGCAACAAGTCAACAATGCATGTTTTGAAGAAAAAAAAAATTCCCCTTTGCCATCTCTGGGCAGGACAGTTCAAATCTGACATTACCAAGGAACACCTGAGGGCTTTCCTTCACTCTCTAATGGCTGCTTGCTTCACAGAATTTTGTCTCTGATTAAATGTAGTCCACTCTAATTTAAGAACAGAATCTGATAAAGATTATGGTTCTAGTATAAAAGACAGATTTCTTTTTAGTTGCAAATGCTTCAGAGCTATATTAACTTTTACTCTCATTTTGTTTCAGTTTTCCAACTTGATTCTGGGCATTTGCTTAATCTCTTTGTGTCTTAATATTTTAATTTTCTAAAGGGGCAGCCAATTGCAAAAGCTTTTGAAAAAGAGTATATCATTTTCAAATATCTTTTCTAGAATATTTAAAAGTTGGCTGAACTGTAATGGGTTGGATTGGCTTAATATCAGTGCCATAAAATTCAGTTAACCTCATAGCCACTAAATCTGATTTGTAAAAAGAGCATAATTCTACATAAAAATGGTGTTTCACACTTCATTAGATTTGATTGATCTCAATCATGGCTATATATATGCTACAGATGAGCTTAAACAGGATTTCAACTTTTAGGTGGTTCCAGCTTTATATTCTTTATATTCTAGAATATCTTCATAATTACTTTTCTCCTGATAGATTGAAAATCATTGCACATTCAACAGATTAAATATTATTGTGCTTTTGAAGAGATTGGGTTCTTTCTAGGAGAGGCAAAATGGAGCCACTGAAAAATGAAAGCTTATCACCCTGCTTGAAATGTGATCCCATCTCTAGGCATAAAAGAGTACCCAGAACAGTTTAGTGACTGTGCTCCCAGTGTCATATTCTTGCATCTGTCATGCTGGAAAATAGAATTTACATTATTTTTGAATACCCACATATATGCTTAGTGAGTCTAAGTCTGATGTGGAGGGACCCTTGGAACTTGAACATCAGATTTTGCTGACTCCGAACTCAAGATATGAGAAAGAAGTAGGGTCAGCAATGCATCACAAACTTGAGGGAGCCAAAGAGTTCTTTTTTTAAAAGATTTATTTGTTTATTTTAGAAAAAGACAGAGACGGGCAGCCCTGGTGGCCCAGAGGTTTAGCACCACCTTCAGCCTGGGGTATGATCCTGGGGACCCGGGATCAAGTCCCGCGTCAGGCTCCCTGCATGGAGCCTGCTTCTCCCTCTGCCTCTCTCTCTCTCTCTCTCTCTCTCTCTCTGTCATGAATAAATGAATGAAATCTTTGGAAAAGAAAAAAGAAAAAAAAGCATTTAGAAAGAGACAGAGACAAAGTACACAAGCAGGCAAGGGGAGAGGGAAAGAGTTTGTCAAGCAGACTCCCCACTGAATGCAGAGCCCGTGTGGAGTTTGATCTCATGACCCTGAGATCATGACCTGAGCCAAAACCAAGAGTCAAATGCTTAACTGACTATGCTACCAAGGCACCCCTAAAGAGTTCTTTTTATTATTATTTTACAACTATTACAGTAGCAATGACTGGGTCACCATTTGCCTGTAGTGGTTTCATTGATCAAGATCTTAATTAAATCTTTTATATCCCTTTAGTATGCTGTCCTTCTTTAAGATGGATGAGCATCCCAAAATGCATATTTGTAAGATTGATGCACTTGCTTGTGTCAGTCCTTCTCAAACCCAGACTTTTAGCACTCTTCACAAAACCCAATAGAATAGCATTCTTGGGTTGGAAGGTTTTTAGGAGAAAAAGGATAAATGGTCAAATTAAGAACCTAATACATCATTTTTTAATTCCTACATCCTCCTTTGAAGACTTTGTTCTTTCTATTCCTCCCCTCTTTTCTTCCAATATAGAAACATAAATAAGCACACTCACAGAACTGGTAGGAGTTCCAGAAACAAATAAATAGTCCAAAGCATAGAACAGTGCAATGAAGGCAGTTAATAGTCCACTAACACAAAATTCTCTCTTTTTTCATGTAGCAGAATTTCTGATTTTTATCTGGAAACATGGCTACTCAGAACAAACATTTTCCAGCTTTGCTTTCATCTAAATGTGGCTGTGTGACTACATTCTGATCAGTGAGAAGTATGTAGAAGTGTCATGTGACAGCATCTAAGAACTTAAAAAAGCTAATGTGCACCTTTTGCTCTTTCTTTATCTCTTATTGTCTTTTGGATGGAATGCAGGTATGATTGGACCTCATATCCAAGAAAAAACCTTGGTAATGGTATTTGTTTCCCCGAGAATCTCTCCTTTGAACTGTCCTCTTTTGGAATCCTACAGAAGGAAGAAAATAAACTTTTATATTGTTTTAACTACTGTTTCTCGGGTGCTAGTTACTTGCAGCCAAGTCTACCTCTAACTAGTGATTTAGTATTGCTCATTTTTATTGGAAACATTTCTCCCAAAGATATTTATTATAACAATTATGTCTTTCAATCACTGTAATTTGCAAGTAAAAAGGTCAACAAATACTTGAAATGTCAGTCTTTTTTATCTTCACGCACCAAAATGAAAATTTGTGCATTCTGTACTCCAAATGTATTTGTATATGAATGTTCATCTTTAAAATAATCTTGACACACAATCAATTCTTTCATTTTCTGAAATGTCACTATTGATTTAAGGATGACCACACTGATACCAATGATCATTGTAGATCTAATAATAACTCACCCCAAATTTGTAGTCCAATTCTATGCTTGTATTATTTTTTGAAACATTCTAAAAATGATGGTGTGGTTTCTAATTCTATGTGTAAGGAGCTTAGAAGTCACTGCTGCATTATAACAACAAGTAAAAAGCTGAACAGCCTGAAAAGTCAATAGCTCTTCTTAAATCCATAAGAGATGTGAAGATACAGGACAAACTGCTGCTCCTGATATTGAAGAGAAAGACAGGTAAGTGCAGGGAGTGACAGTTTAACAAGACAAAGGCACACCAGAAATCATTGTGGGTGTCAGTGCCAGGGTAGAAAAACCTGAACTGTAATTGGTAAATTGCTAAAGACTCAATGTGGATGACTCTAAGAGTTAAAAAAAAACTCCAGGGGTTCCCAGTCTAGGGAGAGCCACACAATATTATGAGACTAACCCTAAGGAGTTTGAAAGGGTTCCCACAGTAAATATTGGAGAAAAATCCCCTTGAGCTTCTGGTGGGGTAATAGGTAAAGGCACCATTTTGGAATATGCCATAGTATTGTTTTTGTCAAAAAGTCTGCCTTCATGAGAAGCTAGCTAATCAGAGCCTAACCTGCTGAGTGTTATCAGCGTCAAGTGGAATTGGGGGAAGGGAAATATCCAAATTTAGCCCACTATAGTCCACTCTAGCCATTCCTTTACAACCAGAATGGGAGGAGGAAAAAACTGAAAAATATGTGAAGTTCACAGTCTAGGGGCATAGGTCACTAAAAGACTGAGGGCTAATCACTGAACTATAGAACTCCCACAATTTCAATACCACATTACAGAGGTCTATTTACAGCAACATCTTTTTGACATCATGTCTGTCAAGAAAAAAATTATGGGGGGACATCAAAGGCAAAGAACACAATTTGAAGAGAGAGAGCAAGCATCAGAACCAGACATGGCAGGGATGCTGGAATCATTAGACAAGGAATTTAAAACAACTGAAATTAATATGCTAAGGACTCTGACAGAGTAGAAGGCGTGCCAGAACAAATGAGCAAGGTAAGAAGAAAAATGGGAATCCTAAGAAGACACCAAAAAGAAATGCTAGAGACAAAAGACGTTGCAACAGAAATGTAGAATGTTGACAGGGCTTATCAGTAGATGAGACATGGCTGAGTTTGAGGATATCTCAATAGAAACCTCCAAAACTGAGCAAAGAGAACAAAGACTAAAAAAAAGAAAAATAGAACAGAATATCCAAGGCCTGTGGGACAACTACAAAAGGGTATAACATATGCATAATGGAAATACCAGAAGGAGAAGAAAGAAAGAAAGGAACAAGGGAAGTATTTGAAATAATAGTGACTGAGAATTTCTCCAAATTAATGTTAGACAACAAACAATGGATTCAGGTAGACTAGAGAATACCAAGCAAGATAAAATGATGAAAAACTACACATAGCCAAATCAGTTTTCAAACCAAAAAAAAAAAAAAAATCAAAGATAAAGAAAACATTCTGAAAGAAGTTAGAGGAAAATACACTTAACCTTAACCTACAACAGAGCAAACATGAAAATCACATTCAACTTCTCAAAACCAAGCAAGAGAGTGGTGAGAAATATTCAACATGTTGAGCGAAAAAAAATCACCAACTTAGAACTTTGCATCCAGTGAACTTATCCTTCAAAAGTAAAGGAGAAATACATTCTCAGACAAAGAAAATTTATTGCTTGTAGACTTGGCTTACAAGGAATTTTATTTTTTTTAATATTTTATTTATTTATTCATGAGACACACACACACACACACAGAGAGAGAGAGAGAGAGAGAGAGAGAGGCAGAGGGAGAAGCAGGCTCCATACAGGGAACCTGATGTGGGACTTGATCCCGGGTCTCCAGAATCACACCCTGGACTGAAGGTGGCACTAAACTGCTGAGCCATCCAGGCTACTTACAAGGAATTTTAAAAGAAGTTCTTTAGTGAGAAGGGAAATAATATAGGTCACAAATATGGTTATATACAAAGAAAGGAAGAGCAGCAAATAAAGAATAAATGAAGGTAAAATAAAAACTTGTTTTTCTTATTCTTAGTTGATCTAACAGATAACAGTTTGCTCAAACTAATAAAACCAGCAATGTATTCAATTATGTATGCTTAAGCATATGTCATATGTCTGTGTATATATGTAACTGGAGAAAAGTTTAGGTATAATCTAACAAAATACATATAAGATCCATATGTGGAAAACTATAAAACTGATGAATAAAATAAAAAAATTAAATAAATGGAGAGATATTTCAAGTCCATGAATTGGTAGACCCAATATCATCAAGATGTCTGTTCTTCTCAGTTTAATCTACAGAGTCAATGCTGTACCAATCAAAATCTCAGCAAATTATCTTATAAATGTCAACAAACTCATTTTGAAGTTTATATGGAGAGGCAAATGCCCATTTCATTTTCCATGAGTTTGATTTGACTTTTTTTTTTTTCAGATTCCACAAATAAATGATACTATGCAGTTAATATTTGTCTTTTTCTGTCTGGCTTATTTTATTTAGCATTATGCCCTCCAGGTTTATCTATGTTGTTGTAAAGGGCAGAACTCCCTTACTTTTTAAAGGCTGAATAATATACTATGTTTCCTTTATCCACTCATCCATCAATAGACACTTAAGTTGCTTCCAATCTTTAGCTATTGTGAATATTGCTGCAATGAACATGGGAGTATAGATATCCCTTAAAGACAATGGTTTTGTCTATTTTAGGTATATACCCAGATGTAGGATTGCTGGGTCATGTGGTGGTTCTATTTTTAATTTCTTGAGCACATTTCATATTGTTTTCCATAATGACTGCACCATTTTATATTCCCACCAACAGTGTACAAGGGTTCCCTTTTCTCCACATCCTCATGAACATTTGCTATCTCTTGACTTTTGATAAGATATCCTACTAGGTGTGAATTAATGTCTCATTAGGATTTTGATTTGCATTTCCCTGATAATTAGTGATGTTGAGCTCTCTTTTATTCATCCCTTGACCATTTGAATGTCTTTGGAAAAAATGTCTACTCAGTTTCTCTGACCACTTTTCAAATGAATGGTTTGGTTTTTTTCTATTGAGTTGTGTGAGTTTGTTATATATGTTGTATTAACCCCATATCAGATATATGATTTAAAGATATTTTCTTCCATTCCATTACTTATTTTTTTATTTTATTGATGGTTTTCTTTGCTGTGCAGAAACTCCTCGGTTTGATGTAATCCCACTTGTTTATTTTGCCTTTATTGACATTGCTTTTGGTGTTGAATCCAAAAACTCATTCCCAGAATCAATGTCGAGGATCTTATTTTCTTGTTCTCTCATAAAAGTTTAAAGGTTTCAGACCTAATTTAATTTCTTTTGAGTTGATTTTTGTGTATAGTGTAAGGAAGGGGTCCAGTTTCATTCTTTTGCATGTGACTTTTTTCAAAAAATATTTATTGAAATGATGTACTTTCCTCATTGCATATTCTTCCTTGCTTTCTCAAGAATTAATTGACCATATATGCATGGGTTTATTTTTGGTTTATTTCAGCTTTCTATTCTGTTCTGTTGATCTGTGCATCTGTTTTTATACAAATACCACACTGTTTTGATTACTATGGCTTTTAACACACTTTTAAAGATTTATTTATTTATTTATTTATTATAGACATAGAGAGAGAGAGGCAGAGACAGGAGGAGGGAGAAGCAGGCTCCATGCAGGGAACCCATTGTGGGACTCGATCCCGGGACTCCAGGATCCCTCCCTGGGCCAAAGTCAGGCACTTAACCTCTGAGCCATCCAGGGATTCCCTTAACATAGTTTTAAATGAGGAATGGTGATGCCTCCAGCTTTGTTCCTCTTTGTCAAGATTGCCTTGGTTATTCAGTATCTTTTGTGATTTTTAGAATTGTTTGTTCAATTTCTGTGACAAATGCCACTGGAATTTTCATAAGGATTTCATTGAATCTAGAGATTGCTTTGGGTAGGATGGATATTTGAGCAATATTAATTTTTCCAATCCATAAGCACAAAATATCTTTTCATTTATTTGCATCTTCTTCATATTGTTTTATCAATATTTTATAGTATTCTGTGAAAAGGTCTTTCAACTCCTTGGTTAAATTTATCCCTAAGCATTTTATTAATTTTTTTGATGCTATTATAAATATATATTGACTTTGTAGCCTACAACTTTACCAATTTATTAGTTCTAACAGTATTCCAGTCAAGTTTTTAGAGTTTTTCTATATGTAACATCATATGATCTACAAATAGATGACAGTTTTATTTTTTTTTCTTTCTGATTTGGATGCCTTTTATTTCTTTTTTTTTTAAGATATTATTTACTTATTTATGAGAGACACACAGAGGCAGAGATACAAGCAGAGAGACAAGCAGACTCTATGCAGGGAGCCCGACGTGGGACTCCATCCCGGGTCTCCAGGATCATGCCCTGGGCTGAAGGCAGTGCTAAACCGTTGAGCTACCCAGGCTGCCCGCCTTTTATTTCTTTTTCTTGCCTAATTACTCTGGCTAAAACTTTCTGTACTATGTTGAATAAAAGTAATGAGAGTGATAATCACGTCTCATTTCTGATCTTAGAGGAAAATCTCTCAGGTTTTCATCATTGAGTATGATGCTATCTATGGGTGTGTCATATATGATCTCTGTTATGTTGAAGTACTTCCTTTCTACATCCACTTGCTTAGAATTTTTATCATGAAAAGATGTTGAATTTTGTCCAGTGCTTTTTCTGCATCTATTGAAATGATCATATGATTTTTGTCCTTCCTTCTGTTCATATTCTATATCACATTGATTTGCAGATGTTAAGCCACTTAACAATGGGATATTATTTGGCACTAAAAAAATATGTTACCAATCCACAAAAAGCACGGAGAAACTTTCAGTGCATATTACTAAGTGAAAGAAGTCAGTCTGAGAAGGCTATGTACTATATGATTTCAACTATATGACATTCTGGAAAAGGCAAAATTGTAGAGACAATAAAAAGGCAGAGGTTGCCTGGGGTTGGAGAAAGTGGGGAGGAATTATGAGGCAGAACATGGAGAGTTTTTAGGGGAGTGAAAATACTCTGTATGATACTATAATGATGGATACAAGAATTACACATTAGTCTACACACACAGAATGTGCAATACCAAGAATGAGCCCAATGGTAAACAATGGAATTTGGATTATTATTATCAATGTAGGTTCACCAATTATAACAAAATATCCTTTGGTGAGGGAGGTTGATAAAAGAGAAGGCAGTGTATGTGTTGAGGCAGGAGTACATGGGAAATATATATGCTCTCTGTTCAATTTTGTTCTCTTTTAAAAATAAAGTCTTTAAAAAAAATGACAATGAGAATTAGTATAGTTCAGAGCACCTAGAAGGTTCTAGAACAAGTCATTCTGTGTATATGTCTCTGCCTAAAGTAACATTTTTACCCAGGTGGTATCTGGTGAACAGTTATAGATCAAAATAAACATAGAATTTAAAACATCAATTAGTAGGTATTGGTGATGTAGAGAAGAATTATAGTCAAGGTCAACAAGCTGCCAGAAGGCAAAAAAGCAACTTGAAGTTTGGAAGGAATATATAGGCTAGCAGCAGACCTCCTCCTTTTTCAAAATAGGACCCTGATTATTGTCTCCAACCTCTATGGATGTCTTGGCATAATAAAAGTGGTCTTCTTTACTGTCCAAATTCTTAATCTGTCATGACTAATACTTTATTATGTGATTACTGCCCTTCTTCCCATCACTTTCCCCTCTGAGCAACCCCATGCAGGCTATATATGTGTCCTCTAAATATACCAAGCTCTTTCCCATCTTGAGTTCTTGTATATATTGTTCCTTCAGCCTTGGATGTCCCCCTCCTCCTTTTCTTCTGAGTAGACACTCTCAAATTACAGCTCAAACAATAACTTGTGGATGAAAGCTTCCTATAGTCTGCCTTCCCATGCCCTCTCCAGGCAAAAAAAACGCTACCTTCTCTGTATGCCTAGAGCACCTAATATATATCTCTATTATAACATCACATTTTATTGTAATTGAGTATGTGTTTGGCTTTCTCTCCCACTATACTGTGAATTCTTTGGAAGCTGAAATGGTCTTATTCCAATGGCCACTATGTTTTCAAGTCTTATCTCTGTGGGCCCCATTGCTACAGAACATGAAACATGACCCAATGGCGGAAACATACCACAGCAACCACAGCATTTAATATTGCATTAAACAATCTGATTAATGCAATATTAAACAATCTGATTCTGGGCAGAAAATATTTGAAGAATAGACCAAAGGATCTGGAAATGCTCTCTCAGAAGTATGTTGGCTCTTCCTAGGGCCTAACATCACAAATCAGAGGGTCCTGATAGGGTTAGATATGACCAGATTTTTACCTCATATATTTTGTATCAGAGGCAAAAGTGTATAGGGTGAAAATGTTTGTGAATGTGTATATTTCAGTATTCATAGTATCTCCCAGATGTAACTACATGGATATCCCTAACTTCTTTACCTTCAGCAATCATTTATATTTTTAATACTCAAATAAAGTGGTTCAAACACCCCCCTGTTCTCCCTCACATTTTTAAAGATTCTTGAGTGCCTGATGCTTTTTCTTATTAACTCTGATTGTAATTTCTCACACAGCATTTTGATCTCTAATCTAAAACTCACCTCCTGTCTCCTCCTCCCTCCTTGAACTTCACATATCCCATCTTTTGTTAGTTTGACCCAGGGTTTTTCATTTCTCTATAGAACCACTAGCATAGATGTGTATAAACTGGTTTTTACTAAGGTTTCACAGATATAGTATAGCATATTCCAAGCAATAACTTAAATATTAATATTAGACATCCCTGTCATAAAATGTCAGCATCCTTTCCTGCCAAAAGAACTCCTTACTAACTAGGATTTCTTAGTTCAGAGCTTGTCTTCTTTTCAGATTACTATTTCTCTCACCAAGATATTCCAGCTGCCAGCCCACAGTTTTCCAATATATTTTGAACAGAGAATTTAACTGTCTCTAAACTCATTCAACCTCCAACATGTTTGCAGTCTACTTCTGCATCTCCAGAAACTATTGGGAAATTCTAATAAAGAATGATGATCTGTAGCCTTCAGCAGCCCAAAGAACCAGCAGAAATACTGATATTCCATTTTCTATTCTAGTATAATTATATTTGTATGCAGGACTCCTTCCTACCTATATTCAAAAGAGAAAAAGATTTTTCTCCTCTTGTACAAAGTTGGTTCCCAGAGGTCATGATTCACACGCGCACACACGCACACACACACACACACACACACACACATGCATTACACAGCATAGGGACTGAACTATTTGGTCAAGTTCTTGCATACATGGTTTCTGATTTTGATAAAATGATTCAAAATCCTCTTTCTAGTCATACTTAACAAAGAGATAGTCTCAGAGTAGATGGAGGATTTTCTCAGCCAGGAATTAGAGGCTCAGAATTTCCATTGGTTTTTCCAGAAAGGTGTATCTACCAAGCCATTCTTGAGGATATATAAGAGCCATCTCTTTCTGGGGGCTTTTTAACAGCCTCTAACTCCCAAAGGTTTAGACCCAGAGTACACTAGATTTGAGCACAAAGGCAATATTGTGCCCTGCTATTTTCTGCTAAAATGGTAGACTTGTCTGAGCACCAAGGTACTACAAGACAAGCCTGCTCTATTTGGCTGCTTCTGTTGGAGAAACATGATCAGTATTATCTGACTCCTTGTTCCCATTGTCACTGCTACACAGTACAAGGAAAGTGCAATCAAAGAGAAAAATGGTGTTTTTTGAACCTCAGCATCTTAATAACACAGCTGATTTGACTGGCATACTGACAGGAATGTAGCTAGGCTAACACAAAACACTAATAAAGAAGCCTGAGGCTTCTCTTCCTTGATGAGCCTGTGTCTAACACATAAACATCAGCTATTTATTTAACACATGTGAGCCAGTGTTATAAAGGAGAGCAAGTAGGTTCATAGGTACTAATACAAACCTCATAATTATCGAATAGAAAAACAAACCAATGAACAAACAGAGTACGGAATGACCTACTCTTACAGGCTATTGCAGAAGTGTCTTCTCAAGTCTACAAATTAATGAGTTATGCTGAAGCCGGAAGCGAGGAGAAAGTGAAGGAAATGACAACATATATTAACCCAACCATTGTTTCACATTCATGCAGCACTATGGAACGTAAAACATGATCACTATATTGTAAATCATTTCATTTAACCCATGCTATGTCCAATTCACATTCGAGGAAACTAAGATTCAGATAAGTTAGGTAATGGAGCCAAGATCACATAGCTGCCAAGGGATGGAATATGGACTCAGAGAGGTGTTATGAGCTCTGTCTAGATTTTCTCCCATTTGCCTTTATTGCTTCTAAAACCAGGGTTAAGGCAACCTAGGTGGCTTAGCGGTTTAGCGCCGCCTTCAGCACGGAGCCTGATCCTGGAGACCTGGGATTGAGTCCTACATCAGGCTCCCTGCGTGGAGCCTGCTTTTCTCCCTCTGCCTGTGTCTCTGCCTCTCTACCTCTCTCTCTCTGTGTCTCTCATGAATAAATAAATAAAATCTTAAAAAAAATAAAACCAGGGTTATCCTGTGCAGAATACTGAAAATTCCATTGTTGTTATCTTATCTGAAGCCAGCAGTTTCCAGAAACTTCTGTGCTAAGCTGTGTGTTCAACTTTTGGGTAACCTTCCCATCCTTTTTTATATTTTTTCAGATGTTTACAAATCATTATAGATATTGGAAGATCTTGAATAGATAAAGATTCTGGTTTCAAAGAAGGTAAATATTCATTGACGGAGACCTGAGTTAGAATCACCCTAGTGATTAAAGCCATACTTCAAATATAAGGCCATGCTAGAAAACAGTCATCTCCTTAGTTGTGAGACTTCTGAAGGAAGTGAAAGACATACTAGTGACAGGAGATGCAGCCCTTATCAGGGTATAGGGTCTTTGCCTTGTGAAAAACAGGAAAAAAAAATAGTTCCTTTTTGCACATGAATCTAGGAACACTTGAAGCTCTTCTATATGTGGATAAGTGGGAGGAGAAAAAAATTCAGCTGTCTTCTTCAATCTTGTCTTTTAAATGCAATTTTTGCAAAAGCAGTCATTTCATAGATGATGTTCCTTGAACTTTGCATACATGCAGGATAGGGAGTATCTTTTATTACATAATTCTAGTTATTTAAATATAGTTCTAATGGAGGAAAAATAGTTCTCTGAAACCCAGAATCAATATGGCAAGAAAATTTTCTCCATTATTCTCTTCTGAGCACAGTTATTTTAAAACAAGTTAGAGAAGCCTGGGTGCCATAGTCAGTTAAACAACTGACTCTTGAACTCAGGTCAGGTCTTGATCACAGGGTCATGAATTCATGCCCTAACTGGACTCCACAATGGGCATGGAGCCTACTTTAAAAAAAATTAATAGATAACTATTAATGGATGAAAATTTTAAAATCGTTTAGGAAGGAGGTCAGGAAGATCCCAGGGTGACTGTAGACTGTGGGAAAAGAATCTAACTATGTTAAAATGCCACCAGGGTGGCACAGTTGGGGTTAAGCATACAACACTTGGTTTCTGCTCGAGTCATGATCTCAGGGTCATGTGCATCAGGCTCCATGCTCAGCATCGAGTCTGCTTGAAATCTCTCTTCCTCTCCTTCTGCCCCCTCCCCCATTTGTGCTTTCACTCTCTCTCTCAAATAAATAAGTAAGTAAATAAATAAATAAATAAGTTGAATGTGGCAGGATGGGGCTTTTTGTCTATTCTCTTTTAGCTTTGAGAGTAATAGCCTATAGCAATGATGCAGCAGGAATGGGTGGGGCTGGAAGGTGAGACAGCAAGAGAGGAATGAGAGAGAGGGAGAGGAAGGGAGGAGAGGAGAGATTAGGGCAAAGGAGGACTTGCTGACTTGACCACAAATCACAGGTATAAATTAAACCTGAATAACCCCTGAAAGGAAGAAAACATGGAGTTTCTGGAATTTGTGTGATGAAAAGACTACTTGAGGCTAATAGAAAGAACAGTTCTTAACCATTGTATGGACTCAAGAAAATATTCATTGTCAGTTCCAATGAAGACATTCTCTCGTGATGGACTGAACTGATGCATTTTCCAAACTTTTGTTCAGTGTGACAGCAGAATTATGAATATGATGTTTGCATTGTTTTTAATTTATTAAACATTTATCTTCAAAGAGATATTTAAACCCAATAGATTAGTCATTATAGTGAAATGATAAGTGCTTGGACTAAGGAGGCAAAGTACCTGCCCACGTAACAATATATCCATTTCTCTCCCTCTCCTAGAAGTTAAACCAATGTTGGATGGCTTCAACACTAAGCAGGAGCAAAATTGTTGGCCAGACTCAGGTATTAAATATATTTTTTAAAGCATTAAAGGCCAATAGACACATAAAAATATGCTTAACATCACTAATTACTAGAGAAATAAATATCAAAACCACAAGATACTACAGATCCCATGAACACAGAAAAATAATGAAAAAATACTGTGAACAACCCTATAGTCTCAAATTTAATAACCTAAATGAAAGGGACAAATTCCTTAAAAAACATAATTTGGCAAAACTCATACAAGAAGAAATAATCTGGATAGCCTTGTCTCTGTTAAAGAAATTGAATCAATAATTGATAACCTTCTAACAGAAATCACCAGGCACAGATGGGCTCATTAGTGAATACTACCAAACATTTAATGAATAAATTATACCAATTCTATACAATCTCTTTCAGAGGATAAAAACAGAAGGAACAATTCCTAAATCATACTATGAGGCTGGAATTACCTTAATCTCAAAATCAGACAAAGCCATTAGAAGAAAACTACAAACTGACCTCTTTCATGAACATACATGCAAAAATCCTCAAAATAGTTAGCATACGAAATTCAATAATGTACAAAAAGAATCGTACACCACAATCAGGTGGGATTTATTCTAGTATGCAAGTTTACTTAAACATTCAAAAAGTAATTAACAATCAACCCATCATACCAAAGAAGAAGAATCATAATCATATCAGTAGATGCAGAAAAAGCATTTGACAAAATCCAACATCCATTCATTTTTTTAAAATTTCAGTAAACTAGGAATAAAATGGAAATTTATCAACTTCATAAAGAATATCCATGAAAAACCTACAGTTGATATAATTCTTTTTTTTAATTTTTTATTTATTTGTGATAGTCACAGAGAGAGAGAGAGGCAGAGACACAGGCAGAGAGAGAAGCAGGCTCCATGCACCGGGAGCCCGACGTGGGATTCGATCCTGGGTCTCCAGGATCACGCCCTGGGCCAAAGGCAGGCGCCAAACCGCTGCGCCACCCAGGGATCCCGATATAATTCTTAATGGCAGGAAACTCCAGGTATGAGGTAAGGATGTCCCCTCTCACCACTTCTTTTCCGCATTATACCGGAAGTTCTTGCTAATGCAAAAAAAATAAGAAAAGGAAATAAAAGGTCTACAGAATTGGAATGAAGAAGTAAAACTGTTCACAGATAACATGATTATGTATGTAGAAAATCTGAAAGAGTCAACCAAAAAATCTTCTGGAATTAGTAAGTGATTAGAGTAAGGTTGCAGATTACAAAGTTAATATACAAAAGTCATTTACTTTCTTATCAGTAATGAACAAGTAGAATTTGAAATTAAAAATACAATGCCATTTACATTAGCAACCCAAAATGAAATACTTAGATATAAATCTAATAAAAAATGTATAAGATCTATAAGAGTAAAACTATAAAACTGATGAATGAAATAAGAAAATAACTAAATAGATGGAGAGATATTTCACAGAGGATTTTTAAGGCAGTGGAACTATTCTATATGGTGCCATAATGGTGAATACATGACATTATAAGTTTGTCAAAACCCAAAGAATATATAATTCCAAGCATGAAACCTGAGGTAAACTATAGACTTTGGGTAATAGTGATGTCCTGGTGTAGGTTCATCAATTATAATAAATGTACCCTCTGGTGAGGGATGTTAATAGTGGTGGAGGCTATGCATGTGTGGGAGCAGGAGATATTTGAGAACTTTCTGTGCTTTTTGCTTATTTTTGCTTTGAATTAAAAACTGCTCTAGAAAAATAAAGTCTATTAAAAACACACTCAATGAGATACCACTTCATGTGCATTAGGATGGCTATTATAAAAGACAGAAAATAGCAAATGTTAATAAAGATTTAGAGAAATTTGAACTCTTGTGCACTACTTATGAAAATGTAAAATGGTGAAGCCACTATGGAAAATGGTATGGTGGTTCCTCAAAAAATTGAACATAGAATGGCCACAGTATCCGTTCTACCTCTGGCTGTGTACCCAAAAGTATTGAAAGTAGGTATTTGAACGGATATTTATATGCCAATGCTTATGGCAGCATTATTCATAATACCCCAGAGCTAGAAACAACCCAAATGTCAAACAAGAGATAAATGGATAAGAAAAATGTGATATATATTTATTTACTATGATGCTTTAAAAGGGAAGCGAATTCTGACACATTTAATGATATGGATGAACCCTGAAGGTAATATGCTAAGTGGAATAAGCCAGTCAACAAAAGGACTGTATGTTGTATGATTCCACTTACAGAAAGATATGAAGTACCTAGAGTAGTGAAATCACACAGATAGAAAGTGGAATGGTGGTTGCCAAAGGCTGTGGGGAAGGGGAAACAGGGAGTTCCTGCTTAATGGGGACAGAACGTTAGTTGGGGAAAATGAAAAAGTTCTCTAAATGGATGATGTTGATGGTTGTGCAACAACGTGAGTGTACTTAATGTCACAGAACTGTGCACTTAAAAATGGTCACAATGGTAAATTTTTTGTGATGTATATTTTACCACAATAAAAAAAATGTTCAAGTAATTTTCATGACAAAGAAATCAGAAATTTGTTGGATTTCCTGACACTTATTTTATAATGTGGTATTATTTTTATTTTGATTTTTATATGGGTGGGTAGGTTACCAAATATTTTCTGGACTTTGGACTTGAGGAAATCACAGATTTCTGGTGTACACAAAAATGGTAACAGGTTATCCAGAATTATTAGCCCTGAGTTGTATGGGAACTTCTGTCCCTTTTACTTAAAGACTTACAGTAAGTAAAGGCAATGTCTAGATATCCTTGGAGGTTTTTTTCCCAATGTTTGATAGTTTGGGAACAGTGTCACACTTGTATCAGGACACACTGTACTCTTTTCTCAGCTCACAAAAACACCGTGAAAGAGAATGTTTGGTGTCGGGGCGTATAGTGAACATACCTGGTAGAGAGAAGTTCAGGAAAACAGATTGAAGCTATGCTCAATAAAATATTTCATACAGAAAAAAAAAAATTTCATACAGAAATACAAATATTACTCAATTGATGTTCATTCAACTAATATTTATTGAGCTTCAGTTCACCAGGAATAAAACACTGAAAAAGATGCAGTCCCAATTCTCAAGTCCACAGTACAGGAGGGAAGAGTTTCCTTTGGGTAGTATCCGTATCTCCATGCAAATGCAGGATCCCCTCTCCTAATTCCAGCATGACGATTAAGTCATTATTACCTTCCTCCCTATTCATGTGGATCTTCATGGATTTGCATTTGTAACTGCTATCATTCAAAAGAAATTTATTAGTTTTTTTTATTTTAAATATTTTATTTATTTGAGAGAGAGACCATGAGTGAGAGTGGGGGCACAGAGAGAAAGAGGGAGAAGTAGATGCCCCCCTGAACTGGGAACTTGACCAGGGCTTGGTCCCAGGACCCTTAGATCATGACCTGAGCCAAAGGCAGATGCTTAACAGACTGAGCCACTCAGCTGCTCCAGAAGTTTATCAGTTTTAACCATAAGTATACTTGGGTTAATAAGAATGTGGTCCCTTTCCATTGTAATTTAGTGTCCACTTGTTTGCCATGAAGGGAGCCCCAGTCTGTCTGGGTTGAATTTCTGACCTCTGGGGTGTGGCCAGAAGACAGTAACAGGCTCAAAAAACCTTTTCCCCTTCTCGCCTACTTCTTCACCTGAATTACACATACTTATTCATCTCCAGGTCTCAGATTAGCGATCACTTTCTCCAAAAAACCCACTGTGATCTAGAAATTGTGAAATGCAAGAAATAAATGTTGGCGAGGATGTGGATAAAAAGGACTCTCATGTACTATGGTGGGAATATAAATTGGTGTAGCCACTGTGGAAAACCGTATGGAGGTTCCTCAAAAAATTAAAAATAGAGCTATCCTATGATCCAGTAATCGCACTACTGGATATTTACCCAAAGAATACAAAAACACTAATTCAAAGGGATATATGCACCTCTATGTATATAGTGGCCAGCTTGGTTACTTATAAGCTATGTAAGCAGAAAAATTTACCTTCTCTGAGTCTTCATTTTTCATCTGGAAAATGACACTGACACCTACTGTATCACAATGTACTGTCTCCTATGCTCTGAGCCTACACAGGTATTCTTGGCTCATCTTCAAATAAACGCTTTTATGAAATATAGTTCCTGTTTATTCTCTGAAAGGACCACACAAATGAGCACATCCCAGCAACCAGGCTTCAGTTTCTAAATATCATTTCCCTCCAACACCTTGGAGAAAGAGGTCAGAGGCAAGATTTAAATGATCCTGGGATATCTTTTGGTAGAAAATAAAGAGGTTCTAACATACCAGTGGGGACATGATAATAGGACACTTGAAGAAACTTCCACTAACCAAATTTTGATCACTGGGGAGTCATAGGTTATTATAGTGACTCTCCAAAACAGAAAGAGAGAGAGAAAGAAAAAAATTTAACTATTTTGCTAATTTTGGGTAGAGTGTTTTTTTGGAGATTTTACTTATTTATTCGTGAGAAACACAGAGAGGCAGAGACACAGGCAGACAAAGAAGCAGGCTCCCTACTGCAGGACGCTGGGATGATGACCTGAGCCAAAGGCAGATGCCCAACCACTGAGCCACCCAGGTGTCCCTGGATAGTCTTATATCAACTTATTTCTCTGAAAATTAGTAACTAACTAAAAGGAATTAAGCATTTGGCATGCTTTTGTTTAAAGATTAATAGTCATTCACCAACGTTTGATAAGGAAAAGCTCTTATTTACAGAAGAATCTCAGCACACATATGTAGAAAGAATGAAAAAGCAGAAATATCACCAGTTTGCAACTGCAATGGAATAATGGATTCAAGTAAGGAACATCAATGGTTATTAAAACCATTAGGTGTCAAGTTGTTAAGAAACAGGATATGTGCTTAGTTCCAAACATCAGCCCACACATTCCTTGCCAGTAACGTAGGAAAATACTGTATTTTTACACTGGAGAGAGCCAGAGGTCACAACCTTAACTGAGTCATCAAACCTTGTATCATTCATAGGGAAACAGCCTCACATTATAGGCCTGCTGATGATGCAATATGAAAGACACAGCATCAACTATAAAACATTTTTACGAAAAAAGATTTATCTGAATCTATTTAAGCCTTCCCACCCAAATTACTTTATAAAAAATATAGTGGAGAAAGAAACAAATTAAATGACACAGAAAATAATCAGGCAATTCCAGGATGGGGGATATTTTATAAAAAGTCATGAAAAGAAATGTTTGGGTAATGTTCCAGATGAAAGGGATTATAAGGATTATAAACATAAAATGAGATACAATGAGCCATATTGATTGGATCCTGATTTTGAAAACAAATCTATAAAAGACATTTTGGAGACACTGAAAAAATTAGAAAATGAACCAGCTATTAAATATATGCAGGAATTATTTCTAATTATTGTTGTAACAGTATTATAGATAGTAGAAAATGTCATTATCTTTAGGAAATACATGCTGAAATATTTAGAGATGGAGTGTTCTAAGGTATAAAAATTACTTTTAAATGATGTACAAATATAAGGAGCAAAGATAAAAGATGTTTTTTATTTTAATTTTTAAAAAATTCTGGTATAGTTACATACAGTGTTTTGTTAGTTTCAGGTATACAATATAGTGATTCAACAATTCTATATATTACTCAGTGCTCATTATGATAAGTATATATTTTTAATCCCCTTCATTCATTTCATCCCCTCTCCCCCACCTCCCCTCTGGTAACCATCAGTTTGTTCTCTATTGTTAAGAGCCTGGTTTCTGGTTTGTCTCTTTTTTTCTTTGTTTTGTTTCTTAAATCCCACATATGAGTGAAGTCATGTGGTATTTGTCTTTCTCTGACTGGCTTATTTCACGGAGCAATATACTGTCTGGATTCATCCATGTTGTTACAAAGGGCAAGGTGTCATTTTTTATGGCTGAGCAAAAGTCCATTATATTTAGATACCATATCTTCTCTATCCATTTATCTATTGATGTATATGTGGGCTGCTTCCATAATGGGACTATTATAAATAATGCTGCAATAAATACAGGGGTGCATATAACCTCTTGAACTAGTGTTTTTGTATTCTTTGGGTAAATACCCAGTAGTGGAGTTACTGAATCATATGGTCATTCTATTTTTAATTTTTTGAGGAACCTCCATGTCATTCTCTGTAGGGACTATACCAGTCTGCATCCCCACTAACAATGCATGAGGATTCATTTTTCTCCACATCCTCACCAATACTTGTTTCTTGTTCTTTTTATTTTAGCCATTTTGACAGGTCTAGGGTGACATCTCATTGCGGTTTTGGTTTGCATTTCCATAATGAGGAATGATGTTGAGCATCTTTTCATGTGTCTGTTGGCCATCTATATGTCTACTTTGGAGAAATGTCTGTCCATGTCTTTGACCAATTTTTAATTGGATTATTTTGGGGGGGGGGAGTTTAGGTGTTGAATTGCAAAAGTTCAATTTTGCAATTACTATATTTTGGATAGTAACTCTTTTATGGATATATCATTTGCAAATATCTTATCACATTCAGTAGGTTGTCTTTTAGTTTTATTGATTATTTCTTTTGTTGTGCAGAGCTTTTAATTTTGATGAAGTCCCTATATTTATGTTTGCTCTTGTTTCTCTTGTTTCAGAAGACATATCTAGAAAAATGTTGCTATGGCTGATGTCAAAGAAATTAGTGCCTGTGGTCTCTTCCAGAATTTTTGTGGTTTCAGATTTGACATTTAAGACTTTAATCCATTTGAGACTAAAGGTCTTTAATACATTTGGGATTATTTTTGTGTATGGTGTAAGAAAGCTGTCCAGTTTCATTCTCTTGGATGTAGCTATCCAGCTTTCTCACTACCATTTGTTGGAGAGACTGTCTTTTTCCCATTGCATATTCTTGCCTCCTTTCTTGAAGATTAATTGACCACACAATCAGGAGTTTTCTGGGCTTTTTATTCCATTGATCTATGTGCCTATGTTTGTGCAAGTACCATACTGTTTTGATTACTACAGCTCTGTAGTATATCTTCATATCTGGGATTGTGATTCCTCCAGTTTTGTTCTTATTTTTCAAGATTCCTTTGATTATTCAGGGTCTTTTGTGGCTCCCCATACACATTTTAGGATTATTTGTCCTAATTCTGTGAAAAATGCACTTGGTTATTTTGATAGGATTTGCATTAAATCTGTAGACTTCTTTGGGTAGTACAGTATGGGCATTTTAACAATATTTATTCTTCTAAACCATGATCATGAGATCTCTTTCCATTGGTTTGTGTCATCTTCAATTTCTATTATCAAGTTTTTATAGTTTTCAGAGTACAGGTCTTTTGCCTCATTGGTTAAGTTTATTCCTAGGTATTTTATTTTTTACTATAAATAGGATTGTTTCCTTAATTTCTTTTTCTGCTACTTCCTTTATTAGAGTATAGAAATGTAATGGATTTTTGTATATCGATTTTGTATCTTGTGACTTTTCCAAATTCATTTGTCAGTTCTAGTAGATTTTTGGTAGAGTTTTTATGGTTTTCTTTATATAGTATCATGTTTTTGGCAAGTGGAGACAGTTTTACTTCTTGCTTACCAATCTGGATGACCTTTATGTCTTTTTCTTGTCTGTTTGGTGTGGTGAGGACTTCCAGGACTATGCTGAATAAAAGTGGTGAGAATGGACATCCTTTCCTGGAAAACCCCCTGCTGAGGCCAAGCAAGATTGAGGGGGCAGATCCACAGAAGTGCATGGAGCTCTGTTAGCAAGCTAGATGAAGAGTGTTGGGCTGAGCTGGTTCCCACAGCTGTCCCTATATCTATTCTGTGAGGCAGGGGAGGGAAATGGTGCCTGCCAGCTCTTTTGTTCTTGGAGAGGTCTCCCAAAGATCCCTGTTCCTCCAACACAGAGTCTGAGATTAGTAATAAATCTCCTTCCCATATAACCCAGACAATTTTCAAGTTTTCAAACTGCTCTTTGTATGCTGTATCTTAGCGAAGCTGCTTGTTATGCTGTCTCTTTAAGGGTAGGAACTAGGTTTCCTTTCCTCCTCCCAGTTCTCCCAGAGCTGGGCCTGCTGATTTTTAAAGTTCCAGGTGTCAAGTGCCACCGATAGTAAGAACTCATGAAGTTAGGCCCTGTGGTTTTCAAAGCCAAATATGGAGATTCATCTTCCCAGTGTGAGTCTCCCATCCCTGAGGTGCCTGGTATTGATGTTTGCTCCTCTTCCCTCTCCTCACCTGCAGCCTCCCTCCCTCCTATAGACAGTCTCACAGGTTCTTTTGGCTCCCGACTGTGACTGCAACTGCGTCTCTGCCCTTCCTACCCACTTCGAAATGGTGTCTTCTCTACATACAGTAGTTGAGAGTCTGTTCTGCCAGTCTTTGGGTCATTTTCTGGGTTTTTATTCTGATGTGGGTATTTTCTAGTTGTATCTTTGGGACAAGGTGAGCTTAGGGTCCTCCTACTCTGCCATTTCCTCCTCCTATTCAGCCACCTTCAAAAAATGTAGTCATTGACTCTATTGGTGGGTATAGAGTGTTAATTGCACCATTATTCTAACTGCATGTTTGACATTTGTGACAAAATAGAAGGACAATGGAATTGAGTTAAATTTTAATAATATTGTTTTGGCCTTACTGTATTTGTTTTTTATAAATTTTTTATTCATGGCATTAATAATGGTTTTCTTTTCTGAATCATAATATTTCCTCTTAAAATAAAAAAATCTTCAAATAAAAAAGAGTCAACTTAGAAAATATTAAATACATGACATGTAGAGTAAGTAGACATAGTAAAAGTCAGGAAAATAGAAGGCAAATGACTGAAGTTTCAGAAATACTACCGTATAGAATATATCTGATATTTATATAAGGCATATTAATTTTCCTTCAATATGTCCTCAAATTTTAATAATCCTATCGGATAGCAAGATGGTTTGGTATCAAACAAATCGCAGCTCAAACCCTAGTAGTTCTAGTTTATACTTGGGGCAAGTTACTTAATTTCTACCTTTTGATATGTAAATGGAGAAAATATCAGCTTACAGAATTATGGCTTATGGAAATAATTGATGTAAACTGTCTTAATGTGTCTAGCACAAGGCAGAGGTTCAAAAAGTGATAGTCATTCTTATTAGAAGATAGATATTAGACACTCATCTTACAGATGAGAAAGTTCAGAATCAGAGAAGTTATGTGACTAGTATAAATTAAATATTACATACTTTGGGTGCATCGTTTCTTGAGCATTGACTTAAATTTCCAAACCCACATTTTATCACATCCTTAATGAAATAGTAACGAGGAAGGTATATACCAAGACTTTCATTCCATTGCTGATTAGGTGCTGCATTTTAATATATTGCTGGTTGCCAGAGGCAGACAGCAGGGGTGTTGCTGCTATTATTATAAACTTGATTCTTGAGAGATTCTTTTCAATTTGTTCACTTTTGTGACTACAGAGTATAGTTACCACCTAACTAAATGCTGTTGGTGACAAGAAGGACTGAAAAGAAGGTGAAAGTATGAAAACTAATCTTCACTACTAAAAAACAAAAGTGAAAGTAAGAGTAATTTCTTCTCCTCTCTTCTTTCCTTTTCTTCTTTCTTTTCTCTCTTTTCCTTTGGCTTTCTTTTCTTTTGTTTTTTCTTTTCTTTTTTTTGTCCCCCTCTAGTAGCAGAGCCAGAGAAGCACTGGCTTTAAGAGCACTAGTTTAGGAGTAGTGGTGCACAATATAGACTAGATAGACATCAGGATGAGGGACCACAGTAAGAGTACCTTACTCCAAATTATTATTATCTCACAAGATACCATGCCATGCAGCCTCCCTGACCAAGCCAAGTTGGTACACAAAACTGAGTTCACCTTCTCTTGATAGATACAAAACTGGCAATCTCAAAGTGTGAAATTATGTCATATTTCTGGCATTTCTAGATTAAGAAATAATCTGTTTTATTTTTAAAATAACTCCTCAGAACAGATTTAAGATCAGAGTATGAATTAGTGGGGGGGGACACAAAACTTAGAAGCCTGAAAATCCTGACCTAGTGCATCTGCTATCTTGAGCACTGCTACATCCTCCTTCCCTACACATGTAGTCAATATGGTCTGAACCTTGTTTTCTCAATAATTACATTCTCTTGCTTCCCTAAGTGACAGAGTACCTTATTATGGTATTTAACACAATTTACATAAAATACACTTTTCAGTAAATGGATATTTTGAATCCTTAATATGGAGTTGTGATTGGGTTTATATCACATGCTTCTTGAGCAATTCAATACCAACTCACAGCATTCTTGTCATGGGGCAGTTATGCAGTTGCATGAAAGTATTGGTCATGACAATTCCACATGGAAGTTCAAAAAGATGAAAGTCTGAATGTCACAAGATGTCATCAGTGTAAGTAGTTACAATTACCTCTGAGGGTAAAAGATTAAATCTATTTTTACAGGAACTTTTGACCACCATATCTATACTTTCTAGATTGCCTTTTATGTAATTTGCGATTTGATTTCTTGACAAATTAGACATGTAAACAGGAAATGATTCGAATGAAAAGCAGTGGTAATGTATTTGTTCAAAACTGCCTGAGATTGTTTAAAATGTAAGATCTTCTCTATGAGAAACACATGACCATGGTAGAGGGCTAGGATTCCCATGAAACAGTTAATCTACTAAGGAAGCCAAGACATTTGGTAAATATGGGTGTTTCGATGTTAAGAGTAAGGAAAAGTGGCAAGTTGCCAAGGAGAGATGGAACAGGTTCATAGAGATGTTTGTTGTAAGCATCTCGATTTGTGGCACTCATTTGCCCCAGGAAGTCACTGACAGTGGGGGAGGAGATGAAGTAGACACTGTAGTTGCATCTAGTACTGATCCAGACAAAACCACAATCAAAACTCAGGAGCTGACATTTGATCATTAGAAATCCCAGCCATTTGTACAGTGCACCTAGCTGACACTCAAAACATATCAAAGAAGACAGAACCCCAATTTCCAAACAAGGAAATAGAAAACTGCAAAGTCTGAATGTTTTTATCTCTGCTCAGATTGGAGCAGTAATGGCATTAAAATAGAATAGGTTTAATAATAAATCTTGGCAATATAACTGCAATCTACGGAGTAGTAAATTTTTCAAGTTCATTTGCTCTACCTCCTTTTAAGCAGTATACAAGTGTACTATGTACGCATATACAATGATGCCATTATATTGTGGCAGTAGTGGAAGAAATGGCTATGGCATGATTAATTGTAGAACAGAATTACTTGACAGCAGAGCTGTCAAATATCAAAACACTTGCCAGGATTTTAAATTGAACAAGTTGAGGAATGTATATTGTTGTTGCTATAAGAGAAATCAACCCGCAATTTCAGTAAAAATTAACTCTTTATAGTGCCTTCCTCCTTATCTGTACAGCATCCAAAAAATGCCTACATGTAGACAGGCATTCAAGATTGATGATTGGTAAATAAATAAAGGAGCAGCATTTGTAAGGCCCTTTGAAGTTTGCAAAGAGCTTTCATGTACATTATTTTGTTTAATCCTCATAACAACACTATGAGATTGATTAGGTAGGCATTTCAATTCAATTTTCAGTGAAGCCTACTCTGGGCTGGGTTTTATGCTAGACACTTAAGATGAAAAGATAGATCAAGTCCCTTTAGCCAAGAAATTTCACAAATAAGGAAACTGAGTCTCAGAGACAGAATAGTAAGTTTTTACTCAAAATTCCCCAAATCTATATCTTTGGGCTCAAAACCTGATGCTTCTATCCTTTTACCATGTGCCTCTAAACAGAATGGGGCCAAATTAGTCAAGAGAAACACATTTTCGTTGAAAGCTGGTTTCCAAGGCACTCTAAATTTCTTTCATACAGTGAAACCAGCTTAACAGAAAGCTCAATTCAAAGATCACTTGCCTATTAAAGCAAGGGTTTTAGACCACTAATTTTATTTCCTTTAGGAGAAGTGCTGAATAAACTTGCATTAAAACAGAGCAAACTGTTCAGCTTTGACATGTAAAGAATCTGGAAGACATCAGTCTTAGCCTTACAATAAGAATAAACTGAAAAATAAATGACTTTTCTTAAAGCCAGAGAACTAAGGTTGCAGGGGAAAGAGCCACCTTGAAATTTGAAGTTAGGTGCATCCAGAAACAGAGAGTCACAATCTGCTTACTTAGAGCTGAAGCCACTGGAATCACAAATTGATAGAAATACTTGATAGTGTGGAGCAGCCAGACTTAAAAACTCTTGGAAGACCAGTCTTAGGGCTGGAGAGAGCCACACTTTCATGGGTTTTTACCTCCGGGAATCCTAACAGGTTCTCCTTATGAAGATTAGAGAAGAATCCCTTTGTGTTTTTGGCAAGGGGAAGGTAAATATAACTAATTTGAAATATACTTAGGTGAAAAGTAACTATATGTCATGGTGATAATATTTATCCTTGATATGGTGTGATGAGAGTGGCACTTCCCCTTTGTGCTTTTCCTCCCCAAACCCCTACCCCAGTCTAATCATGAGAAACACACTAGACACACCACAATCCCAGGACCCTGAGATCATGACCTGAGCTGAAGGCAGATGCTTAACTGACTGAGCCACCCAGGTGCCCCAATAAGTTTTTCACAATACCACTTGTGAAATGCTAGCAGATTTTTAACCATCTGTGTAGTAGCAAGTAAATGAAATAGAAAGACTGGGGAAGAAAATAAAAAGAAAATGTTATGTGGTCCTAATAAAAATCATGAGTAGTGGAGGGAGAGAGGTAAATTTCTGTGTATAAAATTATCTGTCTATTAGGTTTCCTTGGTAAATGTATAAGGAAAGGTAAGATTACAACTATACCATCTGTGGAACTATATGAGAAGGGGCACACCAATGTGAAAAGAAAGTAGCTAAATTCACACACTTTAATGTACCTAGGTTGACTTTCACATTAATCTATTGGAGATAGACTAAGAGATCCTGTACCTCTCTGTACATGGTATCTTTTAGGGAGAGAGACGTAAGGAGTGGGGAAAAGAACATTTTCTCTGATAATTATCAGTGAAACATGGGCCCATTTTCTTCCAAATCATTAAACCTTTGAAGGAATTAACAGATCTAAATTATCTATTTTTTGCTCCATTAAGACTTGCATTTCTTTCTGAGTTGTTCTTTTTTTTAACAATAATCCTTTTGAAAAACTTCTACAAAATTAAATCTCTATAGCTGAAAAGTCATAAAATCATCTCCTCAAGTGTATAGCTCAACTCCTGTAAGCTAAAAGACCAACTTTGAAACCAACAATTCTCATCAGCTTCTCCCTGACAAAAAACTCCCCCCAACCAATCCATATTCTGCTAGTTGGGAATACTGAAGTATTCATCTAATGCCCTATCTCCTACAAATGAATTCAGATATCCTTTTTCCAGTAGACCTTTCTTACTAGGACATTGTTATTTCTCAGTTAGTAAATGTCTTGAGTTATAGATTTCTTTCTGCCTTTTAAAGTATTTTCTATTCCTTGGCTCACTTGATTTTCATAATCATGCTCAAAGACCCAATAAGTGCGTGACTTCCCCATTTGCCCATGAGCAATTTGGATGGTTTACCCAGTTTCACAGAGCAAACTGGCAATTGGATGAAGTCTAAATCCAGTTCTGATTGTTGGTACAATCTCTTTCTACCACATCACATTAAGTGGTCTGGAATACAAAGTTTTTGCTTTCTGTTACTTATGCTGCTTTTTTCCTCCCCAGGTTTTTTGTAAGATTGTCTGTCCCAAGACTAAAGAAGTAGTAATCACAGTACTGAAGCCAGTATAAACATTGTATATGTGTTCCTGATAGCTCTAGTCTGTGGGGCAGAAAAAAGTGTTATCACTTAGTTCTTTGACCAGTAGCCAAACTTTTGTTTCTATGAATTTAAATGGCTTAGAATTCTTAGTATGCTAAAAAAGCCAACTTGATATTTCAATTGACTAGTTATTCCTCTCGAGAAAATCCAGTCATTAATAAAGAGCAAGTTGGAGACCTGAAAGAGTTAATATTGCTTCTAAAGGTGAATTTATAACCTAGAAGTAATTTAGGCAGCAAGAGAAAATGTCTCACTTCAAAAATGGGAATGTTGAGCCATGCATACAAATGGGACTGCTAACTCATGTGTGACTCAAAATCAGCAACCTATAGATTCCAGAAGCTAAAAGGAACCTCAAGAAGCCGTTTGGTCCATCCCTCCCCTGCAACCAACTTTTGCATACTTGAAGTCTTCTCTTCAGTTTAAAAATGTGGCACCTGAAGCTCAGAGATATGAGTGACCTGGTAGCAGAAAGGTTGGTGAGAGGAAGAAACCTGAAATGTAGGTATCCTGTTGTCCAATTGTAATGAATTTCTGTGCTATGCACTCCATCTCTTGGCCAGCCTAATTTGTTTCAAGAATGAGGGAATGAATAACACATCAAATGCATTAAATGTTCGAGTAAGAAAAGGACTTGAGGATCCATTATAATTGGCTATGAGGAATTTCTTAGTGACCTTAGTAAACACCGTTGTAGTGACATGGTGGAGAACAGAAGCTAGAATATATCATTAAAGGCAATTCTCTTAAGACTTTGGCTCTGAAGATAAAGGAAGAGAGATGTCAGCAGTTGGAAGAGGATGTGGGGTCCAGGAGGTTTCTTTTTTTTTTTTTTTTTTTTTTTTCCAGAGAGGTTTCTATGAGGGTTTTTGTTAAGGGGTTGAAAAAGGGACACTTTCCCTTAAAATTGAAGAGTATAAGATATTTTAAAAGGATACTGGGAAGAATCCAGTAAAGGGAAAATTTTAAAGATAAAAAATACAAGTGAGAAACAAAACAGATTAAGAGTTCCTGAGAAATTGGCCATATGTAAGGTCCAGACAACACAAGGAAGTTCAAAAGGAAGGATACTTCCTGCATTATAATAAAAGGGAATAAGGGAGATGCAAAAACTTCACAGGTGTTGCTATAAACATGGAAGATAGAAAATTCAACAACTCAATATCAAACCTTCTACTTTATGATCCAGGAGGCAAAGTCACAGGCCGAGAGTAGGGAGGCACATGTTCTTGGGGAGTGGTCAAAGGTTTGAGGACAGTAGAAAAGCTTTGAGGTGGTTGCTGAAGAGAGTGGTGAGAAGTGTTGGCAGGCAGTGTCAGGAGCCCAATTTAAGTGGGAGATCGTGAACATACAGTGATACTTTACCCTAAGTTGCCTGGGCATATGCATGAAGAGGGTATGTACGGCAGAGTTCATCAAATTGCTTTTCTTTAAGAGTGAATGTGAGGGAAGGACAAAGTATGGGAACTTGTGGTTCATTTAAAAAAAAAAAGTGTTTGAAATGGAACATAGAATCTGAGCAGTAGAGAGGGAAGTGAAGACAAGAGGAGTTTGATAGATTAAGAGATAGTCTAGTTATCAATGTTTGGGAAATCCTAATGAAGTGAAAGAACCTTGCAGAAGGGGCACTTTACCAAACAAGTTGGAAGTTTAGGAAGTTGTTGTCAGAAAGGGGAATGTTCAAATCAGTAATTTCAGAGGTGGAGCAGTAGTGATGACAAGTGTCAAAGTGTGACTTAGGAAGAAGTGGTTGGAGGAGACAGGCATTGGAGATGAGGGGTTCAAGGGTTTCAGGAGCAAGGAGGTTGAGTGGGTTGCCTATATGAAGGTACTCTCTGAGGAGAGGAAGACTGACTCCCAGGTGTTCAATGAATAAGGATAGAGAGCATAAAAAGATGGAGAGTGTGATAAAGAGTGTTATAGTCCACTGATCTGAGTCTCATGGGAACAGGTGTTTGTGGTACATGCATACAATAGAATACTCTCAGCAGTGCGAACAAACAAACAAACAAAAAACACCTATGGAATCACACAACATGAATAAATCACAAAATAATTATGCTGAGCAGAAGAATCCAGAGTACATACAGTATAACTCCTTTTATGTGAAAGCAGGTCATTGTTTCTCTGGGATGGGGGTACAAGGTTTAGGATGTGGATAGAGAGATTACAAAGGGTCCACATAGAAACTTCTGAAAACAAAGGAGTTGTTATTTTTATTTTGGTGATGGGTTTGATTAAAATATCAAAATTCATCAAATTGCACATTTAAATATGTGGGGGTTATTCTACATCAATTATACCTCAGTAAATTTGTTTTAAAAGTACCCAGTCACTGCTACCTTTCTCTTTAGCAGATCGGTATATCACAGGGGAAGATAAAGGGTCCCTGATCAGGATGGCTTCTGCCCAAGTGTTATATCTATAAACCCACTATTTCATTCCCTTTGAGATCATTACTGTCTCTCAAGGCAGGACTCTTGGTTGCATTTTTTAGCCTCAATTGGAAACTTACCCTGAAATAAGTTAAATTAAAAGAGGGATTTTATCAACCAAACCGAAGTCAGAATGGATCTGGAAATAACCTCAATAGCATACCATGCATTCAAGGCAGCCACTTACTGTCCCATTCTCCTCTAACTTTCCATGGCTCTCACTCTCACGGTCTCTCTCTTTCTCTCTCTCTCTCATCTTATTCTCTAAATTTCTGGAATGTTCTTGTTTGGCTTTATTCTCTCAAACTGGCCTTCCCTAAGAGGCCAGAAAAAATGGCCCTTGTCAGCTCTAGCTTACCTTCTTAAAGATCACAACCAAAGAAAAAAGAAGGCTTTTCCTATAACTCCATTTCAAAAAAAAAAAAAAAATCCCCCAAACCTAGCTTGGATCCCAGGCTTATTCTAATGAGTGAGCAGATGCACTGTGATTGGGAGAGTCATACCTGAAAATTTTGCACTATATACCCAAGGAGGTGGGAGTAAGGAGAGAGTGAATATACAATGAAATTTTCTACTTCATGATATTGCCTTGCACCAGCCTGGATCTCAAACTCTGGCAATATATGAAAAGTGTTGTTTGCTTTGTTTTGTTTTGTTTTTACTGTCTATGGCACCAGGCTTCCTTTCCCAGAACAACCTTATGAAGTAGATAACACTACCAATGGAGCCCTTGAAATCCCCTCCTTGCCCATCTAGAACTCTTTTCTCATTCTTTTTTCCACCTAAAAAGCCAGAAAACTAAGGTGATGCTCATTTTCCCCAGCTTACTACAAAATAGTGGTTGTGATGTTTCAGCTTCCAAATAGATTTCTCATACTCTCTTCATCAGATGAAGCCAAAGATGTTTGCATACAAAATGACTCAGAAAGGAAGTGAGTCTTGGCAGAAGAAGGCTGACTGCTTTTTTGTCTTAGGAACAGGTTCCCTCCCCCACCAAGAAGGTTAGTTCAATCTACTCCAGTGGGTGAAGAACTAGTCAACAAATAGTTGAATGTATCCAGTTTGCATTGCCCAATAACAGTGAAAATCACGCAACCTTCTATTCAGTTACTAACAACTATTGAGTTAGGAATGGGGAGCTATTTAGGATCATGCAAAAGTATAAAGACTTTTCATTTTACAAATGCCAAAACTTTTACATTTCAAGTTCTATTTGGTTTGGACCAAAGTCAAGTTGAAAGTTGTCGCTTTTTAAAAATGTTGATTGTGTTCCCCAATACCATTAGAAGCACAAAAACTCCAACCATAATCTTTTCATATTTTATTTTAAAATATGCCTATTTATCTCCAAAAACAGTCATGAAAATGAAAGCCAGTCCTGCCCTTGTCCAACCCCTCACTTCCAAAAAAACATTCTTTGTAAATTATTTTTCAGTATTTTGAATTCACTTCAAAGAGTCTGGCTAATATTTAAAAGATTTTTTCCAAAGTCTTAGACATTACCACATGCACAATTTTGATCTTCCCATAAGCATTACCACTGCAGGCCATTTGGGAATTCTACTGGAAGAATTCAAGTTTCTCTTGTTCTGGGCTGTATCTACCAACATTTCTTGAAAACATCACACACACACGCACACACACACACACACACACACACTCCTGGCACAGCTGTATAGTTTCTAAACCACACAGCATTGAAAAATGCATTGCACAATTTGGTCTTCAAATCTGTAAGGTTATCTAAACCACTGTACCCCAAAGGAGTGAATGGATGTAGTTCACAAATGCAACAGAAAGATCTCCAGGACAGTCATATATCTTTTCCAAATTCATATACAATAGAGCTAGTATAAACCTGAATTGTTGATTTGCTTTTACTGTGGTCACCATTATTGTTATCAAAAGAAATTATAGGTCTAAAATTTTTAGATATTTTTATTTTTACCGAAGTCATATGTCAGGGAACAGTAAGAGACTGATAAGGAAGACAACAATGCCCCCCTCCAGCCCCCACACTTCCTAACTTCCCAGCTCATTTACCAGAGGCGGCCACTTTTTATTCTCTTGGCTATTCCATCAGAGTTACCATCTTATTTCAAATAATTGCATACTCAATTTGTTGATTTTAGACATTAACTTCCTCCTATTATAAATAGGACTGAGCTCTCCTAACCTTTTCTCTAAATAGAATTATAGAGCTATTTTCTGTTTACATTTTATGACGATACAAATATTATTTCTTAATTTTTTTCTAAAAGCACCCTAGTATCTCCCAACCACTTATCTTGTTTTTGCTTTGTTTTCTTTTGTTTTTCCAAATGACCTCTCTTATCAGATGGTCCCTTTCCTGGTGGCCTCCTCCTGGCACCCTCTGTCCTCTGGCTGCATTCTGAACCAATTGCTTTGTAACAGGCCCGTTGTTCAGCTGTCATCCCGAGGCATCTCTTTCCTGTGCTCTTGGGTTTGATACACTGTTCTCTGGATCCCATGTCTACCTCCTACTTAGTTTAGTGCTTCTCATAATTGGAACCTACCCAGCTTCTCAGGAAAGGGATATGGGAAGTAAATTGAGTCTCAACATGTTAAGAAATATCCTTTTCTGCCCTCACACTTGTTTAATAATTTGGCTGGATATTATATTCCAAGTTGAAGATCATGTTCTCTCAGATTTTTGAAGTCATTGCTCCATTACTGGCTAACATCCATTGGTGTTTATGAGGAGTCTCATCCAAATTTATCCCACAGAGATGTCTCCATGGTCTGCAATATAACAGGCACAGCCTAAAATACAACAATATAAAAAGCAGGAGATCTCCCACCTTCACAGAGCTTACATCTCAATGTTTAAAACAGACGAGGGATTGGGGGAAAAGTAATACATAAATGAGATAATTACAGATCACAAAAAGTCCATGAAGAAAATAAAGCAATGTAAACGAGTGGGCATGGAGATGCTGCTTTATGACAGTAGTCAGAGGATGTTGTACTAGGGAGGTGTCCTTTATGCCCAAACGTGGACAATGCCCAAAGGGTCCAAGAATGGACCTGGGAGGGAAAGCAGCCCAAGCTAGGGGGGTCAGTAGTGGAATCCACTCGGCTTGTCTGAAGTGGCTCATGTGACTGGAGGCTGGTGGAGCACTGGTGAGAGGGGATTTTTCAGGTGGTCCTCCTCCTGGTCCTACTTCATGAAGATTTTTGCAGGACATGGAAGTTTTTCTTCATTACAACAGAAAGCCGCTGGCTGGAAGATTTTTAAGAAAGTAACAAAACATTGTGATTTAAGTTTTTGAAAGATCATTGTGCTGTGTGGAAAACTGTAAGAGTAGAAGCCAAGGGACCAGTTATGAGGCTATTGGTTGCTCTAGTCTCTGTGAGAGGTGACAGTGGCTTGGGATATGGTGGTTGCAGGGGAGGTGTGAGCAGTGAGCAGATCTGGGATATATTTGAGAAGCAAATCCAACAAGAACTCCCCAAATTAGCATATGCAATATGTGGGAAAGAGAAGGATTTCAAGGGGGCCTTCAACTATAAGTGTGATCTTTAGTTTCTTTAAAAATATATATCCAGGGATCCCTGGGTGACTCTGCAGTTTACGGCCTGCCTTCGGCCCAGGGGCTGGTCCTGGAGCCCGGGATCGAGTCCCATATCAGGCTCCCTGCGTGGAGCCTGCTTCTCCCTCTGCCTGTGTCTCTGCCCCACCCCCTCTCTCTCTGTCTCTCATGAATAAATAAATAAAATCTTAAGATATATATATATACAAAGAGAGTAAGGGGAAATGTTAATATATTTCATAAGTCTGGGGTGCATGGGTCTGTAGTATTCTCTGCAGTTCTCTGACATATTTCACTTTCTTGTTTTTAATTATAGTATTAAAGAACTAGCTAGAGCTCCACATTTGTGGACAAGGCCTGCGGACTTGGAGCTTCCCAGTTGGGTGACTGGACAGACTTCCATGCAGGCAGGTCTGTAGACTCCAGCTGATCCAGTGTCCAGCCTGGCATTTCCTTGTGAGCCCCAAGTCTGTCCTTTCCAGGATTTCTTCAGTAGGGACAGATACAGGTTTTATGGAACCTGAAGCTTTTAAGATTTAGTATTCTTTTCATTTATGAAGAAAAATTGATTGATCAAGAATCAAATCAAATCAAGAATCCAAATTTAGTACAAAAGTTACTATTTATAATCAGAAAAAAAGGTCACAATAAATAGTGAGTTTTAAAAAGCAAGCAAATTCCACAAATGTTACAATATTCAGGAAAATAACAGTTTTTATTAATTTACTACATGATACTTTTTTCCTACATTTTTTTTTTTTGCATGGACTCTTGGCCTATTTATATAACAATAGTATAATATCATTTCTATACAGAAACTAAGAAAATAATTCCTTTAGCTTGATTGATCTGAAAATCTTGGTAATTTAAAGATGTTTCTTTGAGTTTCACAATTCATTGGTAAAGTCATATAAATTAAGATTGCTGCCAAATTTGGGGAGCCCTCTATTACATTTCTTTCACTGCAAGCTGAGAGATTTCAGGCCATTTCAAAGTGCCTTGTGTAATGACTAGTCTTAAAAAATCTTTAAATTGCTGACATTCATTAACCATCTTGTCATCGTATCTTCATCATGATGGTATATTGTGTTTCATGTTATCTTTACAATGTCAATATTTCCTGTAAAACAGCCAGAAATTAAAATTTTTTGCAATGTGTTCCCATGATTTCACTTCTTCATTAATTGGATTATCAAATTATCCAAAGCCCATCATTTCTACTTAAAAATTTTCTCTCTTGATGAATCAATCACTGCTTTAGTATAACCTAAATTGTTTCTTTCAAGTTGCTTCTTTATCTCAGAATAATTTCTACCAATTTCAGTTATTGTGATCACTCTAGTTCATACTCCATTAAATGGTTATCTAAATAAATACTTATATTACATATCGAGTCTTATTCTTTAATATATGTAAGACTTTTTACACTGCTATTTTAGGCCATTTGCCTTGAAGGCAATCTGATCCATTGGGATACCTAAATCATGTGATTTCACGCGTACACACTTATTGTGTGTATGTGTTTGTGTTCCTACATGGGGAAATTCTGGCTTGTTCTTTTTTTTTTTTTTTTAAGATTTTATTTATTTATTCATGAGAGATACAGAGAGAGAGAGGCAGAGACACAGGCAAGGGGAGAAGCAGGCTCCATGCAGGGAGCCTGATGTGGGACTCGATCCCGGGTCTCCAAGATCACGCCCTGGGCTGAAGGCAACCCTAAACCTCTGAGCCACCAGGCTGCCCTGGCTTGTTCTATTTTGTGCAATTCCCATAAAAATATTGTACAGTACAATAATTGTACATATTACTTTATTAAGTGTGTTTCCAACAAGAGAGAATTTCCATTTTAATCAGACATTGATGGGAATGAAATCCTTTACTTGCTCTTCATAAATCTGATGATTGGAAACATTTTCCATGAACTACCTTGCTTATTCTCCATTAATTACTTATTCCCTAAGCTGGGCACCATAGGAAACATTCATGCCATTATTTAACTTTTGTCCTTGAATCTATGGGCCACAATGCAGATTTATCGATAGAATGAATGATAGTTCATACAACAGGTAGCCCCTTCTACATTGGGATGGCTAACAACACTATATACAGAAGTGCCTGCAAACCACATAAACATATCCCAGTAAATCCAAATTAAATGCATGCCCAACTCAATTTTCCCACAGACATTTCCAAAATGCCCATAGGCACTCCAAAGATGTCTGAAATGAGAGGGAGTATGATGGAAAGGAATTTGAATTGGAAAGAGATAGCTGTCTTAAATAGAGTTAAAATATTTGCTTTTGCAAAATTTTAAAAACTATGTATGACCATGTGAACACGTTGTTGGTCCTGTTCTGGGCTCTCTCGCTCTCTCTCTCTCTTTGAAGGGGTCTATTCAGATGGGGGACTTTGAAATTAAAGCTTTATTACCTTCCCCACAAATCTGCCTTTTCTCTGGAAAATAAAGCTCTTGCATGGGGAGAGTAGGCATGTATAGGAGGTGAGCATCAGTCTGGTTCTCTGTGTGGAAGGGCCAATGTTGGAGGTGACAGGTGATATAGTATTTAACTCAGCTCCCACTTGCTCCATCTGGGGCCTCACCTCTGCCTCTCATCCGTCCAAATGCTGAGCTTCCCACTGGTTCTGCTGTGCCAATCTATTCTCTTCGTCCAGGCTTTTTCTCTGTAAGCACTATAAATCATGGCCTCTCCACCTGCTCAGTCAGTTACCACACCACCATCTGCTCTTTGACTGCTCTAAACCCCACATGCACCCTGGATGCCTCAGCAGGTGACACGTTGCTCTGATGGAACTTTTGATTCTAGGCTGAGTGAGCAGAGTTGTTTATAGCTTAGTCTTTGGAGTCAGCATTTTTGTTCTACTATGAATAGACATAATAAATTAGGTGAGTGTATGTGAGTGAGAAGAAGAAGTATGTGTACATAGTCTCCCAAATTCTAAGCTCATTCCCATTGCAAAGCAAATTAAAAAAAAAAAAACTTGTAATTACTCAGGCTATGCTTTCCTTTCTCTTCTTATAGATTCATACTTACTCTTTTAAAATCATTTTTAGAGAGGCACTGGAAGAAAAAGAAAGTATCTTTACTTGGACCCTAAAAAATCCTTCTCCAATGAGTCCAAATAGTTTTCTATGTTTCCAAAGCCATGTTTTCTTCTTCATTCTGGTCACAAAAGAATCTGTGCTAAATGCTGTTTACACTCAGGCTTTCCCAATAGAAATTTCTGCTTGAAAATCTAAGAAGTTCTTGTGGAATGTAGCCTGCTTCTCAGCTCTTTCAGGAGGCTCCCATTCAATAATCAGATATATCCTCCCATGGCCAGGTCTATATTACTCCTCTGCTCACTTCCCATGGTGGTCTGTCCTCTTGCTGTATCTGCTTTACAACAAATGGCCTATGGTTCATACAGACAAGTCTTGACCTTAAAATGGAAACAGCGACCTCTAAGTCTCAGGATTGGGAGCCTGACCCTTGCACAAGAATAGAAGATCAATGTCTACTAAGCAATTAGTCATTAGTTAGAGTTTCAGCATTTAGTAGGCACAACACTGAGAAGAAAGGGGAAGGTCATTTGGAAGCTCAGAAGCTACTCTGGCTGATATGTGAAAGGTTCTTAGATTTTTCACTGAAACTTGAAAAGCAGTGACATTTATTCTTTATGTTTACTACAACACTGGTTTTATTTCTTGGCCACTATGAAAAGTGTCATAAACATGCTTCTAATCATCCATAAGGGCTCATCCAATTGTTTACTGATTTAGAATTTGTTCTCAAGTTATTACTAGTTCACAAGGTAAACCAAATAGCATGACTTTCTATCTCATCAACCCAAGCATCATTACCTTGAATCAAAGGCATGTGTAAAATGTACAATATTCATCCTCATGTGTACATTTGGTTTTTCAGGAGCTGAAAAAAAAAACCCTAACAATAAGAATTCCAACTCTATATGAATTCCTCCTTTTTCAGAAGTAGTGGTATAAAATTTGCTTTGGTGTAAAATTTGGGCATGGCCTTACCATCTCTGATGAACTTTAACAACACCCATCTTTTATGAGATTGTTACTTGAATAAAAATAATACAAATAATGTTCATAATGATAAAACCACCTTGATTGATTCATTCAAAAAAATGTTTTAAAAAAACCATTTTGTGCCAGACATTGGGTTGTAATTTTCATAATATCAGGAACTTCATCTATTTTTTTCCACCATCGTATTTCTAGCATGGTGAAGAGTACCGAGCCAGGTAAGGCCTGGTGCTGTTGAATAGGTACTTGAATATGTAATAGCTAATTAGGGGGCATAAGCAAATATAGCAACCTGTAAGAGAAACCAAATAGAGGTCTAGCTACTGTATTAGGACTGGTGTAACAAAGAATTCCAAGTTCAGTGGCTTAAAACAACACGGATTATGTTGCCTTACAGTTCTGGAGTTCAGAAGTCCTCAACTACAAATGTTGGCAGAGATTCTTTCTGGAGGCTCTGGGGGAGAATGTTTCCTTTTTCAGCCTCTAGAAGCCCCCCACATTCTTTGCTTGTGGCCCCTTCCTTCATCTTCAAAGCCAGCAAAGTAGCATCTTCAAATCTCTTCTCCCTCCCCACCCATTCCACTTTTTTCCACTGGTTACACTGTCGCCTGCCTCTTCTTCTTCCACTTTGATACTCCTGCTTCCTTGTTATAATGACCTCTTGTGTTTACATTGAGCATACCAGATAATTTAGGATAGTCTTCCTATTTGAAAAACTTTCACTTAGAGACGCCTGGGTGGCTCAGCGGTTGAGTGTCTGCCTTCGGTTCAGGGCCTGATCTTGGTCAGGGGATCCAGTCCCAAGTCAGGTTCCCTGTGAGGAGCTTGCTTCTCTCTCTGCCTGTGTCTCTGCCTCTCTGTGTGTGTCTCTCATGAAGAAATACATAAAATCTTAAAAAAAAAAAAAAAAAAAAAAAAAAAACTTTAATCTCATCTGCAAAGTCCCATTTCACCATATAGGATAACATATTTCAAGAGTCTCAGGATTAGGGTGTGGGCACTGGTCGGGGGAACTTATTCTGCTTTCCATACCTAGAGTATGATGGGCCACAGGAGAAGGATGCTTCATTTCAATCTGGGGAGACAGAAAAAGGTTTATAGAGGTTATTGTTGACCTAACTCTAGGAACATGAGCAGATAAAGAAGAATGACTTTTATTGACACAGGAAGCAACATGCGTATAAATAAGAAGACGGGAAACAGCAGATCTTGTCTGCTGACCTCAAGGAGCTTGTTAGAATTTGAATGGAACAAGAAAGATAAAATTGGGGAGCAAGCGCTGAACAATAAAAATCTGAAAAAAGCCTGTGGTGACCATTTCATGGAGTCTTGTAGGATTCACTAAGGAGTTTGGACTTTATCTTACAGGCAAGTTTAACCAATGAAGAATTTTAAGCAGCCTAAAATGCCTCAGTGTTTTCTCTTTGTACTTGGGATAAAGTGTAATATACTTAACATGGTGCCATAATGGTCCCCTTTGGAAGTCTGTTAAAGCCTATAAACCCCTTCTCAGAATAATATCTTTTAAGATTGTATTTATTTATTTGAGAGACAGTGACAGAGACAGAGATAACAAGCAGGGGAGGGGCAGAGAGAGTGAGAGGCAGATTCCCCGCTGATCAGGGAGCCTGCTGCAGGCTCCATCCCAGGACCCCAGGATCATCACCTAAGCCCAAGGAAGACACTTAACCAGCCACCCAGCTGCCTCTCAGAATAATATTTTTAATACAAAAAGTACATACAATTATAAGGAAAATGAATTTTGTTGAAATAAAAAGTCCTACCCATCAGTCCCTTGGGATTCTATGGATCCCAAGTAACAAATCACTCAACAACCTGTCTCTTTCTCTCCCTTCTTCTATCTTGAACTCAAAACTCCCAAATCAAGGGCCTTTTCTCTGCTCCATTAAAATGCGAGTTTCCTCCTACCTTAGTCCTTGCCATTTTTAGTGTTTTCCTTCTCCCTAGTCCCTTCTCCCTCTCTCTGGATAACTCTTACTTGGTTTAAAATGTACACTTTATTAGGAGAATTCATATGATCCTTAAACTAGAGTAAATCTTCCATTACAATACAATATCATTTAGTAATTTTCCTCTACACTCTATACATACTCTATATTCTATAGTTATTTATGTGATTATTTACATAATGCATCTTTCACTAATCAGTCAATAATTTCCGTGAGTGCAGGAGCTATTATCTCTATTCCCAATGTCTAGCTCAGTGGCTGACATATAGTAGACACTGCATTTATTTATTTATTTATTATTTATGCTGAATTTTTTTACAGATGTATTTATTTTTTTGAGAGAGCATGCACATCTGTGCATGCAAGTCAGGGGAGACAGAAGGAGAGGATCTTCAAGCAGACTCTGTGCTGAGCACCGAGCCTAATATGGGCTCCATCCCACGACCCATGAGATCATGACCTGAGCCAAAACCAAGAGTCAGACTTCCAACTGACTGAGCCACCCAGGTGACACAACACTGAATTTTTAAATATATATACTTTTTTTAAAGTTTTATATTTACAGAAAAAATTGTGAAGATAGAGTTACCATACACCCAATAGCCAGTTTCTCCTATTATTAATATCTTACATTTGTATGGTTTATTTGTCACAATAAATGAATAAATATTGATACATTATTATTAACTAAAGCCCATACTTTATTCAGATTTTCCATTTTTATCTAACGCTGTTTTTCTGTTCCAGGATCCCATCCAGTATATCACATTACATTTAGTCATCATGTCTCCTTAGTCTCCTCTTGGCTGTGGCTACTTCTCAGACTTGCCTTATAATGGATAACCTTGAAAGTTTTGAGGAGTGCTGGTCAAAAACTTTGTATAATATCCCTCATTGGGATTTGTCTGATGTTTTTCAATGACTAAACTGGGATTATGAATTTGGGGGAGGAAGACCATAAAAGTAAAGTGTCACATCATTTCAAGAGTGCATACATGATTTATCATTACTGGTATTAACCTTGATCACCTGGCTAAGGTGGTGTTTGTACATTTCTCCACCATAAAGTTATTCTTTCTCACCTTTGCATACTGTATTTTTAGAAGGAAATCAGAATGTATAGCCCACACATAAGGAATAGGGATTTGTGTTCTACCTCCTTGAAGTTTCAGTATCTACACAAATCATATGCTTACACCAAGCATAAGAAGCTTGTCTATTCTCATCTGTTTTTAAAAATTTATTCAATCATTTATATCAGTATTTTTTATATCTAGTATTAATTCATGGTTATTTATTTTATACTATGTGTTATAATCCAATACTACTTTTTTTTATCTGTTTGTTCAAATTGTTTCAGCTTTGGTCATTAAGAGCTTTGTTTAATTGGTTCCTGTGTCCCTCTTTACTTTCTGGCATGAGAAATTCCTTAAAGTTCATTGAGTCTATTTCTTGCCCTAGCCCTAGAATTGGCTATTTACCAGGGAGCCCTGTTTCCTTTTATAAGAGAATCAAGTTAGAAACCAAGATTTGGGCACTAGATATGCTCATTGCTACCAGGGGATCTCAGCTGACAGAGCAAGAAAGTATATTTGTTTATTAATCCATTTTTATACCTATCTCTATAACTATTTCTAAATGTTGCCATATGTACCTATATGGAGTTAAACATGAGTTCACAGTCGTATCTTCAACTCTGATCCATTACCATACAGTCATTCCAGCCTCTCCATACCCTTGCTCTCTGTAACTTCCCACTGCAACACTGAGAAACCCAGCTTACTCCATCTGCCAACCATTTGCTTAGCTGTTCAATTCCATCATACAGATAGAGTGGTTTCAGAATTGTTAATCTATACAGCCATGGGAAACAACTTCATTAACTAGGTTATTGTGTTTATATATATTTCCTTTCACCTTTAATCTTACAGATTCCAATAATTTCCAAAATGATTGTCAGCACCTACTTCAGTGAGATTGTTTCATATATTTGTAATACAGTTAGATTCTTTTTTTAAGATTTTTAAATTTAGTTCTTTGATGGGGGAGGGGGAGGAGCAGAGGGAGAGGGACAAGCAGACTTTGCATTGAGCACAGAGCCTGATGCACGGCTCCATCCCATGACCCTGAGATCATAACCTGAGCTGAAATCATGATTTGGACACTCAACTGATTGAGCTGCCCCGGCACCCTTGTAATACAGATTCCTTTGCCACAGTTCACATTCTCCCTGGGATTTCCCTGGCCTTCTAAATGATTTTTAAATTTCCATCCATTAATAGTCACTCACCATAAAGTTTTATGGGTTTTGACAAACGCATAGTATAATGTGTCTACCAGTATGTTATTATACAAAATAGCTTCACCATCCTAAAATATTTTCTGTGCTTTGCCCATCACTCTTCCTTCTTCCCAAATTTGAATTCCCAACAAACACTATTTATCATCTCTATAGTTTTGCCTTTTCTAGAATGTCATATAAATGAAATCATTTAATACATAACCTTCTTAGAGTAACTTTTTTTTTTTCACTTAGCAAATACATCTAAGATTCATCCATGTCTTTGCAAGGTTTGAAAATTCATTCCTTTTTATCTGTGAATAGTATTCCATTGTATGGATATACCACAGTTTGTTTATCCATTCACCTGTTGAGGGACATCTTGGTTTCTTCCAATTTTTGCTAATTGTGAATAAAGCTGCCATAACATTCTGGTATAGGTTTCTATGTTGACATAAATTCCAAATTTCAAATTAGGATAAATACCCAATTGCATAATTTCTGGGTTGTGTGGTAAGACTATATTTAGCTTTGTAAGAAACTGCTAAACTGTCTTCCGAAGTGTCTGTGCTTCTGTTCATTTATCAATGAATTATGAAGTCAATCTGGTGGCAGTGTGCAGATGTTAATAGGATTAAAAGCTAAAGGTTAAATTTAGTTAAGAGTCTGCTGTAATGGCTGGCCAGAGATAATGAACACCTGGGAAAAAAAGCAGCTGAGAGGATAGAGGGCAGTGTCATGCCTTGGAGAGTCCACATAAACGTGGCCACTAACTAGGTATGGGATATTGATGGTATATGGTAGCTCCCTGGTGTCTAGTTCAGGTAACTTAAATGGAATAGAAAAGGGGAGCACTTTGGGAGGACTGGAGATTTGGGAACATTGTGATTACATGAGTCTGGAGTGTTCATGGGACTTACCAGGGGAAAGGTCTAGGAGGCAGTTGTACACTTAAGTCCTAAGCTCAGAAATAAAACCTCTTTATCAGGATAGAAATAAATAATTTTTTTCACAGTTGTAAAGAGGCCTATAGTAAATTCTAACTTAGTAAACTGTCAACTTTGGTTTAAGAACCATCATTTCCATTAAATTTAAATTTTTGTATGCAATGTATTTGGTAAGTGACAGTGGTTTCAAAATGAAGATAGATATCTACATCACCATCCTTGTATGCCTGGTTGCTAAATTATTCTACCTGCCAGCCTGGATAATTCAACCTCTATTTATCAACTATGTTCTGAATATTCCCTTTGATTACCAATATTTTGTGTTTTAGAACCAAGAAAGAGTTTGGAGACCATCTAGTTCAACCACTTATTCTTGAATATGAACTTAATTGTGTATGTAGTTTAGCCTAATCAATTTAATTACTATCATTTTACTATGCTTCCTTGCTTCTTATTCTTAAAAAGTATCTAGGTTATTTTAAAGCAAAACCAACATTTATTGTAATTCACAGGAATAAGTTGTTCTAAACCCTAGGCTGAAGGTAATGTTGCATTTATTTATTTTTCTATCTAATAAAGTCCAATTCCAATTCTCTGCCCACCAAAATTGGCAGTTCAGGTCCAATGTTTTTGAAGACTCTGTCTCTGGGGCATATTAGGTCCTAGAAAATGGGAGTAAGACTAAGTTTCAGATTTTGGATATTATTGCTGCCATCGTGCTTTGCAGATGCTCTTGAGGGCTGGGAAAAGATGACAGCTCTTCAGTGGCTCTAGTCCTTTGTAGTAAGCTTAGTTACTAGAAACTGTTATTAAGGCAGAGAAGTTAGTTCACAGGACTCACAGGCTCCGGCCTCTTCTGCATCTGGACATCTCAGACAAGTGTCCTCCAAAAGGCTCTCTACCACTCTCTCTCTTGTTTCCTTTCCATTCCTCGGAGATCCAACTCTACTGAAGTTAAATCATTCCCTTCTTTACCTTCAAAGTACAAATATTTCCCTTTGCCCCTCCAGACAATCTACCTTAATTATCTGGATAAATGTAGATCAGGAATTCTAATTTCTCTTGACCAGAACTTGAAAGCAAAAAGTAGAGCTGGCCAGGTGTAAGACTGACAAGTTAAGGACCATATACCCTGTCTATAGGGTGTAGCACTATCCAACCATATCAAGTCTTTTGATTCAACAAGAGAAGCCAAAGAGACACTCTTTTAGGTGAATTCTCACAAATTTCAAGTTAGTGACTATTTTTTTAAATTCTTTAAGATTTTATTTATTCATGAGAGACACACAGAGGCAGTGACATAGGCAGAGGAAGAAGCAGGCTCCCTTGGGGAGCCTGATGCAAGACTCCATCTCAGGGCCCCAGGATCATGACCTGAGCCAGAGGCAGACCCTCAAACACTGTGCTACCCAGACACCCCTATTTTAAAACATTTTAAAATGCCCTTCAGATCAAAACAAAAAATCCTGTAATTGATAGGCAACCATTTTGAAACTTTTCACATAGATCTTCTAAATGGACATGTATGTTAAAGAAACAGATTCTTTCTGGAAAATTCTACCTTCTATTCCTCGAATTAAAAAAAAAAAAAAAAAAGGATAATTACTCCTAACTGGAGTTAAGGGAAATTCACCATACCTCAGGAATAACATTGGGTGAGGAGGTGCAAAAAATAAGTTTTATTTTTTTCTAATGAGTTTTCAACAGAAGGATTCATTTGAAAGTTAAATTTTCAACTTTGTTACATACATTTTACAATCCTTCACATACATGACCTAATTTGGACATGTGAATGATAAATATCTGTGTTAGAATATAAGGCATTTGGGTTAGTGCTGAATCTTCGTTTCCTCTTCTATTGATTTTTCCCAGTGATTTGCTTAGTGAGTTCAATAACTATCCCAATAATTGATGGATTAATAAAAAGAAGGAAGCATATGGTCCATTTACTATTTCCGGGTATTATAGTAAGATGATTCAATAACGCATTTCTGTTTGAAACTATACAACCCTTGATAATTGTGTGAGTGTATATGTGTGTAGACGTCTGTGTCTGTGTATGAAGATATTTGGTCATGACTATTTGTCTTGGTCTATTTGGGCTACTATAAGTAATTACATCAGACTAGGTGACTTACAGAGATTTATTTCTCATAATTTTGGAGGCTGGGAAGTCCAAGATCAAAATACTGGCAGATCCAGTGTCTGGTGAGAACCTGCTTCCTGGTCCATAGATAGCCACCTTCTCTTTGTGTCCTCACATAGTGAGAGGGAGTGAGGGAGCTCTCTAGGGCCTCTTTTAGGGGCACTAATCCCATTTATGAGGTCTCTACTCTATGACTTAATCACATCCCAAAGGTCCCACCGCCATAATGCTATCCTTGGTGGTTAGGATTTCAACATATGAATTAGAGGTGGGCACACAAACATTTAGCCCAAAGCACTATTGAACCATTTTGTGAAAATCATTTGGAGGCGCAGGCATAAATTCAATCATAGAACTCTTACAGCAGAGAGGTCTCTGCAGAATGAAGGTGCCTTTATCATGGAAGTAAGAAAGAATAATGGGGCCCTTCCTTCCGGTTTCAGTTTAGGAAGGCCTGGCTTCTTACTTATTGAAATGAGTTAGTAACTCTGTATCTTAAACTTCAAAAAGTAAAAACTCACTCAAACTTACCATGATTACAAAAAGACTCACTGCAAATCACCATGCACTTTTGTCTCCTTGAAATACAAAGAGCTCCATGCTTAGTATTCAATGCAGTATGATTGTGAATGACAGCCAACCCAGAGAGGACCACCATATTTCATACTCAGAGGCCTCCTTAACTCCATGGTATGCACAGTGCATTCATTTCCTCATCATCTAATCAACTCTGTTAGCATTTTACCCTACTTCATCTCTGTGGTATTTTTCCCCAAAACCCATCATCTTATTCTAATCATGAGAAAAATATCAGAAAACTCAAACTGAAGGATATCCTACAAAATGCAAAACCAGTACTCCTCGAAACTGTCAAGGTCATGAAAACCAAGGGAAAATGGAGAAACCGCCACAGGCCAGAGGAGATTAAGAAAATATAACAACTAAATGCAATGTGGTATCTTAGATGGGATCCTGGAACAGAGAAAGGACATTTCAGAACACTTGTGAAATTCAAATAAAATCTGTAGTTTAGGTAATAATAATGTATCACTGTTTTGACAAATGTGCCATGGTCATATGAGATGTTAATATAGAGAAAAACAGGGAAAAATTATAGGAACTCGGGACACCTGGGTGGCTCAGCAGTTGAGAGTCTGTCTTCACCTCAGGGTGTGATCCGGGGGTTCCAGATGGAGTCCTGCATCAGGCTCTTTGTGGGGAGCCTGTTTCTCCCTCTGCCTACATCTGTGTCTCTCATGAATAAATAAGACCTCTTTAAAATAAAAGCTGTAAGAACTCTCTATAATATCTTTGCAATTTTTTGTAAGTCTGTAATTACTTTAAAATAAAAAACTTATTTAAAACAAAAAAAAAACTTTAAAATTGTGCTAAAGTTAACTCCCTCGATATCCTGTCTAATTTAGTTTCTTCAGTCAAGCAACTTAGTATTAGGCTTTGGACATCAAACAAAGCTCCAGGTGAATACTTTTGTTTTCCATTACCTTATGGCCCCTAGACAGACTGTCCTGAGTCAATGTGCCAGTCAGGAAGGAATCCTTTGGCTCAAGTGACAGAAATTTCAATTCAAATCAACAAATAAAAACAGGAAATTCTCACTTTATACAACTGTAAGTCTAGGGTTGTATTGGCTTTAGAAAAAAGAGAATATTGTCAGTAGTTCTTTATTCTCTTAGCTCTGCCTTCTGCCGTGTGGCTTCATTCTGAAGCCCTTTATCATGACTTTCTGCAACCCCAGGCTTATACTCTCTGGATTCAAGTTCACCAGAAAAGAAACCATGCCCTTCTTTTCAATAGTTGCAGCAAAATGAAATTCCTGCTCTTTGACTCTGATTGGATCATGTGCCCAACCACAAACAAATCATTGTAACTAGAGAATGCAATTCCTGATTGTCAGGCTTGAGCCACAAGTCCACCCCTGAACTGAGGGTGGAGTTAACTCCCCTGGAAGCTCATAAACTGACAGTTGTTTTCCAAAGGGAAAGGCAGGCATTGTGACAAGGAGCCAACTAAAAGGACAAGGATAGCAAAGAGAACAGATATCTACTTTCCTACAGTGCACTTCCCTTAAACTAGGCTGCTCCTCCAGACTTCCATCCCTGGCTCACAACCAGTGCCTTTCTATAGAGAGGGAGAGCCCTGCTTCTTCGATGCCCTTTTCATGCCTACCTGTAACTCCCTCAGCATAGAACCAGGATATACTGTGGGTTTACCTGTCCTAAAAATGCTGATAAACCTTCCTTGATTCCAGCCACATTCTCTTCCTTTGTCTACTCTTTAATTCATTGGTGATATTTGAAGTCGGTATTACAAGCAGTGATAGCCATCCCTATGGAGCTGTGGCTTCATAGCCCTACTACAAACCAACAACATGTTCCCTACTATGGGCATGGAAACTGTTATTTTTCCATTAGTGGCTCTAGTCCTTTTCTAGAAAAACTTGAATTATTCCTCAATCTCATTATCTGTCTGAGACCTGATCAAAGTAAAAAAGTCATAATTTCCCATTGTTTTGTGTCGGGAAGGCTTTGATGTTTGATGGCTTTTCATCTTAGAGTATTTTTTTCTGCCCTGAATTTTTTACTTTGGCTCACTTCAGCCCACTTGGGCCACTTGAGCAAATCATGAGCAAATCACATATAATTCACAGATACCCAGACTAAGAGTTGTGTTTTAGGAGAGGCAAGCAAAATGGGCATTTCTGTCACCTGCTGGACCATGTATAGTAGTCAATGTCTTGTGTGTGTGTATGTGTGTGTGTGTGCCTTGACCACTATCCTTTGAGCACTCACTGTTCCTTACACTCTGATGACTCCTATTAAAAGCACCTGAAACTGTCTTCCAGATGGCTCTCTTCAACCACAGGAAGATGCTTGACTCACATTTGGGGTAAGCCAAAATTACCAGGGAGTTAATGCTCTCTGGAATAGAGTCACAGTAGTTGGTAGATAAATATCACTATCTTTTGCTCCTCAGGCTCTTTCTATGAAGAAAATGCCTTAAACCTCGAGTGAAGATAGCAAACCTTCTCAGCCCTAGGTCCCAAGTAAAAGACCATTGCTAGGGGAGAGGTCTGGAATATGGAATGCATGTACAGATCCATTGCTGTTAGGGAAGGTATGGCAGCAAAACCCCTCTGCTCCTGAGAGAGGCAGAAAAATATCTTGGGCACAGGATCCTCCACCATTAAGCAGAAGCTGGCTACAAGAGTGGGGCAGAAAACCATCCCACTCAAGACCAACCAGATACAAGGCAGAACTTGGCAGCCACAAGAAGGGGAACAGGAAGCACCACCCACAAGGACAAGGTATAAAAGGCCTGATTGATTCGAGTCATGAAAAGAGAATCCTCTCCACACCTGCTGTGACACTAGCAGTGAGTGACAAGCAGAAGCAGTCAACCACATGCAAAAGCATGGACAGAGAGACTCCATCTTCAGCACAGGCAAAGGGACTGCTAAAGCTGAAGATGGAGCAAGAACACAGAGGGAAAACCCTCCAGCACACTAGGCTCTACTCTGAGTCCGAAACAAGGGCAACTAAACTCTGGAGAAATCTGAAGTCTGTGGTAAACAGAAAGTGAAAATAGCAACTATAAAACCTAAAGCCAGCTCAACTCCTGACTAGTTTGACTTAATCCCACACACTAAGGGCCTGATAAAAGAGGCAAGCAAATTTCTGGATGTAGATACTATTTAACTCCATCTCTTCCATTATGTACACAATGCATGGTAATTAATTTTTAAAAAGAAAGAAAATTAAGAGATAAAGCAGTCAATGCAACCAGATTCAGAGATGACCAAAATATTGAAACCATCAGCCAAAAATATCAAAACAATTTAAATTAATATGTTAAAGGATCTGATGGAGTAGGTGGCAACTTTCATGAGTATACAAGGAATTCCAGTAGAAAGATAGAAATTACTAAAAAATATATATACGAAATGAAATGCTACAAATAAAAAAACATAACATTGAAGGTAGAGAATTCCTTTGACAGGCTTATCAGCAGGCTGTAAGAACCAAAAATAAGTAAATTTAAGATAGAGCAATAGAAATTATCCAAAATGATACACAAAGAGAAAAAAATAATAATAATGAAGAACAGAGCATCCAAAAGCTGCGTATAACATTAAATTTCTAACATACATGAAAATGGAGTCCCAGAAAGAGGAAACAAGATGGAGCAGAAGAAATAAGTGAAGAGATGTCTTCAAATTTTCCAAAATTAATAATAAAAAACAACAAGTCATAGATCTAAGATTCCCAGAGAATCTCAAGCAGAGTGAACACCAATAAACATACAGATATTCACACCACTAATCAAACTGCTATAAACCAAAGAACCAGAGAGAAAATTTTGCAGGCAGCAAAAGCAAAAAGAAACATTATGTACAGAAGAACAAACAATTATAAGAAACCACTTATCATTAAAATTTAAAAAAAAAAAAAAAAAAGAAACCACTTATCAGAAACTTTGCAAGTTAGAGGACAATGAACCAAGTGCTACAAGAAAAAAAATTATTGATCACTGAAAATACCTTTCAACAATGAGAGTGGGCTGAAGGTATTTTTTCAAATAAGCAAAGGCTGAAAGAATTCACTGTTCACATATCTGTAAAAAAGAAATGTTACAGAGAATTCTTTGCATGCAAGGAAAATGATACCAGATGGAAATTTAGATCTACAGAAAATGAGAGAGAAGAAAATCGTAAGTGATAAAAATGAGGGTATATGTAAAAATATTTTTCTTAATATTCATATTTTAAAAGATAATAGATTAAGACAAGAATGAGCTAACTTTTTTCATTAAAAACCAGTATTTTAGGCTTTTATACCATATAGGTTTTCTGTTGCATAATCTACCTTCTGGTTGTTATTGTTTGCATAACCCATTACAAATATAAAAACCATTCTTAGCTCACAGACTGTATAACAACAGGCCCTGGGCAAGATTTGTACTGCAAAGTTTAGTTGCCTTTTTTTGTACTCAGATCAGTATGCAGATCATACTTTGCTGCCCCCCTGATCTGAAGCAAAATAGTTAACTACAGTGGTTTATTCGTAGAATGTAAGGGAACAATAATATGGGAGGCCAGATGGAAAGAAAAATGAGAAAGGGGTTGATAGATTTCAAGATTCTTATACTTTAGGAGCAGTTGTATAATGATCAAAGGTAGACTGAGATAAGGTGAAGGTGTATATTGAAAACCCCAAAGCAATCACTAGGAAAATTAAAAAGTGGACACAAGATGGAACTATGAAAGAATAAGGGAAAAAGAACAAAGAACAGATAAGATAAATAAGTGAAAAGATGGTAAATGTAACTCCAACTATATCTATATGTATATTTAATAATTACATGAAATATGAATTGTCTAAAGGATCCTATGAAAAGGCAGATCATTAGATTGAATTAAAAAGCAATATCTGGCTATGAACTATATGCTACACAAGAAACGCACTTTAAACATAGAAACATAGGTAAGCTAAAAGTATAGTGATAAAAAAGGTATACTATGCAACTCTAATTTTTTAAAAACATTGAAGTGGCTGCGTTCATATCAGACAAGTAAATTTTAGAACAAGTAATACTGTCAAGGATCAGAGACATTACATTATGATGAAGGGGTCAAGAAACATAATACCACTAAATGTTTATGTGTATATCAGCAAAGAGTCAAAATACATGAAGCAATAACTGACAGAGTTGAAAGAAAAATAAGCAAATAAATCCACAGTAATAATAACACTCCTCTCTCAGTAACCAATAGAACAAAGAGATAGAAAAATCAATAAATATATGGAACAACGGTGTCAATCAGCTCAACATGACTGCCATTTATAGGACCCTCTGTCTAATAACAGCAGTATACACATTCGTTTCGAGCGCACATGGAGCATTCATCGGGGCAGACTATAAAATCTCAAAAAAAAAAAGGAAAGATTTAAAATTATACAAAGTATATTCTCTGACCACAACAGAATTTAACTAGAAATCAGTAACAGAAAGCTATCTGGATATCCCTAAATACTTGGAAATCTACAGAACTCCTTCTACACAATTCCTAGGTCAAAGAAAAGGACACAGAGAACATTAGAAAATATTTTGAATTGAATGAAAATTAAACTAAAACATATCAAAATTTGTGGGAGACCCAATATAACAAATATTTTTTTGAGTTGACACCAGGATCTAAGCTCTGTTTCAGATAGAGGCAATATCCCAGTCCAGTAAAACTTCAGGGAGGAAGCAATAATTTTGTCAGAAGCTGCTGGTCATGTCAAGCCAGATGAGAGCGGAAAGTTAGCCAGTGGCTTTGGGAACATGGAGGCCAGCGGTGACCTGCATGGGAGCAGTTTGTGCAGAGCAGAGGGGACAAACACCTGACTGAAGGAAATGGGCTAAGAGGAATCAGCTGAGCTGAGTGCTAGTGCAAGGTGTTTTTCCAGAGAAAGGATGGTAGTCAGAAGTGGAGTAGAGTAAGAAGGCTTTTTTGTTGGTTTGGTTGTTGTTGTCTTTTTTAAATTTGTTCTAAAAATATTTTATTTCTTTATTTGAGAGAGAGAGCATGAGCAAGAGGTAGGGACAGAGGGAGAGGAAGAAGCAGACTCCTCGCTGAGAGGGGAGCCAGACATGGGGCTTGATTCCAGGGCCCTGGGATCAAGACCTGAGCCAAAGGCAGCCACTTAACAGGCACCCTGTTGTTTTATCTTTTAAAAGGGAAGACCTAACACCATGCTGGCCTTCTAATGGGCATGACCTAACAGGCAGCTAATAATTGACGATATAGGGGAGAGAGGGAAGACACGCCGGCCTGACGTCCTCCTCCAGGAGACAGGGGAAAGCTGTCACACAAAATATTCAGGAAAATATTAGCCCAGAACTCACAGGCCTACAGTGAGGAGTAAAAGAAATCATGCCTGAAGAGTAGTTATTTCCAACTTGTAGAAAATGCTCAAAAATGTTAGCCATTACTACTACTGCTTAACGTTATTGTTGTTGTTGACTTTCCTAGGCCTCATTTTCCTCATTTGTAAAAAGAAGCTGGCATGCATTTCTAAAGCATTCTCCAATTCTGACAGGCTGTGAGATGAGATGACTCAGGAAGCTGTCCATGATGTCTGAAGAGGACCTAGTCTGTGTGCCAACATCACCCGGGGTCACTGGACAATATTTAAAATGACACCTATACACAGCTGAAATATACTCGGCCGTCTGTGAAACCTTAATGCTGTGCATAAGGAAGAATTATGATGCCACTGGGCCTGTGGCTGCAGTAGGAAAACAGTGCAGGAAACATCCTCCTAACACCTGAGTCTCTAAGACTCTCCAAAAGCAATTGAGTCGTGCAGCTCCCATTGTAGACTGGGTTGCTATGTAAACTGGGCTCCATAAGGCATTTAAAGACTTAGCACAAGTGGCTTGAGGTTTAATCTTTTAATTCCATTGCTCCATAAGTTCCTTGTGGGTTCAGTGAACAAGGAATTTCGACATAATATTAGAAACCCATTTTCAGGAAAGGGCTTAGGCCTGGAAAAAATGTGCTGCATTTTAGTACACAAAAGACACCACAGACTAATCTCTAGATTTACTCAGTCTACGGGTAATTCTCGAGCAGGAATCCTGCTGAAAAGACTCATCACTTTGCACAGTAAATTGTCTGCGGTGTACTTTTTCCTATATTATTCACCCTCCTCCCTCAGCACCTCCAAAGGCCTCCTTTATTAAAGGGCTTGTGTAGATGGAATATGTTCACAAACACCCCAATTTGGGTCATTTGCTCCCTGATGAAAGCCCCGATTTACTGTGAAACATTATGTGCCACTTATGGACTTGGGGACACTTGCGCTTTAGAACCATAGAAAGAGTCACGTGACCACATTATCAAATGCGGTGTGGATGCTCAAACCACTTGTCCCCAACCCAAGCCGAATAAAGGCCGAGCATTGTAATAGATGGAGAAATAGTAACAGGAAAAACAAGTCACAATTTATCCAGCCTGAAAAACCAGTGCTCGTTTACATGTATATCAGATTTAAATTTATTTTTCACGAGTCACTTGAGGGCAAGACACATTTTATATTTGAGCTTTGAGGAAGTGCTGAATTTGCTCTTCTCACTCTTTCCCTCCTCCCTGTGGGAACTTGATGAGTTATCAAGAGTTGTGATATTCCTTGACACTTTACTAAAATCATCAGATTTTTTTTTTTGGTTTTTAATATTTGGTTACATTAACTGTTTAGTAACTCTAAACAATTAGACAAAGATTCATGAAGCTGGGAAGCCACGAGTTAAGTTGCTAGGGTAGAAGAGGTTGTAGTGAGTTTGTGGCTAACACACGGTGTCCCAAATTTCTTGTTTAGACAAAGAAGGTAATTATCTGCACTTACATTTTTCTATCTGGAACATCCAGACAATGATAGTTCCTTCAAAGAAATGTTGCAAGAATTAGAAAACTGCTCTAAAATCTCTTAGTACTTCTAGACAAAAACTTCTACCACTATTATTTACATAACCTAAATATAATATTTTATTTTAATAATGGCACTGTCAAGGACTTTTCTTCTTTACCCTCTAGTTCTACACATCACAGGGTTTAAAAAAGAAAAGGGAAAAGGAAAGAAAAGAAAGAAAAAGAAAAGAAAGAATAAAAAAAGGAAAAAAAGAAGAAAAGAAAAGAACTCATCTGAGGTTGTAACCAGAGAACAAAGCACAAGAAACACATTTTTGATTTAGTAAAGCAATTTTACTATGAGTGTCATCAAGGTACAAAGGAGAGAGACAAATTGTGGCATGTTTTATCACTTCAAGGTATTTAAGCCAATTTTCACTGGTGCTTATAAAAGTTTGAAACTGAAACAGGAAAACTCTTTTAAAGTCAAGTTTTCTATTAGAACCTTTATTGTATGTATTCTTCTATGACAAGAGGGGATTTTTTCATCTCCTTTGTCCCACCTGATGCTCAGACCTGCCTGATTTGGTGACTGTGTGCCAGGGTTGCCAGATTTAACAAATAAACATACAGGACACCCAGTTAAATTAGAAAGTCAGGCAAATAAGTAATTTCTAGTATAAGTATGTCCCATGCAATATTTGGGATGTACTTAAACTACAAAATTGTTCTGATTTATGTGATATTCAGATTTAACTAATTCTTAATCTGAACTAATTATTACACAAGAAGTCCTGTTCTAGTTGGAGACTTAATGGTATTCGTTGACAATTCCTGATGAAAAATCCATAGCAAGTGTTAGATTGACCCTTAATCATTATCATCCTATTAGGACAAAAAAAAAGCCATTTGAGTCCAATGATTATACTTTCTGTTATTTAAACTACAACCCTAGAATTACTAACAAGGAAAACCTTCTCTGATTAACTGAATGAATGAGCTCTAAACAAAGAAAATCCCTCCACTCAATATAGGTACTTGTATTGATCAAAATGAGTTATTTCATTGATTCTGCAATAACATATGTCCAAATGTGAACACTACATGCCCATAATATCACTATAAATTTTTTGACAGCTTTTGGATTTCAAGAGTCAGCTTGTATAGAACAGTGGCTCTTAATCTTGGCTGTACAGAAGCATCATCTAAAGGGCTTTTTATCTTTTTAATTTTTTTAAGATTTATTTATTGTATTTTAGAAAGAGAGCAAATGGGGGATTGGGGCCATAGAGAGAGAGAGACTCCCCACTGAGCGTGAAGCTAATGTGGGGATAGATCTCACAACCCTGAGATCATGAACTGAGCCAAAATCAAGAATGGATACTAAACTGACTGAGCTATCCAGGTGCCCCAAGCAGGGCTTTTTTAAAAAGCAAAAACAAAAACAAAGGAATGGGCACCCCTCCTAGACCAATTTAATTCTAATCTTGAGGTAAAGAATAAACATCAGTATGTTTTAGGAGTTTTCTGATTTTAACAAAAAGCCAGTTTGAAAGTATTGAGTAGAGGAAAGAACCGGAGCTTTTGAGTCTTCCCAAGTTGAACTGAAACTCAGTTTAATTAGCTATGTTGAAACTCTGTATTTGTTACCTATGTTGCCTTGTGCAATTGATTAATTTCTCACAGCATGGATTCTTCCAAGTTCCTACAAAAATGGAAGTTACTATTCTAGAGTTTGTATAAAGAAGGAAGAAGGTAAGCTCCTTTCCACATCTCCACTCAACTAGACCATTCCTTCCTTCCATTCAAAAAGGCTGACATAATAATTACAATTTTTTTTCAGTGTTTGTCTTTCTTGACTTTTTTTATTGCATGCATGGAATCAGGTTCTTGATATAAAATGATTCCTTAATTGTATTATATATGTTTTCCACTTTGCTTTGTTACCTTGGCTCTTCACCTAGCCATTTCTGAAGGCTGGACATGAAGGGCTGAAGATTTTGGTACAAAATTTTATTAAAAGAAATTTAAATTGGCTTCACCACACAATCACTATTATTTCCTTATGTCTCTTGCTTTGGTAAGCAGGAGTGTGCCCTGCTTACCAAAGAGCTTCTACTTTCTCTCTTAATCTCCAATTTCCAAAATTTACAAGTTTGATTAGAAATTGATTCTAATATTTACTATTTTATTTTATAAAATAGGTAGTGTCCCTTGCTAAAATTGCTTTCTAATACAGATTTATTTAAAATTTTTAATCAATTTTGTTATCAGAATATTTTTGCAAATCTCACCATAGCCCTTGAGGTTCTGCTGATGAACAAAAGTCACATGGTTAGGGTTAGAAATCCAATTTCCAACTGTCTTAAAGATGAATGGATGTAAAAGTTGTAAACAAAGTTGATATTCAAAATACTTAGAAATAAGTTCCATAATATATACTAAAAATAATACAATTAAAAATGTAATCTCCCTTTTTTCAAATGTAACTATATGATGATGATACATTTATGGTGAAACTATTTTTAAACAAGTAACATGAGATGTACCACAAATTTTTCACCAAGTCATTCTGAGAATTTCCAAATCATTTACAGGTTTTCAAAAATGAGTGTTTTCTTTTTTCTCATTTAGTTTTCATGTTTTTGCTTTTTTGTTTGATGTGGTTGTCACTAGCTATATGGCAACGTCATCTGAGTCTTAAATTGACTTAAAAAACTTCATCAGACTCCTAGAAGGGCTTCTTCACTAAGTGAATTGCTATTAAGTCTCAGGAAAAATAATTTTTCCTAACATAACCGCTATTGTCCATGGGGCTGAGTCTCATAACCTCAAATTTTCACATTTTAAGATTGTTTTTAAAATATTTCTCCAGAAACAGTTCATGTTTCCTTGATTATTTTTGTCATTTTAATGTCTTGACTTACAAGCTCTCCAAAAACTTGTCTCATTTTGGTAGATAAAGGGTTTACAGTAACTAGGAATATAATTCCAGACAATCATGATCTGCTCATCTCAAACTCACCTTTTTTTTAAAATATTTTATTTATTTATTCATGATAGATATATAGAGAGAAAGAGAGGCAGAGACACAGGCAGAGGGAGAAGCAGGCTCCATGCCGAGAGCCCGACGCGGGACTCGATCCAGGGATTCCAGGATGGCGCCCTGGGTCAAAGGCAGGCACTAAACTGCTGAGCCACCCAGGGATCCCCTCAAACTCACTTTTTAAGAATTCCATGAACATTTCATGTCTGTGCATGCTCAATTCTTTTTCTCTTAAATGAAGTTTTTGGTTTGGAATAATTCTTGATTTGTAGGAAAGTTGCAAAGGTAGTATAATCTCACCTACCCATTACCCCGTTTCCCTCATTGTGAACATCTTAGATATAACCATGGTCCATTGGTCAAAAAAAGAAATTAACATTGGTCCAATACTATTTACTAAACTATAGTCTTTATTTGGATTTCACCAGCACAACTCAAGTCCCCTGTCACTACAAATTCCACATTCCTCCATCAAGGTTGACTATAATTACCAGTTCAGTTTGGGTGCGATATAGATATAGATATATAGATAGATATAGATATAGATATAGATATAGATATAGATATAGATATAGATATAGATATATCTGCAGAAATATGGTTTTGCTCTGGTGTTGTGTTGGATTTTTTTTTCTCACAGAAATCTTATTGTAGTGTTCAAGTTGTCTTTACCCAAAGACATGTTTTGTCCAGAAGCAAATGGGTTTTATTTGTTATCTGAGCCCAGAAGCCTTAGAGGTGAGAAGTTTCACTGCCTTTACCCTGCAACTTAAGGTTTTTCTTTCATATGAAAAAGGGTGCAGGAAAATGGGCAGTGCTTCACAGCTTGTTTTCCCAGTGGCAACCAATCACATCCTACAAATTGGTGCCCCTGAGGAAAGCACTCTTCAGCCAGTCCATCCCTTCGCTTCCCCCCTGCCCCCCTCCGTTTTTCTACTGAGCTCCTAGAGGGTGCCTGTGGGGAGGACTCTGATACTGAGTGTGAGCCCCTAATGTCTGGTTGCTTCCAGGTATTGTAAATTGATATGTTGGCCCACATTTGCTTTTAGGAATTTATAAAAATCATAACCATTTTTTTCTTATTCACTTCTTTGGTGGCTACCTCCTCCTCCCATGTTCTGCCAAAGGTGAAATAATTCATGTGTATTCATGTGTGCTGCCTCTGAAACCTCAGCCCTCTGATAGCTTCAAGAAAAGTTATGATTGACTAAATTGACCTTTTTAGGCTTTTATTCATTGTTTGAATAGAAGTGAAATTTTCTTGTCACTTATACGTTTTAAATGGAAGCAACACTCGACTTCATGAATTTGGTAGAACAATCATAGACATATTAATGTTTTTAATTGTGGCTTTGAATTCTAGAATGAGACGTATCATGGCCCAAATGAATTTGTCCCAAATGGTTCAAATAAAGAGACTTTAATGGAGAACTGTTCACAGAGGTGTGGACAGGTTTAGGACAATAGGCAATTTTTTTTAAAGATTTTGTTTATTTATTTGAGAGAGAGGGAGAGAGCATGAGCAGGGGGAGGGACAGGGGAAGAAGCAGACTCCTCGGTGAGCAGGGAGCCTAAAGTGAGGCTCTCAGGACCCTGAGATCATGACCTGAGTTGAAGGCAGACGTTTAATTGACTGATCCACCCAGGTGCCCTAAGAACAGGCATTTTTCTTCAGGATTCCAGTATCCAGTTGTTTTTTTTTTTTTTTTTAAGATTTTATTTTTAAGGAATCTCCACATTCAATGTGGGGCTCGAATTCACAACCCCAAGATCAAGAGTTGCATTCTACCCTCAATGAGTCAGCCAGGCACCCTAGGATTTTAGTTTTTGTATGTGTTCCTTAATTCCTAGATGTATATGGAAACAGGGACATCATAAACCTAAAGCAAGTGAACCTGTTGTTGACCCGATGTCTTTTATTTAAAGGCAGTTGTATTAGTCAGGGTTCTTTAGAGAAAGAGAACCAATAGGATGTGTACGTATTTGGAGAGATTTGTTACAAGGAATCAGCTCACACAGTTATGAAAGCTGACAAATTCCAAGATCTGCAGGGTGAGTCTGCAGGTTGGAGTCACCTTATGGTCTTATTCCAGTCTGAGTCCAAAGGCTTGAAAACTTGGAGATCCAATAAGGTAGTTCCTATCCAAAACCTGGCAAACTTAGGACCCAGAAAGAACAATGTTTCAATTTGAGCCAGAGACAGAAAGAAAGCCAACGTCCCTGTTTGACAGTAGATAGACAGGAAGACTTCTCTCTGGCTCGGGGTCAGCTTCTTTATTCTATTGAGGACTTCCATTGATTGGATGGAGCCCACTCATATCTGGAAGAGCAATCCACTTTACTCAATCTACTGATTTAAAATGTTAATCTTACCCAGAAACATTCTTACAGAAACCCCCAGAAAAATGTTTGACCAAATATCTGGGCACCCTATGGACCAGTCCAGTTGAAACATAAAATTACCATCTTGACAAGGAAGAGGCCAGTTGCTTATTTCAATTCATGAGGCATTTTGTCTTTGAGAATTGTTATTCTTTCCGATCTAAGGGCTGATGGTGATATCCTATTTGGGTAACATGTGTATGTGTTCATACAGGAGTATGTGCATGTGTGTATGTGTGTGTGTGTGTAATACATAACATATATACACACACACATAGCTACTTTTTTTAAATAGGAAACACAAGATCTCTGGATCAGAGAACAAACCATTTATTATTCACTGAGCATCTTAGTCATGAGTTTCAATCCCCATTGAGCAATTCAATGAAACCTGAGGTCACCCTGCACATGCAATGGAATTTCATCACAGGAGAGGAACCCTCAAATTATAGAACTTGGGACTTTTATAAGTTGCACACACATTTGTTCATCTTCCCCTCCAGAGAGGGAGAGAGACCTTTACTCTGGAATGTAAACAAATCTTCTCTGGAAAGGAGAGAGAAAGGTCTCTACCTTCTCTTCACTGTCCAGAAGTGTAAAAAAAAAAAAAAAAAAAATGGTGCCAGTGGAGGTAAGTCTATAATTTCTCCAGAGCAATAAATTATCTGTAACTTCCAACGCATGTTTGCCTTTTAAACTTTAAATGCAATGATCTTCCCTGACTTCTTCAGAGTGGTTATTAATTACTAAGATTTCAGTTCAGTCAGGCAAAATAACCATCTGTAAGGTGCTACAGATCATTATAAAAATCATAAATATAAATATTTTGTTTCTTCAGTTGATTTTCCTAATCCTTTTCCCCATTGATGAGCAACAAATGTAGATGGCCTTAAAAGTTCATCTGCTTTCTTTTAATAGTTTAGCTGAGAGCCGGCTTAGCTGGACTAAGCCAGTCCGTACAGGGATAGCAGAGCCTTCAGTTGCTGTCAACATTCTTGGTAAACAAGGCCATTCCCAGGGTCCAGTATATATACTTCCTAGAGATTTTCTTGTACCTAGACGTCCTTTGATAGATATATTTATTGCGACTTAGAAAAATGAGATGTTCCCAACCCTTCCTAGGCTAACCTACAAAGAAGTACTATGGTGTGGGCACAGGGACTCATTTTTGCTCTTGGAGAGTTCTCTGACTGCCAGCCAAGGCAGGCCCCTCTCTGCTGGGATCTTGTCCATGGTGGATATACAATATTTATGCCAGGAAAGTTCTGGGGAATAATTAAGAGGTCAGGGTTACATGCTTTTTGCTACTTCTTTGGGTTTTTTTTTTTCCCCCAAGAAAACGATTTTATATCTGCTCTGTGCTTTGCTAGTTGTATATAACCAAGACCACTCTGCATGACAGTAAACAGTGCAGATCTGCATATTCTGAAAGTCAAAGTAAGGGGGTTTTTTCTTTGTTTTTCCAAAAACCTTTTCCTGGGAGGCAGTTTCCTTGTGATCAGTGAGCCCAAATTCTTCCTCTTCAGGCTGAAACTGCCTCATTCAGCTCATCCTAAATGGAAGTAATGAAATACTGTTCCTTCTGATATTCTCATTGAAGTACCATGTCATTTAGCTTTCATCAGTTTCTTGAAGGTTCTGTGAGTGAGAGTTCATCCTTTTGATTATCTAGTTTTGTGGGGTATGATTTTTTTTAGTATAAAGCTTTTCTTCTTTATGATTACAATTAATGCCTATCTAAATGTGCTGGAGATGACTGAAACACACATCCCTGCATTATATCTCAGACCTCACATTCTTCTAACAGAAACTATATTTAAAATGCTAATGTGCTTACCAAGCAGGTGGTGTTCAGTAGCACTACAAAGAAGTATCATGAGAATCATGTCTGCCCGGTAGAAAAGTGGAAGGTCCATTTTTCGTCTTATATCCCAAACTGGAAGCTATTTTTTTCTGTGAAAGGGGAAGGGTTTATACAATTTTTCCAAAGTGGCATCCACAGGAAAGGAACTAACTTAAGTTTAGAGCACCGAAGCGACTTGCCCAAGACCACAGAAAGCTCAGTGCACAGAATAGATGTTGCCAAAGACGGGATTTCTCAAACAGAAAGAGAGGCTAGACCTGGGTCCCACGAGCATATGTACAGACATATTTTCAGTATATCTGAGGAAAGTATAGCCTTTATAACAATAAGCTTCAGCTTCAGGAAGTGCATGGAATAAAATTCCTCTTGATCCTTAACACCTAATACAGTGGCTGGGATGTGGTAGGTACCTAACAAATGCCACCTGAATAAATAAATAAATGAATGACTAAACCTTAACATATGGCTGAAGGGTAGCCAGGTAGTATTGACTTTTTAAGAGAGATTATTCCAAATTCCTTACTTCTCTCAGGCTACGTTTGATAGCCTCATTCCTGATGATGTGGTGAGCTTCCTATTCACCTACTCTTCCAGGAAGAACCATCCCATCCTGAATCCCTCATTAATAACCCAGGATCAAAGGTAGAAAGATCTTGGGTTGATAGTATTGTTGTAGGAAAGCCACAGAGAATACTGGAGAACCAACTGGTTGGGGTGAGTTAGCAGAGCTAAGTGATTCATGAGTAAGGCTGGAGGAATATTTTGGGCGCTGGCTAACCCTCTTCTGCTATGGTTGAGCCATGCTGAGATTAAAATGTTGGCCTTGGCAGCAGTGAGTAAGGCACCCTCCCAGAAGGAGTAGTTATACTTGCTTGGTGAGAGAATAGGCCACTGAGTAATGAATATCTGGCTAAAGTGACATAACAACCACCCCGGGGAGCCAGTTCTGCCCTCTGCCACCAACACCCGTGCTCTGTGTATATTTGTAGTTGGGACATGACTGTTACTATCATTCCCATTGAGTTGCAAGCTATACCACTCTTGAGTACCTCTCTCTAGTTTAAGATTTTTATTTATTGCCAGCTAGGTGCCAGACACTGTTCTAGGCTGTTTCTAAGGTATTTACAATCTCGCATAGCAGAATAAATAGGTAAGATAATATCAGTTAATGACAAATCCCATGAAGAAAATTTAGAAAGGATAGAGAATAACAAGAGGAATAACAATAAGGAATAAAATTAAATAAAGTGATTAGAGAAGCATCCTTAAGCTGGTGACATTAGGACTCAGATCTGAATGGTGAGAAGGATACATCCTTGAAAACACATCTCAGGTGAGAGAAAAGCTAGTGCAAGGGTCCGAAATGGAAACAGTCTTCTAAAGTGCCTCTGACTGCACTCCCCTTCCCCTACATATACCCAGCACTGCTGTCCCAGGCCAAAGCTCATCAGTGCTCCACTTCTTTCCTGGATTCTTTTCCCATCAACCCCATCACAGAATCTCACCTACAGACTAAGTTTTCCAACCGGGAAGTAGAAGAGTTTCCCCCTGTTAGGAGCACAGAAGTGTGCACATCAGTCATTGCCTCTGAGCATGACCCTTCTGTAAACACATAGTGAGGGCCTCGTACTTCCTGGATGCCATAAACTAAGCTCAATGCTGTTCATTCTGTATCTCACTGGAGTCTCACAGTCTCACAATCCAGTGAAATTGTTTCTATTGTCAATTCCTTTTACAGATAAGGAAGTAGAGAACAAAAAGATTAAATAATGTCAAGATCTCAGAAGAGTAAGTGGCTGGGGCTGACAAGGAAAGCCATGAAAGCTGATTCCAGAGTCTGTTCTCTTAACTGCTACATAATTGTCTCATGAGTGAAGCCTCGGAAAAAGTTCCTTCGATGCTCCACTTCTTCCATAGGGACGCAGGTTGTCTTTCAGTGTGCTATCCATTTCCCCTAATTCTAGATCATCCAAATCATGTCTTGGAAGTTGGGTTTTTCACTAGGACATAACCTTATTCATATCTAGAAGGATGTTGTGCCATGACCATAGTCTCTCAGGTTCAAATCCATCCTTCTGCATTCCGCTCTGGGATGCTGGCATTCTGATTCTGAAAAACGCATTCCCCTAGCAACTTTGCCACCTGGTTCTGGCAACAGGAGGCACTGAGCAGTGGATCTCAACCATCTCTCTGCATCAAAATACCCTGGGGACATTTGCAAACTAAAAATGACTGGGCCCATGCCTAACGAGTTTTCAAGTGGTCTGGGGTGCCAAGATATCACCTTTTAACACCTCCTGCAGGTCATTCTAACACACCCACAGGTGTCAGAGCCACTGCACCAGAGGGAGATCAGAAAGCAGAAGGGGAAGAGGGACTTCCTTCTTTCCAATTGTTTGATGTTGCTGACACCATGGCCCCAACACTGGCACTTGGCCTCAGCAGCATCACTGGTTTCAGTTTCCAGCCATTGTAGAAGGTAGATGTATATCTACCCATTGGAGATGAGGCATCCTCTGTCAGGAGGGGCAGCCCAGCTGTGGCACAGCATCCAGTTACTCCGGAGCTCTCATGGTTCCAGCTGGAGTTCTGTGTCCAGTGTTTTCACCTTTAACACTCTTTTAACAGATCACCTCCTCGGAGAGGAAATACTGAATACTACACCTAAGCTCTAGGGTTATAAAATCCCCTCTGCCTCACTTTTACAGCATTTAAGCCACTGGTTTCTCCAACAGCGGTAGATGTCACCTACCACAAGGAGCATGTCCACCCGGGTTGTCTCCACATGGATTCTTTTGGAGAAAATAGTCCCTTCCTCATTCCACTGGGACTAGAAATTACTAAGAATCAATAGGACAGATAATGAACAAGAGTGTTGATCCAGATTGGGGAAAGATTGCTGAGAGTTTGGATGGTTAGGGAAGGCTTCATGGAATAGAGACTTTAGCTGGGTCTTGTAGGGGGAATTGGCATTGATAGGACGGGGAAGGTCACTTCAGGCCATGGGAAATGGGAGTAGAGGGGTTTGGAACAAGGCAGAATGAAGAATGTTGTCTTCTGAAGAGAATCAGAAGATCAGTCTCACAGTAGGTGTGAGGCTAGGAAGCGAAGGATAGGGAGTACAGGGTGGGAAAGGTTGAGAGTGTACAGCTCAAAAAGAATTCCAAATTTCAAGCTAAAAGGTCAGACTTTATTAGCATATGAAATGTTCAAGTGACTTCCCAGCTAAACCAATTCCTTTAGCAAAACAACAGGATATGGTTAATGTAATTAGGGGGAAAAAATTCAAACATCTTAGCATAGCCCACAAGATCCTACATGATCTGCCTACCTCCCCAGTCCCATCTCTCCCCAGGGAAGGCTGTCAACGGAGAGCCTTCTTCCACAGAACTCTCACTAGATGGGAGACAAATCCTTTCCTGACGGGTGATCAGATGAGTATTGCATCTGGATTGGGTATCACAGTGTCCACCATGCACATCAACTTCTGGTTAGTGTTTACCTGGGACTGTGGGAAAAAGAGATACAGATGTGTGAAACATTAGTTGGATTTAAAAAGAAGGAAGGAAGGAAGGAAGGAAGGAAGGAAGGAAGGAAGGAAGGAAAGAAAGAAGGAAGGAAGGAAGGAAGGAAAAAGAAAGAGAAAGAAAGAAAGAAAGAAAGAAAGAAAGAAAGAAAGAAAGAAAGAAAGAAAGAAAGAAAAAGAAAGAAGACTAGAAAGTGATGTGAGGCAAATACAGCAAACTGTTAACATCTTTTAAGATTTACTGATTGATTCTTTGGTGTCCCTTATATTATTTTCCCTACTTTTCAATATGCTTGGATACTTGGAATATTTTATAATGTAAACACTTCAGCATTCAGTCAAACACATTTGATCCTATATCTAAGTAGAAACTATTAGTGAATAAACCAAAAGATTCACCCTTATAATCAATATCACAGCTATTTATAAGAAATAAATATTCTTCCCATTTTAACTTTTTCTTTAATGGATATATCCAAAAATCACAACAGCTATTTCTAACTTTGAGTTCCATGCAACTGATACCTCTTTCCCCACAAATGTGCTGTGTTCCCCTAGATGGCCTGGAGAGAGAAAGGCTGTTGTTACAGGTTGAGTGTTTGTGCTCCCTCACGATTCATATGTTGAAGCACTAATCCCCCCCCCGTGAGAGACCTTTGAGAGGTAAGTAGGCTTAATGAGGTCATGATGGTGGGGACACTATGATGGGATTAGTGCCCTCATAAGAAGAGAAAGACAGAGAGTTCTCTCTCTTTCCATGTGAGCACAAAGAAGAGGTCATGCACACACAAGAGGAGGAAGCCATCTGCCAGCCAGGAAGCACATGCTCCCCAAGAACTGATCTGCTGGAGCCTTGATCTAGAGATCCCCAGTCTCTGGAACCATGAGAAATAAGTATCTGTTGTTTCAGCCACCAGGTCTATAGGATTTTGTTATAGCACCGCAAGGCGACTAAGAGAGGGGTGTTGAGGTACAGTGGGAGAGAGGGAATGCTCCATTCTTTCCCTCTCTTTTAGATGCACCCTGGGGCTTCTGCTCTTTGAAATTAAAAACATCCTCCCTCCTCCCTACCATCAGCCTCCTGAGTTCTTGTTCTCTTTTGCTTTTCTCTCTTTCCCCTTCCCTGAGGAGACCCCTTTTTTCTTCTTATCCTGTACAAAATTGTGGGGTGAGCACCTATGTTAAGGATTGAGAGGTAAGAAACATTTTAATATTTATGTTCTCCCCAATCTCCAGAACTGCCAGAAACACTGACTTTTGTTTTCTCAGCTCACTCTTTTGTATTAGTAACCAATATTTTTTGTCATCTTTCTTTGCCAGTTCATAAATTACACGGTAGATACATTGAGTCCTGTTATATCGTGCTTACTTGGGAGTTTCTTTGGTAACCACAAAATTATCCTGGAGAATAACGTGTAGTTTTTAAAATGGGCTGTAAAAGTCTGGTAAAACAAGTTGTCCTCAAATGGGAGTTAAAGTCTCAGTATTAGGAAAGTGTAATATTTGGCCCTTGGAGATGCCACCAAGTATTTCATCGGCTGATTCTCATTCATCATTGTCAGCTATTTATTGAACACCCAGAGTTCATAATATTGTACAATAGAGCCTAGCACGGATCTTAAGTAAAAGACAATAAATCCTGACAGCTTTTAAAGAGTGACTTACAAGCTGCAATCTCTCAGGGAAAGGCAAAATCCTAAAATATCTTTCTTTCCAAATAGGTCCACGGCGACTGTCCCAAATATCATATGATTAATTTATAAGGATGCCACTTTTTAAGTCAAGTGAGATCTCATAAATTCTACCTAATTTTAGGTGTAGTATGTGTGTTTGGAGAGGGTGGGGAACACTGTGAGAAAGAACGAAAAAAATCTATTGGAAAAGAAAAACTCAATTAGCACAGTTGAGAATAAATTAAATTCCACGTTTACTTTTAAAAGGTTATTAAACTCTCATTTAAGACTAGTTAGAAATTGGTTAATTTGGCCAGCAGTTAAAACTTTAAAGCCTAAGCCATTTTATTTAAGAAATCTATGTAACATGGGGGGTGGGAACAATGCCCAGTGTTTAAATATTTCCCAACTAGCTTGTGTCCTGGGGGTGGGAGGGTGGAAGGGGCATAAGTAAACACTCATGATGTTCATTGGATAATTGATCATTAACGAGGCTATAAGAAGCTTTTGAATCATTAATTGGGGGATTCAGTCCTTAAATGTAAGCCTTGGCTGGGTATGGTTTTGCAGGATGGGAGATTCAGTCCATTAATGTAATCAGGGTGTGACTGCAGGATGTCTTCAAGCGTAATTGGAGGGTTGCATAGGCTGAGGGTTCTTGAGCCTTAGATGATATTGAAATCCTAAAATTCTGTATTCTTTGCATTATTTGAAACAATGCGAAATCCTAAAATAACAGCATATCAGAGGTGGGAAGAAATTTGGAGGCTGTAGAGTCCAACCTTTTTGTTTTGAAATAAAGAGACCAGGGCCAAGAATGGGAAAACTAACCCCAGGTAGCCCTGGTAATAGTGCAGTCAGGCCCGGAGACCAGCTGCTAATTCCCAGGTCTGTGTTCTTTCCAGTAATGCACAATAGGTCTGGAGGCATGTGCATGTTCAGAGCACTCCCTGGATCCAGTGTTAGCATTATCCTCCCGCTTTCTCTCCTAACTGGAACATGTATATGCACACAAGAAGAACCTACGGGAGTCCGAGGTGGTGGAGGAGGAGTAGAAGACCTAGGTCTCGTCTGGTCCCAGGAATTCAGCTAGATAGCTATTAGATCATTCTGAAGACCTGTGGGTTCAACCAGAGATCTAGGAAAAGAATAGCTGCAACTCTACAGATAGAAAAGTGAGCACTTTTTGCAAGGTAGGAGGCATGGAGAAGTGAATCCGAGGTGATACATGGGAAGATAATCTCAGTGGAAGAGAGCTTCTGGCAGTGGGCTGTCAGAAAGTGACAGCGGCAGAGCACAAAATCAGAACTTTTAGCAGTCTGCTCTGGTGAGGGTGTGCAGGCCGAGAAAAATCAAGGCCATCCCACCTAAAGTTTAGCATTAACACAAGTACAGCCATCTTAGGCCCCTGTGAATAAGAGCTGAACTTTACGGGAAAAACTGCAGAATGTCCTCAATGTCCTCGGCAGGAATCCCATATCAGAAAGACAACAGAGCCCACGCCCCGTGGTAGAAAGTCCCATATTAGAATGAGAACAGAGCTCAATGCCCTTGAAAGCCCCATATCAGAATGTAAACAGAACTTGAGAAATTCCTCCACCCCTTCTGAAGATCCCCTAGACCAGCCTATAAAAAACCCAGCTGTAAGCCACTTCGGGGTCCAAGTCCCTGCTCCGCTGTGTGGGGCACACTTGGACCCAAGCTCGAGCTTGCTAATAAACCCTCGAGCACTTGCATAAGTGTCGGCTCCTTGGTGGTTTCTCGGATTCGCAATCTTGGGCACAAGAAGGGATGCTCTGCCTGACAGGTGCTCAGGTGGTGAAGCAGGGTCAAAGTCCTAGGTGGGACAGTGTGGTCTCAGGATCCCCAGGGTCACAGGAAGACCAGGGATACCCGAGAGAGGCACAGGCCCCAGGCATCAGAGCAGGGAAACCAGCTGCAAACAGAGAGCTCAGGAGTGGGCTTTCAGCTTGAGATTGCTATAAACCAAGGACCACGGCACAGTGGTTGGGACCACTCCCCAGCAGGGGCCCAGCAAGTGGCAGAACTGGCAAGACCCCCCTCCTCCCTGGGGAGGAGCGGCATGAGAGCACAGTGCAAGAGTCGGAGTCACATGTCTGAGATAGAAATGCTTGGTCACAAGGTGGGTGAGCACGGACTGGGGCTGGGGACCAGGAAGACAGGAATGATTGTTTTTCCCAGAGGGCAAACTGAGGAGTGGGGACCGAGCTTTTGGCTCCAGGGCTGGAGATGGAGAGGCCACCATTTTCATTGTCATCCTCTAAAGCAAGGAGGAAAGCCTTCAGGGAACAAAAACCACAGAGAGCAATCTGGAGCACATTAGATAGCCTGGCCCGCTGGCAAGGGTGGTGCGGTCCTGCCCCGGCAAAGACACCTGAGAAGCAACACAACAGGCCCCTCCCCTACAAGATAGGCAAGAACATCCAGCCAAGACCAAGTCTACCAAACACTGAGAACTGCAAAACGCCAGTACTAGGGGAATATGGCATGCAGAATTCATGGGGTTCGGTTTTTGTTTTTTGTTTTCCCACAATTCTTTAGTCTTTCAACTTTAATTTTTTCTTTGCTCTTTCCTTTTTCAACCAATTTATTATTTTATCAACTCTTTTTTAAAAAAAAATCCTTTTTAATTTTCATTTTTACAATTACATTCTACCTTTTTATTGTATTTAATTTTATCTTGGATATATAGATAAGTTTTTCTTTCTTTTTTTTTAAGATTTTTTATTTGTTTATTCATGACAGAGAGAGAGAGAGGCAGAGACATAGGCAGAGGGAGAAGCAGGCTCCATGCAGGGAGCCCGACATGGGACTGGATCCCGCGTCTCCAGGATCACGCCCTGGGCTGAAGGCGGCGCTAAACTGCTGAGCCACTCAGGTGGCCCAAGTTTTTCTTTCTTTACAATCTTGGGATGCAGTTTCTTCTAACAGACCAAAATACACTCATAATCTAGTGTGTGGTTCTATTCTTTTCACCTGTCTGATCATATTCATTTTTGTTTGTTTTGTTTTTTGTTTTCTCTGTTTTGTTAAAACCTTTTTAAATTTTCATCTTTACTGTTATATTCTATCCTTTCAATGTATTTAATTTTATTTTGTGTGTGTGTGTTTTTCTTTCCTTACAATTTTGAGATGTTGTTTCTTCTAACAAACTAACCAAAATCCACTCAGGGTATAGTGTATTGCTCTGTTCTGCTCACCTTTCTGTTTATATTCCTTTTTTTTTTTTTTTTTTTGGCTTTTAATTTTCATTTTTACTATTACATTCTATCTTTTCATTGTATTTAATTTTTTTTTGTACATACAAGTTTTCTTTCATTACAATTTTGGGATCTAGTTTTCTAACAAAGGGACCAAAATACACACAGGATCCAGTGTATTGCTCCATTCTGTTCATTTATTTGATTATCTATTTTTTCTGGTTTTGGGTCTCTTCTGATTTGTTAAGTGTATATTTCTCTGTGATCATTGTTACCATTTTAGTATTTTTTTCCCTCATCCATCTATTCTTCTCTGGGTAGGATAACAAGACAAAAAAACTCACCTCAAAAAAGAGAACAAGAGTTAGTACCAACTGCCAGGAACCTAATCAATAGGTTCAAAGTGACGATTGTAAAAATACTAGCAGGGCTTGAAAAAGCAAAGCAGACACTAGAAAATCCCTTTCTGGAGAAACAAAAGAACGAAAATCTGAATAGTCAAAATCAAAAAGGCTATTAATGAGATGCAATAAAAACTGGAGGCTCTAACTGCTAGGTTAAATGAGGCAGAAGAGAGAATTAGAAGACCTAATGATGGAGGATAAAAAAGGTTGAGAAAAACAGGTACAAACAACTACTGGATTACCAGGGGAGAATTTGAGAGATAAGGCAAAACATATTAGAATAATTTGGATCCCAGAAGAAGAGGAAAGAGAGAGGGGCAGAAGGTATATTAGAACAAATTATAGCAGAGAACTTCCCTAATCTGGGGAAGGAAAGAGTCATCTAAATCCAGAAGACATCAAGAATGCCCCTCAAAATCAGTAAGAATAGGTCAACACCTCATATATAATAGTGAAACTTACAAATCTCAGAGACAAAGAGAAAATCCTGAAAGCAGCTCAGGATAAGGGTCTGTAACCTATAAGGGTAGAAACATTAGACTGGCAGCAAACCTATCCACACAGACCTGGCAGGCCAGAAAGGACTGGCATGATACATTCAGAGTGTTAAATGAGAAAAATATGCAGCTAAGAATACTTTATCCAGCTAAGATCTCATTCAAATTAGAAGGAGAGATAAAAAGCTTCCAGGACAAACAGAAACTAAAAGGATTTGTGATCACCCAACCAACCCTACAAGAAATATTAAAAGAGAATCTTTAAGCAAAGAAAGAGCCCAAAAGTAGACCAGAAAGGAACAGAGACAATACACAGAAACAGTGACTTTACACATAATATTATGGCACTAAATTCAAAGCTTTCGATAATTACTCTGAATGTAAATGGGCTAAATTCCCCAATCAAAAGACACAGGGTATCCAATTGGATAAAAAAGCAAGACCCAGGATGTCTGGATGGCTCAATGGTTGAGCATCTGCCTTTGGCTCAGGGCATGATCGTGGAGTCCCAGGATTGAGTCCCACATCAGGCTCCCTGCATGAAGCCTGTTTGTCCCTCTCCCTATGTCTTTCATGAACAAATAAATAAAACCTCAGAAAAAAAAGCAAGACCCATTGATACACTATCTGCAAGAGACTCATTTTAGACCTAAAAACACCTCCAGGTTTAAAGTAAGGGGATGGAAAACAATTAATCATGCTAATGGACATCAAAAGAATGCTGAGATTGTGATCCTTATATCAGACAAATTAGATTTTAAGCCAAAGACTGTAATAAGAGATGAGGAAGGACACTATATCAAATTAAAGTGTCTATCCAACAAGAAGATCTAACAATTGTGAATATTTATGCCCCTAACATGGGAACAGTCAGTTATATAGGCCAATTGATAACAAAGTTAAAGAAACTCATTGATAATAATATAATAATAGTAAGAGACTTTAACCCCGCTCACTACAAAGGACAGATCACCTAAGCAGAAGATCAACAAGGAAACAAGGGCTTTGAATAACACACTGGACCAGATGGACTTCACAGATATATTTAGAACATTCCATCCTAAAGCAACAGATTACAGTGCACATGGAACATTCTCCAGAATACATCACATACTGGGTCACAAATCAGGTCTCAACTGGTACGAAAAGATTGGAATCATTCCCTACATATTTTTAGACCACAATACTTTGGAACTGGAACTTAATAACAAGGAAATTTGGAAAGAACTCAAATACATGGGAGCTAAAGAGCACCCTACTAAAAATGAATGGATCACTAGGAAATTAAAGAAGAATTAAAAAATTCATGGGAACAAATGAAAATGAAAGCACAACTGTTCAAAATCTCTGGGATGCAGCAAAGGATGTCTTAAAAGGGAAGTATATAGCCAGACAAGTCTTTCTCAAAAAACAAGTTCTCAAATACACATCCTACCCTTACGCCTACAGGACCTGGAGAAAAAACAGCAAATAAAGCCTAAACCCAGTAGGAGAAGAGAATTAAAAAAGATTAGAGCAGAGATCACCAAAAGAACAGTAGAACAGATCAATAAAACTAAGAACTGGTTCTTTGAAAGAATTAATAAGATTGATAAACCATTGGCCAGACTTATCAAAATGAAAAGAGAAAAGACCCAAATAAATAAAATCATGAATGAAAGAGGAGAGATCACAACCAACACCTAAGAAATAAACACAATTATAAGAACATATTATGAGCAAATATATGCCAACAAAATAAGCAATCTGGAAGAAATGGATGCATTCCTAAGACATATAAGCTACCAAAACTGAAACATGAAGAAATAAAAAACCTGTACAGACCCATAACCAGCAAGGAAATTGAAGCAGTTCTCAAAAATCTCCCAACAAAGAGTCCAGGGCTGGAAGGCTTCCCAGGGGAATTCTACCAAACATTCAAGGAAGAATTAGTACCTATTCTTCTGAAGCTGTTTCAAAAAATAGAAATGGAGGGAAACCTTCCAAACTCTTTCTATGAGGCCAGCATTACTTTAAACCCAAAACCAAAGACCCCACCAAAAAGGAGAATTACAGAACAATATCCCTGATGAACATGGATGCCAAAATTCTCCCAAAATACTAGCCAATAGAATCCAATTGTACATTAAAAGGATTATTCACCACAACCAAGTAGGATTTATTCCTGGGATGCAAGGGTGGTTCAATATCCACAAATCAATCAATATGATACATTACATTAATAAAGAAAGGACAAGAACCATATGATCCTCTCAATAAGTATAGAAAAAGCATTTGACAAAGTACAGCATCTTTTCTAGATTAAAATTCTTTACATCGTAGAGATAGAGGAAACATACCTTGATATCATAAAAACCATATACAAAAAGCACATGGTGAATATCATTCTCAATGGAGAAAAACTGAGAGCTTTTCCCCTAAGGTCAGGAACATGACAGGGATGTCCACTAGCACCACTGCTGTTCAACATAGTACTAGAAGTCCTAGCCTCAGCAATCAAACAACAAAAAGAAATAAAAAGCAACTGAATTGGCCAAGAAGTCAAACTCACTTTTTGCAAATGAAATGATACTGTATATGGAAAACCCAAAAGACTCCACCCCAAAATTGCTAGAACTCATACAGGAATTCATCAAAGTGGCAGGATAAAAAGTCATTGCACAGAAATCAGTTGCATTTCTATACACTAACAATGAGACTGAAGAAAGAGAAATTAAGGATTCAATCCTGTTTACAATTGCACCCAAAAGCGTGAGATACCTAGGAATAAACCTAACCAAAGAGGCAAAAGATCTGTACTCAGAAAACTATAGAACAGTCATGAAAGACATTGAAGAAGACACAAAGAAATGGAAAAATGTTCCAGCTCATGGATTGGAAAAACAAATATTGTTAAAATGTCTATGCTACCTAGAGTAATCTATACATTCAATGCAATCCCTATCAAAATACCATCAACTTATTTCACCAAGTTGGAACAAATAATCCTAAAATCTATATGGAACCAGAAAAGACCTCAAATAGCCAAAGGATTATTGTAAAAAGGAAACAGAAACTGGTGGCATCAAAATTCTGGACTTGAAGCTCTATTAAAAAGCTGTAATCAAAAAAAATAAAAAATAAAAAAATAAAAATAAAAAGCTGTAATCATTAAGACTGTATGGTACTGACACAAAAACAGATATATAGATCAATGGAACAGAATAGAGAACCCAAAAATGGACCCTCAACTCTGTGGTCAACTAATCTTCAACAAAACAAGAAAGAATGTCCAATGGAAAAAAGACAGTCTCTTCAACAAATGGTATTGGGAAAATTGGACAGCCACATGCAGAAGAATGACACTGGACCATTTCTTCACACCACACACAAAAATAAACTCAAAATGGATGAAAGACCAGACTGTGAGACAGGAATCCCATCAAAATCCTAGAGGAGAACACAGGCAGCAACCTCTTTGACCTTGGCTACGGCAACTTCTTGCTAGACCCATCTCCAAAGGCAAGGGAAACAAAACCAAAATGAACTATTAGGACTTCATCAAAATGAAAAGCTTTTGCACAGCAAAGAAAACAGTCAACAAAATCAAAAGGCCACCTACAGAATGGGAGAAGATATTTGCAAATGACACAGCAAATAAAGGACTAATGTCCAAAATCTATAAAGAACTCATCAAACTCAACACCCAAAGAACAAATAATCCAATCAAAAATGGGCAGAGACATGAACAGACATTCCTCCAAAGAAGATACACAAATAACCAACAGATACTGAAACAATGCTCAGCATCACTGGTCATCAGGGAAATACAAATCAAAACCACAATAAGATACCACTTCACCCCAGTCAGAATGGCTAAAATTAACAAGTCAGGAAATGACAGATGTTGGGGAGGATGCAGAGAAAGGGGAACCCTCTTACACTATTGGTGGGAATGCAAGCTGGTGCAGCCACTCTGGAAAACAATGTGGAGGTTCCTCAAAAACTTGAAAATAGAGCTACCCTGTGACCCAGCAATTGAACCACTGGGTATTTACCACAAAGATGCAAATGTAGTGACACGAGGGAGCACCTGCACTCCAATGTTTATAGCAGCAATGTCCACACTAGCCAAACTATGGAAAGAGCCCAGATGTCCATTGACAGATGAATGGATAAAGAAGATATGGTATAAATACACACACACACACACACACAGACTATACAATGGAATACCATTCAGCCATCAAAAACAAACAAACAAACAAACAAATAAATAAAATTTTTCCATTTGCCATGATATGGATGGAACTAGAGGATATTATGCTAACTGAAATAAGTCAATAGAGGAAGACGATTATCATATGATCTCACTCATGGACTTAAAGAAACAAAACAGAAGATCATAGGGGAAGAAAGGAAAAAATAAAACAAGATGAAATCAGAGAGGGAGACAAATCATAAGAGACTTAATCATAGGAAACAAACTGAGGGTTGCTGGAGGGGAGAGGGTGGGGGGGATGGGGTAACTGGGTGATGGACTTTAAGGAGGGCATGTGATGTAATGAGCACTGGATATTATATAAGAGTGATGAATTACTGACCTGTACCTCTGAAACCAACAGGATATTATATGTTAATTAACTGAATTTAAATAAAACAGAAATAAATATATAAAACAGAAAAAATAAAATTAAGTTATGGGCAAAAAAAAAATTACCTAGAAGAGGGGGAAAATAATCAGAATTTCTTCTTTAAATCTAACTTGAGGCATCTACTTGGGTAGTCTTTTAATCTCATTATGAAACTATAACTAGTTGTGATCGAAGTTTATCTTAATGCAATTATTATAACAATCATATTCTGATGTGATGAGATCACCTTACTTCGCTGTGAAACATCTGTGTGTGGTGCATTGTCGGATGCTCTTGAGTATGAATATGGCTTCTCAAGGTAGAGTTCTTAGCATCTCAATTTTCTGTCTGGCTTTTAAATTGTGTCTAATTAAAGGATTTCACATTCCTTCACAATATTGCCTCCTCAAGCAGAAATAAAACGACAGAAACACATTTTGTGTTTTTTTCATATGAAAGACATTCTGTTAATATTTGGGTGGGTTATTTTGCCTGAAGTGTGTTAATTACATTAATTAGCCTGACTTCAAGAACAGTAGCTAGGAGTTGGTGGAATGAATCTGAGCTAGATCACTGTCATTCGAAAAGCTGAAAAGCTCGCTTCCCTTTCCCCTACTCCCGCCCCTCCCCTGCTTTCCCACTGCAAAAAAACACCAGGATGTTGGAAAGCACTACTCACTTGGAATTGCTATCATGCGTGTTATTTTTGAGATGAAAGCACAGACGCTACAAGAATAATATTCAATAATTTTATTCATCTCATAAAGAATGATGAAGCTCACAGAATGAGAGCTCCTCAGGAATCACGGCCACATAATACAGCATTCTAACCTTAATGAGCAAGGCCAAATTGTTCTCTTATTTTTCCCCATGTGTATTCTTTGGGTCACCTACCTGGAAAAGAGAAGAGAAAACAACACTCTGTGCGGCGATAGCACCAAGCAGGCAGGGGACAGTGAGCTTTCAACCACCTTTATTGAAGTAGAAAATACTGTAGGCTAAACTCCCTCCCCAGACATCACTATTCTGTGGAAACTAAAAAGGACCGCAAATTTTTTTGTACCCTGGCTGCTGATGGAAAACATTACAAAACCCTGAAAGAATAAAGAACTTGCCGATGTAAACTCTGTCGCCGCTTCCGCAGCAGCCATGCCCTATGGACTCTGACAAGGGTCACCTCCTATTAAAGCAGGCAAGGAAAAACAATCGTGATGCCAGGTCTCTATTCAAACTTTGCAAAGGTCATTGCCCTCATTCGGGCTCTCAATGAAATGCAGAGATTGTATTTTTTACCCTCTTGCAGATTCAGTAAAACTGTCTGCCAGGAAGGTGCTTCTCGGGCTTCAAGGTACACATTAAATCATTTGGGGATCCTGCTTAAAAATACAGATTCTGATTCAGTAGTTTTGGGGGTGGGGGAGCCTGAAAGTCTGCATCTCTACCAAGATCCCAAAAAGCCAGTGCTGTTAGTGCGTAGGCCATACCTCAAGTAGCAAGGGTCTAGGACAGTGGCTCTTAAAATTTATTGATCATGACCAACAGTAGGAAATATATTTTATGCTCTATGTTATATGTATATATTTTATGCCATAACTTCATAGACACGCATGTAATATATGTGTGACAATGGATGGAAATGAATGGAAAATGGAAACAACAGCTTCATGGAAGAGTTCTTAACCTTTACCAGTTGTGACATTTTCAGGACTAATTTTATTTCTGTAATTGTCTTGATTTAGTTGGTGGTTACACGAATCTATACAATATGATAAAATTGTATAGATCTATATACCCACCCTCAAATACGTTCATGCAGTGCAAAATCTGTAACCTAACGCCATCTGAGAATTGTGCCTATGTCACGTCCCTGGTTTTGATATCGTACTATAGTCATGCCAGAGGAAAGTAAAGGGTCCCTGGGGCCTCCCTGTGCATTTCTTGACAACTTCTTGTGAATCTATACTAATTTCAAAATAAAAAGTTAACTGATAATAAATGGATTGGGACCCACAAAACTGGTTTCAAGACCACTAGTGCACTGAGAGGCAGAGTTTGGAAAACTCTCCTCCGGAATTTTACAAACCTTGATGGATTGTTTCAGAACATAGCTGCTGTAAGTGGGTGAGGCAAAGAGGGGTCTTGGACTGGGAGGTGAAGGTGGCAGTTGCGTGAGTGGTATGTGAGGAGGAAGTGGGGAGCCTGGGAAGAGGTTTTCTGAGGGCCCACTGGGTGGACAGAAGACTTAGCTAATATGTCCCAGAGTCAGCGGGTAGCCCCGACGTGTAGGGAAAATAAGAAACACCAGCAGTTGAAACTACTGGTGCTCAAAATTTGTCTCCTGACACTTCTTGCTTTTTGGAGTGGACCCCATCCAGAGTTTTGTTTTTTGTTTTTATTTGAATGTGTTTTTAAAAACCTGTGGTAATGCAGTGTAAACACAGAGCCCAAGAGGATTTGAAGATGTTTGGAGAGAGAGACTCTGTGGGGGCTTCGGAGCATCAGGAGAAGGAAATACTTGTATAAAGGCCAGCCTGGAGAAGAGGTCGTCAGGACATGGGGAAAGGCCATGATTATCAGCCCCAGATTCAGACTAAAGGAATCCACGAGGCAAGTTCATGTATTGAACTTGTTAGTCATTATAAGGGAGCAACAGTACCATGCAAACCACCGAGCTGTACTGTCGGCATTTTTCTCAGGGTAACATAAGAAAAATATAGAGGAAGGAAAAGCACATTCCTTGGCCAGAGGCTTATGAATGTGGAATGGGTGAGGGGCCTATCTTAACTTAATTAACTACTACTTTAGTGCCACCAAATGCCGAAAATATGAATCATACGATTGTTTCAAATTAATACCTAATTGATGTGTCTAAATGTAAAAATGAACTTTTACCATTTTCTTAAGGCTTCCTTTCTTCATTCACTTCTTTTTGGCTAAGATGCATATTCCTTCTCTAACTAGATAATTCTGAAGCATCATTTTGCCCTTGTAATCCAATTGCAGGTAAATCAGAGATATCTGCAAAGTCTAATTTAGAAGAGAAGAAGGTTTTTTTCTGTATGGTATAATAATTCATTTCAATTAGCATGATGAAACCAACTGCAGAGCCATTTTTCACTGAAAATGTTGTGGTGGAGTTCAGGGAAATATTAAAGACATTTCTAGAAGCACAAACAAGCTTACACATGCACTTAGTTGCCCTAAGGAAGAAGAGAAGATTACAAATTATCTCATCACACAGATAAGAATGCTCCATCCTCTTCAACACTTTAGGTGAAATGGCATCATCTGTGGTTTATTTATAGTCACTCAACATGTGATCCCAGGACATGTCCCATAAAAATATCCCTTTGACTTGCATTATTCTTCTTTAATGCACTTATCTATGGAGAAGATAAAATAGAGTCTATTGTGGGTTTTAATAAAAATATGATAGATAGAAAAATATCCATAAGAACAGATATTGCTTCCAGGAACTGAATGATATTGAATAAAACTGATATAATTAAGGGTTACCGAGAAATTTCTGATATAAGCTTAAGCTTAAGGGGATTTCAAATTTTGTAAATAAGAACTGTAGAAAAAAATCAATCTATTTAAAGGTAGAGTTTGTTGTGTATGCGAACGTGCAGGTTTGTGAAGGCTGACTGTGTACTGCCAAGTGACTTGTAACAAACCAAAGAATGACGTAGTAGGTAGCTAAGAAGAGCTGCAAAACTAATTGGCGTCCAATATGTTTTGGGCTGCATTTAATTTTCTTGAGGGGAAGAGAGGTCAGGAATGGAATGAAGTCAATGAGGACTGGAATAAGACTCACAGGAAAAAAAGTAAAAAAGCAAAATGGCCAACATTGAAAGGTCAGTGAATATCCTAGAGACAGGAAATGAACTTTAAACAAAATAGAAGGTAGTATTTCTATCTGTGTTTGAGAGTTGTTAAAATTGCTATTTAAAAAGGCAACTGCAATCGCCAGGTGTTGCTTGCATAGAACCTCATTTGGGTATGTATTTAACTTATTAGAAATATCAAGAACATAGATATTTTGCACTGGGCAATAAGATAAATATTTAAACTCACAGCAAAATTCCTGCTATTTACCAAGCTTTACTTCCTATTTTACTGTAATATTTTTTCTTGAAAGAAAAAAAGAAAAAAAACCAATTCCTGAATCATCTCTCCTAAGAAGTCTTCATTATGCTAATGACTATTAGTCTAAAAGTTTGCCCATACGTGTGAAATCAAATAAGGTAATTTTCTTCTTTTGTTAAAAAGCTACTGACAGTCAAAACCCTTTGGGGTTGATATTTTGCATGCAGCATTTTATACAGGGAAAACGTGATTGCAAGTTTGGTTGATAGTCTTTTGCATCCACTCTCTTAAGCACTAGCAATGACTGAATAATGCAAATTCTAAATTAGCATCCAAATGCTTTCCAAAGTAAAACTAAAGCAAATAATTGCTACTTTGAATTGCCACATCTAAGGGCATCTTTTGATTCTACAAAGCCTGAGTTTTAAAAATACATGTTCATGGTTCTATCCAAGGTTAATAATCATTAAAATTAACAACAATTGTTAGGAGGGTTATTCTCCTTAAGGAGGCATTCAAAATTGGGATGTCTTGGGGCCCTCATCTCCTGCCTTCCTGCCTGATGCTGTGGGATTCTGGGAAAGACCATATGATGCAGCAAGATGATGCCCGGGTAACAGACAGTATAAACAGGCTTGTAAAACTCAAACAGGTCGCCAACAAACCGGTGTTGTGCCTAGAGCTTCCAGTAACACTCGCATTCGCTTTTCTCCCCCAAGCATTCTGTTAAGCTTTTCCTCATATATCACTATTGCATGTAAATATTTGGACTGGCCCTTCCTGGCACTATACACCTATGTTATGCTTTTAAAACTGTGACTCGTCCTCTTCCACCCACTTGTGGGAAAGACTGTTTTGCCTACATTTTTTTCCCCAGTCACACGTATTTTGAATTTTTTTGGCATTGCCACACGACAGTTTGCTCTAATTTGGCTCTGCAATGGAGTGTTACCAAGGCTTTCTTCCCCCCTCCCTCTAAGCAAAGGAATGAGTTGGAGTGTGTGCTATACTTTGCTGTCTTGGCAAGAGAGGAGGAGGGTCAGAAAGGAACCAGGATGTTCTTTACCCCTGTGTGTGGTGCTCCTGGCACTGCTTTCAGAAGCTAAATAGGAAGTTGGGATAGGTTACCACTTCAATGGAATACCAGCCCTGGTGGCATTCATTATAAAGACATATACCCAAAAATCTCCATAATTGCTTAAGGGCAGCAATTTGATTGTTGAAGGGACAAAGAGACTCGCCTTCAAGTTGTATTTGTTCCACAAATGTGACTTTTTTTTTTCACTTTGATTATATGTTTATTTCAAAGAATGATGGGCTTTGTTGGAAGAGGGGAGGGGGAATTAAAGACCTAGAGATCTCCCCTCTCCACCTCACCACTACAAAATAGATTCTCCCTAAATTTGGCCCGCACAAAATGTTACCAACATTGTTTATAAGGTGCTTGAACTATGAAAGTGCAATGAATGTTTACAAACTATATATATATTTCCCCCTTTGGTCCTTTGTTAAGCACATGAATGGCAAACAGAAAGAACTTATCTGAAGAATCAGCAGGGTAGCACTAGCTGGAATGTAATTTTACAAAACCTGGCCATCTTTCAACAAGAGTGGGTGGATTTTTAGCGCTACAAATGTTTGTGTATTATAAAGTATTTGCCATGGTGACAAAGCTGGGAGAAACATCCCATTAGCCACAGACGGGCTACAGATTGTTCTGATTATCCATGTCCAAAATTCAGTCTGGCTAAGGCTTTGTGTTATTTTCAGTGTTTATAAGTGCTCCATTTTTTTTTCAACATACTAACCTACAAGCCAGCAAGTATGGATGTATGTAGGTATTTAACTTAAAATTATCTTTAAACATGTTCTTAGGGCATATTCATATATCCTATGTGTAGATTATGTGTGTGTCATCGTTCCATTTACAGTCGATATGTTTATAGTGCTAAAAATAATAATCTTTGAAAGAATGAAAGACTTGTGACACATATCCTGGAGCACTTATTAAAAATAAAAAGGGTCATAGAGAATTCGAGCAAGAAGCAATGAAATGTCTGCGCTAATCTATTTGCAGGTATTTGTGACTATTGATTTCATGTTTAAAAGTTACAGCTTCTATTTTTGAGAGTGACTTTTATCTCAAGTACAGGGGGAGAAATGTGAATTATAAATAGCCAACAGAAAATATGCCACTGCATGTAAAGAATCCACATTTTTTTTCTTCCAAACATTTCCCTGCTAAGAAAAACATGGGAAAAATTTTAATGACTCTTTTTGCCCCTATTTTTGGGGAGAACATTTATAAGCAAATGGTGTTTTATGTAGTGGAATGAATCGCCATGCAATAAAACCTAGCATCAGACGGGATTGCTTTGAAGTTACCCATGGCTGTGCAAGGTAGTAGGCAGATAGAATAAAGGGAAAAGATAGACGAAAAAATAGCAGGAAAGAAGGAGGGAAAGAAAGAAAGAAGAAAGAAAAGAAGGAAGGAAGGAAGGAAGGAAGGAAGGAAGGAAGGAAGGAAGGAAGGAAGGAAGGAAGGAAGGAAGAAAGAAGAAAGAAAGAAAGAAAGAAAGAAAGAAAGAAAGAAAGAAAGAAAGAAAGAAAGAAAGAAAAGAAAGAGAAATAAAAGAAAAAAAAGTTTTCGGGTCATATAAAGGTTAAAGAAAAGTCACAGAAAATTAATCTTTATCATCTGAGCAGCATTGCTGCTAAATTGACCCACAGTGGAAGCAGGAACAGTCTGAGAATTTAGTGAAAAGAGATTACACAATTAATTCTGCAACTGTCACATCTCTCAAACTTCTTTTACTTTTCGGGTGACTTTTAGTGGAGGTGCCACTGAAGTTTCTTTCTCACATAAACAAGGAAAAAAATTCCAATTTGCTTATTTATCACTCAGTCTTCCAGGGCAGGCAATATAGCAGATCATTTCACTAAACAAGACTGAGGAGAGACATTTTAATGAGGAAGTAAAATGCCTATTACAGGTATTTTGAGCAAATAAAGTTTTGCTGACTCCTTCCAAAAATTGTGCTTTCTCGATTCATTTTGAAAAGTACTAATTCAAGTGCACATCTGTGCAAACCGAATGGTTGTTTCAATAAAATATAGTAAGATTTTCATATTCTCTAAATACGCTTGTGTTCAAAAGTAGATCTACCAATACATTATGTGATTTTGGAAGAGGGAAATTAAAGAAACTTAGCTTTATAAAGACAAATGGTTCTAAAGATTTATTTCTAGGATATGGAATGGGTCTGTATTAATCATTTCTAATAATCCTATTCCTAAGGTTAGCCCGTGTTTTGAGGTCTGATACCAATTATGTTTGTCCTTGCCAATAAACTCGTTTAGGTTGAGACTATACATTCAAGACTTTAGCACATAAGCATCCCAAGTACCTGACACTACTAAACAATTTCAGTGGCCAAGGAGCAGAGAATAAGAGTGGGTCATGGGCATCTGGGGCAGTACTTTACTTAATATTTGGCCATCATCATTTATTTCTAGCCTACATTTGCATTGGAGTTCACATTTGGCATTTTCCAAAAGACACTCTGGACCACTGCCGTCTAAACTTGAGCTGAGACATTCGTTGGGGCTTTCTCTATCATATTTTGCTCATGACTAAATAAAACTAGACCGACATAAAAGGCTAAATTCCTGACACATCTCTTATAATGGCAAATTTTCATATTTAAAGAATGCCTGGCACATATTTGTGTTTCAATGGAGCCCTACACATCTGTTACTTATTTTGGAGCAGCCTCTATCACATATGCAAAAGTCTTTTGCAGATAAATTACTGCATTTCAATCTAAAATTACATAAAAAGGATTTCATTCTTTAGAAGAAAATTCTTTACACAGTTATCACAAAAGGATCATGAGGGTTCCCCACAAAGGAAATAGGCATCACACTGTGTGTGCATAAATGTGTGATCAGTTACTGGAGTCACTGCTATAATAATAGGATGCATGCATTCTTTATTTGAGGGCACAGATGCAGAGAGACATCCACTGAGGGCATAGACAAACAAATGCTTCCTATTTGCCATACAACTGGGGGCCTAGGATTCATATAGGTTTCTATTTGGAAAAATGCATCCCGTACCCACTCTATCCCACAACTTCTTTCCCAAAGCCCAATGAGCATCAGCAGGAAGATACTTGCAAGAACTCTTCCTCTGCATCTGTATTCCCTGCACACCAGCCCCTCTGCCCCTTCTTCCCATTTGACAAGCAGAGCCTTATACACACACCACCCAAAAGGCAAGCTTTTCAAATCAAAGGGAAATTTTATTTATTTATTTATTTTTAAATATTTTATTTATTTATTCATGAGAGACACACAGAGAGAGAGAGGCAGAGACACAGGCAGAAGGAGAAGCAGGCTCCATGCAGGGGACCCGATGTGGGACTGGATCCCAGGGATGCCCTGGGCTCAGAGGCAGACACTCAACCACTGAGCCACCCAGGAGTCCCTCAAAAGGAAATTTTAAAACTCTGAACCACATAGTTTTAGGGGATGGCTTCCATCCCTTCTCTCCTCTCCCATGGGAAGAGGAGCAACCTATCTCATTGGTGAAACTAAATACAAGGCTATACTCCTTACTGGAGACCCAGCCTCTCTGAAGCTTTCCGGACCTGACTGCCCACAAACAACCCACATTCTCCTTTTTGCTTCCTGCTTCCTCGTCTGCACTAACCAGAGCAGCTGCTCCGCCCACCACCACACAAGGTTGATTCAGTGGCAAGTAAAGCCTGTTGTTGGCCTCAGGTTTGAGTCACATTCTCCAATCCATTACTGACAAGAAAGCCTATTTTTTATTCCTATCTGACCTCCTTTATCTGCTCATCTACCTCAATTTCAGAGTGAAGAGGTAAGTCATTCAGGGTCTTGCAAATACCAAGTGCCCTTTACAGCAATTATCTTACTGTTTTAATTTTTTCTTGGCCATACACCTTTTTGCTAGACTGTAAGCAACCTGACAGCAACACCCATATAGTTCTTGCATCTTTGTAAGTCCTGGCCTAACATAGAGCACAAAATTCAATTAATGTTGTTTGCATCCATCAATCAATGGCACTAGCACCTAATAAAATAGTAATGAAATGATAACCTAGTTTTAAAAGACTTCACTCAAGCAATTACATCAGCTGTATTAATCATCATCTGAGGGAAAGTGCTATGTTGTTTGAATGATTTAATCTAAAGAATATTAGAAGTACTGAAGTGTGAGGGTTAACTCCCCCTTGCCGATAGGCCCCCTGTACCCTATTCCCTCCTCCCACACAACACTATTTATAGAATGCCTCATGTTTCAACTAGCCATTGTGGAGATTGAGTAAATAATAAGGTATTGAGTATGTAAATATCTCATATATTAGGAATCTCCAGTCCTGAAGAACAATACTTCTTTTCCTGAAGAATAATACTCTGTTATTTCCCTGAAGTGTTTTCAATCATTTAGGACACAAGCATTGAGCTGGGAGCTTACTTTGCTTACTTTCCTACTTCTGTCTTCACAAAAAGGGAGGCCCCAGGAGCAAGATGGCATGTACCCCTGAAAGCCTTCACAATCCTTGTGGAATTTCCTGGAGTTATGCATACAAGCTTGAAAATATTCTTGACACAAAATTTGAGTCATGCTAAACACCTTTCCCATACGTGTATGTGGCTTTATGTATAGGTTAATTCAAGCAAGTTGTGGTTCTTAGTAATAAGCATTAAATAGTCATAACTGAACTAGAAAACTTAATTTTAGAGTCACTCTAACACAAACAGGAGAGCAGCCTATTTGAAAGGAACCAAACCAACCAGGATTATAATATACAGAGAGAGGGGTAAGCAACTGTGAATGAACAATTACCCCTTTTCGCAGGACGCCCAGGTGGCTCAGCAGTTGAGCATCTGCCTTTGGCTCAGGGTGTGATCCGAGTCTGGGGATCCAGTCCCAAATCGGGCTCCCTGCGGCAAGCCTGCTTCTCCCTCTGCCTGTATCTCTGCCTCTCTCTCTGTGTCTCTCATGGATAAATAAATAAAATCCTTTTTTAAAAATTACCTGTTTTTGCTTTAACTACTCATGGATGAATCTCCATCTTTCATTCTGTTGTCGTTGCTATAGTTTGGGGGAAGGGGTTATACAGTTTCTGACAACAGATGGGCACGATCAAGTCCCTTCATCAGTATGCATACCTGTGATGCTCATATTCTCTCTCAGATAATTAGAGTAATGAGGAATTAATATTTTCTTGCCAAAAGAGACTACTAAATAAACCTTAAAACCCATTAGCTGCACCAATTCTTTCTCTTGTGTATTCTGACCCATGAATTTGACTAAATCCACTCAACTAATCCGCTAATCTACTTAACTAAATCAAATCTTTTCAGTAACTTGTCTCTAGTCCTCTTATTTAATAGAAAGGAGAATGGACTTAGTTATACAGCTTCTGGGCAGAAGAAAAGATCGAGGAAGTAGAGGTGTATACCTGAAGAATGCTTTTGGAAAAGGGGGGAAGGCTGTAATCATAGGTGAGGTAATACAATAGAAGGTTTTGGAGACTGAGGAAGATGAATTAGGGAGGCTATGGGTTGAGAGGAAGATAGGCACAGTCTGCGACAGGGGTTGGAGAATTCTGGGAGCGTGACCTGTCAGCGAGGTAGGTTTGGGGTTACCTGACACTGGTGTCCCTAAGAGCTGCAGACTGTTCATAGCTATAGCAAACATTCTCCTATGCCACCTCTGTATTGGTGTGAGATAGAACTCCAGCTGAGAGAGAATAAATAAGCCAACTTCTTTGGTTTTCAAAACAAGATGTCCCTTTTGCTGCCTGATTTTGGAAGTGCAAGTATACGGCTCCAATATAAAATATATCTACACTCTAAACACTTGCCAGAGAATTTTACCTGGTCCACTGTGTGTAATTCTATTGTATTTTATTTTGAGTTCTTGTCAGCAGTAACTAGGATATAAATTATAAATAACACAAACTTAAAAATAAAACCAAACCCTCCTGCTCCAAGGTTGACAGCACCATTAGATATCCCTGGATCAAAAAGAAAATATTCCTTGTACTTTCTTTGCTCTGTTTAAGAAGGCAAGAAACCGTTGTATATTTTAGAAAGATTTTCATCCACACTCTTACCTTAAAATGTAAAAGTGTTGGCATGAAAAAGAGTCGGCTCCAGTTATCTGGAAAACGTGTTTATGTGGAACACTTCATTCCCCAGCAATGTCAACCAAATGATGTGTCATTACAAGAAGCAACGATGCATAACATCAAAGAGAGTTGGACCCACCACATTTCATCACACTTCTGCTAGCATTCCAGAAGACCTTCTTGTTCTGCCTTCTTTACTGTTGCTACAAGAGCTGAATCAAATATCCAGAGCTACCCAGGCAGTCAAACTGACAGCATTTTGATTTTTAAATCTCCATTAGAAATTAATGCATAGCTATATAAGAGAAAAGGAAGCAATAATGTGAAGGCCTACATGCCATGACATTATCATTGTATATAAATGTACTTAACATTTTAAAATAGATAGCAGTGAGTCATTTGAGGAAAGATACTGTATCTTTGTATTACAAATACTGAGCTTAATACTGAATATCTTTTCATCAGCCACAGAAAGGAAGGTTGAGGGCTGGGTTGCTTTTCATTGACCTCCCAGGCGTTTTTCAGGACTAGGGCCACATCATGCAAATATATAATCAGTCTCTGAAAATTGTCAGTAAGAGGCAGTTAGAGGCAGCATTCTTCATTTATTACAGGCATTGTTATAACAGTCCTCAAGAAATATAGAGAGGCACACCAATCCCCTGTTCTTCAGCTACAGTACTGGGAATTCTCATTCCATCAGCAAAATGTGTCTGCCAAAATCAAGATATAAGGTCTTGCAGATCATTTCATTTGAGAATATATTAAAAAGGACTAAATGATGGACCAAAAAATTTTTGATTTTTTTTTTTGGGGGGGGGCAAAGAGGTTGAACATTGATCCAAAATTATCTCATTTCCAGGAAAGACAATTTTTAAACCCACGGTATCTGAATTATAATTTCAGGAAAATTTTTTAATCTGAATTCTGGCAAAATCAATGCTGACAGAATTCGGAATTTATATGAGAATGAATCTAGTCTCAAAGATAATCAATTATATTTATTTATTTATTTTTCTTTAAAAAGATAATCATTATATTTAAAGAACAAATGTTGAGAGAAAAAATTATCACGTGTTTGGCTGGATAGGGAAAGGATTTGTATTGGCAAGTCAAATAAAAGGAGGGGTAGGGACCAAATATCTAGGGAGAAACAAGCCCATGTCATCCAAGCCAGGTGGTCGGAAGGTCAGGAGCGGGCTACAGGACTGACTTCCTAAAAGTCACCAGAAGTTAAGGGCCTCAAGTAACTAATTGGGAAGCCAAGCAGACTGGATTAGTCCACAGTGAAAAAGAACAGTCCTTAGTCTTCCCATTTAAGATGAACTCTGGGAAGAGGCTTCAGGAAGGACTACAGGTAACTTACAAAGGGCTTTTGCTGTCCCTCAGGCCATAAATATCCCGTTTGTCATGAGAATATAACAAAGTTTCCTATCATCACCATATCAATATTTTTTTCTGCACTGTCCAGGATACCTTCCCGAAACCACCATGGAAACCATGAGGGTACTCCAAACAAATATGGGGGTTCAGGTCCCAAATCCCAGGATGCCTCCTTATCATGGCTATCTTGCAAATTTGGGCAGAAGCTTTGGGTAACTTTATCAGATGGGGAGGGAAGGAGTAGGGAAAAGCTGTGTAAAAAATAGGGTTTTGTAATCCAGGGAGCTGTATTGACCATGAGCCCATAAATTCAAACAGGTCATTTAAGAAGAAGGAGAACATACAAACTGGTCTTCCCAAGACAGTGCCAATTTAGAGCTACTATCCCAGAATAATTACAAATAGTGCCTCATAAGTCCTAAATATCCCAATTTGGGTTCTGTATTACCTGGGCACACCATTAGAGACACTATGTACAAAAATTACCTTCTGACTAAAAAAAAAAAAAAAAAAGTATGCAAAAAGTCATTTATATGTAGAAACAAAGTGTAGGTAGCTAAAATAGGTTCTGATTCAGTAAAGAATCAGCTCTTATAAATTGGTAATAAAAAGTAGAGTATTAGGGAAATGCTGACCCTTTTAAAAGTTTCTATCTTCATATTGTCATCTTTGTGTGGGCAGTAGTGGTGGTAGTGGGGGGAGGTGTGGCATGTGTGTGTGTGTGTGTGTGTGTGTAATTATTAATGCCTCATAACAGCCTTAGAGCTCTTTAAGTAAGGATTTCATGCAAAGTAGTAGTATTGCAACTTGTCACAACTGATTAAAAAGTCTTACAAAGCAATCATACAGATTCATTTGAAAAGTTCCCAAGCAAAGAGGTAGGTAAATGGAGGGACAGGGTAGGTCTCTGAACCGCTATCAGACACATCTTCTGTCTCATGAAGAATATAGATCTGCTCTGTGTGGGACAAAACATACCCCCATATATATATACAGCCACAGGTAAATCGGGGCGGCACAAAGAGAAAGTAAAAATTTGTGTTTTTGTTCTTTAATTGAGGGAGTGGCAGCAGGTGTGGTGGAACATTAGAAAATTGTGGCAAAAAATAAAAAATAAATAAAATTGTGGCAAGGGAGAGAAACCTTAATAGCTTTTATTTCTTTACAAACAATGTCCCACTTCGGCCTGGAGAGTGGGCTAAGCCGACCGCACCAGATCACCAGATCAGTACAGGACTGAAGAGTCAACGGTGGTGCCTTCAGAGCCTGGAAGCAGACAGGTGAGATGGTGAGCCTTTGCCTATTCCAGAGTCTTGCTGGGAGCTCTCTTAACATCCCTGGCCATTCTGTAAATCAAAACTAGCATGGAAACCACTTCTCAATACCTGTTTTATTTCTCCTGTTTTGTCTACTGCCGAAAACACATGAAAACCCTGTGAACTATAGCATAAGAGGACCTAAAATTATGGTGATTTGTTCCTCTTCATTCAAGAGGTAGGAGTGAGCCCAGGAAAGGGTAACAGGAGAGTGGGAAGTGAGCGGCCCCATTTATTTCCTTGTAATGGCTCCAGCCTAAGTTGCCTTTTATCCACTTAGGCCCACACCACAAGCTCACTCTGGAAATCTCTTCAGCTTGGCTACGTGCAGATGTAATCGGACCTGCTCTGGGCAGTCCTAATTGCAAACACATTTCTCTCCTTCCGTGGCCATTCCTAAGCAAGCAATGGTCAGAGCCTTGCCAGGGTTTTCTGGCATCTTTTTCCTTCTTTGTTTCCAAATATGCATTTTTCTATGAGAAAAGATGCACGAGAGATTGTAAACAGGATAATTATATGGCGATATGATTTCTAATACAGGCTTTCCTTGTGGATTATTTCAAATGTGTAGGGGTTTGTTTTGGTGTGTTTTTTTTCCACTCTGCCTGTGAGTCAGGGAGATAAAATGTTGTTTTGAAAGCACAAGTATATGGATCCACTAGAAACCTCCTACGATGTTGTTTAAAACATTTTGCGAAAGAGTATGGAGAGGAAGAGCAAACAAGAGCGAGAAGGGAGGGCAGAGGAGGTTCACAGTCTCCAGCACTCAGCCCATGTCACCGTAGACACGGGGTCTGCACTGTGTCCCCTTTTTCTAGAACGGTGTGAAGAAGGAAGAAAAACTATATGCACAAACAGCTGCAAGTATAGATATCCCAAAGTTACAAAGTTATCCTGACTGAGATGACAATGTTTTGGTTGGGAGAGGGGTTGAGTACGCATCTTTGGAAGAGTATGTCCTCCTGTCCTTCCCCTATGCCCTCACTAAACTTTCCACTGCAGTTTGTCAAGTCAGATGGTTCTGAACCTACAGATGGATGGGGTAGTGTCAAACACCTGCCGGCCCTTCAACTTGGCACACACAGACACAGCATATTTATTTATCGTGGTACCTAAAATCATACGATCTGTGGCAATTTACCCTAAGGGGCACATGAGAAGCCCCCCATGGGTGGCCATGCAGGCTGAGTGGCACAAGTCCAGGGTGCACTGGGCACACAGACTAAGGGTAGAATTGGCGCCCCTGGAGTTCCACTGCAAAGAAAGCCCCAGGTGTACTGTCTGTTTTTTTCACCGCTCATCTGGCCTCTATGCCTACCTAGCATACTGCCTAGCATATATTAGGTGCTTATTAAGTTTTGTTGAAAAAAAATTTCTAGTCTGCTACTAGAAGATTGGGCTTGTTGCTAATCAAAGTACCTCCAAAAAACAAGAAGATTGAGCTTGTTGCTAATCAAAGTACCTCCAAAAAACAAACTACTGGGTCATTCCTGCAACCACTAGGGACACAGGCATAAAGGAAGTAACCGTCCTGCTCCGGGAAGCTACAGTTTAATGAGAAAAACACATGTACGAGAGTAGTATGAACAAAGCACGCTGATCTCACAGAGAGAAATCAGAAAAGTTTCCACATAGAGGATGATCTTGGCAAAGCAGACTTTGCATTCTGCAATCCCAAATATCAAGGAAAATCATGCCAATAGCTAATCTTTGCCACTTCTTTCATTTTCAGGAAGAGGGAAAGATTGACACATTGGAGGGGAATGGTTACTCCAGATATATTAGAATTTATTCTAGCTGTGAATACTAGAAACTACCATAATCTCCCTATATATCTCATTCAAATGTAACAGGTTCTCTTGTTTTGAAGAAATCTTCCTTCAGATATTGTGGGAGAGCCTCGTGCTAAAGAGTCAGACAATCCTAGGCTGATGCCTATTAGTCGAGTGACCCTAGGAACATTATTTATTATATGTGGTGGTTCCTTAACCATAAGATGGGGATAGAATATGTCAAGTGGCCGTAAATGCCATCCCCTCTCTTACTGCCCCCCACTTGAAGGTACACTTGGCATGTTGAGGTTTTTGTGAATAACCTACTTAACCGTTAGAATGGTTGGCAACCTTCACATGTAAACAAATGCAGTGAAGATTCTTACATGGTTCATAGTTCGTCTCTTAATCTTCTCAAATGTAAACAAGAGCAGCACTATTTCTTTTTCAAGAGCTTCCTGAGGGAAGCAAGGAGTGAGCCTGAAAAGCATCACCCTGGAATATTGTTTACCATTCTTCAAATGAGGAGAATCTTAATACACCAACAAGTATTAACTGGCATTGTATGTTTTTGTCACCAGCAATAATCTTTAGGCACTCCACTGATAACATTAGTAAGGCAAATGAAATCTTTCATGGATTATTTTTTTTAATTAAGTATATTTAATACATTTATATTTCATGACTCCTAATTATATCTTCATTTTAAAAATTCTTGACTACTATGTTTAATTTCACTCTAGGAGCAATTAAAAATTTTCTGAAGAGTTTCAGGGAAGTATATTTGAGGGAACCGCTTGAAAGATGTTCAGCAATCTATTATCCACATAACTAGAGGCAATAAGAAAACTCAGATCAATGACATTTGAGTTGATTCCCATGACACATTAACAGCAAATCAGTTGACTCTACTTCACCTTTCTTCCTAGAAAACTTTTCTCACAGCTGCTAAGTAACAAATTTCCTTTCTTAGTCTACTGGGTATGGTATTAATTATCAACAATATCCCCCCACCCAAAAAAATAATAAAACAGAGTAGGAAGAGAAAGTAGAGCCATCTGTAATTAGACTCTAGCTAATACATTGGCTAAATAGCTCAGCTATGACTAATTCTACAGTTAATTCTAGATTACCCATCCACAGATAATGCATAAGGCAATAATTATAGACCACTTATTGTGTGACATCTGCTTTAGTAGGTACTGAAAAACAAAAACAAGTAAGACTATAACCTCCCTGAGAACATTTTTTTTTTCGCTATCTATCCTCAGCACCTAGGTCAGTGTCTATGTTGTTGAGTCTCCATAAATGTTTATGTTGATAGATGAATTAAAGACAACATGATATGTCACTGTCTAGGTGGGTAAATTGACATGTGGGCCTTTAATTCAATACTGTACTGTCCATGCTGGTTTCTTTCTACCCACTCTTCACGATTTCCAGACTTCCTTTCAGCCACCTTACAATGTCTTTTTTTAATTAGAGAGGAAAATGGAAAAACATTTCAAGAGAAAGAGGTTTGGTTTTGATTTTCTGTTCCACTACTAGCTGTGTGACTTCAGACATATTATTTACCAATTTTTATGTTTAATCTTTGATTTATTAAGTGGAGGTAAAAGTACTTGTGTATAGGTCAGGTTAGTCAAGAGAATTAAGTGACATTGTATAAATCCCAGTGTTCGTCACACAGTAATTACTTAAGTACCTGTGAATCTCTCAGATTGATCCTCCTTTTTCTTCCTCTCTAGCTCTCCCTCCTAGACTGCAGCAGCCTGTGCTCAGCACTGTTCTCCCAATCACTCTAGACCAGAGGTTCCCAACCATGGCTGACTTCAGAATCACTGGGACCAGCCTAATTCTAACTCTATGGAATTAGAATTTCCTGAGTGGGTCTGAAAACTCATAGGTGAGCTCATGCTCACCCTCTCACCCCAGCTGACTCTGATCAGCTGTTTGGGAGTCACTGTTCTCCATCGTTCCATAGAGCAATAGTTCTCAAACTGGAGTGTGCACCAGAATCACCTAGATAGGTTGCTGGGTCTCACCCCTCAAATGTTCTGATTCAGAAGGTCTAGAGTAGGGCCCCAAAATTTGCATTTCTAACAAGTTCCCAGGGGATACTGATGTTTTTGATTTGGGGATGACATTTTGAGGTCTTGTTTAGAGGTCTTGCTAGTCAGTGTGATCTCCTGACCAGCCACATCAGCATCACTGGAGAACACCTTAAAAATGTAGAATCTCACACACCACTTCACATTTATATTAAAGTTTGAGGGGCACAGATTTATTATGGAAGAGCTCCATAGAAGAAGGATCTTTTAAAATGCAGATTCCATACACTAGATATTCTGATACAGCCCCCAGAAACTGCATTTTAATAAGCTCTTCCATGTCTTTTGGATACAAGCAATTCCTGAACACACCTAGAAAACATTGCTAAGGAGGTTTGCTGCAGCAGTTGATTTGCTGAAAAATCAGTAACAGTGTTCCCTACTGAGTACATGACATTGAGCCTGGACAGCCTTGATAGTTGTCTTGCTATCACAAGGATCCTACCAACCAAGCAACCACATCCTACTTTTTTTTTCTAGATATTAGCCAAAAAGATTGCACATGCTTTCCAGAAATCTAATCATGACTTGCTAGAATAAGATAAGGACTGAAATGGATTCATTCTGAGAAAGGTGTCAAGTTTGGATAAGAATGTCTGAAATTATTACTTATCCCCATTAGTCAGGGCTGTTGTAATTTTCAGTAACAGAAACCTCATCTAGCATGCATGCACGCACATGCACACACAAACACAAAAAAAATGAAAAGACAAGTTTTCTAGATAAATAAAAGGAATCTAACAAAATACAAGGGAAGGGACACCTGGGTGGCTCAGCTTGCTAAGTGTCCAACTCTTGGTTTTAGCTCAGGTCATGATCTCAGGGTCATGAGATCAGGTCCTGGGTCAGGCTCTATGCTCAGTGGGAAGTCAGCTGGAGATGGTCTCCCTCTCCCTCCCCCTCTATTCTCCACCCCCCCCCCAAATAAATAAAATCTTTACAAAATACTAGGGAAGGAAGTACAGTTGGGTCTCATCTCTTGATGGTCCAAAATTGAAATCATTCATCTATGGCAGATTGTGTATGTCCAAAATGGCCACAACAATATTTTACAGCCTGCATGCTCTTCCTGAACTTTGCCACTCCTACACCAAGAGTTGGAGTTTATGCCCCCTTCTCCTGAAACTGTGTGGGCCTCTGTGAGTACCTTCTCTAATAGAGGACCATGATGGAAGGTGCTACATGACCTGTGGAGCAAAACTATGTCACAAAAGGTGATACAGCTTCCACCTGGCTCTCTCTCTCTCTTAGAATGTGACTTGATAATTCTGAGCCTCAATGTCGAAAGTCCAGCTGTCCAGAAGCTGCCTGTGGAAGAAACCACTTGGAAAGACCACATGGAGAGAGAAAGAAATGCCCCCCAAAATTCCCTATGTTCCAGTGCCTACCCAGTTATTTGAGTCTTCCTAGTTCAGGAACCAAATATGTGAGTAAGGACCCCTCAAGATGTTTCTGAGGATACTATATGACTGCAGCTACATGAGGGACTCCAAAGAGAACCACCCAGCTAAATCCAGAACTGTGAGAAACATTAATAATTGATTGTCATTGTTTTACACCCCTGCAATAGTAACTGAACTAATCTCTCTGTTTGTCTACAGCATTGTGATTTTGCCCCGCTGTTTCTCTCTGCACATCTGCTTTCTGCCTACAGACCAGGCCTATGCTTTGTTCATGTACATAGAATAATATGGCTATTCAGCCAGACCACAAGCCCTACAGAAGTGCTTCTTAAGCTGTAATGTGCACAGAAATCACCTGGAAATTTTGTTATAAGATAGATTCGAAATCAGTAGTTCTATGGTGGTATCTGAGAGTTTGTATATTTTTTTTATTTACTGTTTTAATTCATTTTTTTAAGTAGGCTCCATGCCCAACGTGAGGCTTGAACTCATGACCTTGAGTTCAAGGGTCACATGCTCTACTGATTGAGCCAACCAGGTGCCTTCAGAATTTGTGTTTCTAAAAAGCTCCCAGGTGATGGATGTTGCTGTGGCTGTGGACCACTGGACTAACCTCTACCATATGCTCACTCTCTTGCTTGTGCTCTCTCTCTCTCATTATCTTGAATAACCTAAAAACGAGTTGTAGGGCAGCCCGGGTGGCTCTGCGGTCTAGCGCTGCCTTCAGCCCAGGGCGTGATACTGGAGACCCGGGATTGAGTCCCACATCGGGCTCCCTGCATGGAGCCTGCTTCTCCTTCTGCCTGTGTTTTTGCCTCTCTCTCTCTCTCTCTCTCTCTCTCTGGGTGTCTCTCATGAATGAATAAATAAAATCTTAAAAAAAAGAAAGTTGTAGACATCATGATAATTCACCACTAGGTCCTTCAATGTAACTCTGCTGAGAAAAAGAACATTCTTCCATATAATCAGGATACAATTATATATGCTAGAAACTTAATTAATTAAAAAAAGGCCTCATCTAAAATATAGTCCATATTTAAATTTCCTCATTTGCTCAAAAAATATCTTTCAGAGCAGTTTTTTTTTCCATTTTGATCTAAGATTCAATCAAGGATTATTCATCTTTGCTACCCTATTACTTTAATGTTTTAAAGTATACATATAAGCATTATATATAATGCTTTATCTTTTCTTGAAATTCTTTTATGAGAATGATATTCTTGAAGAGTGCAGGCCAGTTTTCTAATAAAATGTCCCATAATTCAGATTTGATTGCTTCTTCATGAATAGATTCAAGTTATACATTTTTATCAAGAATACATCCTAGCCACCAATTATGTACTTCACATCGAAACATATCAGGAGATTCATGATTCACTTTGCCCCTTTTTGGTGATGCTAGGTTGGATTTAATTATGGTGTCATCCCTTGCATTCTTTTTTTAAGTGTAAAGAAATTTTTTCAAGAGAGGTCTCCACTTGCCTGGGTGGCTCAGTCAGGTAAGCAGTTAAGTGTCTGACTCTTGATCTCAGCTCAGGTCTTGATTTCAGGGTCCTGAGTTCAAGCCACACATTGGGCTCCACCCTGGGCATGGAGCCTACTTTTAAAAGATACAGAGAGAAAGAGAGGCCCCAGATGACTTCCCCTTTCATCTCACTCACCAGAACAGGACACAACTAACCCACTCATTGATAAAGAAGAAAGGTGTCCTGTCACTGGCTTAAACCATCAGGATTCCATCCCTAGAGATGAGGAGCAACGCAGCCTCCCTGGAAGTGGAGGTCTGTCCACATGTGGAAGAGGGGAGCTATTGGCTGGAAGGAAGAGTAGCATGTGGATAGACAACCTAGAGTGTTTGCTACACTTATCTAATATTACAGAGCTAGTTAGAGGAAAAACTGCTCTCTGATTCTTATTCCAACATAGTATGCTGCCTCCTCAAGAGATTAAGGATTTATTGCTTATAAAATACTTTATAGGCCTCTTGTGAGAAATCTAATATTTATTTGCCCTGTAAGATAAAAACAAAAATTTATTTTTTCTTATTTTCTTTCAAGCTTTTCTCAGTCCATGATTCTTCACAGTGTGAAAATGATATAGCCATATATGTCCTCTGAAAAAGAAAACAAATACTTTTTTTCCTTACAAAATAGGCCAATAAGTCACACACAGAAATGTAAATAGTGTAATTTAAGAACATTTTATACTCTAAGATTCTTTCAAAAAGTTTCTAGAGACAGAAAATAAAGAGGAGTTATAATTCTATGAGGACAAGAAGCCAAAGTTATGGATGTTTTTACAAAGTTTATCAAGACTATTAATAATGGCTATCCAAATCTTTGGCATCTGCAGAATTGGGTGGGATATGTGTAAAATGTAGTTTTCTTATGAAGATTCTTGCACTTGGAATCTTATTCCAGCTAGAAACTAGATATGAAAAATATCAAGTTGATTCTGAATTCTGGAAAGGATTTGGTTTAATTCTGGAAATCAAATGTAGTGTCTTGGGGTGGATACAATTGCCACCGGTTGAGTCAACCAAGTGATACTTCTCTCCTCGCTATAGTAATCTTTTGTTCTGTGCCTTTAGGAGGCAACTTTAGTGGGGACAACTTACATCGTGTGATTTAAAGGGTTCAAAGGCAGCTCTTTCACTAGTTTGTACAGTGCTTATAAGTTTTACCATAGGAATCTTAAAGTCATTCTTCATCCTACTTCCAGCAAGGATCTCTCCCTCTACCCAGCTCCATCCTCACTGGGCCAAAGCCATTTCCCCTCTTTATTCTTATATCGGAGGACTCAGTGTTGACTCTTCATGGGCCTAAGCCATAGTTACCCCCACACCTCTCTCTTTCAAGCATCAGTCAACACTCAGCAATAGAACTGTAGGTTCCATGGAAACCTAAGGACACAGAAGCCAAGATGGCCATATGGAGAATGGGCTGTAGGTAGACAGAGGAGTGCAAACGTATAGGGAGATGAAAAAGGAGAGAATATTAAAGTCAATCTTTATCTGCTTCACAATTTTGCCAAAACTAAGCTATCATTTTTAGAGCTCACCACCCTTTCTCTTTTCTACAGCCACTGACCTCAACCTTTACCAATTTTTTTCTGTCTGTGCTGTAATCTTGACTCCGGTAGAATGGTGCTTGTGATTTGTATAACCTTGTTTCACCCTGCAACAAAAAAAACAGGAGATGGCCAAATACCACAGAGAACTGTGGGGTTATTTTTGTATGGGCACCAAACAAGATTTCTACATAGATTTGTCATCTCTCCCATACAATGAATGAGTTTTAAAAATGTGGAGAGATTTCTCAGAACTATTATTCCAGCTATTTTGTTCTTTGGCATTTGCCCACATACCCCATGAGAGGTAAATATGAAAAAACAATATTTGACCATGTAGCTATAGTTACAGGCCACAGACAGCCAAGGATACAGAAATTTAAAGACGAATGTAATATGCAACTTTGCCCCGATTCTGTCTCCCTGGATAAACTCTGCTCACCGCTTAAATCTAAGTGTTCCTTAGTCCTAGATAATTGACAAGCAGAGGGAGAAGGTAATATCAAGTAGAAATTGAACACTGAATAGAAAAGGACTTCCTTTCCAAAAACAAAAATTCCATTTTATTGTGGAATGATGAAAATACCCGTTCTTTTGTTTAGATAAATTTTAACAGTATTTATGCTGATTTCCCCACAGGGAGAAAAAGAGACTATTTCTTTGAAAAGCCATTGGCAGAAAAACACTCGAGTTCAATTTGGTTTCATCCTGAAGGTTTGAAGTAAAATAATTCTTTGTAAGGATTTATAAATAAGACATTCATTAATGAAGTTTCACAATATCACTTTGAAGTGAATACTACTGAATTCATTTAACTAGTGCTGAGACTCCAGCAGAGAAATTGAGCAATTAGACTTGTTCAGTAAAGCATTTAAAAGTCTAGAGAACAAATCCAGGAATTCCCAATGCCTCAGTCTCCATGTTGAAGTATCCTCAGATATGGAATCAGATATGCAACATATATAACGAAGGGAATTCTGTGACCCAGATAGAACTAGAAGTATAACCTAGACAACTACTTAGAGTATCACTATTCCCCATCTGCAACAGATGTCCAATACATGACACATTTGGAAGAAGAGGCTTCTGGGAAGTCCATGAGTGCTTTCAGAGTCCTTTCACAGAACTGAACATCCACCCTGACCTCTTCTCCAGTTCGGAAGCAACCTCAACGCCCCTTCTCCACACACCCCACCAAGTCAGTGCTGCTATTAAATTTTTCTAGTGTGAAAGGCCTGAAAGCACCATGGATAGCAAAGGCTTTTCCCCAAGGTCAGCCTAATGTAACTCTGTCTCCTCTGATTTTTCTCTTTTCACAGCCCACCAACATTCAAACATGTCAGCTCAGTGTTCATCCCCAAATCTAGCCAATTTTTGTTGACATATCCCTTTTAAATCTTAATCATGGCCCATTACAGTACTTTGTAATCTACTTCTTCAACATTCCTTTCCTTCCCATCTGTTTTTCTGTCTATTGCAAAGATTTCTGTTGTTTTGGCAGGAAGAACACCTTTACTGCCTGCCTATCACCCTCTGGTCCAACTCACTTTTTCCCATAAACTTCAGGGTCTGCTCCCCTGATGTCTACTATCAGTTTTCTCATCTTTTACTCAAGCAAGCAAAAATTCACCAGATTCTCCAGATGTCCAATGGCACAGGCATCCTTCTTTTGCCTTTATGTCTTTGCTACAATCACACATCCCTCTAATTTCTTTTCATGTTTCAGGATCCCTTCATCGACTACACTTAAATTGACCCATATGCCCCATTTCTTGTCCACGTCTTCTTTGTGCAATTACACAATTCATTCAATACATATTTATTGATAATGTCCTATATACAGAGCACCACATATAACAAGGAAGACACAAAGATAATTGAGAAATGCATCCTGAACTTGAGGACCTGACTATCTGTAGAGAAATAAGATGTAGAGGGATAGCATAAATCATTCTAATACACGGAGAATTCTAAATGATACAAAGATGATACTGATAAGGTGATAGAGGCATTCAAAATCAGGAAAAATTACTTCTGAAAAAGATGAGCATGAACAAAATCAAAAAGATTTCATGGAAGAAGTAGTTTCTTAGAGTAGCTTTTATATATTTTATATGTTTTTTTATATTTCAGATATAGAAAAGTATTTCAGTTGTTAAAACTGTCCCAGCAAAAGCATGGAGTGGAGAGGAAACTGAGATTAACAGAGAGGACAAAGTTTGGGCTGGCTAGAACATAGAGAGTATAAAAGGATGTCTGGGGAGATAAATATGGAGCCAGGTACACAGCATTGGAATGATATGCTAAGGTGTCTAAACTGTTGTTTTAAAACCATTGAAAGCTTGTGATGAGGAGTGAGATGATCTGAGCTGGCCTCTAGAAGATTAAACTGGCATTGGTACAGGTAAAAACAAGAAGAAAGGAGTTTTAGGTAACCATTACATCCAACTCCAAGGGGGAAAAAAAGAATCGAGAACCTGAACTAAAATAGTGACAAGGTGGGAAGAAGGAAGAAACACATCTAAGAAAGAGTCCAAAGGTAGAATCAACAGAGATTGGCAACAGGCTGGATTAGAGGGGGAGAAAATGACTCCAAGTTTTCCTAATAATTTGGTACAAAGAAGCACTAGACAGCTGCTTTTTTATTCTATCAACAAATACTTACTAAGCTCTTACTGTGTGACCAGCGCTAGGCAAGAAATTGGAGATATAGTAGCAAATGAAAACAAATAGACTCCTGCCATGAGGGAGCTGTCAATCCAAAAGAGCTAAATACAGGGAAAAAGTATTGGAGATGCTGTGAAAGGAGCTCACTCAGAATACAGAGGGAGCCCAAGGAAGGGCTGGTTAAGTCACTGTTCGCTGGAAAGGTTCTCAGAGACCACGTTGTGTAAAAGCCAGCTGCACAGGACCATATGCGCAACCGCAGAGAAGCTCGCCTCCACTGAGAACATTCTTTTCCAGCTCCTTGGGTGCCTGTGTCTCAGCTTCCACTAAAATGAAAACAAAGATTATACTGAATTTTTTCTTTCACTGTTCATTGTTACCCAAAAAGTGTCATTTCCATTGCACTTGTATTGGGTAATAGTATCAGGTGATGTCGAATGTGGTGGGGGAAGGAAGAGGACTGGCAGCCCAATGTACTGCATAGAGCTCTAAATTTAGAGTCAGTGTGAACCAGACTTATTTTCTGGCTCTCCCAACTGACCAGTGAGATGAACTTTACCTGGGATAAAAACTCTTCTTATTCATAAAATGGTGATTTAAAAAAAAAAAAATCTGCTTTACTTACATTGTGTTGTAAAGATCAAAAAATAAAAGCAATCTACAAAACATAAAATATTATTCGTTTTAAACTGTTACTAAATATATTTCTTTTATTCATGATTCCTACAGAAAGCAAATGACACACTCATGTTAGATTAAAAGAGAGTTTACAAAGAGATTGCTTACAAAGTACAGGCAGGGTTCTGAGAATAGTGCAATACTCCGGTAACATCAGAGGAGCTGTTGCCACACGTGGGACCAAAGGGACAAGAGGCATGAGCCATTGTGGAGATCGGGAGTAAGAGGTACCAAAGGGACTAAAGGGACAAGAGACATGAGTTGTTGTAGGGATTGGGAAAGAAAAAGTCCTATCTGCTGGAGAAGGCCATCTGCACGCAGTAGCAAAGAGGAAGCCCAGAAAATAAATACCTCAATCATACACTTCCATCCCTCTTATCAGCTTCCAGGGTCCCTTGGTCAGAGCCAACCAGAAGACAGAGAAAGAGAGATCATAGTTGAAGTAGTCTGTCTAGATCAGGCTCTGGGGTCAGTGAGTTGAGTGGAGAATGTATCCGACCCATAAGTAATCATCTATTCATCATCTTCAGCAAATGTGAGGATCACCTACCGGAGCTTGTTAGAATTGAAGGTGCTATGCACTCAGCAACGTGATGTTTTCCTGAGTAGCCCACAGATTCCTACGTATGTGGTCAATGGTCACATTTTAAGAACAGTGAAGTAGGCAGGTTAATTTCTAGATAGGTTTAATAAGTGATGTCTAGGAGCTTAATCAAGTTTTTTTCCCTTTGTCATGGGGGAGATCTGAGGGGTAAAGTCAGATTAACCCACCAGGAAAGAAGGCATTTGCTCCTCTTCCCACGTGACTTGTATATCTTCGAGACTGCTGTGTAAGGCCATGGGGGTTTGTAATTTTGCTAGGACTCATCATCTGGTGTGGTTCAACACTTTCCCTTGCTTCTAGTAGGACCCAGATCAGCCCAGGAAAGAGCCTGGCCACAATACTGTGTCCTTGTGCATTTGTTTAAACCAGTTACACAGAATGTTATTCTCACAGGGAAGAGTTTTTAAAATTGTTTTACAGTATCTTATTGCAGTGGAAATCACTGTGTTTTTCTCTGTCTTTGTATCCCCACTACCAACACACTGAGTAGATGATAAGTGCTCAGTAAATATCAAGGACCATCATTTCATTACTGGACTGAAAGGAAAAATGAATGCAGTTTAAATTTATGTTATAAAGTTCATTATGTGTTTCTTTTAAAGAGCAAAAAAATTATTTTAAGAAACTTTCTTTGGAATTTTCATTTAAAACCAAATCCAACAAAAGCTCAAACAAGTTTTTAAGATTATATGTAGCTTCAATGTTCCTCACGCTAATTTAGTGGGAACCTGAGAAGAGACCCTCCTCTCAGGGTCTTACCTATTGTTCTGCACTTCTCTGGGGTTGTTATTCAAAGTAACTGAAATTTTTTTAGAAATGATAAACTTGTTGCAAATGTCAAGATCTCATCCTTTTTTAAAGCTAAGTAATATTCCATTTTATATATCTGTATCTATATCTCGCATCTTCTTTATCCATTCATCTATCAGTGGACACCGGGCTGCCTTCATATCTTGTCTATTATAAATATGCTTTTGTTTTCCTTGAGTAATAAATAGCATTATATGAGGGTGGGTGGTAGCTACACTTGTGATAAGCATAGCAAAACACTTACTGAATCACTATGTTGTACACCTAAAACTAATGTAACATTGTGTATCAACTCCATGAAGACGAAGAAGAAGAAGAAGAAGAAGAAGAAGAAGAAGAAGAAGAAGAAGAAGAAGAAGAAGAAGAAGAAGAAGAAGAAATGATAAAGCTGTGAAGATAATGCCACAGCAGAAATGCAGGCTTCTCTTTTTAAGAGTTTTTCAATGTTTTTTGTCATGTATCTGTTTTCCTACATGTGTAACTCAAAAAACCAATCCTAGCAACTAGATTACACAGCTTCAGCCTAAGAGTGAATTTATTTCTTTTCAGCACACACTGCTTGAGCAGCACCTGTTCCCTGCAGAGGATATGAAGCATTTTGTGCACACCTATATATATTCTTGGGGCAGGAATCACAGCTGTTTGTAATTTAACTATAACTGTAATCTCAAGTGTGAAATAGAACTAAGATAGTCAGTTATAAGATATTAAAATAAGGAATCATGCAGATGATCCTTTCTTGGCAAGGCCTCAAAAGTGCAAAATAAAGGAAAAGGTAGTTATTCAATAATTTACAAAAAATATTGAGCACAATTTTATTATTCTCTGACTATTAATAATATTTTCAAGATTCCCTTCCACAGAATGAAACAGGCCACCACTACAGATCTTTTCCTACTTTTGTATCAGTCTTATTATAGAGAGATAATTAGTTTCTAAACTTTTAAATGCACTCCTTTAGTTTCCCCTTCTAGCCAGTGAAATGAAGTTCTTTGTTATCTGAAAAAATACTATCCAAATACCAATATGTGATCATCTTAAACTCTCTGTGGTTGACTAATTGTGATTATATATGGTACTAACTGTTTTCTGATTATTTCTAATATTATGGTTGTTTTCAGCTTCAAGTAACAGAAGACCTGATTTATAATGGCTTGAAGAATAAAAGGATTTATTTTCTCTCATCACAAGGAATTCCAAATAAGGGAAGCTCCAGGACTGATTAATTCAGAAGTTCAATCACATTCTCAAAGACCCAGGTTCTTTCCATGTTTTTACTTGTTCATCTAAATTTCCATACTGGAAATAAAACAGTGTATCAGTCAGAATTTTCTGAGAGAAAGAACAAAAAGGATATCTATCTACCTGTCTATCTATCTACCTGTCTGTCTATCTATCTATCTACCTATTCTTTGACCAAGCTATTGATCAATCTATCAATCTATTAACTTACCTAGAGAGATTCCAAGTAATTGGCTTATGCAACTGTGGGTGAAAGCTGGTGAGTCTGAAATCGGTGGGAAAGGACAACAGGCAGAAAACTCTTGGGCAGAAGCTGATGCTGCAGGCTTGAGGCAGAATTTCTTCTTCCTCAGGGAAAAAGTTTTGCTCTTAAGACCTTTCAACTGATTGGAAACCCACCTAGATTATCAAATACAACCTCCTTTACCTAAAGTCAGCTAATTGTAGATGATAACCACATCTACAAAATACCTTCACAGCAACACCTAAATTCATGTTTAATAGAATAACTGGGTACTACTATCGCCTAGCCAGATGACACACAAAACTATCACGGAGTTTCTTCCTTGTGCAACTCTCATGAGCAAAGGAGCCTTTTCCTGAAGTACCTCAACATACTTGCTTTCAATCTCCTTGGCCAGTGGTTGGATTCACACTCTTCATGAAATCAGTCCCTTGCAAGGAGTATGAAATCAAGACTGGTTTAAACCAGTTGGGTTTTAGCTGAGCCATATGGAGCCATAGTGGATGCCAGCACTGGATTTGGGCTGTACCACATGGAAGAAGGGGAAAGTCTGGACTATGTATTTCTCCAGGGAGTACCAAGTAGTATTTGGAAAGAAATTTTGCTTTTTTGTTGCACTTACTTCAGAGTTCTTTATGTTTAACTATCTTGTTAAACCAAGAGTCTTGACCAAGAGTCTTAGTTTGTATGACATGTGATATAGGAACAAGATGGAAATATGTTCAGAATCAATGGAACCCTGATTTATCTCACATATGTCACACATGCACACAGACACACACACAGACACACACACACAAAACCACCACCATGCCTGCCTTTACTGTTTTCTCACAATCTTAATAATTAGGGACTGTGTTATGTTCCTTCTATATTTATTTTTCAGGGGAAATACTCAGCTGGTAAACAAGAAATTATTCCTTTTCAGTTGTCTGACTAAAATTCAACTTTATTAAAAATATTGTCAAAAATTTATGAGGAGCTCCTGTGAATAAGAGAAAGTCTGTGACTAATTTCTCCTTCTTAAGCATTTTGATTTGTAATTTTTTTTAATTTTTATTTATTTATGATAGTCACACACAGAGAGAGAGAGAGAGAGAGAGGCAGAGACACAGGCAGAGGGAGAAGCAGGCTCCATGCACCGGGAGCCCGACGTGGGATTCGATCCTGGGTCTCCAGGATCGCACTCTGGGCCAAAGGCAGGCGCCAAACCGCTGCGCCACCCAGGGATCCCTCCTTCTTAAGCATTTTGAAAACCAGTTCCCCTTCATCTCTCCTCTTTCTGTGTGGATCCTGGCCAACCTGCTGCCATATATTAGTCTTGTAACCCTGGACAGTCCTGTACTCTTCTAAGATTTAGTTGGTTTCTTTCCATGCAAAATAGGGAGAACAATAGTTTTCCAAAATGCCTTAGAAGCTTCTAGACCTGTTTTCAGTGTTGGTTTTTTTCCACCAAAACATGGTATGTTTGAGGGCAGGAATTTGCCATTTTCACCTTTATCCCTAGATGCTCAATAAATGTTGACAGGTTGAGGAAATGCACTATACATGCCACAACAATTAATACTTATACCCCCGGTATTTTTATTTTTATTTTTAAAGATTTTATTTATTTATTTATGAGAGACACAGGGCGGGGGTGGGGCAGAGACACAGGCAGAGAGAGAAGCAGGCTCCATGCAGGGAGCCTGATATGGGACTTGATCCCAGGACTCCAGGATCATACCCTGGGCCGAAGGCAGGCACTAAATTGCTGAGCCACCCAGGCATCCCCTACCCCCGGTATTTTTAAAGCATTTCTTTCTAACAACCTATTTTCTGATTATTTACTTGAGCTCTTGCTACAGAATCACTTTGTATTGTCTTCCATTATCGTCTTCCTAAAGGAAGTGTGTTGAGTGGGAAATACTTTAGAAGACTGGTTTGGGACCTTGCTTTTAGTCACCATGTGTTGCCTTTAGCTAAGGTTGGCTTAGGCATGGGCAAGACAGCTAGCTGAGACTTGTGCAATGTAGGAAGTTGCTGACAAATACACATGATCATTATATTCGATATGTATTGACAGTGAATCACCACACATGGCCTGTCATGATATGGTGGTGATCTGGAAGTTTGAATAAGAAGCTGAATATTTTACCTGAAGACTAAGATTCCTTTGGGAAAACAGCAAAAAGATGTTTACTTCATGTAGATCAATTGAATGTGGGAAAAGCAGTGGCAATTGAATGAAACTTTTATGAACAAATATTTCCATGACACTAAAACAGAGTAGACAGAAAAAGTGGTAGGTGTGTATTTTTTTTAAATGTGTGGTTTGAACAAAATAACTCCCCTTTGATTAGTTGAAAGGCTTTGTGGAAGTGGTTAAATCATCAAATCCCATTTTAATGAGATTTAAGAGAGCGTCTCTGATGACCTGCAAGTAGAACTAGGGCTGAGAAAGGCAATTCAGAACCAGAGAGGGTATCTCAGAGGGGTAAGAGATGGCAATGGGTTCACAGAGGACAAGAGGAGTGAGAAAAGTCCAGAAGAAGGTGTGTAAGGAGGGATACAAGCAGCTTAGGTCCAACATTGAGATACCTACGGAAGGAGAACAGGCTCGTTAATGGCTGCCATCTTGAATTTACTTCTTAGAATTTTGAGCACATGGAGAGGATTAACATCCTTGACTTAATTTCCTGTTAGAAACCAAAAGGAATAGACTGTTAAAATGCAACCATTATGTTCTTTTTGGTAGGTGTGCCTATAAAAGTACAGAAGACAAGATTGAGGCCCTAATGCTACAAGAACTTGTTTTTGAGACTTTTGGAAATGATTGAGATCTCCTTGTCATTTTTCAAATCTGAAGTGAGAAACTGTCCCAAAATGCAATGCTACCTTCTGATGCTTTGCTGTGAATGTTGAAACCTGTCGCTAGAAGATGTGCTCACGGTGGACCGTGCTGAGGCGGTACCTCAGGGACCCTGAGTTCTAGCACAGTGACAGTGGCACCTCCTCATCTCACACCACGCTCTTAACCTTTTTACGATAGAGTTGTAACACCTGACATAGCGGGTGGGCTGTGACCGGTCCTGGGGTTCCACGTGGCCTGCCCTGGCTGCATGGTGTGGGGCTGGGGCCTCCTTGGGGACCTCCCCTCCCTGGCTGGTGAAGATGACCGAGAAGAAGGCTAGAGCCCCGGGCTGTGTGTGTGACCCTCTAACACTGGTGAATGTTCACATACGCCACATGCTGTAATATTCTAAGCGTTTTCATTCCAATAAATGTCTAGACTCTTTAAAAAAAAAAAAAAAAGAAAGAAAGAAAAAAATTTTAAAAAAGGCTCAGGGAGGATCTTCTAACTTACTACACTGCCAGGAAGCAGTAAATATTTTTCTAGTAGTGTCCTATCTATGCATTGAAGGTTAAACTATTTGGTTTCCCTAAAAATTGAGGATTTGTAATTGTGTGGTGGGCAATAGGTCCTGAAGTGGGGAGGAGAGGACATACAGTGTGGTACCTCACTACTCCACCCACCTGGGAGATGAGTGGGAAGAGCGCAACCCTGCATCCCTTGCTTTGAGTTTGACTTCTAGATTATAGTCGCAGAATACAGGCAGGCCTTGGAAAACTGTTGTTTGGACTCACTGGTGATAGATATGTACATACAAACCTAGTATCAGAGTACACCCTGACATCTGTAAAGTCAGCCTGTTTTTTTCTAGATTCCCCAGGATCTGGAGTTTTGGTCTCTACCTTCAGTTTCCATCTGTGGTATGAAATAATCTCCAGAGATATTGCTAAGGCAATTTTGGCCCTTAAAACAAGGCCCAAATATGTCATTCCTGGCATTATGTAATACTCTTCTATTGGAAGTACTTGAGATAACATATGTGAGCATGTTCCACAAACTGTAAAGCGCCGTCTAAATATAAGTTCTGTAGCTATTGCATGGTTAAACTAAGCCTCGCAATGAAAAAGGAATTGTGATTGAACTGCAATTCTCAGTGTCTGGAGCCCACTTTCAATTAGGTTTACAGTTGCATCAATTTGCTATTTAATTGTTTTAAGCCATCCAAGTACCAGGCATTATTCTTGTACTCTTTCTTCAATACGGCGTTAGCACAAAATACTTGAACAAGTTTAACATAAAAGTTGACACAGACAGAAGCAATATTTTTGTTTTTAGGGCATTAAAATAGCAGATATTTGGGGAAATGCTTTTAATAGGTTTTGGTATCTGGCTAAGTCCATGGCTCTCCCCAGCTGTCCCCCTCGTCTGTCACCCTCAGTTTCCGCCCACATCTCCAAGGAGACTTAGAGAAACACTCCTCACTGCTGTCAGTGGCTCCAGCAGACTCCATGCATGGTCAAGGCCTTTGGAAGTATAGAGAGGCCCATGGCCACTTTATTTTTAGACTCGTACTGACTTAAAAGAATTAAGAACTACCATAATAGGCTTAACAAAATTATAGCATATTATGTACATTTACACTTAAATGAATTCCCTTAAAACACATAAATAGAAACATCAACAACTTAAGTTGATGCATTTAAGTTTGATACACTAGGCATAAAGAGGAATAAGACAATATACTCTACCTCAAGGAATTCTCAATCCAGCAAACTGTGAAGTATGATCTGATAAATATTTGCACCTTAGTGTTGATAGGGCCATACAACCAGAAAGTACTTAATGAATATGCTTTTCTTGTGGAGAATGTCAAAACTCTGACATTCGCTCCCTGTATGGAAATCCAGACCAAGCTGCAGTCCCGATCCCTTCATGTCAGGAGCTCACTGGTCTGGCTCCCCGGGGCACCCCCAGCCCCAGTGAGGGTGCCAGGCACATCTGCAGCCCTACCCTGCTGCTCTCAAGAAGACGAGACAACTGGGAAAGTCCCATTTCCTCCTGGCCCATCAGTGGGGCTGAAGCTTTTTTCAAATTGGCTCTTTCACTTTGAAAGCTCTTTTCATGTTCAAAACACCAGCAAGTGCAAACCGTTGCTAAATTAGGTAAACTATAGAGCAATCTGTCCGACTAGGAAAAAAAAAAAAAAAGTTGGTATTGCTCTTTTATTCCAGTCTGCACAGATCATCCTCAACATCCCAGTGGAAGTAGAGCACATTACTGTCTAGGAGAGAGAGGGGTCGAGAGAAAGAGAGAAGTTGTAATAACAAGAAGTCAGTTTTCCCTTCTGATCAACCCCATTTTGAGAAGACACTCATTCTCCACAAATCCTAGTTCCTGCTTGCACGTTCTAATGTCTCAACATACCTGCGGATCCTTTGACCTAATGGGGCTCCTCCCCAACCCATGATTCATGCCACATGCCCTATTTATCTCCTGTCTTACCAGCAACTCAGAGCAATTGGGAGACTCAGAGATTAAATTCTGAAAGACAAGCCTCATCATAATGGAAAATCCAATTAACTTTAGATATAGGAGCCACATTCCAGGAGCAGCACTGTAATTTTGCCTTCTATGAAAATGGTTTAGCTGTTCATTAGGTAGCATGTCAAAAATTAAACAATGCCAATTATTTTCCTTGTCTTGAGATCTAGCATTCTCTGGGGAATTAGAAGACTGACTACGGACATCCATCTTAACTAGATGTAATTCCTGGCATCTCTGTTTTTCACTGTTTTATCTTTTCCTGTATGTCCTGGTATGAGGGAAAATAATTATCTCTGGGGACTCCAGGCTGAACTCCTGTTCAATGGTTTGTAGATTGTAAAAGGATGGTAGTGTTGATGTCATTTTTAGCTTTCCTAGGTGAAAACTGATATTAAAGAGTGATATTATCCTGCTTACTCTCTCAGGGGCTTTGTGAGAGTAGTAAGAAAGCAAGAAAGTGCCTGTTATCCCTGCTTATAGGGAGATTCACCAGAGGCCACATGACTTGCGGAAAGTTTCCTATGTGATTATTGGTAGAGCTGGAAACAAAAGCCAGGTCTTGACATCAAGCTCAGTGTTCAGCTTCCAGGCTACGCTTCCTCACTTTGGCAAAGCTGACAAACCCTATTTCTATCGCATGCCTTGTTTTTATTACTTTTTGCACACTTGATTTACTTGCAGTTAAAGAAAAAAAATCTCATTTTTCACTACAAAATTCCAAAGGATAGAAACACAGTGAAGGCCTGATCCCTGCCCTCTCGAGGGTGCCAACAATACCACAAATACAGAGTAGAGGAGTGATCGCTAGAATATTAAACATACAAGAAAATTAGAGTCTTTCTGAAAGTGAGTAAAATCTGAGTGTAGGTGTGCGTATGCGTACTTAGAAGTGCAAGAGTGGCATGGGAGTGAAAGGACGTCTCGGTTTGGTTGGGGGTAAAGGAAAATCAGAGGAAAGCAGGGGGGGCTGTTGGGCTGCACCCCCCTCCCCTGTGCTTTCTTTTGGGTTAGTCAGCTTGCCCTACCCCAGGCGGAGTTCCCCCAACTTAATGGTGTGCATCAGACTTACTCAGGGAATTTCTTTAAAATGCAGATTCGTGGGCTCTGCCCCAGATTCCAGGGGTCTGCAGGGCGTGCCTGCAATCTGCATTTTTCACAAGCCTCCCGAGGCAGAGAACCAAGCTTTGGAACGGAGCTGGATAACAGTGCTGTAAGATCATGCCACCTGCCAGTTTGTTTTGTTTTGTTCTTAAAGATTTTATTTATTTCTTTGAGAGAGAGAGAGGGAGGGAGGGAGGGAGGGGGAGCATGAGTGGGGGGCAGGGAGACGGAGAAGCAGGCCCCCGCCGGCAGAGAGCCAAATGCAGGGCTGATCCTGAGCTGAGCCCAAGGCAGACAGGTGCTCAACCGCTGAGCCACCCCGGGCCCCACACTTCCAGCTTCAAGAAAGGAGAGCACTGACTCGGAAGATAGGGATGATGTAGGAGTCCTCCAGAGGCGGTCTTTGTAAACTGTGCCTTACAGGTGGTAGAGGAGGGCGGAAGGAGGAAAGAAAGAGAGAGTCCGGGCCTTGGGCCTTCCCTAGTGGGCTTCTGGGCAGGTGCACTTGGGCACAGCCCCACCTGCCTGCATCAGAGGACCCGGGCTCCTCCCCGCCTTGCTCTTCCTCCCTCCATTTCCTGCATTTCCTCTGACCCTCAAGTTATGCTCCATCTGGGGCACGGGCTGCTCTCATTTTCCATTTATGAATAATTTGGGGCTATATTTAGGCAACTCCAGTCATTAGGTACCCATATTTCTGTATACAGCCTATCAGGTTTTATTTTTTTAGATTTCTAGAAATTCATGAGCAAGAAAGCTCTTAATATTAGGTCACTTAGTCAATTACCTCCTTTCCTGCCTAATGCAGGATTATTCCCACTAGTCCTGTTTCCAGTGCTCTGTTGCCTATTTTTAAATGTACTGGCTGCTGGTGACGCTGCCACTCCCCCCAGGAGACCATTATCCTGGCTCACCATTCTCAGTGTCAGGGGGCTTCCCTGGTAATTAGCTCCAACTTGCTATTTCTTCCCCTTCCCATTATCCTCGGTTATCAATTCCCTTGTAACAACATTATTTCTCTCACATTCATTATATATTTTTAGATAGTTTCCACAGTTCCACAAGCCACTGTTAAAAAGAGCTGAGCCACTTGGGTACCAGCCCATGTCTTAATCAGTCACACCGAGGAGAGTGAAAATGGAGCTGCGGCGAATGGTCACTGGGCTCCATGGTGGGTAACCACGTACTGTCTTCTGCCTGCAGCTCACGCTTGTCCACAGTGGTTTTATCAGCCTGAGGTCATCCTCCTCCACAAAGCAGTGTCTCTCTCTAAGCATAATGCGTCCAGGTCATCGGCAGGTGTACAAGAAGGGCTGTCTTGTTATCTGAAAAATGGAGATGAGACTGCCTACCTAATTAGATCTCTAGGAATATTAAATGATACCAGGTATGCAAATAATTTAGCAAAAGTTCTAGCACGCAATAAACATAATAAAAATCTCGAGACATATCAGTGTGCTGACATGCATATACATTTGGAAGTCAAATCTCATTCCATTTTTAGCTTTGTCACTTGCTGCTTGTATGAATTCATGAGCACCTATGTGCAATTATTTATCATACAATATGTTACATCTTGCCGGACCAAAGATTCCTTGTAGGGAGGTATTGCATCTGATGCATCTTTATGCTCGGTGCACCCACCTTAAATGCATCAACTTAAGTTGTTTAACCTCCATGAAGCTCAGTGTTCCCTTCTGTGCAATGAGTGCATAGTTCCTACCTCTGTGTCACACACATTTTATTTCCTGGCTCACAATTTCTTAGCCTACTTTTTTTTTTCCTGCAGCCATTGCTGCTGCTACCACATGAGCACAGGAATAACCTGATGACACTTCACCTTAGCAGCACCGTGAAGAATCCTGCCATCAGCTAAGGGAGTCTGGATCCTGTCACCCAAGCAGCCATCCTCACCAGGGAAGTTTGGTTATCACAACTGGGGGAGGGAAGTGCTATTGGCAACTGGTAGATAGAGGCCAGGCTGTTAACATCTTACAGTGCATCGGATAACCCCCAAAACAAAGAATTAACCAGGCCAAATGCTAACAATGCTACTGTTAAGAAACCCTGACGAAGAGACACTGCAAAAGCCTTATCTGAGGAACACACCTCATTTGATACGCTCCTCTTCTCACGTTCAGACCCATCCCTTCCACTACTCCAGACTGGACTCATTAAAAAGTGATTTCTCAGCAAGGAGTACCTGATGTGTGCCCACTTTGGCCTCCTCAGCGTGGAGAAGGAGGAGGTAGAGGGCCGGCCCCCGATTGGGGTCAAGTTTGAGATCCCTTATTTCACCGTCTCTGGGATCCAGGTCCGATACATGAAGATCATTGAGAAAAGAGGTTACCGGGCCCTGCCACGGGTTCACTGTATCACCCAAAGTGGCGATTATCAACTTCATACCAGCTAGGAGAGAGAAGAGGTGGGGACTTGGACATGGGGCCTTCCCTCTCCCTGGGCTGGGCAGTTGACTTGAGAGGGAGGAAGATGGGGGATGTGTGTGAGGAAGGCCCCCGACTTAGCAGTTTCTGCTCCCAGCACCTGGCTTCCTCCCTGCCTTTCCCTCTAACCACAGGCTGGGAGGAACAGCCTGCCTCCTCAACCTCCCTCTGCCTCCGGCTCCTCCCTCCTCCAGTTTTATATGAAGAAATAGAGGAGGGCCTCAAAGCCCCCTTCATGAGTGCCTTCTTGCAGTGACCTGCCGTACGGGTGTTGGGGCCTCTCCTTCACAGCTACTGAGCCCAGAGGCCATGCTGGCCCACCTGGAGTTTTAGGATGGTATTAAAAAGAATGAATCTAAAAAATTAAATTAATTAATTAATTAATTAATTAATTAATTAATTAATTAAATAAAAGGTGATTTCTCTCCCCTATCAGGGCTATATACTAAACAGCTAGCAGAACCGTGCATTGGTTCCTATCCTACACAGTGAGCGCTATAATGATAGGAATGCATAATGATAGGAATGTTTGGATCATAGCACCAACACAGGAGATATATGCTCCCTGCCCTGAGAGAAAACAGCAGAGCTAAAGAACTATAAGGCAGAAATCAGGGGAACCAGTGTGGGAGTAGATTTGAGGTTGTTGTTTTTTTTTTTTTTTTTTTCTGCAAGGAATCTATTGTTTATTGGTGTTCAATTTACTAACATACAGAATAACCCCCAGTGCCCGTCACCCATTCACTCCCACCCCCCGTCCTCCTCCCCTTCCACCACCCCTAGTTCGTTTCCCAGAGTTAGCAGTCTTTATGTTCTGTCTCCCTTTCTGATATTTCCCACACATTTCTTCCCCCTTCCCTTCTATTCCCTTTCACTATTATTTATATTCCCCAAATGAATGAGAACATATAATGTTTGTCCTTCTCCGACTGACTTACTTCACTCAGCATAATACCCTCCAGTTCCATCCACGTTGAAGCAAATGGTGGGTATTTGTCATTTCTAATAGCTGAGGAATATTCCATTGTATACATAAACCACATCTTCTTTATCCACTCATCTTTCGTTGGACACCGAGGCTCCTTCCACAGTTTGGCTATCGTGGCCATTGCTGCTATAAACATCGGGGTGCAGGTGTCCCGGCGTTTCATTGCATCTGTATCTTTGGGGTAAATCCCCAACAGTGCAATTGCTGGGTCGTAGGGCAGGTATATTTTTTAACTGTTTGAGGAATCTCCACACAGTTTTCCAGAGTGGCTGCACCAGTTCACATTCCCACCAACAGTGTATGAGGGTTCCCTTTTCTCCGCATCCTCTCCAACATTTGTTGTTTCCTGCCTTGTTAATTTTCCCCATTCTCACTGGTGTGAGGTGGTATCTCATTGTGGTTTTGATTTGTATTTCCCTGATGGCAAGTGAGGTTGTTCATATATGTTAGAGTCTAAGGCTGGAGAGGGGAAAGTTTATTGATATTGGAACACTCTTCCCTAATATGGGGTTCAATGTCATAGCAAGAAAAAGTTGGTCCTAATACACTGCTGGGATTGTTCCCTGAAGCTTAGACCTTACAAAAGTAAATCAGGTGTAGAACTGCCTTAACAGAGAATTGGGGAAGAGATTGAAAGGCTCAGGGAATGTTGTGGTAGATTAATGTTAGATCAAAGAAACCACCACCTGAGGACACTCTCCCACCCAGTCAATAAAGAATGCATGGTGAAGGGAAACATCAACATGGTGAAGAAGCTTGGTCATAGTTGTCGACACTGGGAGATACTACATTGGAACTGGTTTCTCTGGTATTACCAGAATTAATAGGATTCTAAAATAGCTGAGGCTTTCTTTATAGAAAGAGAGTGGATATAATTATTGCAATGGGCAGGATGGCCAGAGTGACAGAGAGCCTTGAGCCATAGGGATCTGTGGTGATTATTATTAGGTCATGGAGCAAGATGGAAGGGTAACCAACTAGAATTTTGTCTAAACTGTATAACCAGAAGTTGGAATCTGGCAAGCAAAAATTGATGTCAGCCACCATAATGGAAAATCACAAGCATCCACTTACTTTCTAGATCTAACTCAATTCTCAGACTCAGAGCCCAGTCTCAGATCCAGAGCCCATTGACTGATGAAAAGACTGGGTCCTCTTGAGGAAGTACCCTGCACCACCGCTGCAAATACAATAAATATCCCCTAGACTTTCCCCAAAGGATCTGAAACCAGTTATCAGGATAAGTACGTACAGGGGAAAGAATAAACAGGCCATTCGAGGGCTACTGTAAACAGGGTCTGAGCTGACTGACAGCAAGGAATCTAAAGTGCTATTGTGACCCTTCATTAGAGAGAGGTTATATAAGACAGACAATGAATGGAATCCTGGCCCACATCTGTCTCCTAGTGGCCCCATGGGTCCAAGGACCATCTGTGCAGTTATTGCCCATTACCTTAGTACAATCGAGATTAGTTCCTTGGCCAACCGAATAAAAGCTACTGTGTTTGAAAGGGTTAAGGGGAAGTCCCTATGTTGCAGAGCTACATCACAGGAGGAACTACAGAAATTAGCACCTCTATCAAAGATTTGAAGAATGAAAGGCTATTATTACCCTTCAGTTCACCTATTTGGCCTCTGTAAGAGCTAGAGGGATCGTAGTGAATGACAGTGGGACAAAATAAAACCAAGTAGTACCCACAATCACAACTTCTATAGCAGTTTTGGTCCCTTACTACAACTGATTATCACAACTTCTGGTACTTGATATGCAGCTTTTGAGCAGACAGATGTATTTTTCTCAATCCCTAGAAATAATAAAAATCAAAAGCACTCGCTTTGTGGTCATGTCAAAAAGACAGTAGTATACATTGACTGTCTTACCTTAGAACTAGGTTAAAATCTCCTCTTCCCTGTCACAATATAGTCTACAAAGACCTTAATGGCCTTGATATTCCACAGAATCAGCATGATTTCCAGTTGACAACACTGGTGATTGGACTTGGTGAGCTGGAAGTGGTAAGTATTTAGGGGGCCATAGTCAGACATATACATGCCATAGTTCAGATGATAAAATCTCCAAAGTTCCAAGGACCCACCATATGGGTGATGTTTTTAATGACCCAGTGAATTGGAACATGTGGGGAAATCTAATTTAGTATAAGTGCTAAACTGTTGCACCTACATCTCCTACCACTAGGAAAGAGGCACTTCACAATAGGCTTATTCAGGTACTGGTGTCAGCACATACTACACATGGCAATATACATACTTAGGACCATTTATTGGTGTCTTGGAAAGATGCATTTTTAGGTGTTATATATGCTGCCCAGAACAAGGGAGGATCCTACAGCAGGTCTGGACTGATGTACAAGCTGCCTTGATGCTCAGGTTGGTTTGACCTAGAAGATGGATGGTGCTAGAGGTATCCTTAGTGGATTAGGATGCTATGCAGAATCTCTGTCAAACCTCAGTGTGAGGTCCCTGGGTTCTGGAGCAAGGTCAAATATTCAAAGGCAGAGAACCATCACCTGGTATGCTTTGGGGCCCTAGTAGAAGCTAGAACATCAAGTGTGACTATGCAGCTGGAGATGCCTTTGAGGAGTTGAGATTATGAGATCCACAGTCGCCAGGTCATCCAGGAATAGAAATAATCCACTGTATAATGTAAATAGTGCATTTGGGATTATGCAGAGCAGGTCCAGAGAGCACAAGTAAGTTGCATAAGCAGGTGGCCTCAACTGTCATGTGACTTTCCTCTGTTGCACCCATATTGTCATGAAGGCTTCTCTATGACTAATTCATAAAGGACAAAATATTTGAGCCTGGTTCACAGATGGATTAGTCCAAGATATTCATGATAAGTGAAAATAGACTGCCACCACACTACAACCACTCAAAGGTGACCCTGAAGGCATCAGAAAAGAGAAGTCTACCCAGTTGTATAACTCGGAGCCATACACTTGGTTATACACCTTGTCTGCAGGGAGAAACTGCCAAAAGCATAGATACACACAAATTTTGGGCTGAAGAGGGCTTTGCTGATTGGTCAGGATTTTTGAAAGGAGAACAATTAGGGGCTTAAAAACAAATTTGAGGAACAGGTTTGTGGACAAATCTTTGGCAGAGGACCCAAAGCATGTATGGATATTTCTGTCTTGTGTTAGTTCCTACTGGAGAGCATTCTAGAGCATTGAGAGAGATGCTGGGCAATTAGGAGAATAGGCTATTGGTCAGTCTCTGACCAGCTAACCCAGGGCTTGCACAGTAGTCCCATGAATGAAGCAGCCTTAGTGACAGGAATGGAGGCTGTGCATAGATCCAACAGCATGGGCTCTCTTTCACTAAGGCTGATCTAGCTATTGCTACTGCGAATTTCTAAGCTGCCAGCAGCAGAGACACAATATGGTGCCTCAATATAGAAATATCCCTCAAGAAGGTCAATCACTTGGTGACAGTTAGTGACATCCTAGAAGGGCAGCAATATATCCTTGCCAGAATTTACACTGACTTTCATTATGACTTTGCCTTTCCTATCCCAGCTGCCTCAGCTAGCATCATCTGAGGGCTTGAAGAGTATGATTTACCATCTTAGGATCCCAATATAATTGACTCAGAGCAAGGGACGTATTTCACAGTGAAGGTAAATGAGTGCATGACTACAGAATCCTCAGATCTCACCATATACCACATCACTGTAAAGAAACCAGCCTAGTAGAATGATGGAATCTTCTATTTTAGGCCCAGCTAAGGAGCTTCCTTGGGGCTCACATTAGGTTGGGTGCTGTCCTCCAAGACTCTGTATGTGTAGCGAACCTCTAGCCAAGATATGGTGAAGTGTAACTGGAATACCTAAGTCCAGAAACCAAGGGGTGGAACTAGGATTAGCTCTTCTCATCATCACTCCTAGTGACCTGCTTTCAGAATGTGTGCTTCCCATCCTTGTAGCCTTGAGCTCCGCTGGATTAAAAGTTCTGAGTCCTGGTATTGAAAGTAAAGATAAAGGGTAGGGGAGGAGGCTTCCACCCAAGAACACAGAAAGGCAGGAGGACTTCCAATGAATTTAAAGCCATGACTACTGGGGCCCCTGGGTGGCTCAGTCAGTTAAGTGTCTGACTCTTGATTTTGGCTCAGGTCATGATCTCAGGATTGTGAGATAGCACCCCACATCGATCCTTGCACTGGGCTCTGCAGAGTCTGCTTGGGATTCTCTCTGTCCTCTCGCTCTGCCCCCCTCGCCACCTGTGTACATGTGCTCTCTCTCTCTCTCTCTCAAGTAAGTAAGGAAATAAACAAATATCTAAAAATGAAAAATAAAGCTATGATCATTATTTTATCATGTTGGGCTTCTCAAACGGATAGATCAACAAAGAAGGGAGTTGACACACTGACACTGATTACTGTTCAGAAATTAAGTATTTGCTACACAATGGTGGTATGAAGGAATAAAATTCTAAACCCACAAAATTCACCAAGGCTTCTCTCCATGCTTCCATGCAATTTCAGCAGGTGTGGCCTAACAAAGCCAAAACAACTAAGAGGTCCAATCCTGGGGGTAAATGTGCAACCCAAAAATATAAGGAAAATAACACCTCCTGGCACAACCTTTAACCAACAGAGGCATGGAAACTCATGGATAACTCCTTTTCTCCTCTGACCTTAAGTGGATAATTCTGAGGCACAGGCTACACACTTTCACAAATGGCCCCAAGGCGGTTTAGGCCCTCGTTGTCCATGATGGTAACCAATTCAGTAAGGTACCCTGAGGCTGGATTTCCTTCCTTCCCCTACTTTATTCTTCCAAGTAGCCCCATCTTGCTCTCTGGGATAATTTTCCCAAAATAAACTACACGAAGTTCATGTCTCAGGCTCCACTTTTTTGGAAGAACTCAAGCTAAGACATCTCCAAAAGTATTACTGTGAACATCTAACGAAATAGCCTACGGCTGGAGTAGAATACTGGAAAAAGTACTTAAATACATCCTGGTAAAATTTCTGAGTCCTAAGGATAAAGATAAAATCCTTCAAGCTTCCAAGCAGAAAATAACTATAATAATAATGGCAGTTCACCTGGAAAGGGAAAAGGAAATCGGGCCAGTACAGAAAAATCTCATCTGTTACACCAAAAACTAGAAAACAGTAATGTTTGCAAAGGACTTAAGTGAGAAGAATGTGACTTTATGATTCTACAGCCAAACTACCCTGGTGTGACAGCAAGAGACAGACATTTTCAGTTGTGTAAGGACTCCCCAAAAGTCCCACAACAGCATAGACTGTCTAGCAGCATTGCTTGAGGACATCTTTGACCAGAGGAAACTGCAAAAAGAACTCAAGAAAATGGAATTCATGGTATAAAAAAACATGGTATATAAAACATGGTCAAGATTGAAACCAGCAGAATGTATAGGTAAGCCTAGCTATAAGGATGATGTTCTTTTTTAAATAGTTAAGAAAAATAGAAGTGTAATATGAAAAAAACACAAGATCATGTATTTAATGTGTGTACCACAGTGCCAGGGACGTGGTAGGCATTAAAAAACAATTCGTTTTCTTCCCTGTTATTTCTTGTTGGCATTTTGAAACATGCATGATATAAAAGAATGTGAGTAACAGATGGCATATAGATATAGCTTTAAAAACAATAATGTTAGAAAAAAATCTGTGCTCCTTCCACCTAGCTTAAGATGTATCTCCCTGGTTTTTCAATTTGCCTAGTTTTCATGGAGAAAACGTAGTGTTTTATAATGAAAAACTCTCAACTTCTTGTTACTTTTTATTTACCTATTTGTTAAAATAATAAGGCTCTAGAACAAATCCTTGCTACCACTGTTAGCTCTGTGAACCAGACTTGGACTAGATCTCTTTTTGCCTCAGTTTCCCTTTTTGTAAAATGGCAACCAATATCCTCCTTCTTCTCCACAGTAACATCATTGGGATGGGAGTAGAGTAACTGTGGGCAATGTGGTACATGCATATAACTATTCCTGTTATGGTCTTGCCTAAAGTAGAGTACAAAAGAGCATATACATAAGAGAAGCCCCTGGCATGACTTCATCAACCCACACAAGTCTATCCCCGAAAACTAATGCTATCAACTCTGCACAGAGGCTTGGACAGGACTGGTTTTCTCTGGCTACCCTTCCTTTAGTCCTCTTTCGCTCTCTTTACCATTAAAAATTATGCTCATTAATACACTCTTCTACTTTTTTTCTCCCTTTTAAATATCCAACACATGAATGAGTCACCAGTGACTTAGAAATATTGCTTGAGAGAAAAGCTAAAACGTACGACTATATCAGTTGCAAGGTGCTGGCAGTAAATTTTCAAAATAACTCTGTGCAATGGACAGAATTAACCTTCTTTTTATTCTGCTCACAGTATGTCTCTGTAGAGCCTGGCAGAGACGTTTCACAGAACAGAGCAAAACTTTATTTTCTCCTTGTACTGGTGTGATGCTGTCAGCCTGAGCATCTTTCGGGATGCCCCGGTGCACTCAGAATGGGCTCTGTGAGCTCACGGGAGGCAGGAACAATGGCCTGCAGACTGCTGAAGTGGGCAGTGCTGCAACCTGGAGCCACACCAGCCCTGCTGGGAAGGAAGCCTGTCCGTTTATCAAATTGACAGCAAGGCAGCAAAGGGAGCAGCTGAAGCATCCTTTGCCAAGGACAGGCATAATGCAGAAAAATACGTCATTGCTGCTAGTGACTGAATATATCTCTGGTTCAATTGTTAGACCGTATCACTAGTCATCTAAAGTAATGGACAGTAAAGGATGACCAAGAGTTACATCTTCCAAACAAAGCTAAAAATAGGTTTATCTAAAGTGAGTTATTGAGTTGGAGTCAGACTTCTTGGCTTCATAAAAAGAATTAAAAACAAACAAACAAAAAAGAACACTAATAGCTCACCTCCACCCCAGAATCTATGAAAGGCCTCACCCTAAAGAACACCCGAGGTCCCGTGGTCTTCTGCAGACCATAAGTCCAGTTTACCCAGCTTTAGATTAGAACCTCCTTTTTTCTTTTTTTTTCTTTTTTTTTAATTTTTTTTATTTATTTATGATAGTCATCACAGAGAGAGAGAGAGAGAGGCAGAGACACAGGCAGAGGGAGAAGCAGGCTCCACGCACCGGGAGCCCGACGTGGGACTCAATCCCGGGTCTCCAGGATCGCGCCCTGGGCCAAAGGCAGGCGCTAAACCGCTGCGCCACCCAGGGATCCCCCAGAACCTCCTTTTTTCCATACAGTTCAAACTACAGGCAAGAAGCTATCACTGTCTAGACAGATTTCAACTATTACAGTCCTTGGTACACAAAACATAACCAAAATATATTTGTTGAAAGAATATTTAGCAGGATCATTTTCAATGATTTCATATTAGTTTTTACTCATGCTCATGCTAGGAACTGAATAATCCTTAAAGGAACTAAGAGAATTTAGGCTCCACTCTCGAGAAGTTTACAGCCAAGATCATTCTAGCACCCATACATCCCACCACAGCATTCCCGCCTATTTTTTCCCATTGCTTTTATCCCTCTTGGCATACTAGAACGTCACTTTGGGTGGGATTTTGTTTTGTTTTGTGTTTCTGTTTTTGTTTTTGCTGTCTCTCCTCATTAGAATATCAGGAGCAGGCATTTTTCATCTGTTCTGTTCATGGATATTGCCCCATGCCTAGTAATTATAATTGATCATCACTTTTTCTTTGAAATACTTCTGTATTTCTGATCTGGCCACCTTTTCTCTCCTACTTTTATCTCCTACCTCCCTCACTCCATTCCAGCCCTGTGGACCTTGTCATTGTTCCTCAAACCAGCCAGGCAGCTCCCTCACATTGGGAGTCTTTGCACTTTGCCATCCTTTCTCAGCAGGAAGCTTTCCCACTAGTCAGGCACCTCCCCATTCCCCCCACCCCTACCCTCTCCCTTACCTCCTGCAGATCTTTGTACCAAAGTCACCTGACAGCAGAGTCTTTCCCCATACCCTTGTTTCCCCATACCCTGTTCCCTACAACACATACGCATACTCTTGGAACTTGCCATCTTCCTGCTTGCTCATTCTCCATACCACTCATTGCAGTATTAGTAAAATTCTAAAAAATATTAGTATTTGCTGCTTGTCTCCCCTCCTCCTCACCCCCAGACACACTAGAAGTCTAAGCTCCATGAAGACAGACATTATCCTCTCCTCTGCTCACTGACGTATACCCAATATCTAGAAATCTGTGTTACACTTGGCACTCAATAAATATTTGTTGAATAGATGACTTATTGTAAAAGCAATTTTTATAGATGAAACACCAGCTTTTAGAATGTTCCACTTTAGTCCAGAAAGCATGCACATGATTATAATAAGTTGTTTGAATTTCAAATAAGAAGTTGAATATAAAATAAAAAATATAATAAGAAGCAGGTGGCCTGGAAAGGTTAAGTAATACAAGTCATACATCTTTGCTTTTTGATGAATACACTGCTAGAGAATTTAGGTTGTTGATAAATTTTGGCTTGAAAATCTCTAAGCATTTGTTTGCTATCATATACTATTTTTGAAGGCAGCAATCAAAACATACAAACACACATACATACACACACACACACACACACACACACACACACACCAGTCTTTATGTACATGACTGCCTCTGGTGCCCAGGGAAAATGAGAGGAAATGACTTTTAAATGGCTGGGAAAAGTATTCATGATTTATTAGTTCAGTGAAACAGAGCAGAACAGAAAAGGCACCCACTTTACAAAGGAGGCAGAACCAACCTTAGCCAGGTAGATGTCGCGGTGGAGACTCATTGACCAAAAGCCTCCAGTTACATCTGTGTGATTCTGAATGACCATGAGAATCCGAAACTTCAAAATGACACTACAAGATATTCCTCTTGTTTTCTCCATAAGCCTGGAGATAGGAGATTTCAGAGAATAATCTTCTCCATATGAAACTCCATTCAAAGTATACATTCTATCTTCCATCCAGGGACTCCCAGGTAGGATCTGGAAGGCTAGAAGTGGCTGTTTGCTCTGTTTGTGATCTGCACAGAATTGCATTACTTCACAGCACAGAGAGACTTTCATAATCATGTCCTCCTATCACAGCACTTTATGAAGGAAAAAAACTGAACTAAGCCAAAAGTTCCCCAGGTACCTTGGAAGAAATACCCAAACAGCCTCAAGATCTCTGAAGCTGGTACCAGAGTCCTCACCCCACATGGGAGTGTCATTGCTGGTGTCTTAGTTGGTTCTCCAGAGCAAGCAATCATTTCAGCCCAAAATACTGCATGCATTCAAATCTCTATATGTATACAGAGGTAGAGAGATAGAGGGATAGATAAAAATAAAGACATGCTAGTTATAGAAAGTCAATATTATAAACTTCAATCATCTTGCTTGTTTTTTTAATAAAAAAGAGAATGAGGGGGAAAATAGAAAGTTTCCCATTATCTCATAGCCTTGATAACACCCACTGATATTTAAACCCTTCTATTTTTAATGCTTTTATGTCTTCCATCTTAGTACTATAAATATGGTCACCATTTCCTGATCAACTACCATGTACCAGGTCCTGTTCTAGTTGATTTATTTACTCAAATCTTACAACAACCCAATGGTGTAGGCATTATTAGCACCATTTTATAGAGGAAGGGATGAAAGTTCAAAACGTTTACAGAGCAAGTAACTTGTCCATAGTCAAACAACCCAGGTGTGGCTGGGTCCATCCTCAAACCCGAACCAGTTAATCTCCGAGGCCACTGCTTTTCATAATACCTCATACTGCATCCCCATCTTGCCCCTGGGAAAGGAAATCCACCCCACTTCCTTCCTCATCCAAGATAGATACTTCAACCCTCTATTTATGAGGACCACTAACAATATCCCAATTACAGTCACCCTATATGATGACTATAAGATGAGGTAACATCATTAATATTTAAATATCAAACTTGATTGCAGTTTTTAAACCATTCAAGATGATTTTATTTTTCAACCACATATTTGATCATCAACCTGAGCAAAGCCCTTTGGGCAGAGAGCTGTACTTCTCCTTCTGCTATTTGAAGAGCTCCCATGCAGAGAAGCAAGCACCACAGTGATTTTTCTTGTCCATTGCCTGCCTAGAATGCCTTACTCCCAGCAGAACAGATTTGTAGATTTGTACAAGGGGAGGGTTGGCTGCGTCGGGCACTACATGGTGGCTCCTTTTGGAATGAACAGTCACTCCTCCTGGGAGGGGACGAGGCTGTGTTCTTCCACAGAGATGGTGCAGGTGAGTCAATGGAGCTTGACCCAAAAGTGCAGCTGAGATTCCACGCACAGCACCTCTCAAGAAAAGGACATTGAGGCAGGCAGAACTGTTGATGCTCCTTTAGATAATTCATTCCTTGCTTCTTACCCTGTCCCCATGTCAAGGAAAGATTTCTTTTCAAGATCGTCAACAGCCAATGGGGCTCCTGAGTTGCTCGGTCAGTTAAGCATCTCCTTTGGCTCAGGTCATGATCCCAGAGTCCAGGGATTGAGCCCTACATTGGGCTCTCTGCTCCACCAGGAGCCTGCTTCTCCCTCTCCTTCTGTCTGCTGCCCTCTCTGCTTGTACTCTCTGTCTCACTTTCTGTCAAATAAATAAATAAAAACTTTAAAAAAAAAAATCTTGAACAGCCAAATCATATGACTTAAAGAGGTTCCTTGAATCTTTCCAGAAATAGCCAGAGGGTCAGAGTGGGGCTGCCAGTCAACCTCCTGGGATTCAAACTCTGAGAAAGTGGGAGATAACTTTCCCAAACTCCAGCCTCCCAGCTCTGATCCACTTCTGCATTCTCCTCTCTGGGGAAGTTCCCAGGGTGGAGGTCCAGAGGAGGGAAGGGAAATCTTTGGGTCTGTTCTTTGTCCATTGCCCCATCATTATGGTGACTGCTTGTCTTTATTAATTTTTTTAAACATTAAACATGTAAATAGCATTGCTTTATTTTTCTTTACAGGAGATGATGCTCCACTATGAAGAAAAAATTGTGTTTGTTGCTTTCGAAGAAAACATGATGTTTAGTTTTGACTTAAAACTGAAAGGTTTCAGAATGCACAAAATAAGTTCTCTTTTCTTAAGTTATCCTGGTTTTTATTTTCCTATTTTCCCACTGACAGAGAAAGCAATTATTGCCACTCTTTTTTGACTAGCTAGCTGCTTCTTTCTTATGGAAATGTGAACCATAAGTTGAAGAGACTACTTGGCATGTCTGTCTATGGTGAGCTGTTCCATGCCATAGGTCACTAAAATGCTCTTGGTAAGATTTCCTTGTAATTTTTCTGTTGTGTTGTTCTCAGAAGCCACAATCTATTCAATTGCCTCTACGGGACTACACAGCATAATTCATTCCAGAAGGCTTCCTTTTTTTCAATAGCTTTCACTTCAAACCACCTCATTTCTACAAGTTACATTCAAATATGTATGTGTATACAACTCACTGTTGATTCCCAGCAGTCACGAAGCTTCAGAGGTGCCACCACCATCTACATTTATATATAAATGTGCGTTCATACATACAGATCTGCTAAAGGCAGTCCCCTCGATTATCTGGCATCAATGATCTCTGCTTTGAAGAATTCAGAATGATATTTTAGAATGTTTCAATAAATGGAAACATAGATGACAGTTATTCCAGAGACTACAGAATGTTTATCCCTGTATTAACTGGAGAACAATATGGATGCTAACGAATATAGTTCACTGAAGTTCAGCATTATCGATGTTCTTTTCCCTTTTTTTGTCCAGTCTCTTCCCCAAATTAAAATGCTTGCTAAATATGGTCTTGTTTATCGACTTCCTTCTCAGTCATTTAGAATATGGGTGTATATGTTCCTGTTTCCTATTTACTGAATTCAATCATAGGAATTTAAACATACATAGAAACTAAGAGAGAAAATAATACCTCTTAGTATTCTTAAACAAAGGTCCTTCTAGAATCTGTTTCATCACCAAATAATACTTAGAGCTTTTTGGAACAGAAAGATCCTACTTGTTACAGAGAAAATGAATCACAAAGAACTCAAGCAAGTTGTTATAGTCATTGATAAGATAACAAATAGAACTAAAAAGTCCTATTACCGTTACATGTTTTCTCCATAGCAGACAGAATGGACGCCATAGCATACTCTGGTCAAAAATGTGAACTTTCAGGGAGAATTTAAAAATTCACAGAATTTTTAAAGTGTAAAAGCCTACCTCTGATACTTTTAATATACCACTGTGCTTAAGTCTAAGAAGAAACAAAATGTTCCTTTATGTAGATAGGTCCCGTTTCATTCTAAATAATTCATGCTCCTTAAGACACATGTGGACCAAAATCTAACTTTCCTTATAAAGTACATAGTGTTCCCAAAGCAAGTTGTTTGGTTTTGTGAGGCCATGAAAGCTTCTGGAAGATTTCATCTGTGACACCTGCATGCTATACTTAGCCATATGGCAGCATACTATTGCCAATGAAGACATTTGGAAAAGTAATTGTTCCACAGGCTCCCAAGCTCTGCCCTGCATAACTCACTTCTGCTGGACCACTAATGTGAAGAGAAGAGACAATGCCAAAATCCTGAAGGAAATCACAGAATCTCTCCATTGGAAAAGACCTTAAATTTCATCCAGTCCCACTACCAGTCCCCGGTTATGAACGAACCTGCAAGCATCCTTGAAAAGCCTTTTAAAGTAAGATACTGTCACAAATTCAGGAAGGATAATGGCAGACACACCACCAGGGCAACCATAGGTAAATGTTTTAAGTACACCAAAGGGAATGTGTCTGCAACTCAGAAAAGGCACACTAAAAAGTTTTTGTTCTTCTATGAGATTTGAGAAATAATAATTCCTTCAATGCTTTCTGGCATTTCTAGAACTCAGGAACAGGTGTTACAGATTTTGGATTGCTTCGTTATCACTCATTTATTCAATAATATTCATGTAATGCCTAGTATGTGAAAGATAATCTATCAAAGCTAAGATTAAAACTCTTAACCACTATTGAAGTAATTTCTGTTCCCAGAAGACACTTTACTCAAACATTTTTACCATGTCTAACCTAGGTGACCACAGATCACAGACTACTTTTTAGAAGGGAAAACATACTCCATAACAATGAAGACTAAAGGAAAATCTCAAGAAAAAAAATAATAATACATTTTAGAAATCCTTAATAATTCACTAGTTACTGTAACTATAGTAAATAGGCACCAAAATCTGATACATATCTTATTTCAGATATGAAACACCAAAGCTTCGCTTAGTATGAATAAAGACAGGGAGAATAAAGAAATAAAATCATGAAAAAAAAATGTTAAAGTTGGTACCAAGGAAAGTTTCAATTATTGATCTATAGGAAAAGCATTATGAAAGGCCAAAGAGTTGAGAGAAGGAATTTTGCGAGGAGATTTTCTCTGGCCCAAGCTGAGCCCTATATCCCCATCTCCCTTCCTACCCCAACAGAAAGGGTTGTTGACACTTCTCTCCAGGACTAGAGCCAGGGAGGGGGGAGGTTTCAACAGAACTTCTCAGAGGTGTACGTTCCCTGAATTTGAAAGGCTTGGTAGACTAGAACCAGACTCACCTGATAAACATCAGGTAACCCATGGCAGCACACAGAGGGCTTCAGCTGGGATATAAATGCACTTCTCTCCAATATCTAGTCAACGAGGTATATCCTAGGGACCAGCTGTAGAGCCCATGATAGGAATGCCAGGCAGAGGGCATGCACAACAGAATTCTGCATAGAAGAGCAGACTGCTAATGTGCAGGAACCACAGGAGTAGAGGTAAGAGTAGAACGTGGGGATGTCATGAGTGGCCTCAGCAAGTAAATGTGCCCTGACTCTTAAAACTTTATCATAAATTCTCCATGACTCTAACTTACAGACATTAGTCAGACCATCCTGTCAAACTGGCACCTCCAGAGACTGTGGGGTGTAGCAGCAATGAGACCATTGAGAATGTCGAGTCAATATGGCAGACTGAGTTGACAGAGAATGACTCTCCCTCACAGAAAAATTAGACACTACAGAAACAAAATTTGGATACAGAAGCAAATTTCAAATGTAGAGTGTAAAGTCCCTGAGTGTGAAAAAATGGAACCAAAGTCAGAGAATGAATAAGAGCTTAAACCACAGCAACTCATAGTTTGTACCTTTAATGGTGAACTTGATAGGGGCTTTGGAGCTAGGACAAACAGAGGAGTTCAAAATGTCATTCCCTGTGTGCAGAGAGGCAAAGTGGACCGACAGAAAATGTCCCATCCATTGGTAACAAGAGATGCCAGGATGCAATGGAGTAAATTTTCAGTGGTAAAGCGAAGTTACTATCTGCCAGTTAAACTATGTCAAGGGAAGATAAATAAACAGAGACCTAAGGGGTTTGTTCACAGCAGTTTACTGAAAAACTACTAAGTAACATTATTCAGCAAGAATAATAGTGAATCTGGAAGAAAAGAGTGGATGCCAGGGGAAAAAAATGAGATAAGCTGGTAAACATGTTGGTAGATCTAAATGAACTTTGGATGCAAAATAATGATAACAAATTAATTTGGTGGCTTAGATAAAAGTTAAAACTATAATAGCACATGATAATTTAGAATAGAGGAAGGAATAATCACTCTCAGTTCTTATATTGTTCAAGAAGGAGATAAAAAGATCTGGTTAACTTCACAATTTGTTAAGTCAGAAGGAAAACCAGTAAAGGGAATAAAAATCAAATGTGTAGTTACCAAATGAGTTTAAAGGCTCTAAAGAGAATAAAGAACATTTGGTCAATTCAATAAACATACACACACAAAAGAAAAAACACAAAAACATAAAACCAGATAGGACAAACAGGCATTAATGTATCAGTAGTCATATTAAATTAAAAAAATTAAAATCACCTCAAATTGAATTGTCTAAAAAAAAAGAGTAACATTCATCTATTTTTTTTTATTTTAAGAGATACACACGAAACATAATGATATCAGAAAGATATGGACAAATATGAGCCAGGCAAAAACTCATTAAGAGATGGTTGGTGATAGGATATTCAAATCAAACAACATAGAATATTAAGCCAAGAGGAATTGATAGAAGCATAGATACATATGATAAAAAAAAACTCGACAAGAAAATAAAATAGTCATGAAATTTTATGTACCTAACAATATAGCCTCAAAATACATAAAGTAATGACAGAACTATAAGGAGGAATTGGAAAATCTATAATCATAGTGGGAAATTTACATGTACCTCTCTCGGTAACCAATAAGTGAGGCAGACAGAAAAAGTATTAAGGATTTATAATTATAATTTATAATCCTTGTAACTTAAGGATTTATAATTATAATCACCATATATATTTGAACAAAGCAAAGAGCTAATCCAGAAGAATTACTATATGTAGAAGCACATAATGAATAAAAAATATAAAATACACATTCCTTTCAAGTACAAATGGAACTGTCAGAAAAACTGACTACATAGCAAGTCACAAAGGAAATTTCAAGAAATGCCAAAAAATCTATATCACATATTTGTATCATAAAAATAACCTAGTAAAGAAAAAACCATATGAAGATACTATAAAAAAATTTAAACTATACAGCAATAAAAGTGTCAGTTACATGCCAAAATTTGGGAATGTTTCTGAAGTGATATTTTAGCCTGAAATTAATGTACCGAGAAACAAGAAAGACTAAAATTAAGTGAGCTACAGATTCCACTGAAGACTGGGGCGGCGGGGCAGGGGTGGAGGTTGGGAAGAACACTCAGAGAAAATAGAAAAAACGGTTGTACTAAAGGACAGAAATTAATGAACTTGGAAACAAACAAGCAAAAAATACTAGATGATGAGACCATCAAAATACTCCAAGTGGCTCCTAAAAAGTCCTTCATTGTCCATGATGAAGAACAACGTTGTCTCATTCCTCAATTGCCGTTAGTGTAGAGGACCCACCAGAACTGTCTGATAAACATACAATGTAAACCACATATGCAAGTCAAATGTTATGGTAGCCACATTTGGGAAAGTAACAAAAAAACAGGTGAAATCAATATTAATAATATATTTTATTTAAGCCAATATATCGAAAATGTTATTACGACATATATTCAGTATTTTAAAATTATGGAGATGGTTTACATTCTTTTCCCATACTAACTCTTTATTTATTTTTATTTTTAAAGATTTTATTTATTTATTTATGAGAGACATAGAGAGAGAGAGAGAGAGAGAGAGGCAGAGACACAGGCAGAGGGAGAAGCAGGCTCCATGCAGGGAGTGGGGCTCAATCCCGGGACTCCAGGATCACGCCCTGGGCCGAAGGGAGGCGCTGAACCGCTGAGCTACCTAGGGATCCCCCATACTAACTCTTTAAATCTAGTTCTTATTTTATACCCACAGCACATCTTAATTCAGACTAGTCACATTTCAGTCTCAGTAGCCACATACTACAGTCTAGTGGATATTGAATTGGACAGAACAAACTCGGACAGAAGGGGCATGCCATATGATGTCAGAATCCTTTGGCCTTTGCAGACACTACTTTATCATATTTGTTTCTTAATTTGACCTTTGGGACAGGATAAGGATTTGTACAAACATTGTCACGTAGTCTACATTTTAGGTCCTGCAAGATGGTGGTAAAGCTTCAGTTATCTTACTGCTAATTTTTCAGTAAGTCTTTCCTAGCCATGTGCAGTGGCATCAATTTAGTAACCAAAGTTCAGATGACCACAGAGTTGATGGCATCTCAAAGAATTACCTACTTACTTTTCATATTAGTATTTGAACAACAGAGATTCTCTATAGTCATCTTCATTCCCTCAAGACTTTCATGTTGAAATAACAAAATGGCCTAGATCCACCTGAAGATAAATTGCTTTAATTATTAGGTAGAGTGTGAAGCTCACCGTTTCAAATTGCAGGTCAGTGCAATGCCCAACGTCGGCAGTGGTTCCGCTGTGATATTTCTCCAGGTGCTACTATTGAGCCTTCATATCAATGAAATGCCTCCATTTAGGACTAGCTTTACCTGTGGGATTTGTTCACTTCTTCAACAACAACAAAGTGATGTCGGTAGCTGTGGAAGGAGACTATTATTTTCCAACATTGCAATATTTGCTATTTGACATTTTAGTCTAATTGTCAGCACTGTTGTTAATATGTATGGAAACCTCATAAGATAATTACTTTTTAGGTCTTAGAATTGATACTTACCAACTCTTGTTGGTAACACTTGTGTGGGACCATAGAAGGGAATTTAGTGGTTACAACTAACAGCATCAAAACAAAACAAAAAACAAAAAAACTTAAAAAACTGAAACAAAACAAAAGACTAATAGCATATGGACTAAAGCCAGACTACCTGGATTTGAATCTCAGCTTTACCATCTACCAACTGTATGTCTGAACCTCAGCTTCCTTGGCTGGGAAAGTATGGAAAAATACCAAAGTTGCAAAGAGGATTACACAAAGTAACATACAAGGTGCTTAACACAGTGAGTGCCCAGAACTCAGAAGTATTTCATAAACATTAGCTAGGTCATCTGTAGGTTTAATTCTACAAATTTGGGAACATGAAAAAAGTGACCATGTGACAGTATTTCCAAAGCTCTGAAGACCATTTTTTCCAAAGGAAATTCCAACTGACCTGCTTCTCTCTAAAACCTTTAGCAGAGGGATTCCTGGGTGGCTCAGTGGTTTGGTGCCTGCCTTTGGCCCAGGGTGTGATCCTGGAGGCCCAGGATCGAGTCCCACATTGGGCTCCCTGCATGGAGCCTGCTTCTGTCTCTGCCTTTCTCTCAGTGTCTCTCATGAATAAATAAATAAAATGTTTTAAAAAATTTTTTTAATAAATAAATAAATAAAACCTTCATCAGAAAGATTCGTCTAAATGCAATGACCTGACTCCCATTCTAGATACTTACTATGCAACTGTGCGAAACTTTTGGTTTGGAAACTCCCCACTCAAATCCTCTTATCAAGAACCAAGTCAGATTAGAGCTCTCTACACATAACTGGCATCAGCTAGTGACCCAGTTCTGATATGCCACTTTTCCTAATCTTTTCATTCTGAAATCAGGAGGAGGCATTGTAAGGCCAAAGATTTTTCCTTTTTCCTAACTATATGATTTTTTAAAAGATTTTATTTAGAGACAGAGAGAGAGCAAGGGGAGGAGCAGAGGGACCAGCAGACTCCACGGAGCGGGGAACCCAACATGGGGCTCAATCTCAGGACCCTGAGCTCACGACCTGAGTCAAAAACCAAGAATTGGATGCTTAACCGACTGAGCCACCCAAACATCCCACTTCTTGATTTTTCATAAAGCTTTTGCTCAGGGTAAGGGAGGTGAAGTCTGCACTGAGCAAATGTAATAACAGGGTTTATGTAAGCAAGATACTTAGATAGGAGTTCCGGCCCAAGGATTTCCTCCCCCTCCCTTCTCTGTGAGGGTGTTGTCCACCCTTAGACATTCACCTGTCTGGATGGACACTTCTCCCTTATCTTGATATTCTGATCTATACCTGTTATTTTTGAGGTTCACATTCATTAAAACTATAAATTTTATGCCCACACTATCCATCTGCTGAGGTTTTAGTATCCTGGAGCTAAAATTGCACTTTCAGAGACTTTTGTCAATTAATTAAGAGTGTGATAGCAAACTGGACAAATTTTTACAATTTTTCCCATAAATCTACTTTAATGTTAAAATATATTTTTGAAATATTGATTAATAGTTAATATCATGATTAGTATGTGTCAGGCACCATTCTATTTTGTTTCACATTAAAAAAAATGCTATTAATCCATGATAGCGCTATAGGGGAGATATTAATTATTGCCACTTCACAGATGAACAAAGTAAGATATAAAAAAGTTAAGAACTTCCCTACTGGGGCACCTGGGTGGGTCAGTGGTTGAGTGTCTGCCTTCAGCCCAGGGCATGATCCTGGAGACCTGGGATTGAGCCCCACTCCCTGCATGGAGCCTGCTTCTCCCTCTGCCTCTCTCTCTCTCTCTCTCTCTCTCTCTGTCTCTCTCTGTGTGTGTGTGTGTGTGTGTGTGTGTCTCATGAATAAATAAATAAAATCCTAAAAAAAAAAAAAAAAAAAAACTTGCCTGCAGTCTCATATTAGGCAAATGGTGAAATCAAGATTCAAACACAGCTCTCATTCTGGAGCCTATGTCTGGAACCACAATGACATGTTGTGCCTCTGAACAGAAAATCATTGCAGCGTACCAACATGAAAAAGAAAACTTTGTGCATTAAAAAGCAAATCTGTCCCATCTTAACATATCTCTGGAATCAAAAACATTTAAATAACTTAGCCTTAATTTATACATGTCTCAGAAACCATATGCCTTATAAAACCACCAGAGACACAGGCAAGGATATCAAATAATTATGAAAATTAACCAAAAGGTCAGTGTAGCTTCCACCATGGTTAACTCTGTTACTTCGGTCATCTTATTTGCAAAGTAGGGAGTATCCTTCTGCTCCCCACATTCTCAAGTTGTAAAAAGGTAAAGAAGAGATGTTGTGCTTTGGATGATGTTTACTTTATTTTTTTTTTCAGTTGAGCAGGAAATCATTATCCAAGCCCAGCCACAAATATGTGCTACAAAACAATTTATCTACCAAGAGTTCATGGGCAGCTGGATTGGGAAAAAACACATTAATTATCATTCAAGTGGAAATGCCCCCATAGACATACCATTTAATTAACAGAGAGGCCAGTATTGGAAATGAATAATTTGAGGCGAGGCAGAGAGATGTGTGAGTAAACCCTTAGGTGATTTAAGGCTATTATCTGTGGATAAACATACAAAAATACACGAAATAGCTTTCTATCTTATAAACTCCTTTAAAAATAAAAAAGATGCCCTAGAAAAAAAAAGACCCTTCTGGGCCTTTTCCTTGCCTGTATTAAAAGTCATCACCTGTGAGCAGCAAGCAAGTTGAGTTCTTGTAGGAGCATCAATTCCTTTTAAGGCTGGAAGATCCCACTCCCTTGAATTCAAGCTCTGAAACGATGAGAGCTAAAATCACTTCATGTAACACAGTTCCTCTGTCTCCGAAAACCCTTGAAATTTGTAGCTCTGCCAAGATTATAAATAGAAGTGATATGGCAGCAGTGGATTGATCATTCTGCTAAATGCACTCATCCCATTTGGGATGGTTTTATGAAGCATGGCGGCAGCTGGGGCAGTGGTGGCGGCTGATGCCGTCGCCACTGCTCCTGCTTGGGCTGCAAAAATGCCATTCCGTTTTTTTTGTTTTAATTTCTTTACTGAGAAAAGCCAGAAGAGATTTTCCTAAAACACACAAAAAATAAAATTATAGCCCAAAGTCTGTTTCCTAGAACATTCTGGGAGACAATCAAAGAGTCTGAAATGAAATCATATACACCCTTTGACTCCCTGAAAATAAGCCAAAAAATCAGAATTCTGGGACCCAGTTTGGCATCATATGTGGGCTGCATTGAGGACACTCTCAGATTTTGTGTCATGATTCCTGAAAATATCACTCTTCATAAGGTAAGTCAAATGCCGTGACTAGCCAGCTGGGGGAGAGTAGGTTTTCATTTTTGCCCTTCACTCCTTGAAACCATCTGGAAAGAAAGACAGGTTCATTCTCCATGATCTTTCCTTTTTTGTATTCTCCCCTCAACTTTCAGCATCTCTTTTCTTTAACAGCACTGAGGTCCTTAATTTAATTCAATTCAAGAAGTATTTATTAAGCACCTTCTGAGCACCTAGTACTGTTACTAGGTATTTGAAGAAAAGAATGCACTTTAAAAAAAAATTTAAAAAAAGGATCTTTATAAAAAAAACTCCCTTTAGCACTGGAATAAGAAATTGGGACCAGGAGAAATGTGGGGAGAAGGAGCTTGGTGACCTGATTTTTGCACCCCCTTCCCACCAGGTTTTACCTTTGCTTTGGAGGCCTTTCCCTCTGGTTTTCTCCATCACTCCCATGGTCACCTCTGGGAGGTGTAAGCAAACACTTTTCCCCTAGATTAGCTGAGATATTTTCAACCGGGGTTTGTGAAATCCCAAGAATCAATAAAGGGAAAGGAACATTAAGAATGCAGTAATCAAAATAACCTAGACTACAAAGAGGATGGAGCTTTCCTCCCCTAATATTTTTTCGATAAGAAATCCTATATTTTGAACTGAATCTTACACAAAGCTCTAATAGGTAAAACAGAAGCCCCTGGAACTGCTCTAGTAAGGGTTAGAGGAGGGACAGTCCTCCCAGCTCTTACTAGCGACCTGCAGCACTACTGAGCTGGAGGCTCCTCTGTGGAACCCTAGAGAGTCTCTGAGCAACATTCAAAAACAACCTTAAGGGGGTGCCTGGGGGGCTCAGTTGGTTAAGCATCTGCCTTCAGCTCAGGTCATGATCCCAGGGTCTTGGGATGAAGCCAGTGGTCAGTGGGCCTCCCTGTTCATCCAGGAGCCTGCTTCTCCCTCTCCCCCTCCCCCTCCCACCCTGCTGTGCTCTCTCTCACATTCTCTCTCTTGCTGTCTCTCCCAGATAAATAAATAAAATCTTTAAAAAAAAAAAAATAACCTTAAGCAGAGACTTCCATGTGACATATCCCATCTTTAACATACCTTGTGACCACAACCTCCCCCTCAAAACACACACACACACACACACACATCTCTGAGATCCCAACCCCTCCTTCAACGTCAAGACCAAGACAACACCCGCCCCCCCGCCCCCCATTCTCCTGCACTGTCAGTGCTGGTCTGCTACATGTTCCTTCCACAAGTGACAGACACTGGCCATAATCTTACTTTTCAGCTGCATCTTGTTCCCTGGTGTGGGTGTGACCAGAACCAAACATAGGACCACAGTAAAATGCCATCTTCAGAGAAAATAATAACCTGAGCATTCACGTAATAGTGAAGTGATACAGAGGACGTAATTTCCTCACAAACAGAAGTGGTTCCCATTTCCTGCAAGATTATGTTTTAGAGGAGACAAAAAAGCATCTACAAGTAAAGTCATCTGACTTGAAACAGAAAATCAAACAAGGCAGTATGAAAGAGGTTTCTAAACTGAAAGTGAACCAATTATTAAACATGCGAGTGCTGGGGTGGTAAGAAAGAGGAGCGATCAGTATTGGCTGGATCAGTGAGTGAATACTTACAAAGGTAGTTTAGACTTCAGATGGGCTGTTTAGGAAGGACTTGGAGAGGACAGATGGAAAGAAAGGGAAAGGTACTCCTGGCAAGCTCCTGGCAAATTAAGGCACATACTCCAGGAGGTGTTTTCATTCTTAGGAATCAATGCCCAAATGGATCTAAGTTTTACTCATAAAAATAAACTTCCAAGAAGAAGCTTAAGTTACACTAGATCTCTCATAGAGAAGATTCTTTCCCACTGAGAGGATACAGTTGGAGCTTCTCAAATCACTTTCAGCAACCCAGAGTTACCTCTAATCTCTGTGTGGTCAGATCTCTGCCGAAGACATTTGGGAAGAAATATGGAAAACCTAGCAGTTTGCATTCCAGTTTGTTGCCATAATGACTCTGGAACACTAATATATTCCCCTTCCTACTTTTCTTCTCCTCCCATCCCAGCCATATCAAGCTCATTGCTTTCAAAACAGAATATATTCACAAAACGTAGAAAAGAAAGGAGCTTTTTCCTGGCTTTTTTTTTTTTTTTTTAAGATTTTATTTATTGGGGATCCCTGGGTGGCGCAGCGGTTTAGCGCCTGCCTTTGGCCCAGGGCGCGATCCTGGAAACCTGGGATCGAATCCCACGTCGGGCTCCCGGTGCATGGAGCCTGCTTCTCCCTCTGCCTATGTCTCTGCCTCTCTCTCTCTCTCTCCCATCCTCTCTCTCTGTGTGACTATCATAAATAAATAAAAATTTAAAAAAAAAAGATTTTATTTATTTATTCATTAGAGAGAGAGAGACAGAGAGAGAGGCAGAGACCCAGGCAGAGGGAGAAGCAGGCTCCATGCAGGGAGCCCAACATGGGACTCGATCCCTGGTCTCCAGGATCAGGCCCTGGGCTGAAGGCGGCGCTAAACCGCTGAGCCACCCAGGCTGCCCTTTTTCCTGGCTTTTGACCATCAAAAGCCCAAATGAAGGATTTGGAAATTGGGACGACTCCTAGGAAGTTGTCCTCATCCAGACCTTCATCTCCCATCCCACATCCTTTCAAGGCTAGAAAAGAATTCCTTGAGCTTTGGGGAGGAGTGGGAGGATAGAGGGAAATGATGTGAGAGAATGTGTTGGAAGAGGGCACTGGATCTAGTGAGACTTCAAGGACAGCCGCCCAGCCTGGGGCTGTGCTACCTGGCGTTCCCAAGGCGGCTAACAAGGACCCACCTTCCACAGGGCAGCACAGTGACCATTGACTCACTGGGAGCTCTTTCTTCCAAATCACATGTAGATAATAGCATAGTCTAGTGGTTTTCAAATATTAATGTGCATCAGAATCACCTGGAAGGCTTGTTAAAACACAAATGATTGGGGTCCACACCCAGAGTTTCTGATTCAGTAGGTCTGGAGACCTGACAGGCAGGACCTGAGAATTTGTATTTCTTACAATTTCCCAACTGATGCTGATGCTACAGGTCTGGAGACCACACTTTGAGAATCACCCCCCTAGGCAGTGTTATAAGACATTCACACAGCAAAGAGAAGGGAAATGAGATTCCATATATCTTTGCTTTAGTGGTGAAGATGAAAGAAGAGTTCCCACATTCAAATTTGAGGAATTTAACAGGATCAGTATTCTCTGAGTTTGGGCAGTGGTAAAATACACTGCCAAAATAGTTCGAAAATGTGGGTGTGTTCTGTCCCTAGGTGCCCAAATCTACAGTCCCAACTGGATATCCCTGGTGTCCCTGGCTTCATTAGCAAATCTTAGCCCCAGAAAGGAGCTGTGATCTCTGAGGAGGTCACAGGGGAGAAAGACATCTTTTGTCACTTAGGTGTGCTGTTCTACGTGGAGCTCCCCAGCCCAAATGACATACATGTTCACCAAGGGCTTGGCTGTTTTACAACTCCATAGCACTTAGCATAGCACTTAGAAGAAGGAAAATAGTGGGAACTAGTTCCCCCAGTCTTCGTCATTCTTAAATGGGTACCAAATATATTTAATTCCAACTTGAGAGCTTCGTATCTATGCTAGTTCATCTGTGAATCAAAACACCAGGCAGCAACTGATTGAGCAGGTTCTGGGGTTATAAGCCTTGACATGTAACGTCAACGATTGTACTTTCAACAAGTTGCATGATCTTAGGCTCACTTTCTAACCTCTCTGTCCCTCGGTTTCCTTAAATTAAAAAAAAAAAAAAAAGTGGGAGGTATAGTGCCTACCTTGTCCAATTCTGGTGAAGATTAAATGATATGTTGCTGACGCATTTGGCAAGGGGCTGGCTCATGGCACATAAAGAGTGCTGGTGATTATTTGTAACAGTGCTTGATAGAATGCCTTTCACAAAATTAAGTCTCAGTAAATGTTTTCTAGCTAGTTGAATTGTCCCCAAGTGTTGACAATCTCAAAAATCAAGTGTGTGTATCAACACACCTCTATCTCCCCTCTACTTCCCTGCCTACACCTTAGCAATGATAGGACCAGACCAAGAAATCATCCTCTGAGTTATACTGCCTAGAGCTTGAGCATGTGTCCCTTTAAGCCCACTGTTCCAGACCCTCCTAAAGAAATTGAAAGAATGTCAGGCAGCAGGCCTCTGTTGTTAAGGAAAGGAAACCAGGAGATGTGGTCCCAGTAGGCATTCAAAACCTCTAGTATTCTTAGCTCCACTTATCTTGGGTTGAGCCTTTGTGAGGATTTCTTTTTTTTTTTTTTTTTGTTAAGCTAGCAGTCTTGTGAAAACCAGCTTCTCGGTAAACTATATAGGCATTTCCTGGTTACCCATGATATGAGAATAACCTTTAAACTATTTCCATTTCTGATCCCAGCTGGAAACAGGAAACGCATGGGGTACAGCTTTAAACAAAAACAAAAGAACCAAAAGATAAACCAAATTGTTCCAGGGTTCAGAAGAGGTTTATGCTAAGTGTTAGAAGGTTCACATTTAGCGAATCCTCTCCCAGTTTCTGCCATTCCAGAAATTCCTTTCGCGGGGGTGGGGGGCGTAGTGGAGGAAGGGTTGTACTAAATTGCACAGCACTGCCATCTTCAGGACCAGCAGGGAAAATTTTCTTGGGGTCGGTCAGATAAATCATCTTCCTAAACACTTCATTTAAATATAATCAGATGGTTAAAAATTTGACAGCAGACAGACTGGAACAGATTTTTCTACTGTTTCCAATGTTTGAAAAGTCAGTAGACACAGCTTTTTTGTGGTGTATGCACATTTAAAAAAATATTTGCTGATTGAAAAGCCATTTACAATAAATAGGAAAGTTTAAATAGCTCATACTGCATTGCCAAATGATGGGAGTAACACAGACACAAACATATTGTTCTGAAAAAAAAAAATTCCTTAAAAAGAAAAGTATGAATCAAATGATTTAGAAGTGCTGTTTGAGCAGATGGTGTGATTAACAACTAGCATGTTAGCCATCTCAGGAGCTTACAGAGAAGTAAACAAATGCAAGGGGAAAAATCACTTTATTCCCCCGAAGAGTATTTAGTTCATTTCATTAGGAAAATTTAAAAGTCTGCATTTTGGAAGTTGGATCTCCCTAGGGGATATTGGGAATAAGGAGTGAAGGGAGTCTTTTTGGAGAAAGACCACATCAAGACAAGTGCTAATGCTCCATGCCTGGCCTAGGGTGAGAAGAGAAGAGTTGACATTGGCGTTGTCATCCAGAATGCTGGAGGCACGTGTTGGCAATGCAGAACACACAGGCCTTGGATGACGAGGGTCAGGTTCTCATCCTGGCTCTAGCACTAGCTGCCTTGGGCTTTGAGGCCATCCTTGCGCTCTCTTGACCTCAGTTTCTTTGTTTAGAAAAATAAGAGTGAGAGCCAGATGACTGTACAGCTGTGCTTTAAAATCTTTAATGTGCACCTGGGGATCTCATTAGAATGCAGATTCTAACTCACAGGCCTAGGGTAGGGGCTGAGAGTCTGAATTTCTCATGACTCCCGGGTAATGCCAATGGTGCTGACCCACAGACCACACGTTTACTACCAGGGCTATAATATCCCTTCCAGCGATGATAATCTATCATCTTCTCATATGCGAGGTGCAGCTCAGAATAAGGTTAAAAAAAAGGACAAGTGTTTACCTTCCAGGGGTATGTGACTTGGAAATGCGTAGGAAACATAACGAACATGCCAAATATTCAATTGATTCTAAAAGCAAATTAAGTTATTTCTTTACAGGGGCGCCTGGGCAGTGCAGTCAGTTAAGCATCCAACTCTTGGTTTCAACTCAGGTTGTGACCTCAGAGTCATTAGATTAAGCCCTGGGTCGAGCTCAGCATGGGGTCTGCTTGAGGTTCTCACTCTGCCTCCCTCTGCCTCTCCCCATCCACATGCTCTCTCTCTCTAAAGTAAATAAATAAATCTTTTTTTAAAAGTATTTACATTATAGGGATCCCTGGGTGGCTTAGCACTTTAGCGCCTGCCCAGGTGTGTCATCCTGAAGTCCCGGAATCAAGTCCCATGTCGGGCTTCTGCATGGAGTCTGCTTCTCCCTCTGCCTGTGTCTCTGCCTCTCTCTCTCTCTCTCTCTCTCTCTCATGAATAAATAAATAAAATCTTTAAAAAAAAAGCATTTCTGTTATAGAATTTATATCTACATGTACGTATATACACATACATAACATATATCATTGAATTAACTGTAAGTAGGTGCACTGAGGGGAAAGTCCTTGGAATTGGACATGGAGACCAAATATATGGGGATTAGATGAAAGGGAGGTTGGGAGATTAAGTAATCAATCAGCATCCAGAGTATTCAAGACTGATCCCAAGACTTCATCAGGATTAAAATATTTTTCTCTATGAAAGACACAATTAAGAGACTACATATATAAAGAATTCTCAAAACTCAATGGTTAAAAAAAACAACAACAACAATTTTAAGCACGCAAAAAGACTTGGAACCTTAGCCACAGAGGAAATATGAATGGCAAATCAGCAAACAAAAAGATGCTCAACATTGCCACTAGGGAAATGCAGATTAAATCCATGTTACCACCATACACCTATTACAATGGCTAAAATGAAAAATATCGACAACACTAAGTGCTGACAAGGATGTGAAGAAACTGGATAAACCATATATTGCTAGTAAAAACATAGAAATGATACAGACACTTCAGAAAAGTTTTTAGCAGTTTCTTATAAAGTTAAAACATACATTTACCACATTCTCTATCAGTTCCACTTCTATATATTTACCCTAGAGAAACAAAAATTTAGAACCACACAATAATCTGTGCAAGAGTGTTTATATAGCAACTCTACTCATAATTGCCAACAATTAGAAACAGCCCAAATATCTTTCAGTAAGTTACTCATTTACAGTCTGGTACATCCATACAATAGGATTCACTCAGCAATAAAATGGAACAAACTACTGATTCATACAACAATTTGGATGAATCTCAAGGACATTATGATGAGTGAAAGAAGCCAGTCTCAAAAATTTCATACTGTAGGGGCGCCTGGGTGGCTCAGTCGGTTTATTGTCTGCCTTTGGCTCAGGTCTTAATCCCGGGAGCCTAGGATCAAGCCCCACATCTGGCTCCCTGCTCAGTGGGGAGTCTGCTTCTCTCTCTCCCTCTCCCCCTGCTCATGCTTGCTTTCATTCTCTCTCTCTCTCCCAAATAAATAAAATCTTTAAAAAGAAAAAATTCATATGCTATGATTGCATTTATACAATAATTTAGAAAGACAAAACTAAAGTGACAGAAAAAGAAATCAGTGGTGGCCAGGAGTTAAGCACAAGAAATTAGTACAAAGGAGTTTGGCAGGTAGATAGAACTGTTCCACATTCTAGCTGTGGTGGTGATTATACAATCTGCTCATGTATTAAAATTCATAGGATCATACACCCAAAAAAGTCAATATTACTGTGTGCTAATTATTTTTCTTTAAAAAAAACCTTTAAAATATTAAATTGTTAGTTTATTTTTAAACTTAGTATAGAAGTGAAAAGGTTTTTAAAGTCTGTTTAATAAAGTAAATGTTTCTGGCCACTACTCTAATACTTTACTAGCAAACCACTATGGTTAGCTTTCACTTTTCTATCTCTGTCCATAGCCCTAAAAGATATTGCTATACTTGAGTCCCAGTAGCTTATCATTTTAAGTCTACAGTACCCTTTCCTTTTCAGATAATTTATAAGATGTCAAAAAAGCATTTCCCAGTCCTTCACATAAGTCAGTAGTTAAGTCCAAGAGACCAAGGCATTACTGACAAGGCCTTGCCCTCCAAAAATTTAATATTTTTATAAAAAATAAACTAAGTCAGTTGTTCTCCCATTGTTTGTGCCACATAATACTCCCCTCCCCAGAAAATTCACAGAAAGAATATATATCAATCATTTCTTTTAAAAAAGAAAAAGACTGACAGCAACATGCAAAAAAATGAACCTGGACTACTATCTTCCACTACACACGAAAAAGTTAACTAAAAATGGATTAGAGAATTGAATATAAGACCTAAAACCATAAAACTCTTAGAAGAAAACAGGCAGTAAATTTCTCAACATGGGCCTTGGCAATGACTTTTTTAATGGAACACTAAAACAAAAGCAAAAATAAACGAATGGGACTACGTCAAACTAAAAAGATTCTGCACAGCAAAGGAAATCATCAACAAAATGAAAAAGCAACCTACTGAATGGGAGAAAATATTTTCAAATATCTGATAAGAGACTAACATCCAAGATAATAAAGAACTCATATAACTCAATAATATAGAAGCAAACAATCTGACAAAAAATGAGCAGAAAAAAAAAAATGAGCAGAAGATCTGAACAGATATTTTTCCAGAGAAGACATGCAGGTGGCCAATGGGCACATGAAAAGATATCCAACATCACTCATCATCAGGGAAACGCAAATCAAAACCAAAATGAGATATCACCCCACACCTGTTAAAATGGCTATTATTAAAAGACTAGAAATAACAAATGTTGGCCAGGATATAAAGAAAAGAAAGTGCACTTGTGGTAGGAATGCAAATTGTTGCAGCCACTATAGAAAACAGTATGAAGGTTTCTCAAAAAATTAAAAATATAACTACCATAGGATCCACCAATTTCACTTCTGGATATTTATCTGAGGAAAATGAAAATACTAATTTGAAAAGATATCTGCAAACCCATGTTCATTACAACATTGTTTATAATAGCCAAGCTATGGAAACAACCTCAGTGTCCACCAGTGGATGAATAAAGAAGATGTGTATATATAGATATATACACACATACATGGAATATACCATGTATATGCTGTGTGTGCACATATATATATATGTATATGTATACATATAGTCACACGATGGAATATTATTCAGCCATAAAAAAGTATATCCTGCCACTTGCAAAAACATGAAATAATCTTGAGGGCATTATCCTAACTGAAATAAATCAGAGGAGACAAATTCCATATTATCTCTCTCACACATGGAATCTGAGTTCATAGACGCAAAGAACAAATTAGCCAGAGGCAAGAAGTAGGGGATGGGAGAAATTGGTGAATTGAGTTTGTTTTAGTTTCTGTAAGTTGAATAAAAAAATAAAAATTTAAAAAGAAAAAGAAAGACAGACAAAACATATAGCTATAAGAAAATATTTAGCCTCGTTAGTAGTTGAAGAACTACAAATTAGAGTGGGATACCATTTTTTTAAACTATCAGCTTTGTAAGGATGAAACAGAATGATTATATTCCTCGTGGAGGAAGTACAGGGAAATGGGGCATGAGGGTAAATTAATTTACTGTTCAAGAGGTCAGTTTAACTGTATATAGCAAAAGCTTTAAAAACGAGCATCACCTCTGGGATGGCAATTCAACTTCTTGGAATTTATCCTAAGAAATAATTGAGCAAGGATGTGCAGCTTAGCATTTTGTTAATAGTGAAATATAGAGTGCCGGCATTCTAAAATCCCTTCCAGTGAGTGGATAAAGAGACTTTGTCACTCTCCGGTGTGCTAAATGCTGCACAGAGTATAACAGGAAGCCTGATAGTGTACTATAATCGGAAATGCATATGGACTAATGTGCATAAAGAATATACTGAGAGCCAAATCTTAAACTGATTTTAAAAGTAAATAAAATATCTATTTAAATTATGTAACATAATCAATATGTCAAAAAAGGTAGAAAATTAAACTACATAATGCCCAGACATTAAAAATAATACATATCTATTATTTATGACCTAAAAAGATTTACATTTCATATGTTTCTAAGTAAAAAAATGCAGACTACAAAATAGTACGATCTCATTTTATACAAAATTTACAAAAAAAGAACAGAAAACATACTTATGGCAGAAAATCTGCAAAGCACATTTTAAGATGTTACCTACCATAGGTTTTGCTGAGTGTGGGATGATAATTGATTTTTATTTCTATCTTTATGCTTTTCTGTATTTTATAGGTATTTTTCAGTGAAAGTATACTACTTTTATGATTGAAAAAAATCCAAAAATAAGTAAATAAAGAAAAGAAAAAAAAATCCAATAATACTAGTTCTAGAAACAACTAGCAGATTAATCAAAGACAGTTTTCTTTGCATTAATATTGTTGTCTTTCGCTTTTTAAACTCTTAGGTGTTTAAAATCCTGCCTCTCTTCTCAGATTCCCCTGACTTACAATGGTACAACCATTGCCCCCGTGCATTTAGAGCCATATGGGCAATCTCCAGGCTCCAAGACCAGTTAATAATCTATCTTAAGCAATATCCATACCTGAAGTCCCTTGGAAGACTTTGGGGGGGACCAGCCACTTCCAGCAATCCTGCTGCACTCTATTTCCTTAGTAGCTCTCAACTGTCTGTTTCCAAAGTTAATTTGGGGATGAATTTAGCCTTAACATCTTTCCATAAGATCTTCTTTGAAATTAAAAAAAGGGGGGGGGGGGGTGGGAAGGGGACTACAGAACTTTTTTTCAAGCAGTTTTCCTTAAAACTGGGTTTCATTTAAAATTTGGAATGTTTCTAGTTTTTCCAGGTAATTAAAAGTAAGCAAAGGGAGAAAAATCTGTCTCTTCAAAATTAATTGTGTTTTTTTTTTTTCTTTTTAGATGCTATTCACATTTCTAGTCAGGAAAAAAGAATAAATGAATTCACTGGATTATATTATTCCCTTTTCATCCATATGTGTAACTTTTCCATATTTACATAGCTTGCTAATTTGGTGTATTTAAAAACAACCTTGTTATTACTAATTTCAGAAAATTTTGCAATGTGCTTCTAGAATTATTTAGTCACTTAATTTCTAATCCATCCCTAACACCTGGACATTTTGATTTATCTGTGGCAAAGAGCTTTCACCTGTTTACGATGATGTTTTTAGTTAGCCTTCAGGTTTTATAAAATGTTATTTTAAAATCTATTCTGGCCAAGTTCTTCTGATCAGTGATTGAATTTTATCTAAACTCAAACACTTTTTGGGTGGGGTGTTCTTGGCTTGACCCCAGCTGAAAAAATGTCAGGCTTGGTTGTGCTATGATTATCCAGGAGATCACTCATAAGCACCTGACTAAACCAGTTTCTGTTCATTCCACAAACACTCTATGCCACAGGAGGGGGGGAGGCGGGGGGGGGGGGGGTGGGTACTCTACCTTGCTAGAATTCATCATTTGCCTCATCCTAAAATCTCATCTCTGCATTTCATCCTGCATTAGGCAGCTTGACAGCTGACAGGTAGATAATTGAAATTTTTAATTTCTTACCTGACCTAACATTTTAACTTTCCCAGTTTCATTGGGAAACTGATTGTCAGTAACCTGATCAGGCACTTTTTTTCCTATTTTTATTATTTAAAAAAAATCTTTTTATAATTATGGAAGTTATGCTGGCACAGATTTCAGAGAGAATACTTACATAGAAAAAATTTTGATGTCATTTCTAATGGTATGTTCCCTCACAAAGAATAATGGAATTCCCTGAACTCCAGCCTACATATACCATTTGTTACCCATCTTTCTCCAATTATCTCAAGACCACTTATTTCACACCGTCCCCTCCCTCACATATCACCAAGCATTCCATTTCATCCAGTTAATGGTTTCCGCATTTTTATATTTTGACCTGACTTTTCTCCCACTTCCCACAAATGTCAAATAGCTTTCTACTGATAAATTGGGTACCATTTTCCTCAAATAAATCATTGACTTCCCTTCAGTGACGTAGCATCAAATTCCTTTCAAAGACTCTAGCTACTTATCATGTGCTTTTCTTAATTTGCTGGTCTCTTTGTAATTTAGAAACTGTTCTATCTACTTAAAAAATTCTACACCAGCTTCCTGCTATCTTCCTTCCTAATCTATTCTCCACGGCCGCCAAAGCCTTCTAATGAACAATAATGGTGACTATTTATCAACTGCGAAACACCAAGTACTTGTGAGATGTTGTACTTTATCCCCACGATGGGGGAAAAATTGTTATTCCAGTTCACAGACTCACAGACGAGGAAACTGAAGCTTAGGAATTCAAGCCATGTGCCCAGGCAAGCTCAGCTGTGAGAGCCAGAGTTCGGATTCAGGTCTCTCTGATGCTGGTGCAATCTCTACCTTGCTACCAGGATGTCATTCCTGCCCAGGCCCCGGTGCCTGACCATCTCACCTTGTTCGTGGACCACTGCTCGGAGCACGCATGACTCAGCTTCCTGCCTGCAATACTAACCTGTGCAAAATGAGACTGGCATGGGACTAACCAGACACAAATTTCTCTCAAATTCCTACTATGCGGCCTTCTCTCAGGTCCTTAAAGTTCCTCCCAAATGCATTGCTTTTCTCTCTCAAAAACTTAATTCCTTTCCCAAAGCCTTTGGTGGTTCCTCAAGCTAACATTACCTTTCCCTGCTTTCTCAACAAAAGTGGTTATTGATTTATTACTTTTTTAGTGTGGCAGCAAATCAATACACCAGGAAGCAGTTTGTCAGATGATCCAAAGATTGCAGAACAATTATTTTCTTGGGGGAAATGAATGCCAGGGGTTCCTGTTTGAGAATTGCGGGTGATCCCATCTTTCCAGCCCTTCTTTTGTTCTAAAGCAGAAAAAGCTGATCTGGTGATTACTCACATCACATTTCCAGCTTTGCCATTCCCTTGGGCACTAACTTATTTTCTGGCATTTGGAAAGATTACTCCCTCGGGGTTTAATTGCAATTAGAGGAACAGGTTGGAGAGAACATCAGATTGCATTGTGGGAAAAAAAAAAATTTTAATTTGGAGGAAAGGAGCTAGGTGGTAAGAAGAAAAAAGTTATTAATTTCCAAAATACATTTTACAGAAACACAGAGCTAATAACTTACGCTTAGTGTTCCTTCTATTTTTGTTATTTGGCTCCTGACAGGCAATTTTATTTACCACTTTCTAAATTAATTATGAAATCAAACTGCTGCTTGGCATGTCCTCTTCTTCTCCAAATCATCTGGGCTGCCTCCAGCTGACAGTTCTGACATGCGCAGATGGCCCCTGACTGTGCCCTCCTCACCTACCCGGAGAGGCTGACAGCCCCTCTCCGACCCTGTAGGGGTACTGCTAACCCTTCTGCAAAACAAATCACTGCTGTCTTGCCACCTAAACTTTCTGTGGGGTCTCTTCAGCCTTTTAGGCTTTCTGTGTTTTGAAGAAATCGTTTCTAAGAAATCACTATTCTTTCAAACGCGTTTGTGACTAAGAAACTTCTTCTTTGGTAAAATATATAGGAATTCTTTTAAGCAAACCAAACCTGAGGTCGAATTCATTAATCAAGCACCTAGAAATTAGATTCGATCATAGGTTGCATCTTTGCTTACTCTTCAGAACCCTGAATTATCTACTCCTACATGCTGGAGTCCTGGCTCCTTGGAGTGATCCTCCTCACTTCCTGTGTGTCTCACATTACATAGTTATTTTTTAAGAATTTTATTCTGCTATATTGTTTTTTATATCAGAGAGCCACTAAATTTTCCTTGGAACAAAGTGGGTATATATAAATAAATTAAATACTTGGAAAGGATCCTAGACACAGGAATTAAGACTTCCATTATTAGCTGTGGGATCTGGAACAGGTCACTTACAGCTTCTGAGTCTTAGTTTCCTCACCTGCAGAATTATAGGGTTAGCATGAAATGATCTCTGAGGGTTTTTTTCTTATTCCAATCTTGGGGTGACAGAATTGCCAGTCACTGGAACAGATAAAAAATCGAGAGAATATATAAACTACCACACGGCTGAATATACTCAATTGGCACTTAATATTCTTTCCCACTTCCTTCTAGTGTGCATTTCTGTACTGCAGAGGCTGCAAAACTAAAAATTACATTACCCAGTCTCCCAGCTAGGGTCCTGGATACGAATAAGGACAACGAAATGCATTTGCATGAGATTTTGAAGGTGGAAATGAAATTGGAACTAACTTGGTGATTTTGTTGCTGTCCTGGAGGTACTAGTGTCCAGTCTCCAGCTTTATGGGGCAGGGGCAGCTGTAAGGGTGGCAGATGTCACACTCCATGTTCTAGACCTGATCACTACATTCTGCTGGGGGTTGTCAAGAAACGTTTGTGGGAGCAGTGTTTGGCTTACCGTGCCTACCTTTCTTAGCACCCATCTTATATTTCATGATGAGATTACAGCATCTTGAGAGGGTCATGTATGTGGGTTATAGAAGTCATCCCTTGTCTCCTGTTATAGCCTGATCCTCTGTTCTTCTAATAGTTTGTGAGTATCTAGCTCCCTTTATTAAATTTGTTTTTCCTTAAACTGCTGAAAGAGATTAGACTATTCCACCTCAAAATATTCTGTGTTAGCAAAAGAATTATTTTGAACTAACGGCGATTGAGGAACAGCAGACATAGAAAAACTCTCTACTCTCCCCCCTTTATGCCTAAAAGCAGGGTATAAATTTCCCTTTGTGAAAGTGTCTCCTCTCTCCTTTCCAATACTAGGAAGAGACAACTCTTATCCCCAGAGACAGCACTGACTTGAACCTACATAAATAAACCTTACTGAAATAACCTTAACTTCCATTAGTTTTCCCTCATATATTCACTTCCCCACAATTTACCACCTGTGGAAGCCCAAACACTTTCTTTGTGTTGTCACTTCTCTACAGATTTATCACTTTTTATTAAAATGGTATGTAAGCTCTCAGGCCTAACCACTTCTTTGGGTTTTCACTTCCTTTTCTGTGAGCCCCTCATGTACACATAAAAATTAAAATATTAACATCAAATAAAATTTATATGCCTTTTCTCCTGTCTTTTGCCAGTTTAATTTGCAGGACCTCAGTCCATGAACTTAAGAGAATAAAGGAAAAAGGGTTTTTATTTTTACCCTGTAATACCTGAAGTAGTTTTTGATCTATTTCTTCTAGCCTAATTTATTTTCAACTTCTAGTTTCTTCTTTCTTGGTTCTTGCTAATTTTTTTCTCAAATACAAATCGTTCACATGATGCAAACCTGGTAGACAAGTGAAAATGTAATCAAATTGGTCCTATAAGAGTTGGTTTTTTTTAAGATTTTATTTATTTATTCATGAGAGACACAGAAAGAGAGAGAGAGAGGCAGAGACACAGGCAGAGGGAGAAGCAGGCTCCATGCAGGGAGCCTGATGCGGGACTGGATCCCGGGTCTCCAGGATCAGGCCCTGGGCTGAAGGCTGCGCTAAACTGCTGAGCCCCCCGGGCTGCCCAACAGCTTTTTTTAATACCCATTCCAGCTCAACCTTTTTTTTTTCCCTGTGAATCAAGCCTAATGTTCTTCCAAACTTATTTTGCACTCAGTGTGGTTATCTTCTAAGTGCTCTTTTGTGCCATGGCGTGCATGAACTCAGGATTTTCTTTGGAAACTGTTTATACTAGTCCTTTCTGTATTTCTTTGCAACTGGTTTGATCTGCTATTTTGAGTTTAGGCTTTTTCTCCTTCGAATATCTGAACTAATACATATAAGATCCCGAAATACATTATCCACCATATTTTTTTAACCTTTTACTTTGAAATAATTGTAGGTTCACAAGAAGTAGCAAAGACAGTACTGAGAGGTCCAGTGTACCCTATAATTTAATGCTTTTTCTCATCAGTAAAATTTTAGCTACTCTCTAAGTTTTCTAACATACTTCATGCCACATTACTTCCCTCCTCAAAAATCTGAAGTAAGAAATAACATCACTGAAAATTGCAGAGAAGGAAATCTACAGCTCCATCTCTTCATAAAAGCAATTAATAGGGGCACCTGGGCAGTTCAGCCAGATGAGTTTCTGACTCTTGATTTCAGCTCAGGTCATGATCTCAGGATGGTGAGACTGAGCCCTGTGTCAGGCTCAGCAGAGTCTGCTTGTCCCTCTGCCTACCCCCTTCTTGCACTCTCTCATTAATTAATTAATTAAAGTATTTATTAACAAAATCTTTTTTAAAAAAGCAATTAATACTAGTGATGGTTGCACTAAATAGGAGGTGAGGATTGCATAACAATGTGAATGTAATTAGTAACACTGAGCTGTACACTTAAAAATGGTTAAAATGGCAAATTTTATGTATATATATATATATACATTTACACAATAAAAAATATTAAGAGTACATGAGGGAAAAAAATGCAGCCTAATAAGCTGGCAAAATTGTCAGTTAACTTTTGCAGAACTCTAGAAACTGGTCAAAAATTAACAACAATCAGAGGAAACTTCCAGATGACAGAAGCTGCCCCACTGTGGAAAGAGCACTGCAACATTACACGTGGCCCATCTACCATCCCCCAGCCCCAGAGTCGCTGTGCCCAGGAAGATAGTAGCATGCATTCCTCATCATATAGGTTGCCAGTGCCCAAGGGAGCAACATGGATGTTAGTCTCAAAAAATTCTGGTTGTGTGTTTTAAGTTTTTTGGTAGCTCCCTAAAGGTCCAGCATAAGGGCCTGTCTTTGTTTTGCTGGACTTAGAACATTCTCGGGGCTGGGTGACTTCCCAGGCAGCATTTGCCAAAAACACTTAAAAGCAGAAGTATTGGCTTGGGACAAGGGATAGCACTCAAGACAAGCGGCCAGGACAAAGTAGAAAACCTGGGGGAAAAGAAGTAGAGAAAGGTGATACATGGAGGAGAGGGCTTTTAAGAGTTCCTACACATACCAGGGAATTGATAAGACCACCCACATTCCCTGAGCTGGATATGTGCTCAGGAAAGTCCTGAACAGACCTGAATTTTACCTCCGACTGACCTTCAGGCTCTGAGCAAGCAGGAAAAGGCAGAGTTTAAAGGGCCTGGCCAACTGTTCAAGAAATATCCCCACACAGAGCCAATTTTCAGACTTGGAAGAGTGTTTTTTCGTTTTTCTTTTTTGCCTTTAAAGGCATGTAAGGAAATTCTGTAAAAATAATAGATGGCCATTAAGCTAATAGAACACAGATTTCTGTAGTCACACACAACAATGAATACAGATTTTATTAAATAGTTTAGAAAGGCCGCTAAACAAGCAAAGAGCAACAACCAAAAACAAGACTTATTAACAAAACCCAGGGAGTGGAGAAAATCTGATTTTCAAAGTTGTCACATGATAATATTCAAAATGTTCAACTTTCAACAAAAATATTGGGAGTCATACTAAGAAACAAAGTATGGCTCATTAACAGGACAAAAAAAGAGAAAATAATAGAAACTGTCCCTGAGGAAATATAGGCATTGGATTTACTAAACAAAGACATTATATCAATTGTCTCAACAATGTTGAAAGAGATTAAGGACACCATGGACAGAACAAAAGAAAACCAAGAGAGTTAATAACTCACAGAAATGATCTATGCATTCAGTGCAATCCTTATCAAAATCCCAATAGTATTTTTTATAGACATGGAAAAGCTTTTCCTAAAACCCTAAAATCCTAAATCTTAAAATCCATTTAGACTTGCAATAACCAAATCATCTTGAAAAAGGAAAACAAAGTTGGAAGACTCATACTTCCTACTTTCAAAATGGCTACAAAGCAACAGCAATCAAAACAGTGTAGTATTGGCATAAGGGCAGACATACAATCAATGGACTAGATTTGAGAGGGAAGATAAACCCATATATATGTGGTCAATTGATTTCCAACAAGGGCACAAAGACCATACAGTGGAGAAAGAATAGTCTCTTCAACATATGATGCTGGAAGAACTGGATGTCCCCATGCAGAACAATGAAGTTGGACTCTTACTTCTCACCACAAAAATTACCTCGAAATGGATCTAAGAGGTTTGTTTTAATTTTACAGATTTGTAAAATTCTTAGAAGAAAACATAGAGGGAAATCTTAACAACCATGGATTTGGCAGTGGATCTTAGATATAACACCAAAAACTCAAAGAACTACAACAATAAAAAAATAAATTGGACTTTATCAAAATTAAAAATGTCTATTTATCAAAGGACACTGTCAAAAGAGTAAAAAGATAACCACAGTAAGGGAGAAAAATATTTGCAAATTATATCTCTGATAAGAGTCTAGCATCCAGGGGCACCTGAGTGGCTCAGTCAGTTAAGCATCTGCCTTGGGCCAGGTCATGACCCCAGGGTCCTGGGATCTGCCCTGTGTCAAGGGCGGGGTAGCCTGATTCTCCCTCTCCTTCTGCCCCTTCTCGCCCCCACCTGTGCTCACTCTCTCACACTCCCAAATAAATAAATAAAATATTTTTTTAAAAAAAGAAAGCCTACCATCCAGAAAATAGAAAGAACTCCTACAGCCCAACAAGAATACGATAAAATAAAATATAAAATAGGTAAAGGACTTAAATAGACATTTCTCCAAAGAAGATATATGAAAGGCCAACAAGCACATGAAAATATGCTCAACATCACTAATCATCAGGGAAATGCAAATCAAAACCACAATGAGATTCTGCTTTGCATCCACTATGATGGTTATAATTTTTTTTAATGAAAATAGTAAGTGTTGGTGTGACTGTAGAAAAATTGAAATTCACATACTTTGCTAGTGGAAATGTAAAATAGTGCAGTCACTGTGGAAAACGGTTTGACAGTTTTCTCAAAAAATTAAGTATAGAATTACAATTATGACCCAGCAATTCCAATCTTAATTATATATATTCAAAGAATTGAAAACAGGTACTCAGGGGATCCCTGGGTGGCTCCACGGTTTGGCGCCTGCCTTTGGCCCACGGCGCGATCCCGGAGTCCCAGGATCAAGTCCCGCATTGGGCTCCCTGCATGGAGTCTGCTTCTCCCTCTGCCTGTGTCTTTGCCTCTCTCTCTCTATCATGAATAAATAAATAAATCTTTAAAAAAAAAGAAAAGAAAACAGGTACTCAAACTCTTGTTACATGAATGTTCATCACGGCACTATTCACATTAGTCAAAAGGTAGAAATAACCCAAATGTTCACGAAGTCATGAATGGATAAACATGTTGGTATATCCATACAGCCGAATACTACTCAGCCATGAGAAGGAACATAGAACTGATTCTTGCTACAACATGAATGAGCATCAAAATCATTATATGAAGTAAAAAAAGCCAGGCACATCAGGTCAAAGATTGTATGATTCCATCTGAATGAGATTCCCAGAATAGGTAAATACTTAGAGACAAACAGGAGGTTAGTGGCTGCCAGGGACTAGAGGGCAAGCAGGAGAGAGTGGCAGCCTAATAAGCACAGGGGTTCTTTTTAGGTGATGAAATGTTTTGGAACTAGATAGAGGCGACAGTTGCACAATATTATAAACGCCACTGAAGCATTCACTTCAACATCGTTAATTTTATGTTAGTTGACTTTTACTTCAATTAAAAAAAAATCAAAATCTGAAGCTCCTCTCCTTTGTTTGCCCACTAAAGCACAAACTCCTTACTCAATCTGGCAATTCCACACTTTCCATTACCAGCCCCTGTCTCTTTCCAGCCTTGTCTCCTTCCACATCCCAAGCTTATCAGAGATGTGTCTGCAAATGCTCTCGCCCACCTCCACACCTTTGCACATGAAATGTCCTTTCTTTCTCTCTCCTACTTTGCTTGACTAACTCCTACTTCGTCAAGGTTCTGCTCAGATCTACCCTCTGTGGAGAGAGCATTTCCCTCCCCTAATCTTATTTCTTAGCTCCAGCTGGAGTATAGATTTAGCTGAAGGTTCCCACAACACCCTTTGCACACTACATTTGTCACACTGTCTTTTAATTATCTCCCCCTCCAAACTGTGAGTTTTTCAAGAGCAGAAACTGTGCCAGAAATATCTCCTGGCAGTGGTCCTGGCACACAGCACATGCTCACAAAGTGTTGAATTGATTAACTTTCTCTGGCACGATTTTTGCACCAAACTTCTTCTGTTTCTTTACTTCAGGCTACAGTCTAATCCAGTCAGGTTTCCTCATCACTGTGGGCCACTGGTTACCAGGAGCCCCAGGAGAGCATGGATCCTCAGACAACCCATCATCTCTGGAGAAACAGTTCAGCATTTATGCCCTTTTTCTAGTGGGTCAGGAATGTCATCTTTATTCAATGGATAAAATGGGAAGAAATGAGTGCCTTGGAGTCAAAGGACTAAAATTCAAGTTCCTGTTGCACCATTCTCTTGGGCAAACTTGGCCAAGTCACCTGTGCCCTATGGGATTCATTTTCCTCATCTATAATGAGGATAAAAATAACTGCCCTGGGGTGTCTGGGTGGCTCAGTGGGTTGAGCATCTGCCTTCGGCTCAGGTCATGATCCTGGGGTCCTGGGATCAAGTCTGAGATTGGGCTCCCTGCTCAGCAGGGAGTCTGCTTTTCCCTCTCCTTCAGCCCCACCCCCTTCTCGTCCTCTCTTTCTCATGTGTGCTTTCTCTCTCAAATAAATAAATAAAACCTGCCCTGTACTATTCACAAAATCACTTGATGATTAAAATAAAATCAATGTATTCACATAGATTATATATATATTTTTAAATTTTATAGCCCTCAAAGCTTTGCAAATCCATTCATAAGAGAAATTTAGAGTCAGCCAAAACTGACCACCTTCCCAGTCATAGTCAGCAATTTTTTACAGGAGACATATAATCAAGAAACGATTCTAACACAGTAAAGAAATATGAATGATTATGTATTCGTCTTCATCATCTCCCTAAAATAGCATTATTGAAACTTATTCTTAGAAAGAGTAATGTTCTGGGGAGTTTATGTCCCACACACATGAGTAACTGAGGCAACAGGAATGAGCTGGAAGCTCTGGCTAACCCTGCTACCACAGTGTCTAGTCTGTGACTGTGCATTAGGAAACGGGATGCTGAGCGGTAGTTACACCCATGCTCGTGACACAATGAAAGCTGTTTAAACTCCTACCCAGATCTGATAGTATAACAAAAATCCACAATAAATCACTCCCTGGCTTGAGATTGGAGTAAACGTTCTTTAGAGAATGGAGCTGATTTTGCTATATTGGGGAATATTGCTTTACACTTTTCCATTGAGCCATGTTTTTTAAAATGTCATTCTTACATTGAAATATTCATTACCCCATTTAGTGATGATTTAAGGGTCACTGTAACCTGTGCATTCATCGTAAAAACCTAGAGTCAATTAAGATTGACCACTTCTCCTAGCCATGGTCTACAGTTTTTTTCTTCACTGTTAATGGCTAGCCCATAACAATAGTAAAATGAATAAATAAAGGCAATTATTAAGTGGGCATTTTAGGCTCCTTTTGTATTTGTTTGCTATAAAATAAAAAACAAATCCAATGTAAGTAAAGTTATTCTCGTCATAACCTATCATAGGAGCATGCAATGGTCTAAAAAAAAAAGTTTCAGGCCATGTCAGTCATAAGAGCTTGACAAAATGAAGGGATGTCCACTTTTTAAAATAAAGAAGTATCATGTTCTACTTTCAGGTTTGAAATAGTCTGATCAAAACTAAGAGCTGTTTGTATGGTTTCCCTCTTCCCCAAGGCTGTCCTTACTGACAAAGCAAAGCATAACTAGAGAGAGGAAAGTGAAAAACACATAGACACTCATCTTTCCTGGGCAAAAACAGCTTACAAGTTGCACAGAATATTCTGAAGTAAAGCCAAGTTTCTTAAGTTCTAGCTGTGCTTGAATCTGTGCAATAGTAAATTAGTGACAGCGATAGCCTGAGCAAGGGACAGATGATGCGTGAAGGCTAACTAAGTCTAAGTTTGGATCCAACTCTAAACATTGAGCAATTACAACTGTCTACAAAATTAATACTAAATTTTTATGTGACCTGGCATGGCGCAGGGAAGAACAGTGGAGTAGAATGACCAAAGAAGATGAAAGACGTTTATTTCCTGAATGAGGAGATTGGAAGTTAACATCAAAACTGTATCACGTATGTATAAGTGTTAAACAAACTCCGAAATATGGCAGATAAGGAAAGCTTTTCCAATGAGTCCAGAATATTTCATCTCTGACCTTCTCTTCCTGTCCCCTACCCCCACCAGTCATAACTACACTGGCCCAAAACATATCTTTATCCAGGTCATATCCTTAGCAAATTCCTACTCTTTCTTTTTTTTTAAGATTTTGTTTATTTATTCATGAGAGACACAGAAAGAGAGACAGAGACATAGGCAGAGGGAGAAGCAGGCTCCCTGTGGGGATCCCAATGCAGGACTCGATCCCAGGACCCCAGGATCACACCCTGAGCCAAAGGCAGACACTCAACCACTGAGCCACACAGGCTTCCCCCTACTCTTTCTTTCTATTTTTTAAAATATTTTATTTATTTATTCATGAGAGACACAGAGAGAGAGAGAGAGAGAGAGGCAGGGACACAGGCAGAGGAGGAGTAGGCTCCATGCAGGGAGCCCGATGTGGGACTCCATCCCATGATTCCAGGATCACGCTTTGGATCGAAGGCAGGCACCAAACCGCTGAGCCACCCAGGGATCCTCCCCTACTTTTTCTTTACAACCCAGTTCACTTGTCATTTCTTCTGGGAATCCTTCTTGGATTCCCCAGATGTTTCACTTTATGGTATCATGGGACTTTCATTTCTCCATTAAAGCACTTGCCACATTAAATTGCAAAACTTTTGCCTGTTCCCCACGTCTCATATCTTTGTGTTCCTTGGACATAGCAAATTGTCCAGCGTTGAGCAGAAGTTCCTAAGTATTTGTTGAACAGTCAGTGGATCTCCCATTCCTCCTCTCACCAGCCAGCTATCTACCTCCACAACAGCCTTGGAATCTCAGTTCCTATTTCCTACACGAAGCCCAACATAATCCTCTTTGAGACTAACTAACATAAGGAAATAGTACGTTTTGCCTGGGAGATCTTAACAGCGTCATTAACTGTGGTCATGGGGAACACGCTAGTTGCCTGGCAAAGGCCAGAACACAGGGCCTTGCAGTCTGGGCTACCAGTGAATTTATGTCAGAGAAGACTAAAAGGTAGACTGGCAAGTCTAAATAGAAGTTTACATATGCTCTGCTCTATTCGAGTGATAGAAGAAAGGTAAAATAACTAGACAAAATTAAATACTGCCCTGCATGCTTTAAGATTCCTTAGTAGACTTTCTAGTAAAGATGTATTACAAGAATTAATAGAGAACGGAGGGAATAAATACCTGATTTGTTATAAGTTTGCATTTATAATAGTACATCCACTGTGCTCTTCTAGCATGGTCTGTTGTGCCCAAAGCATGGTTGCATTGCTTAGTTTTTTCCTTCTTCTCCTCATCCATTTCTGCCCTATTCTGCCTTGCTCTGTGTCCTAGGAGGCTGTCTGATGCACCATCAGCTGCCTGGCCTTCTTGGAGTCACCAGCCAAGGTCATAAGGCTGAGAGAGTGCTATTTCCCCTGCCTCACTTAGGCTTCCAGGACAGCCCCTCTTCCCCAAGCCTCCAGCTCTCCCCAAACTTGTAATCCTTTTCCTGGTAGAGGTGCTTTCTGTTTCCTGGAAAGAGCCTGACTGATTGAATTGTCACCTGCCCACAACCGGAAAAATATGTGTATAAGCACATTGATTTTTGCCCATTTCAGAATGATCACAAGGTTTGATAGAACAAGAGATAGTTTCCCTTGGCGATTGTTTTGAACACTGACAATTTGACCCCACCAGAGACAAATGTCTGAAGCTGCACGTCTCCTTAGTGCCACAACCGACCTCTTCAGGTGAGAGCTGCACAACCATAGCTCACTTCCCTTCAGTTCAATAAACCTGCTTTAAGCATCTTTACTGGTTCATTGGTGTCATTTTAAAAAGGAGAGTGAATATGTAAGGAAGCTTGGGTGGCCAGGTGTTATCTGTGTCGATTTTTACTTGTGTTCTTTTGTTTCAAAACACTTTGCATTCCCTTGGGATTATTACTGATGCAGAACCACACCTCCAAAAAGATTGTTTAATTCTTGGCAGAAAAGCAGCTCATCTGGTCTCTGCTCACTGTTCAAGATGGCTTGAGTTTCTTCACTACTTGCACCTTCCCATCCCCCCCTTCCAGGTGCTGAAAGCTCACATCACATCCCATAGGCATGAGGATGGTGTTGTCTGTCACTTTGAAGTGATACTTCTAAATGTCTTTCTCTAGAAAAGCATATTCTTCTGAGAGTTAAGGATGATGAATGCCAAAAATTGTTTTTCAGATGTTTGGAGTTTAATGAAGCACAGGATGTGCCCCACCAGGTAGCAACAATGTTCATTTTTAAGCTTTTCTTATGTTACCAGACATTTGCCTAATATACCATCTTAGGTTACTCTGCCTTTCTGTTTGCCGACATTTCTGTGCAATATTCCTAGGACTCCAGACATTTTAAAGTCCATTTTAAAAATAGCCACCACCACCACACACACACACACACACACACACACACACACACACAAATCCTTAGACAATTGCATCCGGGTAGGTAGGAGCAAAGGATTTAAGGCTCAAAAGTAATGAGGGAATTCCAAACATGGCCCAGTATTACATGCCTGAAAGTTCCTTCATACAAATGTTCTTCTCATTATATTAAAGCAAAAGCTTTATATATAAATAATATCTACAACATCAGTTGTATTCAGAGACACAAACCCTGGTGTTATTGAGGTGAATAGCTATTCTCAGCTCTAGTTCCCAAAAAACCTGATTTTTTTGCAGTCCGGTGGCTCTGAGTCAGCAGATATTCTCTGGGTTTCTGTAGCAATCATGGAGGTTATTGTGCCCAACCTACTTCAGAGGGTCAGAAGACAGTATTTACTTACCCCTTACTCTGTCTAGGGTTTGCCATTAATAAACTCATTAGTGTAACAAGAGGGAAGGAAGAAGTAGCACCATCCCTGCCCTTGGGGACATCTAAGAAGCCAGGAGTATGCCAGGCAAGGTAAGCCCACTACAGCTATGTCTATATGAAGGGAATGTTTCCCAACACTATTAGAATGGCCAAACAGGAATACAGCCTAAAGGGGCTTATTTTGATCCTCTTATTGTATGTCTAGGAGAAGAGCTGATCAAAATGAATTTGAGTTCACTTTACTACAAAGCCCTTCTCCACTGCCATGGCTAGACGCACATCAATTGCAGTCATGAAGACCACTGGAGTCCATATTATTGCCTTTCCAGTCCATTATGTATAAGCTAACTAAGCAGTTATTGAACCTATAAAACTGTATCTACTGAGCACTCTACCAGATATTGGGGTAGAGGACTACAGGTAAATAAGTAAATATAGTTCTTGATCCTAAGTTTACTACCTGGCTGAGAAAAGCAATCATAATCAGATAATATAGGTGGGAGGATAAATAAGTTCATGTCTAAAATACAAAATAACTGGAGCTAAGGTAGACAACTGTGTTAGAATGGGATTGAAATGATCAAAATCTGTCCTGTCACCTAACTGTTCAGTGGTATAATTTGTGCCCTCAAGCAAAACCCAGCCCTCCTACCAGTTTCTTCTAGAGTTGCAGTTTTACTCTTTTTCTTCAAGAAAAACTAAGCTGGCCGGGATGCTTATGGAGCTTTAAGATGGACATGATTTCTGTCCATTTTTAAAAAAGATCATTCTGCTTCACTCAGACCCTAATGCAAATTCCTCCAGACCTAAGGAAATAATTTTCAAAGTGTATTTTAAAGGTCTCCTACATTAAAATCAACTAAGTACATGTTAAAATTCCGTTTTCTAGACTGTATCACCCCCAGGATCTACTAAACCAAAGCTCAAGAATCTTAATTTTAATAAGTATCCCAGTATATGGGATACTTAATCCCTTAATTTTAAGTATCCCATATATTATACTCTACCACCAACAGTTTGAGAACAACTGGTTAAGGGCCTATGCTGATTTGGGGGGCATCTTACTAACCTTATTCTTACCAATGAAATCTGTAATCAGAATCATCCCAATTAAAAAAAAAATCATCCCTGCTAGTTATGCTTTTCTTTCTTTCTTTCTTTCTTTCTTTCTTTCTTTCTTTCTTTCTTTCTTTCTTTCTTCTTTCTTTCTTCCTTTCTTTCTTATTTTCTTTGTGGCTGGGGAGGGGCAGAAGGGGAGGGAGAGAGAATCTTAAGCAGACTACCGGCTGAGCACAGAGCCCAACCCAAGCTCCATCTCACGACTTTGAGATCATGACCTGAGCTGAAACCAAGAGTTGGACACTTAACTGACTGAGCCACCTAGGCACCCCTAGTTATACTCTTTTCTATGCTGAAGGAATTATTAGCCTCCAGGCCCTTGGATTTCCATAAAATCCCTGGATGGGCTTCAAGACAAAAACCCCTGAATATATTTGCAAAACTGTGTGGAGACATATGCTTTTTTTCAGGAGTGAGATTCCATAGACATCTTCAGGTTATAAAAGGAGCTCCGAGGCATAAAATAGTCAGCCCACTGCTTTATGGAACTGATTATATGTAAATTCTAGTTCCCAACTGCTACAATTTCCCTCTGGAGTCGATAGACACGTGGGTACTAAGAACTTAAGCAACAGAATGCTCAAGCTAGTAAGATGAATTGACATTTATTAAGCATCATGGGTGATTGTGGTGCAGTGGACACATATTCATTTCTCACAGTCCCTCTTAACTCCTAAGAGTGGAAAGTAGTGCTATCGCTATTTATGTCTAATAACAATAATTTATTGAGCACTTACTATTTGTCAAGTTTATTCTAAGCACTTTGCATATAGAAGCTCATTTAAATCTTATAACACCTCTCTATAAAGTGGGTTCTCCTATTCCCTCCATTGTATAGATGAGGAAACCAAGACTTTGCTTGAAGTTCTCTTCCCTCATCTCTCTATCCTTAATAACAATAATAGCAAAAGCAATAATAATAATAATAATAATAATAATAATAGCTAGCTTTCATTGAACTCATCATGTGCCAGGTACTATTCAAAGCATGCATTTTATAGAAGAGGAAGCTGACACACAAAGAAGGTAAGTAGCCTTCCCGAAGTCATCCAGCCAACCGTAGGCAGAGCCAGGATTCAAACCCCAGTCTGGCCAGACAGCCCGCACCCAGCCATGCTTTCTATTGTCACAAATTCTGATCTCTGCCTTACCAAGGGATTACTGATTTGGGGGGGCCTGAGTTTCTGTGGATGCCCACCTCTAGTCCAGCAGATTTCTTTTCTTTCCTCTTTTTAAAGCTCCATTTACAGGCTGCCAGGAGTACCCCCAAGTGTCTACAAGCAACCCAATGGCCACCTCGTGTTGCAGATGGGTCCCAGGTGACAGTGTGCCCAGCCACCCTTGGCTCTACCTTGGTTCCCAGACCACACAAGGTCACACCAGTTGCTCAGGGATGTCGGAGCTCTCAGTTACAATCACAGACACAATAGGACCCGACAGCCCTGCTGGCTCACAGGAGAACTGGGCAGTATCACATTTCAAATATTGCCTCCGCCTAATGCTTTGAGGCCATTCAGAGCCCGGTTAAAAAAACACAGTCACCACACTCCTCGGGGCTGGGGCTGTTGATTTTGTTAGGTGAGATCACTTGAGGAATATAAAACGCAAGAGAAAGAGTGGCAAAGAGGAAAAACAATAGGTGGATACATAGGGTCATACAAAAGTCACAAAGCAGTGGAGGGACAACCCTGCCACTGCATTCTGCTCAGTTTCAACCTAGGGTTTAAGAGCCTAAGGAATTAATCAATTCCTACTTGTTTTAATCCCTTCTCAACTATACAGTGTTTACTTGCATGGTGGCTTTTAATTCAGTGCGTGTGTGTGTGTGTCTGGTGTGTGTGTGTGTGTGTCTGTGTGTGTGTGTATAAAAGAGGCTAAAACTATGACTCAAAAAATCATGACAATAGCCCATGTTCCCGGCCCAGCACACACACTCTGAAGGTTTTGTGTTCAAAGCACACAACGTTGGTAGGGCTGACCATCTAGTTACGCTGGGCTTTTAATGTTATGCAAGACTTTTTCCTTCCTTTACTCACCGCTTAGCGACTATGCTGATTCAACATTTTATAGATGCATAAATTTTCCTTTAGAAGCTGTGCCGAGAATGTGTGCCTCCCTGGGCCAGTTTCTTATTGAAATCAGATGATGCAGACCCGATCCTCTCACATTTCAGTGAGAGGCTGCCCCCTAGTGAAAATTTTCAGCCACACAGCCAACCCACGAATTTTACTGTTGCAAACACTGCGGAGGTTTTGTGACACAAAGGAGAAATGTCCTTCAGTTGCCAGGGATGTGACAACGTTGTGTAATTTAACCATCAATCAGACGTTCCTCTCCTTTCAACTTCCCCAGCCTATTTTTGGTACGTTTCAGTGTTCTGTAAAGTTTTCTTTCATATTTCAAGATGTCCTGGTTTTTAAATATACATACGAAATAAATATGAAAATATAATTTACATAAAATATAAATTAAAAAAACACCATCATGAAACTAAGTGAACAATAATGACCAGTGCCCTTTCCCTGTTGTTTTGACAGTGACAATGTATGTGCATTTCCAGTTCTATTTATTTCATTTGGCTTATTTCGTGATATGCTTTCCTATCTAGGGCAGCCACCTAAAGTAAATGATTTTTGCTTTTAGAAGGTGACTGTATCAGCATTCGAAGTGCTGTAGTGTTCAATGCCTCTATTTTTAATTGAAGTCTAGCATTTGTCCTCATGCAGGTCTATGAAATAATTCAGATTCGGCCTTTTTGCATAGTGCCTTACAAGCCTTAACTCATTACCATTGTTATTACAAAATTATCTATTTTAGACAAAAATTACTCTGAATGTTAAACAAGAATACAGTTAGTGTTTTGTTTGCGGATTATTTCTACATTGTTACACAGAGATGAAATAGTTTTCATGACAAAATTAAACATAGCCCCTCCATTAAAAGCTAGTATTTAGAGACTTGAAAACGGTGGCAGATCTGTCCTTTGTTATTCTAGTCCTCCATGTCCCAGTCCTCCCATCTAGCTAACATCAGTAGAAGGGATACTATGTTGACTGAATTAACCTTTTTGAAACTTCTAAGACTGAAAGGTAAGGGGTGCCTGGATGACCCAGTCTGTTAAGCACCTGCCTTTGGCTCAGGTCATGACCCCAGGCTCCTGGGATCCAGGCCTGGATCAGGCTCCTTGCTCAGCAGAGAACCTGTTTTTCCCACTCCCTCCGCTTCTCCCCCTGCTTGTGCTCTCTCTCTCTGTCAAATAAATTTTTAAAAATCTTTAAAAAAAGATTTACAGGTAAAAAATCAATGACTGTGAACAATTGTTGTAATATCTGGGTGTTTGGAAACTCACTCTTCTCCACCCTTCTGTCTAATTTTGTACAGATGCCATCCAAGATTAGAACCAAAGGCTGTTCTTTATTTTATTTTGGTGGTTCTTCCGTGGATCTCAACCTCTCTAGAATCAAAATTCTTTTAGTTTCTCCTACTCAGGCACACTGGTGAATATCCTCCATTTTGTAGGTGCCAAAGGACTAATTTGTGTGAAACTCACAACACCGCTGTGAGAGAGGTGCGAGAATACTCTCTTTAGGGATCATGAGACTTGGCTCAGAGAAGTTGGGTCACTTTCCCAAGGACACACAGCTCATTAATTGCCATCAGAATTCAAACTTTGGCCAATCGAGGCCAAGCCCTGTGCTGTTTCTCATCAAGGTTGCTCCACATCCTGCCTTGGCTTGTTGTTTACGAAACCTTAAAGGCACAAGCCATACGTCCTTATTTTAAGACAGAAAATTACATCAAGAAAGAATAAAAAGCCAAGAAGCACACACAAACATCAACATTTCTCCGTTGACATGTTCTAAATTAAGGGAAGTGATTCTCGTTGATCTTTGGGAAGAATGAATGAGCGCTGTCCCCAAGGCAGTGAGGAGGCCTGGTAATGCCTCTCCACAGTGATTCTCACCAAGGCTGCACCCTTTTCCCTAGCAATGAGTAAGTCAGGAAAGGGAAATTTCTCTGCTTACACAAAGGCTTTGTCATAATGGGAAAAAAAAAAGGAGACTTCAGATAGACATTGCTAAGAGCAGATGGTATTATCTGAAACAGCAAACAAACAAACTACCCCTTGTGGGATTACTGCATCAGGGGAGCTCAAAAAGCTACTCGAACAACAATATCCATAAACTGTGATTCAGAATTGGATTTGAAATTTCATGGCTGAGGGAACATTGGCAATATTTTTTCCTTCAGTTATTAAACTGAGTGGGTTTTGGGGTTTTTGGTTTTTGGTTTTTGGTTTTGGTTTTTGTTTTTGTTTTTGTTTTGTTTTGTTTTTTGGCTTTGTTTTGTTTGGGTCCATTACCTACACTCTTAGGATGAACAACAACAAAGAATCCTCGCTTCTGGAAGTTTCTGAATCTTACTAGAATGCTTAATCTGCCTTCTTAAAAAATCATAGCAAGGTGATCTATCATCATTTTTCTTTTCAAAAATATGAATTCAGTGATAAAAAGCAGACTGTAGTCAATTAAGTAATCATTCAGCAAGTATTCCCTTGCTGTCTTTGGAGGAATATATCTACTCCCCTTCCAAGTTGTTTTCCTTGACGGTGTGATCTGCTGTGGCCAGAGGAAGGTGGATGGGAGTAGAAGTGTGCCAGGTGCAAGTCCAGGCCATGGGAACATCATGTATCTGTGTTCAATCCTCTTGTCCTCCTATCTGTGCACTAACACCTGCACACATATTCATAGGACAGACTCTCATGAAAAGACTATTTACTATTATCCTAACAGGCTCTGTTATCTCATTTCCCAGCCATGTTACACAGTAGGCAGGGCGAAATTGCTACAATGCTAGAAGTAAACTTGCTGGTAACAAGGCAAAAGGAACAAGGCAAAAGGTAACTGCATCAGGAAAGGCAGAGACAGAAATGCCAAAAAAAAAAAAAAAAAAAAAAAGGGTAACACATAAGACTTCAAAATCATAGAAATGTAGGACAAAGTAACAAGAAAATAATATCCCTATTGGGATACCTATTGGGAAAATGGGTAGCAAATAAAATAGGGAAGTCAGATCACTTCCAAAAAATTTATTTCAAAAATTATTTAAAACAGTAGTTCTTAGGAGAATAGCCCATTTTGAAAAGCTTCTAAAAAATATAGATTCTGTCTTTGGAAGGATGCATGTCAGGAAACCCCAGAAAATATTCCATAGAATTTTAGGTAGTTCAGCCTCTAGAACTGATTCATGAACCCTGGGTTTTAAACCACTATTTTATTTTATTTTATTTTATTTTATTTTTTTATTTATTTTTTATTTTTTATTTTTTTTTATTTATGATAGTCACAGAGAGAGAGAGAAGCAGAGACACAGGCAGAGGGAGAAGCAGGCTCCATGCACCGGGAGCCCGACGTGGGATTCGATCCCGGGTCTCCAGGATCGCGCCCTGGGCCAAAGGCAGGCGCTAAACCGCTGCGCCACCCAGGGTTCCCCCACTATTTTAAAATAAAAAATAGTTTCACTTCCAGGAGAAGTATAATTTAATTATTGAATTTTTATTTTTATTTTTATTTTTTTTGCCCTGTGAAACATAATTCCAGATAAATAAGGTATCCTGGAATTCATAAAGCTATGAGAGGTCTTTGCCAATCACTACCCTATTAGTGGCTAGACTGGCCCTGGAAGAGATTAATGATTTTACATCTCCTAGGACTTCATGTGATACATTTCCACATCTCTCAACTTCATTTTTATGAACTTCAAGTTTACAAGAGCTTGATAATTAGATCATTGTTCTATACCCTTGTAATCCAAGCTTTCTTGTCACTGGTCCATTGCTTGTTAGAAAAATAGAAAGCCATTGGATCCATTTTATTCTTTTTTTGGTAATACAATAAGGGATTTTGTTCCACATCTGCCCCTTAACTTTAATTCTTTCTGTGAAATATGAGGCATCCATCTTGCTTTTGCTTATGGAAACCCCTACTTTATGAGTAGATATTAAGTTTTCAATCTCAGGTTCTTGAACATTTATTTTTACAACCCCTCATTCTTTCATTCAAAAAGAAAAAAAAAAGAGCCCCAAACTGACAGTTATTGTTATAGATATCACAACAGTTCTCTGTTCTGCCGCTATGACTGGTAGTTCTTGGGATCAAATTTTAGACTTTAAAAACCAAAGTAGGAGTATAGCAATGGCTCTTAATAAGATTATTGGTATTGTGGTGCCATTATGAGTAATAAAAGACTAATATTATTATAATTTCAAAACACATATTTTCTTTCAATTATGACATCCAAAAAGGGGAGAGAAATAACATTTATTGCATGCCTACTATGCCCCAGCACTGAATTGATTCCTCAGACACTTACCTCACTAACTCCCCATAGCACCTTATAAAATTTGAATTATCATTCCCATTTTACTGAAAATGAACCTGAAGTCAAAGAAATGAAGTGACTTACCCAAGGTCCTACTTCATAAGTGACACTGAAAACTCTTATACCCGGGTCTGTCTGGATCTCATTATAGCATTGTTGGAGAATAGAAATAACAAGGAGGTTTTGATGCCCTTTTTGAAAAAATCAAAAGGATTATCATATAAGAAAGAGAATAAAATTATTCTTTGTAAGTTCAAAAGATGGGATTTATACCAATACGTGAATATAAGAGGAGGCCAACTTGGGTTCAATATTAGAATGTTGATGAATGTCCCTGAGAGGGCATATTGTGCCCACCAACTTCTGAAATTGATTTAAAAAGATTGATTAGGAAAAAAAAAAAAACCCACTCAAACACAATATCTGAAAGCAGATAGAACTACCTTCTGAGCACTTACCTTTAGAATCCATGCACTGCAACAGCACGAAAGAAACAGATTGCACCACAAAGGCCCTGAGGCAGCCTTACAGATTTCTAGTGACCCCTCGAAACATGGGGAACAAATCAATGCCTTCCCTTAAGGCCAAGTGTTTGAATACAGCTCAGTGAGGGCTGGAAAGACTATAGGAGCCTCACAGTTAGAGTGAAGAAACTGTGTTCAGTGTGGCCCACGGACTCCTAGAGGTCACTGAGACCCTCTCGGGGCATCCATGAGGTTAAAACTATTTTCATAATAAAACTAAGATATTGTTTGTCCTTTTTACTGTATTGACATTTGCACTAACAATAAAAAAGCAATAGTGAGGGCTCCCAGGTGGTCAGTGGTTGAGCGTCCACCTTTGGCTCAGGGCGTGATCCTGGGGTCTTGGGATCAAGTCCTGAATCAAGTTCCGCACAGGGAGCCTGCCTCTCCCTCTGTCTATGTCTCTGCCTCTCTCTCTCTGTGTCTCTCATGAATAAATAAATGAAATCTTTAAAAAAAAAAAAAAGGTAATAATGAGTTGAGCTGCTGGTGCCTTAGCACAAATCAAAGTAGGGACACCAGACTGACTTGGTTGTCTTTATATTCTTCACCACCATATACTCAAAGTTTTGTTTAAATACCAATTTCACTTAAGAATGTCCTTGATGGGGGCACCTGGGTGGCTCCATCTGTTAAGCATCCAACTTGGGCTCAGGTGTTATCTCAGGGTCCTCCCCATTCAGTGAGGAGTCTACTTGTCCCTCTCCCTCCCTGTACCCACCCCCACTTGCTCTCTCTCTCAAATAAATAAAATAAATCTTTTTTTAAAAAGTATGTCCTTAATGATACAGTGTTAAATTTATTAAACCCGGTCTCTTGAGTATAAGTATTTTTAATATTCTATGTAATGTAATGGGAAGTGTGCATAAAGCACTTCTGCTGCATTTCAAAGTACAATGATTGTGTCAAGTAACAGCATAAGAGCTCCTGAGTTGCAAGCTGAACTAGCTGCCTTTTTCACAGAACATCATTTTAATCCCAATAGAAAGATAATTTATGATTAGTCAGGCTTAACTATTTAACAGACTTGGGGCACCTGGGTGGCTCAGTCCGTTAAGCATCCGTCTTTTGCTCGGGTCATGATCCCAGGGTCCTGGGATCAAGCAGCATTAGGCTCCCTGCTCGATGGAAATCTGCTTCTCCCTCCCCCTCTGCCAGCCGCTTCCCCTGCTTGTGCTTTCCCTCTTTCTCTCTCTGTCAAATAAATAAAGGAAATCTTAAGAAAATAAAGTAAGTAAATAAATAATTGACAGACTTGAATATTTTCTATAAAATGAACCAATTGAGCCTGGTACTTCCAAAAAAACCCACGAAAATTGACAGAATTTGTTGCCCATACAATTCAAGCTTTCAAGTAAAAATTAGAATTTTGGAAAACATGTATCTATTACTGTGAGCTTGATATCTTCTTAGTATTAAAGACTTTTCTCAACATTTGGAATATCTGCATAACTCAGTGAACCCATTTTCCAAATGATAAATGCACAATGTCATGAAATCATGCATAGGTAAAAGACCCATTCAGAGTGCAAGATAGACCAATGGATTTTAATGTAACAGAATATGGAGAGTTTGTTCCTATAGTTTCAGATTTTACTTTGCAACTAACATTTAAGAAACTACAACTTGTTGAGTTTGGATATAGTATTAAAGAAAAATATGGACAGTTATCTGAAAAAGCTATTAAATTTTCCTCTTTTCCAGCTACATATCAGCATGAAGCCAGATTATCCTTATATGCTTTAATCAAACTGCATATCAAAACAGATTGAATGCAGAAAAAGATGAGAATCCAGTTCTCTTCTCTTAAGCCAGACATTAAAGATTTACAGAAAATTTTTTAAGATTTTATTTATTTATTCATGAGAGACACAAAGAGAGAGGCAGAGGGAGAAGCAGAATCCATGCAAGGAGCCCAATTTGGGACTCGATCCCCAGACTCCAGGATCACACCCTGAGCTGAAGGCAGATGCTTAACCGCTGAGCTACCCAGGCATCCCAGAAGAAATGTTTTTTAAAGCTATCCTTCTCACTGATTTTTTTCTTTTGCAAAATACAGTTATTTTTATAAACAATATGTCATTTCATTAACGTGATAATTTTTTAGTGTTTAAGTGAATAAATATCTCAAAATTCCCTCTTATAATACCAATATAGTAAATATTGATAGGCATAATCCACAAAAACAAAATTATTGGGCTTTCAATAATTTTTAAGTGTGTTAATGGCTCCTACTTGAGAACTGCTGGTCTAAGTCAATAATTTGAGATAAACGGGGACTTGGACATTTAGGATTTTTGCATTGCACACCAGTGTGAAAAGAGGCTATGCCCAGGCAGGATTAGATAGTGCAGGGGATATCAACATACTACATTCCCCAAGACTAGATGCCTCTCAGATACCCTGATAGTATGTAAACATGCATGGCATTAAAACCTGCCATCAGAGAGATGGATTTGACTGAACCGCTGAGTTTACAACCTGAGATAATGAAAAACCCTGGAACTGACTAGATTAATTTTTCTGTCACTAGGTACAATGGCAACTTAAGAGAGATACTCCTGTTCAATCATTGAGAAACAAAGAAAGTTATATTGTTTGTAGACATATGGCTTTGAAACATCCCAGCTACTGTACCAATAATGGCCTCCAAGTAGAAGCCAAATGACCACTGGGTAGGGATGATGTAGGGGCTTCTGCTCAAAGTACAGATACTCAAAGTCCCTTCCCAAATCTTCAGAATTCTACATGCTCTCATATTTGGTGTTACAAAAACCCCTGTTCAATAGGTAAGATGTTATTATTCCCTTACAGAAAGAGAGACTAAGACCCAGGAGGCAGAAGTATACCAGGGAGGGCCAAGATAGTAGATCCACCAAAGGCTCCATTAATTAAACAGAAAACGTACAATCAGTGGGGGGCTGCAAAGTCTGTGAAATAACTTTGTTCCCTCTGACTTTAACTAAACAGATGTTCACTCCATACCAATCAAGAACAAAGAGATCATTACAATGAACCAGGATGGTCACCACTCTCAAGGGACTCTCAGTTCAGGTTAGATGGAAGGTATGCTCCACTAAAAGTAGAGTAACGTGTTATAGAAATGAAGAGCAAAGAGGAATTCATTCTGATACTAAGAGTTAATGTTAATATTTCCAGCGCTCAGTTCTAGGTCAAATAGAAACATTCAATGCTGATTTGAAGACACACACCAGATCTGATGAAATTTAGCAGAACACAGATCTTTCTACTCTACATCCCTGGAGGGGGATGTAGGGAAGTCCACAGGACTTCCCTACAACCCATCATTCACAGCCCATAATGACATTGGTGCCCAAAGTAATTGTGCAAGTGGTTATTTTTCTTTACATGCTCATGAGAATTGGCAGGAAGGCAATGTATTTTGCGTGAGGAAATAACAGTCTGTTAAACCAAATTGCCCCAGCGGTGGTCTCTTTTTCCTCTTTTCCAGAATTCCTAACTTTGTGACTTTGGCTGGTGAGTGAGGTGCATTCTTTTCCCGGGATGACTTAGTATTTCTCAACTCCATCTCCCTACATACGTCAAGGGTAGCCAGCGACTTTGTATTCTGAAAATACACTTCCTGACTGCTCTGCCTCATCCAAAGTTTGCTATTCTGCTGCTTTTCCAAGTGCAATTAATATTAAAGACATCAGTGATGTAGATGACTGATTGTACTAAGCTTTATGTTTGGGTCTTAGACACAGTAAATAAATCACAATTTTTTCTTTTGTTCACTAAGGCATATTTTGTGTTAGGAACTTCAGTCAATTATCTAAAAATACATACATATTTTTTGCAATAGCTGTTATATTTTATATATTGACTATCCTCACCAACCCAGCCCTCCCCTCCCTTGGAAGAAAAACAAGACACTGAGTGTCAGTAACATAGTAAAATGAAAAACAGATGTCCATGGTTAATGGTATACCAAAAGAGAACTATGTACATCTGAAAATAAAGGAAGAAAAAGGATAACATGAGCCTTAGTATTTGGCTTTAAATGAATATTTGATTCCCCAAAGGTGTGAACTATGCTTTGACAAATGGAAAGAAGGAACTTCTGGGAATGGTGCCCTCTTTCTCCTTCAGATGTGTAAGAATCTAAATGGTTTATTTATACAGAGTGCTACATATTGATTACACTATGTTGGATATTATGTGATACAGTAACCATTAAATGCATTCTGATTTCTTCTGGTTCTCCTTGGTTCTAAAATAACCTCTCAATTTTCAGACTGTGATGAAGCAATGTTATCAAAATTGAATTATATTGTTGAGCTATAATTGAATATTTGGTTCCAACCCAGAAAGTAGTCCAGAAAAACTGCTAAATGACAATTGTGTGTAAGTGAAGAATTTGGAATCTTCCTCTAGGCTGAGATACGCCACACTAACACCCTCTCAGGGCATCACTGAGACAAATGTCAGAGGTACAAAACTCCCTTGAGGGGACCTGGGAGTATAATTTGTTAGGAGAAGGGGAGCTCCAGAACCGTGGAGACCATGTTTGTGCTGTTCATCATTTTATCCCTAGAGCCTAACATAATGATCTATTGGAGTTGCTCAATAATTGTCTGTTAAGTGAATGTATGAAAGGAACAATTTAAATGGCAGGGCAACAAACCATAGCAGATCACTGATTCTAATGGTTCCAGAAGAGCTAGAGGTAAAGCAGGCCCTGAGTGACAGAGGCATACCAGTGGTATACTAGACTTGGCTCCCACGGACTCTCATGGGCCACATGTGAGCACCTTTTCCCAACTCTGCATTCAGTGACTTTGACCATGGTCGAAAGGAAATTAGCACAAATCAGGCTATTTTCTTTTTCAAGATTTTATTTATTCATTCATGAGAGACAGAGAGAGAGAGAGGCAGAGACATAGGCAGAGGGAGAAGCAGGCTCCATGCAGGGAGCCCAACATGGGACTCGATCCTAGGACCCCAGGATCACGCCCTGGTCCGAAGGCGGCACTAAACCGCTGAGCCACCCGGGCTGCCCTATTTTCTTTTTCTTAAGGTAACTGGTGTAGCTACTAAACTTTGTTAACTCAGAATTCTAGCACTAGAAAGTCCTGCAAACCCTGACCAAAACAAGGAGTAAAAGAAAGGAACTAGGCCAGAGAAGATGATGAAGGGGTTTTCCACCCTCCTTCCAATGCTGAAAAGGCTTCTGATTTATAATTAGAAAAGGTAAAATCACCCGAGAAGGTCTTAAACACCCCAGGAATCCTGTTTTTCTTTTCCTTTCAGTCTCCAAGAGCTCATAATTTCAAATGTTGAATTGGGAACCCAGCTTCACTTCTGGCCTATATGTCATGATTTACTTTTTAATTGAACAAATATTTGTGGAATGAGTGCTCACTACGTGCCAGGCATGAGGATAAAAACTATATTGTATCAGTTGCTAAATAGCCCAAATCCTCCATTCCTCCTATATCCCAACCCTTTATAATTTAGCCTTTTAGCCTCCCTATAAAAGGGTAAAGTTTATTTCCCCACCCCTTGAATCTGAGCTTGTCTTGAAATTTGTTTTGACCACCTGAGTACAGAGGAAAAGAGTTGCTAAATCTGAGTTTAGCTCTCGAGAGGTCTTGCCCCCCTCTTTGCCTTGAGATACAGGGAACATGGTCAAGTCATCCAAGCTAAACTTATTCTAGATCATGTAACCCCCAATCAACCCCACAGCTAACTGAAGACACGTGAATGAGCCCATCTGGGATCAATGAGCTTCACCTAGATCAGCAGAACTGAGTCTAGCCAACCATGTAGATTCATGTAAAATAATAAATGATTAATGTCTCTTTAAATAATTTATTGAGGTGAAGTTTACATAACATAAAAGTAACTTTTTAAAAAAGATTTTATTTATTTATTTGAGAGAGAGAGAGGGAGAGATAGCATGAGTGGGGAGGAGAGGGAGAGGCAGGATCCCAGCTGAGCTGGGAGCCTGACCAGGGCTCGATCCCAGGACCCTGGGACCATGACCTCAGCTGAAGGCAGATGCTTAACCATCTGAACTACCAAGGTGCCCCAAAAGTAACTTTTAAAATGAACAATTGAATAGTATTTAGAACATTCACAATGTGTGCAACCACCACTTCTGTCTGGTTCCAAAGCATTTTTGTCACCCAAAAGGAAGATCTGCATCCATTGAGCTATTTCTCCCCCAATTTCCCCCTCCCTGCAGTCCCTGACAACCAACAATCTGCATTTCATCTCTATGGATTGGCCTATTCTGGGTATTTCACACAGATGGAATCACACAGTATGTGCCATTTTGTATCTAGCTTCTTTCACTTAGCATAATATTTTTGAGGCTCATCCACATTGTAGCCTGTTAGTACTTCACTCTTCTTTGCAGCTGAATATTATTCTATTGTATGCCCATAACACAATTTTTTTTATCCATGTGTCTGTTGGACATTTGAGCTGTTCCCACCTTTTGGCCATGGTGAATAGTGCTGCTAGTAACATGCATATACATGTACTTGTTTGTGCCTGTTTCAGTTATTTGGGGTATATTCCTCAGATTGGAGTTGAAGGGTCATATATATGCTATGCTTAACTTTTTGAAGAGACATCAATCTGTTTCCCACAGCAGCTGAACTGTTATACATTCCCTCAAGCAAATGTACAAAGGTTCCAGTTTTTCCACATGCTTGCCAACATCTATTTTCCTTTTTAAAAATTATTATTATAGCCATGCTAATGGGTTTGAAGTGGTATTTCATTGGGATCTTGACTTTTATCTCCCTAATGGCTAATGATATTGAACATCTTTTCATGTGAGGGTGAAATTTTAGAGTGGTATATTATGTACCATTACCTAAATAATTAGGGGGGAAAAGGTAAGTAAAATCAGAATGCCCTGCCCTCATGAAGCAAACAGTCTAGTAGTAGTGACAGACTATAATCTAATAATCGTACAAATAAAGGTACAGTTAGAACTGCGGTTAGTGCTATGAATGGGTGGTGCTCAGAACCATGAGAGCACGGAGGAGCCCTAGACTGTCATGCCATGGAAGGCTCTTCTGAGGAAATGACCACTGAACTAAAAGCTGAAGAGTCAGTAGGACTTAATCAGATCAAGAAGGGAGTGAATGGAATATGTAAAAATGTCTGTAATGTAAAAATGGGCAGCATGGCAAAAAGGAATGGTTGAATGAGAGCCAATGTGACCCAAAGAAGAGAAAGTTAAGAAACCAAAAATACAAGTACAAGATGAGGCAGGAAATATAGGTAAAGGTGAGACCACGTAGGGCCTGTCCAGTGAAGAGCAATGGGATGCCATTGAAGATTTTTTAAACAGTGTGGTGACACAAAACAGATGTACGTTTTTAAAAGATGATTATCATAACAGGGTTGAAAATATACTGAAGGAGGGAAAAAGTATAAGTTAGAGAAGCATTCAAAAGATGATTGTAATGGAGCAAAAGCTTTGATTTGGTAGCAGTGGTAAATACAAGCAGATGAAAAGATTCAAAAGATATTCCCATAAATTCAACTGGCCTACAGATGGATTGACTAAAAGAGAAAAGAAGGTATCACAGATGACACTTGGGTTTCTAACTTTAGTAACTGGATATAAGATAGTCCTTCTCCATTGAGATTGGGAACACAGATTGAGGACTACATTTGGGACCAAAGATCCATAGTTTTGTTTTAGACATGTCGAGTTTGAAATGTCATCTAAGTAGAGCTGTTAGGGAACGATTATACAAACAAGTCTGATGCTTAAGTGAAAAGTTAGGCTAGGGATACAAATTTGTGAGTCATGTACATAGTGGGGATAATTGAAGGCTTGGATGCTGATAAGATTTTGTAAGAAGAGAATGGAGAATGTCAACAGAGGAAGGCCAGGACTGAGGCTTGAGGGTCCAGTTGTCTGTGTGGAGGGAGATGAACTTGAAAAAGAGGCTGACACAAGAGGCATGGAAAGGTAAGCGTAAAGCTGGAGTAGAAAAAGACCAGAGAAGTGAGTGTTTAAGATAGGCAGCAGTGGTGTGTATTGAAATGCTGATGAGCGCTCAAAGAAGGACCAAAATGCATATGCATATGTGATTTGTGACAATCGTATAGTGATGACTTGAGCAAGAGCTGTTTCTACAGAAGGGGTAGGAGCCAGTTCGGGTGGGTTGAGAAATGAGTGGAAGGTGAATAACTCTCTAGAAGCACTGTGACAGTTACATCATTTCCTGAGCTTATCACATCCAACCACTCCCAAGCCAACTAGTCAGGATCCATTCTGAGATTTCCTGCCAGCAACTCATTCTGAGATCAGCCTAGCTAGACCTGTTTGGAGGCTAATGGAGACACCCATCCAAGTCTCATTGATTCGAAGACTGTCTCTGTCTTGGAGAAGGAGTAATTTTAATGTATTAGGGTATGAAGTAACATTTGCTCTAAATAATAATTTAATCTAAATAGAATCTGGCTAGGAAGGGCATAGAACCCCCATCACATCAGATAAATTTCCTTAGTGTGCCAAAAATGATCTGGACTAGAGAAAATTTTAGCCATGTATGAACTGTTTCTATTCATTCAATCAACACTTATTGAACCTCATAACATTGTCCCCCTAAGAGGTAGGGATGCACAGTAAAATAAGACATAGTTCCTTTCCCCAAGGAACTTATAATGTAAAAAAGGAAGAGCAAGAAATATGCCAGTGGTTACATTGTGGAGGGATAACTGTTCTGAGAAAACAAACACAGGAAGCAGCAACTCAATCACACTGAGGTTTCAGGGGAGTCTTCTGATAGACATCCTTCTCAAGTGATATTTTGAATGGTGAATAGAATAAGATTGGAGGGTGAAGAAGAAGAGCACGACAGTGAAAGGCATTGTAGGTAGAGACCACAGCCTGTGCAAAGACCCAGAGGCATAAAGCAGCATGGTGTGTTGGGGAACTCAACATAGTATATCAAGAAAAAAGGAGATGAGTCAGAGAGGTAAGCCTTGCCAGAGCATGAATAACTTCATGAATTATTATGTTAGTTAAGAATCTTTTGGTTTTAGGTCATAGAAAAATAATTCAAATAGCTTAAATAATAAAATGTGGAACGCAGGAACTCAAGTTACTCAAGTTCAAGAGGTAAATTACTTTTTCAACATAGCTGGTTACGGGACTTAGTTGATGTTATCAGGAATCTCTTTTTAACTCCCAACCCAACTTCCATTGGCTTGGATCTTATGCCCATCCCTGAACTAATCCCTAATGCTATGATTAGCCAGGCCTGGGTCACATCACCACTCTTGGTTCCACGGAATTTAGTCAAATCCACCCAAACCATGTGGAGTGAGTGGGGCAGGAAAAAAAAAATCATAGATGTTTACTCCACCATGCAAAGGGCTTTAAACTTCATCCTAAGGACAAGGGTAGTTACTGAAGGATTGCTAGCAGGACAGTGGAATGATGAGGTTTACATTTCAGAAAAATCTATGTAGCACCGTAAAGCAAATGGGTCAGAGGAATTCAGACTCGAGGTAATTAGAACTCCTGTGTTGTCCAAGGAGTACTGGTTAGACCTGAGCAATGGCCATGAGGACAGGAAATCATCTTCTTCCCTTCATGGGATCATTAAAAAGCCCATCAGCCAGTCACAGTGATATGGGTCTTTTTTCCAGTTTCCACCTAGATTTTAGGCAGCAAGAGTCCAAGAAATCAGAGACACAAGTACAAAATGGTTCTTTGCCGGCAGATGCCTCTAATGGAGTAGACCAGATTTTAAATCCATCAGGTCCCTTGATTCCAAGATTCTGTGTCCTCAGGACAATTCAACCACACATGCTTGTGCTTCCTTTTATCAGTATAAGGGTCCTTGATATTTAAGAGCACAGTGTGTTTCTCTACATGCATTTGAAAAGCTATCTTCCAATCTAGTCAAGTGGAAATAAAAATTGGAGCAACAAAGAGAAATCACCTGTCCCTGATTTCAGCTTGGGGCATCAGCCCACACAGTGCTGCATTAGATTTACGGAAAAGTTCTACATATGATGATGTTAAATTTGTACAGCACCTTCAGCTTACGAAAGCACTTTCTTTTATGTTAATTCACTGAATCCTTGCAGCAATTCTATGAGATAGGCAGGAGCACTTCCATTTATAAAGAATCAGAAGCTCAGAGAGGGGAAGTGCATTGCCCTACATTTATGCTAATAAGTGTCTGGGTCGGGGAAGAGGGCAGGTCTTTGGGCTAGAGTCCTACATTTTCTGTGAAATCTACTTTTGAGTAATGTTTGTGAGCAAAGACTCTAAAACCAAATTGCCAAGTTTGAAATCTTAGCTTGCTCCTGACTAGCTAAGTGTGTTAAGCAAATTATTTTATGGTACATCACTAGCCCTCAGGCTCCTTAACTATAAATGGAAACTTCAAAAGAAAAATCTGTTTCAGAGGGTAATTCTGAAGATTAAATGAGTAAATAAAAAGAAGTAAGGTGACCTTATAATTCATTGTCTAAAATAAAATGCCCTGCATGATCTCAGGGTAGTCAGATCAAGCCCCATGCAGGGGTCTGCGCTCAGCATGGAGTCTGCTTGGAATTCTCTCTCCTTCTTCCTGTGCCTGACCTGCTCTCTCTCTTTCTCTCTCAAATAAATAAAGCTTTCAAAAATAAATAAATAAATACTTCCGAAAGTGAAAACCAGCACTAAAAACAAGTAAAATACATACTATTTTTGAAATATTTATTTACTGATCAACATTTTTTTTATTTTTTGGTGGACCTATAAAATAGTTCTATTCAAAAACTATTTCAGAAATAAATTCTTTCAAAGAAAATAAAATAATACATATCCACATACATTAAAGCCAAAAACAATTTTTTGAACTTTATAGTGACTTTCTGAACATTCAGAATAACAATATAAGCAGAGTAATCATTCTTGGTACACATTCGCATGCTTTAATCAGTTTCTCAACCATATTGTCCCCAATACCTGTCTTGTGCGCTATGTCTCATGGGCCTTGGTATGTCTATCAGGTCACCAAGCCACCAGCAGGAACAACAAATGGAATTGTCCTCCCCAACTCCACTCAACCTGGAAGGAGTTAGCTGTCCCTGGTTGCTCCTGCCTGGGAGCACCTCATTTTAACAATAAGCATTCTGAATGCAGACCATGGGAAGTAAGTGTTACTTATGTCATGTCTGGAAGGGATTGGAAAAAAAGAGATGAGCTGCCATTGATTGATTCTATCATAGGTTAGGCAAAGCAATGATAGAAAGCTATTTTGACTTATTTTAATGCAACTATTAATTTTAAAAATACTGTCAAAAAATGAAAAATCCAAGGTCAATGCTAAACTAAACGGGATACCCCAGGGCTCACCCCAGGCAAACTGGCCATGTGGTCACCAACGAATAGACCACTAGATCAGGGTCTGGCTCACAGTAAGCACTGACTAAGTCCTGGCTATTTTTATTGCCTTAGCCCTCGTCGTTATCACTTTGATACCACTTTTGTGCATTTACTACAAACAATGCGCTGTGCTTTATAAACATTATCTTGCTTAATTTTTCCAAACCTCCATCTTTTGAATTTATTTACTTTATCTGCATAGCCCTTAAAGTCATTTCAGTTGGGGATTCCTGAATCTAGTCTGGAGCCGAACCATTACACTAGACCTTCTCTTCCTATTCTCCATTCCAGTAATATTTTTAGTAGCAAGCACAATGTACTGGACAAAACTATGCACTAAATTATATATTCCAGATGTTTCATGTATGTAAGTCACCTCCAACCCAAGACTATAAATTGCAGAGGGCGTGGCCAATGGATCAATCATAGTTCTCAGAGGCAAGTATTAGGAACTAACTCTGACTAATTAAAGCAGGAAAAAGAATTTATTAATATGTCTTATGTAGGGCACAGAAACTGTAGGAGGCTTAGAAAATTAGGCTTAGAGGCTATATGGCCAAAAGTGAGGCCCCAGTTCCCACCACATTACTGGTTGGCCCTGTGAAGACAAATTCCTAGTAACACTGGACACAGCCCTCCCAGTGTACACTGCCAACAGCTCCACTGCTGGACACAGGACACTGCAAATAGAACTGTTGCCCCAAAAACCTCAGAAACCTCTGTGTGGCCGCTGCTGTGATCAACACCCTTCCTAGGATAGAATTCAAGTCTTCTAAGTTTCTTTGTTTCATCAGCTTCCCAAAAAGGGGGTGACCGCACCCAGATGGTAGACTCTAGATGCCTTTGTCTCCTCTGGCTGCTATAAGAAAATATCATGGATTGGGTGGTTTGAATAAACATCAGACATTTATTTCTCACAGTTCTGGAAGGTGGGAGGTCTAAGATCAAGGAACTAGCAGAGTTGGTTTCTGCTGAAAGCCCTCTTCCTAGTTTGCTGACAGCTTTCTTCTTCCTGTGGGTTCACATGGCAGAGACAGAAAGAAAAAACTCTCTGGTCTCTTCTTATAGAGACACTAATCCCATGATGGGGCCCTACCCTCATGACTTCTTCTAAACGTAATTAACTTGCAAAGGCCCCACCTCCAAATACCATCACATTGGGGGTCAGGGCTTTAATATATGAACTTTGGAGAGACACAACGGTTCAGTCCATAGCATCAAGTCACATGTCCATTCTGTGGCTGCAGGAAGGACCAGAAAAACAAGCATTTGGCATTTTCACCTTCTTTGGTGATGGTAAGACATTGTCTCACAAGATGAAAACTCTGCAAACAGGTTCAAGCCCTGGGCAGTTCAAAATCATCACAAATGTCTACTATCGCCATGGCTTGCATTTCTTTAATACTCTTCTCAGAACTGAGCACCATCAAACCCTGAGGAGTTGCTGACATCATAAGTTATCACTGACATTATAAATTATGAATGTGGTGCCATGAGGACCAATTCAATTAATTAATTAATTGCCTCTGGTAATACAGAGGTCCAAAGTAGTCTACAAATTTCCTGATACACTTAGAAAAAAGGAGATAACCATACCTACTGTAAATAGCTTTCATTTCTACTTTAAAGCAAAGTAGGAAAAAAGTAATAGAAGGAAAAAAATGTCTCTGTATCCATTAATCAAATGACTGCTTCCCAGTGGAGCATTTGACACTTTAAAAGCCATTGTTTGATTAGAGCTCCAATCTTTCCTACCAGATCATCCCGATTTCAAGACTCCTGAGGTTACAGGAGTCAGTGTATGGCATCTTTAGTATCAGAGGGCTGGGCAAAAAAATCCAGGAAAAATGATAATAAAAAACCCCAAGGACCATAACCCAAAGAAAAGCTGAAGAACACAAAGCATACAAATTGACCCTCAAACAACTTGAAATGAGAGATTTCAACTGTGACTCACCATACCGGCCGAGGCTGCAATACAAACTGAGACAGGTGACTTAATATGGGGCCACCAGGCACCTGCCTTCAGGGAGACACTGTTGCCTTATCATGGTTCCCATGCTAGACTCTGAGAATTCACCAAACATTTATGTGCCAGGCACCTTGCTTGGTATGTTGATGAAAAACCAAGGTGAATAAAATGCCATCCCTTGTGCCTCCAAATTTATAATCTATAGGGAATGAGACATCAAGAATTCGAACTGTGGTAACATAGAGCATAATGAATGCCCTAAGGGTTGCACCAAGTGCACAAGGACGCGGTGGAGGGAAAGAGCAAGGACCTCCAGAAAAGCAAATGGCAGGAAAGAACACAATTCTCAAGGTTCCCTCATGACTGCAAGTCATGAATGCAGACACAGACTTCCTGACTCCAAAACCTGTGAGAATCCTCCATAATCATGAGACATTTAAGGAAAAGACACATTTCCTGTGTCCTAAACGCCACTTGTGTCCTTATACCCTAAATGTGGAGAAAGGCCATTTGATCTGGTCACATGGTGGCGCGGCACTGGGGTGCAAATGTTTGGGGAGGAGGGTGGTGACAGGGACTCTGAAGGACTGACCTGCTGGCTCTGAAGAGACAACTGCTTAGCTCATGGAGACGCTGACAGGCCCAGTGTTCTGGAAGGCCCCTCAGCCTCTCGGTGGCTGTGGAAGGGCGCAGAGGTTGCCATCATCTGATCCGGGGCAGTGAGGTGAAGTGAGAATGGAAAATTCGGTCTGAAATTGAGCTGGTTTGGCTATAGCTCTGCCCCAACTCAGGTGTCTCGGTGTCTCGGGCCCGGGCTGTCGTCAGGTGGCACCGGGGACACGGCGTGGGGTACGCTGGCCGCAGCAAGGGAAATCATGAGAACCCCACATGCCCCATCTGCAGCCAAGAAATCAGAGCCCCAGGGGCCTAACTGGGGAAGCGAGTACGTGCCCGAGAGGGAGGCTGATTCCCCTTGGTTGTGTTCTCCTCCATTCTGGCAGGAGATCCTACCCAGTAATTAGCCGGTGACACTGCGCGCCATTCCTTCCCGGAGCTCCATAGGCCCCTGCGACACTCGTGCTCATTTCCCTTTTTCTCCTCCTTTCTGGGCATCGCTTTTTCTTGGGTTTTTTTTGTCTGTTTGTTTCATTTATTGTTTGTTTTTAGTCCCCAAAGGGGTTCATCGGCCTCACTCACTAATCTAATGGGTTCCTCTCTGGATTTTCCCATATTTGCTTCCCTTTGATGTCAAGACCATGAAGCGGCTGTTGGCAAGGGCCCTGCCTCCGCCTGGAGTTCTGGGTCCTCGCGGTGTCACTAAGCTGCTTGGCAGGAGGAGCGCAGTAGCCATAGAAACGCCCGTGTTGGCTCCCTGGGGGCACCGAGGCTTTCTTGTGGGAACCTATTTCCTACAAATAACGGGCCCACTGAAGCCATCTCAGCCCCCAAACCGCGACGGCTTTGGTTTTGGTGCTCCCAAGTCTGCATGGCATGTCTTTTCTTGGAGGATTTCCTTCACCAGGCGTCCCACTCAGGCCCCTCTCACAGCGACCACCCTAAACCCAAAAGCGAAGGGAAGAGCAGACTCCACGTGAGCTCCAAGTTCCTGAGTTGGGACGGCCGGGGGGGGGGGGGGGGGGACAGTAGTCTCCCAGGGAAGTCAGTCATCCTGGCGCTTTCCGGATGTCAGGACTAGGCCAGGGCCGGGGGTGCCACACAAAGAGTTGCTTTTGTACCTCACCCCCTGCTACCTGCGCCTCAGCGGTGACCCAGAAGCAAGCTGGTCCCTGCGACTTGGACAGAGGGCGACACGGAGACTCCTGGGTCCGTGTCTGACGACTGGAGGGCGCCCCAGCTTCTTCCATCACCTTCTCACAGGTCAAATAGACTGGGAAAGATCTTACCTCGGAGACCCTCCAGCATCACAGATGCCAGCCTCCCCTCTTCAGGATGCGAGGTCCACAGCTGAGGGCATGTCCTCCCTTCTCCCGACGGAGCCCCCGCGGGGCACGGGGTCAGGGCCGCATGAGCGGGAGGGCTTCCTCCCGGCCCCAGGCCCGAAGGCAGGTGACCCAGGAGGTGCCACCTTCTACTCCAGCTTTATGGTTCTCAGGCCCTCAGTCCCCACATCTAGGTCTTCTGGGGGCAGGGTGGCCTGATCAGCATGAGGATCAGCTTATCTTCACGTTACGGAATAAATTAAAACACGAGAGATTTGGGTTAGGTAACAGGTTAGAGTACGGAAGTATCCCCTCTCTGGGAGTCTGAACATGAAACTTTGGCCGAATATTCCTCTGGGCTCCTTTATTTTTTTTTTTATTTTTTTTTATTTTTTTTTTTATTGGTGTTCAATTTACTAACATACAGAATAACCCCCAGTGCCCGTCACACATTCACTCTGGGCTCCTTTAAAATTAAGATTGGTACCAGCAGCTCGTGTGCAGTGAAACCAGGTAATAGAAGAAAGGAAAAGTCACATTTTTTGCTGAGACGTTATTAACGTGTCACACGTTTATACACTCAGCATCCTGAAGGTGTGTTACTGCGCCCATTTTACAGATGAGGAAACAGTGACTTTCTCAACTCACAGATTGTAGAATAGAAAGTCAAAATTCTACCTAGGGCCGTCAGATACCGAAGTCCATGATTTTTTCAATATAATAACTAAGCCAAACAGAGCCCCGTGACTATTTCATCTCATCATACGTCTGATCTTACAATTCCCTAAGCCCTTGTCTGTCATCCTCAGGCCCTTTAATGCTTTGCCTTGCTGGAAAACATTAGAGGCCTTTAAGTATCTTGGGAAGTGAAAGCACTTTTAGAAAACACGAAAAGAAAAAAAAGTAAAACCGCCAAGTAAAATCTTTTTTTTTTTTTAAAAGGTTTTATTTATTTATTCATGAGAGACACAGAGACAGAGAGAGGCAGAGACACAGGCAGAGGGAGAAGCAGGCTCCATGCACCGGGAGCCCGACGTGGGATTCGATCCCGGGTCTCCAGGATCGCGCCCTGGGCCAAAGGCAGGCGCCAAACCGCTGCGCCACCCAGGGACCCCGCCAAGTAAAATCTTTGATGGGACAACAGGCAACGACCTGACAAAGGTGACAGGCCGTGAAGTCAGTCTCATGAAAGCAGACTCAGCCCCTAATGCTGTGGCTGGCTGAGGAGAGTGGGGAAGAAATGAAGAGCCGAGCAGGGTGCGGGGCCCCGACCGGCGCAGCAGTCCTCCACCCTATACGCCAGCAGGAATGGTGACAAATTCTCAGAAATCCTGTCTTGCCAACAGAGATCTTGGGAGCTCAGAAATCAAATTCACATAAACTGGCACAGGCTCCTCTGATCAGCTTGTCCCACTATGGCTCCCTTGATTGCTAGGAATCGGGATAAACAGGTGTGGTTCAGTTTAAGAAGATCCCAAGTCCATGTTGATTTTCTCATGTCACCTCAAAACAAGGTACTCTTCTGAAAGTTTGGTAACCCGGCATTTAAGAGCTTTGTCAAAGAACTGGCCCTCACTGACGGCCCATGTCACCCTAACTCAGCCTTGGTTGGCTTTCAGAGGTGGCTGGCGGATGGGGCTTTCCCAGGGCAAATATGTGGCACTTGCTGCTCCCTCCCATTCCCTTGCCCTGACACACATCACTAGGGAATCGGAGTGCTCTTTCCTGCCAGGGCCCAGAGGCAGCCTCAGAACCCTTCTCAGCCCAGCACCGGGCATCCACCACCTATCACCTGGCATTGGCATCCAGAATGACAACTATTTTGACAAATTGTCCTAGGGACTGTTGAGTAGTGTTTCCTAATGTTTTTGTGTGTCCATCCGCCCAGAGTATTCAAGGGAGTTCTCAACAGACGATGAAAGAAGAGATTCGCTCATTATACCTTAAGAAAAAAGACTGGAGGGATCCCTGGGTGGCGCAGCGGTTTGGCGCCTGCCTTTGGCCCAGGGCGCGATCCTGGAGACCCGGGATCGAATCCCACGTCGGGCTCCCGGTGCATGGAGCCTGCTTTTCCCTCTGCCTATGTCTCTGCCTCTCTCTCTCTCTCTCTGTGACTATCATAAATAAATAAAAAAAAAAAAGAAAAAAGACTGGAAGATAATTTTATTAAGCCTTCAACAACAGCAGAAGCAAAAATACATTGTGCGCTTCTATAGGCCAGGAACCGTGCTACGGTTTTACAGGTACAAAGAGTAAGACAACAGTTCTAACTCTCAAGGTGCTCACAGTCTAAAAGAGAGGGAGACAAGTAAACCGTGCTGCATTCTCTGATAGCTGCACCCCCATCACAAGGCGGAAGGGGGCACACGCAGACACACTCACATTTCCATGCATTCGCAGCCCACGGCCCGAGGCACACCTCATCCCTCCTCCTTGTCTCCCAGCAAGCATTCTTCTTGTTTCTGGAAGCTACCATCTAACTGAACAAGAGGCCTCCAGGGCCTCAGGCTGACTGAAATATATAGAAACTAGGGTAAGTGTGTTCCTCTGTTTAACACATGAGTTGGCAAGGAGTTCCACCTGGCTTTCCAGTTTCCAGATTTTTCTCCTGGACTTTTTGAAATTTCACTAAGGAAAATTGTTTTCTCAGTCCAAGTATGCTGACTGCAGCATCTCTCCTTGGGACTAATGATGAAAGGACTCATCTCAACCAGTACGGAGTGTAACAACTACCTGGGGATTTGTTCAAATGCAGCTTTTTATTTATAAGGTCTGGGATTTATTCCATCTCAATGTTCCTTCCATCTCTTTATTTCTTTATGGTAAATTTCGACAAATATTGGAAGTTAGTATTATAGTGCAGTGGTCAAATACCAGGGCTCTTCTTGCATTCAGGATCGGTTGTGTGACTTTTGCCAAATCACTTAGGGGATGTATATGATTCTCGTGAGGATTAAATGAGATAATACATGTTAACTGCTTGAATAATGCTCAGCACATAGCAAACACTCACTAAATATTAGATCAGTTAGTATTTAGTATTTCTTCAAGTCAATTTTATGCCTCATTAATTTACTCTTCCATTATGTCCAGTCCATTATGTTTCGTTTTGTTATTTCAACAACCTTATTCTTCATTAATTGGTTTTCTTCTATAATATCTTTGATTTATAACATCTTATTTCATAAGCCCTGTTCTTGTTTTATGTTTTTTAAAGACTTTATTTATTTATTCATAGAGACACAGAGAGAGAGAGAGAGGCAGAGACACAGGCAGAGGGGGAAGCAGGCTCCATGCAGGGAGCCCGACGTGGGACTCGATCCCGGGTTTCCAGGATCACTCCCTGGACTGAAGGTGGTGCTAAAGCGCTGAGCCATCTGGGCTGCCCTCTGTTCTTGTTTTAGAGATATTTTTACTCTTTTATCTTTTTGACACTGTTAAATTATATTTTCATTTTTAATTACGTAAAACTGCTACATTTTCTTTACTTGCTCAAATGTAAGCTAAGAACTCATTATGGTCAGGAGCTTTTTCAAGGCTCTGTGCTGGATTATGATTTCCATACACCAACTTGGAGCAGTGCACAGTGCTGGAACACAGCTGAAATAGCCAAGCTGTGTAGAGAATATCCTGCCAGGAAGGACCGTTCCCAAACTTGCTCCTACAGGAACAACACAGTTCTAGCCCTTAGGCTTAGTACAGGTGTCACTGCTCTGCTACCTGGGCTTGTGCTGGCTGTTCCGTTCCAACTTCGGGAGGTTTCCGTTTGTAGGCTAGCAGGACAGCTACATGCCTGACCAACCTCTGGCCTCGGGCAGGCCCACCTTCTTGGAGCCTCTTCTTATAGCTTCCAGGCTCAGCCATTTATTCAACTGTTCTGGGCCCCTTCTGGGACTTTCCCCCTTCACTTTCATTCTCAGACTCTTATGCTCTTTATCTTTTCCCATCCTCACCTGTTCCACACGGTCCCCTTAGCTCTATCCTCAACACGACAATTACATCCAATAACAAAAAATATTTGTTACCAGAAATACTTAGGGAGAAGTTTCCTTTCCCCTCCCTCCCTCTAAAGCCTCAGGTTGTAGAGGCTTTCAAACTTGCCTCGCCTTGCCATACTCTTTCAGAAATCTTCAATCCCTCCAAGCCTCGCATTTTCACTCTATAGTACTCTTGCAAGAGACACCCCTACCAGAAGCTATTTGGGCTTGGGCAACACCAAACATTTGGCATGACAGGGAGTATTGAATTCCAGAAGTGGGGGTTCAGGACAATAAAAGTGCCAGGAAGTAAAAGAGATTGCCACCTTCAAACAGATCTCAGCCCTCTGCAACCCCTCCCTGTGCTCTATGGTTTTCTCTTTATAACTACTAGAGAATTCCCCAGAAGATGGACTTAGATATAGCACTGCAGAACTCATTGGCCATCATGACACTGTCGCGGTAGACACCCTTCTCCTCTCTCATATAGTACGGGCTGGACTTAGTAACTTTTTCTTCCTCCAACCATGTATAAATGAAAAAGTTAACTTGTGCGTGTGCACATATGTGTGTGTATGTACACACACACACACACACTACGCTTCTCAAGATGAAATGAATAAATTGTGTGGTAATACTGGCTGCCTTCTTCCATGATTCATCTCCCCCTTTTCCATATGCTCTCTGCCTACATAATACCTTTAGCCTGTTCATTAATTCCCCGGTAAACGTATTCAATTCTTCCCTCTGTTCCTTTTTTCCAACACTCCAGTTGCTTTTTAGAAGTTTTAGCTCTAACCTTATGCTCTCTGTCTCTCTAGCCCTGCAGTGATTGCCACTATCTTTCTGTGTTTCTCTTTCCTCAAAGTCTTGTAAAATATAACATACTGCAAAACAGTGGTGTTCCTGGGATTTAGCATTTGGGGTGGCAGATGGGGTGGTAATGAATCTGCTTATGGGGGCTGGGCACATCCCCTAGCACTCCCAACCCATTGCATACATTTTGGATTAAAAATATTAAAGATAATGGAAGCAGAAGCACATTAATGTGCCATTGAATCTACTCAGGAGTAGATGAGAAAACTTTTTACTAATACTTAATCCAACATTACTAACACAGAGCTAAACAAAATCCCCTTGATAGCAAAGAGCCATGAGAGCTCTAGCTTTGTGGTCTCCCTACAACTTAGCCACTGGAGAAGAAGGCATTGCCCAAGGCGGAGCTCCAGTTCAAGAGGCTGAGATTGGCTGCCAACCATGTTTCATTAGATTCTCCTATTGAACCCTGGTTATCACACACTCTTTTTATCCCAACTACCCTCAGAGCCATTTTTTTCATAAATCAGGACAGCTATTGCTTAAACTTAGTATTATAATTATTCCTTTTTACTTATCCCCCATCTAGATTATAAACCTTCTTGAGGATAAGGACTAAGTTAACCCCCTGGATGCACGACGTGCACAGTTGGTGGGAAATGAGCTATATTTGTAGAGAAATACACTATGCAGGCATTTCTCTTATTCTCATGTGCATTCATCACAACACCCTATGTCCATAGATGTCAACTGGAAGCCATAAAGGTAAGTAATTTTACTGAGATCACAATGCTGGTGAGAGAGTCTGGATGAAAATCCCAATCTTCTTGACCCTAAGACGTATATCCTTTATAACAGACTATGCCACTCAATGCTGAACGAATGTATGATGAATGATGAATGAATGGGTCAATCAGTCCTGGACCCAAGGCAGTTCAGTCATGCAGCTCAACTCTGACTGTGAAATAAAGGGTGATCACTACTACAGATGTGAAAAATGGGGGAGTTCTGGGAAAAGAACAACACCGGGTTCTAAGTGAAGACTTTCAGCACTTAGATACAGAAAACACTGCACCTCAACGATTCTCCTTATGAGGCTAGGAGGCATATCAGTTTATTAGTCCCTCTGACAACGGGCTGAATGGAAACAGAGGCCAATGTCATGTGACTGTCGTTGTTAGTCGAGAATTAGAACCAAGAGCCTTTGAAAGCTGCATCCTCTGCTCAGCGGTCCATGATTTTTTCAAATACTAATGTACAATTCTTCACTCCAAGCCACTAATGAAAACTGTGCATCAGGAAGAAACCTTTACTATCAATTACTTAATATCGAATACCTATCTAGGATAGACACTGAACAGGTGCTTGGGATTTTCTAGAGTAGAAAAACAGACTTCAGTTCTACCCTCCTTTGTGATGTAACCATAGTGAAGTTAGAGGGTTACATCAAGCACTGCAGTTGGTATAGAATATCCGAGTTGTAATTCTAAATTGCACTAAATGCTTTTCTAAACAGCAAAAGCCCCAGATAAATTAATTTGAAGAGACATAAAATTGCAGTCATAGGGAGATAAATATTTCATTAGCAAATCTTTCCATTTTGCCTGACCACTTCTAAGTAACTTTTAGATCACGAAGGACACACACACACACACACTTCTACAGCTTATGCAAAAAGAAAAAACATCTCCATTATGTTCTGTTTCTTTTGAAGAATTCCCTGAGGAATTCTTCTAAAGTTGAGGCAAATCAGCATACACAAATACATCCATTTACAATCTCCTTGGAAACTAGAACTGCTGGCCAATTCAGGCAGCAAGCAACAAAATGTTTTCTCCAGGTTTACTTGAAGGGAGAAAAATATTGTGAATATGCAAAGGAAGGTATATGTTGGGTTTCAGGGTTTGACGCGCTATCCTCCAGGGGCCTATATTTCCACGCACCAGGAAGACTGCTACTTTATGCCAAGTCTGCTTGCTGTGCCATCAAAATGAAATAAGCCAAAGAAAAATGATGATCATAAAAATGACTACCATCTACAGAGCACTTAGCAGGCGCAGGCACTGCAGTAAGTGCTTTACTCATATCATCTCATGTAATTCTCACAGCCACCCTAGGAAGGAGGCATTAGCTCTCTCATTGTACAGAACAGGAAGTGGAAGCTCAGAGACGTTAAGGAGCTCACCTAAGGTCACACAGCTAATGAGTAATGAGGCTGGGTGGACATCACCCCAGTTCTGTTTGTCTTCTGACTCCAAAGCCATGCAACGGTGCCCATGCTCTGGACACAATGCTACATGCACACGGGCAGGGTACCGCGATCAGTAAGACCACCTTGACTGCCCCTTCACGGTTCAATGATGCAGTTAAGGCCAAGCTTCAGATGGGATTTTCCCGTTGAAATGCTTAAAAGCCACCACAGGTTTTCGGCAGAAACACAGAACCATGGAAATAAAGACAAAGGAGCTGCAGCACAGATCATATGGCCACCCACTTACCTGTTCCTCACGACTCAGTCCTGCCTAGATCCACACCATAAGGAAACACCCCAATGAGGAAAAGTGAATCATGTGTGCTCTACCCCTAGATGGACAAAAAGATGAAGAGGCCTACTGACGCACTCACGCACACACAAATGGAAAACACAGATTTGTTTTGACAACCTATTATACTACAAAAATATTTATGAATGTAAGCTGCAGCAAAGTGCATCCATCTTCCAAAAGCACACACCCCGCCGCCAAAGACGGCTGAGAAGTGGGGAAGGTGAGAAAACCCCCCTGAATGAACTGCCCTCGGGCTGAGGGGCTGCACCAGCCGGAAGCCCCCAGCTTTCCATTACCAGGATTCCTTGTGAGGGCGTTCTTTTCACGGAACACTCTTATTTTTCACATCCACTGTGAAGTGACCACCCTTTATTTTGCAATCAGAGAGTCGAGCTGGCAGTACCGAAGTGGCTTGGCAGCTGCAGAGATGAAACTCAACTGAACAAACAGATTCTTAAGTGATGCTTAGATGGAAGAACTTGGACAGGGTTCAGAATTTTTTTTAAATTCATTTAAATGTGTGATTGAATCCTGCTCATTACCCTCTCGGCAGAATATTATATATTCAGCTCTTTATTGTATAATAATGTTGAGGATGGAAAATAAGAAAGGTACAATATTACCAACCCTTCTTATTATAGAAGAAGAGCAGCTTTGTTTATGTCATAAACAATAGTCAATAAATGCATATAACAAGTTAATTTTTCGCAGCAATCCATACCCAGAACTTGAAATATGTTATTTTGTTCCTTGGTCCAAATTTCTTGAGACAAATAAATCCTTCTGTACAGGAATCAGACTAAAATCTTGGAGCAAACAGTGTATAAGAGCTTACAGGCCCGATTTCAGAACGTCGCCTAGCGCGGCTCGGTGACTTTATCACAGCGCGGCCCACACATCGACTCTTCCTCGCACTGCTCCAGCCCGGCACGAGTGTCCCTCTTGCTTTCCACGAATGCCCCTAGTAGGCCCCCTCCTCCTGGGCCTCAGGGCCATTGCACTTGCTCTTCCCTCTGCCTGAAACACTCTCACCCAGACTTCAATCCTCACCTCTTTCAAGTGTCTGCCCACATCGTTCTCCATCCTCCTAACCCACTTGATTATTTTCTACATATTGGAATCTTTTGATATATATTTATTTGATTCTTGACTCTCTTCTCCTACACAAAGATAAGCTGCATGCACAAAGGGGCTTAGTTTGCTGCAGCAACCCCAGCCCCGGAAATGGTAGTGACACAAAGGAGCACCCATGAGGGAATAAATGAAGACATATCACCAGAGGCAGTTTAGGGCTGGGAGCCCTGGTGGGGTGGCTAAGGTGTCAGTTCCTAAAAGGGGGCGCAAACATCATCGGAAAGGTAATGAGATGGAGAGTGCTTATTTTAGAACTCTCAAGAGAAATCCTCCGAATGTTTAGAAGGAATCCTTTGTTGAACCACACCGAGCTGGGAAGGAATGAGCCTGGCCACACGGAGGTGTTAGATGAACTACCTTCTAAGAAGGGTGAGTACAGTTTAGCTTTTCTTTTCTTCTACTGAGTAGAGTTCACAGTTTGGGTCAAAGCAGAATTGCCTGAGCCCAACTAAGGCCCCAAACAGCCACCAGTGTCCCGTGTTTAAAAACACGTGTCTGTAAATTTTATTTACCTCACATATATCCCTCCCATTCCTATGACCTGCTCAGCCTCTCCTCTGAATCAATGTTGCATGAATAGTTAAATAAAACTGGTTTGAAGCAGTGCTGTCATCTCAGGGTCATAAGTTGAAGCCCCACACTTTGTGTAGAGATTACTTTAAAAAAAAAATCTTGGGGCACCTGGGCGGCTCAGTTGCTTAAGCATCTGCCTTCAGCTCAGGTCACGATCCCAGATTCCCAGGTTCAAATCGTATATTGGGCTCCCTGCTCAGTGGGAAGTCTGCTTCTCCCTCTCCCTCTGCCCCTCCCCGCTGCTCATGTCCCCAGGCACACACAGTCTCTCAAATAAATAAAATCTCTTTTAAAAATAATAAAATAAAATAAAATTCTTAGGAGCACCTGGCTGGCTCAGTCAGTAGAGCCTGTGACTCTTGATCGCAGGGTGAAGTCGTCCTATCATCAGTTTTCCCTGTGTCACCACAGACCTTTGCCCTGTTCAAGGACCTACCAGTGCTCCTCAATTACCTTTTGGATCACATTCGAACCCCCAGCTTTGGCACTTAATCCCTACAACCCCCATATGTGACTTCACATGGCACAAGGGACTTGGGTATAGAGTTAGGATTGCAGATCTTAAAACAGAGAGTCTGGAAGATTCTTCAGGTGGGCCCAATGTAATCACATGGGTACTTGAAAGTAAAAGAGAGAAGCAGAGGAATGAGAGAGAGGCAGAGGGGGAAGCACAGGAGTGATTCAAGGTGGAAGAAAGAGTCAAGCTGCCATTGTTGGCTTTGAAGATGGAGGAAGGGGCCATAAGCGAGGGCCACCTCCCTCCGACAGCCAACAAGGAGACAAGGACCTCAGTCCTATAACCACACAGAAGTCCATTCTGCCACAACCTGCAGAGGCCCAGAAATGGACTCTACCCCCAGGGTGCGGTGGACCAGCGCCTTCACTTTGGCCACATGAACTTCAAGCAGAGAAACCCCTTGAGCCCACTGGATTTCTGACCTACAGAACCGTAAGATAATAACTGTGTTGCTTAAACTGCTAAAGTTATGGTAACAATAGGAAGCTAATTTAAGATCTTTAAGATAATAACTGTGTTGCTTAAACTGCTAAAGTTATGGTAACAATAGGAAGCTAATTTAAGATCTTTAGCAAACTGGATCCAATTTATACACCCCAAACATCTCATTGCTCTGAACCGTGATCCACTGCTCCAGTCAACCTGGAGTCCTTTCAGCCCATAAACACGCTCACTTGTTATTAATCCCACACCGCGTCTCCATGCAAGCTGTTCTCCTGTCACACCAACTCAGATCCAGTCCTTCAAGGCTGAGTCAGACCCACACCCCACCTCTTTCACCTTTTAATCTGGTTGCCCAACAGGACTTTCCACTTAAGGACTTCCAAGTGTCACACTAGGCTTGCTTCATATAATTACGTATTTTTGTCAAGCGTCTTCTCTTTTTCTTTCCCACCCAAACTCTTGAGTCTTTCATAAGCTGAAATCATGTACCTCCTTTATGTCTGGCAAGGCACGAAACAATGGATGCACAGTAAACATTTCCTAGAGACGTGCTCACTTCACTTTAACATGCCCACTTGGAGATTTTTACGTGTAGGGCATTCTCTAATCTGCTAAAATGACACAATTAGAAAATATTTTTTTGCAACAGAGTTGATTTCACCTTGTATCACAGATCAGATATGCAGCATCCTAGCAGATTCGATCCAGCGACAAGAAGCACTTAATTTCATTTATGTCTCTCAGCTAGAGGTTCCCTGTGTGGAGACAGAGTTCTCACCTGATCCTGATCCCAGGGAACTTAGTGCTAACAGCATGAAAGCCATAATCAGACCATGTGGAGGCTGTTCCTCTCCCCGAGTGAGAGCAGTATTGTGTCTCATTGCCTAACCAACCTCTCCAACTCTCATGGCAGTAAGATAGACCAGAGAAGCAATGACACCTCCTTTCCTCTTTTCATAATAAAAAGAATTGGAAGGTTTTGTCTTGATACTCAGAGGTTTTTAATTAGTACACATACATTGAACAGACTTGCTCTATAGACCTCATAAAGGCAATCCGAAAGGTAGCAAGTTGTAAAATATCTATTATACTGTCCTGTGTTTAAAAACACGTGTCTGTAAATTTTATTTACCTCACATATAGCATCATCATAGTCTCACAGATGACAACAGGTTCACACATCTATTTGGTAAGAAAACATTATTTTTTTCACAGTAACGCCAATAACTTTTTTTTTTTCTTTTTAAAAAAATGTTAATAGCTTTTATTATAAATTGTGTCCATTTTAACACCAAGTCATTCAGGGACCACCTACTGATCTAGTGGTTAAAATCTCATACCCATTGTGTGGGGTTAGTTAAGGGATTGAAACTGTTTTTCCCTACATTTTACCATATGAAGTGTTCTTTGATCTGATTCTTCCCTAACTTTCCAGCTTTGGTACCCACTACTCCCTGAGCCCAGCATCTCCAACAGCTCTGTAGATTCTCACACATGAACATATATCACAAAGTCTGGCCTTTGTGACCTTGTCTATGCTGTCCCCTTTGCCTAAAGTTGTTTTATCTCTTCAAACAGCCTAGTTAACCCCAATTCAAACTTCAGGATTTGGTTTATATGGCACCACCTCCAGGTAGTCTTCCTTACCCCTTTTCACTTAGATTTCCTTGCCTCCCAAACGACTATGGTCTTCCTGAGGGCAGGAATGGAATCTTAATAATTTTGGTAGGCTTGGGACTGAAAACAGTACCTGACACATAGTAGAGTTTCCATAAATAACTGTTGAATGAAAAAGTTTCAAGCACAGTGGTGGTTAACAACTCCTCAAGTAGCTCATGAGAAAGCCAAAACATGGAAGCAAATATTAAACATCAGAATAAGAATAGGACGGGATAGGTCTATTAGCTTTCTTCAGCTGCCACAGAATTGACCACAAATGTGGTGGCTTAAAACAGAAATTTATTGTCTCATATTTCTGGAGACCAGAAGTCCAAAATCAAGGCACTGGCCCATACTCCTTCTCAGGGCGTTGGAGTAGGATTCTTTCTATGCCTCTCCCCTAGCTTCTGATGGCCTCTGGCAATCCTTAGTTTCCTTGGCTTATAGCCACATCACTCCAATTTCTGCCTACATGTTCACATTGTCTTCCTCTCTGAACGTCTTCTCTGTGTGTTTATCTTATGAGGATATATGTGATTGAATTTAGGACCTACCAGGATAACCCAGGCTAAGCTCTTCTCTCAAAATTCTTTTTTTTCCAAAGATTTTATTTATTTATTCATGAGAGATACACAGAGACAGAGAGAGGGGGGCAGGTTCCATGCAAGGAGCCTGACATGGGACTCGATCCCAGGTCTCCAGGATCAGTCCCTGGGCTGAAGACGGCACTAAACCACTGAGCCATCCGGGCTGCCCTTCTCTCAAAATTCTTAATCACATCTTTTGCCATATAAGGTGGTATTTCTGTCATATATGTAATATTCATAGATTTCAGGGATTAGGATGTGGACATATGTTTTTGGAGCCACTGTTCAAATGCAACAGGTGTACATTAGTTTGTGGGGTATTATTCAAGAGGAGTCATAAAGTTTCAGAGGAAAGACTGCACAATGGGTTCGAGTGATGGCCACATAACCTTCACCCTTTAAAGTGTCAAGGTTCCTCTGAGGTAGCACAGTGATGCTGATCCCATTAAAGAAGAAACTATGGAATGGAAAGGATACATGGGTATTACAGAAAGGTCAAGATCAATATTTAACTCTCCTCTCCTCAAGTCTTCATTTACTGTTTATTCTCTGTTACCATCCATAATGAATTTAAGAGGAATTCAATGACAGACATTCCATTGAGCTTCTGCCATTATTTAGGTGATAGTTTTCCATTTCTCCTTGATTTATTCCAGTGGAAGTTCTCTCAGTGAAGATGCTAATGCTATACATTGGCCAAACGGAGTATAGCAAGGAAAGCTGGGTACTTGCCATCATCAACAAATATCAATTCAGCATCTGCCCTTAGTGAAATATTTTGAGGAATGTTGAAGATGAATGAAGCATGCCTTAATGCTCAGGGAACTACCACGTCTTAGAAGACACATGATCAGATGACAAGCATGTCAGCCAAATAAGATGCTGTGGAAGAGTTATTTGTGCAAGAGACCATTCCTGGCTGAAGTCGGCAAGGGAGGCTCCATGGAGCAGATGGCACTGGGACAGGGCATTGAAAATACTTCACTCAGTGAAGGAGCTGGAGAAGGGGTAGAGCACACGGGGGCAAGGGAGAAAATATACAACAGCGTGGAAGTAAAGAACTCTGAAATGTATTGGGGAACAACAAGATTCAGGGTTTATGCAGGAGGCAAAACAAGAGGAGAGAAAAATGAAAAGAAAAACTGTTATATGTGGTCCTTGCCTGTCAAGCAAATGATATGGACTTTATTAAATAGGCATGGAGCTGTCATTACAGATATTTTGAATAAGGAAAAGACATAATCAGACATAATCAGGGTTGTTTGGGAAGATTACTCTGGCAGTGGTGCGAAGGATGCGGTAGGAGGGGGGGGGGCGAGATGCTCAGAGATATTTGCAATAGTACAGCCAAGAGCTAAATAAGGGTCTTAATTAGGAAGGCAGCCCTGTGAAAGGAACAGAAGTGAGAGCAATTTCAAAGGAAAACTCAATAGGATATAATGACTTATTGGGAACATGGGTTTGGAGATACAAAAGGCACATAAGAGTCGGAGACTGAAATGGTCATGCTAAGTGGCAATGCCATTGGAAGAATTGGAAAAGTCAGGAAGAGGAACAAGTTTAACAGCAAAAATGATTAACTTAGTTTACAAGTGTTACATTTCAAGAACTGGCAGGTCATAAGGCAAAGATGCCAAGAAATGACATGATTGGAATATAAATGCAAGAATCATTTGAATATAATTGAAGTCATAGAAATTTATAACACCTCAAAGGGAGAGAGAAAATATCCTAAAGCTTAAAGGAGACCCATAATTAATGAATGGCAGAAAAGTAGAAGCTAGCCGAGAAGGACAAGATCAAAAAGAAACGACTCCACCAAAAAAGGACTGAGAGTTCAAATGCTAAAGAGAAAAGAATTCAAGGTAGAAAAGGATTTCACGGACCGGTCATCATTATCGAACACTGAAAATTTCAAAAATGTATCATCAAGGCACAGACATTGCATTTGTGTTTAGGATGTCTTTTCTTCAACAGACAGAGAGGCCAAATCACAAGAGACCAAGTGGCAACAAATAAAAGATGGTAGATAAATTTTCCAAGAAGTTTGAAGGTAAAATATCAGAAGCCAATATCAGAGGAAAAAATAAAGTCAAAAGAAAGTTGACATGTTTAGGTGCTTGGGTTTTTTTTTTTTCCTTTTTAGAATAAATGCTTACATTCCAATCAGTGTTTATCTAGTGCCTACATTGTGCCCTTGTGCTAGTCGGTGAGCTCTAGAGACCATTAGAACGTGATCCTTAACGCTCAAACAGGAAGCAATTGGATAAAATAGAAATTTAAATGCATCCCTCAACATGGTGTGGTAAGTAGTGCAATTAAGGAAGGCAGAAGGCAGTGGGGACACCGAAGAGGGGCGTTAGGTGCGTCTGTCTGGGGCAGGGAAAGGTGATGGCACCAAGGGGCCTGGGCAGGGGCTGCCCATTGAGTCTTACAGGACAAGGCGTTAGACTGGCATGTTTAATAGAGCGAGGGAAGAGAAGGCCTGCGTATGTTTTCTTCAAAGACAAAGAATCTTACAGGAGGGAGAAACAGAAGCTGATGAGAAAGAGAGAAGGTAAATAATGACAGCTTGGTTCTGCATGAGGCAGGAAAGGATGAAAGTGAGCACCGCCAGCCAAGGAATTTGCCTTTTCCAGGAGGAGACAAAGGAAGGAGACAGAAATCGGTGAAGAAACAGAGCCAAGGAAGGCAGTAAGGAAAGAGACCAAGGGAGCCAGGTGTTGTGCCCCGTCCCTTCCTGTGCCACGAAGGTGAACCACCCGCCAAGAGCAGGGACTGGGAAGGACAGGGGAGGGATGATTACTAGATTCACAGTCTTTTGTTCTTTTTAAATCAAAGCATGTATTCAGGTCGAGGATGATCTGGGGCTGTCTGTGCCTCAGCACCTTGAGAAGCAGTCCAGCGTGACGGTATCAGGGCTATGGAGCCAGGCGGCCTGTGTGCGCCTTGTCCGTTCCTCATATTAGCCGTGGATGCAGGTGGCTCTATGATATAAATAATCCCTCTGTGCCTGGGTTTGCTCCTCTATAAACGGAACAAATAATAGGACCTGACTCACACGTTTGTGGGGAGGAAGAAAAGAACTGATACCTGTAAGGCGCTGAGAACACTGCCTCACATAACACGTACCCAGAAATGTTAGCTCTTATTATTACTAAACCAGTGCTGTGGCCTAGAACTCTCGGAGGTGATGGAAATGCCTACTGTGCTGTCCAACACAGTAGTCACTTAGGCACCCTTTGGCTATTGAGCACTGGAACTATGGCTTTCAATTTTTGCTCAGTTAAATGTAAGAAACCACATGTGACTCTGCAGAGGACGGAGCAACTGTTTTACACAGGGTTTCACTGGCACAAAAAAAAAAAAAAAAAAAAAAAAAGGATGCTGAGTTCTATCCCCCAAGGACCCCAGTCTGGAATACAATAGAATAAGCCCAGCCAATTAAAGACACCGTTGTAGCTCCTAGGATCCAGCTTTATTTTGTTGGTGCTGATGATCAAAGGTAGTATGGAGAAAAGATGTGCTCACAGCTCGCAGCCCCTGTGATTTCGAAGGAGATCGTAGTACCTGGTAGGATGGTTGTTAGGTAAACAAGAGGCAAGTGGCATGTTCCCAAGTGAACGGAACAGAGGTTCGCCAGCTTTCTGCATAAGTGGGTCAGTTGAGAACCATTAAGAATGACAGCTGGAGTTCTGAGAGAATCCTAGAGCTTCTACCCAGATGTAGACTTGAGCCCTGTTAATATCTGATGACAGTGGAGTAATTTCACATCAGAGTCACCAAAAGAGCCACTATCACAGTCTGGGAGACAACAGGAAACTCGGTCTACACTATTGATAAAACACAAAAGGAGGAGAAAGGTTATCAATGAATAATGTATTTCCTCTTGTGGAAGCAAGAGGAAAAGAAACAAATGGATCGTTAATGGGATTAGGGTCCACAGTAGACTGGCGGGGTGGGGAGGGGGCAGCGCTGGCTCCTGCCAGCAAGGCCACCAGCAAAAACGGCCGCTGCGCAGTGGAAGGGGAGGGGTCTGTGGGGTGTTAGTTCGGAGCTGTTGCTTTCATCTGCTAGTATTTCAAAGTCTCTTCTTGAATCTCAAATTGGTTGTGTGATCTCTCTGTTTCTAGAACAAAATAGGATAGTGGTGAAAACAGTGTATTCCCGAGAACTTATGAAAAGGTATTATCACCTTTGAAAACTTAATTAAGATGGTAGTGTGAGAGAACACACCGTTACTATGGTGGCCTTAAAAAGAATTTTTAGAGCAGGTTAAGTTTTTTAAAAGACTATTCATTTTCCTGGGGCTCCTGGCTGGCTCAGTTAGTAGGGCCTGCATCTGGACCATGGGGTTGTGAGTTCAAGCCCCATGTTGCGCTGGGTGTAGAGATTACTTAAAAATAATTTTTTTAGGGGATCCCTGGGTGGCTCAGCAGTTTAGCGCCTGCCTTCGGCCCAGGGCATGATCCTGGGGTCCCAGGATCGAGTCCCACGTCGGGCTCCCTGCATGGAGCCTGCTTCTCCCTCTGCCTGGGTCTCTGTCTCTCTCTCTCTCTCTCTCTGTGTGTCACTAGTGAATAAATAAATAAATAAATAAATAAATAAATAAATAAATAAATATTTTTAAAAAAAATTTTAAAGACTATTTTTTTTATTTGTTCTATTGTTTAATAGTCTCCATTTCTTCGTGGAAGTCCCAGGTCTTAGCCTATGTAATATTCCATAGACCTGAGAAAACTAACTGACTTTCTTGTGAAGTAGGTCATCTGGCAATAAGTTCTCATTTTGATTGCCTAAAAAAAAAAATTTTTTAATTGTTCTAAAATGGTAGTGTGAGGAAATGAAGAACAAAGCAATTCAAATAAAAGGATAAAAGGACGGGAAATAATTAAGTGAAGAAAAAATACTCTTGAGCATTGCTAAGAAAACAGGCACAAAAGCTGCAGGCTGTAGCCGCTGGCTTTCTGCACTAGGGCACCTTCCTGTAGTGTGGCCTCCATCTTTTCAAAGTGAAAGTGCTTGAAATATACCAAAAGATTTCACTATTCAGGAAAATTTTGTGTTTAATGTATGTGTGTATGGGGGGAAAAAACCCTTTTTGGTGTAAATAATCTTACCTAATGTAGATCTCATTGCAGGCATTTCTCTACCTGTTATATAGAGTAGTTACAGGTTTTTGGAAGCCAACACACTTGGGTTCAAACCAAGCTCCACTTCTTCTTGCCTAGGTGATCCCGGGTGAGTTGTTTTACCTCATGGAGCTTCAATTTCCTCAGCAGTAAAATGGTGATGATAAACGTATTCATGGAACATTGCAGGATCGAAGATAATAAGGCATCCTATATGAAATACCTAGGAAGGCCTGGATCCGAGTCAGGGTTTAGTGAGTGGTAGCTACTCTCTCAGGAAGGGGTCGGGGTATGCATTCTCCTAAGAGGCATCAGACTCCGCACAAGCCTGACCCAGGTGAGAGCTGGCTTGACACCTATTTAGACACAGACAACAAGAAATGTTGGCTGCAGGAGATGCCTTCTCCCAGGGAAACACACTTGTCCTGGTGATCCTATTAGGCCTTCAGGATGGGTCAGAGAAGAGAGGGCAGGGGCAGGAATAAAGGACAGCTGCTACCGCAGGCTCCAGATAAAGCTCTAATGCCTAGCAATGTCCCCTGACACTGTTAGGACCCTTGCACTCTCTGACCGGTGTCAACATTGAACTGTGACCCGTATGGACTCCACCTGCCAACCCAGCCTCTGGCATTAGGTGACTGGTATGTGCCTTGAATTCTCAAGTGATCGGGTAAGCTGATTGCTCCCATCTAGAACAGGGACTACTTTCTAGCCCATCAGGTTTTAGGTTTCTATTTTAAGTATTATCTTTGCGAACATCGAGCGATGTGCATTTGTACTCTAACAAAGGAAATAGATACATGTTTCAGGACACAGTTTGGGACACGCAGTTGTTCTAGGATTAGTCAGGCCAAGCAAGACATGGGTTCACGTGGCCGACTGCAGAACAGAGGCCAGAGCTTAGACGCTGGCCACCAGGCAGAGAGCTCCAGACTGACAAGGTCCTGTTCGTATTCCAGGTTTTCACTGGAGAAAGTGAACTGGAAGCTTCATTAGCTCAGATTCCTCCTAGAACTTTCGAGAGGGTTCGACCGCCTTTGTATTCAAGGTCTAGTCTCTATGACATTGGAAAATATCCTCATGCCCCCGTGAGTCTCCAGTTCCCCTTGGTAAGGAGAAGAATCTTCTAGCCTTACTAAAGCCTCCAAAGAACTGTATCTTCATGGAAACAGACTCTTACCATCCTTAGAAATTTAAGGAGTAATCAAATTTTCCATAGTCTCTCCTCTTCCTGGGGGAGGAATTTCACATCAGGCTGGAAGAGTAAAGTCTTTCTTTAGTAAATACATGGTGGAAAGACTCCTAAAAACTGACTTATTGAAGCAAAGCAATTGGCAGGATAAATATGGGGAATGTTTGGAAAAGATACAAAAAAGTAGAGCCTTCTCGAATGTATGAGAGGCCTCTGCAGCAGCGTGTGTGCCTGTGATGCAGTAACACAGCGGCACGTCCTCATTTTAGGACGGGGCCCTAAAGGACGAGCCCAGGCTCAGTGGTGCAGATCCATGGGGGGCGCATCCATGGCCTGACCCTCGAGATGAAGTCTAGTGGTTACGAGAGTTCCACTAAGGATAGCTCTACTGTAGAGCACGACTCACTTTTCCACTTTTGGACTCACTTGGAATCCACTTAGAGACTTTGAAAAATGCATTGAAAATCATCTAGGCCCCGTATGGCATTTCTAGCCAGTGCCTCTGTTTTCTTCATAAGCATCCAAGAGAATCAGCACCTCCCCCACAAAATATACGAACAAGATGCCAAACAGTCTAAGCTGCCTCCCACACCCCACCTCCCATCTAGAAAATGTATAAGAATTGGAGTTTTATGGTGATCCAACAATGCGTTATACGATCTGGAAAAACACGCCCACCTCCCGTCTTCTCCCAGGCCTTTGGAAAATGCATGTAATGTCACAGGTGGCTTATCCTCATCAAGGAGGTCTAGAATTTCTTAAACTCTTGAGTTCCTTGTTCGAAAGCCCACATTCCTGTGAAATACAAGTCACTACAGAGAAATGCCCTGAACTCCAATTTGTTTCCATTTCAAGGGAACTGGAACAAAGGGTCACTCTGAAACGTAAGAGCAAGATAAGAAAAACAAATAGCAGCCCAGATGTTCTCTTTCCCTCTGAACGCTCACAGCCTCACAGGCGGTCCCCCGGTGCTGGCTGCAGGTGAGGGCCGCGTGGCAGTGATGGAAATCAGCCGCTGATGCAAACCACCTGGGCTCCACCTCGCAGGTACTCTGGCCCCACGTGGGCCCCTAACCCAGGAACGCGGCTTCTTCCCTTCGCTGATTGAACAGCATCATCCACAGATGTGGTCAGAGTGACCTCCGCAAACAGGATTAAAATCGAAGCCTCTGGACCATTCCAAGGGTGTCTTTGTCTCCCCAGCGCCTCTGTGCCCTAATACACATTTCCCCTTTCCACTTCTTCCAATCCTTTTTGGGTTCCCCCCTGCTTTGCTCTAGGGATTGAAGGGGGCTTGTGGTGAGAGGTGGCCACAGCTCCTGTTTCAAGGGCTCTGAGCGGGGAAGAGTGTACCAGCCACTTTGCACCCGCTTTTCCCCAGCAGAGCCCATCTCCTTCCATCTACATCCCAATCCCTATTTATCGTATTTATTGTCAGTGAGGTACTTCATATGCTATAGTAGTAGAATTGCATTTATTTATTCATGAGAGACACAGAGAGAGGCAGAGACCCAGGCAGAGGGAGAAGCAGGCCCCATGCAGGGAGCAGATGCGGGACTCGATCCCCGGGTCACGCCCTGGGCCCAACGCAGATGCTCAACTGCTGAGCCACCCAGGCACCCCGAGAACTATTCCCTTTAATTCATTATATTGCAAAACCTGTCTAGAGCTTTTATGATGCCAAATCAATACGTTACAACCTTTCCCTCCACGTATGGTTTTGTAGAACACACAAATATTCAAGACCCACTCTCTGAATATTATTCACTTCTGGCCCTAAGAGCTCAAACGGCCTGGGGCAGTCGCCCCCTCCCTGGGCACAAGCTTACCTGCAAAGTCTTTCTGTTCTAGAAATGAAACAGGGTAATCGAGCCAGCCACTATGTTTGAAGTGAATTATGTGCCTTTTACCAGAGCTTGGCCCAATATCCCCGTTCTTAGATTTCTTGGGTCTTTTTTTCCCCCCTGTTCTCTTGTCTTCTTGAAAATTACAGACGTGGTAATTCGCTTGCGACGCCCCGAGACCCCTGCCCGCGAGCCGCGGCCCTGGGCCTGTGCACCGCACCACGCACGGCGCGACCCGCGGGGACAGCCCGGTTCTTCCCCAGAATAACAAATGAAAAGGACACAATGGCTTGTTTGCGAGCTGGAGGAGGGAGAGAGTCCGCACAAACCGGCAAAGGAAAGCCTCGGAGTTAGCCTGGATGTTTGCGCAGATCTGGGGAGACGGGAGCCTGGGAAGGGGCCCCTACGCCGTCTGGCAGCTCGTCGCGGGGGCCCCGGCCCCGGGCTGGAGGCGAGGCCGGAGCTTCAACTGCCCCGGGCTGGAGGCGAGACAGGAGCTGCAACTGGCCCCGGGCTGGAGGCGAGACAGGAGCTGCAACCGCCCCGGGCTGGAGGTGAGACAGGAGCTGCAACCGCCCCGGGCTGGAGGTGAGACAGGAGCTGCAACCGCCCCGGGCTGGAGGTGAGACAGGAGCTGCAACCGCCCCGGGCTGGATGGAGGCGAGACAGGAGCTGCAACCGCCCGGGGCTGGAGGTGAGGCCCGAGCTGCAACCAGCGGCGGGCTGGAGGCGAGACCCGAGCTGCAACTGGCCCGGGGCTGGAGGCGAGACAGGAGCTGCAACCGGCCCGGGCTGGAGGCGAGGCCCGAGCTGCAACTGGCCCCGGGCTGGAGGCGAGACATGAGCTGCAACCGTCCCGGGCTGGAGGCGAGGCCGGAGCTGCAACCGGCCGCGGGACTGGAGGTGAGGCCCGAGCTGCAACCGGCCGCGGGCTGGAGGCGAGGCCGGAGCTGCAACCGCCCCGGGCTGGAGGCGAGGCCCGAGCTGCAACCAGCCCCGCGCCCAGCAGCCCAGCCGGCCGGCCCTCCGCGTCGGAAGAATAGGCATAGCTCGTCGTACAGAGTTGCTCTCTTTTTCCCATTTCTAATAGGACTAGGAATGCCTCCAGTCGGGCAGCCCGGGTGGCCCAGCGGTTAGCGCCGCCTTCAGCCCAGGGCGTGACCCCGGGTCCCGGGATCGAGTCCCGCGTCGGGCTCCTGCAAGGGGCCTGCTTCTCCCTCTGCGTCTCTCTCTCTCTCTGTGCTGCTCATGAACAAATAAGTAAAATCTTAAAAACAAAAAGGGGGTGCCTCTAGTTGGGCCACTTCGGGTCACGTGGGGTCACGTGCCGCGGCCGCCGCAGTGTTTCCCGGGCCCGGGGCACGTGGCCGGAGAAGCCGGGCCTGGACGGGGGTCGCCTGGCTCTGCGCCCGTTTGCCCCCCCTGCGCCCCACCCCAGCCCGGACAAGCCCCCGGTCATCAGGGCCCCTCGGGCTCGGGGCGAAGGAGGCGAACAGCTGTGCAGACCCCCGCGGGGGAGGCGGCTGGGCTGGGTGATGGGTGACGGGGGGCGGGGGCGGGGGCGGGCGCCGCTAGCGAGGAACCCCGGGGCCTGCTGCGCCCCCGCCCGCGCGGCCCCGCCCGCCTCCGCGTCCCTCACGCTGGAAACCGCTCGGCACCTTCCCATTTCCGAGAGAAATGCCCCCTCTAGTGGCCACTGCGGGGTACTGCGGCCCCGCTTCCGCAGGAGCGCCCCGAGGTACCTGCAAGCCCGGCCTGCGCAGCGCCCCAGCTTGAAGCCTTCGCTGCTGCCGGGGCTAAATAGAGGCTCTCTAGCCGCCCCGGGCTCCCAGACACAGATCGAAACGTATGAATAGCCGATAGCCAACTGTTCGCGACCTATAGAAATGACAAGTTCATAAAGTCCAAAGTAATAGAGCCAGGCGGGGAAACCTCCTCCAGCCCCTGTGGTTTCCGCTGAGCCCTCTGAATACCACCAGCCAAGAATGGAAGTCCTTGCTATCCCAGTAACTACAGTGAGGAGTTTTAGACACAACAAATAAATAATAGAGTTTTTATTATTTTATTATTTAAGTTTTTTTTTATTTAACAAATAAAAGTTTTCAAGCCCTAAATGCTAGCTACTATGCGAAGCCCTGAACATAACCTTCTCCTGTTTCCTGTCCCTTGGAAGCTGGTTCTAAAGAGCAGGCTTAGATAATTGCACTTTCCTAGATCTGTCATTTATTTGTTACAGAGCATTTGACAAATAAGTGACAAAGCTACCTCTGCCCCAGCACAAGTAGCTGGTACTCTGAACAGGTAAAGCAAATGGGTATTGCTAAATAGGATGTTGGAGTTTGCTCACAGGTGTGATTTTTTTTTTTTTGTAAGGGCTACAATTATTTGGTTTTTATTATTTATTTATTTTTATTTATTTATCTTTAATTTATTTATGATAGTCACAGAGAGAGAGAGGCAAAGACATAGGCAGAGGGAGAAGCAGGCTCCATGCGCCGGGAGCTCGACGTGGGATTCGATCCCGGGTCTACCAGGATCGCGCCCTGGGCCAAAGGCAGGCGCCAAACCGCTGCGCCACCCAGGGATCCCTATTTGGGTTTAATATGAGGAATTGGCGTGTGATAAACTACGTTAAGCAATCTTTTCCAATAATGTTAATTCATAATGCTAACAAAATTTTAAAGTACAATTTTATATTTAATTATTCAATATAAAAATCACTGGGTGCCAAATGGGAGTAAACGTCTATATCCACATAGGAGAGACTTCTTAAAATAAATAAAGAACTCCTGGAAATCATCTAGAAGAAAAATCAGCAACTCAGTAGGGCAAAGAATGTAATCAATTTACACATTCTTTAAAAATAGTTAAACACATGTAAAGAAGCTCAACTTCACTCAAAACAACAAAAATTAAAACTACTTTGAAATACCATTTTCACCTCTCAGATTAGCAAAAATTAAAAACTTTGTTAACATACTCTTGACGAGGATGTGAAGAGACAGGTACTCTTACAACATTTCTGGTATAAATATAAATTGGGGCACTGTTTCTAGAAAGGGGAACCTAGCAAAAGCTATCAACAAATAGGCCCTGACAAATTTCATGTCTGGGAGTATAGCCTACAGATATACTTGCACACATGCAGCAGGATGTATATAAAAGGTTATTTTCTTTAAGATTTTATTTACTTATTTATCTCTTTGAGAGAGAAAGTGCACACAGGGGAAGGAGCACAGGGAGAGGAAGAAGCAGACTGCACTGAGCAGGGAGCCACATGCAGGGCTTGATCCCATGACCCTGAGATCATGGCCTGAGACAAAATCAGAAGTTGGACACTTCACTGATTGAGCCACCAGATACGACCTCATGCTTGTTAAAATGGCTATTATCAAACAGACAAGAAATAAATGTTGGTGAAGATGTGGAGAAAAGGGAACCCTTGTGCACTGTTGGTGGGAATGTAAGCTGGTGTAGCCACTCTGGAAAACAGTATGGAAACTCCTCAAGAAATCAAAAATAGGGGATCCCTCGGTGGCTCAGCGATTTAGTGCCTGCCTTCAGCCCAGGGCGTGATCCTGGAGACCCGGGATCGAGTCCCACATCAGGCTCCCTGCATGGAGCCTGCTTATCTCTCTCTCTCATGAATAAATAAATAAAATCTTTTTTAAAAAATTAAAAATACAACTACCATATGATTAGCAATTCCACTTCTGGGTATTTATTTGAAGAAACCAAAAACACTGGCTTGAAAATATATCTGCACCCACCCCACCCCCCCATGTTCACTGCAGCATTATTTACAATAGCCAAGCTATAGAAACAACCTAAGTCCCATCAATGGTGAATGGATAAAGAAGGTGTGATTATATGAGGTGCGATCAAGAGTACATGACTTTTGATCTCAGGGTTGTGAGTTCCAGCCCCATGTTGGGTGTAGAGATTACTTAAAAATAAAATTTTTAATTAAAAAAAGCACCAGTCAGTTAAGTATCTGAGTCTTGGTTTTGGCTCCAGTCATGGTCTCAGGGACATGAGATCAAGCGACTCCACACAGCATGGAGTCTACTTGCCCTCTCCCTCTGCTCCTCCCCCTGCTCATGCACTCTCTCTCTCAAGTAAATAAATAAGTTTTTAAAATGTGATTATATATATATATATATGTATGTTTTTAAACTTAAAGAAAAAAGAATACAGTTAAATAAACAAAAGTACATCCATATAACGGAATGGAATATTATGCAGCTACTAAGAAAAAAAGTATAAAGCTGTCTACATAGCAATATAAAGCAATCTCTAAGATAAATTATTCAGGAGGAAAAAGATGCAGAAGTGTAGTTAAGATGCCACTTTATAGTTACAGAAAAATATTTTTTGTTTTTGCTTTATAAATATAAAGAAACCCTAGAGAATTTACAAAAAAGTAATAGCATTGGATAATGGAAAAGGCAGATTGTGGGAAGAACACATTTCATTGTATCCATATGGGTGGTATATATGAAAGTATCACATATATAAAAACTAACTGTAATAGAATCATTTATGTCAACAAGTTAGAGGAAAAAATCCCTTCTTGATCGTCAACAAATTTAATAAACTAAATGTTGATGTGTGGGAAGAGTGTAAATAAAACTGTTTAAGGACCACATAATCCTTACTCCTGCCTCATACATCAGCCCTCCTAGTTCTTAGAACTTCAAAATCAGACTGAATTACATCACTAACTTCCCTGTTTCTCCAGCTTACAGACAGCAGATTGTAGCACTTTTTGACCTTCATAACCGTATGAGCCAGTTCTTATTCTTCATCTCTTTTTATAACATCTGTTTATCCATCCCTCCGTCCATCCATCCAATAGGCTCTGTTTCTCTGGAAAAGGCTACTACAACCCTCAAGAGCCAATTTCTGCCTCTACCAAGAATAAATGAACTATATCCCCAAGGATGATCCAGAAATTTCCTTCTAGTTTTAAATCTGATGGATGTGGTGCATGCTGTGGGAGAAATGCATGCAACTAGGCACTAGAAGGGTTTGAGTTAAATCCTGACACTAACACTTGCCTCTCACACGGCCTTGTATAAGCTCTTTAACTTAGACTCATCTGTAAAACAGGTGCAATGCTACCCCTCCTGGGCTGGCTCGTCAGCTAAGGCATCTAACATCGACTAAGGCAAAGTGGGTAAGGCTCTGGCACTGGACTAGGCACACAATAAGCAATCAATCATTGGCATCTTTTCACTTGCTTAGTTTAAAACGAATCTAAACCTTATCTCTGTATATCTAAAAAGACAAAAAAATAAAAAATAAAAAAAATAAAAAGACAAAACACTGGTCGCAGTAAAATATGCCATAATCATAAATGATGACTCCATGACCTTTCATTTGTACCTGGAGTGTAGCCTACCTCAAATGCTAGGTCTCATCATGACTTCAAAATTCTACCCAGCTGCAACACTGAGATCAAAGATCACCACCTGCTTCAACGAAACTTTTCCCAGTTTCACAAAATGTAAATCTTCCCATTCTTTCAACTCCCATAGGATGCTTGTTTATAACACCACTGAGGTGTCCACCACATTCTCCTTTATAATATATATAAAGTACTTTAAGGACAGGAACTCTGTTTTACATTCTTCTATGCCACACACACACACACGCACGCATGCACACACACACACACACACACTCAACATAATAGATTTTCAGTAAATATTTGTTCGATAAATGAACTAACGCTGCAAACTTGGATCCCAAAGATTAAATGTAACATTAGCACTTCAAAACCAAAAAAGACATAGATAGTCTCAAATTAATATATAAATTAACATAATGACCTAGAAAACTAACTAAATTATAGATAGAATTGAGTTCGTTTTTGTCATTACTTATTCCTAAAATCCTAAACATGAATCCCAAGTGAAAGCTCATCTCTTTCTATTATAGAGATTGGTGAAAAGTCCTCTGGAAATAGTTCGTTTGTGAGGCATATAAATTTTTTAAAAGAGGTTCTCCCGGGGAGGGTTAGGCTGCTTTCTAATATGTGTCAAACCTGAGTTCTATTAAAAGTGTATCGAGTATCTGTGTAACAGTCAGAACAGTTTTCTGGATCTCTTATTCTATCACTGTTATCGATGATCGTTCTTGGTGGCCTCCTGCTTCAAATGGGGGAATTTCTGTGATAAAAGAAACACATACGTCAAATGTAATAGCAGAAAGCTAAGAGGAGCCAGAAAGAGAGTGACTATGTGAAGCATTTGTTTTTCAGACCCTATGATGTTTTAAGCATATACCTAATGCTTTTTACACATGCTGAATAACCAGGCTAATTAAAAAGCCCATACAGCTCTTGTTAAAATCTGTTCAAATTTTTTGGAGCACCTGTTATAACAGAATGCCCACAGACTTGATAGTTTAGAGCCAAGACACCTGCTACCTTATGTCTCACAGTATGTTCAGTTTTATACTGTTAGCAAAAAAATAAACACTTTTTGACATTTAGCAATCTTATACAAGTGATATGAAATAATCAGGAAAGAATGATAGTTTAACCCTTCTTGTGCTGCTCTGAGAAACCACACCCTTCCTCTGTAGGAAAATGGATTTTGACTATTTCCCAGGAAGTTGCTTATGGTTTCTTTAATCATCCCTAATCATGCAAGGTTTTCTAAAGAGTCCGGGTACCTTCTTGGAAGGTAATTTTATAGTCAAAACTTCTCAGTGAGGCCCTTAAGGAAACACATCATGTTTGACTTTATCAACTGTTTATGGAATTTTTAACAGCTTTGATATCATTCTTCCCGGTGAAATTTTTACAAGAACATTTACTTGAAAATGCATTTACTCTTAAAGGAAAAACATAAGCATTTTCCACAGTTAGGGAATTTTCAAAGTCCAGGCATGTACATAGGAGCATTTAAATATTTCTTAGATTCAATTTTATGGTTGCTAAACAAATTTTATAAAGATAATGTGAGAATGGTTTTCAAGATACATAGTTTCTCAATAGCTGCCAATATTTAAGTCCCTTGAGATCTGGAACCATGTCTTATTTGACTGTTAGCCCAGGGTTGGTAAAAAAAAAAAAAAAAAATTCAATTTTATGCTGTCACACGGTTTAAAATTTAATTCATGTTAACAACATTTCTATTAAGAAAACCTGCCTTTGATCTGGCAATTCCACTTCTAGAATTATGTCCTACATAAAGTCACACATATATACAAATGCTTAAGTGTAAGAATGTCTTTCCAGGATTGTACATATAGCAAAAGACTTGAAACAACATAAACATGCATTTAAAGAAAACCAGGGGAAAAATAAAGAAAACCAGGTAAATAAATTACGACAGATCAATACAATAGAATACTAGGTAGTTAAGTGAATTAAGCAGCTATGTATAGAGTGGTATGAAGCAATCTCTAAGCTACTGTGTTAAGTAAAAAAGTGTAAAAGTAAATGAATAACCTCCCACACATACCAGTTGAAAATTTATAGCAATATAGAATATCTGGAAGGAAACTCAGTAAAACTGACAGTGGTGGTTATTGCTGAGGGAGGGAGGAATTCAAGGATTAGAAGACAGAGGTGGGAGGAACACTTACTTTTCCCTAAAAAATACTTTTGTGACTTTAGCTATTTGTATTACATATACATCTTCCCTATTCAAAATATTTTAAGATGCAAATTAAAATAATCCACTAAATTTGAGAGGGAAAAAAAAGAAAACGTGATACACTGTGGGCATACTTTAATATAGCATAATATTCTAAAGTACTTGTAAATTTCCAGACTGTTACTTAGTTAACTCCAAATCAGTATTTAACAATATAAATCACAATTTAATGTCTAATTATCATGACGAAAACAGCTTTTGAATGTTGTATGTGTATAGCTGTATTCAAATACAAGCTGTTTTGACTTTTAACCAACATACCAGAACTAGGAGTGATTTTTGTTGCATAATTAGAAAGCAACCTAGAATATATTTCTCTAAGATGTTTTTAAAGATAATGAGAAGCATTTTTAAATGTTTAAGAGAAAAGATATTTTAGTTCCTGGACAACTACCAGAAGAGAAAAGTTGGATTCTATTTGTATTAGGCACCACAGTTCAGCATGCACCTTGTCATTTTGGGTTGGAAGCATTCCCCACACTGGGATTCCTGGGACCTATTTCCTCAAACGGACAAGAATGAGTCCCACAACTGACCGGTCCAGGGCTGCAAGGCCATATGTGGTGCTCAGGCATGTAAATCCCAGCACAAGGGGTCAGGATTCACTCCGGGCACTATAGTGACGCAGATGACTTACCTTCAGCCATCCCTTTTCAATCATGGACAGGAATTTTAGCCTTTCAAAAACAACTTTTTAAGAGCCCTGCAGCAACCAGCTCTCCAAAACCACCAGATGAACACACTGAAATTATAGTAGACTTAGTGTTTATTTGCATTTTAAAAGAGAGTACAAAATTATTTGGAATTGGCTCAAGTCCTAAGTTCTGATGAAGGAATGGGAGGCTTTAGCGGAACACGTTGAGGAGGATGAATGAAGGTAGATAGCCTGATACCCCCAGTCACACCAAGTCAGCCACCCAGCCTTCTTGGTCAATGCTTGATTGACTTTAAGGGTTTGCAGTACCACCTCATGTAAATAGCAATGCCACACTCATCATTGGTAATGCTCACCAAATATTTCTGATTCACCCCTTTCTGGTCCGAGATGGGATTATATTTGCTGGCTCCCCTGGTGGGTGGGACAACGTACCATTCCTAGCTATTGTGATAGAAGAAGTGATGTGTGATGCTCTGGGCCAGTGTGAGACCCCCCAAAGCATTCTTTCCCCCTGCCATGGAGGTCAGCAACCTTCCAAATGACAGAAGCTCTGTCACCTGGGTTCTGGAGAAGGAAATACACCTATGTGAGCAAGAAATAAACCTTGGGTATTTGAAGCCACTCATTGGGGTTATTTGTCCTCACAATATACTCCAGCCCCTCCTTTCCAATACATATGAGAGATGCAATAACCATGCGTAAGTGACTCATAAGAGTCTCTGGGTTGCAAGATAGTAATTATATTGAGTTATCAAATGGTAAATTTGATTTTTTTTCTTCCCTCTAATTTTATAGAACATTTGTTAATGCTCATCAAGGCCCTTTTCCAAACATAAATTTTTACTACATCCCTGGATAGTGTTGGAATTACTCCAGTTGGAAACTGAGGAAATGGGGGCAACTGGGTGACTCAGTCATCTGCCTTCGGCTCAGGTTGTGATCTCTGAGTCCTGGGATCAAGCCCCACATCAGGCTCCCTGCTCAGCAGCAAGTCTGCTTCTCTCTCTTCCTTTCCCTCCATGATCTCTCGCTCTTGATCTCTCTCAAATAAATAAATAAAAATTTTTTTAAAATAGCCCCAAGAGAATGTACATTTAATTCCTGAACTCATAATCCCAAACCATGACCCCAGGCTTACCCCCAACAGTTGTAGGACCCATGGCAGCAGCACAAATGGGAGCCACATACCATACATGAAACTATTTTTGAAGTAAAAAGCAAGCCAGCAAGCAGTTAGCTAAAATATAGTCTATTCTCCTACCTTAACAAATACATCTTCATAATTACCAAAAATGTTTAAAGTTTATGTCAAGCTATGACTTTTTATAACTTAGATTTGGCAAAATACCGAAAACAACTGAATTTAATTTTTTTTAAAGATTTATTTATTTTAGTGAGAGAGAGTGTGTGCACAGTGGGGGGACAGAGGGCGAGGGAGAGAGAAATTTAAACAGACTCCTTGTTCAGTGCAAAACCTGATATGGAGCTCATTCCCACGACCCTGAGATCACCACCTGAACCAAAACCAAAAGTGTGATGCTTAAACGACTGCACCATCCAAGTGCCCCAGAATTTAATTTTTATCATGCATGCTGTTGGGAGGTCAGTGATGTTGAGTAATAAATAAAACAAAAACATAGAAAAAAACATATATTATTCATAAATGATCATATATGTATTTTATATAATTTTCTTGCTTTAATTTCAATAGAATCATTAAACACTGCTGTTATAATCAAGATTTTCACATTATATATGCTTTATTGACAGTAATGCCAAATTAGATCATCTGCTCTGGGTCACTGTTTTTTTTTAAGGAGATTTCTGTTAGTCACAATTTGAAGAATCTTTGCTGAGGTAATCATGAAAGAAAATTTCAAATTACTAGTACAATAGATTTACAAGTGAATATGATATACACATCTTGCTCAAACATTGTAATAGTCATATAAGATAAATTATTATTATAAACAATATTACAAAATGTTTTTGCTCTCACTTTATACATAGCTATCATGTATATTACAAATTTTATCTTCTCTCAAAGTAATATGTGGGTCCATTCAGTAATGTAAAGAATCAATATTCTTTACATGCTTTATGCACTGTAAGTTTATTTTATTTATTTATTCATGAGAGACACAGAGAGAGAGGCAGAGACACAGGCAGAGGGGCAAGCAGGCTCCCTGCAGGGAGCCTGATGTGGGATTCAATCCCAGGACTCCAGGATCATGCCCTGGGACAAAGGCAGAAGCTTAACCGCTGAGCCGCCCAGCAGTCGTCCCACATTTTAAGGCTATATATATATATATATACAAATTTGAGTAGTATAAATTATTTAATATTGCAGAAATTCTGTGGCCTAGTGAAACTCTTTCAATATTGTGCTAATTTATGAGTACTTCTGGAACCATAAACTGGAACAAGAAGAGAAGCAAGAAAATAGACATGTGGTACCACTGGGATGTATCATCATATAAGAATCTATTTCATTGATGCTAATTAAAAGGAAGAATCTGACAAGTAAATCCATTTGTATTTTTCTCATATCTAAGTGTTTTCAGTCCTTAAATAACTGGGCTTTAGCTAGTGCAGTATCTCCAATATCAATACTCATTCAATCTACACACCCTCATGCCATTTGAACAGTTGACTTGTTTTGAGGACGTCAAGCAGATTTTAGAGAAACACTTCTCTGAAATTGAATGGTGTCGGTCATAAGAATGAATCACCAAGTGAAAGAGGCCCCCATGTGTTCTTTGATGACTATTTTATGTGTGAGACAAAGGGCCCTCTAAGTGTAAGACCTGGTCAGGGTCCCCTGTGGCCCGGGGCTAAGAGCTATATTGCTGAAGATCCATTGCAGTGATGCCAAGGGGCAGTCCAAAAGGGTTTAAGCCACTTCTGCAAATTTTTTGGGACATATTTGGCAGATCCCCTTTCACACCTGTTTATTATCAATTATTCATGGTTGAGGATGCATAAGAAAAATAAAATAGTACTAGTGCGATTTAGCACATACATTCTCAACCATCACTATAAGTATTTTATGTACATTATTATATTTAATCCTATTTAATCCTGACAACAACCATTGAGGTCAATAATCTCACTATTCCGCCTCTTATAAATGAGAAATTGAGACACATGATGGTTAAAGAATCAGTCTCAGATCACAAAACTGGTAAGGGGGAGCTGGTACTTAGAATAAGGAAGCCTGCATCCAGAGCCTTCTCATAGAACAGAAGTTAGTCATAATCCATGACTTCCTCCCTCTTCAGGTCTTAATTTTTATTTGCTTTTTGAGCACTTAAAAGAATTCTTTAAAAAAGTAGAGGAGCATGTAGAGAGTGTTGAACATGCTTGGGTTCAAATCCTAGCTTTACCACTTACCAACCGCAAGGCCTTGGAAGTCACACTTGCAAAGCAGAGATGGTCACAATACAGATCTCACAGTGTTAGTCCAAGGAATAAATGAGTTATCAGCGCAAAGAACTCATAAGAGTAAGTGCTGGGCAAAAGCCTGCTTTTGGCGGGGGTGTTGTTCATATATGGTTTATTTTCTGAGCTCTCCAATAGGATTAAAAATGTATCTTCCTCAGAAGTTTGTTGAGTATTAGAAGAGTTAAAATATGGGCACTTAAAACAATGCCCAATACAGAGGCAATGCTGTTTGCTAATTATATCATCAAATATATAATATTTGTTATTATTCTTCTTACGTGTGATGTATTTTCTGAGCCTCCCACCATGTGAGAAAAATCTTTTCATTTCTTTCACTCATGAGTGAAAATTCAGCTCAATATAAGTAGTCGGGTCACTGGAAATTTGCACCTGGAAATTTTGCCTCTGGTGGCACTCACCTGAACGTTTTTCCCCCAGCACCCTGAGGCTTGAGGCACCCACCCAGCGGTGCCTGGGGCTATTGGGGTATTTTGAGCCTGCTTAAGTGATGACCAGAAAAAAACCCTAAGTGGAGTGAGGGGAGTGAGAGAGGTAACATGAAAAAGGAAATCCAGAATGATGAAAAGCACAAGGCCCTGGAGGAACAGAATCCAAGCAGCTGTAAACGATTAAATGGAAGAAGGCAGATGAGCACATCAGCACCTGCAAATTGAAGGATCTGAGAAGAGCAGTGAGAATGCAGAGAAGTTTGCAAGTTTGTGGCTGGGCTGCGGGGAAATTTCTCTCTGGTGACCTTTATTTTCCCTACAAAATAGGAAGGACAGTCATCTGCTAATAGGGAGGGTGGAGAAGTAGTGAGGTCTGGGTTTTGAAAAGGAGAACCGAGGACGTTTGAGATGGTGGTTGTGAAGAAGGGGAGAGGTGATGGGCAAGGGTGAGGGCCCCCATGACTTTGCTATGACTCCACAGACGGTGCGGTCCTGTGGTTTCCTCCGGCAGTGCTCAGAAATGCTGCACGGCCCCCGGAAGACGGGCAGCTGGGTGGGGCTTTTGCAAAGCTGTTGCAATGGAAAGAAAATAGAAGTTTAAAGGTACCCACGAGACACAGGATGAACAGCTGGATCAAGTCGAAAAGGAAGAAGACCAAGGAGCTGGAAGAGAGGAATTGGGGTTTATCTCGGGATAAGTGAGATTAAAAAGCAGAGGGGGTGGGGGTAGACTAGTGGGAAGGCTGCCAGGCAGTGTAATAGGGGCACAGATTAGTAAACAGTACGGATTTGAATAGATCTCAATGCAAGCAGCTCCTGATCCTGACAACATCAGGGTGCCCCCCAGGGGAGTGAGAGGGAGGGCTGAAGAGAAATGAAAGTGAAGGTCCCTGCAGATGAGAAATAAAGAACCTGAGAGTCCAGACTGTCCGACGGTATATCAATTTACCAAGGCTGCCCCAACAAAGCACCACCGACCGGGGAGCTTAAATGACAGAAATTCATTTCCTCATAGCTTTGGAGGCTAGAAATCTGAGATCAAGGTGTCATCAGGGTCGATTTCTCCTCTCCTCCACCTATACAGGGCTGGCTTCTTCCTGTGCCTCCGCATGGTCTTTCTTCTGTGGGTCTAGGTTCCATTCTCTTCTTGGAAGGGTACCAGTCATATTGGATTCGGGCCCATCTCAGTGATTTCATTTTCCCTTAATTACTCTTTCAAGACCCTATCTCTGAATACAGCTGTATTCTGAGATACCAGAGGTTTGGACTTCAACATAAGAATTTGGGGAGGACACAATTCAGTCCATGACTGATGGGTCACCACAAAGAGGCTGAAGGCACTCGGAATGACGGCAGAAAGCAAGGTAGAGATGGTAGAGATGAGGAGGAGGAATGAAATACTAAACTCTGCAGTGGCTGAGGGACTGACTAATCAGCTTCCTGCTGTTTCAGAGAGGCCACGTCTTCTTGCATTATCACTTAGGATTCCAAACCATTTCCTTCTTGCAGTATTTTTTTTCAGAGACCCATAACCCATGTTAGTTTTTTGTTGTAGTCTAGGCTTTTGTCTTTTACCAAATGATAGGGTGTGTGGCTTGCAAAATCCTATCCTCTTAGGCATGATGTGATCCCTCATTGCCTATAGCTGATGTGCAGCGTTCCTGGCCATGGCCAATAGCTCACAGATAACCCATCTCGTGTGACAGTACATGGCTGAAGTTGAACCCACTCTCATCCCATGGCTAGATTCCCTAATACACTGAAGGACATAAAGCTAAATCTGCGACACACACACACACACACACACACACACACACACACACCACTAGAACTGTTGGAACTTTCTCAGTTTCCGCTCTTCTTTGTCAAAATAAAAATAAAATCTACCTTTTATTGAACAAAGCGTCGTACCAGGCCCTGTGAATTGAGCTATTATCTCATTTAATACTTACAGCAATCCCAGATGAAGCAGTTGAGAAAAGAGATGTTAAATAACTTACCCAGAGTCAACCCGCAAGTCTGTTTGGCTCTTAAGTACTATATTCAACGACAATGCTTTCTTTTTGGGGACCAAATGTTCCCAGATGCAATGACATACCACCAATCTCATTTCCTGTAAGATGTTTATGAATTGATTCTCACCAGAATGTTTATGAAAAGTGAAGATAAAGGAAAACAGAGTATCTTAAATTCCTATGCCATTCTTCCCCCCTTCCTTGCCTCCCCCCCGCCCAAGGGGGTCAATTTACCAAGGTCAATGGAGAAATACTTGGCTTTTACCTCCTCTCAGCTTAACTGGCCTGTTCTATTTCAGGAGGCAAAAATTGGTTAGGTCACAAATTGTCTTGCTCAATCTACTCTTATTTGGCTTGTGGTAATGGGTAAATTGTTCACAGCTTTTAGCAAATAGATTATCTGTCAGTTTTAGTTTTTAACATGAGGTAATGTGAGATTTTTGTCTTTTGTCAATGTTTCATAGACATTGTAGTGTGAGATTGGGAGAAATCGAACCAGGGACTAGTATTTGAATGCTATTTTATCATAGAATTTTTACTGTGGGGGCAGCCGTGGTGGCTCAGCGGTTTAGTGCCGCCTTTGGCCCAGGGCCTGATCCTGGAGACCCAGGATCGAGTCCCGTGTCAGGCTCCCTGTATGGAGCCTGCTTCTCCCTCTGCCTGTGTCTCTGCCTCTCTCTCTTTCTCTGTGTCTCTCATGAATAAATAAATAAAATATTTTTTAAAAAAAAGAATTTTTACTGTGTGTGTGGCAGAGGGGTGGGGTGGTGTCTAGCCCCTTTCTTTCTTAACTTCTAACATCTTGGAAAATCACTGGAGTCATTGATAATTTAATGTTTGAGATGCTGAGTTAATGTTGGGAGGAACATATATGTTAAATCATAATGAGAATTTGCCTACTCATTAATTAAGTACGTTTTTGTAGACACTTTGGGCTTTAGAGACACCTTGGGCTTTAGAGATTGAGGATAGAAGAAAATTTGCCTTTGCAACACTCTGCTGGACTTGGGTTCAGACTAATAATCAAACCCATGAGACACCAAAGACTTCACCTGTTTCCAAATTTACTTTGTTTTAAGAAAGAATCAGAACAAGTTACAGCACAGTATACAAATAACAATTAAACAAATATAAATAGAGATCTCCTAACTCCCAGGCATAGCTCCTGATGTCGATGTCGTAGTGCATGGTCATGACAAAAAATGATGTTGAGTAAACACAGACCTCTTGACTCAAGGAAGCCATCAGTTCTGGGGTACCTTTGGCTTTTATACCTAAGCATGTAGTCCCCTCAGGGCTTTGGGATTCATGCCCATTCTCTCAACCAAGAGGTGCAGATACTTGGTTTGGGTATGTTATGGAATTATAGTTTACTTTGGATTTGGCATAGGGAAACTCGTAACAATTCCTTGGGTTGTGTGGCAGGAACGATAAGACAAAGGGTCAAATGCTCAGGCACTTGAGGCTAATAAGCCAGAACCTGATAGGAACTTTTTCTTGAACCCGCAAAGGCAGTTATGAAAATAAGCTTCCATCACTTAAAACTCACTTACCTTATAGGGAGCCCTTTTCGTTTTTCAAAAGACAACTGCATCTTTTAAAAATAGAGGAAGAGAAGAATTTCAATTCCTGAAATTCCTTTCTCTTTTTTTTTCTTAAATAAATAAATATCAGCTCTCCAACCCAGAACAAGTTTCACTCTAGTGTTCTAACAGGCGAACATCCAGTAATGTATAATTGGAATAAAGTTTGGGGGAATTTCTTGATCAGAAAACCCTATCAAGAGGTTCTTCAAAAAATTAAAAAGACAACTACATATGATCTAGCAACTCTGCTTTTGGGTATTTATCTAAAGAAAACAAAGATGCCCATTCAAAAGGATATATGCACCCATCTGTCCATTGAAGCATTATTTACAATAGCCCAGCTATGGAAGCAACCTAAGTGTCCATCAATAGATAAATGGGTAAAGATGTGGTGTATATATATATCCACAATGGAATATTATTCAGCCATTAAAAAAATGAAATCTTGCCATTTGTAGCAAAAAAAAGATAGACATAGAGAATATTATGCTGCATTAAATAAGTCAGAGAAAGACAATTACCATATGATATCACTTATATGTGAAATGTAAAAAACAAAACAAATTAACAAAACTAAACAAACAGACTCCTAGATATGGAAACAAATTGTTGGTTACCGGAGAGAGGCCAGACGTTGGGGGCCGGACAAAATAGGTGAAGGGGACTAAAGGGGTACAAACTTCCAGTTGTAAAATAAGTAAGTCATGGGATATAGTGTACAGCTTAGGAAATATAGTTAAAATTGTTGTAATAACTTAGGATGTGACACATGGTAACTAGATGTATTGTGGGGATCATGTCATCAGGTATAAAAATATCAAATCACTAGGATGTACACCTGAAACTAATAGGATATCGTATGTCAGTTATACTTCAATTAAAGATTTTATTTACCTATTGATTGATTGATTGATTGGGGTAAGGAGCGTGGTGGGGAGGAACAGGGAGAGAGAATCTCCAGCAGATTCTGCACTGAGCACACAGCCCAACACAGGGCTTGATCCCACAACCCTGGGGTCAAGAGTTGATCAACAGAAATCAAGAGTTAGACGCTCAACTGAGTGGGCCACCTAGGTGCCCCAATTATACTTCAATTAAAAAAAAAGAACCCTATCAAAAATCAGACACATACATTTATTGATAACTCACTTCTGCTGTGTTGGTGATCTTATACAAAGGAAGATATTGCCCATGATGCCCATGATAGATACTTTTATTTCTATAGGCATGTGCTATTGCAAACAACATTATATTGTTTAATTTATAAAGCATAAAATAGCTTTCTTTTATATCCTTTTGTCCTCAACCATCTGTTATAGTTATTTACCCTAAAAATATAATAATTAAAATTTTACATATATATGTAAAATAAATAAATAAATATACATACGTGTGTGTATTTACTAAATTTTTCAAAAATTCCTGGGAAAAACTTTATTATGCCTTTAAGATCCTTATTATTTTGACACGTTTCATGGCTAAATAAAACTGTTTTAATTTAAGCTAAGAAAACTAATTGGTATCAGATACTAAAAGTTCTTGTAAATTGTTGAAAGTGTTAGTTCTGGGAATAGCATTTGTATATTTTTCGTATTGATTTGCCTTTGAGACAAACTGCAACAAGAAAGCAGGTGATAAGCCTTTGTTAATGCCTCTGGGAGAAAATGCTGTAGCTACAGACTACTGTTGATAAACAGATTTTGAATTAATTAGTTCTACATAATTATATGAGCCATCAAGTCTCTAAAATCAAATGCAACTTGTCTTATATTGCTTTATACATAAAGAAGAAAAAAATTTGTTTCACAACTTACCTCCTTTAGAGTATAATTTTAATTTTTAAAACACAATGATTGAAGTTTTAAATGGCATATGTTCAGGCATATTAAATATTTATTCTCAGATTTATAAAATGAGATAAGGAGTTCACTTTGTATAAGTTGTTACATTAGTGACAGAACTGGGTCTCAGCACATGCTACTATTCCTGCCTTATACCTAGTGGAAATAAAATTTTGTTAACAGAAAATGCCAAAGTGAACATACTAAGAGAAATAGCCTAGTAATAAAAGAACCAAGCTTTCAGTAACATATTTTTAAGAACTTTTCCCACACAGCCACAATAGCAACAACAACAACAAAAAAAAGTTTTTTCACTGAAAAAAAAAAAAAAAAGTTTTTTAAAGAAAAGCAAAGGAAAATGCTTGAAAAAGTAATAAGGAAAAAATTTCGAATATTTCTGACAGACATAAAAGAAGCCACAATGAATGAAAAGGAAATGACATAAGAAGATTTAATATTATACAGATGTCAATTATTACCAAGTCAATACATAAGCTTGAAATAATGTAATCAAAGGTTTAATTAGATTTTTGGAATTTTGGCCAATTTTTAAAGAAATGACCGAGAAGAAAAACATGAGGATAAGAGATATATTTAAAAGAAGATTTGGAAAAAAAAAAAAAAAGAAAGAAAGAAAGAAAATTTGTGTTAGGTAACTCCTCTACTAAAACTGACATATATTATAAACCACAATAATTTTTAAAAGGTAATACTGACTAATGTAAGAATAGGCATAAAAATAAAAAATCAGAATAGATGGCAAAGAGACAGACCAGCATAAATTAAGATTTACCCTAAGGACATAATCTAAACTTTGTTCCCAATTTATTTGTTTGTTTGTTTAAAGATTTTTAAAATTTTATTTATTTAGGAGAGACAGAGAGCGAGCACAAGCAGGGGGAGTAGCAGAGGGAGGGAGAAGTGGGGTCCCCCCACCCCCGCCGCCCCAAGCAGTGACGCAGGCCTCGATCCCAGGGACCTGAGCTGAAGGCAGTTGCTTAATCCATTGAACACTTAGGTGACTCAGCCCTATAATGATTTTTACTTAACTTCTGCTTACTGAAAATTCTTTTGCAGGATGCCATTGTCACTGGTGGTGTTCAATACAACCACTCAGGCAGCCCCCCCCCATTATTTGTTTTATTACTTCGTTAAATAGCAAAAAATTGTGAGAAAATCCTGAAATAGCCAAGTATAGAGGATGAGGAAAACATAACAGTACATCTGTCCAGGTGGTGGAGTATTATATAACTATGTAAAAGCGTAGTTTTGACAAATACATAATTTCATGGAAAAGTGTTCATGAAAAAATATTACGTGAAAAACATGATTCAAGGCTATATATATATATATATTTTATATATAAGTGTATATAAGTAAAAAATACAGATTCATTTATATTATGCATATTTGATTCTTTAAAGATTTAAGGAAATACATCAAAGTATTAAAATTAGTTAGCTGCGTATGGTAGAATTATAGGTGACTTTTTACTTTCTTTTTCACGTTTGTTTGTATTTCCCAATTTTCCTCTAATTGTTGGCATGTAAGAGACTTTATGTCTACCTCTATCTCAGAAAAAGAATGAGATACATAAAATAGTTTAAAAGCTGGTTTATTTCATTTCAATAGTTAGGTTATGGCTTACCAACTCAGATGCTCCTGACTTCAGCCACTTAAAATGCAAAGTCTGATTTCTCTGTTGTTTCTAACTCCAAAAAAATCAATCATCTTTTTCTTTGGTTACTGCATGAACCACCAAACAAGCCAACAAAAATATGTAAATAATATATAAGCCAATGTAAGGAGATATTAATTTGCTGTTACAGATCTGTTATACAATTATATTAGGTCCACTTTTACACTTCTCAGTAGAAAAAAAACAATTTTTTTTATACCAGGATAATAATTCTCAGTAGAGCAAGGCCTATTTGGTAACTTCTCTTTGAATCATTTTTTATGTATTTGTCTGTAAATAACAGAAATCCCTAACTCAAAATGAATTGAGCAATGAGGAAATTTATAAGCCCACGGAAGTCTGGAGCATGGAAGTCTGGACTCGAAGTGGTCTGATCAGTGGCTCAGTTACATCAAAAGGGCCCACGCCCATTCCACTTCTCCACTGGGGCGTTGTTACCGTGTCAGTTCCCAGGCTGGTTCCCTTTATGGGAACAAGAGGCCTGCAATGGCTTTAGTCATAAAAATGTCAAGAGGAGTAACATGGGGCACCTCTTCCTGTATCTCTTTCTTAGATGCAAGGAAATCTTTCACAGGAGACCTCATCAGATTACTCAAACCTCCTTGGCCAGAACGGAGTCATGTGGCCAGTCTTAAACCAACGCAAGGGGATGGGGATTAATATAATTATCATAGACAATATGGTTTGGAGCCAGCTTCCTCTGACATTCTTGGAAAACGGATATGTAAATGCAATCTGGCTTCTGCTGTAGAAAAGGAAGATGAGATGTGGAGGCAGGGACAGAGGTGCGGATGAGGGTGGCGTGTGCAGCATGAATGTTGGATAGGCAATCTTTTATGCTCCAATCCTCCATTGCTGCCAATGGCATGAGAAGAGGGAGGATTCTTTTTTAACTAAAGATAATAATAGGCACTGTGATAAATGCTGAAGTTATAACAGTGGACAGGACCTAAGCTTTCTCCTCCAGGACCTTGTAGTTTTAACAGAAAAGATACGCAAGTGAACAGGCAACTACAACATAGGGTGCTATATCATGGAGCCTGGGAAGCTACTGGATGGGGCACTTAACAGCCACGAGTACAAGGAAGACAGCATCCAAGCTAGGTCCTGAATTTTTTTTTAATTTATTTTTTATTGGTGTTCAATTTACTAACATACAGAATAACCCCCAGTGCCCGTCACCCATTCACTCCCACCCCCCGCCCTCCTCCCCTTCTACCACCCCTAGTTCGTTTCCCAGAGTTAGGAGTCTTTACGTTCTGTCTCCCTTTCTGATATTTCCCACACATTTCTTCTCCCTTCCCTTATATTCCCTTTCACTATTATTTATATTCCCCAAATGAATGAGAACATATAGTGTTTGTCCTTCTCCGACTGACTTACTTCACTCAGCATAATACCCTCCAGTTCCATCCACGCTGAAATTTGAGAAGGAAGCAGTCCCGTGGCAATCAAGAGGTTGGCATATCTAGGCAGCCAGGAAGTGTAGAGGCTGAAGATGTAAACAGGGTAGAGATCCTTGAAGGTCATGCTAGGAAGCTTACATCTGATCTTGAAGAAACTGTATCAGAAAGGGAGACAGAACATAAAGACTCCTAACTCTGGGAAACGAACTAGGGGTGGTGGAAGGGGAGGAGGGCGGGGGGTGGGGGTGAATGGTGACAGGCACTGAGGGGGGCACTTGATGGGATGAGCACTGGGTGTTATTCTGTATGTTGGCAAATTGAACACCAATAAAAAATAAATTTATTATTAAAAAAAAAGAAATGCAAAAAAAAAAAAAAAAAGAAAGAAACTGGGAATCCAGTAAAGGGTTATAATCAAGAATTAACATAATCTGATTTCCTTTTTAGAGCATTTACTCCATCTACCGAGTGGGGAATGGATTGGAAAAGGTCAAGCCTAAATTTAGAGATCACTTACAGGTTTTTATAGTAATCCAGCTGAGAAATTCAGAAATTAGAGGATGATTTGAGTTTATGGTCTAGGCAACTAAATAGATGCTGGTACTATTGAAAGAATTAGGTAATTCAAAAAGGTAAAACAAATGTGGAGAAAGATTATGAGTTTAGTTTCAGACATTATGAGTTTGAAGTGCTTATGGGACACCTTAGGTGGACATGTGTGGCAGATAGTACTGTTCGTGAGGCTCCCTATGACTATAAACAACATTATTGAGTTGCCATTAAATATCCCCCGTGAAAAATCTCATCAAATTATACTAGTAATTGCCAGATTATCCAGGCATTTTCTTTTATTTCTAGCTCTGACATGATTTGAGTGATATGATGAGAAAAGTCATAGCAAATGTTTTGCATGCTGACAATTTAAACTAATAGATATTTTTAGATGTTGTGTAAGAAAAGAGCTCTGGGCTAAAAATGATGCTGACATTTAAAAGCTCTCTGTAAACTTCAGAAATGTGTAGCCTTAGACACCAGGGCTAGTAGTTTAGAAATAATGCTTAGCATCTAAATTTAATGCTTTTTTAACTTTGTTTTCTGTGTTAGGCTCAGATGTTCCTACCCCTGTGCACTTTTAAAATGGTCACTCTTCTATGTTGGGCCCAAAGAGCCTCACGTATATTGGGTTCAGAGTATTTCTAGCAGGGCTGTCCTTTATAACAAGGCCTCTTGTTTCTCTTCTCAAATGTCTCTGAGGGCGGAAAATCTAGGTCTTATTCCCCAGGAACAAATGGTCTTCTGTCTAAAAAAACGTGGAGATAAATTCTTTTTAAGATTCATCCAGGACACCCGGGTGGCTCAGTGGTGGAGCATCTGCCTTTGGCTCAGGTCGTGATCCTGGGGTCCTGGGAGAGAGTCCTGCATCAGGGTCCCTTTAGGGAGCCTGCTTCTCCCTCTGCCTGTGTCTCTGCCTCCTCTCTGTGTGTGTCTCTCATGAATAAATAAATAAGATCTTTAAAAAAAAAAGATTCATCCAAACTATATTTTCAATAACATTTTTGTTTTGTATAATTTTGCATAACTTATGTTATACAGGTTCCTGAAAGAAATTTGGAAAATACAAAAATGTATTAAAAAAAGTAAAATTGAATCCTAATGGTAGCACCCAACATTTTGCTATCTTTATAAGCTTCTTTGTGCTTTCTTTTTTTTTTAAGGATCCCGGAATCCCGGGACCATGCCCAGAGCCAAAGGCAAATGCTCAACCACTGAGCCACCCAGGCGTCCCTCTTCTTCGTGTCTTTATATGATATAAATATATTGTTTTCTTAAGAATCAAGATTCTATCCCACAAAATATTTTGTGAGCCTAATTTTCATTTACCATTTATCATGACCATCTTGCCATATCTTTAAGCATGCTTGAAGAAAAAAAAAAAAAAAAAAAAAAAGCATGCTTGAAGAGCATTTTTTTAATGGCTGAATTATATTGTATTATATTATATAATGAAAATAGTATTTTACCAAGCAATCCTGCTTCTGTGGACATTTTGGCAATTTCCATTTTTTTTATAAGATAAATACATGTTGGGTGAACATCCATGACTTTGCTTATTAGCAAAATCCTCAAAAGTCGAATTGCTTGGTCAAAGGATGTGTCCATTTTAAAAGCTTTTGGTGCATATTGTCAAATGCTTATTTCCAGGAAGTCTATAGAAATCTGTATATACTCTCACCACTAATCTATATACCATCTAGTTCAGAGTAAATGACGTGTGGTTTCCTTCTCTAATAAATACCATTAGAACAAGACTTCTTTAATATTTTCATAGCTTCTAATCTACTTTCTTATACTCTGAGCTTGACAGGTGAGGTTCTTCATTTCATTCCAAAGCTATAACCACCTGGGAAGAGAACAGAGCCATGGACCTGGGGCTGGGGAACCAGGCTCTGGTCTTAGCTCTTCTACAAATTAAACTCAGTGTTGAGTCTGGCAACCTAACTTCCTCTGGTCTTGGTTTTCTCTGTCCCAGTGACAAGACTGTCCTAAAGACTAAAGATTTCCTTACTTCCTTTCACGCGGGAGAATAATAACAAATTCTTTAGAGGTAAAACAATAAGAATTTTGCCAACAGTCTAATGGGCTTAGTAACTAATGTTATAGAATCTGATCTAAGAGCATGGCATGATGATCTTCTCTAGGTAAATTTTTCTTTCTTTAACAAGATAGTATCCTTCTTTTGCAAGCAGATTCTGAAGCTCAGATAGGATCAAAAGCGGTGCCCTGGTCAGCCACCTTTGGGATATGGATAGGTCCCCAAATCTCTAGCCCACCTCCTATATTCCCCTATTACAACTTTAACTCCTTACATCTGCAAATAATGTAAAAATAGTCCTAGGAGAAAATTCATAATCACAGTCATGAGGAGGCTGGGCCTCCACCGAGAGTAGGAATCATAAGACTGTTTTAAACTAGCCTGTAGTGAGGGCCAATGATATAAAACCACACTAAAATCCCTTAGACATTATCACAAAAATAATATCTCTAAACATTCAGGAAGGTTTGATAGTACAACCAAAAGTCCCTTGATTTTACTTCTTTCCTGTTGTTTCACCATTACCCGGGGGAAACCAAAAGTGTTTTCCAGCCATTTCTTTTCTTCTCAGATTTTCCAAGCTTTTAGTTCATCTATATCTAAATCCTAAGCGACGTTGTATTTGTTGAACAAAATATTTCAGCTATGTTTGGTTAATAGATTTTGAACAAGATGTTATTTATCTGGAGAAGGAAAAGCAAAGTACTAACAACACAAAAAACCTCAAATGATTCAAAGAAGCATCGAATTATCTTACAGATAATAGGGTACTACCAGCTATCCTTAGCTCCTAAGAACCTCTGATTTGCCCACTATTTACTCATTATAAGCAGGCAAATATGCAATTGCCAAGTGTCTTGTGACTCCTATGAGAGAAGGATTAGAGCAAGGATTTGGGGTAAAGGGCAGCAAGTGTCATCTTGATGAGGCTGCTCAAAATGGATTTCAGAAGGAAGCCGACCCTGGTTGTTAAATATGTCTCGAACGTGCGTTTTTCAACTCTTAAAGCTTGGTAGCTATAAAACCCTGAAATACTAGTGCAAAATTAAATTTGATTTTTTTTTTACCTTCTTAGAGAAGGTTTATTTCAATGTTTTTACCTAAATATACTCAATGAAGGTTATAGGCAGTGGCTTTCACCTAAATATAAAATACATACAATTATACATATACTCCTACATATATGTAAGTAATACAAACTTTATCTAATAATCCATGAAGTTGATAGTCCCCTTTCAGACAACTAAAAGTGGGAAGTAAGGCAGGAAACTTTTTTAGGATAAAGAATAAAACACAAGGAAGAGAAAACTTTAAAAATCTCAGATTGGCTGGGGGCACACAGTTGACCCTGTTTAGAATGAGAAGGCCCAGGTTTGGCTTGGCATTTGGGATTGGCTGACTGGATATTCTGTGTTCCTAGTCAAGCAGAGTATTTACAGGGAGATGAGAGCTATCTAATTTTATTTTACTCCCATAGCACTCTGGGCAAGAGCAGCTCCATCTTAGGCCTAGAAAATTATTTCCAAAACCCCTAACCAATTAAATCAGTATTTTATTTTTAAAAGTAGGACCCAAGGATCAGTATTTTGGTAGGGCTCCGCTGGTGATTCCAATATGTACCCAAGGCTAAGACCTCTAATACAAGATTTATCTCAGGTAACTACTATATACACTTGAGCTTATTTTGTTTATTTGAGTAATACAGAGGCAGAAATTGTGGGGACAATTAATGAAGTGAATCTCCCATAGCCTGCCCATGCCCAGAGATCCAACTACATTTGACTCTTCTCTTCTGTGTGGAGTACCAGCCGTGGGGTTTGTCTTATCCCACCCTGAATCTTCAGTCCCCTGCCTGAGAGTCCTGAGGTTACCCCCAGGGATTCTAACCCATCTCATAACATCTTTTGATTTTTTTCTCAGCCTACTCTGAAACCACTTAGCTCAGAATTCCTGAAAGGGCCTGGAATTATCTCTCCCTCTTAGTTAAATCAGCTAAGGTGGATGGCTGTCAATTAACGTCAATTTCTAAGATTTCTATGAAATCTTTAGAAAAGCCTAGAACATGATGGCAGCTTTGAGGGATGATTGGCAGAGAGAGGAGAGTAAGGGAAGATCTCTGGACCCTCCTGAACTTCACCTCTTCTCCTCCCCCTATTCTTTGATATGGGCAACTCACATTTTCTCTATGTCTTATATATCTTTTATAGGATACCATAAGAACACAGCTTCAAAGTACTAGAATGATTCCCTTGGCAAAAAGACAAGCACCCACTCAACCTCTTCACTTAGTCACCTATGCTTTCTCTTTGCGTGTACATAGGTGTCACAGTACAAAAAAATGATATATTTAAATTTTACTGTTAAGATTTTTCTCACGACCAATTTATAAATATTCACTATGATTTCTGAACAACTGGCTTTCCCAACTCAAGGCCAGAATTTTTAAGCATTATAGTTGTTGTTTTTTTAACTTAGAATGACGACATTTACACACCTACACATTTAGGAAGTAGGAAAATGTCGTTTGTGTGTTGCAATTGTGATGAGCATATTGAAGACAATGATTGTCAAGCAAAATTTCCATGTGAAAATTTCAGACACGACTACAAAATGTAACCATATATAGCCACCCCTTTCCTACTGAGTTAAGACAAAGCAAGTCGTTAAAAATCGTGTGCAGTCTTGTCTTTTTATCTCAGACAATAGGAATGTTCCAGCAAAAATCTGTTTTGCTCCAAGAACAACTTCAGTTTTCCTTGGAGAGTCACTGAACCCAGATTTGTAGTTCAAACACAGCAGCTCTTTATTTGTATCATTTTCATGTTTCCTAGCTTTGTCTGCAGACTGAGGTTGCTGCAATTAGATCTCCTCACTTCATTTTTTTCATCAGACACATTGTACATACTCTGAGTCATCTGGCAACATAAAACCCAGTTAATCCAGTTCCTTACAATTTACCTATTATGCCTACGAGTTAAATTTTGTTATCTCTGGGACTGCATTGTGCTTCCATGATTATGACTCAATAAAATTACAGCTTGGTTCAGACCTCCACAACATGGAAAGAGGTTTGCAGGGTTTGTTTACAAGTAAGGATGCCATATGCTCCTCTAAGAAAAAAATGTATATATGCCAATTACCAAGGAAGAAATGAGATAAGAAAACATGAAATTGCTGCAGACCTACTAAGTAAACAAGCAAGGCACTTTCTGTAAAACGTGATGTACCCCCTCCCCTTGTGTTCTCTTGGTCGGCTGAATCTACACGGAAAAGGTTAAAGAGCAGGAAAAAGCCCCTTTCCAGCAGTGGCTATGTTTGCAGATTGACATATTTCATATTTTAACTCCAAACTGCTTCACATCCTTGTTTTGGGTAAATCTAAAATAAGATACTGAATCAAAAAGTCTGCACAAGAACAACCTAAACTGAGCAATTACTAGTGACCAAAATAAAAGTACGTTTTTCTCCTTTATTTTGTGCTGCTTGAACTTGCTGCTCTTCACCGAGGTTTTATCTTCACACTAGAACTTGTTGCTGGGGAAAAAAACGTTAAGTTCAGTCAATCATTTGTCTTCAAATAACTGCTGGTGTTTGAATTCAATTCTACAGGGTTTTTTCTTTCCTCCAGCTGGTTTGTGATTACAGATAAAGCTTTGTTTAAGGGGGGAAAAAAAAGAAACCACACAGCTTTTTCCCCCAACAACACATTGGCAGGAAATTCTGGCACAGTGAGCTATGCCTCGAAGCAGAGTTTTCATACCAAGCCACCTTCTTCCTTGCACCGTCCAATTGCACACTCCCCAAGTCTCTCTTCAGACACAGAGGGCCACACAGGGCTTCCTCTGGAGGAGAATCCGGGCCACGTGATAGCCATTCATAACCATTTCTGACCAATTTGTGACTAACAACCATTTATAACTTGGTATCCCCACCAGTTCGGATCTGTACCAGGGGTCGGTAACAAGGGACGGCCCTCAGCAACGTAGGCAAGTAGGCAAGTAGGCAAATAGGCAAGTAGGCTTTGTCTCTTTTCCTGGCAGAACTAAAACAAGAAAAATGTATACAAGCCTTTAGCAAATGGCCCCTCAAGGAGGCAAACACTTCTGAGGGCTAACTCCACTTCTGGTCACTAGCTTAACATTACAAGAATTCCAAATGGACAAACACTTTAGTTAGCCATTGGGTTTCCTAGAAGAAACAAAGATCTCTCTCTCCTTAGCTCTCAATATGTTACCCGACAAAGAGTCAGGAAGGTGCCCAACCTTGCATCCATAGAGACCCATGTTCAAATTGTATAGCACAGATAAGTCTCAGCCTCAGTATCCTCATCCTCAAAATAGAGAGGATACTTTTGCGGCTGCATCATGAACATTTGAGGGATATCTTCTCACCACTTATTTGCCTCTCCCGGAGGGAGGATATTTACACCCACCATACTCTCTGTCTCCAATAAGAGATTGAGAGTTAGAAGGAAGAAATATTATCTTTGTGTTGGCAAACTCAACAATAGCATATGGGGTCTCCCGCATGGAAACTTTCAGTAGGCTCAGTGACAAAATAAAGAATAAAACACAGGAGTAGGTAACTTTGGCAGAGCAAGATTTGGTCTTAGGTGGGGAAAGAGCAGAACCATACTCCTCTCTTGAAGGCATCCTTCAAAGCCATCCTGAATTAGGGCAAAGAACCCACGGCTGTGGGCTATTTTGACTGGGGTCTTCCCTCTGCCAGGACTGCTGAGACCACCAAACTTCAGGTACACATCTGTTTGCTGGCTGTGTAATAAGACAAAGTAAAAGTAACCTTAGGCAAGTCCAAGTCAACATTCTTGACAATTCTCAAACCTGGCTGGATTTGGTGGTCAGGAAGTCACTCTTCATGAAACTCTCTGTTCCAATAACCAATAGTGGCTTTATAATTGTCCCTTTTACAGATGAAAAATGTGGTAGAAATCAAGAAGTTCAAGGAGATTTGATACTCCTTAGACTGTAAATTCTTTAAGGGCAGGGACCATGAGCTATTTACTGTTGTATTCCCTATGTGTATCATAGTACCTGGCATAGTAGGCATTCAATAATATTTATTAACGAACTAATAATTGAATAAACAAACTGTCATGCTTTCTCTCTTCTAATCTCAGGTAGGGTGTATAAAAGTAGCACTGAAAGTAGAGTCTCAAGAGAGGAAACTGGATATCCTTGCTTTCACGTTTCTTTTTCTCGTTTTGGAAACCTAATGTCTCAAAAATGATGTGAACTTTTTTGATCAATTGCTGTACCTATGGCTCAGCAATTCCACTCCTAAGTATTTACCCAAGATAAATGAAAATATATGTCCATAAAAAACTCGTACAAGAATGTTCATAGCAGTTTTTGTGCAAGAATATTCATAGTAACCTTATTTAAAATAGCCAAAACTTGAAATAAGACAAATGTTCATCAGCAGGTGAATGGATAAATGTATGGTGCTACATTCACACAAAGAAATACTGCTCAGCAATCAAAAGGAACACAACTCTTATATGCAACATGATATTTTGAATTTCATCAAAATGGGATAATACAGTGTATATTCTGGCTTCTTGTGCTCAACATAATGATTTTGAGATCTCTCCAGAGATTGGTGAAGTTAGTTTGCAACAGTTCACAACACAGCAGCTGATTGTGTGCATCTCTTCCCAAACCTAGATTCAGTAATGCCACATTGGTAGCTTGAAATTGCCTGTGGCAGGAGTATTTAGTCCATGGAAATTGACGAATGCTGCACAAACTCAGGATTATTTTTTTGTGGAGAACCAAAAAAATTAATATTTTATTTCAATTTTTCAAATTAAAAAAAGATGCCAAAGTTCTCAAATTGTTCTACTAGCTCATCCTTGGATGTTTGCATATTCAAATCATCACTAAAAATACAGGGCAGCCCGGTGGCTCAGAGGTTTAGGGCTGCCTTCAGCCCAGGGCCTGATCCTGAGACCTGGGATTGAGTCCCACGTCGGGCTCCCTGCATGGAGCCTGCTTCTCCCTCTGCCTGTGTCTCTGCCTCTCTCTCTCTCTCTCTGTCTCTGTGTGTGTGTGTGTGTCTCATGAATAAATAAATAAAATCTTAAAAAAAAAAAAGCAATGCATCACTTAGGATCCAATGAGTACTCCTTAGGTACCTTTTACCTACTGGACTTATAATCCACACAAACTCTTAGCTCAGCCAAGCTGCCCATCTAGGATGAGTGGCTGGTTGACACCACCATGCTTCTAAAGACATAAATGCTTCAGACACTAGTTCCTAGTTGTGTGAGCCAGTTTCTTTGGAAGCAGCTTTTGTCTTATGCCATTGGGATTAGCAGTGGAAATTTCTTGGTGATGAAAGAAATCACCTCCCACACTCTTCCTCCACTGCTTTGCGTTACCTACCTGTTTTCACTTTAATAGTTTCATATCTTGGGATCCCTGGGTGGCGCAGCGGTTTAGCGCCTGCCTTTGGCCCAGGGCGTGATCCTGGAGACCCGGGATCGAATCCCACGTCGGGCTCCCGGTGCATGGAGCCTGCTTCTCCCTCTGCCTATGTCTCTGCCTCTCTCTCTCTCTCTCTCTCTCTCTCTCTGTGACTATCATAAATAAATTAAAAAAAAATAAAAAAAAATAGTTTCATATCTTGGTCCTCAAATCCTTGATTCCATAACCTCAACCTGGGCCCAATGGGATCTCTCCAGAGCCCTCTAACTTGGCTCATTATCAGGCATCCCCCCCGTAGAGAGAAATTTTTTCTCTCAAATAATTCATACAATAAATCATATAATGAATGAGCCAAAGTATAGCTTCCTATACCAATACTCTGAATAATAATAAAAACTTCTATTTGTATGATTCCTAGGGCATTGTCATGATTGATGATTAGTAGTTAAGTACACTTTTCAGCTTATAAAGTGCTTTCATGTATTACCTTTCTTAGGCCTCATAGTAACCCAGAGAAATAAGTATTAATATTATAATTCTCCCTTAACAAATGGGAAAGTGGAAGCTAAAAAGTGGTTAGATCTCAAAATCATTTAACTAGTAGGAGGAAGACCTACAAGCGAAGCACTCAAACTAGATCCTTTTATTTATCATGTAGAATATTGATCTTGAAGAATGCATGGTGGCTTCAACTCTGTAAAGAACATACAGTGGCTTAACTCTTACAAATATGTGTTGTGGCTTCAGTCTTGTGATCCTGAAGTATCTCCAAACATTCAGAACATAGGAATAATTAAGTCTATCAAATGACAGGTAATATTCATTTCTGTGACAGTTCTTAAACTATATTTTTTTAAAGATTTTATTTATTTACTTATTTATTTATTTATTTATTTATTTATTTATTTATTTATTAGAGAGAGAGAGAGAGCCCAAGCAGCAGGGGAGGGGCAGAGAGAGAAGCAGACCCCCACTGAGCAGGGAGCCCCACACAGGGCTCGATCCCAGGACTCCAGGATCATGACCTGAACTGAAGGCAGACACATAACCAACTGAGCCACTCAGACCCCCCAACAGTTCCTAAACTTTATTAAAATGGATTGGGGGGCATTTCTTTGTTAATTCAACAATTTTTATTATAAGATAATATACATTTATCATTATAAACTCCATATTGTAGGACACCCATCCTTTCAGTTCCTTTTATGTGTATCACTCCAGAAAGTATATTTATATAAACAAGCATATATGTAAAAAAGGCTGTGCTGTATCATTAGCTAGGCCTCCCTAAATACATGTGCTGGGCTTTCCCTTCCTGATTCCCAGGGTCCTCTGGATCTCAAAGACCTTGCACTACATTTCCAGGAGGGTGGAAACTACATGGGACAATAAGATGGAGCTGGACAAAGTATCAAGTCACAGCTGGGGGTCACATCTGTCGAATAATTCACAAGCCATGTGCAGGCAACTTTCTGTGCAAGACACTCACCAGAGTGATAATACAGAAACAGCCGAACAGTCTCTCAGCACAGGCTATGGGTGGTGTTCTCTGGATGATGACAGATGGTCTGCACTGGCTGAGCTCCCATGGGAGTCCCTACTGCCTGCGACTGGCAGTATTCAGCTGTCTGAAGATGGTGACTCCGCTACTCTCCATATGATTCCCACAAGTCCAATAGCCTCACTGTGGGTCCCAGAATCTATTTCAAAGACTTTTCCACCCCACTCTAATCCCATTTCAACCATCCCAGGTGACTTTCAGCTGCTTGTATCCATTGCCTACTTTTCCATTGGGTTATTCATCTTTTTCTTATTGATTTGTAAGTGTTCTTTGCATATTAAAGGAATTAGTTCTTTATTTGCCACATTTCCTGAAGTTATTTCCCCCAGTATTTGTCTCCTAACTTTATTAATAGTGTGCTTTTTTTCAGAAGTCTTTAAATTTTACTAGTCAAGTGTATAAATGTTTTCCTTTATGATTTCTAGATTTTGTGTCATGCTGAGAAAAGTGTTCTCTGCTCCAAGATTCTTTTAATTGCCCATGTTTTTGACAGTGTTCTTACAATTTTATTCTTTAAATCGAATATTTTATGGGTCTGAAGTTTATTTCAGCTGTGGAGAGATACAATTTTATATTTTGCACATGGCTAGCCAGAGCCCCAACATTTTTGCTGAAAATAGGTATTTGCTCCTCTAACTTGAAATGCCAACACAATAAATTCTCAACAACATCTGGGTCCATTTCTGGACTTCCATTTCTATTCCATTGTTCTATCTAGTTTCAAAGTTCTTAAATTCCTATAACCCTATCATACATTTTTTGGTGAGCTCTTCTCCACTCCAGGCTCTACACGCCCCCACCCCACTCCCATTATTACTCTTGTTTTACAATTTTCCTGGTTCCTTCTATACCCCTACCTACTCCAAGACAATCTTTAATATCATTTTGCATGATGTCTGACCTCAGGAATGCAGTGAGAAATGGAAAATGAAGAGCTAGTGCCTGCTAGTGAGGCCATACAGACTATAGACCTTGACTATAGACTATAGACTCTAGTTTTCTTTATTTTTATAGTCTCTGTAGAACAGCAGGGCTGGCACTCAAAACTGAACCTGGCCAATTATTCACTGGCCTGTCCAAGCATGTGATATAATTGTTCCTCCAATTGCTAGCAAGCAAGGAGGCTATATTGAGATCAGCTGTTAGCCAACTCACAGGCAGTGGGGAAATCTGGGTATATTGCTCCTGCCACTGCAATATTGATGGATAGTACAATTGGATGAGAGAGGGAACAGGTAATGATGACTATATTCACCATTCAAAAACATAAGGCTAATTACATTCCAGAAACTACATTCCTGTTCTTACATCCAGTGCAAGAAACCAAGGTCATTGCCTTGGTCATTGCCTTGCTTTCTACAGCAAAATGCAAATAGATGGGCTAGCCTATGGATTCAGAATGGTGTAAACCAAGCTGGAGTGGAGGATGTGGAGAATTTGACTTTCACACTATCTAGATCTGGTGTACATTTCACAGGGCTTGCAACCCTGCTAAGAAGTTACCTCCTTTCTTGCAATGGATAGCATTTACAGTAATTGGAATAATACAGTCTTACTAACAAGAACTTCTGTTAGAGAAAAATAAGAATGTAAAAATTCAGAGCAAGTGGCACATCTGTAATGGAAGCAGTTATGCCTTCCCTGGGCTTAGGTTTCATCTGTAAAATTGAAGCCTCCAAACAGTCACTAATGTTGTATGAGCTACCAGAACTAGGGTTGATTCCCCCACTGACCCAAGTTTTATTAGGCTTTCTCATCAGTGAAATAATTTTAAGCCAAGTCCTTCTATTCTTCCTTTATTCCCTAACACAATACTAAGCAGCATTCAAATAATATCACACAACTTCTAAGCCTCTATTGAAGGTGGGATACTTGGAGTCTAAGACCTCCCTCTGGACCTCTACTCTTGGTCTCAGAAATGGCTACCAGGAAATCATTTGATATCAGACCACAGTCAAGCGCCAAGATAGTAAATGGACAATTGCTTCAAATGGGGGAAAGATTCTTTCCAAAAGCCATGGTGATATCAGTCTCAAATTCCTTCACTTATTTATTCAATGCGTTGAAAGGCAAGTCCCACTCTATTCTCTAATAGAAACATTAGAGAGTAAACAAGCATAATTTCTTAATAATGAGGGACTTTTTATGATCTTTGTACACACATTACATGATTTCTTCCCTTGATGCCATATGTATAATTTATTTTTTAGGAAGAGACTCACAGGTCCATCCCAGTACCCCACAGTTGTGGTCACAGTTTATTAACCCCCAAAAATGTCAAGAGTCCTTAAAGTGTATATGCCTTTAGACCTAGTAATTCTACTTCTAGCATTTTATACAAAGTATGAAATTAGTAAGTGAAAGTAAAAAGGTTATATATCAAAAATTATCTCTAGTAATAAACAATTAAAACAATTAAAATGTCCAATAACTGTTTATCCTTATGATAAATTATCATATTAATGTTAAAGAGCATATTTTCAAAGAATAATGAAATAGAGATATATAGCAATACCAATGTGAAGAATTTATGAAGATATTTAGAGTATTTATAAATGTATAGAATACTTATAAAAATATTTATAAATCCAAATTTCCCCTAGGTCCCATCAACTTGTTTCTAAGGAAGGCCAGTAAATCCAAGTGATCATTAGCTCTAAACTTCAAAGTTACAAACTCCCAGTCTTCCTTCTGCTAAGTACCCCTTCAGAAGTCCCCAAAGGGCACATGGGTACTCTAAGATGAAGGGCACGAGCAGGACTCAAGCTGGGGGGAGTGCACGTGTCATTTCCTGCTCAGCTGGGAACTCCTGATTTCTCTTAACAATCAGGCCCTGTGAGTGGGAAGGAAACAGGAGCAGATTCCCTGCAATTATCTTAGAAAAAATTACCAGAAATTGCACATATAACTTCTGTTTGTGTGTTATTGGTGAGAAACCTGTCATTTGGCCACACTCAGCCTCAAAGGAACCTGGGAAGTGTGGATTTTAGTTGAATGGCAATGTATCCAGGAAGCAGAGCAAAATAAAGTTTGAGGTCAACCAATAGCATACCATTTAATATTATATACTGTTTCAAAGTTTTTTTTAGATCCAGGATTGAAATATACCCAAAAGCTCATAGTGGCCATTTCTAACTAGTAGCGTTTATGGTGATTTTTCTCTTTACACCTTCTCAATTGTCTAAAGTTTCTGCAATGACTATTTCCTTCATAAGATAATAAGAAGCATTATTAATTTAAAAGGAAAAGGCTAGAAATATATATTCTAAAATATATCAGTTGTATTTGGAAGATGAAACTACATGTATTTTTTTCTTTATATTTACTGAATTTTTATAATTTATTTTATGTTTTAGAGAGTAGTTCACCAAATGTCTTAGCTCCTGCAGGGCAGGTAGAAATGTTGTTTTGGCCTATATTTGGGTTTCACACATGGTCACAATCACAGTGTGCTTCTGTCACAACCCTCTGTTGTCTTTATTTTAAAATAGAAAGTAAGCCTGTTTGTATATGACTCTCAGTAAGACAATGAACAACATGAAATTTTTCAACCTGCCCCCCCAAAGCAGTCATTTTAAGCAGTTTGTTCAATTCTAGAATGGAAGCTATATTGAACTGCTAACTAGTTCTTTAGACAGCAAGTTACAACTCTCCCTGTCTACGTAACTTCTCACCTTCCTAATCAATGATCCTCTTGGAACACTGTTGTCCCTTCCATCCTCACACTTAGGCTATATGACATTTAGATAGGTTTTATCTCACTGAAGTAGTCCACCCCCACCCACCCTGGTTTCCACTGTTAGAAGCTCAAGATGTTATCTTCCCCAGTATATTTACATTTCAATGGGACATTTTTGATGACCTGAAGAAATCAATTCTGAATAGTTTAACCATAGACACTGATAGAATAAGAAACTAAAATATTTTGGAAGAGATAGGACTTTCCCAGTAATACTTACACCCTACTATAAGGTAAAACCTCATTCATAGGGATTAACTCCTTTTAGGAACATATACAACAGAAAAACCAATTAGACCAAACTTAAAAAAAAAAACACACTGTAGGTCAGTTGCATTTTTATATAGTAATAACAAGATATCAGAAAGAGAAATTAAGAAAACAATCCCATTTACAGCTGCATCAAAAAAGAAAACCTAGGAATACATTTAATCAAAGAGATAAGACTTGAACTCTGAAAATTATAAGACATTGATGAAAGAAATTGAAGATGACATAAATAAATGGAAAAACATAACATGCTCAAGGATTAAAAGAATTCACATTGTTAAAATGTCCAAACCACCCAAAGTAATCTACAGATTCTACACAATTCCCATCAAAATACAATGATTTTTTTTTTCATAGAACTAGAACAGATAGTCCTAAAGTATGTGGGGAACCACAAAAGATCTCAAATAGTCAAAGCAATCTTGAGAAAGAACAAAAAACCTGGAGGTATCACCCTCCCTGATTTCAAACTATACTACAAAGTTAAAGGAGTCAAAGCTGTATGGTACTGGCACAAAAACAGACATAGATCAATAGACTAGACTAGACTAGACAGCCCAGAAATACACTCACATATTTGTGGGCAACTAATCTATGACAAAGGAGGCAAGAAAATACAATAGGAAAGGCAGTCTTTTCAATATATGATGTTGGGCAAACTAGACAGCTACATGCAAAAGAATGAAACTCCTTAAAGAAAACTCTTCAAAGAAAACATAGGCAGTAACCTCTTTGACATCAGTCTTAGCAATATTTTTTTGGCCCAGTCTCCATAGGCAAGAGCAACAAAAGCTGAGATAAACAAATGGAATTATGTCAAACTAAAAAGCCTCTGCACAGCCAAAGAAGCCATTAGTTAAATGAAACAGCAACCCAATCTGCTGAATGGGAGAAGATATTTTCAAATCATATATCCAATATGGGGTGAGTATCCAAAATATATGAAGAATTTACACAACTTAATAACAAAAAAGCAAACATGCTGATTTTTTTAAATGGACACTTTTCAAAGAAGAAAATACAAATAACCAATAATCGCATGAAAAGATGCTCAAGTTCAGGGAAATGTAAACCAAAACCCCAATGGGATACCACCTCACAGCTATTAGATTGTTAACAGAAAGAAAAAATAATAAGTAGTGTTGACAAGGGTGTGGAGAAAAGGGAACCCTTATGGACTTATGGACTGTTAGTGGTAATAGAAATTGGTGTAGCCACTGTGAAAAATGGTGGATCCACCAAAAATAAAAATTACAACTACCATATAATCTAGCAATTCCATTCCTGGGTATTTATCCAAACAAAACAAAACAAAAGACCAGTTTGAAGAAATAAATGAACTCTTATGTTCAATGCAGCACTATTCACAATAGCCAAAATATGGGAGCACCCTAACTATCCATTGACAGATGAATGGATAAAGAAGTTTCTATATATACAGTAGAATACTGCTCAGCCATTAAAAAAAAATGAAATCTTGCCCTTTGCAACAACATGGATGCAACAACAACTAGAGGATGTTAGGCTACCTGAAATGAGTCAGAAAAAGACCAATAGTATATTATTTCACTTATATGTGGACTCTTAAGAAACAAAACAAGAAATTGAACAAACTAAATGAAACAGAAGCAAACTCAGATACAGGAAACAAACTCTCAATTACCAGAGAAGGGAGAGCTTAGGGGAGGCAAAAGAGGGGAAGGGAATTAGGAAGTACAAATTTCCAGGGGTGCCTGAGTGGCTCAGTGGTTGAGCATCTGCCTTCAGCTCAGGGTGTGATCCCTGAGTTCCAGGATCAAGTCCCATATTGGGCTCCCCACAGGGAGCCTGCTTCTCCCTCTTCCTATGTCTCTGCCTCTCTCTCTGTGTGTCTCTGATGAATAAATAAATAAATTTTTTTAAAGGTACAGACTTCCACTTATAAAAGAAATAAGTTATGGAATGACTTACATGCAGCATAACGTGCAACATAAGGAATATAGTTAATAACATTGTAATAGCTTTGCATGGCCACAGATAGTAATTAAACTTACAGGTTTTTTGTTTATGTGTTTCCAGTGGGGTTTTTTGTTTTTGTTTTTGAGAGTGAGAGAGAGAGTGTGAGTGGAGAGAGCAGCAGAAGATGAGGGAGAGAGAATCTCAAGCAGGCTCCATGCGCTTGAGTCCAACATAGAGCTCGATCTCATGACCCAGAGATTATGACCTGAGCTGAAATCAAGAGTTGACCGCTTAGCCAGCTGAGCTACCCAAGCACCCCAGTGGGGATTATTTCATAATATATAAAACTATCAAACTACTGTGAAGTATACCTGAAAATAATAGTTTATATTTGTTCATTATACTTCAATAAAAAATAAACAGAAGACACAATAAATATAAATATAAACATATTCTAGATTATCTAGGTAACCAAGCATCATGTGTTCCATGCTGAGTTTGTGTTTTCCATCTTGGGGCTGTCAAAGCACAATCTTCTAATCATCAAAGATGAAAAGTGTAGGGGTGGAAGCAGAGTGAATGTGCCCTGGGGCTGAGAGAAAGTGAAATACAAGTGTAGAATTCTGTTCATGGAAGTGTAAGCCCTGAGTTGCCCCAGCCTCAGAGTAGGGAGAGGGGGCATGTACCCTAAAAAACTGATTTGGGACCCATCAGAAGGATGTAGAGAAAAGCACGTAGTATGTCTATCTTTTCTCCATTGAATCACTTGCAGTCCAAAGTCCACCAGATAGACTCCCGGGATCTTGGCCATCTAGTCTTCTCTCTTTTCTCTTAACAGCTTTTGGACTCTTTCTATTACTTCTGTCTGGATCTATGCCCCACACCAGAGGAGCAGGGTTAGATCTTTCAGATCCTGCATTACTTTGAGGTTTTAGATAGGTCAGGTTCTTCAGACTGTATCAGTGACCTTTTCTTACTACTATTAATAGGATTTAGAGCATAAATTTCATGTGTTGTTATACTAGTAAATTATCTTCTCATTATTGGTTCTTCAGCAAGGAATGAGATAAATAAGGGGCCAATAAAAGACAATATCCATGTGCTGTTACCAGTGATGATTCAAATAGAAGAAAAGTAGTGGAAATTTTAAGTTAACAAAGCCCCCAGACTACCCCCCCACCCCCGCCAAGATATGTAATCTTACCCATCTGGAAAGAACCTGGGTCATAATTGTCAGTTCCAGATTCATGTTGTAAGCTGTGATTTAGTGTCAGCAAAACAACATCCTTTCCATTAAACAAATGTTACTATTTAAATTTAAAAAAAAGAAGAAGTAGGCACAAGTTCTCTGGAAAAGTTACCAAATTATGTTCTTCTCTTAGGTTTCCCTCTTCTTGCCTGCCTTCTCATCTATCTTTCTACCTCTGGAATACTGGTACCTGAACATCACACAGAATGTAAATATCATTGTAAAACACAAAAACAAAAAACCCCAAAAACAGAAATACCATTTATCAGTATATATAAGTACACAAAAATTCTACTATCACTTTTTCAGGGGAGAAGTGATATGGTTCATAATGTAGTTCTCACCAAATGATTTAGTTGAAATGGGAATATTTATTTCTTTAAGCACATTTATCAAAATCACTCTGAATGAGGGATATTGACATTCTGGATGACTAGTGTACACCTTCATGAGAAACCAACCCAAAGTGATTGGTTTCATTGGCCTTCAACATGGGTGATTTGGTGGAAAGGAAAGAAGCAAAAAGAGAATGACAGAAAGGAATATTTCTATTTCACTTTGCATCTTGCATTAAGGTCCCCAAATGTCTTCTTTTTTTGTCATCTCCCCACTTCCAAAACCTACCACATGCTTTACTCTCAATAATTTATTCTCTTATTCAATTGTCCTCATAGACTACAGTTCTAAACACAATGTTGTACTTTCTTAATCGTGTGTCCTGGCTTAGTCCGTAATTTCCTTTCGTTTTTCTTCTTTCTCCTCTGAGAATCATAGGGTGCACTGATTCCTGGCAGCTGTTCTGCATCTCTTCTTGTAAAGACTAGGACGAAGAATTAGCTAGGTCTAATACATTTGTCAATCAAATTATCCTAGGATTGTGTACTTAATAAATACTATTTTATTAATGATATAAAAAGAGCAAGCTGGGATCCCTGGGTGGCGCAGCGGTTTGGCGCCTGCCTTTGGCCCAGGGCGCGATCCTGGAGACCCGGGATCGAATCCCACGTCGGGCTCCCGGTGCATGGAGCCTGCTTCTCCCTCTGCCTGTATCTCTGCCTCTCTCTCTCTCTGTGACTATCATAAGTAAATAAAAATTAAAAAAAATTTTAAAAAAAGAGCAAGCTTTATTTCCCTACTTCCAGCTTCCATTTTCCTGACCTAGATTCTTGCTTATGAAAATTCTTGTTTATGAAAATTCTTGTTTATGAAATACAATAGACAACTAAGAAATAGGTAAATAATGCACTTATTTTTTAAAAAGAAAGAGGAGGAAGAAGAAGAGGAGGAGGAATTTACTTGAAATCTCCAATGACTCAGGACTTTGTAGAATAATCCAAAGATCGTGCATGTCTTTGTAGACATAGCTCTGCATAAGCCCCAACCAATTAGGTCTTAGAACTTTTTTGATTTTTCTGAATTAGGTATTACTACAATGTTTGCATCCACATCACTAAATTCCCTTTAAAACATTAGTCTAGGTAGCTATAGTAAAGTTATCATTGTCTAGAAAATGTTTTTTAAAAAGCATTCATTACAGTCTATTTTTATTGTTAGCTACCATAGTAGGTCACTGTCAGTTTTCGACTGAACTAAGAACCCTTTCTAGCAAATGGGTCTTCCAGAAGAGAATGGCACATCCAGAGTAAAGTGTTGGCTACTAATGAAACATATTTCTTTGTTTCAATAGAGCCCACTTCATTGTCTCCCCAAAAGGAGAGCAGTGCCCACAGGTTCCAGAAGAACACAATGACAGAATGAAGATGGAGAATAAAGCTAAGTCATTTAAGTGGAAGTCTCCTTTCTAAAATACAAACCATCGTTGTTTTTTGTTTTGTAATAAGGATGAAAAGCATTATTATTGTAAAGTTTGCAAATCTGTGAATTGATAATAAATTGTTGATCGGGGCTAAAGGATTTTTTTGTTTGTTTGTTTTTGAAGGATAAGCTCTATGAAATCATGAATACAGAACATGTAGAGAAAATTTAGTTGCTGTTGCCATCTGGAAGGCAAACACATCTAAGGGAGGTCAAAGACATCTAAGGCCTGGAGAAATGTAGATAAGCTGATAGGATGAATAGCTGCTCCTTTTGCAATAGCTGCTGATTTTCTTAACAACTAGCAACTCTAGACTTGTTATTGGATGCTTTATTGATTATTGTTTATAGCAGCATACGATGAAAGAATATAAATATGCAGACGGGTTCTAAACAGTGAATTGCAGGAGGAAAATGTCAAATTTTTAAAATAAATCTGAACAGGGAACATAAATGGGATAACTCACTTTGACATTCAAAGCTAATTCCATATTTTAAAATAAAACAAAATTCATGCTTGCCTCCACGTAATAAGTGCGGCCCAGATTTTCATGGCCCTAATAATAAGATTAAGAATATTCTATCATTGTTTATCCTTTGTGATCAGTTGTTTATCCTGTGTTAAACAAATATTGTGGGAAGAATAGATGGGAACAGGCTCCAAAACTATTCCTTGGATTCTCATCAACAGAAACACAGAGAGACAGCAGAACTCAGAACTTGGACAGATAAAATCCAACAGGAAAACCAAAAGAAAACTGACTAGAATTTTAAATCTTTAACAATGAATAGAGTCATGGGTATAAATGCAAACCTGATGCTGCAGAAAATAACTTTGGATTTTTTATTCCAAAAAATAAATATATCAACTTGCCTTTCCAAGGAGATCCTTAATGATACATGTGCCAGGGTAATGTATGCATGTATATATATAATGTGTGTATTTTATATATAGTCTTTTTTGAAAAAAGCAAGAGGAAAAAAAAAGCATGAAGAACATATAACATATGGCATTCCCTATCGCCTCAGCTGGTGTTTGCCATTTCCTGCTTGTAACTTTCTTAATTTTACATCTTCTCCTCAATTTCAGTATACTAGACATTTTAATCAGATTTAAAGTTGGTCTTCCCAGTTTTTTTCATTTGCTGCCCGTGCTCATATTAATCTTTTCAGTTCTATGACTAGGCCTATTTGATTTGAAGAAAAGCTAATAATTACCATGTCTAGGGTATCTTCATAAATAATCAATAATGGGCTTGTTGTGATGCAGCTGTCTGGATAAGCTCTGATCAAAAGCAAGAGGAAGTAAAATAAATACATATTCTAATATTTTCATCAAATTTATGGACTTCATATATATGATGTCAGTGAGAGTACAAATCAGTGAGTGGTGGGGAGGCAGCCTATGAGACAAAAAAAGTAACTTACTTCAAGCAGCTCTGGCTTGGACCTCAGTTTCATTAACTGGTCCTAGTCAAAGCCAAGTTACCTAATAAAGCAGTTCTCTTTAAGAAAGATAGGAAAACAAAAGTGGTCATTTGGCCTGAGGCAAACAGATTGAAGATCTGCCTGCCCTAGAGCAGCTAAGAAAGTTTCTGGGTTTGGGATCTTCTCCAGGGCTGTATCACCTTCCACATCAATTCCAGAGTCAAAAGTGAAAGCAAACCAAACCAAACAGAAGACAAAAGCCATTCCACAGATTCTAAAACAAATGCTCAGTTGTTCTCAACTGGAAATTAGACCTGTTGGGAAAAGCTAACACCTGAGGGTGATCCCCCATTCCAAGCCTCTCACTGCAGCCAGGAGAACATGGTAGTCCTCAAGAATTCTTGCAGTTTGCTCCAGCAATTAACTCTGCCTCTATACACCCCCAGGGGGATTGCTGGCAAATGCAAGGCGTAAGTCACACAAAGCACATTCTGGCAGCAATGATTAAGATCAGGCAATATCAGTAAAGGAATTAATATGACCAACTAAGGCTCAATGTTGACATATCAGATATTAAGGTATTTCGGAGGGATCCTGAGCTTATTTCCTAAAAGTGTATATACATATGCAGGAATTCCATCACGTTCTCAGCTTCATTAATCAAGGTGGTTCTTAGAGAGCTGGGACTTCACATTACCCTAAATTTCTCACCACATGTAATTGCAAACTCACTCTTCCCTGTGTACCTCCCCACAAGGTTATCTAATGGAGAGGATTATTGGTTACCTCTTCACAAGTCCCGTGTACCAAATAACATAGGCATACTTTCTCAGCTATAGAAATTAAAACTCTTTTTTTAAAAATCATAAATATCTAGTTTAGAATTTTTTAAGTTGGGGGAGCCTGGGTGGCTCAGGTCGTGTTTTTAGGGTCCTGGGATCGAGTTCCACATCAGGCTCCTGGCAGGGAATCTTCTTCTCCCTTGCCTGTGTCTCTGCCTTTCTCTCTCTCTCTCTCTTTGTGTGTGTGTGTGTGTGTGTCTCATGAATAAATAAATAATTTTTTTAAAAAGAATTTTTAAAATTTATTCGTAAAAATATCCTTCATTATCTTATGTCAATGTAAAATTAATTTTTCTACAAAACAAAATCACCAGACAATTTCAAAATTAAAGCATCTCAGGCTCTCACATGGATTGGAGTTCCAAAATCAGTAGCTATAATTATGACTAGGTGTCAGAATGGAATTTTAAGGCAAGGGAATCTTCAAATCTGCAAGAATCATGACTGAATAATGCGAGATATAAAAATTTACATTATATTATATAGGCACGAGGATAAAAATTACACAGCCAAAGAAGGCCAAAACTTAGCCAGTCCTCACATCAATTTTGACCTTTCTATTCCTTGCCTTCGTGCCTTATTGTAACCCAAAATTCATAGGAAACCAAGAGCTAAGGCAGTTAGGTACAACTGTCTGTAAATCACCCAGAAAATGACTGAAAGTGTAGTATCAGAAGACTGACAAGAAGGAAATTCTTATGATGAGGATTTACAGCATTCAAGAAAAAAAAAAAAAGCAGTGAAGCCAGATGTCAAAATATGTATTTAGTGACTCATAAAATTTCATTGCCCCAAAGTGAAAAAACGGATACCACAGTAAGGCAACATTTTCAGCAGATGCCCCTAAAATACTCCTAACTTCAAAATCGTTTTTTAAATCTTCTCAAAGTACTTCCTATTCATTTATATTTCTCTTATTTTATTGACGCTTCCTTACCACTGTCCTACAAGACCAGGAATGAACCCAGGAGCAGAAGAAATCAAGATAACCTGGATGTCAAGTTCCCATATTCTGCTTCTCTATATTTGATCAAACTTGCTCTGATATGTAGTCAGGTGGGATAGACTGGGCCGTGAAATGAGGGAAGGACATGGATCCATTTTGGTCATATTCCTCTCCTCCATCTTTGTAAAAGGCAATCTGTGAGATATGCCTCTTACATTTCATGTCTTAACATTGTTGCTAAAACCTCAAAAAGGAAACAGTACTGAGTTACTCTGCACTGGAGAAGCTGAAGAAAACTCCAGGCATGAGAAGAATCTCCCCAACTCCCTCAACCCCTAGAAGATTTATACTCAGTTAAAATGGCAGACTCCAGGTCTACATCTGCCCACAGATATGTTTAGTCACCCAGAGTACCTTTCAGGCGAGTTTCACTCTCCATTTAGACACAGTCCCCACCACTGCCTATTTTATTTCACAGAGCCACTTCCCACAGTCACCTTACCTATTGGTCCCTGTATACAATTCTGATTTTGACCCCTGCAAAGGAAGATTTGCATACACTCAGATAAACTCAGCTTTGGCAGGAGATTTAGTCTAGAGCAATCATCCATTTAGAAAATTGGATTCTCTAATACATTTCTGCCTAGCTTTTTGCACTTCAGAGTTACCAGAACATCTTTCATATATAGATGCCTGAGCCCGCTCCCTGATCTACTGAATTAAAGTATCCAAGGGTGGTGCTGGAGGGAGAGGAGGAGGCTCCTGACCATCAATGCGGGCGAATCTGGTGAGCAGCTAGGGTTACAAACCATTTCTTTATCATATCCAGTAATAAAGAACCCACTGCCTCCCAACAGCATTGTGGATAAGAACAGAAGAAAGTTCTTTCCTCAGGCAAATCTTAGTGTTCAGACTAGAAACAGAGAAGTTACCTGCCTCTCAGCCCTGGGATGGTTTGACAGTGTATCAGAGAGCCTTGTCAAAACTTGCAGGGGTTTGTTGTAGAAGCTAGTCTTTACTTCTTCCACTTCCTGCCATATGTTTCATTCCCTGCTGGCTCCTTTCTGAGAAAATTTTCCATCTCTGTGTCCATGTGAAAGCTAAAGCTACCTATTCAGGTGTCGCAGCTGTCACCAACGATATCCTGGTGATGGGATGAAATAGATTTTGCTTCAGAAACTATGAAAAGAAAGTCAGTGCGCAGAAATGACACATTATGAAATGATGAAGTACAACATCTGGCTGAGGAGTGAGTCATACAGGTGCCATTAACAAGACAAACAGGAAGCTTCTTTATTAAATCGCAAAGTTAAATTTCCAGGCTATTTTGGACTTTCTCTACACAGGCCTATTCATCAATTCAGTCAAAACAACATTACAATGGATTTGACCAGATGTTTGGATGAATTAACTGAGACGGCTGATTATTATAATATAACAAAGATTCATCCACGTAACTGCTAACAGAAATTTGATAACTAAAGGTCCAAAAATACATCATTATATCACCAAGTAAAAAATACACTGTACAATGCTTCATACCTTTCAAAGCATTTGCTCACAAAGAATCTCTTTGAGACTTTAAAAAAAAATCCTTTTGTCAAGTGTTAATAAACCCATGTGATAGATAAAGGAACAGAGTCTTTGGTCAAATGACTTACCCAAATTTACCCAATGAAGGTCAGAAACTGCGCAGTTCACAGATTCCCCAAATCTAAGGCCATGTTCAAGTTCTGGGGATTTTCAGATTTTACATTATAAAAGGAAGCTTTTAAAAATATATATATTAACTAACATAAACCTAACCATGATTCTGGAAAACATGTGACCTAACAAAAAGAAAGGCAGTTAAAAAAAAAAAAAAAAAAAAAGATAGGTTGTAAAAAAACCTCTATCCCCGACTGCCAAGGAGACATGTCAGTTTTCCAACTGAGCCCTAAGGAACTGCTGGTGACATAAACATCTGCAGCTAATTCCCAGGCCCATCAGGAGCCAGCTGCCAAAGGCAGAGACTTTGGGCAGAGAACAGAAGAATGACACCCCCTTTATGGTTGTGTAGCACTTTCTACAGTTACACAGAAGAGATGAGACACATCTCCCTGCCAGGTAAATACTGGCTGAGGAACACTGAGGCACAGGGGCATTTGGGGAAAGAAGACATAAGGTGCTGCTGGAAGGGCTTTTTGAAACTCAGGCACGACAATGCTTCCTGATGGTCAACACGATGGGGCATGGAGCTGAGGTCCCAGACACACAGTTGGAAAGCACGGTACGTGGTGCATTCTTTGGTTCCCTCATATCTGGTTCAGCAAGCAAGTGAAGTCGTGGTAAAATGAGGAAGAATGTCTCTTAAATATCAAGATCTTAATGCCCTAAATGATTAAACCCCTGGATCATTAATCTGAAACAAGAGGAAATTGGCAGTGAAAACAGCAGCGCCTTCCATTAAAATGTATGAGAAATAAAATTAGATGTGGAATGAGTCCCTCTTCCTACGTAATTCCTTGCTATTTAGGATATTTTATTAGAACTCTGCTATGAAATTTTTAACAGATTAGAAATTTCTTGTGGTATGCTGTCATTCCTCTTTACTCTTCAAATTTTATTAATTTTCAGTGTTGATTTTTAGGATGGCAGAACTAACTCAAAATGTTATGTATCCCTGTATTAATATTTCATATTTATGTATATATATATATATACATAAATTCTAGCTCCGGCTTAAGGAAAAGCCAGTGTAATAAAATTCAAAATAATAAAATGGATAATTATGATTATTTGCCTTCATTAATTAAATATATGTTTATCAAGTACCTATCCAGTATCAGACACTATGTAAGACATAAGGATTCAAAGATGAGTAATACCGTACGTACCCTGCCCTTGAGAGATTTATTACAGGAGCAGAAGCAATTCCATGCTAGGAGAAAAAAGGCGTTCAGGGTATGGTAGAGACACAAATTCCAATAACCAAAATTCAGATGATAAATAACCTTATTATATTCTGAACTAAGGAATCTAGACATTTCACTGCAGGCAAGGAGGGCTATTGAAAAGTTTTAAACAGTAAGTAGTTGTCAAAAGAATGTTTTGTAAATAGCAGCACTCCAGTAACGAGGAACAGGTTACACTGAAAGGATCAAGACCAGAGATAAGGAAACCAAATAGAAGGCTATTGCAGAGCTCACATAAAATATGATTGGGACTTGAACCAGAATCATAGCAGGGAAGATGGAAGTTAATTAGGGGTAGAGTGGAGAGCAGGAAATGTGTGCCATTAAGGCACCCTATTCAACATTTTTTTTACAACAACCGTATTTTAGAGAAGACTATTAGCTATGGGAATTTCCTTACCCATAAAAGATGGAAGGAGATGTCAGGAAAAAGAAGAGAAGAAAAATGGGCAAAGCACTTGAGTAGACACTTCTCCAAAGAAGAATGGAGAAGTGAATGAATGGCCAACATGCACATGAAAAGATGTGCAACATCACGAATCATCAGAGAAATGCAAACCAAGACCACAATGAGGTATCACCTCACACCCATTAGGATGGCCACTACCAAAAACAAAAACAGAAAATACAAGTGTTGGCAAGAATATGGAGAAATTGGAACCCTCACACACTGTTAGTGGGATTGACGGCAACTGCTATGGAAGACAGTATAGAGGTTTCTCAAAAAACTAAAAATAGAACTACCGTATAATTCAGCAATCTCACTCCTGGGTATGTATCCAAAAGAGTTGAAAGCAGGACCTCAAAGACGTTTGTACTCCCATGTTCATAGCAACACTATTCACAAGAGCCGAAAAGTGAAAGCAACCCAAATGTCCAACAATGGGTGAACGGATAAACAAAACATGATCTATGCATATAATGGAGTATTATTCAACTTTTTTTTTTTTAATTCAACTTTAAAGCAGAAAGAGATCCTGTCATGGCAGCCTGGGTGGCTCGGTGGTTTGTCACCTGCCTTCGGCACAGGGCGTGATCCTGGGGTCCTGAGATCAAGTCCCCTGCATGGAGCCTGCTTAGCCCTCTGCCTGTGTCTCTGCCTCTCTTTGTCTCTCATGAATAAATAAATAAAATCTTTAAAAAAAAAAAGAAGAAAGAAAGAAAGAAAGAAAGAAAGAAAGAAAGAAAGAAAGAAAAAGAAAGAAAGAAAGAAAGAAAGAAAGAAAGAAAGAAAGAAAGAAAGAAAGAAAGAAAGAAAGAGAAAGAAAGGGAGGGAGGGAGGGAGGGAGGGAGGAAGGAAGGAAGGAAGGAAGGAAGGAAGGAAGGAAGGAAGGAAGGAAGGAAGGAAGGGATCCTGTCACATGCTACAACATGGATGAACCTTGAGAACATTACACTAAAATAAGTCCATCAAGGAAGGATGCAGGCTGTGTCTGGTAGCTAGGGTGGTCAGGTTTATAGACAGAATATAGAATGGTGTTTGTGAAGGATCTGGGAGGGTGAGAAAGGGAAGTTGTTTGTGGGTAGAGAGTTTCAGATTTGTGACTGTTTACACTACTGAACCATACATTTAAAAATGATTAAGATGATAACAAAGCGGAGGGAGAAGGAGGGGGAAGGGGAGATGAAGAAAGAACAAGGGATCATGGCAAACGCTCTCATTTCCCCTCACCTCCTCAGGGGCAAACTTTGGATGGGCTGAGTGACAGACACACTCAGGTTGGTGGAGGAGAGCCGGCTCCCGGAGCAGGAGCATTGCTCCTGGGCAGGCCCAAAGTCTCTCAGAGAAGCCCCACAGTCCCGTGGAGCCCTGACTGACATGACACCTGAGCAAGAGAGAAGTTACTAAGCCAGGTGCCTGCCCAGATGAGCCCAGGAGAGCACCTCTGCAAGAGCACAAGGGGAGACGGCCCTCTCCCTCCCTCTGCATAAAAGGATGATTAGCATCCCCCTCACAGGTGCCTTCTTGAGAAGATGGAAAGGGAAGGAAAGAAACTTGAGAAGGGGAAAGGAAGAGCAAATCCAGGTTTTGCAGGGCCTGAGGCTTATACAATGTAATAAGGACTTATCTTTGGGAAAAAGAATACAAAATCATAAATGAAGAATTGCTAGGGCCCCTCCTAGGGACTTGTGAGACAGATGAGGAGCCCTGAAGCATAAGCTTCCCCTTAAATACACTTCGGGGGGATCCCTGGGTGGCGCAGCGGTTTGGCGCCTGCCTTTGGCCCAAGGCGCAATCCTGGAGACCCGGGATCGAATCCCACGTCGGGCTCCCGGTGCATGGAGCCTGCTTCTCCCTCTGCGTATGTCTCTGCCTCTCTCTCTCTCTCTCTCTGTGTGTGACTATCATAAATAAATAAAAAATTTTTAAAAATACACCTCGGGGAAGAAACCCTAAAAAGACTGAGTAATTGCCTACAAGAGACTGTTTTGAACCTGCAACGATGAAGGTTTATGCTGCAGGCATAGCCAATGCGCTCTGACATCAGTGGAAAGGAGGTCTCCAGAGTACGATAAAATCAGTTGTAGAAAATAAAGTGAAAATATGAGTCCTAGTGTATAAATTTCTACCACCTGCTACATTTTCTACGTTCGGAGATTTAAAAGTCACTTTGTAAATTGCTCTAAAAGGAATAAGCTGCTGGAAGTCGGATTTGAGTTTTATTACTATCTGAGTTTAACCCGATGCATGCCCATAACGACGAGAGATGTAAACCATTTGAAAGTAATAAATGTGAGGATGATTAAGATCACCAGCTATCTACTTCCCATGAATATTTGTCACTTTTCCTGGAATTGCAGTGTAGATATCCTGAGCTATACTGAGATATACTCTATGGCAGCAGGTTCTCAGAGGGTACATGAGGTCCTCTCTTTTCCAACTACAAAGCTGTCTAAGACTGTTTTTTTTTTTTTTTTTAATATACGCTTCAACCAAAACAGCATTTCACAACAGATTGAATGCAGGAGCAGACATGCGAATCCAGCTGTCTTCTATTAAGCCAAAAAAAGATGGAGATTTGCAAAACTGTAAAACAAAGCTACTCTCCTCGCTGATCTTTTTTTGTTTTTAAAAATAATTTACATATGAATTATAATATATAATACAAACTATGTTACTTATGTGAACAGCAATAAACCTATCATGTTACTTTAAAATAAATGAATAAATATGTTTAAATTTCTGATTACCAATACTGAAAATATTAATATAACCCACATTAATCACAGTTCTTTGGGATCCTCAGCAACTGTTAAGAGTGTAAAGGGATCCTGAGAATCACTGGTCTATGAGAACCAAGGTGTATGTTAGGTAACAAGCTTTATTCCAAAGGAATCGATAATGAAATGTTCTACTTTTATAGAACGGAGAATCCAGGTGAGATTAAGGAACGCATAAATAGCACAGATGCTACGTCAACCGTGGCTTTAGGCCTCAACTTCAATGTCACCCTCTTAGGAAATTCTTCCTTGACCACCCTGCCTATAGAGACCTCTCCCAGTTTCTTTCTCTCTCTCTCTCTCTCTCTCTCACTCTCTCTCTCAATCTATCTCTCTCCATGTCCTTACCCTATGTCCTTCAGAGCACTTTTTAAAAATCTCTAATTATCTTATTCCCTTGTTTGGTTTTCTATGTTTATTTTCTGTCATTCCCACTTTTTTCTTTCTTATCTATCTCTCCCTTCAAATATCAGCCCCATGCACACCCTGGATGTTTTGTTCCTCTGTCCCAGCACCTACATAAAGATCTGACACATAGTAGGAGACTATGTGATGAGGAGCTAAAAAAATATTTGTTGATTGACTCAATGAACTGAAGAAATCTATGAAGTACTTGCTTCCAGAGCTATAAAATGAGAAAAACAGAAATCTAGAGAATATTTTTTCATGGGATATTTGCCCTCCTTTTCTGAAATAGTAAATGCTTCTTAAATATTAAATGAGCTACCGTTCTCCTTCTATTTTTCTTGTGAAGAAGCAATGTGGTCTTGCCCACAGCCAAGTCTACTTGGACTTCCAACTACGAATATTTTCTGATAGTGGAAGATGGCACCCAACTGCCTACCCCTAGGGAACCTGCCAGTGTCTCTGAGACTGACAGAACTTTCGTTATATATTTATCTCTGACCAGATTTACTGCTACTTTTTGCCTAATTTGTTCTAAGAACAGTAGCTCAGATTTGACCAGCATATCAAAAAGCTCCACACCTAAACACACACACACACACACAGAGAGAGAGAGAGAGAGAGAAAGAAAAAAGAGGGAGGGAGGGGAGAACTGTGATAAACATGTATTTCTATCAAAAGAACAGATTGGTGCTAAAGGACTTTAAGTGTTTTCACTCCGGCTATAAGGGCATTTGTTACGCATTAGAAAGAACGTATAGCACCATTATGCAACCAGCTTTCCCTTAGGCAGAGAATCTGATCTTTGCCCACAATGAGTTAACAAACAATACTGTTCCTGTCGTTATATTACATCTGGGCCAGGCTCTACCAACATCTGGACAGTGTAGCTGCTGCAAAGGTGCACCATTGTTAAGCACTTGGTACACATCCTGTATCTGCACCCCCCCCCCAACAGTGTGACCTTGCTTGAATCACTAGACCCTGGGCTGTGGTGTTTCCTATTTGTAAAACATTGAAAATAATACCTGTTCCAGGCACTCACTCCATAAGGATATTGTAAAGACGGGTGAGATTAGTGATGGCAAAGCTCTTTGTTGGGAAGGTGCTATTTCAATCACATGTACTATTATTAGGGCTCCCTGCAATTTCTCAGCCTAATGGACTACGCAACAGATGGGGCCTAGAAGACGTTTGATATTATTGATATTTCCCTTGAATTTTTTTTCCTTTTCCCACCTCTTTTATTCATTATTTATTAAAATTCTAGCTCTGATCTACATAACCAGAAAAAAAAAAAAAAAAAACAGAAGGCTTCTGTGTTTGGACTGAATGTGTGAAGATCACCCTATCCGGACACTCTCAGATATATCAATCCCATGCATCTGTAAATGCACCGGGGTCTCACCAGCAGGACAACTGACACAGCTGGATGAAGCAGTTACAGAGGTGCTAGGATTTAGTGCAGTTGAGTGGATGGATTGTGAGTTACTTTTCCTTCTTTTAAAACATTTTGTTTTGGTGCTTGATGTTTGTGAAATAAAAACTGAAAGAAAACAATTTAAAGCCCTACCTAAACTAAAAATGCTTACCTGGAAAGTCTAACATGAACCCTTTCAACCAAACTAATAAAGTAGCATGGGGATCCCTGGGTGGCTCAGCGGTTAAGCCTCTGCCTTTGGCCCAGGGTGTGATCCTGGAGTCCCGGGATGGAGTCCCATGTCAGGCTCCCTGCATGGAGCCTGCTTCTCCCTCTGCCTGTGTCTCTGCCTCTCTCTCTCTGTGTCTCCCATGAATAAATAAATAAAATCAGAAAAAGGAAAATCACACTTAAGCTTTGGGAGGGAGATGCCCAACAAGACACTTTACTTGGCCTCAGTTTGGTTTAACCCAGCCACGTAAAGGATGCTCCTGCTGGTACAGAAAGTCTCCAGTGAAGAGGCTGCTGCTGGGCAGAATTGAGAAAAAGGAACAGGCTGTGCCTGTTTATTGCTGCTTGGTGTTGTTCCCAAATAAATAGATGCTAATTGAGAGGGAGTGTGGCTTCATAATGCATGACACCCTGGGTATATATGCTAGGTAGTCTCAGGAGGGCTGCTTTAAATTAAAGCTAATGTTAAACTCTGCTCAATTAGCATTGCTGTAACGGATTTCACTTTTCCCTGTTAGGAGAAGAATGTGCTATGTTACAGTTTTCCTACTGCAAAATACGAAGCTATATGATGGAGGTGAAGAAGTGATTTGAGAACTGAATGGCTTGCTGGCAAGGCACAGCAGACGGGATGGCATTTCACTAATTGAGATGAGTGGTATACTAACCAGATGGGAGGAATACAGAATGGAACAATGGAAAGAAATCCTCAGAATGACACCACTATTGTGGAAATTATTTTAAATCAGACGGGGCTGGGGACCTAAAAGCAATTCCTGATAAAAAATGACTCGGTCACTCTTGAACAGCCTGTGGTAAGGTTGCTGAACACGGAAACTCCCGAATCCCACGTAATTCATCCGTACCTGATGGGAGTATAATAGGAATAGCAGAGGTGCCAATAGCCCCTACTTTTGCCAGATATCCCTACCAATCAGCACACCATCGGCTCTAACTTTGACCTCCTTCATTTCATCTCTGATACTGGCTGTTGCTTTGCTCTCATTTACACATAAGCTGTGCAGCCTTTATGCATTAAAGTTCTTTCCCCAAACGCCGGAGTAAGAGGTGTCACACTGGCTGCCCATTCCCAACCTGTTGGTGACTTCGGCTGCAGCAGACGTGGAAGTACAAGATTGATTGTTTCCAGACTGGCCACCGGACACTGAGCTCTGGCCATTGCATGAGTACCACCAAGCCAGAGGGGCTTCCACCGATTGATAGAGCAACAAGTTGCTCAGAGAGAGAGATGTCCATGCTTATGGCTATACCTACACTGGCTTACTAAGTGAACTGCCCAGCTCACAGTCTCAGGAGAAAATCTCTGAGAATGACCACTACTCAGCTGCCTACCTCTGCCAAAGAGGCCTGTTGTTATCCCAGAATAAAGAGATGATTATTCAGTTCTCTGATGCAAGTCAAAACACTCACATCTCCTGCTCACAAGGAGCCAGCACAAAATGGGTACTGTGCTGGGAGAACAGGTGTGTTTGCGCTTGGAGGAAGCAGCTAGGGATATGAAAATGACTTAGCAGCTGGTGAAAAAGAAGATTGAAATTGTGCCAGGCAAAGGGTGTTTTTTCCTAATTATGCAAAAGCCTTAATTCCATTGATCATGTTGTTCTCTTCTTTCTCCATCTAAATAATATAAAATCTATGTAACAACCCTTTTGGGAAGTCAAAAACATTGCCAGGGATGCCTATTAAGGGAATGAGGGTCAAGAAACACTCTTTAGTGGATAACCTTGCTATTTTCTCAGGGTTTGTGAACCATGGTAAGCTTAATTAGAAAAAAATCAAAGATGTAATAAAATGAGATGTAGTCATTAGAGCTTAAAAAAATGGCATAGAAAGAGTAACCTCAGGAAACAAGACCCAGGAAACCTCAAAGGCTCTTTTTTCATTTGCGCTGTTACTTAATTGTTGGCATTCATTCCTTCGCTCACTTGACAGAAATTTATCAAATATGTATTTTGTGCCAGTCACTGAGCTACACTTTTAGAACACAAGGATGAAAAATGTATTTTCTGCCTTCCGGACTGGCTTGCAATCCAAGGGTGGAAAAGTACTTCACCCCTCATTCAGGTGAGGTGGTGGTGGGGGTAGCTACTTAGAACTTTGTTCTAACTGTGAAGGTTAGTCTGATCTTTCTTTTCAGGTGCAAATTCCGTTTTTAAAAGTGGAACCTTAATTGAATTCTTCTGATGACTTGTGAGAAACTTAGCAAATATTTGAATTGAGGGCAAGGACCTTGCTCACTTCTGACTGTGAGACCCAGAAGGCCCACATCTCCCCTTGGCCTGCTTTGTGAGTCTGTAGGTGACCCCACGTGAGCATGGAACCCAGCCATGCTCATCACTTCCAAACCCAAATAAAGTAAGAGGCCAAAAGTAACAACGTAAGAAACCACCCCCCTCCCCAAACCAGTTTTCACACAAAAGAGAACAACCACTTGAAAGTGTGTTAGTGGCATCACTGCTTCTTGTCTCGGCTCTCTCCCACCCAAGAAGGCAGCATGTGCCAAGCCACCAAGGAGCGGAGGCTACCTTTTGACTCTACAGCTTGTGGGTGTGAACCAGCATTACACATCTCTCCACACTGTCAGAAACTGTATCAGCAGACCTCAGAGCTGGAAACAGCAGTCGCAGTATGAGGCTCCATGTCTCTCTGTTTGACTTATAAAGTGTCAATCATTGTGTGGTCTCAGATACATTGACTTGCTCACTGTTTGGTAACATTGCAATGACAATGTGTTTTAAATATATGCTGGAAGGACAATTTAAACACTTGACAGCAGTGAGAGTCAAGACAGACCATATTTTCCTTTCTGAATCTTGTATGCAAGAGAATCTGCACATCCTGCCAGTGTTTTATTGTCATTTACATAGTCTTCAAATGTAAAAGTGTTGCTTAAGCAGGCATTTTGCTGGTGGGTTTCACCTTGGGAGCCTGAGAGAGGGAGAAAAAGCTACTAGCTGAAGAGAACCAAGAGAGCAGGAGCCAAAGGCACCAATCTGCAGGTTTCCATTGTTTTTGCTTGCTCTCTGTATGTGCCATCGCTTTTCTTAAATCCCACTTCTACCACTAGACTACCATCCTGGAGCTTACAGTCTCAAATGGTCCACGCCATACAGTAAAAACGGTCATCTAATTTTATTAGGGAAAAGGATCCCAGGAGAATGTAAAGAAAGAAAAGATAAAAATACTTAGTGGCAGGAGAATTCATTAAGATATTAAAACATGCTTTTTTCTAAAATTATTTTTCCCAGGACACCTGGGTGGCTCAGCGGTTGAACATCAGCCTTTGGCTCAGGGCCTGATAGAGTCAGGGGATCAAGTACCACATTGGGCTCCCTGCATGGAGTCTGCTTCTCTCTCTGCCTGTGTCTCTGCCTCTCTCTGTGTCTCTCATGAATAAATTATTTTTAAAAAATAAAAAATTAAAATTACTTTTCCCTCATCATCCCTTTTGAAAAAAAATGTCATGCCCTTTGGACTCCTTTGCTCCATAAATCCAAATGTTTCCTTCCATACTCATTTTTCAAAAATTGTGAATTCTTTGAAGGTATTATGTTATGAGAATGATAGGGGGAAAGTTGGCCTGACAGAAAAGCTTTCCCCACATCCAGAAAGAAAGTGAGGAGCATAAAGCCTGAACCTTCCTCCCTAGATAGAGCTTTAGCAGAAATGTCTATGCCAAGTGTAGCAGAAGAAACAGAGTAGGCTACTTCAAGGGGACCTCACTGGCTTTAACAGAGAACATATCACTAGAGACCATAATGGGCCATAATGGCTTTGCCCATTTTCTGGACCAAAACATTTTTTTCAGATCTTATTTATTTGTTTGTTTGAAAGAACAAGTGAGAGTGAGGGTGGAAGAAGAGGAAGAGGAAGAGAGAGAATCTCAAGCAGACTCCAAGCTGAGTGCAGAGCCAGGTGGGGCTCAACCCCAACACCCTAAGATCATGACCTGAGCTGAAATCAAGAGCAGGCCGCTCAACCAACTGAACCGCACAGGTACCCCTTTTCTGGGTAAAAATTTAAACCTCTGGGAAGAAGAAAAAGGAGCACAATGATGACAGAGATTTTGGTTTCCTAACTTCTCAGTAACTTACAGAGAATAAAGTAATATGCCATTTGTTGGGTCACAAGTTTGTGATTCCAAACTCCACAGTTTCAAATACAAGCAAAATAAACTAACCACATTTGTTAGCAGTTCATTCTACTTAGGTGTCTTTTTCTCCCAGGGAATGCATGGTTGCTGGTATTTCCTCCTCAACTACAGTATGTAGGGCAATGCTGACTCTCCAAGTGCCATGAATTTGTGGTCAGAAGACCTAGAGGCTATTATTTGGGTCTTCATTCCCTTCCACAAACTTTAACTGAACACTGTTTTGTGGTTATCAAGAACTGTGAAAGTTGTGAGATTTTACTCTATTGATTAAATAGCAAGTTAGCCTGTCACAGTTTCCTGATTGTTGGCTGATGACGTGAGACTCTTGGATCAGGGACAAAGGACTTTATTGCTCATGACACAGCAAGCAGCCCAAGTAGCATATTTTTATCATTCTTCCTTGTCTTTAAGTCCCACAGAAGCTACACTGATGGGCCTAGATTGGTGGTTGTGCATGGAGTGGGTTGCATTTCATTAAAGGAAACTTGAGCTTAGGGAACTTGGAGTTTTCATCCTGGACAGCAAGCATGCCTGCCTTTCACTTTAGAGGAAGCGCTATCTCTATCTATCTTCAAAGGCTGTCTGCTAGACAAACCTCCCTGAAAAGACATTCCAGAGCAAAGGGCAGTCCATGTCTCTGGTCCCAAGACATGCAGAAATGTGACAGACACATGGCAAATTGTCTCTCAGCGGTGCTAAGCCTGCTGTAGCACTTATGAAGGCTGAAGAAACGTGACCTCAACTGTCAAAGAATCTGGGAAAAGAGATCACATTAGCTGGTATGGGACTATAAGCAAAGAACCTCACTTTTCAGTGTTTCTCTTTCTGTGATTATAAAATAGGAGTGATATCTGCCCACTCACTGCTTATTTTGAGAAATAAAGGAAAAAAGAACAGTCTGACAAATGCTTTGAGTTTCATGATGGACACTCTAAAATAGAAAAACATCATATAAAAAACATACTGGTTTCTAATCACATTTTATTCCCTGATGCCTTCAGAGGAAGTGTGATAAACATATAGATATTTCATTCTGATAAGATAGAGTAAAAATAAAATAAAATTTAAAAAATAAATAAAATAAAAAAGATAGAGTTACTGTCTTTTTTTTTAATGCTGGACCTGCATAAAAGCCATTAGTGTCATCAAACTACAAAACTGACCAGATATGTTTAAATGCTCTGTTCCATATGAAATCACTGTTCAGATTTCTTGAAAAACATTACATACCTTTGCTATCTCTTTATCACATCACTTTACAGCTGGAAAAGACTACTGATCTACGACCCCCGAGCCCTTCTCATGTCTTCTCACACCCTTCATCATCTACACACGCAGTTGGCAGGGCTGCCTCCCTGTCAGTCTTCTGCTTGGGAGGTAGCCGATCTCTTCCTCATTCCCCCAGTCTTGACTTCCTCTCTGCCGCCTACCTAGTTTTCACATTAAGTCAAAACTAGATTTTCTGCTGATACATACAAGAATAATCAGACTGCACAGACTATCTTTAGAAGTTTACCTAAATTCAGACAGAGTCTCCAGCATTCTATGGTCAATTCTAATACCACACGTGTTAAAAGATGCCCTGAAGTCAGTGTTCACACATGTGCTCTAGAACTCCTGCACGAGAACGCCTAGGCCCACACCCCAGATCTAGTTAATCAGAACATCTGAAGATAGAGCCAGAAATATGCATTTTAACACGCACCCCAGGGTTCTGACAGCCACTAAGTTTGAGAATTGCTCCTTTAAAATAGTCACCATAACTTCAATAGTTATATTTAGTTTAAGTTATAGAATACAAGACAGAAGCATAAGCCATTCACTGAAAGGGAAAAAGCAAAGACAAGAGGCAGGGACGCCTGGGTGGCTCAGTGGTTGAGCATCTGCCTTTGGCTCAGGTCATGATCCTGGGGTTCTGGGATCAAGTCCCATGTTGGGCTCCCCGCAGGGAGCCTGCTTCTGCTTCTGCCTCTGCCTGTGTCTCTGCCTCTCTCTGTGTGTCTCTCATGAATAAATAAATAAAATCTTTATTAAGAAAAGGCAAGAGGGATCCCTGGGTGGCGCAGCGGTTTGGCGCCTGCCTTTGGCCCAGGGCGCGATCCTGGAGACCCGGGATCGAATCCCACGTCGGGCTCCCGGTGCATGGAGCCTGCTTCTCCCTCTGCCTGTGTCTCTGCCTCTCTCTCTCTCTCTCTCTCTCTCTCTGTGTGTGTGACTATCATAAATAAATAAAAATTTTTAAAAAAAAAAAAGAAAAGGCAAGAGGCAAAAATATTTTTAATTAAGTAGAATGATTTCTAAAGACCAAATGTATCTTAATAATATATATACATAAATAGCCTGATTACCTTTACCAAAAGGCAGGGTCTGCAAAGATTAAATATCCAACCACAGGAAAATATTAACTAAAATTTAGTACACTCAATGGAATATTTTGCTCTTGTTACAAATGATCATTATGAAAACTACTAAATAACATGAAAATATCTATGAGAAAATAAACAAAAAATGTAGAGCACGAATTGCATGCACATTATACCACAACTAAACATAGTATGTATTAGAAAAAAGAAACTAAGAAAAGGTCAGAGTTATAAAAATTGTAAGTGAATTGTCCCTTCCATCTGTTTTTGTAAATATAGTAATATTATAGTTTTCCTAGAATTTAAGCTAAAGAAAGAGATTGTGATAGAATTTGGGAATCCAAATTGCAATTTAAATCTTCTGACAAGTCTACCAAATAGATTAACAGCACTATTTTGCAGGTATTATGAAACAAGACAGTAGGTGACTATGATTAACTCCACTTACCTTGATTTCTGATGGAGCCAGATTTCAGTCTAACGTATCACAATCATTTAATTTCTCATTATCTTCTCACTGTAATATCCAACCACATACCATCAAGACTTCTCAAACTAGAAATCAAAATTCTCTCCCTCTTCTCCCTCCCCTAATGACCTCAAGTACCTTTATCTATTCACTATATCTCAAGGAAGAGCATAAAGATGCACTCTCCAGAACGCACCTACATTTCTCCTCTCTAGAAACCTACAGGTCATCTAGCCAAACTTACAATTCACCATGAATTTTGCTCTGCAGTGCAAAAGCCACTGATTGGCCTATCAAGATTGGGCATATTTGGTTTTTGTAGTTGTTCTTAGAGTTTCAACTTAAGAAGAGAGAATTTTGTCCTCTACTTTTAAGTTGAAAACATACAATATTGAAAATCTCAAGATGAAATACTCTTCTTAAACCATCCCTTTATTTTATAAGCAGTAAAATAATACAAATAAAATTAAATCCTATGTCAGGCTGCCGTGAAAGTTTGTTCCGAAGTTGCGATATGCAAGAGCTCAGGCAAGAGGTTGAATGGCAGCCAACATCCAGCCAGAACTCTGCTCACCAGATCTGTTCTTTTGTTGAGGTAACACCTGGAAGGGAGTGTACATTCTCTGTTGGGAGAAGAAATCTGCTATATGTTTGTCTATTTTTAAAGCTCTTTGATTGCATGATTTTCACTCCATCAAAAATGCCTGCCCAGGAAGAGCTTTAATATAACAGACAACCTGTGAATACAGAATTGTTCCCTTTCCTAGCACTCCCCCCACTCCCCCGCTCCCGCTCTTCTAACTGTACTGGGAAATAAAAGTGTTGGATCAGATCCTGCCAAAACTACTCTTAGTGCTCAACTTCTTCAGGCCACACAGACTCTGGAATGGAGTAAGACTTGGATTCCCCTGACTAAAGGGAAATAATCCTCAATTTTAGTGTCTGTCCCATCCAAACACAATTCCAGGGAAACTCAGTAATAATGATGCTGGTGTCTCTAAAAATGGCATTGCACCTTCAGGATATAGAGTGTAAGATGTAAGCTGGCACTATGTACCTATGATAAGTCTATTTATGAACTTTTAATTTCATAAGCTGTAGATTTCAGGGCTACAGTATACATGTGCCTAACACACTGCCAAGACAGTCATCTACATAAAGAATCATAAATATTATCATGATCATTATTGTACCTCTCATCTAAACTCTCAATAAAGAGGAAACCAGTCAAACATTAAACTGGAGGTGGGGTTATCCCAAAGTAATGCACTGGCTAAGCTTCAGATGAGTTTCAATACTGTATTTTCTGCTTAGCTAACCCTTACCAAGATTAATGAATGTTCACACCCATGCCTAGTATTGAAACCATAACTTGTGACAATCATGCGCCCATACAGCTGTCCCAAACCACCACAAGACTGCTTCTACAGCCAAACCCACCCTGCAGGTATTTTTAAGTTTTTAATGACTGATTTTTTTTATAAAATTGCTCATTTTTAGCACTGCCTCTAGTTCAAATCCAGCAAAAACTATAGCTTTCAAGCAAGTAGTCTTAAATAGATTATAGTGAAGAGACAGCCCCAGAATTAACCTTTGAGAAGAGTCAGTCCCAGGAATTTTCAGAAATATACAGGGTCTCACAAACTCATAACACATTGAGAATTAAATCTGAACTAATTTCTGGATTAGAGTGTTTGAGGCTACAACTCTATTCTAATTCCCCCTGGATCTAACTCAAATCAAGGTTCAAACACCATGTAGTTCACTGAATTCTCTTGGGTGTCTTCACGTAAGAGATCTGGTGGAGATCTGCCCTCCACTCAAATTTGCAAAGACTGCCAGGCCAGAATCGGTGGCTACAGAATTTAGAGACTCTGAGTCAAGCCAACACTTGACTCTTTAGCTCCACAGGCAGAGAAGGAGCATATCATAGGATGGGAAAAGTCAAAGATTTACCAGAAAGAGGATGATGGGAGTGTTGTGAAGTGAGGGAAATTGGATCACAGCTGTACACATCTACCGTGTTTCACGTGCAATTCAGTTGCAGATTCTTAAAGAAACAATTGTCAGCCATGTATCATATGTAGGAAATATCGTGACAGACATAAAAACATATGATCTCACAGTAGGGGTCACAGCATGTGTGCCACAGAAAAACCATAGGCCCTGGAGACATACCTGACTTCAAATCCCAATCTGCCATTTACTATCTGTGTCCAAATTACTTAGTCTCTTTGAGCCTCCTTGGAAAAATACTTAATTCACGAAATAGTTGTGAAAACAAAATGATTAAGTTTAGCCCAGCACAGAACGGGTACCCAATACAAGTGAGTTTTTTGCTCCTTTCCTTCCTAGGAATTTGCCAACTAGGTGTTAATGAAAAGAATTTCCTCATTTCCAAGATTAGCCTTTTGTGGAGCTGCTCCTTTTCAAGGCGGTCTAATTAACACCCATTCCCCACCTTCACCCATGCATTCATCAAGTTAATCACTAGCATGAGGTCGCAGAGCACATCCAGGCCTCCCAATTCTTAATCCCAATTTGTACTTTGAGTATCCGTTTGTGACAGTAAATTTAAATAAAATGAAAACACAATAGCTTATTTGTAGCTTAAAAAAATAGGTAGATCTTCAAACTTGCTCCCTTCCCCACCTCATCATTCTAGGTTCTAACACAATAAGAAGAAATTTCTAATCAAATGTTTACTCTAGTTTTCATATTAATTTATATAGTATACATTTATGCTGAGGTACAGTTGCTTTTTTATGGAATGTAAATACTTATTATTTTTCCCCTGCAGGTCTTTATTTTAAAAGTCTTTAAAGAAATAAAATATTACAGACTTTGCAATGCTCTTTGCACATAACAATAAACTAGGGAAATTTTTAAAATACTGACATTTGGGACAGACCTCAAACCAATTAAATCAGAATCTCTGGAGATGGTACCCTGGCACAGGAGAGTTTCTGAGGCTCCCCAGATGATTTTAATGAGCAGCCTGAGGGAAGTGGGATGGAGGGACATGACTACTTCTCTCCCCTTTTGTTTATTGTACCTCAGAGCCCTGCTCCCTACTGATTAGTCTTTGAGTCCCAACTCCAGCCAAAACACTGGCTGGGAACTTAGAAGAGTTACATCATCTCTTCCCAGATAGAAGCCCTATGAGTTTGCAGTGACTTTCCAGGCTCAGCCTGGCAACGTTTCCAATGATGCAGCTGTTCCTTTCAACCCTCCTGATGACTTGGCCTGCCCCGTGTCCCAGCTGTACCTGGCTCCACTCCTCACCTTGTACTCAGAATGCCCCCATCTCGTGGTCATAATAGACTTTCTTCTGTCTGTGAGTCCTCCGGGTCCTGGTTTCTTCAAAAGCGTAAGAATCACAGCGTATTGTCCAAATGCAGATTCTGGTTGAGAAATACAGAGGCAGGGCCCTGAAATTCTGCATTTTGAATAGTCTAATGCTGTTGCTGCTGCTGCTCAGCCAGGCACACTAAGGTAGCAAAGACATAGATGGTATTTTTCACCTCGAAATTCTAGAGCAGAGCACAATTCTCTTGTTTCAAGACTATTTTTCTTTTGCGGGACATTCTTTGTTTGCCATTCTGGTATATTTGATGTGGAGTCTTTGGGTGGAATGCATCCCACAATTAAAGCATTGCTCCTATGGAAAAGTACAATCCATTTTATGGAAACCTACTTTTATATTCGGTTCACAGGAAGCACCACAATGGAAAACAGTTTTCTGTATGAATAAGCTGGTGAATACAATCTGGAGCAGTATATGGTAAATATCAAATGAGAGTGTTGACCTGAAATGGTAAATACACGGCCACCACAAATAAGTCCCACTTCTCTTCTGGAGCCCTTGGCAGATATCAATGACCATTCATACCATTGTTTGTCTTTGAGCCCATATTTCACCTTAGAATGCTTCCCAGCACAGGGCCCCACCCAATACCCAATATTGGCTTCCCTGAGAAGGATATAATGGGAGTTCAGAGGAGGAAACCATTAGCTCCAAATAGGGGCATTTCCCAAAGGGGGGTGATTTGGTTCAGCCTGGAGAGACAATTCAATAGCATCTCTTTCTTTGTGACACCAACCTGCCAGTGATAATAACTAGTGTATTTAAGTATTGATACACTTAGGATAACATTAAATATTCCTTTTATTTTGTAACTATATAATCCTGATTTGTGCTTTGTCAATATTTCTCATAGAATTTTCGATTGTTGTCTGCCTGGTTTACTATGAATAATAAGAAAACAACAATTTCAAATGGTACTCAGAAGTAGCTTTGATAGAAAACTCCCGAGTGACGTTTATAATGGGCTCAGCTCCTGCTGTTGACTTAGGGAACTGGATCTGGAATTTGATGTATTTTTGTCCACACTCTGCCACCATTCAAAAAACAACAGGGTCTCTTCATGATTAGGTTTCTTGTTTCTTTGTCAATGGTATTGCACTGGATAGTGTTGTGGCTTATTAGCTCAAAACTTCCAAAATGTTTAGATTTTTATAAACTAATAATATTTTCAAAAACATTTTGGGGACCAATAATAAGGTTGCTAATCTTTAATTTGCTAAGCAAAGATGTAAAAACAGATAACAACTATCCACTAACACTGCTGTTTAATTTTTTTAAACCATGTATTGATACCAAAAAATAATGTAGGAGGGAACAAATCTCAGAATGAAAAGCAGTTCCTTAAAATGAATAAATCTGGCTAAAAAAGGAAAAATCACCACATTATCCTTCTCATTTCACATGGTCTGATCAAAGTTTTATGATAGACAACTGTCCTTTAGCTACTACAGGCTTACGTAACTGGAGCTTTGGACATCAGGTAATGTTTTTCTTGCCAATGACAAAGACTGGGGTCTTTGCTCAAAGAATAAACTGGCTCTTTTTGAGCCAGGCTTGAAAACCAATACCTGCCTAAACCAATCCTGTGCATATCATGCTTTTGTGCTCTGTTAGGTAGACATCCAGCTGGTCCTGGAGGGCCGGTTTCTATATCTGTTTGTCCCATCTCAACTTTCTTCTCCTACCTGCTTGTCCATGTAGATGGGTTTTATCAGGTCCAAGTTATGGCAATCTCCTATCTATTGATAGAAGAAACAGAGCTTTTTCCTTTTTTTTCAGTTTTTCCAGAAGTAGAATCTCTGATTTCCATCAAGTTGCCACAGACTGTTTTACACTGTGTGGGCTGCATTTATGAGCCATTTATGAGCAGCCCACACAGTACAAGTACCTAGAAGAGGAACAACATTCTGAGTCTCTGTCGGGATCTAATTCTGCCATCATTTTTAAGAATTTGTGTTGGCTTTGAAGAGAAGGCAAATCTATTTTCTTCCATTTTTTTTAAAGATTTATTTATTTATTTTAGAGGAAGAGAGTATGGGGGGTGGGGGTGGGGCAGAGACTCTCAAGCAAAGCCTGTGCCAAGCCTGGGGCCAGAATGGGGACTTGACCCCACAACCCTGAGATCAGGATTCGCCAAAACCAAGAGTCAACAATCAACTACACCACCCAGGCTCCCCTTCCATTTTTAAAATGACTTCAATAATAGCAAAGATGAAATCAAAGCAAAGACTTTTAGAATTAGATATATTAACTTTTGAAATCTTTGTTAGCAAATTGTGAAAGCAGTGGCAGGATCCTTCCTTCTGAGTCATGACAATGGGATGAATCACAGTGAAGCAAACTCAAGGCCACAGATACCAGAACCCAAGCAAAGAAGGAGCAGGAATCAGGCCCAGATTGTAATTAAGAGTAAAGCAGAAATAGCACAGGAATGCAGGCTGTTCAAGTCTGGTGATTATGACAAAATTAAGAATACACTAGATCAGAATTAGGTCATGATTTGAGGATAAAGAATACAAAAGACCAGGCATAGATGGATGCTGAGTGGAGCCTCTTCATTCTGGCTTTCTGGGAAAGAAGGCCTAAGAAACCTCAAATAGAGCTTTTGGAAATGTTTTCCTCTATGGGCTGTAACCTACAAAATGACTCCCACTTGCTCTGTCTTTCTCTTTGCCTGTCTATAGGCAACCATCCTGAAAGAATGATGAAAGTCTCTGAGGCTAATTCTACACACCAAACTGGTCCAACTCTATTGGCTGAAGCAATACTTTGAGAAAAAAAAGTCTGTAAATTAAGCCATCTCAATCTGTTTTTAGATATATTCTGCATCTAAACTTTGAGTCTAAATTATCTCAATAGTAAAATTACTGATGTATGCAACAGTATAAGTCGACTTGTTCCTGTTGTCTCCAATTCTCACCTGAAGCTCCAGAGCAGAGAACAGTTAAGAATCATATTACCTATAAGTTTGCTCCAGAGTCACCCAAAAAGTTCATCTAGAAACTCAACCCTGAAAATAAAAGGAGGCAAGATAATGAGTAGTGGGGGAGTTGTTCAGAGAGATGTCATAGTCAGCGTGTAGTCGTTTCCTCTATGCATCTCTGATAGAATTCAGAAAGGTATTTACAAACACACAACCCTTAAAACCAGATAAAGGAGAGCTTCCAAAGAATCTCTCAGGGAGCCTGGCTTGTGTCCACCAAAGTTAATGGGGTACAAAGACTCTTACTTGGAAAAGTTTAGAGGCAAGGAGCCAACCTGGACCTGGCCTTGAAAACGGAGCTAGGAGAGGGGGTCATTGTGGAAGTGGCCCATACTTCTAGAGTTGAGCAATGACTCAGGTGTTCTGGTGGCCCAAGTGGATACTGTGGGAGGTAACCAGGTTTAAGTCAAGGTTCCAAAACAAAGGGACTGAGAAGCAATAGTAAGAAGCCAGATAGAGATTGTATAGTTCACACCAGGGACATGACAAATGTCTCAAAACAACTGGGATCTGCCTTGCAAGAGGTCTCCAAAGTGAGGTTATCACTCCAGCCAACCAGTAGTACACCTTCTGTCCCATACCCTCCCCCCTCCTCACAACCCCGCACCATGTCTGGAAGACGTAGAGGCAACGCAGTGAGACAGGAGTCTGGGAAACGAAAGAGCAAGACAGGAAAAGACTGAGGAGGTTTACCAGGCCCTCTTTTGCCTCTGTTCTTACTACAGGTCCTGAATCAAAACTGGAAAAAAAGTATTTTTTATTTATATAGAACAAGATCTTTTAAAACCTGAAAGAAGATGGCACATTAAAAACAGCAAGGTGGGTGGGACAACTGGGTGGCTCAGTCGGTGAAGTGTCAGACTCTTGGTTTCAGCTCAGGTCATGATCTCAGAGTCTTGATATCAAGCCCAGTATTGGGTTCCATGCACAGTGGGAAGTCTGCTTCTCTCTCTCTCTCTCTCTCTTCTCTCTCTCCCTTTTCCTCACACATGCGTGCAGGTGTTTGCGCGCACGCTTGCTCTCTCTCAAATAAATAAATAAATAAATAAATAAATAAATAAATAAATAAATAAATCTTTTAAAAAATAATGAAAAATAAATGAAAACAGCAAAGGGACTAGAGACGTTTTGGAATTTACCCAGACTTTATCAAGTGTCAGGGAAAAACGCAAATAGTACAGATGAAAGGCAGTGGTGAAAAAAGAAATTAAGTTCCATTCATATGTCATGGACTACACTATGTCCCATCAAATTCATATGTTGAAGCCCTAACACCCCCCCTCTGTCCCACACTTGTACCTCAGAATTTAATTGTGTTTGGGAACAAGGCCTTAAAAGAAGTAAGTCAAAATGAGGCTATTAAGTAAGCCCTAATCCAACTTGATTGATGTCCTTATAAAAAGAGGATATTTGGACACACAAAGAGACCCCGGGGCATGCCTGCACAGAGAGACCACCACGGGAAGAGGCAACAAGAGGGCAGACATCTGCAAGCCAAGGAGAGACATCTAGAACAGTTTCCTCCTTTATGGCCCTCTTTTCCTGTCTTACTCTTTCATTCCACAAACCTCTATCTCACTATGTTGCCTCTGCATCTTTCAGATATGGTTTGGGATTGTGAGGAGGTAGGAGAGGTTTGGGACAGAAGTTGTACTATGGTTGGCTGGAGTGATAACCTGACTTTGGGAGTCTCTCACAGGGCAGATGCCCAATTGTCTCCATTCCCCAGGATTTCTCCAGAACCATGAGAAAATAATTTGCCATTTAAGCCACCTAGTCTCTGGTATTTTGTTTTGGCAGACTTAACAAACTAAAATATATCTTTAAAAAAAAAGCCAGCTTTTGGAGGGAAAAATTATTTTGTTTATTTATTTATTTATTATTTATTTATTTATTAATTTATTTATGTTTAACGTAAGCTCTACACCCAATGTGGGGCTTGAGCTCATAATCCCAAGATCAACAGTTGTTGGCTCTACCAACTGAGCTAGCCAGGCACCCCAAAATTCGTCTGCATATTAACTTAAATGCTATGTGTCTTATAGCTACACAAAACTTCTGAACCACACCTCTGTCCAATTTAAAATTAAACATTCACGTCAGTACTTTTTTTTCTCAGTTCAATATCTTTTCAGAAATTTTACCACCACACGAGAAAAAGGAAATAAAACTGCATCTTCAAATCTTGACATTCCATAATGTCTGAAATACTGCAGCCTCATATTACTTCTTATCATTTGTCAGAAAAATAAACAATTTCCCCCCACATAAAATAAGTGACCTCGATGCCTAGGTGGCTCAGCAGTTGAACGTCTGCCTTTGGCTCAGGGCATGATCCCGGGGTCCTGGGTTCAAGTCCTGCGTGGAGCTCACCACAGGGAGTCTGCTTCTCCCTCTGCTGGTGTCTCTGCCTCTCTGTGTGTCTCATGAATAAATAAAATCCTTAAAAAAGAAAGAAAGACAGGAAAAAAGAAAGAAAAACAAGAAAGAAAAAAAAGTGACCTTTCTCATTAACATAAATGTATGTTTAGACAGGAATGCTACCTTTGTGGCTTTGGTCATATTTCAGTAGCTAGAGAATAAGTGAGAATATTGAGAGCTCAGTTTCATATCATTTGTAGAAGAGTTGCAAAAAGGAATGGCGACTAAAGATACAAAGCCTCAGATGAAGTCTCCTCCTCAGCCTCTTGGTAGGACTTCCTGCCTCAATAGTCTATGGGTAAATGGAAATCCTGATAGACCTCATGCCCAGCTACTTACTGGGTATCTCCACATTAATGCTTTACTCGCTGCTAAATAGAAATGTCTATATAAAGCTGAACATCTCTTCTCTGCCATCATGATCCTGTTCTTCTCTCTACTTCCTTTTATCTAGGTTCTAGTGTGCTTGAGAAGATTCTATGAAATAACCTATTTGTGCGTAGCTGCTAGAATGGTGTCTGGCATGGAGCCGCTACCCTCACAGTCACCTCGTTAGAAATCCAGTAGCCTCATCAACAACTCCCTTTCCCCAGCTTCTCACATTTAGTCAGGCCCCATACCCTGCCAACTTTACAATCAAACAGTTATTCCTCACTGATCTTGCCTCCAATCTTTTTTCTCTCCACTAGATTATATTATAATATATCATTCTTCTCTGTGTCCCACACAGTAGCACAAAATGATTTATTCTATTCAATTGGAGCTTTTAGCTATTAAATAATCATTTCCTCCAAAGCCTCAGAAAGAGCGTTGTATACCAAAGATTTCTCCTCAGTTGACAAAAGTCAAATATAAAAATGTAATGAGAAATTCTAAGAAATATTTGTTACTTTTATCTTCAAAAATGTACAAGTCTTCAAAGCTAGACCAGTTGTGCACCACCCCCCATTTCCAGACCATACCCCTCCCTCTAGCAAGGAGTACCCCACTGAGAAAGTCTTTACCTGTTCACCCCCTCCACTGGGTCAGCAACTGGACTAAAACTGTAGTTCTTATCCAGGCAGCTTCCTTGACAAGCCCCTATTCCACTCCAGCCAATCCCCATGGAAATGTTCCCTACTTTTAGAGAATATCCATGTCATGGGCCTAAACTAAATAAGTGAATTTTCTACTGATTCTGATTATTATAGATTCTCTTCTTAAGAGAGACTGTGTCATGTGGTAGTAACAGCATAGGCTCCAGAGTTGGACTGGCCTTGCTTCAAATCCCACTTCCATATGAGTAGCTATGTGACTCTTCTACCTCTTTTTTCTCATTTGTAGAATAGAATAAAATTTACTTCATAGTGTGTTTGAGATGATTCAGTAAGATAATGTATTTGTATATAGCCATTAATGTGATACCTGGCACAGTGAAGTTAATAAATATAGTTTATTTATCTTCTTTATTAATTTATTTTTGGCTCTCTCATCTTGCACTTTAAATTACTTTGAAGATCTTGGAAGAAAGCCTGGAGTCCTGCTAGCAATGACTTCAGCTTGTACTAAGTATGTTATAAATTTGTTTAATATCTTGTATACTATAATTCTTACAAGTGTATTGGGCCTAAGTATTCAACTGGGTAGTTTCCTCAAGTTTCTGGGTGAAAATCAATTCAAAAGAAGAGCGAATGAAATCCTTTAACTTCTTATTTCTTTGAATAAGAATCCTGCTACCATAAAAAGTTTTTCTTAATGTATAATGCCAAAGAGGACATTCTTCCTTCAGTCATATAAACTCATCTTGTGTGACTACCTATTGAGCAGTAATAGAAAATGTCAGGTGTCAAACCCAATCCTATATTTCTTTATGTACCAGATATATCGCGAACTATTAAGTGCCTAGCAGAGCCATAGTACTTCTTGTTTGTGAGGGTACAAATTACATGCAAGTCATGGCCTCTGCCCTCAAAATACAATTACAGAACAATGAAAGAATGTGTAAGGTAAACTAAACTATATGTCTCCGAGTCTCAGTGCTAGAAATGTTCAGAAGAGACAGGAAAGTCTTCTGACAAATGATAGGGGAAAGTTTCAGCTTGGGGCAAAAGGAACATCTAATCCAAGAATAGGATGTCCAGGAATGTCTGGGTGGCTCAATGGTTAAGTGTCTGACTCTTGATCACAGGGTTATGAGTTTAAGCCCTGCATTGGGCTCCTGGCTGGGTGTAGCGCCTACTTGGAAAAAAAAAAATAAAAAGATAAGAAAATCCAAAACAAATAGAACACTAAACATACTGCATTTGTCCCTGTTTGGATAGCTTCATTTCTCTTCCTAAAGACCCCAATCTCACCCTTCCTTGCACACTGGGCCAGAGCCTTCTCTGTGTAGCTGACCTAAATGCACCCATCCTTTTTCACATTTTTCCTTCTCCTGCCTTAACCTTCCCTCCACCTGCTTTTCTTCTCAATTTTCTCCTGTGTCTTCTCCCCTTACAAACAAGCTCTGTGTGAGAAATTCAAACATGCCTGGGAACAGAATCAGAAAGTATTGGTATGTTAGAGCTGGGGGACATTTGAGACACCATAGAGTTACTCTTCCCTTCATTTGCTGTGTGCAGTCGAGGACTTTCCACCTTCTGATATCATTCAGTCATTTATTACTTCCCCTGAAAGGATGTGAGCCATCCTATTATATACAAAGTTCCCAGTAACTGTACTTCTGCCTAATTTCCCAGACTCTTTAAGAATTTCATCCCCTGCCTCTTTCCATGTAATCAGTTTATTTTTTTAAGATTTTTAAAAAATTTATTCACGAGAGACACAGAGAGAGAGGCAAAGACATAGGCAGAGGGAGAAGCAGTCTCCATTCAGGGAGCCCGATGCGGGACTCAATCCCAGAACCCCGGGATCACATCCTGGGCTGAAGGTAGACACTCAACCACTGAGCCACCTAGGCATCCCTCCATGTAATCAGTTTGGACAAAATTGAGAAATAGGCAAAACTGTCTTTTGTCCTTGTAGTCTTTTCATTCTTCACCCATGTTCCTCTTCAGAGACCACCTCCATCTTAGTGTCTCAAAAACTCCTCATTCCCCTTGTCAATAGTTAGCATTAGAGTCTCAGCCACCTTGAGGTTTAATGGCCTACAACAGTATAATGGTTGTCCTTAATGAGATAGATTTGATTGGATTCAAGGTCTTCTGTTACAAATAAAATTCAAACCTATTTCAGACCTCAGTCAAGGAAGATTTGGGAAGCCCCAAGATTTTGATGGGGATCATGCCTGAAAAGACATTTTATAGTTAACACTGGTTTACCTCCCTTTGAGTAATATAGATAATATGCTTACATAAAAGCTACTGTTAAATACTGACATACCAGAATATATGAAAAAGAATCCCCTACATCCAGAAGTGCACCAGCTAAAATATATATTGCCTCCCAGTTCCAAAGCTACCCTTTATTGTCTACCCTGAAAAACTGGAGCTAGAATGTTGAAATATTTCTCCTTTTCAGTGAGAATAACCTTTGTCAGTATGGGGACTTGGAGAAACACTATGAAAGAAATTGGGGTTCTCTTACTGAGTCTGGTGTTTTCCTTTTGCTTCTTCTGTTTCCTGTCTCATTGTTGCCAACTTCATGTGTAGGGTTCATCCAGTGACACACATATGGATGACTTCCCATCAAATTTCAGTGGCATCCCTATTTACAGTTTCCCAATGAGTCACAGGGGTGTCCCAGAAGTCGGCCTCTCAGCCTTGACCCACCTGCATTTAGAAGTGTTTCCTGCTTGCCCCAGCATCTAGGGATCAGTTCTGGCCTGGCAATCCAGCAAAATTCTTCCAATCCAATGATCTGAAGCCACACTTTTTCCAACGTGGCCTGAGTTCCAGCCTTGGAGAAGAGGGTTCTTTTCCACATTGCTCCTTCCTTGGGTACCTCTCTGAGTCCTAGGTTATTTTTTGTTGTTGTTATCTTTACTCCTTTTTGGTCACCAGCTGTTATAGTTAATAACTTTTTATATTAAACCTTCCCTATTCAAACTACTAAATGGGGTCTGTTTTCTGATTGGACCATGACTGATATTAAGAGGAGGGATCTTCATCCCTAAAGAATAAATCTTCAAAGCATTTGTTTAAAAACCCAAGAAAGGGATCCCTGGGTGGCACAGCGGTTTGGCGCCTGCCTTTGACCCAGGGTGCGATCCTGGAGACCTGGGATCGAGTCCCACATCGGGCTCCCGGTGCATGGAGCCTGCTTCTCCCTCTGCCAATGTCTCTGCCTCTCTCTCTCTCTGTGTGTGTGTGTGACTATCATAAATTTAAAAAAATAAATAAATAAAAATAAAAACCCAGGAAATGCAAACAACCAGAGAGATAGTTTGGCTTTCCGCCAGAGTAATCTATTGCAAATGAGCCTTATATCTTGGTTATAATAAACAAGACGGGCGGTGGGGGAAGGCAGTAAGCATTTAAATCCTAGAACAATAGATTCTCATATTAAACCTACAACAAAAACTAAAATAAAATAAAAATTCAAACCTAGATATACAAGAACCTTAATCAGCTGTCAAGTTTCAGTATTATTGTGCTCAAATGAATATCTTCTGTATTTAGTTTTAAAAATTACCTAGGGGAAAAATTGTCTAGGGGAAAAAATTGTCTAGAGGAACAGGGAAGAGGGACTTGCCTAATTAGGCTTTCTAAATTGAGATATAATTGGCATATAACATCATATTAGATTCAGGTGTACAACATAATGATTTAATATTTGTATATATTGCAAAATGATCACCATAATAAGTCTAGTTAATACCCATCACCATACATAGTTACAATTTTTTTCTTATATTGAGAACTTGCAGGATCTACTCTTTCAACTTTCAAATATACAATACAGTATTATTAACTATAGTTACCATATTCTACATTAACTCTCAATGACTTATTTATTTTATAACTAGAAGTTTGTATTTTTTTACCTCATTCACTCACTTCACACACCCTTGAACCTCACTTCTGGCAACCACTAATCTGTTCTCTATATCAATAAGCTCAATTTTTTTTGTTTGTTGTTTCTTTGGGTTTGGTTTTTGTTTTTGTTTTTAGGTTCCACATACAAGTGAGATCATACAGAATTTGCCTTTGTCTGACTTATTTCACTTAGCATAATGTCCTGGTGGTCCATCCATGTCACTGCAAATGGCAAGATGTCATTCATTTTTATGGCTCAACAATATTCTATTGTATATATACACTACATCTTCTTTATCTATTTATCTATTGATGAAAGTTAGGTTGTTTCCATATCTTGGCTATTGTAAATAATGCTGCAATGAATATGGAGATGCAGATATCTTTTTGAGTTAGTGCTTTTTGTAAAAAAATAAATAGGGCAGCCCCGGTGGCCCAGCGGTTTAGCGCCAACTTCAGCCCAGGGCGTGATCCTGGAGACCTGGGATCGAGTCCCATGTCAGGCTCCCTGCATGGAGCCTGCTTCTCCCTCTGCCAGTGTCTCTGCCTCCCTCTCTCTCTGTGTCTCTCATGAACAAATAAATAAAATCTTTAAAAATAAAAAATAAATACCCAGCAGTGGATTTGTTGATCACATGGTAGTTTTATTTTTAACTTTTGGGGGAAATTCTCCATAGTGGCTCCACCAATTTAAATCCCCACTAACTATGTGCAAGGGTTCCCTTGTCTCCACATCCTCACCAACACTTATTATTTCTTGTCTTTTGATAACAGCCATTCTAAGCCTTTCTACGGTATGAAGTGGTTCTCATGGTGGCTTTGATTTGCATTTCCCTAATGATTAGTAGTGCTGAGCTTTTTTTTTTTTTCATGTGTCTATTGGCTATCTGTATGTCTTCTTTGGAAGAATGACTATTCAAATGGTCTGCTCTTTTTTTATCAGACTGTTTTTGGTTTTTTGTTTTGTTTTTGTCATTGAATTTTATATATGTTGGATATTAACCCCTTCTCAGATATTGGATGTGCAAACACTTTCTCCCATTCAGTAAATTGTCTTTTCATTTTGTTGATGGTTTCCTTTGTTGTGCAGAAACTTTTTGGTTTAATGTAGTTCCCCTTGTTTATTTTTGCATTTGTTTCTTTTGCTTTTGGTATCAAATCCAAAAAATCATCAAGACCTATATCAAGGAACTTACCACCTATGTTTTCTTCTGGGAGTTTTGTTATTTAATTAGATTTTATGTGTTACTTTCTGCAAACATAATAGCACAAAACAGGCCATGTTGGAAATACAGGATCTGTAGTCGTGTTATTTTGCATACGGCATTCAGAGTTCCAAACTTTGAGTAACAGAGAAAGAGAATCATAATATCTATCTCAAGAAGTTGTTGTAAAGATCAGTACCTAGGACAGTGTTCACAAAGTAGCAACTTCTCCAAAAGGCTATTTTTCTGTGGTCATTACTGTTATTCGTGACTCCTTTTTTACTGTATTGAGTAGTATGGCAAGAAAATTTCACTTGCTAATAACAGAAAATCCAACTCAAACTAGCTTAAACAATGAAAGAGGACTTTGGGAATTACACAATTGCAAAGTCAGGAAGTAAAGGGAGCTTCAAAATTGATTGTTTCAGTGACTCCGCAGTATTATTAAAGACTCCTTTTTGTCTATCACTCTTTCTGGCTACCCCCTTTCTGCTTTTCCTAAGGCTGAAGCTTTTGGTAGAGTTAGGCTGGCCTCCAGACATAGTAAGGGTAGTGTGTCCTTGTTTACTCTCAGTGAAAAACAGAACTCTGTATTCTAAACAAGAGTACTGGGGTTCACTCAGATCTTAGCTTACTCACATTATCAGGAATGGAGTTAACTTCACAAACAGCATATAAGTTGTAAGAGGGAATATGGGAAAAAGGCAATATGGATGTTGCATAGATGAACCAAAATATCTTGCTTAAATAATTTAATTTCCTTCTGTCAAATTTTCCTGCAATCCTTGTACATATTCACATTATGATTTTATAGAGACAGTGAGTAAAAATATAGCAAGGAATAATAAAGACTATAACAGAAAACCTCTTATACAGTCTTGCCATGTGCTCAGTGCTTTAAATGCTTTACATATACTCACCCATTTGATTCTCAAAACTACCATAAGATTTCGACAAGGAGCTATTCAAGAATGGAATCAGGATTTGGAACTTAGACAATATAGCTTGGATACCTATGCGCTTAACCCTTCTGCCATGTTGCCTCTCAACAAAGAGATAATTCTCCCTTCCTCTGATGTGCTAAACAAAGAGCTTGGTTCTGTAGTGCCCTCTCCCAAAGGTGATCAGCGTAAAGCAATGGATGAATGAAGGACTAATGAATAAATGAAAGATATGGAAAAGAGGTGTTCCTAGAAGGTTTTTTTTCCTTATTCAAATAATATTTTAAAACCCAAAACCCAATGACAAGAGACAATGCACACACCAATAGAGTGATTCGAAGAAGTTCTCTAATTACACCCCACTTGGTTTTCAGGCCTGTATAGCATCCTCGAATTATAGTCAGAGGTGATCAAGTACTTTGGAGCTAGGTTCTCTAATGCCAGTGGGAATCTGTCAACACCATCAATCAGCTGTTTGATATTGAGAAAACCTCTTTCAGTCTCAGTTTCTTCCTCTTTGAAGTGAAGGGGTTCAACCAGATTATCTAAAGAATAGCATGTACACACACAAACACACACAGGCGATTATTTCTATACTTCTAGCTCTACTTCAATCTTTCCTCCTCAAACAGTAGTTTATGATTTTACTTAGAACCATGTTTATTGACTCTTTCATCATGGCTCTGGCATCCCTCCAAATACGGTCAAATTAAAAGGTAATTGGTAAACCAAAGAATAAATAACACACAAGGAACTTTGAAATCTCTCTGTGAGCTTCAACTAGTTAAGACTCCCAGTGTGTCCCCCTGGAGTCAAGCCAAACAGTTTCCAAAGGGCAGCTATCTTTGAAAGTCTGACTTACAAAAGCCACAAAAAAAATGCGGAGTTTATGCATTATCCTTTTTGTCTCTCCCTCTCTTCTCTTCTCTCTAATTTCTATCCTCTTGTCATTGTGTCTTAGAGTTTATAGATGGGCTAACATGGTTTTTTTAATCTTCTCATTTGTAGAGAATTACAAGTATGAACTATTAATCTTGCTAATATTAGAAACAGTATCAGGACAAAATTACTGTACTGTGTGTGTTTGCACAGAAAATTATTGATGACCTTAAGCATCTCACAGCAATTTCAATTTCATAAATTCATAAATCCAAAAGAAATATGTTTCTGGTAATACAAATTTATTTTCTACCATTTACAAATTCTGGATCTCTGTGAAGGAGCCAAGTTATTTTTATTTTCTTTATTCTTATATCTAAACCATTTTTCTGAGTTTCTCAGGTAAGAGAAAAAAAAAAGCCTGTGAGACTCTTTCTTTTGGTCGGTGGTTCTCATTAACCTTGGAGGAGGAATCCCAGGACATAGATCAAAATAAAAAGGCCATTTGGCAATAAACTGAATGTATTGTTACCTTGGCCACTAAAAGAGAAAGTAGAATACATAATGCCTGAAACAGACCTTTCTATGGTGAGGTGCCTTTACTCCCTGATGAAATTTTGTCAACTTATAGAGATTTTTAGTGGAGAATTAGAGACTTCACCCTGTACCCTGTAGAAAGTACCGTGGAGTTTGTTTGTGTGTGCAACTCACTACACTCTACATAACAGATTAGAAAGGAAAGAAATTGAAGGATAAGTAAATCACAAAATGTGCACTGTCATCTTCTTTAACTAATGACATTGAATCTGCTCCAAGTCTGCCCTATTTTCCTAAATTGGCACTTATGAAATTATCACGTCTAATTTACGCCTCCACCTCTCAGCAAGAACCCCCTCCCACATTGTTTTCCTTTTCTTTTCACATCATCTTGTTGTCTCTGATTATACTGTTCTTAGAAGCCCACCCTAAAGCCAAACTAGTGCATGTTGAACAGGGAGTAGAGGTGGTATATTCTCAGTTCATTAATTTCTCATCAACTGGAAGCTTGCAAAACTGGGCATAAGAAGAAATAAAAATTGGGAGGGAAAACATCTGAACTTCTTATCACCTCCTCTAAAATTCCATGTTTTCAGTGAATGAGAGGATCTGTATTACGTAAAGTTATAATGGGCATGCTTACTGCACTACAGTAAAGTTGTTAAAAGCATGGACTTTGAAGACAGATGCCTGCATTTCCATTTACTAAGCTACATGCACTTGGTTAAACTAGCTAACTGCCTTATGCTTCTTTGTGTCTATAAAAGAGCATTCTCTTCATAGCATACTTATAAGAATTTAATGAAATAATACATGTAAAGTACTTAGAATGGTGACAAGCCCACAGTAAATGCTACAAAGGTATTAGCCATTACTATCTCATCTGAGATTTCAATGCCCTTACAAGATTCCCAAGCAGTGATCATTCATCTTATCCTTGATTTTTCCCAGAAATTGGGAACTCATTACCTCCCAAGGTTATCTATCTCATCTTCTTACTAGTGGAATGTTGATCTTTCTATAATGAGCCAAAATTTGTCCCTTGTAGTTACTACCTAACTAGTCTGAGGCCTACCTTGGAGCTACATAGGAGAATTTAATTGACATTTGAACACTGTAATTTCCTTCTCATTTCCTGTAAGCTAAACATTCTCCATTCCTGCAGTCATACACATGTAATATGGATGAGTATTTTACAACTAGCTCATCTATGGTCATCTTAAAGAGTGGTACCCAGAAATTTAGATCTGAAAGCAAGACTAGCATTTCCCTTATTCCAGAGGACATCTTAAGGTCCTATTCATTTTGGAGCTTTTTAGCATCCCCAGATTACTACCTTAAATAAAACTCTTAAGTTGTGTTTGTATGACTTCTACAAAACTGCATGTCATTATCCCCTTTCTGGGCTTAGGCCATTTTCCCCTGTTTGTTTGTTTGTTTGTTTGTTTGTTTGTTTGTTTCTAGGATGAAACAAACAAAGGATGGTGGTAGGAATGGCATTAGTAATTAGACAACTTTATAATTACTGTTAAGGTTCATGTTGGAAGCACCTGGGTGGCTCAGTGGTTGAGCATCTGCCTTTGGCTCAGGTCATGATCTCAAGGGTCCCAGGATTGAGTCCTACATCAGATTCACGGGGAGCCTGCTTCTCCCTCTCTGTGTGTCTTTCATGAATAAATAAATAAAATATTTTTTTTAAATCTCTGTGTCTTTAAAAAAATATTTTATTTTTATTTATTCATGAGAGACACAGAGAGAGAGAGAGAGAGGCAGAGACATAGGCAGGGGGAGAAGCAGGCTCCATACAGGGAGCCCGATGTGGGACTCGATCCTGGGACTCCAGGATCATACCCTGGGCTGAAGGTGGCACTAAACCGGTGAGCCACCCAGGAGCCCCTAAAAATAAAATCTTTTTTTTTTTAAGATTTTATTTATTTCTTCATGAGAGACACACACAGAGACAGAGAGAGGCAGAGACACAGGCAGAGGGAGAAGCAGGCTCCACGCAGGGAGCCAGATGTGGGACTCAATCCCAGGACCCCAGGATCACGCCCTAAGCTGAAGGCAGACGCTCAACCACTGAGCCACCCAGGTGCCCCAATAAAATATTTTTTTTAAAAAGTTCACATTGGCTTTGGCCTATAATTTGAGTTTGTCAAGTTTGGATTTTTGGATTTTAGTTCTATCAAATTTTTTTATCATACATCACTAAGTATCCTCTTTTGTTTTGATAATCAAAAATGTGTAGCCATCATAAGATGAAGAAGACAGAGTACTAGGAAACCATGGCCCTACTTTTATTCCTATTCTCAAAAATAACAGGTCTGAGGTACTTCTTAACCACTCAGTCTATCTGTGTTCCTCACACATTTATTTTTTAAGGAAAAATACCAAGAACATTAAAACAGTGTCTATCATCAAGACTATAAATAATCCTCTACAATGTTAAAAAGCAAATTAAGATTTTTTTTTGAGAAATTTTACTTATAAAGCTTTGGAAACAAGCAAAAAGTCACAAGTTTAGCCCCAAAGAAATCAAAATGGAAAGGCATAAAATACATTTTTAACACTTGGTCCTTTTGCTTGTTTAGTCCCTGGATATTTAAAGCAACTCTCTTCATGAGTTGCTCAAGCTCTGGGGACTGCCTCTCGGTCCACATAGGACCTTGCATCTCTGCTCTTGCCCTTGGCAGTGGGCACAGGAAAATATCGTTTGCCTATCTGTTCCTTCCTGAAGATCATGAACCCCTCATGGGCAAGAAAAAGCCTTTTAATAATCCCTCGACCAAACACAGAAACACTAACACGTAGTAAATAATAGATGTTTATCGAATAAATAATTGAGCAAGCCTGCTACACATTCCTACTAAGACCAGTCATTAGCTTAGGTTACAGCTTAATATAAGAACTGTAAAGAGTAAGGCTACATCCCCTTCCCCATCTCTTCCTACTTCGACCACATCTCCTTTCCCCATTCATTATGGCTAGAAATTCCATTAAATGGGACACCTTTAACTAACTCTACAACTCTCCAAGATATAAAATGCAAATATCCCCACCAGAGAAGCAGTACTTTGACATAAATTTATATTAAGTTGCAAATTAGTGATACAAACTACTCCCTCCAGTGCAGTTTATAGAGATTGGAGTGTTAGCAGAAAAAGAGTATCTATTATCCCTGCAGGTTCCAGCCCTGCTTTGGCCCTGCGTCAATAAAATCCTAGAGCATCAGTCCGCCAGCCAGTAGAGGCCAGAAAATTCTGCTGCTTCCACAAATACCATGCCTGGAACAAGGATCTACCCTGAAGTTTCCCATGTGATCATCTGAACCAAGTTCCTCAAGAGGACACCTATCACATGCAGCCCAGCTGCTGAACTAGCTTCTAGGCCAGAGTTGCAGGTGCCTGAGTCCCCTCATGGAGCAGAGAGCCTATCCCTGAATCCCAGTCAGCACTGAAGAGCCCTGGCCTTCTTGCCTTCCACTTTCCCCAGGGAAGATGCTGCTTTCCCAGAATTCTTAGCTAACCTTTCACCCAAATCTGCCCCAAGATGGTGATATCTCTGTTATTTGATTAAAAACTCCTTGGCCATTCACCTCTGCCTAAATGAGAACTTGACTTTGGCCTCTCATTCTCTAATAAGGGCTTGGAGCACTTTCCCATCTCCTCCTACCTTGGTCATTGTACTCTAACCTTTGCCATCCTGGCTTGGTGCCAGCATGCTCCTTCCTCCCCCAAAGTAAGCTCCATATTTCTGTCTGCCTGGTCACATGGTTTATGACTCTGGGAGGAAAAAAGGAGGGGGAGGGAATAGGAAAAGAAACTGCTAGAGAATACAAAGATAAAAACTTCCATCTGTCTCACATGTTTTGCCTAGAGCCAGAACTGCTTGGTGGCACAGGTTTTAAATTCCATGCACTCGGGCAGAATTTCCTTAAAAAGGATCTCTAACTACAGCTTCTCTGTCTTGCCTTAAGACCCTCTCATGAACAGCGCCCCACCAGCTTGAGACCAAATTACCCAGGACTAGCCAGTTTTGCTGTAGCTTGGGCATCAGCCAAACTCACATGCCAAAGCAAATAGAAGAGGGAAAGGAGAGACCAAAGGGGCATTTCCCAGTGAAGACATCAGCACTGCTTTAAAAAAAAAAAAAAAAGAAAGAAAGAAAAAAAAAAAGCTGTGTTTTTAAAATTCTGCTCATGCAAAAAAAAAAAAAAAAAAGATAAATTCTTTGAGAAGAAAATTGTCCTTCCACTTTTTTGTCTTATTTTGCTATATTTACAGTATGAGATAGGTTTTATTTTTCCATTGCATACAAGCAGTAAGATAGTTGTGAAACACAAGGTGCCGAAAGAACTTCATACTTCATTATATGTTAGATAAGTAGATGGAATGCTTTTCATTACAAGCTTATTATGCCTTGAAAGTATTTCCTTTTCATAGAATAATTTCATCGTGAGCAGAAATAGCTCAGGTTTACTTAACATCTACTTTAAGGAGGGCAGTGGGTTAAAGTAGAAAACAGACTGAGAGTTAGAAGTTGTAAATTCTAGTCCCTCTAACAGTGGAACTATGAGTAAAGTCCCAAACTCCTCATTTGCAAAATGCAGGAATTGAACAGAGACTCTCTGTCTTTTGTCGTTGTTGTTACAGTCATTTTCCTGTTCGGTAACCTGGTATGCCAAGAGTTTAATACAGTAAAAAGAAATGCACTTGGATTCAAAAGACTCAGCTGCCTCTTTCTTTATGACTTTGAGCATTTCCCGTCTTCTGTTTCCTCATCTGTAATAAAAAGGAAACAGAACATATGGTGTCTCAGGACATTTCCAGCTCTAAAATTCTATAACAAAGAAAAATGTCTGTGGTGCATATGCTGCCTTCCATTTGTATATAAAACTTGATGTTTTGCTCCAAGTAACCTGGGAAGAATAGATGCATTGGTGAAGCATTTCATGGAACATATATGCACTGCTTCGTGTGAACAGGACACCTTAGATCCCAAGGAGAAAGCTTTTCTTAAGAGAATTTTTCCCTTCATCTTTCTTCTCAGTCTCTGAGACGATGCTCTAGAATCCACCACAAACTTCGTTATTATTAGGCATCATCTTCGTGATCTCTGTACGACTGGAAGCAAAGGCAACCACACTGAAATCTAGCCTTTGCCTGCTGTTTATAAATATACTGCTGACGTTAAGAAAAAAAAAAAATACCTTCTTCAAAGCTATTAAAAAAGCCATTTATCAAACAGACTTTAACATTTTCTTATAGGAAAATGTGGTTAATCCAAAAATATTTTTGGTGTTTATAATTTTTGGACTTTTGTTAAAATACTTAACTCTTTAAGCTTTGATTCTAAAGGAAGTCAGAGCTATAGTCACGGGTGGTTTACAGAACATTTTCTGGTAGTCTTTACTTCATTTCAATATCTCGCCACGATTGGCTGTTGAGAGCTACAAATAAGGAAGTCTTCAATTTAGGGGATTTCTCAGTGGAAGTTCCCAGTTCAACACAAGGGAGACCTCAGGACAGCTTGAGCAGTGTGGCTAGAGCCTGCAGATTAAGCTTCAAGGCTCTGTAACGGACTATTATCTTTGAAGAGCACTAGTCTGTGAAGAAAGACCTAGAACCTGGAGAAGAGGTAACCAAAATTTTAGTTGTTCCTACCAATTCTCAACCTAGCATGTTGGCCTGGATGTCTTAGACTGAAGTGTTGAAAATTTGTTCTACTCTTGCTTCTGCAAAGTGAGTAATTTATGACATGATTCAATAATATCTTTATATTTATTGTTATAATTGGAAATTTTGGCCTTTAAAAGATGGAGTCCCTAACCAAGGCTAAAGAATATTTTTAAATACTGTGATCTCTTTATATTCTTCTCAACTTTTAAGGTCAAATTTGTGTCTCTACTTGAAATGATTTCTTTAAGATTGTATCTGGAATATATAAGACTTCTCCAATGAGCGTTTTTTATAACATAATGGTATATAGCTTACTAGATTGAAAAGTAAACTAATACTTTATATAATTGTACTTTGGGGGGGGTTACATTTTTAAAGATCAGTTCTGGCCTGATCCAGTGTGTAATTCAAAAATTCAAAAATTAATTCAAAGTATTTTTTCAACTCCTAAGAAACACACATTTATGAATATTTGTTTACAGTGGAATATTAACCTTATAGACAGCTTTGCATTTCCAATCCTAGAATGTTTAAACTTTCACCATTGTAGTAATCCAGCCTTATTAGAACCAATTGGCCTTTATTTTCACAATCGAAAGCGAATATTAAAGATTATGTAGTATTTTCTTAAGAATAATCCTAAGAAAAGTTGATAGTTTGAAAAGATTAAACATCAAAAATCATTATCAACATCAATAGCTGTCATTTATTGAATATCTGCTGGAGAAAAACCAATCACAGGATCTTCCAGCTAGTAAGTGGCAGAGCCAGGGCTCAAACCTGAATTTATAGTGCTTCTTTTTTTTATGACTCTCTGTTACCAGCTCTGACCTCTTACAATTTAAATCATATTTTGAGATGTCTTTTCCAAAGTGCAAGATGATGGGGGGAAAAGGCAATGACTTGGCCAAGGTCACAGAGCAGCCGAGTCATTCATAGGAGCTTAGAAGCCATTCCTAGATCTCTTGCTCACTCCCCCACCCTTCTCCTGACTCCTTCCATGATGCCCAGGTGCACACATTAGTCTAGTTCCATGCAGCAGGGGACATGGGGCTGTATGCTAGGTCCAATCTGACAGGTTCCTGCAAGCAGTTAGTTAGGGCCCCAAAGCAACATCCAGTTAATTTCTCTTAAACACTTGTGACAATGAAGGAGATAGCCAACTGAAAAATTTTAAATCAATGTGTTAAATTCTGCCAAAAAAGTTCTAGTTGGGATTTCATGGAACTTATGTACTAATTAGAGGAAAATGATCATCCTTTCAGTAGAGAACCTTCCTGTCTGCACATATTTTTATTCTCTCCATGTATTAAGGCCTTGGGAAACACCTAGGTTCTTTATTTATTATAAAATATATTCTCATATATTTTATCTTCTTTGTGTATAGGGTTAGGGATGTTATTTGAATACTTTTTCCACTGTATTTTCTAACTCATTACTGCTAGCATTTAGAAAAGTTCTTGATTTCATATTTTTATCTTGTATGCAGCTATTGTATTGATCCTCTGCTTGGTCTAAATCATTTTGGGTAATTCACATGTGATGCCTAGATAAGAAAAATATGATTTTTTCACCTTTCTTTTCTTCTCATCAAAACTTCTAGAACAGTGTTTAATAACAGAGGAGATAGCAGCTAACCTTGTCTTGTTCTGATCTCAGTGGGAATTTCCCTAGCGGTTAACATTAAGAATGATGATAGCTGTTGGTTTGAGATAAATATATTTATCATAAAAACCATATAACTACCAAATCTACTTCTCACTCTATTTTACTAAAGGTGTATCACGACTTCATGTTAACCTATATTCAATGTCTTTTTTGGTATTATTAGAGACAGTTGTATAGTTTTTCTACTTTAAGGTATGTAGTGCTCTGTTCTTACATAATACAGGAATTGTATTATTTAAAAATTCCATTATCAAAAATCATGCCTCCATAATAAAGGTAGGTTTAGAATTATAAAGTCTACTTAGTTATTGCCCTAGTTAAAATAATAAATTATTTGATCAAAATGAACCAAGCCAGTCTTACACATTTCCTCATTCTCTCTTTAATCTGCATGCTTAAATGTCTCTTCTGTATTATTTTGGTTTCACAATTCAGTTCACAACTCAAATTAACAGAAAAGAATGAAAACAATGTGGCATAGCCAAGGAACCCTATCCAGGCGGAGCAACCAGATACTCAAACAAAGCAGCTGTTCCTACGCTTTGTGCAAAAAAGCTTTCTCCCTGTGATGACTGTGCTAGTTGCAAGCCACAACTGTATTATAACCAACAGCAAAATGTGTGTCCAAATTAATTAATCTTATACCCAATTATAGTAAGAAAATGTATGCTGAAAAAGTCTGTAATTTGTTGAGAACTTTTGCTTTCATTTTCACAAGTAAATTAATCTGTATTTTTATTTTTTTTTATAAAACACCAGTTTTCCATGTTCTAAAAAAAGTTTAATGAGAGTTTTCTGCTCCTTGAAATGTTTAAAGAGCAAAATCTTCACATGGGCACCCACTTTTAGAAGTAATTCTTTAAAAGCTTTCCAATATATTCTATTGTTATTGATCTAGTTGGGTTTTATGCCATTTTTTTCACGCAGTTTAGGTGATTCATAAATGATCCTTTTCATCAAATTTTTGTTAGGTGTTAATATACACAGTATTCCCTTGTACTTTTTTACCATCTCCATAACAATGTAGATAACCCTTTTTCATTACTGATTTTACTCATTGTTTTCTCCCTCTTTTTTTTTCCTAATTGAACATGTCAAAATTTATCTTTTGGATATATCATTTTTATGATTAGCTCTTTTTAAAGTAGTCTTTGCTTTTACCTCTATTAGTATTTTCTCTTTTTTAAAAGATTTATTTATTTAAGAGGGAGGAGGGGGAGAGAGAGAAAGAGAATCTTAAGGAGACTCCCCAGTGAGCAGGGAGCCTGATGTGGAGCTTGATCTCAGGACCCTGAGATCATGACTTGAGCAAAAATCAAGAGTTGGAAGCTAAACTGAGTGAGCCTCTATCTTTATTAGTATTTTCTCTTTTTTTATATAAATTTATTTTTTAACTTTTTTTTTCTTTTTTTTAGATTTTATTTATTTATTCATGAGAGACACAGAGAGAGAGAGGCAGAGAAATAGGCAGAGAGAGAAGCAGGCTTCATGCAGGGAGCCTGATGTGGGACCCGATCCTAGGACTCCAGGATCATGCCCTGGGCCAAAGGCAGATGCTCAACTGCTGAGCCACCCAGGCATCCCCGATTAGTATTTTCTTAAAGTCTTGTATTAGATTCCAGTATTTTACTTTTCTGTTTTTCAGTTTTTGAGTTAAATGCTTAGTTCATTTATTTTTATTCTTTCCCATTTTATAATGAATGTATTTAAAGCTAAGAATGGAGCACCAGGGTGGCTCAGTGGTTGAACACCTGCCTTTGGCTCAGGGCATGATCCCAGGGTCCTGGGATCCAGTCTCACATCAGGCTCATGGTGGGGAGCCTGCTTCTCCCTTTGCTTATATCTCTGTCTCTCTCTGTGTGTCTCTCATAAATAAATAAATAAATAAAATCTTTTTTATTTTAGATCAGAATTTTTTTAAAAGCTAAGAATTTTCTGAGCGCCATTTTAGCTACATCTTAAAACTTTTGATAGGTCACTTTCACATCATCATTATTTTATGTTTTTAATTGCAGTTTTATTTCCTCTTTGATCCAAAAGTTATTTAGGACAGCAAAGTTTTTTTTTTCAGTTAATAGACTTTGTTTAGAACAGTTTTAGATTTGGAGAAAAACTGAGCAAACACAACAGAGAGTTTCCATATACCTCTCTGCCTCACCTCATCACATAATTTCCCCTATTAGTAACATCTTATATTAGTATGGTACATTTGTTACAATTAAGGAACCAGTATCAGTACATTTTTATTACCTCAGTCCATAGTTTATTCAAATTTTCTTATTTCTTTGCCTTTTTAAAAAATTAAGGTAAAATTCACATGACAAAATTAAAACACTCTAAAATGAACAATTTAGTGGCATTTATTACATTCACAGTTTTGTGCAATCACTACCTCTGTCCAATGTCAAAACACTCTTATCACCCCAAGAGGAAACCCTGTTCCCATTAAGCTGGTGCTCTCCACTTCTTGTTCCCCTCAACCCTTGCCAACAGGCAATCCGTCTTTTGTCTCTATGGGTGTACCTGTTCTGGATATTTCATATAAGGGAAATCATATAATACGTGACTTTTTCTGATTAACTTCTTCCACTTAACATAATGTTTGGAAGGTTCATCCATGTTGTAGTATATATCAGGTTTTAATTCCTTTTATAACCAAGCAATATTCTATTGTATGTATAAAACAACAATTTATTTATCCATTCATCTATTGTTGAGTAGGATAGTTGGGCTATTTTCACTTCAAGGTTATTGTAAATAGTTTTGCTATGACTATACATTTACATGTATTTTTTTGAATACCTGTTTTCAATTCTTCTTGGGAATATACCAAGCAGTGGAATAGTGGATCATATGGTAATTCCATTTGACATTTTAAGGAACAACCAAATAGTTTTCCACAATTGTCAAACCATTTTACATGCCCACCAGAAATGTATAAGAGCTCTAATTTCTCCACATTCTTGCCAATTCTTGTTATTTTCTGTTATTATTGTTGTTGTTGTTGTTGTTGTTGTTGTTACTATCTTAGTGTATGTGAAGTGGTACCTCATTGTGGTTTTGATTTGCATTTCCCTAATGACTAATGATGTCAAGCATCTTTTTAAGTGCCTGTTGGCTATGTGTATATTCTCCTTGGAGAAATATCTTTAAGTCTTTTACCCATTTTTTAATTGAATGGTTTGTCTTTTTGCTGTTGAGCTTTAAGAGTTCCTTACGTATCCTGGATTCTAAGTCTTATCAAATATATGATTTGCAAATATTTTCTCCTATTCTATAGACTGTCTTTTGATAATTTCTTTGATAATGTCTTTCCATGCCCAGTTTCTTGATAATTTTTATGAAGTCAAGCTTATTTTTTCTTTTCTTGTTCATGATTTTGGTATCATATCCAAGAATCTATCACCAATTTCAAGGTCATAATGATTTGCCTCATGTTTTTATCTAAGAGTTCTAGAGTTTAGGTCTTATATTTAGATCCATTTTGAGTTAATTTTTGTATATAATGTTAGGGAAAGGGTCCAAATCGTTCTTTTGACTATGGCTGTAAGTTGTCCCAACATCATTTGTTAAAGAGACTATTCTTTCTCCATTGAATAGTCTTGGTGACCATGTCAAAAATCAATTTACCAAATATGTATGGGTTTATTCTTCACTCTCAATTCTAGTGCATTGATCACATTTTCTATCCTTATGTTAATACAGCATTGTTTTGATTACCAGAGTTTTGTAGTAAGTTTTGAAATTGGAAAGTATGAGTCCTCCAACTTTATTTTTCTTTTTCAGTATTCCTTTGGTTACAACCTACAAGGCCCCCTTGTAGTTCCATCTGAATTTAAGGATCAGCTTTTACATTTCTGACCCCCCCCCAAAAAATTGGAATTTTGATATAGATCACATTAAATCTGTAGATCATGTTGAGAAGTACCATCATCTTAACAATATTAGTTCTTTCAAACCAAGAACACAATATCTTTCCATTTATTTAGGTCTTTCCTCATTTCTTTCAGCAATGTCTTATAGTTTTCAATGAACAAGTGTTTTCCCTCTTTGGTTAAACTTATTCCTAGATCTCTTATTTTGGAGGTGGTATAATACATGGAATTATTTTCTTAATTTCCTTTTTTAATTGTTCATTGATGATGAATAGAAACACAACTGATTTTTGAACATTGCTCTTGCATCCTGCCATTTTGCTAAACTCATTTATTAGCTCTACTAACTTTCTTGTGGATTCTTTGGGATTTTCTATATATAAGATAATGTCATATGCAAATAGAAATATTTTTACTCTAGCACATCTGGCTGGCTCAGTCAGTGGAGCATGCAACTCTTGATCTTGGGGTTGTGAGTTTGAGCCCCATATTGGGTGTAGAGATTACTTAAAAATAAAATCTTTTAAAAAAAAAAAAAGAAATAGGGGAGCCCAGGTGGCTCAGCTGTTTAGCACTGCCTTCAGCCCAGGGCCTGATCCTGGGGACCCGAGATCGAGTCCCACGTCAGGCTCCCTGCATGGAGCCTGCTTCTCCCTCTGTCTGTGTCTCTGCCTCTCTCTCTCTTTCTCTGTGTCTCTCATGAATAAATAAATAAAATCTTTAAAAAAATTAAAAAAATAAAAAATAAATATTTTTACCTCTCTCCTTAAAAAAAATTATTTATTTATTTGAGAGAGAGAGAGAGAGCACTGGGGGAAGGGGATAGGGAGAGGGAGAGAGAATTCAAGCAGACTCTGTGCTGAACATGGAGCCTGATACAGAGCTCGATCTTACAGTCCTGAGATCATGACCTGAGCCAAAATCAGGAGTCTGACACTCAACCAACTGTGCCACCCAGGCACCCTTATTTTAATTTCTTTCATATTTACATGCCTTTTGTTTCTTTTTCTTGTTTAATCACTCTGGCTAAAACTTTCAGGACAATGTTAAATAGTAATGGTGAAAGGATGCATCCTTTTCTGTTCCTGATCTTAGGGGGGAAATCTGAGTATGACGTTAGCTGTAGGTTTTTCAGAAATACTCTTTTTCATGTTGAGGAAGTTCCCTTTTATTCCAGTTTTCTAAGTCTTGTTTTTTTTTTTAATCATGAAAAGGTGTTGGGTTTTGTCAAATGCCTTTTTTCATCAATGGAGATAATCATGTGAGTTGTTTTTCCTTTATTCCATAAAGTGGTGTATTGCACTGAATAATTTTTTTTCTTTAACTATCCTTGCAGTCCAGGGATAAATCACACTTGGTCATGATGCATAATCTCTTTAATGTGCTGTTGGATTATGTTTGCTAGCATTTTGTGGAATTTTAAATCTTTATTCATAAAGAATTTTTGTTTTTAGGTTTTTTTTTTTCTGTTGTCTTTGTCTGGCTTTGATATCACAGTAATGCTGGCTTTATAAAATGAGTTAGGAAGTATTTCTTCCTTCTCTATTTTTCCTATGAGTTTGAGAAGGATTGGTTCTAATTCTTTTTAAGTGTCTGATAGAATTCTCCAGTGAAGTCATCTGGCTCTGCATTCTTCTTTTTTGAGAGGTTTCTGATTACTGATTCAATCTCTTTATTTGTTATGGATCTGTTCAGATTTTCTCTTTCTTAGCTAGATTATTTTATTTGTTGGTCTATTATTGTTCATAGTGGTTTCTTATAATCCATGTTATTTCTATTTGATTGGTGTCAATGTCCCCACTTTCATTTCTGATTTTAGTTATTTATTATTATTCTTTTCTTTGTTTTTTATAAATCTAGAAAAGTTTTGTCAATTTTGCAGAACTTAGACTTCATTGATTCTATTTTTTTGTTGTCGTTCTCTATTTCATTTATCTCTGCTCTAATCTTTATTAGTTCCTTCATTCTGCCAGCTTTGGGTTTAGTTTGCTCTTGTTTTTCTGATTTCTTGAAGTAGAAGTTAGGTTATCGACTTCATACCTTTCTTCTTTTCTAATGTAGATGTTAACTACTATTAATTTCTTTCTGAGCACTGCTTTCACTCATCCGATAAGGTTTGGTATAGTACAGTTTTGTTTTCATTAATCTCTAAGTAAATCTAATTTCCCTTGTGATTTCCTCTTTTAATCAGTTAAGAATGTGTTGCTTAATTTGCATATATTTGAATTTTCTAGTTTTCCTTCTGTTACTCATGTCTAGCTTCATTTTATTTTGTTTTTTTGGTTTCAGTTTTTAAAATATTTTATTTATTGGGTATCTCTGGGTGGCTCAGTGTTTTAGCGCCTGCCTTTGGCCCAGGATGTGATCCTGGAGTCCCAGGATCAAGTCCCACATCGGGCTTCTGCATGGAGCCTACTTATCCCTCTGCCCATGTCTCCGCCTCTCTCTCTCTTTGTGTCTCTAATGAATAAATAAATGAAATCTTTAAACAAATATTTTTTTTTATTTACTCAACACAGAAAGAGAACACAAACAGGGGGAGTGGTAAAAGGAAAAGCAGACTCCCATGGAGCAGGGATGGGGGCTCAATCCCAGGACCCTGAGACCATGGCCTGAGCTGAAGGCAGACTCTTAAGTGACTGAGCCACCCAGGCACCCCTAGCTTCATTTCATTTTGGTTGGAAAAGATACTTTGTATGACTTCAGTCTTTTTAAATATATTGAGACTTTTTGTAGCCTAACATTTGATCTATCCTGAAGAAGGTTCCATACATACTTGAAAAGAATGTATATTCTACTGTTGTTGGGTGAGATGGTCTGTATATGTGTTAGGTCTAGTTGATTTCAGTATCATTCAAGTTCTGTATCTTTTTTAATCTTCTATTTTTTTTAAAGATTTTATTTATTTATTCATGAGAGATAGAGAGGCAGAGATACAGGCAGAGGGAGAAGCAGGCTCCAGGCAGGAAGCCCCGTGGGACTCAATCCTGGGACTCCAGGATCACACCCTGGGCCAAAGGCAGACGCTCAACCACTGAGCCACCCAGGCGTCCCAATCTTCTGTTTTTCTATTCATGATTAAAAGTGGTATAGTAAATTCTCCAACTGTTCTTGTAGTACTATTTCACAATTCTATCAATATTTGCTTCATATATTTGAGGGATCTATTGTTTGGTGTGTAAATATGTATAATTATTATATCTTTTTGATTACTGACTCTTTTGTCAATATCTAATGTCCTTCTTTGTCTCTTGTAGCAGTTTTTTAAAAAGATTTTGTTTATTTGGGCGAGAGAGAGCATGAGCATGGGGGGAGGGGCAGAGAGAGAGGGAGAAACAGACTCTCTACTGAGCAGGGAGCCTCATGAGGGGCCAATTCCAGAATCCTGAGATCATGACTTGAGCAAGGCAGATGCTTAACTGACTGAGCCACCTAGGCACCCTCTTGTAACGGGTTTTGATTTGTAAGGTTTTTGGTAGGCCCCTGGGTAGCTCAGTTGATTAAGCATCTGCCTTCGGCTCCCATCATGATCCCAGAGTTATGGGATTGAGCCCCATGTTAGGCTCCCTGATCAGCAGCAAGTGTACTTCTTCCTCTCTCTCTGTCCCACTGCCCCCCACTCATGCTCTCTCTTTTGCTCTCATTCTCTCTCTCTCAAATAAATAAATACAATCTTTGGGGAAGACTCTGTCTGATGTTAATATAACCACCCCATGTTTCTTTGGGTTACTGTCTGCATGGAACCCATTATTTTTCCGTTATTTTACTTTCAACTTAGTTGTGTCTTTGGTTCTAAAGTAGGTCTGTTGTAGTAAGCATATAGTTTGATCATGTTATATTACCCATTCTACCAAGATTTGCCTTTTGATTAGAAAGGGTAATTCATTTATATTTATTTATATTTAAAGAAATTACTGATGAAGAAAGACTTACTTCTGCCATTTTGTTCTTGGATTTCTGTATGCCTTATAGCATTTTTCTGTTCCTCACTTCTCACATTAATGCCTTCTTTTGTGTTTAATTGATTCTTTGCTTTGTACCATTATATTCCCTTGTCATTTTATTTTATGTATTTTTTAGATACTGTCTTAGAGCTTATCATGAGGATTATAATTAGCAATTTAAATTTATAACCATCCAATTTAGCTTTAAATTTATAACTATCCAACTTAGCTTCAATAATATGCAAAAGCTTTACTATACAGCTTAGTTCCTCCCTTATGTTGTTGTAATCACAGATTTTATCTTTATAGATTATGTACCCATTAATATAGGTTTATAATTTTTTAAAGCTTTTAAATCATGTAGGAAACAAAAAGAGAAGTTACAAACAAATGCAATCATGCTTGCTTTCATGTTCACCAATGTAATTGTCTTTAGCAATTTTTTTCTTTGTAATGCTTTGAATTACTGTCTAGTAGCCTTTTATCTGACCCTAAAGGACTTCCCTTATAATTTCTCATAGGGTAAGTAAATCTACTAGCACTGAAATCCTTCTGATTACCTCAGAGCATCTTAATGTTTTCTTCATTTTTGAAGAATAGTTTTGCCAGATAGAGAATTCTTGATTGAAATCTTTTTTTTTTTTTAAGCACTTTACATATGTCATTCTGCTGCCTTCTAGACTCTATGATTTCAAAGTGGAATTGGTTGTTAATCCTACTGGGGATCTCTTGTACATAATGAGTCATCTTTATTTTATTACTTTCAAGATTCTTTCAACTGTTTCAATAATTTGATTATAATGTGCTTTGGATAGATCTGAGTCTATCTTACTATTGCATTGAGTATAACATTTAAAATTTGACAAGAGGGATCCCTGGGTGGCGCAGCGGTTTGGCGCCTGCCTTTGGCCCAGGGCGCGATCCTGGAGACCTGGGATGGAGTCCCACGTCGGGCTCCCGGTGCATGGAGCCTGCTTCTCCCTCTGGCTGTGTCTCTGCCTCTCTCTCTCTCTCTCTCTCTGTGACTATCATAAATAAATAAAAAATAAAAAACTTTAAAAAAAGAATTTGACAAGAGAAAAAGTGAGGAGAACAGTTAGGAGGCTAGTATGGTACATAAGAATCGATGATGGCTTGAATAATGGCTGGCAAGAAGGACAGAGAATGGCAATGAAGACACCGTGTAACAATGAGGACAGAAAGTATATGCATGCAAGAAATGTTGCAAAAGAGTACTCACATGAGTTACCTTATTGGGTGACTGAATGTCAGGAAGTAAGAGTTTTATATCTTTATTATATGGGGCAATGTTTTCTTATCTTCTATTAATGTGAAAAAATAAACATACAATTTTGAATTCTACTTGTAGTTATTTACCTTCACATTTAAAAAACCCTAAAATAATAGGTATCCAATTATCATAATTAAAATGACATCTTATCTATCATATCCTTATTTTTATAAATAGAAGATAAGAAAATTAGTTAATTAGACCTTTTCACTTCCTGCCACCTCTCTTCTACCCACTTGATTTTTGGTTGCTATAAACAGGAATTTTAGACTATATTATTAACAAATTATTTACTTACACTTGTACCTTATATCTTCAAAATTACTTTTAACGCCTCATTATATTTGCTACAAATTTTTACTTAATCCCACAGTTATTTCCAATATTTACAAATATTTCTTTTATCTTAAAATTTTACCCTTCCTTTTTTGAAAAATTTGATTCCCTTCTGACTAACTGAAGTATACCTTCAACTGTTTCAGGAAATGGGTGGTATATTTCTGAACCTTGAGGTATCAAAGAATATCTTTGTTTTCATTTCCTATATGAATGATAACTTGGATGGGTATAGACTTTGTAAGTTAAAACTTTTCCATGCAATTGTAGATGTTATTCTAATCAGCTCCTGAAGTTTATTGTTGAAGATAGTCTATTTTTCATTCTTTGCAAGTAATTTATTCTTTTCTTCCTGTATTCTTATTAATTTTCCCCCAACCTTAGATATAGGAAAACTTCCCGTACCCTCTGAAGCCTGGACTCAGGCTTCTCCAGGGTATTTTCAAAGCATCCTATAATATCAGATTGTGTAGCAATTGCCTGCTTCTTCTCTATATGTGATCCACAAGACACTGAGTTCTTTTAATGTAGTACTATGTCTTGGTCATCTTAGTATCCCTAACTGTTAAGACATAGCAAGCACTCAAAAAATATTTGCTGAATAAATAAATACATTGAAAAAGCATTTAATACCAAAATCTTTATCAGGATATGTCAAAGTGTTTGATCTCTTTTCATTAATACATTTCAACTTATTGAGTCCTTTCCATCTTCACTTACTTTGGATATATCTTCTGATGTATCTTTTGTTGCTATTTCTGTTCTATTTACTCTGATGTCTTCTTCAGGAAGAAGCTGGAGCACTTTCTTCCCACTATCCCATTTCATGGTTTTCTTCTATTTGTCCTTTCCATTATCATTTGAGAAAGTTTTTCAAGCTTTTGTTCTAATCATTGATTGAAAATTCTGATGTATTGTTTCCATCCTTGATTACATTCAAATAATATTTTAATTTTGCCATTGCATGTTTTATGCCCTTACAACCTTAATTTATCCAACTTTATTTTTATTTCTCCCTGCCTCTTAACTAGATCCTTCTTTTTCTTAGCCTAATATCTTATCTAATATGATACCTCTTTTTTCATAGAAAATGCAAAGTAGATTTTCCCCATTTACTTATGCTTCTGATAAACCATTTTCCAAAGTGTTCATTTTCTCTGTATTTTGAGAACTCTGTTTTCTTTCTTTATGCAATATAACCTATTCAAAGGGATGCTTTGTCTTGTATTTTCTCATTCCAAGCATCCTGTAGCCTTACTAACCAGATGTATGGATTTTCCTTGGTTCTTTACATTATCTACTTGATTTTAACTAGTTCTTCAGCACAGATATGGAGCTGAGAGACAAGTAGACATGCATAGGTCGCAGGGACATTTTTGGCCTGAAGCTTACATTTATTAATTTTGTCACCATAGGTATTTTTTTTAAGATTTTATTTATTTATTCATGAGAGACACAGAGAGAGTAAGAGGCAAAGAGAGAAGCAGGCTCCATGCAAGGAGCCCGATGTGGGACTCCATCCCGGGACTCCAGGATCCCACCCTGGGCCTTGATAGGATCTATATATGAAAAATCAAAGTCTCAGAGATAGTCGAACACACAGCTTTGTCTGCTTATCCCCTTTCATTATTGGCCTCACATATCCTCAAATATAGAATGTCACATTTATCCACTTCCATTGGGACTATATTGGCATACTCCAAACCACAGCTCCAAAAACGATAATAGAAATACTAATGGGGGACATTGGGCAAGGAGGTGTCAAATACTATGTGCAGGTCACGCATAGTAGTGGGGTTACTGCCCAATTTACTAGCAGGTGCCATGAGGCAGATAGTTTTATTACTATTCTTCAGGCAAGCAGATTTCCTCATTCTCAAGCAACAAGGGTTACGCCCATTTCTGCCCCACCATTCTTGGAAATAATTGGAAATTCTGTTAAATTTTGTCACATGGATGCTTGTCAGCAGGGTTATAGCTACTCCTCTGATGCTTTTCTTCTGACTTAGAAAAAGGCGCTCCTTTGTGGAAGACTCAAGCCCACGAGGGCAAAGCTTGGCAAGCCCACGAGGGCAAAGCTTGGTGACCAACCCTGTCAGCTGGGTGCTCTGTATAGGGCACAGCCTGCTCAGCCATACATGCTGGAGCTGGCCATCAATTCTTCCTTTCGATGCTATTATGAGTTCTCATATTTTTCTGATTTTTTATTAGACATTTAATTTAGAGTCTGAAACACAAACAGCTAGTCCAGATGTCATCCTAAATCGGAAGTCAACCAGATTCTATTAATAGTGATACTTCACATCAAAGATTTGACTGAGATCATTGATGCATACCTGACATTCCAAGTTGTAGTAAGTGTTTATACTGGCAGCTTTCTGCGTCTTGAGATTTATATTCAGAACTCTCAATAAAATATTAAGCAGTTTTGAAAATAGAACCTAAAATATTTTTAATGAGCCTGTAGTTCTCATTTACATCCCCTTCTAACTCATAGTACTGCTTGCTAACCTAAGGTATATAAATATGAGTAAAGGAAAATTGAAGTGAAATTATGTCATTCTTTTAAAGGACTAATAAATAAATGTTTCAACTTAATTCCTAACCTTAGTAAAACATACTGTATGTCAATTCTAAAAAAAAATGTATCATCATTATAGAGAAAGGAAAATGTTTGACATTATCTTAGCCTAAACTTCATGTATTTACACCAGTATTCATCCATGTTTCACACACTGGATAAATGTGAAGCCATTTCTCTTTATGAGTACAACATCATGAAATTGAAATGAGAGAAAAGTATATACTTAAGAAATGTGTATGCTTAATTTTTTATTCCTTATTCAAAGCTTTTAACATCCACATTCAAAATGTTTATGCATTTAGTTTTTTATTCTGAGTGTATTATTAAATTCCACTATTTCAATCAGAAATCATCAAAGCACCTCTCTCAATTTGCTTAAAACTTGGGTGAGTTGGACTTAGACTTCATTAAAAAAAAAAATTCTGCTCTGCAAAAGACACTGTCAAGAATGAAAAGATTACCCACAAACTGGGAGAAAATATTTGCAAAAGATACATCTGATAAAGGACTGTTAGCCAAAATACTCAAAGAACTCTTAAATCTCAGTAACAAGAAATCAAAGAATCCAAATTTAAGTGGACTAAAGATCTTAACAGATATCTCACCAGAGAATATATATAGATGGCAAATAATCACATGAAAAGATGCTCCACAGTATATGTCATCAGGGAAGTGAAAATTAAAACAATGAAACATGCCTGTTAGAATGGCCAAAATCTACAACATTGACAACACCAAATGCTGGCAAGAATGTGGAGCCACAGGAACTCTCATTCATTGCTAATGGGCATACAAAATGGTACAGTCACTTAAGAAGATAACAGCTTCTGTCAAACCTAAACATACTATATATATATATTTTTTTTTTTTTAACCCAAAGGAGTTGCAAACTTATGACCATGCAAAAACCTGCACATTAATGTTATAGCAGCTTTATTTATAATTGCTAAAAAACTGGAATCAACCAAGATGTCCTTCAGGAGATGAATGGATAAACTGTGGTCCAACCAGACAATATAATAATATTCAGTGCTAAAAAGAAATAACCGACCAAGCCATAAAAAGACCTGGAGGAAACTGAAATGTATAATACTAAGTGAAAAAAGTCACTCTGAAAAGTCTACATACTACATGAGTCCAACTGTATGACTTTCTGGAAAAGGCAAAACTATGGAGACAGTAAAAAGATCAGTTGTTACCAGGTATTGAGAATGGGAGGGATGAATAGGTAAAGCACAGAAGATTTTGGAGGAGTAGTGAAACTAGTCTAGTATAGTATGATACTACAATGATGGATACATGTCATTATATACCTGTCCAAACTCATAGAATGTACACACCAAAGATGAACCCTAAAGTAAACTATGGACTTTGGAGACAATGTTATGTTCATGTAGATTTAGTAGTTGTGACAAAGGTACCACTCTGGTGGGAGATGTTGATAATGGAAGAGGTTTCTGCCTATGTTGGGACAGGGAATATATGGGAAGTCTCTGTACTTCCCACTCAATTTTGCTGTAAACCTAAAACTGCTATAAAAAAATAAATTCTTAAAGAAAACAGTACTTTAATGTCATACTTAACTCATTACAAGAAACTGTTCAACTGATTACAACATTATATACGAGAAGTTTCTATTTATTTAAACAGTTATTGCAATATGCTTTGGCTTTGACTTTTAAAAGTAAGCCCAATATTTAAAAATGTACTATAACTTGGTAGATTTTCAAATCCTTGGATTTTTTAAAAAGATTTTATTTATTTACCTATTCATGAGAGACACAGAGAGAGGCAAAGACACAGGCAGAGGGAGAAGCAGGCTCCATGCAAGGAGCTCGATGTGGGACTTGAACCCGGGAATCCGGAATCACGCCCTGAGCCGAAGGCAGACACTCAACCACTGAGCCACCCAAGTGTCCCTTGAGTTTTCTCTTTCTTTCTTCTTTCTTTCTTTCTTTTTCTTTTTCTTTCTTTCTTTCTTTCTTTCTTTCTTTCTTTCTTTCTTCTTTCTTTTTTAAAGGTTTTATTTTTTTATTTATTCATGAGAGACATACAGAGAGAGAGAGAGAGGCAGAGACACAGGCAGAGGAAGAAGCAGGCTCCACGTAGGGAGCCCGACATGGGACTCGATCCCGGGTCTCCAAGATCATGGTCTGGGCTGAAGGGGGCGCTAAACCGCTGAACCACCTGGGCTGCCCTAAATCCTTGGATTTACAGGCCTAAGGGAAGAAGTACAAACACCCATGGTTCAGAAGTGTAAGGAAAAAGTGTGGCAACCAGAACCTGATCCTCCTGCTCTAACAGAGAAAAAAATACAATTCCAGAAAGAGCAAAATGCTGGGCTCCCCTGAGAGGATAGCAGCTTCTAAATTATATGGGACTATATGACTCTAGATAGAAAAAAGGGAGCCTAAGAATTCCAGAGCTAGGCTTGAATCTTTCAGGATGAAGAAAGAATCATTGGCTGAAGACTTATTCAGACATGGCTTGGCCAAGATCACCAGGAAAAGAAAGTCCTCAACTTTAGAAATTTTGTCAAGTCTGTGGATATGAAGCTATGATATAAAGCTGTGGATATAAAGTCTGTGGATATAAAGCTATCTAGCAGGCTGTGCCTGATAACAACACACAGCATTCAAGGTCATTTTAATCAGGGCTATCAAACTATTACTTCAATGTCCTTAGTACTCTTGTGCTTGGTGATGAGGTCTTTTTCAAACACCATCATCCCATGTCAGATATGTGCAAAAGCGGTGAGATCTCTAAAATATTTTTAAGTTAAATAAGTAAAATAGCTCATTCCTAAAGCTTCTGAGAGTGCTACATGCATTCAGCCAGATGTAATCATGCTCCAGTCAACGTTGAAAGTTCTAGACTTCAGAGCTCTCAGGAAGTTTCCACATGTGCAGTGGATTTGACTGTTCTGTGTTAGTCCAAGGAATCCAAGGGCAGATCTTGATGTGCCAAAGAGCCAGCCTGACATGAGCGACTCTGGACAATACCTTTCATTTGAAGAGCATTCTAAAATTTGCCATGTGCTTTTGTTTACATTATTGGATTGATCCTCACAATCATTCATCCTGTGAAGTAGGTTATCACTGTCTCCAATTGTCAGATAAAAAGTTAAGGTTCATTAGGTTAAGGAACCTGGCTGAGCCAGTAGGTAACAGAGCTAAACCTGAGAGTTCAAACACTTCTAAAGGTATCTAAAATTTCTATCTTGGAGAATACTGAAGCTTGGCTAGGAAATGGAATGATGGGGAAGTCTTTAGTTCATGAGAATTTTCTGTAAAGGTCTACTTGTCTTTAGCAACCATCCAACTTTAGGAAGTACATTTAGTGAAAGGTGTTACAGCTGGGGAAAACCAAATGAGTGTGTGTGTGTGTGTGTGTTTGGGGCCGGTTGTGTAGTGCGTCTCCGTGTGGGCTTTCATCACCTTAATCACAGTCACGTGAGGATCCGACAAAAAGGCAGGTTCCAGGCTTCACCCCAGTGGCTCTGAACTCGAAGATCTGTAGGGGTGGACTGGTAAATCTACATCTCTAACAAGGGTCTCAGATGATTCTTCTTCGCGCTAACCCCCAGGGTCATGTTAGACCCGGCTATTTTCTATTTAGGAAAAATCTAGCCACGGCCCTCAGGTGACCTTTAACCTTGACATTGAGGACCGTCTGGGGCTGTCCTTTGCCCCCAGAGGCGGGGCGGGGCCTGGGCGGGGCCTGGGCGGGGCCGGGCGCGGTGGGCGGGGCCGGGCGCGGTGGGCGGGGCGCGGTGGGGTGGGCCGGGAGGGGTCCGGCCTGGCCTGGCGGGTGGAGGGCGAAGGGTTAAAAGCTCCGCGCGCAGGCGCTGCCCTCTGAACTGGAACGGAAAGCAACTTCCGGTCGCCTCCCTCGGCCGGCGCCGCGGCTCCGGGGCGTGAGGGACGGGCGCGGGCTCCCTGAACTGTGAGTAGGAAAGTCCGCGGACGAGCTGGTCTGTGTGGGAAGCCGTGGAGCGCGGCGGCGGGGAGGCTGCGCGGGGGAGCGAGGGCGGCGCGGGGCCGCAGGGTGGGCAGCCGAGGAGCTGCGGGGACGACGGGTCCGGGGCGCGGAGGGACGCTGTGCAGGGGCAGCGCCCGGGTGACCCGGGAGGGGCTTTCCGGGCCCGCCGCCCGCCGCCCAGAGGGGACGCGGGGCTTGCGACGTGCGGCACGGAGAGCCCCCGGCCCTGGCCCCGGGGTCCAGGCTCCCCGCGGGCAAGGTTGTCTTCCGGGAAGCTGTTCTTTCGAAAACTTTGAAGTGGGTCTTTCTGTCCTTCCCAGGGCGGTTGCCCAATTCTCTGCTTTCCTGTGCGCTGTCGTCACGGCCGTGTCGGGGACGAGTGGGGTAACTTCCCCGGGGCTCGCGGAGAGGGCCGGCCTGACCCGGGGCCCCCGGCGGCAGGTAGGGTCTCGGCCGCGGCCGCAGCCGAGGAGCCGCGTCGGGCGGGGAGGAAGGTCGCGCGAAGCAACCCGGCCCTCGGGGGGGGCGTGTCCGCGTCACGCCGTGCGTGAGCAGCCGGAGCGCCCCGGCCCGCCCCGGCCCGGCCCGCCCAGGTGCCCCGCGTCTCTGTCCGCGAGGCTTCTGACGGGCGGCCCCGAGGGGCGGCGGGAGCTACGCAAGTGAGGTGCCCTGAAGGTGGACCAGAAAGCCGCGATCTGGCTCCTTCCCGACGTGGAATGCACACGTGTCAAACGAGGGTAGCAGAGGAGCAAGCGCCGTATTCGACTGAAAAAGTACTGCTTCACCGTCTGGGAGGCGAGGAAGACCCCGAAATGACAGCGCCGTGTGTAAAGCCAACAATTTGTGAAGAAAAAGAAACTTTTCTTCTCAGTTCTCCACCCAGTTGCGGCGCTCCAAGACCTTGCACCCCTCGCATGTGCGTGCACGTGTTACTTCGTTTCCCTGGGAAAGCGAGAGTATACATGCCTACTACTCTGTTCTCTGCGTTTGCAGACAAAAAATATATGCATATGTGGTAGAAGTCTTGCCATACATAGCTCTGCTCAGCCTTCGTGTCCGCGTGGGATTGTCTACAGGATGCGCTGTAACGTAATGGCCATCTCTTATTTTGTCCATGATTCTTCAAAATTACATTTTATTAGCGTACAGATATAGTAATTCTTTGTGAAATATGTAGCCGATATTTTCAAGAACTGTCAGTCTTTTTTTTTTTTTTTTTTTAGGATTTTATTTTTATTTACTCATGAGAGAGACACAGAGGCAGAGACACAGGCAGAGGGAGAAGCAGGCGCCATGCAGGGAGTCCGATGTGGGACTCGATGCCGGATCTCCAGGATCACGCCCTGGGCCGAAGGCCGCGCTAAACCGCTGAGCCACCTGGGCTGCCCCAAGCCTGGGCATTTTAAACCCAAAGACTGACAGTTCTTGGGCAGCCCAGGTGGCTCAGCGGTTTAGCGCCGCCTTCAGCCCAGGGCGTGATCCTGGAGACCTGGGATCGAGTCCCACGTTAGGCTCCCTGCATGGAGCCTGCTTCTCTCTCTCTCTTTCTCTCTCTCTCTCTCTCGTGAATAAATAAGTAAAATCTTTAAAAAAATAAATAAAATGCCCAGGCTTTTTTTTTATCACTTATGAAGGCAGTTCCCACTCAAAAATTACTAAAATACTTTCCTATATTGTCTATTAATTCTTTCATAGTTTTGTTACGCTTTATGCATTAAAATATCTGAAAATTATTTTTGTACATTATATAGGTAGGGATTTAGCCGTTTTTCCTGAAATCATTTGTTGAAATCAATTCTTCCTGACGAGAATACTACTTAGTATAATAAATTTCCATTTACACACGGGTCTTTTTTATTATTATTCTGCTGCTTTGTACAATTCATCTCTTCACATACAAATACCAATCTCCTGATTATGGCACTTTTTAGTAATTCGTAAAGCAAATCCTTCATTTATCTTTTTCAAAATTTTCTTGAATGTTCTTGCATTCTTTTTGATGAAAAATTTGAACTGTTCATGTTTCATTAAAATAATCCTTTTTTGAGGTTTTAGCTATTAACTAATATTTTGTGGCTAGTATGTAGATGAGTGATTGATTCTATATCTGACCAACTTTCCCTTGAATTTTCTAGGAAAAGTTATCTAAATGTAATCTTTTCTCTACTTATACTTTTCTTTGGATTAATGAATTGCTGGCTTGTCCAGCACAGTGATATGTAACAACAATGATTCTGGCTATCCATGTATTTTTTCTTAGTTTGTTTTTAGTATGTCATCATTAAATATGGGGTTTACTATTAATTTCCAGTAAATTCTATTTATCAAGGAAATGTCTTTAATATTTCTAGCTTACTAGGATTTTTACAGAGAACAGACTTTATTTTTTTTTTAGAGAGAAGCAAGGTGGGAGGGGGCAAAGGGGGAGAAAGAGAGAGAGAGAGAGAGAAACTCTTAAGAAGGTTCCATGCTCAGCTCAGAGCCTGAAGTGGGGCTTGATTTCATGACTCTGGGATCATGACCTGAGCCGAAATCAAGAGTCAGATGGTTAACCATGTGCCCCACAGAGAATGGATTTTAGACTGCAGTTGTATGTATGTGTCTGTTTACACTGGCTGGCATATTGAGAACAATTTTGAATAATAGAGATTGAGTGTTCATTTGGTCTATATATTTCTTAAGATGGTGTCTTTTCATTACTACTTAACTAAACATTTTTATTAGGAATGGAAGTTGAATTTTATCATATGGCTTTTGGCATCTGTCATGACCTATTGTGTGTGTGCTTTTCTTTGACCTGTTAGGTTGATGGGTTATTTTAGTTGAATTCCAGTTTGTGAACCAACCTTACATTTGGTCATGGTGTAATATTTAAGCATGTAGGTTTCTTTTTGGTAACATTTTTACTTAAAATCAGTAATTGGATATCATCTGTAGTCATCTTTTTCTATGTTATCTTTGCCAAAGTTTGATGTTAGAGGTATGATGATTGACTAAAAGGAACTGAGAATTCTTTTATTCTCTGCACTGAAGTAGTTAAACAGCATAATCGCTCCCTATTCTTTGAAGGTTTGAAAGAATTCACTCATGAAACCCTGTTCGCCTGAAAATAGCAACAATATTCAACAAAAAGCCTCAGAACTTACAAAAAGCAAGCAAACAAAAACTCCTCTGAGTAAATCCAAATAAATGAAAGAGTTTAAATTTATGTTGAAAACAAAGAACTTCTGTGTTGATCCTGGTCATTTCTTTCTTCCTTTCTCCTCCTCCCACTATTTTTCCGTGGTCAGAGAAGATACTATAGGTAGGCTGAAGCCGATAGTAAAATGTATTGCTGTTCTTTCTTTTCCTCTACTCCAGTTATACTGTAAAGTAAAGGGTGTTACATCAGCGTGGACAAGTTCTCTGCCATGAAGGAAACCAGGAATGACACTCAACTGAGAAAGCATTAATTTCACTTTGTTGTCATTAACTTCCCAATTTTGTTGGGAAAGTTTTTTCTTTAGAGGTAATAACCAAGCTAACATTCAACTGTAGCCAAATCCCGTTTGGAGGGTTTCAAAATGAGTAGGTGAAAAAAATACATAAGCCTAGCCAGCCTGTACTTATTTAACATGAAGTGAAAATTATTAGCACAGTAGATATGTGTGTGACATGTGCACACACATAGAACAGGGCTAGCTTTTAATAAATACAAGCCACTTAACCAAAGACCACCTTTTTACTAACCTATAATTTGCTAATAGTTAATATTGGATAATGTGTACTCTTTGGTAGAGTTATTACCTTTTATAAATGATTATTTCAGACACTTTTGATCACTTTCAAGAATATGACCATAAGCAGGTAATATAACTTAGCAGTATACACCTGTGAACTTTCGAGGACTTCAAAACATTATGTGAATGCCTGCATATTTGAGTATTTTAATCAAGTATCAATCTAAAAAAAATAATTATTGGCATACAGTAGGAGTGTGCTCTATAACAACAAAAGACGTTGCATGTTTTTAAAAGCCATGCTCACTATCCAAAAGTAAATGGTAAATAAAAATAGCTTTTGATGTAAAACTTCACTATTCTAACTATTCTGACATGATGTGTTAACTGATAAGCTGTTACTACTGTTTGGTTTTTTATTTCCTTACACTTTTTAAGCATGTGTATTACTGTTTAATTTCACCTACTTTGTGTTTCATTAGGTCAGGCCAAGTTTTGGTGTCTAATTCCTGTAGGATTTATGTTGTGGCTGCCATTCACCTTCCCCCCATCTCCTTGCTACTGTGGTTTTCAGTCCTGGGCAAAGTTAATAGTTAGAATAGGTAACAAAAATCTCTTTATAGTCTGGGACCAAGATTCTAAGTCATCTTCAAAAAAGGATAGCAGAGAATATTAAATGAACTGCCTTGTGGCTGGCTGGCTAATTAGAGTCTTTTGAACTAGATGCAATATTTGACACTCTTTAGAATAGTTGAGGAAGAACAGAAAAGGCAGTGGTACCAGGTCCTTTGTAACTGAAAACAAGCCTTTGGACATATGTAGTACATATATTATAGTTTTTCAATCCCTAGTCTATAAAAACATCTTAAAATTATGGTAAAACATAAAGTGCGAAATACCATCATAACCATTTTGAAGTGTACAGTTTTGTGGTGTTGAATGTATTTAGATTGTTGTGTAACCAAGAAAAACGTTTCCTAAGGGATTCTTTTCTTCCTTCCTTTCCTTCCTTTCCTTCCCTTCCTTCCTCCCTCCCTCCCTCCCTCCCTCCCTTCCTTCCTTCCTTCCTTCCTTCCTTCCTTCCTTCCTTCCTCTCGCTCTCTTTCTTTCTCTCTTTCTTTTCTTTGTTTCCAGGATAAGAGTCTAGTAAGTAAATAACGATAACCATTTATCTCATAGGGGAAATGTCCTGTATGGTAACTTGGATTTTCTTCCTTTTACCCAGAGATATACTCCCTGTGATAGTAATTATCAATACTAAATTATGAGAGTAAACTGAGCACCAATGATCTGCATTAGCTTTCACTTACTACCAGTACTTTTGCTTTGGAAAAAAAAAAAAAGCATCTATTAAAAATAGGTTGTGAAAAAACAGGGTCTTTCAAGTCATTTCAGTAAGGAAGTATTGGGAATTGAGCGAAGAAAAATAACATGAGTTCCCTTTTTTTTTAAGATTTATTTATTTATTTATTTATTTATTTATTTATTTATTTATTTATTTATTTATGATAGACACAGAGAGAGAGAGAGACAGGCAGAGACACAGGCAGAGGGAGAAGCAGGCTCTATGCCGGGAGCCCAATGCAGGACTCGATCCCGGGACCCCAGGATCGCACCCTGGGCCAAAGGCAGGCACCAAACCGCTGAGCCACCCAGGGATCCCCCATGAGTTCCATTTTGATGGTTACTTAAGTTTTAAAAATCTTTGAAATATTTTCAGAGTGAGGTTTACAGAATTGTTCTTGGGAGCAGCAGAATAAACACAACCAGGTAATTTTGCTAGAGTGACTTGCCAGGACAGAAATCAGGGACTTAGGTTTCTTCAAGAATATGTTGTTATTTCAAGTTGCTTGAGTAAAATCAGCTGTTCTTATGGCATATTTAAATGCTTATAGTATTCATAGCCATTTGTTATGTGGCATTTACTATAATTTCATGATTTCACGTATTCTCTTTAAACTAGAAATGCCTTTGCTTTGGTTCGTTCTTGGCTTTTTAAAATCCTTATGTGGGGCACCTAGTGGCTCAGTTGGCTAAGCATCTGCCTTTGGCTCAAGTCATGATCCCAGAGTCCTGGGATCAGGCTCCCTGCTCAATGGGGGAGCCTGCTTCTCCCTCTGCCCCTCACTGCTCCGTGCTCTGTCTCTCAAATAAATAAATAAATCTTTAAAAAAAATAAAGATCCTTATCTCCTTTTTCATAAATGTTAAAATCTCACACATCCTAGGAGATTTAATATTTGTTCCTCCTTCCCATAGTCTTCTTACACCTCCTCATACTGAATATAAATGTTCTCTTGTAGTTCCCCCATCCAAGAATATTCTGTAGAGCACTACTTTATATGATTTATGAAAACAGATTTTTAATGTTAAAGTACCATTTTAAACTGCATAAATCCAGCCGCACCCCCATCTCCAGTTTTTTGGTTTTTTTTTTTAAGATTTTATTTATTATTCATGAGAGACCAAGAGGGAGAAGCAGGCTCCTTCTGGGGAGCCAGATGTGGGATGCCCCAAGCCCGAAGGCAGAGGCTCAACCGTTGAGCCACCCAGGCGTCCCCCCCCATTTCCAGATTTTAACATGACCCTTACTCAGGATACTGGTTAGGAAGATGAGCAAGCTAACTGAGCAGTGCCATATTTCTGTTTACCTTGGAGTAGAACATCATGTGCTTTGCCCAGTTTCTCTTTTGGTGCTATACTGTTTGGTTGTGTACTTCAACTCATAGAATTTGACAGTCTGAGAGAAAGAAGTACTGGACAAAAAAAAAAAAAAAAGGAAGTAAGGCAAAGCTGAGACCACATGGGTGTGGTCTTTGTGAAATCTTTTAACTCTTAGGAGATAGCACAAAAAGTTTCACCAAGTTCTGACATCCAGCAAAATGGAGAATCTGGTCTGGAGCTTTTGGGTTGATCATCGGAAGGTTGTCTTGCCTTGTTTATCCTGATACATTTAGCCAACCACCAGCTTTTGGAAAAAAAAATTAAAAATCTAAATTCTGACACTGCTGGATCAGTGGTATTTAAGTTTCTATTATTTCAGCTTCCTGACTGCAACACAGTAACAGTTGTAGGGCAGCATGCTGTGGGTATATGGGAAAGTGAGACCAGAAATGCAAACTGTCATTTTGGGGATTGGTTGCTTGCATTATGGAACTCTCTTAAAAGTGGGGAATGAGGGATCCCTGGGTGGCGCAGCAGTTTGGCGCCTGCCTTTGGCCCAGGGCACGATCCTGGAGACCCAGGATCGAATCCCACATCGGGCTCCCGGTGCATGGAGTCTGCTTCTCCCTCTGCCTATGTCTCTGCCTCTCTCTCTCTCTCTGTGTGACTATCATAAATAAATAAAAAAATTAAAAAAAAAAATGGGGAATGATTAGAACTAAATTATAGGAGTGACAGTTCTTTTCCATTTTCTTTCTTCAAGTAGGAAAAACACACATACTTTTGAGTTCTTTAAAAATTTACCCTGAGACAGAGGATGTCCATTTATTTAAGTGTATTTACTATGTTATTGGCTTGTTCTCTTTGCTTCTGATGATTTTCGTGGGTGAAGAGTTGAACGCCGAACTAAAATACAAAAAAGGGAGTATCTTCCACTAACTTATTTGCCACTACTTTTGCTAAGGCAGCAACTTTTCTGCAATAGAATGTGAATGCCTATTAGTATTCATACCCCAATGGTTTGGGAAAACTGGTGACTTTCTTTTCTAGGAAGGAGTGGAAGAGGTAGTTTCAGGTGATCCTCCTCCCCCCCATCCTGAGACTTCTTTAGATTTGAAGTGGCCTCTTACCACAAGTGTAAGCAGGCAGAACTCTTAGCTGGACACGGAATAGTCTCAGCATGGGGGAAACCCAACAGAGGGGCCTTTCCCATCTCTCAAGTCACCCATCCTGTCTCTACTACCCCACAAAAAATAGACCTTACGAAAGCATTATAAATCATTGTGGGTGGAGGTGGCAGGAATCTGATATCTTTAAATCTGTGATTCTCTTCAAACTTGAAATCCCAAAGTATATAACTAATCAAAGTTGGTTTGTTCTGTTTGAGCTGGTCAGTTGCTAGTGGAACACCCCCAGGCTCCATAGAGCTCTGGAAGCACCACTACTTAATTGATGATCATTTTATTTATTTGGGATTGGTTGACTATCACTTGACAGAATAATAATGATCACCAGACAGCAGGCTTAAGATATTTTTTCTATGAAATCAGAAAAAAATTCATTTAAGAAGAAGGTGGGTGGGAGGAATTAGAGTACCACTTCAGAAGATTCAACATCCAGGGCAGCCCCAGTGGCTCAGTGGTTTAGCGCTGCTTTCGGCCTGGGGTGTGATCCTGGGTCCCATGTCGGGCTCCCTGCGTGGAGCCTGCTTCTCCCTCTGCCTCTCTCTCTCTGTGCCTCTCATGAATAAATAAATAAAATCTTTAAAAGAAAAAAAAAAAGAAGAAGAAGATTCAACATCCAGATAGAGGAGTCTCACAAAGAATACAGAAGTAATGGAACTGCCCAAAAAAGTAATTGAAGAATATTTCCAAGAAGTGAATAATGAACTTCCAGGTGAGTTCAAGATCAGGAATCAAAACGGCCCTGGACTTCAACAAAAACAAATGGAAGCTAGAAGAGAACATAGCAAAGCTGTGAGCTGAATCCTTACTTTGCATAGTGGAAAGACCAGTAAAACTGAAAAATCAATAATGGCAATATTAGCATGTTATTGAGAAATACCGAGGTAAATACCAGAAAGAACCAAAAGAGCTGAAAATTTTTGCCAAGGTGAAGCAGGAAATGAGGGGAAAGAGGAGAGCAAGGGATTTACAGTTTTTCCTAAGCCTTGTGAAACTCCTTGACCCCTTAAGATATAGAGATGTATAGCTTTGGTTAAAAATAAAAACTAAGAGTGAAAAGAGCCAGAGATTGGACTTTTATATCAGAAAGACCTGGATTTATCTAGGTCTTCCATTGTCTACTTCTTTCAGTTTAGTCCACTTATATATATCTTTTGAAGCTTGTTTTCTTTATGTAGAAAGGAAAGGTAATCTATGCTCCTGCAGAAGAAAAATTAAAATGTGGTAATTTATATAAACACCCGACAAGTAATATTACCTCAGTAGGTATCGGTCCCTCCCCATCCCTGATGTTTCCCGTGAGGAAATACCTCCCTGGATTGAGTTCTGTGCCCTTTCTCAACTATCTATCAACATTTCTTTGCCTTGGCACTTATTTGCATAGTGTTACACAGAGAACAGTGTTTTCCCAGATGTGACTTGACCCCCTGTGGCAGTGACTAAATTTGTCTCACATCTGCTCTTCCCTCTTTTTACCCTTTACCCTCCCCCCAAAATTATCCAAGAAGTCTTAGACAGAGTTTACCAGTCTGTTTTTTAAAACCACCCTGGGTGATTCTATAGTATCATGTTGTACGGTATATTCTACATATTAAACATCCTAAACTGAGGCAGATGAGGAAATTGAGGTCCACAGAAAGGTTAAAATGACTTGTTCACTCTCCCCTATCAACAAGGATGTATTCTGTACTCCCAAATCTGATTTTATCTTTGGTTGACTAAGCCTTTTTATTTTGATTTGTGATGTTCACATTGTCTTAATAAGTTAATATATTTTACACAAGATGTGGTCTTGGTTAAAAATTAAGTTTGGAAAAAAAAATTAAGTTTGGGATCTTTATTTTACAGCATCTTTTTCTTTATTCCAGATACAAAAAGAAGTAAAAGAGAAAAAAAAGTAAAAAGTTTTAATAAGCTCTTGCTTCCCCACAGGAGGATAGCACAGCAAATGTTAAGATTTACTAGGTCTGAATATTCACATTTGAGAAAAACTGGCTTTGAAAAGAGTGGAAACTGGGCAATTTGGGCATAGATGGAGGTTTGAGAGGTTGGTTTGTCAGCATACCCAGGGATTTGGGGGTCCTGTCTTCAGGGGTATTCAACAGCTAGAATAAGTGTGTTGTAGGGTATTATACACTGGCTTTATACTTTTATCATACTAAACATTTAAAGTCACACCCTAAACATCTTGGGAATGACTGGAAATAGAGATCTGGAAATCTCTGAAACCTTATTTATTTTCTCATTGGAGTTCTCACAATTACTTCTAATAAAACAAGTTGTGACTTGCAAACATTTGCCCAACAGCCTCGAAGTGTCCTCAGGGAAATTAAAAGCAGGGGTATGAAGAGCTGGGGAGTCCTGTGTCAGTGGTTAAAAGCACAGAGTGCAGCTTTATAATTATGTAAGCCTTTGCCTGTTCCCATTTATCATTGGTAATATTCTTGAGACTAAATGACCGTTCAGCAATTTAAAATATGATTTAAGAGAAAATTGGCCATTTGGTGAAAGGTCCCCTCTCTGTTTCCTGAAGTTTTATATCTTCATAGAAGAGCTCTTTCCCTTCATAGTAGGTTTTTTTGTTCTGATACAGTATATGACTCAAGAATTGCTGGAGGGGTCCCTAATCTGTTAATTCACGAGATTTTATTTATTTTTTTGAAGATTATTTATTTGAGAGAGACCCAGAACACAAGAGACCCCGTGCATGCACGTGCACACACAAGCAGGGTGGAGGGGCAGAGCAAAAGGAGAAGCAGGCTCCCTACTGAGCAGGGAGCCTGATGCAGGGCTCAATTCTAGGACCCCAGGATCATGACCTGAACCAAAGACAGACATTTAGCTAATTGAGCCACCCAGGTGCCCCAATTCATGAAATTTTAACTACTTAAAAAACAACTTTGCCTTTTATGAATGTTGTGCAGACTGTGACATCTGGTATATTATTGTGTTCTGATTGGGAGGGACTTTTTTAAGATTACTGAAAATATTTTTTTTCAAGCTTTTCTGTTTAAGACCGGAAGACAGGTATAAACTATCCTACTCTTGTGAAAGATCATTAGTAATGCTATTTTCTTGTCATAAATTTGGCAGAGTAGAAGGAAGGAGATTTCAAAAAGATCACACATTCAGACACTCTACCAGAGAGTTATTTTTCCTGTTATTTAACAGCATATAAGGATTAACAGAACAGAGCATTAGATAACATTCCTGCCTTTTGCCTAATAATCTCTTTGCCTAAGGTAACAGACTTCTGCTAAAATGCCTTCTTGCTGTTTTATGCATTCCCTAGTTTATTATTTACCTTCTGACATTGTCCATATAATAAGTGGCCCTATCCTCTTTTTTGCCTTATATTTGGGAGGAAAAGAGGGTACATCTTGTGACAGAAGTGATGCAATAATGAGTATTGCTTCTTTCTCCACTATTTTCTTTGCAAAAATGTGTGGTTTGTTTGTTTGTTTTTAGTAAAAAAAAAATTTGGGCTTGGTTGACCGTCCGGGGACTTACCAGTATCAGAGGATATTCAAAACAGGACTTTAAGAATATAACCAGGAGAGAAGCCATACTTAATAATCATTTGATCCTGTAGATTTCATTATTGATCAATTAGTACATTTTTCCTGCCTGTTGTTAATTATGTGTCTTTTGTAGTTCTATCCAGAATTGTATTCAATATCATTCTTCCCCATTTTTCTTCCTGTTTTTCTATCTGGCTACCCTCACTGCTGAGTATTTTGAAAAATATGGCTGGTGAACCATCTTAAACAAAGTCATCTGGGTTATTTTGCTTATTAAAATACAGATTCCACAGACGCCTGGGTGGCTCAGCAGTTGAGCGTCTGCCTTTGGCTCAGGGAGTGATCCTGGGATCCAGGATCCAATCCCGTATCGGGCATCTTGCACAGAGCCTGTTCTCCCTCTGCCTGTGTCTCTCTGCCTCTCTCTGTGTCTCTCATGAATAAATAAATAAAATCTTTAAAAAATAAAATAAAATAATTAAAAAAATAAATAAATAAAGTACAGGTTCCAGGACCCCATCCCAGGCCAGCTGATTCAGAATTGCTGGTACCTAAATGCTGCCTTCCTGTCTAGATCCACTCGGCCAACAAATCCTGTTGATTCTGACTTTGAAATATCTCTTGAATCTATTCATCTTTCACTTTCTCTGCCCTTGTTCAAGCTCATCTTTTACCCAGAATACAATAGTTTCCTTTTTTTTTTTTTAAGATTTTATTTATTTATTCATGAGAGACACAGAGTGGCAGAGATATAGGCGAAGGTTAGAAGCAGGACCCCCGGGATCATGACCTGAGCCAAAGGCAGACGCTCAACCACTGAGCCACCCAGGAGTCCCAGCAATAGTTTCCAGTAGATACCCTCACTTTGTCTCCCTCATTAGTTTGTATTCCAAAATGGGTATCCAGTTTGCCTTTCTAAAATAGGTTTATCTCCTGCTTGAAAAGCCTTCAATACTACTTTTTTCTAAAAGATTTATTTATTTGTTTTAGAGACAAAAAGTATGTGTGCATGAGAGAAGAGAGGGGCAAATGGAGAGGGAGAATCCTGAAGCAGACTCTCTGCTGAATACAGAGCCCTATGTAGGGCTCAATCCCAGAACCCTGAGATCATGACCTGAGCCAAGGTCAAGAGTCAGATGTTTAACCAGCTGAGCCACCCAGGCACCCCAGAAATCCTCCATTACTTCTTAATGTCTAGTTAAAGTCTAAATTTATTAGAGTAGCATTCAGGGTCTGCTGCATATAGTTTATGCACTTGGTACACTCTTTGAGTCTGGGGTGGGGGGGATCGATTTCAATTACGGTCTGCATGAATGGTACCCTTCTAGGCTTTTCGTAGTGTAGCATAATCATACATGGTGGCTCTGACTGTTCTGTCTTAACACCCTCATCTATCTGTCCTCTCTGTACACATCTTAGACTTCCATAAATAAAAAATACTTCCAGTCCATAAATGCACAATACTAGGTGACTTCTCAATGCCTCTGCTCTTTCAGAGGGAATAAATATTCTTTTCTCCCTCTCATTCTCTATTGAAATCCTCATATTTTTATATGCCTAGTTTAAGTGTCAGACCTTCTGTGAAACCTTTCACAATCCCTCTCATCTAATTGTTCTTCCTTTTGAGCTGTTACCCTGTTTATACCTTTTACTTAACAGTTCTTTTTTCTTTTGAGGTAAAACTTATATGCAGTAAATCTTCAGTTTGGGCAGATTCCTACAAATGCTTCCCCCTGTGCTTCCCAGACCCTTACCAAAATATGATTATACTTTTATACATTTATAATTGGCCTGCTAGTATAATTAATCATTTTCATGCTTGTCTGCCTTACTAAATTATAGGCTCTAATTAGAGAAAAGGCAAAGACTTTGTCTCTTTCCCATGGAAAAAAGGAGCACATACCATGCATTCAGCACTGAAACAGTGTTAACTTTTGTACAAGTTAGTAAACAACTCAGCCTGTCTCTTAAGAGAGTGACTTAAATAAGACAGAAATTTATTTCTTTCACATATTACAATTTAAAGTATAAATGTTCAGGGCTGACCTGGCACCCCCCAGTGTCAAGGAGCTAGACGCCTTCATTCTTGTTCTTGCATCCCTGAAGTGTTGTCCTCACCATAGTGTTCTAGGTGACTCACCACAACATCACATCCAGCTGGGGAAGGGAAAAAAATGAAGAGCTCCTCTTCAAAGTTTTACTTACTTGCTAGAGAGAGAGAAAGAGAAAGAAAAGAAGGAACAGAACATAGTCATGTGACCATACCAGTTAAAAGTCAGGAATACTAGAGAAGAGAATAGATATTGAGGAACAGATAGCATATAAACTTCATACATGGTTTCATTTAATCTTCATGACACTGCAAACTATATATCATAAGAAAACTAATATTCAGAGAAGCTAAGCAAATGGCTAGAAAATTGCAGATCTGATATCTAAATCCAAAGCCTTTTTTCTATCTAGTGAAGTGTTAGGAGGACATGCAGAAATATTATTAAATTGTCATCCTCACAGTGGTATTTCACGTATTTTTATGTCACATATTTCCATACCCTCTCTTTAATTCCAGGACCCTTAACTCTGTGCTTCGCACCATCTTGAAATTAAGTGCCATATCAGCTGGTTTGTAACCAAGGCCTAGTACAATAGAAAACAAAATGACTACTTCTTTTAAATCTATGATATCATATGAGGAAAAGTATATCACCATATTTGCCAAACAATAGTTTCTATACTCTCTATTTCTTTACAAATGCTATATAATCATAAAGTTGAAGGAGATTATATCATTTAGCCACTTTATTTTAAAATAAAGGAAAGTTGAGGTCTATCCATCTTTTAAAAAAGGATAAATTCAGACTTCTCCTTTATTTCATTCCCATTGCTACTTTTTTCAAGCATTATGGGAAGAGCACTAGCCTAATCAATCATTTCTGTTAGTAACCATCATTGTTATACTGGAGAATTGTCTCAGATTTGCAGATTGTATGATCCGAGAAATCAAGGGACACCTAGGTGGTTCAGTTGCTTAAGTGTCGGACTCTTGATTACCGTTCAGGTCATGATCTCAGGATCCTGAGATCAGGCCCCATGTGGGGCTTCTCACTCTTCAGGGAGTCTGCTTGAGATTCTCTCTCTCTCTCTGCCCCCCCTTTTCCCCTGCATGTGCATGCTCTCTCTCTCAAATCTTAAAAAGAAGAAAAATCAAGCTGAACAATGCATAAAGAAATGCTTATTAAACTCACTTTTTAAAAATGAATAATGGATATTATCTAACATGAAAAACATCTTTATAGTCCTTGAGAACCCATTCTAGAAAGGATGACTGCTATTTGATAATCAAATAAAAGGAATAGGTGAAGTCACTCCTATCCTTAATTCGAAGCCCAGTGCAAGTGTTACGTACCTCTCAAAGCCTTTCCTAAGCCGCAAAAAAAGATGGGACCACTTTCCTCTCCCGTTTCTAGAGCCTTTGGATACCTCAGGGTTACATGTATATATATACACTTTAAGTTACAGCTAACAGAGCCTTTATGAGGATAGGTTTCTTGTCTGTTTTGTTCTCACTATGTCACTGGTGCTCAATACAGGCTTTGTTCCTACTTGGCAGTGTTTGGCCCTAGCAGTTGGCAAACCTTTGTTGGAGCTGGGAAACTTTACCAAGGGAAGATAAAATTATCTCCTTTGTGTAGGCTGCCTCTCCTACCCTAGAACAGTTTCATTAGTGAACGAAGGGATTAATGAAAGAGGAAGCAGCCTGCTGCCCAGGGAGTTTCTTGGTGCTTCCTACTGGGTGGGCATGCACTGGACCTGGGAGGCAGAACAGGAACTTGCTGTCCTTCATTTTCCTTCTCAAAGGAACCACCCAGGGGGAAAAAGGGAACTACCGTCACAGGGACAGATGTGGGTGGGTAGGGACTATCCTGACTTTAGGGGAATTGCCCTGGCTGGGTGGGGGTGCTTTGCATTCTGCTTGCCTAGGTACCTTCTGGGGCATCAGTGGCTTAATCTTTTCCTCATGAAGTGGAAGGAAATCAGCAAATCAGACCCAGAAATAAAGAAATTACCATGGAAAGCTTTCCTAAAAATACACTTAAATTGTGAAACCATAACGAGAAGAGTGCTTCCAAGGCAAAGGTTGCTTTAGTTTGGATCTCCTGGGTTTGGGCAATGAGATTTGGGTTTGATCATGTTTACTATAAATAAAACCATTTCCCTGGAGCCTGGCAGGTTTTATAGCAGGCATACTAAAATGTAATTGAAATGTGACTGCGTCTTAAATTGTGAAATTAATTTTACACTTAACAAATGCTTTAAAAAAAAAAGGAGAGGAACAAGTGGCTTTAAAGTTCAGGGTGTTAATATTTGAAATCTGTCCAATTTAATTAGTTGAATCCCAGCGACTGTTTCCTTTTTCTCTGGTCAGTGTCACTGATCTAACACCCAATTCTCTTTTTGGTTGTGAGATAGAAATTAAATGTATCATTTATTTAGTTGTATTGACCTCAGTCGTATTTCTCCAGCGTACATTCTTATTTCAGGAAATAGGATGCATCCATGTGGAATTTACTCAGTAACTCTTCTTAGTGACATTTGTGTGATCTAATTCAAGGACCCGAAGTGAAGCCTCCGCATGATTTACTTGCATATGATGCAGCTATTTTTAGTACTACATTTACATTTTAAAAAACAAGAATGCACCTTCTTGATGGAACAGGCATCCATTTTTAGATTCACTGACTCAAGAACTGTAGAACAAAGAAGTTTCTTCGAAATCAAGTCCAAACATCTTTTTTGTATTAGAGAGAAAGAAATGGGTTCAGAAAGATTTACCGACCCTGAACCAAGGTCAGGATCATCCAGTGATAGAACAAAATAAGAAACTGGATGAGTTTCCAATTCAAGGTTCTTGTTTGTCTCAGATTTTAAAATATTAACAGTTTGTCATGATATACAGCTTTTTAAGACATGATAGGTAACTGAACCACATAGTTACGTAAACCTCTAATTTCTGCATTAGCATTTTACACTATATTATAGCCCCAACAGCTGCTTTTTTTTTTTACTTATTTTTAATCTTAACTTTTATTTTTATGTGCTGCCTTAAATCCTTTGAATGATGTAGTGTCCAAATGAATCACTGGACAGTGATAATTTGAGTTAATGCTATTTATTTTTCCGTAGTGTCTATGGCACATCAGAGATCCGGCAATGTTAGGTATCCTAACAGTATTTCATCTTTTTTTTTTTTTAATCTATCAGAGGTAGCAGTAGAAACAAACTTCTAAGTGGAATGCCTAAAAAAATTACCATTCTTTGATTTCTTCAGAAAGCTGTAACACTCTAACCCCATAATAAAAATCTTGAAATTGTTTTTAGAAGCCTGAAAAGGACTTAGGAATGTATTTAGTACTTAAAATGAAAGACTGGCTGATAGGATTGAAATATTACCTAGATATTTAAAGAGCATTGTAATTTATGGTCAACTGATTGAGATAAGAGTGCTAAGGCTATTCGGTGGAAAAAGAATAGCCTTTACTGCTAGGGCAGCAGGATAGCTGCATGGCACAGAAAGAGTTTAGACCCCTCCCTTATACTGTATGTAGATTAACTGAGTCTGGATCAAAGATCCAAATGTAAAAGCTAAAAGCATAAAATTCTTTAAAGGAAACCTAGATGAATGTCTGCATGACCTTGTATTAGGCAGCAAGTTTTTAGATAGGACATTGAAAAAAGCAACAAAAGAAAAAATAGATAAATCAGACATCAAAATTAAAAACTTTGTCAAAAGACACTATCAAGGAAACACAAAGACAATCTATAGAATGAGAGAAAAGTTTGCAAATTACATATATCTGATAAAGCTCTAGTTTCCAGAATATATAAAGAACTCTTACAACTCAACAATATGAAGACAACCCAGTTGAAAAGTGGACAAAGGATTTGACTAGATAGACATTTCTCTAAGAAAGATATACAAATGACCAATAGCACTGGAAAAATGCTCAACATCATTAGGGAAATACAGATTAAAACTGTGATGAGGTACTGCTTCACACCCACTAGGATGCATATAATTTAATGACAAATGTTAGTGAAGATGTAGAGAAATTGGGACTCTTACACATTACTAGTGGAAATATAAAATAGTACACATTCTTTGGAAGCAGCTTTGACAATTCCTTAACAAGTTAAACAAGGGGCAGCCCGGCCGCCTTCAGTCCAGGGCCTGATTCTGGAGACCCTGGATCAAGTCCCACATCAGGCTCCCTGCATGGAGCCTGCTTCTCCCTCTGCCTGTGTCTCTGTCTCTGTCTCTCTGTCTCTCATGAATAAATAAATCTTTAAAAAAAAAATTCAAATGTCCATTAACTGAGGAATAGATAAGCAAAATGTGGCATATCCATACAATGGAATATTACTTAGACTTAAAAAGCAGTGAAGTGGGATCCCTGGGTGGCGCAGCGGTTTGGCGCCTGCCTTTGGCCCAGGGCGCGATCCTGGAGACCTGGGATCGAATCCCACATCGGGCTTCCGGTGCATGGAGCCTGCTTCTCCCTCTGCCTATGTCTCTGCCTCTCTCTCTCTCTCTGTGACTATCATAAATAAATAAAAATTAAAAAAGAAAATTAAAAAAAAAAAAGCAGTGAAGTACTGTTACATGCTACAACGTGGATAAACCTCAGAAATTTTATGCTATGTGAAAAAAGTCAGACACAAAGGCCATATATTGTATGGTTCCATTTATATGAAATGTCCAAAATAGGCAAATCTATAGTTAGATTAGTGATTGATGGGAGAGGGAAATTGGGCCTAACTGCTAAAAAGTAGTTTCATTCGAACTAGGGGTGGTGGAAGGGGAGGAGGGTAGGGGGTGGGGGTGAGTGGGTGACGGGCACTGAGGGGGACACTTGACGGGATGAGCACTGGGTGTTATTCTGTATGTTGGTAAATTGAACACCAATAAAAATTATTTTATTAAAAAAAAAGTTTCATTATGTAGTGATAAAAATGTTCTGGAATTAGATCATGGTGATGATTGGATGAAAAGCCACAGAAATGTACACTTTAATATGGTGAATTTTACATGAATTATATTTTAATATAAAATACTTAAATTTTTAAAAAATCATAGTATGCCCAAAATGACAGATGAAAGATTAGAGACTGAGATTATGAAGGGTTTCCAGTCATAAAGAAGTGAAATAATTTGACACCCCTAAGCCCCTTATGACTGATAGAGAATTTTATTCTGTGGCTTTCTGGAGATTAAGAGAAAAGTCCTGTGGTTTGGCTTTTACAGCTGGATCAGAAAAATCAGAGTCATTACATGACCCTCTGCCCAGAGGCAAGGAATGTGGTTAGAAATGTTATGCAAATTGAGATGATAAAACCAAATTACATCCACTCAGTAAATCACCTGTAGTTCAGAAACAGCAGGGAGGTTGGAAAACTAATAGGGATTGTGGGTAGGACTGAAGGGATGTGTTTTTTCTTTTTTAATGTAGAATCCAACAGCAACTCTCCCTAGATTTTGTGCTAAAATAAGAGCATTTTCACACATTTTAATTGCTCTGCGATAACAACAGTGTGAACTCCATCCACAAACATTTATTATCTATTTAATTTTGCTCTAATTTCAGTATAGCAAGAATTCACCTTGTAAGTGGGAATAACTGTCCGTTTAGTAAAAAGAAATCCCTTCCCACGTTGCTAATCTTGTGCATTTCTATAATAAAGTATTAATAACAAGTGGCCTTTTATATTTCTCCATTTTAAGGTTGCATTTTTAGATTACTGTTTTCAAAGTAGCATCTTTATGAACCAGAACCCCACTTGCTCCTTGAACATTAGTAAAGAATATTTAAAAATGAAAAAGTTAAGTTTTCTTAAGATTTCTAATCAGGATTTTAAATGAGACTTGTATGCCTTTCTAAACCTTTACAGTACTTGGTGCTATAATGTTCATGATAAACTGTATGGAACTGTCTTTAAGATGCATTTTAGAAATGAGATTTATATCATTTAATAGCTACCTAAATTGTTCTGATTATTTTCCAGACCTGTCATTTACTCCATCCTTTATAGTGATGCTACAGAACAGAGAGGAATGGATAAAAATATTGGCGAGCAACTCAATAAAGCTTATGAAGCATTTCGACAGGCATGTATGGATAGAGATTCTGCAGTGAGAGAACTACAGCAAAAGGTATATGGTTTTGGTTTTGAAAGTTATTATTTATCTTGGTAAATGGAAATTTGAGAATCTTTTGCAACTGAAAAATATTTTATTATTAGAAGCTTTCTTGAAGAAGTATAACTGAAACACAAGAAATCTATATTAATAGATGGAATTTAAGATTTTTTTTTTTTTAAACAAAACAAAACAAAACAAAAAAACATTGTGACCTGAGGTGACGAGTTCATAAAGAGCATTATCTTCCATAAGTAATTTTTAATTTTTGGTTTCTAAAAAGGGTATATTAGAAGAAAGGTATATTTCCTAGGCATAAATTTAGTAGTTCCCAGGCAAATGTCTGTTGGTCCATGATTAGGTCTTCACTGGTCTGCAGCAAAATGAGAAAAATAAGAATGTAATGAACTTTTTATGATGCTAAATTTATCCAATTCAAAATTCTGTCCTTTATTCTCACACTATGTTTTAATACTGTCGGATTATAGAGCAGAGTTTTACTAACACATACTTTTGTGAAATGATAATGATAGACTATTTGTATGCTTGTTTCTTATCTCTATTTAGTAGTGATAGTCTGTGTTCTGTATGTTATCTAGAGGGACTCACAGGACTTAGCATACAGTAATGCTCACAGCTAAGATTTATTACAGTGACATGATAAAGATACACAGCCAAATCATTTAATGTAAAACATTAGGCAGACTCTAAAGGGATCCACATGCAGGCCTCCTATACTCTTTCCCTCCTGCGGGGGCGGTATGCAGAGTACACCCTGCCTTCAGCTTCAAAAACTCAATCAATGCATGTGCAGTCCTTCTACATATAGGGAACTTCATTGGACACTCAAGAATTTAGGGTTTTTATTAACAGCTGGTCACATAGATAACCTATGTCAACCAAAATTTCAGACTCTTAGAAAGTAGGTCTTCACCATAAATTTCAAGATACAGTCTAATTAATTTGGCACAACAGTCAACTTTATCACTTAGGAAATGTTTTCACAAGTTAAGTTCCCAGATGCCAGCCAACCTAGCAGTAGTTTGAACAGGCAGTTGAAAATGGGAGATCTTACACTGGTTACCTAATTTAAGAAAAATGATTTTATTAGCTTTAAAATTCTGAAGTCTAAGAAATATGCTAGCCATGTAGTTCTTAGTTTCTTCCATAAATATAGGAACTGCACAGTTCTCTTCATTCTCCTTGACATATCTATAGAACTGGATGTTATACGTACATCACTGCATTTCTCAAAAATCATTACAAAAGAATATTTCCAATTATATAGGTAGACTTATGAACTAGGTCTTCCTTAGGGATGCATAGGAGAAACAGGAGCATAACGATGACAGTGAGTTTTCTAAAATTATTGAAGTTTAGAATTTGGATTTACTTGCCTTTCCAGTTCAGGTATAAGACATAATCACTTTTTAAAAAACAAAAAAATTCGGAAACAGAATTAGGGAAGAGGAGTATTGAGATATTCTTAGGTTGAGACAGAAGTTGAAATTTCTCTGCTTCATCTGCCTGCACTGGCCAGTGGTAAGCAACCAAAAACTTGAGATTTAACCTTTTAACTGCCATGCAAGAAGCCCTTGCTCACATCAGCAATTATGCAAAGGAGGGTAAAGGGAATTTTTTTTTTAATATTTATCAAGTACTCAAGAATAAAAGAGAACATGTATATTATATATTCTTTTATATAAAACTCAAAATATCTTGAATTATTTAAGAAAAATCAATGTATGTCTACTGTATACTGGGTTCTTGATGAGGTTCTGAAAATACTGAAACAAAACATAGTTAATGCCCTTACGGAACTTTTCGATAAGAAGATAAAAAGTAAGATCAATAGTTACTACCACAGTGTACTAAGCACTACAGGGAGATCTGTGGAGGATAACAAATAAGCACAAAAAAAGAAGCACCTAAATCAGTCTTGGAGGATCAGGTCGTTAGCCCACTCTCAAGCCCAATGCTTAAATTTAGAAGAATCCTGCTAGCAGGGGGAACAGTATATATAATAAAACACAAGAGTGAGTGAATATATGGTACATTCCATATACAATAAGATGACTCTATGGTTCCAGCAAGAACAGTAATCAGAGCAATACAGGAAAAGAAGCTGTGAAGGTAGATTAGGGCCCTGTCATGAGAAATATGACTATGTAGTTCATACTGTATTCTTATTCAATCAGAATTTACTGAAGGATGATATATATATACTTTAAAAAAGTCTTCCTGAGGTTGGGATATAGAATAGAGGGCAATGTGGAATTCAGCTCAACACATATGGTTATGATAAACAATGTTCTAAGAGGCCAGGAACATAAAAATAAGTGGCAATCATCAAGTGTACTTTATGAACTTTAATATATCTATATTAAGGTATAATTATAAATAAATATTATACTTATATATATGTGTATATGTATATATATGTATGTATGTATATACACACACACAGTTGACCCTTGAACAGTGCAGGGGCTAATAACCTGGTGCTGACCCTTCACGTAGTGAGAGATTTGCATGTAACTTTTCATTTTCCAAAAATATAACTACTAATAGCCTACTGTTGACTGGAAGCTTTACAAATAACATAAGCAAGTAATACATATTTTGTATGTCACATGTATTATATATTGTATTCTTATAAAGTAAGCTAGAGAAGAAATTTTATTAAAATTATAAGAAAAATTATGTATAGTAATGTACTGTATTTATTGGAAAAAATCTGCATATAAGTGGACCCATGTTCAGTATAATATAAATTATACTTCAGTATAAAAAAAATGACAATCATTTCAAGCAGTCAACATGAGAACTTATGCATTTAGGGATGAATTAGGGAAGATACTTATTTAGGAAATTTATTTAGGAAATAGAATGGAAGGCAAGTGGAACCTGGATACAAGCCACTCTGAGTGTGATAACATAGACTCTGGGATGATACCAAGGTATCTAGAATAGAAGACTGGATTGATGGTGGTGCTGATGACTTAAAGGAACAGTAGAGAAGAAAGATGCAGATTTATAGATGGGGGAAAATAAGATATGTAATTAGGTTTTAGTTACCAGGTTTAGTTACCTGTGGGACATGCAGGTGAAATTGTCCAATGGACGGTTGCCTGTATGGATCTCGAAGCCTTTAATTATAGTCTTGAATAAAATATTTCCAAGTTCAAGTGTATTTGAACAAGAATATTTGAACGATAAGAGGAAGGAAGTAAGGCCAATCAGTTGGTCATTGGAGATTCAAAAAACTAGGCTAAAGAATTGACTATGAAACGAGGAGAAACACCTGTTCCCCTGAGAACTGGAAGGAACAAGAAAAAAAAAAACAGCTATACACAAAGATAAGTTTGCAGATAGGAAATGGTGGTGGCAGGAAGATAGCGTTCTCATGTATCTTTTATATGTGGAATCTAAAGTCAAACCTATTAAAAACAGTAAAATGGTGGTTACCGGGGTTAGGAGTTGGGGATAAGAATTATTGCTGTTTAAGGATGTAAACTCATTGAGAGTAGTGAATAAGCCATAGAGATCTAATGCACAGTATAATGAATATGGACAATAATAATGAATTAGAATTATATAATGTGATAAATATTGCTACAAGGGCAATCATATTACAATATATAAATGTTGAACTTACATAATGTTACATGTCCAATTTATTCAATAAAAAATAGAAAGTTATAATGTAAAAGGCTTTTTTTTTTTTCATTGAAATACAAGGTGAGGTCATCTGATTGAAGTGATTTTAGGATATTCTGAAAGTGGTAGTAAAGAATTGAAATAGCTTCGGTTAAGAAATAAGAAGAAAAATACTGCATCAGCATTTACCATGAATTTTTGGTAGTATCAATCCATGTTTGTTGTTCTTTTTTTTCCCAGCAGATTTCTTGGTACAGAAGTGAAATGAGCAAATAGCCAAATCCAGGATTAGGAGATTGCAGAGTTAAAAATAGAAGAATGGTTAGGTGGTTAGAAAGTGGATACAAAAGCAATTGAAGTTATGTGCTTTGAGATACAAACTAACATCAGAAAAAAGTTAATCTGGGAGTCTAATAGACTAAGAACAAAAAGAGGGTTTATGTCTGAAGTCTCCATAAAGTGAGAGAACAGATACAGGAGTAAAAGAATGTGAGAGGTTTATTAGTAGTAAACTATTACTAATGAGTTTTTGAATTGATGTTTAATATCTCTGTCTTCATAATGTGTCAATGGGTAGCCAGAATGGGATTGAGAAATTAAACTCAGATTAGGTGTCACCACCTAAAGTGACAAGATTAGGAGCATCTGGAGACTGTGTGAAAGGAAGAGCCAAAATTCTTGAATATGAGAGAATAACTAGTGTGTTGTAAGATTAAACAGTTTCCAGGAGAGACTGGTATAATTGAATGCCTTGTGGATGGCCTCTTGCTTAAATTTAAAGAGCTAATGGTTCAGAAGTAGCAATGATGTGGTGAGATAGTACTTATCTTCTTGTTCTCCCACTTCTTATTCAGTCCATTGCCCAACCCCTGTGGTTTGATGTAGACAGCTTCATATGAGGGGACTAGAGACATCTGTATCCTCAGAAGACAACATAATAATTCCCATTTTATTTTTTTTTAAGATTTTATTTATTTATTCATGAGAGACACAGAAAAAGGCAGAGACACAGGCAGAGGGAGAAGCAGGCTCTGTACAGGGAGCCCGACGCGGGACTCAATCCTGGGACTCCAGGATCATGCCCCAGGCCAAAGGCAGGTGCCAAACCACTGAGCCCCACCAGGGATCCCAATAATTCCCATTTTAAAGCAAGATACCAGCCTTTCTGAAATTCAAGTTTATTGGCCTTTACAAATTCTCTGTAGCATGATGAAATAGGAGTTCTGACATAGTTTTATACTTTGCTCTCATTCATTATGTGTTTTTATATTAACCTTTTTCTTAAATATTATAGGGAGAAGACTTGTATCTTTTGGGATTTTATTTTATGGAACATTTTTTTTTGAATTATAGAATCAGATATGCCAAGTCTAAATCACTGGTTTGTTCCAATCTAACTACTCTCAGAAATGAAATTGAACTTTGAAGTAAAACAAGCTAAATATTCTTCATTGAGAATCTTTAGTAATAGGATAGATATTAAGTTCTCAAACTTACAGTATGAAAATTAGAGCAAAGGCTCTGAATGGTAATTTTGGTAAAGGAAATTATTATTTGGTTGATTTGGATATTTTGACTTCACATGTAAGATTAATCAGGGGATGATGATCGGGCAATTGAAATGGAATCTTTAAGGTATGGTACCAGTTGGAAATACCAATTTGAGAATCCTCTTCATAGAGATATTTGGAGTGATAGGAGAAGAAAGTACCAACAAGAAAGAGAATAGAGCAAGAGAAGAAGAGAAGCAAGAAGACAACTTTGGAGAAGTTGCCTGTCATTCTGATGGCAAAAAGGCCCTAAGAGCTGTGCTGTCAGTTGAGCCTACCTGTCCTTCCTAACACCCTTAAAGAATTGGTCTAGTGAGTGACATCAGTGAGGTGGCAAACTAGGAAGTGGCAGACCCTTGTTCAGATTGATTGAAATAATTTTATAGGAGCTCTGGAAATCAGTGATAATTCAGCAACCAGGCAGACACCTAGTCGAGAAAAAGTCATATTCAAAACTATAGGAAATTACATGGCATTTCTCCTTGCCCTTGACCCACTCCCTGCCCAATGTGCTGTGGTGCAGTTGGGATGAACTAGCCCAAATTCCTGGTTCTCTCCCTCCGGAAGAAAGTAGCAGGGTGGAACTTGTTTGAAATATCCTGACCTTTCTGTGGTCTATCCAAGGGACTGTTTGCTGTCTCACTTGACTTGGAGCTCAGAGTTGGGAATGGCAGCATTCTCAATGGTAGTGAAACAAATTCTGGAGTTCAAAAATACAATAAATGAATTGAAAATTTTATTAGAGGAGTTCTGGGGCAGGCAGACTTGAACAGGCAGGAGAAAAAAATCTATAATTCAAAGACAAGTCGTTTGAAATAATAGATTCTGAGGAGCAAAAAGAAAAGGAAGTAAGAAAAGTGAGCAGAGTCTAAAAGATTTATGGGATACTATCAAGTGGAGCAATATACACATTATAGGAGAAGATGAAGAGAAATTAAAGAAATAAGAAAAAAAGATTATTTGAAGAAATAATTTCCCCAAATCTGGGGAACAACATGGTGGATATAAAAAAAAAAAAAAAAAGTCTAAGAAGCTCAACAGATTCTATGTAGGATAAATCCAAAGAGCCTTCCATTAAAGGGAATTATCATGTACAAGGGAGCCCCCTGTAAGACTGTGAGTGGATTTCTCAGCAGAGACCTTGCAGGCTAGAAGGCAATGGGATGATTTTTTTTTCGTTTTGTTTTTGTTTTTACTGAAGTTCGATTTGCCAACATACAGTATAACATCCAGTGCTCATGGGATGATATTTTTAAGGGCTCTAAGAAAAAAACCTGTTAACCAGAAATTCTATATGTCTGGTAAAACTGTCCTTAAATGAGGAAGAAATTAAGATTTTCCCAAACAAAAGTGGAAGGAGTTCATTACCACTAGACCTGGATAGTAACTTGGAGCCATATGAAAATATAAAGTTTTTTGTAAAGGTAAATATATAGATAAATGTAAAAATTGGTATTATTGTAATTTTGGTTTGTAACTCCACTTTATTTTCTACAGGATTTAAAAGACAAATGTATAGGAAAATTACTTTAAATCTATAATGGGGGCACCTGGGTGGCTTGGTCAGTTAAGAGTTAGCCTTTGGCTCAGGTCATGATCCCAGAGTCCCTGGATTGAGCCCCTCATGGAGGGGGACGTGTCCCTGCTCAGCAGGGAGTCTGTTTCTCCTTCTATCCCTCGCCCCATTTGTGTGCGTTTGCTTGTGCTCTCTGTTTCTCAAATAAATAAATCTTTATAATAATGAGTACACAATATATAAAGGTACAATTTGTGACATCAGTAACAAAGTAGAGAGGCAGAGCTACAAAATTGGAGAGTTTTATATACAATTGAAGTTAGGTTGGTATCCATTTAAGGTATTGTCATAACTTCAGGATGTTGTATGTAGTCTCAGTGGTAACCTCAAAGAAAATATCTACAAAGTATGCACAAAAGGAAAGGAGAAGAGAATCAAAATGGATCACTACAAAAAATCAACTAAACACAGAGGGAAGGCAGCAATGGAAGAAATGAAGAATAAAAAACTATTAAGATATACAGAAAACAAATAACAAAATGGCAAAAGTAAGTACTTCTATTGGTAATTACTTTAAGTGTAAATGAATCAAACTCTAATCAAAAGACATAGGTTAGCAGAATGGATAAAAAACAGAATTACACTACGTGTTGTCTACAAGCCTCACTTTAGATTTAAGCACATGCATAAGTTGAAAATAAAAGAGTGGGAAAAGAGTCCATGAAATAGTAACCAAAAGAGAGCAAGGGTGTCTGTTGATAGCCAACAAAACAGACTTTGTATCAAAGATTTTTACAGAGATAAAGGACATTATATAATGAAAAAATTACTAGTTTGCCAAGCAGATATAATAATTATAACATCAAAACTTCAAAATATATGATGCAAACATTGACAATATTAAAAGAAGAAAGACTTCAGTACCCTGGGGCACCTGGGTGGCTCAGTCAGTTGAGCATCCAACTCTTAGTCCCAGCTCAGGTCTTGATCTCATGGATATAAGTTCAAGCCCTGCATTGAGCTCCACGCTGGGAATAGAGCCTACTTTAAAAAAAAAAAAAAGACTCCATACTTTCAACATTTTCAGTAAGAGACAGAACAACCAGATTAGATGATCAGTAAGGAAAACGAGGTCTTGAACAACATCGTAGGATCAGTTGGAACTAACATCCCACCCAACAACAGCAGTTCACATTTTTCTCAAGTTCATATGGAACAGTTTCCAGGCTAGCCCATATGTTAGGCCATTAAAAATGACTTAATAATTGTTAAAAGATTGGAATCATACAAAATACCTTTTCTAATTACAATAAAATGAAACTAGAAATCAACAACAAGGAAAACTAGGAAATTAAAAATATGTAGAAATTAAATAGCACAGTCTTAAACAGCTAGTGGGTCAAAGAAGAAATCACAAGGATAATTGGAAAATGTCTTGAGACAAATGAAAATGAAAACAGCATACCAAAACTTATGGGATGCAGTGAAAACAATGCCAAGAGGGAGATCTTTAACTGTAAATACTTAACCTAAAAAGAAGAAAGATCTCAAATCAGTAACCTAACTTTACACCTTAGGAAACTAGATAAGAGAGCACAAACTAAACCTAAAGCTAGCAGAAAGAAGGAAATGGTAGAGATTAACAAGAGTTTAAAAAGTTCCCAACGAAGAATGCCTAGTACCTAGTGGCTTCATGGTGAATTCTGCCAAATATTCAAAGGGGAATTAACACCAGTTCTTCTTATACTCTTCCAAAAATTGAACAGGGTGGAACATTTCTTAATGTACTCTTATGAGGCCAGCATTACCCTCATACCAAAGCCATACAAAGACATTGCGAGAAAACTGCAGACTAATACTTCTATCGATGCAAAAATCCTCAACAAAATACTAGGAAACCAAATCAACAGCATATTAAAAGGATTATTGAGTGAGGTTTGTTCCTGCAATGCAAAAATGATTCAACGTACAAAATCAGTCAACGTAGTACACCACTTGAACAGAATGAAGATGGGGAAAACCACGCAGTCATTTCAATTGATGCAGAAGAAGCAGCTGACAAAATTCAACACCCTTTTAAAACTTTTAAAAACACTCAACAGGGCAGCCCAGGTGGCTCAGCGGTTTAGCGCCACCGTCAGCCCAGATTGTGATCCTGGAGACCTGGGATCGAGTCCCACGTCTGGCTCCCTGCATGGAGCCTGCTTCTCCCTCTGCCTGTGTCTCTCATGAATAAATAAATAAAATCTAAAAAATAAAACACTCAACAAACCAGGAATAGAAGGAAGTATTTCAACATAATAAAGGCCATTTATGAAAACCCCACAACTAACATCATACTTTATAGTGAAAGACTGAAGGTTTTTAAGATCAGGAATAAGACAGGATGCCCACTTTTACCACTTTTAACATACTACTGGAAATCCTACCCAGAGCAATTAGGTAAAAAAAAAAAAAAAAAAAAAAAAAAAAAACAACCAAAACAGTATCCAAATTGGAAAAGAAGTAAAATGATCCCTGTTTGCAGATAACTTAATTTTATATATAGAAAACCCTAAGGATTCCTCCAAGAAACACTGTTAGAACTAATAAATTCAGCAAAATTGTAGGATACAAAATCAACATAAAAATTAGTAGCATTTCTGTACATTAACATTAAACAATCTGAAAAGGAAATTAAAATTCCATTTGCAATATCATCAAAATAAATAATGTACTAAGAAATGAACTTACCCAAGTAGGTGACAGATGTATATACTGAAAATTACAAAACATGGCTGAAAAAAATAAAGAAGACATCAACATATGGTAGAAAATTCCATGTTCATGGATTGAATTTACATTTCACCATATACAAAAACTAACTTAAACCAGAACCTAAATGCGAGAGCTAATACTATAAAACACTTAGAAGAAATCATAGGGAGAAAGTTGACATTGGATTTGGCAGTGATTTCTTGAATAAGACACCAAAAGATCAGGCAACAAAAAAAATTAGGCAATTTGGACTTCAACAAAATTAAAACTTATCAAGTTTGACATTGGATTTGGCAGTGATTTCTTGAATAAGACACCAAAAGATCAGGCAACAAAAAAATTAGGCAATATGGACTTCAACAAAATTAAAACTTGTTTATCAAAGGATAGTACTAGCAGTAAAAAGGCAACCCAAGGAATGTGAGAAAGTATTTGCAAAGTATACATTTGATAAGGGATTGACATCTAGAATATATAAAGAAACTCTGCAGCTCAACAACAGCAAAAAAAAAAAAAAAAAAAAAAAAAAACTAAATAAAAAATGGGCAAAGGGTGCAAATAGACATTCTCCAAAAAGTTACACAAATGACCTGTAAGCACATAAAGTGATCCTCAGCATTATTAGCCATTAGGGAAATGCAAATCAAAACCACATGAGATGCAAGTTCATACCCATTGCATTGGCAAAGATATGGAGAAGTTAGAATTCTTGTACATTGCTGATGGGAATGTAAAATGGTATAGCCACTGTGGGAAACGTATGGTATTTCCTCAAAAAAATAAACAGTATTATCCTATGACTCAGCACTTCCACTTCTATGTATATACCCCAATAATTGAAAGCAGGGACTTGAAGAAATCTTTGTATATCCATGTTTATAGCAGCCTTATTTATAATAGAAGACAAAAGCAACCAGATGTCCATGGATGGATAAATAGTTAAACAAAATGCAGTATATACATACAGTGGAATTTAAATTCTGACACATAAAAAATAAATAAATTCTGACACAGTACAGCACAGATGAGCCTTGAAGATATTGTACTAAGTGAAATAAGCCAGTCACAAAAAGACACGTATGATTCTACTTATATGAGGTACTTAAGAGTAGTCAGATCATAGAGACAAGTAGTAGGGTGGTTCCTAGAGGCTGAGGAAAGGGAATGGAGAGTTAGTGTTGCAAAAAGAAAAGAATCAGTATAACCTGGATTCTCTTACTAGCTGTGTTTTATTGCTGTTCATCTGTTTATACAAACTCACCAGCCTTTTACCACTTAGTTGTCCATACTCCAAGCCAGTTCTTTTTTTTATCTATTTATTCATGAGAGACGCACAAAGAGAGGCAGAGACATAGGCAGAGGGAGAAGCAGGTTCCTCACCGGGAGCCTAATGCAGGGCTTGATCCCGGGACCACAGGATCACAACCTGAGCTAAAGGCAGGCTCTCAACCACTGAGCCACCCAGGTACCCAAAGCCAGTTCTTCTCTTAGTCTTTATGTAAAAAAGTACAATTTAAGACTCCTCTTTAGGGCACCTGGTAACTCAATCAGTTAAGCATCTGCCTTTGGGTGAGGTCATGATCCTCGGGTCCTGGGATCGAGTACCACGTCGGGCTCCCTGCTTAGTGGGAAGTCCACTTCTCCTTTTCCCTCTACCCCTATCCCCTGCTTGTGCTCGTGGAGGCGCACACGTGCGCTCTCTCTCTCGCTCTCAAATAAATAACATCTTTAAAAAAAAAGACTCCTCTCTAGGAAGTCATTGAGCTACATCCATTTAAGAGCATCCTGTCAAGCAAAGGTATCTAAGTGTATTAGAAATTAATGAGGGGAAAAAGTCAAATAAGGGTAGGTAAGTGATTTTCTTTTTAAGTATTACGGCTGAAATTACAAAAGCAGCGCATGCTTATTGAAAAAATGCAGTAATTCAAGATATACAGAATATAAAGTGATTGTCTTCTCCCTTACTCCACAGGGGTAAGCATTGTTAGTACTTTGAAACATATTCTTCCAGAATATGTGAATCATGCTTTTTGAAAAATAGAATGGTGCTAATCTGAAAAAGGTTAAGATTTTCAAAAATGTCTAACTTTGGGGTGTGGGTGCTGCTGTCAATTAAGCATTGGTCTCTTGGTTTTGGCTTCGGTCATGATCTCAGGGTCATGAGATCACGCCCCACTTCTGGCTCCACACTCAGCCAGGGAATCTGCTTCAGACTTTTCCTCCCCCTCGGTCCCTCCCCTGCTGCGTGTGCACATGCATGCACACATTCTCTCTCTCTCTAATAAATATATTCTTTTAAATGTCTTTATCTTCACCATCATCATCACTAAGATTTATCAAAGTTTATGTTTACCAAGTGCTTTATACAGTCATTTGATTTAATCCTTATACAAATCTTGTGAGGAAGTATTTTCTTTTTTCAGATGAGGAAAAGGAAGTATAGAGAGGTGAAATAACTTGCCCACAACCACGTATCTAATAAATACTAAAGCTAATGGAACTGTTAATTTGACACAAAATCTACCTGACAGTAAATATTATGTCTATAACTTTTTAAATCTAAAATCATCAGTAGTCTTTCAGATTCATACATAATAGAGCTACCGCATTCCATTTAATGGCTGACTATAGCTCTTGCACTGCCTCTTCCTTAAAACTTTTTTTTTTTAACATTCCAGATAGCATCCGATTTTTCTCATTTCTTGTTGAGTCCCTCTTCCTTAATCTGTTTGTGGGTTTATTCTCTACTACCAGGACAGTATTATTAGTTTTTCAAGATTTTCTTCACTTCTTATTTTCTCCTATAATTTCAGATAACTATGACAATGACTACTAAACTTATCCCCCTACTCCATATCTGCCCTCTGAGCTCTATACCCAAATGTATCTCATTGCTACTTGGAAGGTATATTAAACTAGATGCCCAGACCACTGATTTTTTTCTCTGTATCATTTCAAAAGAGTGAGATTTAGAAACTGCTGTGTAGAATTATAATACCTTTATTTATCCTAAATTGCCTTACTTAAATTTCAAAGAGTGATTCCTCATTCTATTAACTAGTGTCCTACTGTTGACCGTCAAGTATATTTATTTAACTCTGGCCCTAAAATAGTTTTAGCATTGTTATACCAAGGTACTCTTGCCACCATGCCATTAAATTGTATTAGAATCTCTCATTTTTAGAACACAACTATATTTAGCTTTTCCTTCCAGTATAGCCTTTATTCTAGACTATACTAAAATGTCACATAACCCCAAATAATGCCGAACCAGTTGCATCCTCTTCTCATTCAGTCCTTAAATTTATTACATCATAAAAAAGAAAGAAAAATTAATATTCATTGAATGAATGTATTTTACAAGTATCACATAGTTTATATGTAAATCCTCCTAGCCTGGCAAAGTAGACATAGGTAGCCCATTTTCAAATGAGAAAACTGAGACTCAGAAATAAGTTTTTTTAGCCTAAGTGGCAGAATGTATACTGAAACTAGGGTTACCTGAATCCAGACTTGTTTTACTAACCTGGCTAAATCACAGCCCATTGTAGGTATTCAAACTGTTCTTCCCATTACTATGAATAACCTAATTTGAGCTCCTCTTTTCTTGGATGAATCCTTACTTTTGTGATTTATACATGTCTTATGAAAAGAGGCCGGAGTATAATGCTAGTTACTAATATTTCTTTCATTCATACTACAATTTATGATATGCCAGTTAATAAATGCTAGGGATTCAAAGATAAATAAAACATAGAGCATGCACTTTAAAGGGCTCACAATCTGATGATCGCTTGTTCTGTTTGTTGCCTTGTGTAAGCATGCATATGTACCCATACTAAGAGGCCTTCTGGTTTTTCCAAAGTAGAGGGATGTTTTAAACACAGTAGCCCCTGACATGGACAGCTTTTGGATACACTTACAGAATAAAAGAAGAAACTCTTATATAGAACAGTGGTAGAGTTGGCTTGGTCCTTGAATTAGTCACTGTACAGGATAAACTATTGTTAACAAGAGACCAAGAAGTACTGTGCTTAAATAAGACGTTTATAAATAAATAGAAGTTTATCCTCTCATGCAGCAGTCCAGAGATGCGTAGCCAGGGATAGTAAGGCAGTTCTACCATCCTTAAAATATGGTTTCCCTGTCTGGAATCACAGTGGCTGTTCTACTTGTTAACATTTCCCTGCCAGTGAGAACAGAGAAGCATTGAAGAGCAGACAGCTTTCTTTTAATAAGGCAGTCCAAAATTTGTATAGGTCACTTCTGTTGACCTGCTGTGAACAGAACTTAGACATATGGCTGGTAAATATATCCTCTACTGGATGACCATGTGCCCAGGTAAAAGCCTATATTACTAAAAGAAAAAAACAAAAATGTATGTGGGGGAATAATTAGCAGTCTTTGCCACATCTCTTGACTGACTAGGCTCATGTTGCTGGAGAGTTCCAAATGTCACACAAGCCCATTATGTAGACTTAAATATTTAATCAGTTTTATTGCTTATACCAAGTTGCTTCTTACCCATTTCTGCTACTGTTCTGTAGAAAAAAGCAAATATATTTCATAAAGACTTAGGTATCCTCTATTGTTTCTTTGATCATCTTGCCAAGAGAAGAATCAGTAGTAAAACAGTTGAAACATTTGAAAATTTTAAAGTTGATTGTGATTTAAAATCAGATTACCATATTTATAAATAAGTTTCAGAAAACATCCTACAGCTAATCTGCTTTTCCCAAGATCTTTGCATTATGTAAAAAGAAAATATAAATCTCCTTTGTTGAGACATACATGGAGGGATACCTGGGTGGCTTATTCGGTTAAGCAGCCAGCTGTTGGTTTAGGCTCATCAGGTCATGATCTCAGTGTTCTGAGATCAAGCCCCGTGTCGGGCTCCACACTCAGCATGTAGTATGCTAGAGATTCTCTATCAACCTCTCCCTCTGATCATGCTCTCACTGTCTCTCAAAATAAATAAACTTAAAAAAAAAAAGATGCGGAATAAAACATATTTGTCTCTTCTTGCCAGTTTTTGGTTAAAGTGGAAAATCAACAATGTCTTGTATAAAAAGGTAGAAATCTCTTAATTGTAAGATAGTTCAGGTGCTTACAAAGAAAATTTCCTTTCTTTGTACTGCTAAGAAAAGTGAAGGATACAGAATATTTAAAGCCAGCTCATTTGCTAAGTAAAGAGCCTTACTGACTAACAAATGAGTCTAAGATGAACTCCTCAAATAAGACTAAATTTGGCCATGCACTTTTTGTCATAAATTACATTTTACATTTTCCTGACAAATGTTAAGCCATTAAAGATTGTATTGTCAGACTGCTTTATCCTAGAGTTAGTCTTGACCCATCTGAAATGTTAAAATGTCAGGTTTATGTTACCTCTAAAAGCTTTAGAATATGTTTTCTAGGTGTGTATGAAGGCATAAAATACCTTTATTATAGGTATTACTATATTTTAAAATGCCTTTATTTTGACTTAAAATGGGAAGGGCTTTGTTTTTTTAATATTCTTTTTTTCCTTTGTTCCCCAAAATCTCTGTGTAGGTGTCCATGGAAATGGAGCAGTTGATGCTTGTATTTTTATACAGAAGCTTCTAGTATTAGAATAAAGGTGGTTCTGGCCATTTCTGATGGAAGTTTTATTTTTTCTATTGTACATTGTCAGTACATTGCCATAGACTTATTTTCTACCTATCAAAATTTAAAATATTTGCATCCTTTGTTCCAGGTTTTTATTTCCAGAAATATGTCCTATCAAAATTTTTAGACAGGTATGCTAAGATACAAGTTCAAGAAGATCTGTTAATAATTGGGAATGTTTAAATTATGTTCATTCAAAGATATTGTGAGCACCTACTCAGTACATTGTATCAAGTGCTGAGTCCACAATTATAAGCATGTATGTCCCTGCTTCATGGAATGGTGGCACATCTAGTAAAGCAGAGACTAAACAAGTAATCTCATAAATGTAAATTTTCAAACTCTGATAAGTATTAGGAAGAAAAGTAAACTGCTGTTAGAACATCTGTTAGGGACTTGACCTAAGCTAGGAGATAAAGAAGATAGTCTTTATGAAGTGATTTTTGAAAGGGCAGGATTGGTGCTTTCCAGGTATAAGGACTTTTGTTATAAAGACTTACTGATATCAGAGAATTGAAAGTTTAAGGAAAATACGACAATGAGAAGAATCAGGGGCAAGACTGTGTAGGATCTTTAGAGGCTATATGGAGGATTTTGGGTTCTGTATTTTGAAAACAGTAGGAAACCCTATAAGGTATTTATGGGGGAAGAGTGGGAGGACCGAATGGGTATTGTGATTACATATGCATTCTGCAAAACATAATGGCTTCAGTTTAAATGATGGATTGGCTGATACATTTAGGGAGAGCAATGAAGCTACTGCAGTAGTTTATTAAGGCTGTGATGGCTTGAATGGTGGTGGCTTACACTGGGGATAAGAAAGTGAATAAATTTGAAAGAAATTCAAGATTAAAATTGACACTTGGTAACAGATTGACTGTAGAACAAGTAGATGTCAATGGTTGTTAATAGCCTTCTAGATAATAGGTAGTGGATATCTGTATAGATAGATAGTGGTACCATGTACAGAGAAGGAGTGCAAAGGACCTGATTGTGCAGGGAACTGGGGTGGGAAGGAGTAGGGAGAAAGGGAAATTGGAGGGAAGAGATCATCAATTTTGAATATGTAATTTGAGAGTCTGGTATATAACCTCCACTTCGGATGAGATTGTTCAAGGGGAGAATATATGGAAAAAAGAGGATCGAAAAAAGAAAAAAAAAAAAGAGGATCTTGGTAGAATTGGATATACTTAGGTGATGTGCCATAGTGGTTAGAGACCTGGGCTTCAGTGGTTAGTCAAACTTGGATTCGAATCCCAGCCTCACTGCTTCCTGAAAAACTTTGGGCGGGTTAGTTTGTACGGCTTTGTGCCTCAGTTTTCTCGCCTGTAAAATGTGGGAAATAATCTATGTAGAAGACTAAAGAACTAAAATGAAATAAAATAGAGCTCTCTGATTTTGGTGCATAGTAAGTATTCAGTGAAATGATCATATGATGATTGTATTGTTTTTTTTAGTTGCAGAACAGTTCACGGTTTTTAAAAAAGTAAGATACGTATATACATGTGCAGAAGTTCTGCAAGAGTGCATACCAAAGTGTCAGTAGTTAACTCTGAGGAGGAATGGAAGTCACAGTAAAAGGAAAAGACTTTTTACCTTGTACATATGTGGGGTTTTGTTGTGGTAGTGATTTTGTTGTTTTTTTGCATTTTCTCAACAATGTGCTGCTTTTGTAATTTTTAACAGCCATTAATTGTTCCTTAATTATTTTTTACTATTTTTTCTCTTTATAAACCTTGAACAACCAGAGTTTTTAGTTTTTTTGCTTGACAGAATGCTTTTGATTCAATGGAGGTACCACAGTGCTTTCTCAAAAAGAAACTTCTGAGTCCTGGGTTACAATGAACTAGAAGAAAGACTGAGAAAACTGATTTAGAGCATTGGGAATTTGTGTGGTAAGTCTGGTGACATATCGTCCATGTTCAGCGGTAATTAGGGCTTTAGTTAATGGATGCATACACTACATGTTATCGTAACAGATATTATATATCTTGCTCATTATTAAAGGAAAGGAACTAACGTTTGCAAAGAGCTTATTATGTACTAGATAATTTATACATGCCATTTCCTTCAGCCCTTCAGGCAAATATCATTTTCATTTCAGAAAGAAAAAAAAACAAAGCTCAGAGGCTAAGTAAGTTAATCAGAACAAAAACACAAGATCATAAAATAAAAATGTCATCCCTTACCATTTAGTATGCTGAGAAATTGGTACCATTTGGCATGCTGACAAATTGGTGGTAGCACTGTAACTAAATAGTAGATAATTAAATTGATAATCTGATCTGTCACATTGCAGGTCTAGGTAAATCTTGATGGGGCCAGGACAAGAGGAGGGCAGGGTTTGTAACCTAGTTACAAGAAAACATAGCAGAGAATTGTTGAAGAATAAGCTATATAAACCAGGCTCTCTGAGTTGCTAATCCTATACAATCTCTTTTTTTAACTTAAAATTGAAGTTGATATTTAGTTTACCCAGAGTTTCAAAATCAGACAGTTTGTGATCAAAGTGTTGTGTATTGGGACAGTTATTTAATTGTCTTACTTCATGAAATGCTTCCTTATTGAGAGCATTTGTAGTAGCCTTCTATAAAGCTTTTGTTCTCTTTGTTAATCTTAGAACAGTCTGAAAGGTTTTTAAATTGAGATTCTTTTTTTAACCCATTCAATTTATTAAATTCCTATTGTCTTTATACCTGGAGGGAAAAAATGGTATCTTTCAGAATATTGGATTAGTTCTTGAGGATGAAAAGGGATAATGTTTGAACCTTTTCCAAGTACCATCCATGACAAAGGGCACTTGAACTTTTGTTCACCCATCTAGGAAATAAGTACTTTGGAAAATATGAAAAATGACAGTTTTCAGTGTCAGCAGTAGGAAAAAAATTTCAATTTATAGAACTCTTTTAATATTTATGAAACCCATGAAAACTTGAGCAGCTGTATATCCAAAATTATAGAGAATATGCTGCCTTAGTTTTGAAGATGAATTGAAATTTTCCCTGGGTAAAGGGACAGTTCTAAAGATAAGCTTTCTGCTTTGTTTATGATCAGAGAAGGGCATGTATGGACAACCATTTTCAATAAATTTAAAATGTGTACTATATTGATCAGCATTGTTTTAAGTTTTGCTTTTGAACACTAAGAAAGAGTACAGAGTACATTATGGCACATGGGCACATGTACCTAAGTACCTGCTTACCTCTTTAGATGCTGATAGACCACTTGTTTTGCTAGTCTTTGGAATTGGAAGGAGTGTCAAATACACAGAAGCCAGAGTCATCTTGGCCAGATGGTGTTTGATACAGATGGATGGTTAGTTGTCATGCAGATCTCCTAGTTGGTAACTTGTTGCTGCCATCTGACTCAAAGAATCATTCACACACACTGGCTGTCAAAAGCATCTTCTCTTCTGTCTGTTTTAGCTGTCATGTCTGTGCTCTGTACAGAAGTGTTGACAAGACATTGCTGTTGTACATTTTCAATGTGGTTGTTAGTGATTTTTCTGTTTTGTGGGGTCTTTGATAGGGCTGGAATGCACTTGGTTTGTAATTGTATTGTTTTTTAAAAAATGCTGTGACAGTACAACAATTATCTGACCTTTTAAAAGGATTTTTCAGATTATAACTTTATTCATATCTGTTCAGTGAACAAAAGCATTTAATAAAAAGAAAAAAACTTCTTGTTTCAGTTTCCAAATACAGCAAATAAATTGAAATTTACTGGCTATTTCCCAGTTGGATGCGGTATCTTCTTCTGGACTTGCCCTCTCATAGCCTTGTGGTCAAAATCTTTATACTGTTTTCTGATTATGTATTTTCTTTTCTTGAATTAGTACCTTTTTTTTTCTGATGGTATAAGCTTCTCTTTTAAAAAAAAAAAAAAAAAAAAAAAAAAAAGACAAAAAAATATTCAGATATTGCCTATCTTTTGCACCCATTTTCTCAAACTTAATTTCTTTTTATCTATTCACCTGTTGACCTCTCTCCATTTTTCCTGTTTCCCTTTTAAAATAAAAGCAAAGTCTTTTTTCCATTCTTTCAGGTAACTTCTGAAGTCATGCCTGTTTCTGTGATACTTAGCAACTTAAAGTCTTTTTATTCAGCTAATATAGTGAGCATCTTAAAATGTACCAGCCACTCTATACTTTAGAGATGTCAGAAGAAAATAGCCTCTAGCCTCTGACTATGAAGAGGTCATAGTCTAAAGCAAAATCAGAAATATAGGTAATTAGACTAAAATATTATAATCGCTTTAATGGGTAATTAGACTAAAATATTATAATTGCTATAATGTAAGTATATGGAAAAAGCAGTAAGAGAACAAGGACTATTACTATTCTTTTTCCCCTGCTATACTTTCAGAATATCAGTTTTTAAGTTATTATAGAGTTTACTGGAGTTTACTGAGTACTTTATTAAGTAGTTTAATAGTTCAAAACTTCAACTTGAAACTTCCCACCCAATAAATAACATTTTCAGCCTTACTCGTTTTCTATAATATTTTATCTGTAGGTGTTCTAAAGTATGTTTTTAAGCCAGAGACTAAAAGGTGAATATTACCTGGCAAAGACTTCTGAGTTGGTTCCAAAAGAAAATACAAGTCCTTTTTTTTTTTTCCATGAAGGCAGGAAAAAAATATATATAATAGACAGTGGGCTAAGGTTTGAATAACTTGCACACTTATTCTGGGTCTGTCTCTAATTTGCTAGGTTTTTTGTCCTGGTTACTTAATGTCTGGATAGTAGAATATTTTTACCTATCAAAATATAGTAAAAGAATAAGCATTTACTGGTTAGTGTTCATGAAGAGCTTTGAATTCTTTGGAGAAAGTTTAAATAAACAGAAGTAGATAGCAAAAAGAAGTAACATCAGCAAGTTTGCTGATTCCTCAGCCTGGTAGCTCTGTGTAGCTCAGGGAAATTTAAGATGCTACAGAATTTGCTGTAGATATTTAAATCCTACTCACTCTAGGGGTTCAGATATAGATTTTTGTGAGAATAAAATGTCTTGTCCTGAAAGGCATGGCCCTGTTATTTAAGATTTAGTTTGGAGACTCATAATTATAGATCATATGGTCCAGATAGATTCACAACATACATTCTTCTATTTGTATTAATAGAATTTAGATTCCTTTTTTTTTTTTTAACCTGGATTCTTTATTTCCTTTTTTTTTTTTTTCCTAACAAGCATGTACTAAATATCTCCTATGTCTAAATTACTTCACAGAGTTCTATGGGAGTATAAGGTTATATAACACTACTCTCAGACAATAATGCAAAGATATAACAAACCACTTGAGTTACTTATCACTCTGTTAATTATTGTTTGAAGTGTATTACATATAAAATTTCCCCCTTTATTTGGGAAAATGTTGTATTTTGCTTTAATGTCCTAAACTAGGGGCACCTGGTGGCTCAGTCAGTTAAGCATCTGCCTTCAGCTCAGATCATGATCCTGTAGTCCCAGGATCAAGCCCCATGTTGGGCTCTCCACTCACAGGGAGTCTGCTTCTCCCTCTCCCTCTGCTCCTCCTCCCACCCCTCCATTATGTTCATTCTCTCTCTCTCTCTCTCTTTCTCAAATAAATTAAATATATACTTTTTAATTTCCTAAGCTAATTTATTTTGGGAATCTAGGAAGAGCTGTGTAACTTACAAAGTACTTTAAGCTTATTGGTCTCTGAAAATAATAATTTCACTAATTTTGAACATTGATAAAAATATAACAAAATAAAAAAATACAACAAAATCAAAAATTTTTAAAGATGTTATTTATTTATTAAAGAGAGTACAAGCAGGGGGAATAGCAGAGGGAGAGGGAAAAGCAGGCTCTCTGCTAAGCAGGGAGCTCGATGTGGGACTCCATTCTGGCCCTGGGATCATGAGCTGAAGGCGACGCTTAACTGATTGAGCCACCCAGGCACCCCTCAAAATCAAATTCTTTAGTATCTACTGAAGACATTCCAAGATTATTAGGATCTTATTTTACATTCAGAGAGTTTACAGTTTAGTCATTTATTGTTGCACCAGTGATAAAAATTGATAAAGAATTCTCTATTATTGGTAATATATATTTAAACTTTAGTAATTGTAATGCAACATTTTCAAATTTGCTTGAAGGTTTGTTAGCATCTCTTATTTTCTAATGCAAACTGCTATCTTCTTTCATTGCTTAATTCTCACAGCCATTGCAATAAAATAGCAAGATGAATGGATTAAAAATATAAGGGAAATTATGATATTAAAGATATCCAGTAAGGATAAACCACATATTCTCCTGACTTCTTAAAACTTAATCTGAAAAAGGAAGTTTCTGATAAATATAATTTTATAATTTGTACTTGCTCATTTGATTTTCTCATAGGGAAAATGCTACTTAGGTTGTGCTACTTCCTTTGTGGTTTTATATGCTAAATACCAATTCAAACTGTTTATTTAAAAGATATGAAATCTTAACATTTTATAAGTTAGGTATTTAAAAAAATAAGTTAGTATATACTTTTATAGAACAATATAACATGCATTTTGTCATTGATGCTTTTTTGTTGTTTTCATTAGGGACTGAATTCTAAATTACAATTTAAAAAAAAAAAATAAATAAATAAATTACAATTTTTATACTAGCTTGAAGGACCAAGAACTATGAACTGAAATTTCACTAATTAAGATGATTTTTTAAATTTTGCAGTGTTTTAAGTGTTTTAAATCAGTGATGTTTATAATGACTATTAATACACTGTTGAAGCCAGTTTTTAGTTCACAAACAGCGTGCTCAATACCTGAGAAATGGCAATAGAGCAACTCACCTCTATATATAATTAATTAATGGACAGTAAATGTATATGCACATCTGCTAGTAAATACCAGGCTAACTGGTTTTTATGTCAGCAGACTGAAAACTATGAGCAGAGAATACGTGAGCAACAGGAACAGCTGTCACTTCAACAAACTATTATTGACAAGCTAAAATCACAGTTGCTTCTTGTGAATTCCAGTCAAGGTATGTTCATATTAATTTTTTATGTATTACTTGAACCTCTTGGAGAAAAAAAGGTAGAAGTTAAGTTTTTCTTTTTTATTTCTCCATCATTTCTCAATAGTTCTGATTTTTAAATAACTAGTGCAGTTACATATTTTTATTTAAGAAATGAATACTTGCACAGAGTTATGGGGAAATGAACATGCACATATACTATATTGTAGAATTCTAAGTTGATGAAACTTCCTAGAAGACAATTTACCAGTAAATAGCAAAAGCTTTCTTAAATGTCTGTACCTTTTAAATGAAAAATTCAAGCCCTAAAAATATGTCATAAGAAAATATTTATTATAGAACTCAAAGTTATATATGCAAGGAAGCTTATCACAGTGAAAGTTCTTTTTTTTTTTTTTTTAAAGATTTTATTTATTCATGAGAGACACAGAGAGAGGCAGAGACACAGGCAGAGGGAGAAGCAGGCTCCACGCAGGAAGCCCGACACGGAACTCCATTCTGGGTCTCCAGGATCACGCCCTGGGCCCAAGGCGGCACTAAACCACTGAGCCATCAGGGCTGCCCCCACAATAAAAGTTGTAATGATGAAAAGTTAGAAGTAAATGTTCAGAGTTAAATTAGTCATTCATATAACAAACAGCTATGTAGCCAAGGAAAAATGATGATTATAGATGTTAACTTACTATCTTGAGACCTATAATACATAGAAAAATGAACAAAGCAGGATAAAAAATGTATATAATTTTATGTGTAAAAAAAAAGATTTTTGTTTGAATTTGTAAGTATAGGAAAAGAAAAACTGTGATAAAAATATAAACCAAAATGTTAACAGTAATAATTCACAGGTCATAAAAGTTGTGGCAGTTTTTATTTATTTGTTTATTTATTTATTTTTGGCATGTCTGCGTTTTCTAATTTTCCTAGAATAAGTATGGAGTAATTATGCAAATAATTATCTTAAACAAGAAATACATACCTGGAAATATGGCTTATTAAAAGTTTAATTGCTATTATTAAGTTATAAAGAACTTCTAGTTTTCTAAGTTCTATATATTTTTTACACCACTGATTTTGGGGAGTGGGGGTTTTGTGTATTTAGTGGGAATGAAAAAAATCTAAAATAGCAAATTTAAATTGTCAAAGTAATTATTATCTAAAGAATTTTCGAAGCTCGCAATTTAAAATATCTTTATAATTGGGGTTTCTGGTTTATTTTTATTTTACCAGGTGGTCCTAAAAACAGGGGCTCTCTACTTATATCCAAGAGGTTTTTGTCTTGCAGATAACAGTTTTGGCTATGTTCCCCTGCTTGAAGACAGTGAAGCAAGGAAGAATAATTTGATTCTTGATCAGCCACATGATAATGTAAAATCAGGAATACCAAGAGAAAAGGAATTAAAGGTAGACTGCACTGCTGGTTTATTCCATAAAGGAAATAAGAAATGAGAAATCAGGTTCCACAGACTTCCTGAATTAGTCAGTATTTTATCAAATTTGGGTGGGCAGGAACAGGGGTGAAGATTCTTTTCAGTCCTACCAATGCTTCTGCAAAAAGCAACATTCAAATGCTGACATATAACACATCTTCCTTGTTTTATTTTCCTGAGGTAGATCCACCATTAGAATTTAAGCAAATTGTATTTATACACAAACAAATGACTTAGATTTTTCTAAATAGAAGCATTATTTCCAAGTAAAATAAATGCTTAGATTTGTTTCATGTTTCCTGATACTCTCTTTTCTATATCACAGGCATTTAACAAACAAATAAAACATTTAACTAGTAGATAGTAAGGCACAGATGATTCTGGATTAGAAAATGACACTCTAGTTTTTTCTTCAATTGCCAGAGCTTAAATTTTTTAAAAATCCACCTAACCAGCTTATGCGAAAGTCTTCATTGAAACAATATAAAAAGGAACATTCTGTATTTGCAAGATGTGTATGAGGATGTTCAAGCTACATTGTTTAGAAACAACTTACACATCCATCAGTAGCAGAATGGCACACCTTTACCATGAGACACTTTAGAAAAATTAAAATTAACTAAATATTTATATATTAGTATGTCTAGATTTCAGAAACAATGTTGAATAAAAAGTAGAAATTACAAAATGATAAAATGGGAATGATTTATTTAAATTTTTTTAAATATAAAATATGACATTGTTTATAAAAACAGAAGTATATAGTAAAAGTATAAAAACAGGAATGTTAACAACTTTAGAAAAATGATCACTTCTACAGTTGGGGGAAAAGAGTCTGACTCTGGGTAGTAAAGAGGGCTTCAGTTGTAGCTATAGCTTTTTTTTTTTTTTTTTTTAAAGAAAAGAGCTGGGGGATCCCTGGGTGGCTCAGCGGTTTGGTGCCTGCCTTTGGCCCGGGGTGCGATCCTGGAGTCCTGGGATCGAGTCCTGCATCGGGCTTCCTGCATGGAGCCTGCTTCTCCCTCTGCCTGTGTCTCTGCCTCTCTCTATGTCTATCATGAATAAATAAATAAAATCTTAAGAAAAAGAAAAAGAAAAGAGCTGAAGCAAAATGTTAACACTTGTTAAATCAAGGTAGTGTATATATAGGTGCATATAATTCTCCATGTTTTTATGAATCATTGAAATGTTATGCTTAGAAAGGAATTTTTTTAATGACTTAGGTTTTAGGAGGATGACACAGTTTTGAATAATATAAGATCTCCCAATAAATGAGGACTCTTAACATCCACAAGATATCATTAAATCAAGAACGCTATCTTTATTTCTTTCCTTCTAGACAACGTAGGAGATATAAGCTTTGTGTGCCAAGGTTATTCAGTTACCAATAAGCCTCATAACTAAGACTATCTTGTTTTTTTAATATCATATAAAAATTTTAGAATGGGAAGTTCTTTAAAGTATCTCCCATTTCATTTTTTAAAAATCATTTTTGTCTTTTTATTTGGATCATTCAGCTCTCTTCACCCGACTACAATTTCCATTTATCTAAAAATGCTGATAAACACAAGAAACCCTTGCACTGGAATATGTTTAGATTTATTTTGCAAAAGACAGGATTCAGAAACAGTGATTCTGACTTCTGAAATACAATTTTATGATTGGGTCTATTATAGTATAAAATAATTGAATTGCTGTAAATGGTGACTTATAAATTTAGTGCTTAAGTAAACAATATTTACATTTCACTTTACTGTTTCAGAGACTTCTAAATATTATTTACCATTTACCATTAATTTTTATTCAAAAATTCCTATATTCCATTATAATATTTCTTTGAAGGTACTATCTCTAGTTCAAAATACAGAGATTAGTCTTGGTTAGAACAAATGGGATGGTGTAAAAGGCTCCTAGATATGTTAATAATTTATCTTATATTTGGGAATTTGTCATTGTTTATGAACACTTTAGAGTTTATTTTTCAGTCAGTAAGTACTCAACAGGAACCTTCAACAGACTTCTTTTTTAAATTCCATTTGTTTTGTTTTTATAAGATGTCTTTGTCTGTAAAATATATGTCTGGATACCTGGGCTAACATAAATGTAAGTAACAGAAATTATGTTAGAGATGGCTTATTTCCAAAGAATTAGTAATGCTGCATCCATTATAACTTTATTTGTAGGCAGACAATAGAGGGGAAAAATATTGAATATTTGAGAGCCAGCTATATATTGTAAAAAGTTAGGCCACATTTAGAAAAGTGTTGGCCAATTAAGTAATTGAAATTAAAATCTTTTCAATTGGCATATATTTTATTCTATACCTGTTGAGTTATAATTAAATTCAATTTTAGTTAATACAAGGAAAATCTTTTCCTAAAGAACTTTGATTTTGGGTATATCAGGATTTTTCCAAAATGAAAAAATATATTGGTTATTAGTTGCAATTTTCTAAAAGTATGCACCTACACATAAAAACTACAAGGCAGTATGCAGAAATGGCTAAGGCTACAGTGTTTTTTTTTTTTTCCATTTTCAATATACTTTTATTAGTCTTCTTAAAAACTAAATAATTTCTAGAAATCACATTCCCACATTCATAATCAGTTGCCCTAGCCTCTGTAATGAATAACTAAGTTAATAGATGCTTTGAACCAATAACACAAGGAAGCTACTAACCACCCACAGTCCTTTCCTTCTGTTTGGTGAATGGTTTGAGAATTTGTTTTCTTTAGACTATTTATTTTGTTTAGGATTTGTTTAGGATATATGACAGGGGAAAGACCCATTGACATTATGGCAAATGACAACTTTGAGTGTCTTGATGAATGAGACAAACAGTGGAGGAAAAGGGTATGTTGAGAAAGAAGCTCTTTTAGAAAATTTGAGAAACATGAATTTGTAGTTCATTCTGTGTTCATAGTATTCCTACATAGAGCATGCCAGAGTCCTTTGATTTCTAAAAGGGCATAACGAAGTCAAGGAGCACCTAGGTGGCTCAGTTGGCTAAGCGTCAGGCTCTTGATTTCGGCTCAGGTCATGATCTCAAGGTCTTGAGATCAAACACTGTATGGGTCTCTACGCTCAGTGGGGAGTCTGCTTGAGATTCTCTCTCCCTTCCCCTCTGCCCCTCGCCATCCCCCCACTATACATGTGCGTGCATGCTTGTTCTCTCTAAAAATAAATCTTAAAGTCAAGACAGCAGAGCTTATATAAATGGATGACCCTTAGTATTCTGCATATAGTTTAGAGGCATTAGGGGGAAAGTACTTAGTTTAATGGGAAACCTGAATTTCACTTCTTTTTTTATTATTATTAGAGGGAAGCGAAGGAGCAGAGGGGGAGAGAGAGAGAATCCCAAGCAGTGGGGAGCCTGACATAGGGCTCAGTCTCATGAACCTGAGATCACAGCCTGAGCCAAAATCAAGAGTTGAACTCTTAACCAGCTGAGCCACCAGGTGCCCCTGAGTTTCACTTCTTGTACACCATGTTTGCAGTCTTTCTTGATGAGATATTTTTGGCAAAGGGGTCATTCCATTATCCATCATACAATAAAGTACCCCAAATCTTCCTCCCAAACTTAACTGCTTAAAACAACAAATATTTATTATCTCAGTGTCCGCGGGTCAGAAATTTAGGAGTCACTTAGCTAGATGGTTCTGGTTCAAGATCTCTTGTGATTAGTCAGGACGTGGGCAAAGGCTTCAGTCATCTAAAGGGTTTGTGTGGTTGGAGGATCCACGCCCAGGATGGCTCACTCACATGACTGTTGGTAGGAGACTTCTCCATGTGGGCCTTAACCTCACAACCTGGCCAATAACTTCCTCAAAGTAAAAAGTAAGAGATTCAAGAGAGAGAGTGAAGGAAGCCACAGTGCTTTATAGGACCTAGTCTCTCAAAATCACATACCTTCACTTCTGCTTTGTTCTGCTCATTAGAATTAAGTTATGAGGTGCTCCAGAGGCAAAGAAATAAGCTCCTCAGATGTGTTTTTAAAGCATTGTGGGATTGTAGATTGTGGTGTACAGAAGAGGGTACCAGAGATCAGGGGCATGGGGCATAATGTTTAATTAATATGATAAGTACTAGTGAAAAGTAGAGGACCTTGGCAGAATTTAATAGTAAATTTAATCTCCTGACTCCTATCACTGTTAATCTCAGAAGAAAGAAATGTCATAGCTTCTCAACCTAAGAACAATTTCAAAAATTCTAACATGAGTGTAGACTTGCCAAAGAATAGCTGAGCAGTGTTTTAGAGAATCAAGAAACTGTTGCCTATTGTTACCTTTCTTTTTTTCAAAATATGTAGAAAATCAAATAACACAAAAATGCACATACTTACTCTTCACAAAACTATCTCTTGTTTGTAGAACACCATTGTCAGACATAGTAACATATGTCATGGAGGCAGTTATTTAAATAACAAATTGTGTTTTTTAATGTAAATATAAATTGGTATTGTTTGGTTTACCTTTTTAAAAACCAGGATTGTGATATACTGTGTCATTTTTAAGATCTTGGAAATAATTTAAAAAATTAAAATAATAAAAAAAGATCTTGGAAATAAGAGATTTTTATAATACTGCTTATGAGAAGCACTTCAATTGCCAAACTAAATACTATTCTAGATGTCTAGGGTTTGACAAAAATTGTTTGCCCTCCTCTTTCTAAGATTCTATTTTTTGTTTTTGTAGATGTTACATGAAAGTCTAGATAGAGAGGATACAAGAAAACATATAGAGAGTGATGATAATATAGAATACGTAGAATTTGGTGATGTTGATACATTTTCTTCACTCATTCATTAAATAACTGAACTATCTACCTCACGTTTTGAGCTACTGGAAGAACAAAGAGATATTGTCCCTGCCCTCTGGCTTAAAGTCTTGATTTAATAGATAAAACCAACATTACTAATTGTTGTGAAGTCATTTCAGGTTCTAGTATCCAGGATACAAAGTATAGTCTGAGTTTATTTTAACTTCTATTTATTTAAATAGTACTCATGTGTTTATGTGTCCAAAGAGCTGATTTTATGCTTTATTTCTGATTTTCTTTTTTTTTTTTTTTAAAGATGCACTTATGTTTTGTTTTGTTTTTTTAATTTTTATTTATTTATGATAGTCACAGAGAGAAAGAGAGAGAGAGAGAGGCAGAGACATAGGCAGAGGGAGAAGCAGGCTCCATGCACTGAGAGCCCGACGTGGGATTTGATCCCGGATCTCCAAGATCGCGCCCTGGGCCAAAGGCAGGCGCCAAACCGCTGCGCCACCCAGGGATCCCTATTTCTGATTTTCTGTATATATTTCTAGTTTATATGTGTCTTTTTTCATCTAACTTACATGCTTCCAGCAAAAGTGTAAAAATACAAAGAATGTAGTTATTACTGAAAGATTCCAGTTAGTTGGCACATTTCTAATGTAGCTGTCATTACGATTATTAGATAACCAGGTAGATGGTAGCTTTGAGGAGCAGCGAAGATTTTGTGGGTTTAGAAGAGTAAAACAGTGATGTGGCTGTGGAGCTGCCATCAGTGCTAACATTAAGGAAATAAGATGTGCGATACCTGGCAATTCTAGTCTATACAGAGGCTCCGATATGTTTGAAGAAAGTTGATGTCTAAAAATTCACTTGTCAGTCACTTAGATGAGAAGTATTTGAATTCCTATTTCCCCAGTCTTGCTAGTCAGTGACAGGAATACAAAAAAAGAGGAGGACAAGATCCATCTCCTTTAAGGAGCTATATATAATCTAGTTGGAGAAACAAGGATTTGGAGACCCAAAGCAATTAGCAAACATTATAAGATGAGGCAAGGTCTTGATTATATGATAAAATGAAACACTAATTATAATTTAATGCTACAGATAAAACATGTAGGACCTTAATTTAAAAATAAAAATTCCTGGTGAGCTGAAGTTAGGCTTGAGTAGGGGCTCGACATTTAGTTCAAATAGAGAAAAGAAAATGCATTCTAATACGTTTATATTTTGGTAATGTGGGCACAGATATGTAAATTTTCTGCAAGATTTTAATGGAAAAAGAATAACTTAACATTATATAAACTGAAAGTTGGGGTGCCTGGCTGGCTCAGTCAGACTCTTGATTTTGGGGTCATGAGTTCGAGCCCTATGAAATTACATACATAGATATATCCATAAATATGTACATACATACATAAATTAACTGAGGGCTAAAACTGAGGATTTTAAAAGAGCATTTCATTTACTGTAATCTTTTTTAAATGACATAATCATGGCTTCAGAAGACAGAATGCTCTCTACCATTTTGTTACTTTATTCTGTAGATGGTACTTTATTCTGTGGGTGGTCCTTCAGTGAAAGGCATCGGTGTATTCCTCTAGTTGTTGATTATGACAGTTTTAGCAGGCAGGATATGAACTTTAACCCTGCTTTACTTTCTGGAATTCTGTAACTTTTAAAATCCTAGCTTCATGAGTCTAGGTTTTGGATGGCATCCCCATTCTTGAACAGTTCATTTGTCATATACATTGGATTTCAGATGCAGTTCCCACTTGTGGCTTTCTCTCCGAGTTTAGGCCCTCTATAGCTCCTCACTTTTTCTATTGCAGGTCTCTTAAACTATATATTCAAGTTGTCGTATATTGTTCAAGTACCTTGTTTTATATGCATTATAAAAGCTTTATAGTAGACTGTTGTATTATGAATACTTTGACAGGGATCCCTGGGTGGCGCAGCGGTTTGGCGCCTGCCTTTGGCCCAGGGCGTGATCCTGGAGACCCGGGATCGAATCCCATATCAGGCTCCCGATGCATGGAGCCTGCTTCTCCCTCTGCCTGTGTCTCTGCCTCTCTCTCTCTCTCTCTCTGTGACTATCATAAGTAAATAAATAAAAATTTAAAAAAAAAAAAATGAATACTTTGACATATTAATGTCAATACATATAGCAATTTTGTGAAAATGTAGCTGATAAAGTCTCCCATCTGTAATTTAAAATACTACCCTAACAGCAAAACCATAGTATGAAACCAGTTATGTTTTGCAAGAAGAGCTCTTGGAATAGTACTCAACAGCCTTTCCCCCTCTTCCTTTAGCAGTTTAGGATCTGGAGTCATTAATAATTTGGTTGGGAGTTTTTTTTTTTTAATTTATGATAGTCACACAGAGAGAGAGAGAGAGGCAGAGACACAGGCAGAGGGAGAAGCAGGCTCCATGCACCGGGAGCCTGACGTGGGATTCGATCCCGGGTCTCCAGGATCGCGCCCTGGGCCAAAGGCAGGCGCTAAACCGCTGCACCACCCAGGGATCCCCTTGGTTGGGTTTTTTTTTTAGCTAGAAGGTATAGAGAAACCTTTCTAGATTTCTCTTCTAGATTCTAGATTTGTTTACTTATGTGGATGTAGTTCTATCAAAATACCTTATTTTGAGTCATTAATAATTTGGTTGGGGGTTTTTTTAGCAAGAAAGTATAGAGAAACCTTTCTAAATTTCTCTTCTAGATTTGTTTCTAGATTTCTCTTCTAGATTCTAGATTTGTTTACTTATGTGGATGTAGTTCTATCAAAATACCTTATTTTGAGGTGTCTGGGTGCTTCAGCTGGTTAAGCATCTGACTCTTGATATCAGCTCATTCTTGATCTCAGAGTCATGAGTTCACGCCCCATTGGGCTCCATTCTGGAGTCTACTTAAAAACAGCAACAACAACAACCAAAAAAACTCACCTGTTTTACCTTAAAGATATATATTACAGAGGCAGACAGACACTGCTTTATTTAGAAATTTCTGTTTTAGTCCATTAAAAACTATAAAACCAATCTATATGATGTACTGAACTGATTTAAAATAATCTACATGCTTATTTAAAAAATAATTGTCATATGCAGATATATGATAAATATATTTTTCATCATTTGAGTGAAAGCTAGAAATCAGACCATTAATCAAGATACAGAACTATCAAATGATTTCTGTGGGAAAGTCAAATTTGGCTTACATCATCTAAATGCATAGTATTTGAAACAAAGTCACTTATATAATTCAATTTCATTTAAAAAAAAGAGTTACTATATTCTTCAAATGATGAATTCTTTCTTTTCATCATCTTTTATTAGATAAAAGTAGTGATTGTACTATCTATATAATGGCACATGCCAGCCTAAGCTGGGATTTATGTAGGATTAGAGAAAAATGTATGTAAGCACTCTACCCTGTCTTCTCAGTCAGAGCAAATGTCCTATTCCTCCAATTTTTGTTTCTAGAGACTGGATTGAATATACCTTCTTTTAACATTTAACATTTCTATATCACTCCTCTTTGGAGACTGGTCTTTGTTTATAGACTCTCTGGTAGAATAATAATTCGAAGGAAGAAAACCAGTTCATTAAGGCTCAGAGTTTTTTCCAGTGTTACAGTAAATATATCACAAACTTAAGAAACAAATATGTATTGATATCCAAATCACTTAATATTTACATTGAAATTTATATTGCAGACATTTTGACTACTTCCAAATCTGAATTATTTTTTAAGACTTATTCATTTATTATTTTAGAGTGAGCACACAGTGGGGAGGGGCAGAGGGAGAGGGTGAGGGTAAGAGAATCTCAGGCAGACTCCCAGCTGAGCGTGGAGCTTGATCTTAAAACCCTGAGATCATGACCTAAGCCAAAATCAAGAGTTGGACATTAACCTACTGAGCCACCCAGGCACCCCTCCAAATCTGATTTTTTTTTTTTAAGATTTATTTATTTGAGAGAGGGAGAGAGAGAGAGAGAGAGAGTGCATAAGCAGGAGAGGCAGAGGGAGAGAAAATCTCAAGGAGACTCTGCTGAACATGGAGCCCTGTGCAGGGCTCAATCCCACAACCCTGAGATCATGACCCACTCCAAAATCAAGAGACAAGAGACACTTAACCAACTGTACTACCCAACTGCCCCCCAAATCTGAATTATTAATCCAGCCAAACCTCTTACTGTTCTTAGTCTGTTTTTTAATTCAATACATCATTTTAGGGTTTTTGTTTTTATAATACCGGAAATAATTTTTGAGGGGAAAAAAATGAGAAGTGGCATATCATTTTTAAAATTTTCTTCCCTGGCTTTTTTTTTTTTTTTTTAATTTTATTTATTTATTCATGGGAGACAGAGAGTGAGAGAGGCAGAGACACAGGCAGAGGGAGAAGCAGGCTCCGTGCAGGGAGCCCGATGTGGGACTCAATCCTGGGACTCCAGGATCAGGCCCTGGGCCGAAGGTGGTGCCAAACCGCTGAGCCACCCGGGCTGCCCTCTTCCCTGGCTTCTAAACAAATTTGATTCTTTCTAATGATGGCTTTCATTACCTTCCCCCTTTTTAACTCCTTCCTCACATTTCCCATTTTTCCCTTTTCTACTTTTTTGCAGAGACCACAAAACCGTATATTCGGTTCAGCCCTGGTTTCTCTTGACCCAAGCATAAAAGTCTGTTCTCTCAACCTCAGTAGGTAGGACTAGCCCCGCAAAAGAATCTAGTTTCTCTTATAATCTTCACCCTTAAAAATCTCAAAATCTGTTTTGAAGACATTTGTTTTTCAGTGTTATGAAATGCTTCTGCCTTTGATGTGTTGTGATCTGTTGTTTTTTTATTATTTTGGTTTTTGGTTGAATTATATGGAATCTGGTTTCTGATAGGTAGTTGGGAAAGGGGAGAATATTTTAATAACCTTTTTAGAAATTGTGGCTATTCTCCTTTGGTACTATACCAAAATTCAGTAAGTAGTAGTAGTCTCTTAAGTGTTAACTGCATTATAAACACTGAAACCAGTGAACTTTTCTACTGCATTAAAAGCCAGTGGTCTATCTTAACCTATGATTTTGTAGCTTCATGAATTGGTCATTTGGAAAATATTGGTTCACTGAACTATGCAGATCTTTCAAATATTGACTTATGATGTAGTATTTAAAGTCACATCTAACATCATATGGATCTCACCATAAAAGTCTTTTAAAGATTGAACATTTGTCAGACTTGCTATAACAGGTGTACATTCCCCGGGATTTTAATTTTTGGTTGAAAACTTAAATTTTTTCATGGACCACAAATCTTGTCAGCTGTTTTCCTTAAAGTTAGAAGCTAACTTCATTTGCTTTTAAGAATGGATAACCATAGCTTGCATGTCAGTCATTCTTTCAAGTGAAAATAGTGTTCCATTTAAAAAGTGACTAGTTCATCTTGCAACTTAAATGGTTGAACCAGTGCTTTCCCCCAAACAACCCTTATACTTTGGTATGAAACAGAAGTCCTTTCTGTGTATTTCCTATTTTGTCTCACACAATATTTAAAAGCTATCAACTTGGGATCAAAATTTATTAAAATTAATAATTTTTACAGTCTCATCAAGGAGATATCTTAAGACTCCCCCAGGGATTTTTTTTAACCAAATATGTGGCTTTTTTTTTTTTAAGATTTTATTTATTTATTCATGAGAGACACAGAGAGAGAGAGAGGCAGAGACACAGGCAGAGGGAGAAGCAGGCTCCATGCAGGGAGTCTGACGTGGGACTCGATCCCAGGTCTCCAGGATCAGGCCCTGGACTGAAGTCAGTGCTAAACTGCTGAGCCATCTGGGCTGCCCCAAATGTGTGGCATTAAAGAGTATGGTGACTCCAGTTTGGTACCATGGCCTTGATCATACTCAGGTGCCAGCAGTTTCACTCACCATTGTTTTTGCATCATCAGTATAAATGCCAAGGGAGTGAAAAAGGCAAATAATAACATCTAATAATGTTATAATAGTTAACTCCATGGATTTCAGCGTCAGGGATTTGATTTTTACCCTACTTATAAGCTAGTAAGTAAGCCACTTAGTGCTTCAGGGATGCTATAAGAAGACTCCAGAATCAGGGGAAAAAAAAAAAGATCTCATTATACACATCACAGCAAGCAAAAGCATTATTTGCTTTGGTCCCTCCTGTAGAGGGGGAAGGGTAATGCAGTAAGACCCAGATGGATGCTTGTATATGCGGTGGGTTGCCTTAAAGGTGAGGAACACTGAGCTTAGGAGATCTATCATTTTATAGCAAGGAGTTAGCAGCCTGCTCCTTGTCCAAGGGAGACATTATCTTTCAGGTTTGTCCCCTGCAAACACAGTCCCGAGAAATATCCCAGGTAAAGAGCAATCAGAGCCTTGTATTCTTGGCATACACAGCAAAAATGTACAGGAACACTCAGGACCCAAGGAGATTTCTCTCCCAACAGTGAATCCCTTGAAAGGATTTCAGGACCTCAGGGATACTGAGCCATATTTTGAAGACTAGTTTTTACCAGATTATAATTTTCTTTCAGAAAAATACTGCCTTTTTCACTTTTCCTTCTGTTGAAATCATATCATGCACTAAGAATACTCTAACATCTCGTCAGGATCCCTTATTTATGCATAGAAGTCATATAGTTTGTTCAGTCCTTTCTTAAATAATTATTCTACAGCTTTATCCTTTATTCTGTTGTTACATAAATTAACCCATTTATTATAAGCTAACAGTGTTTTAAATGGTGGAGCTTCTATGGTCTTTTAACTCCTTCAGTCAACAGACTTTACTGTGATGGCAGATGTGGTGTTGTAGGTCGAGGCACTACTGTTTTCATGCAGAAACCACAATGCCAGATACCCACAGCTCATGTTTTCATGTTGGTTTTGCCATAGAAGGAGCAAGTATAATTTGATACGCTGGCCTGTTTCAATCTTCACCATTTTCTTTTTCTTCTTCTTTTTTTAAAGATTTTATTTATTTATTCATGAGAGATACATGATCATGACCACAAGATCATGACCTGAGCCGAAGGCAGACACTCAACCACTGAGCCACCCAGCCGTCCTTCAGTCTTCATCATTTTCTCAAGGAGGGCACCATGACAGGTCCTATATTTACCAGTGATTGCGACCTTCTTGATATATTTAGCCATGTTGCCACCAACTAAATCCAAGCCCAAAGAGTTAGATCTTTATACTTTAAATCATAATACCTAGGGCAGCCCGGTGGCTCAGCGGTTTAGTGCTGCCTCTGGCCTAGTGTGTGATCCTGGAGACCAGGGATCGAGTCCCACGTCAGGCTCCCTGCATGGAGCCTGCTTCTCCCTCTGCCTGTGTCTCTGCCTCTCTCTCTCTCTCTCTCTCTCTCTCTCTCTCTCTCTCTCTCTGTCTTTCATGAATACATAAGTAAAATCTAAATAAATAAATAAATAAACAAACAAACAAACCTATAAATTGCTCCCAGTTACTTCTCTATACCCAGTATATTAAATCTACAACAAACTGAATTTTGATTCTAATCCTTTAAAAGCTAGTGTGGTGCCTGATACATTTCCTGGGATATTCCACAGAACCCCGACCTGTAAAATGCTGCATACTATGTACTCTTTCTAATAATTTTTAAAGGCATAAAAATGTATTATGGGATCTGAAATCAACAGACTACACTTAGCTTCATTTAACCACAGAATCTCCAGCTAGCTTTTTTTTCAATTTTGTATTTTAACAACCTCTAGATGGATTTGTAGTCCCCTTAAAGATATCTCTAGAATTTGGTGGGGGAGAGACAGGGAAGGCTCAGCTGACTTAATTTTTCATTTGCAGCTAATATGTTACACTCTGTGAACTCTGTTGCTTACTTAGGTGGTCTTGCCATGTTATGTAACCTCAAGTTTTTCCCTGAAAGATTTTTGTCTACCCAAAATGGATAGCTTTTGTTTTCTCTCTTCCATTTTGTTTATCAGCAATGCTATTGTGATTTTTGTATTCCAACTTAGTTTTCAGCTAAGTAATTCCATATTGGATGGGTTTACACACATTATTTCTACCTCTAATTGTTCTTCACTATTTAATATTAAGAACAGTATGTCTCCCTCTACATTGCATCCACATAATGTTGCAGCAGCTCACTGACTTGTCCATATTCCCTGAACCTGTCATCTGGAATTTACTTCTGCTGGATGACCAAATAACTACAGTAACTCTTGCTTTTCCTTCTTGCTGCAGCAGATTAAACATTCTCTTCTCCTCTTGTCCTGAGGACAAAGTGGTAACTTTTTTCTAAAGCTGAATCTAAAACTCTCTCCTCCCTACTTTTTAAATTTCTCTTCCTTTTTGATATGAAGAAAATAATAGATCTTGGCACTTTATTGCCTGTTGTCAGACCTACAGTTTTTGTTTTGTATTTTACTATTCCAGGAAAGCCTAATCTCACTTTCTTTAAGGGTTTATCTTGCCCTAAGATTTTTTGATGCTAAGGAGAACACTCCATAGAAACATGAACCAGGGATGCCTGGGTGGCTCAGCGGTTGAGTGTCTGCCTTTGGCTCGAGGCCTGATCCCTGATTCCCAGGATCGAGTCCCACATCAGGTTCCTTGCATGGAGCCTGCTTCTCCGCTCTCTGCCTGTGTCTTGCGTCTCTTTCTGTGTCTCTCCTGAATAAATAAATCTTAAAAAAAAAAATGTGAACTATATTTAAGGAAAGGGTAATTAGGTTATGTTTTTTCATTTTTTTAAAAGATTGTATTTATTTATTCATGAGAGACACAAAGAGGGAGACAAAGACAGGCAGAGGGAGAAGCAGGCTCCTTGTAAGGAGCCCAGTGTGGGACTCGATCCCAGACCCTAGCTAGGATCACATCCTGAGCCAAAGGCAGACACTCAACCGCTGAGCCACCCAGGTGTCCTAGGTTATGTTTTTTGTTTTTTGATTTTTAATCCTAGGTTATGTTTTTAAATTTGGTCTATAGTAGACAACAGAACAAGTATAAAAGTATTGATCAAGAGATGAAAGTGGTTATCAAGAGAGAGGGTAGGTCTGAAAACAGACTGTAGAAAATGAAAACTCAAAAAAAAAAAAAAGAAAATGAAAACTCCATAGATGTGATATGAGAATGAATGATAAAAGTATATGAGAGAAATACAGTGTACCCATGTCTGAACCTTAGAGAATGCCCACGTGTATGGCCTTGAAAGAGGGGCCAATGAAAATATCAAACCTAGGAAGAAAACCTAAGTAAGTTATGCTGGAAGCCAAAAGAATGTTTCAAAGAAGGAGATTATGGTCAATAGCGTGAATACTGTCAAGTGAGCAGTGAACAGAAGGAGAGCTTTAGGAAAAGCCATAGGATTGTGAGCAAGACTTCTTTGGAAAATTATGGTGAAAGCTCAGAAAAATGAGGGATAAAAAAAAAAAAAAAAAAACCCTGAGTTTGGGAGCTACAGCTTCTGTATAGAAGACTGAATACCTAACCAGTTCTCTACAATTAACAGTATTAACTCTGGTGAGATACACAAGAACAACTCCCTGAGGAACTGGACACTGAACTTTGCATATTTTAGAAACGAGTCAAATGTGGACCAAGTAATCAGCTCAGAGTAAATTCCCAGTTTTCTTTAGTTTTGTCCTGAGAGTGGCCATAGTTGCAGTGGCTAAAATTCCAATAGAAAGTCCACCATCATTCTGGCTGGAAGAAGCAGGAAGGAGAATGAGCTCAGGATAAGCTTGGTCACCAGAGGGAGGGAAAGAGCCCCAGACAGTAGAAAGCCAGAGAAGGAAAGAGAACCCTAAGTTCTGTGTTTAGACAGCCCAAGTCTGTGGCTGCACCCGAGGCTGTAGATGTGTGGGGCAAATAGGAAGCAGTTTGCAGCTAGGGTTACAAGATTGAACTGAAATCTGAACTGCCCTTCTTCAAAGAAGTGACAATTTGGAGTCTTGAGCCTCACCAAGTTACTTGGCTACAAAAACAAAAATAGTACCAGCCTTGGTACCATGTACCGTAATGTCTCCACAACATACTCATAATGTTCAAGATACAGTCCAGAATTATTCAATACATGGAGAGTCAATAAAGTGTGATCCAGTTTCAAGAGTACACACCAACTCTAAGTAGATCTAGATAGTGAAATAGGTAGACAAGGGTTTTAAATTAGCTACTGTAATATAGGCCCAGTCCTCTGTTAGGAAATGGGATAGTGCAGGAAGAGAATTGAGGTTTTGAGAAGATAGAATTAACAGTAAGATACTTGATTGTCATGCTTTGTCAAATGATTAACTTCTATTAGTAAGTTTGAGAAATACTTAAACTATGGAATTTTGGTTAAGAAACTTGCCAGATTGCTTCTGTCAGCAAGTGAACTGGTTTGGCAGAACTTGAGTAAATCTATCTAGGTTATTTTCAAATGTAAATTTCTACTTGGACATTCTTGAGCACAAAAAAAGGCCATACCAAAGGTTTTTTCCCAGGCAAAATTTAAATATCAAAACTTGGCTTATCACTGCTTCTCAGTGAGAAATGTATTTGTTGTATGACAGGTTTTGGAATCTTAAAATTAGTTTGCATTGGTGCGATGTGTAAATGTTACCATTCTATATCTACCTCACCATGCTAGATAACTACTACTGAGTTTCACTGGCAGCCAAGCTCTATACCTGAGAAGTTAAGAGCCTAGACTGATAAGGCCAGGGTTCCAGTCACAGCTCCTCCACCTACTGGACTGTAGACAAATTATTCGACCTCTTCTTTTTTTTTTTTTTTTTTTTTAAACATTTTTTAAATTTATTTATGATAGGCACACAGTGAGAGAGAGAGAGGCAGAGACACAGGCAGAGGGAGAAGCAGGCTCCATGCACCGGGAGCCCGATGTGGGACTCGATCCCGGGTCTCCAGGATCGCGCCCTGGGCCAAAGGCAGGCGCCAAACCGCTGCGCCACCCAGGGATCCCCTATTCGACCTCTTCAAAGCCTTCTTTACTATAGCAAATTTTAAGATCAAAGTACCTAATTCATAATATTATGTAGATTATGGTAATTAATATGTGCTGATTGCTTAAATAACATCATGAAGATATTTTCAGTTCACAATAGTAGTGGTATTACATAAAATCTGTGGTTAATAAAAAGGGTTTTCCCAAGTGCATTTTAAATGTAATGTTTGGAAAAGGGATGAGGGAGTTATGGGAAACTTTATTTTTTTTAATTGGTCATTTAAGGTATTCATTTTCTATTTTGCATAAAAAGACACCCCCACAATTTGATATTTCTTCTTGTTAAGAAAGTAAATTCAGAAAGGTGTGCAAAAGGAACACAGTGAAGACCATAGGAAAGTATCAATCTCACTCTGCTTCAAATTAATAGAATTGAAATTATTGTCATTACGACAGTACTGGTAAAGAATTTTAACTTTTTTTTAAAGAATGTTTTGTTGTGGAATTGATAGTGATTTTGGGGGATTTACATTAAACCAGAATCCTGTGAAGAACTTGGAAGTTTATTTTTATATTGTTTATTTTCTTGCTGCTTCCTTCAGAAATCTGGAATGGATCCCATTTTGCCTTGAAATTGTTCCTGTACTGGCAGTGGGTTTGCCTGGCACACTGTGTCATGCCGAACAGACAAGAATCATAGGATTTGTATTCCACTTTTCAGTAATATTAATGATGTTTAGAGAAGTGTAGGTTTCACACAGCCATAAATACTTACAAATACAGTTTTCTTGTATTTTTTATTTGCCTTTTGTCCTCAAACTTTTCTTTTACTATGCTTTTATATTCTCATCAAATCTCTTTTTTTGTAATTATTTTGTTGCTATTTCCACCTTAATCTCTTCTTTGTCTTAGCCCTATTCTCACTTTCTCCCTATTTCAGCAGTATTCAGTGCTTGACTTTACTGTGACATCTTTGTCTCAATATATCTACAGCTCGTAAGAAAATATTCAAACTCAGTTTCTCTTTAACATTTCATTCTTAATTTCAATAATCTAAGTGATAAGTGAATTCTTGTTTTTACTTTTTTTCCACTGCTCATTTATTTCTTTTTCTATAGAAAACTTTATCAAACTAGTATTTATAACTATTCCACAGTTATATTTCCTTTACTATCTATCCTATCTCACCTTGGCTTATTTCTTGAATTACATTGTTCCAAGTAGTTCCATAGTCTCTTTTCTGTTTTAAAAGCATAATTAATTCTAAGGGCGCCTGAGTGGTTCAGTCAGTTAAGTGTAAGCGGAAGCTTGGGTCGTAATCTCAAGGTCCTGGGATCAAACTGCACATGGAACTCCCTGCTCAGCAGAGAGTCTGTGTCTTCCTCTCTGCCTCCCCCCTCCCTCCCGTGCTTGCTCTCACTCTCATAAATAAAATCTTTAAAAATAAACAAAACCATTTTTTTTTAAAGAGGCATAATTCTACTAAGCCTCATCCAGAAGCATAATCAAATATTGGCTACACTCAGTTGCCTGAGCCACCTAAAAATAAATATTCCTTTTGCATCTTAACTACATTTTAGAGAGAATCTTTTATATGAATACTGGAATAGAATGGTAGTCATTGCTGCAGTTCAAAATGTGTCATTGCAAACTTAACCACCTTTATTAAGTGTTAGGCTTTTAAAGTTTAAGTTCCATATGAGAGAGTGTACATTGTATTAACGAATGTAGTATTATCTTTAAAAGTTTCGTAACACAATTTAATTTCCTAACTTTGGTTGCTTAAAATGTTTTAAGAAAAAACATGATTTTAAATTTAAATTTTACTGCATTTTTCTCCAACTTCATGGAGGTAAAATTAACAATTAGAAATTGTATATATTTTCAATGTACAACATGATGTGATTTTTTTTTTTTAAGATTTATTATTTTAGAGAGAAAAAAGAGAGCAAGAAGGGCTAGGAGGAGCAGACTGGGAGAGAGAGAGAGAATCTCAAACAAACTCCCTACTGAAGCCAAGCTCCATCTCAGGACTCTGAGATCATGACCTGAGCCGAAGTCAAGAGTCAGACACTTAACCGACTAAGCTACCCAGGCACCCTCAACATGATGTTTTGATAATGTATACGTTAGTAAATGATTACCATAGTCAACCCAGTTAACATATCCATCACTTTACATAGTTTTCTTTCTTTTTCATTGTGATGAACACATTCTTAGCAAATTTCAGGTATACAGTGTAGCAGTATTAACTATAATCACCACAATACTGTGCATGAGATCTTTAGAATTTATTTATCCTGCATAACTGAAAATTTGTACTCTGACCAACATCCCACCCATTTCCCCACCCCCCCCCAAATCCTGGCAACTACCATTCTACTCTCTACTTCTATGATTTTTGGCTTCTTTAGATTCTACATATAAGTGAGATCATGAAATATTTGTCTTTCAGTGCCTGCCTTATTTCACATAGGATTATGTCCTCCAGTTTCATCCATGTTGTCTCAAATGACATGATTTTCCTTCTTTTTTTTTAAGCTTGATATATTCATCACGTATGTCTGTGCATGTGTGTGTGTACACATATATATTGTCAGAGACACTGACTCCCCACATAGTTGAAAATCCACATGTAACTTTGGACCCCCCCCAAAACATAATTACTGGTAGCCTACTATTGACAAGAAGCCTTACTGATAACATGAACAGTCCAACTAACACATATTTTCTATGTTATATGTATTATGTGCTGTCTTCTTACAGTAAAATAAGCTACAGAAAATAAAATGTTAAGAATCATAGGAAAATACATTTATAGAACTGTACTCTATTTACTGAAAAAAAATCTGCATAGAAGTAGACCTGCACAGTTCAAACCGATATTCAAGGGTCAGTTGTATTCCATTGTGTTTGTGTGTATATGACATTTTCTATATGCAATCATTCATTTACAGACACTTAGATTGAATCCATATTTTGGTTATTGTGAGTCATTTCTTTATGTTTCAGATTGGTTTATAAAAGGAATAAAATGCTTTCACTTCAAGTGCTAAATATAAAAAATAGCAAGCATTGGGGAAAACCTACATTTCTTTCTTTAAGATGTAGATATCTAACAGATCCTGGACCCCCAACACACACACAACACACAGACACAGAAACATTTTCCATTATCTTTGCATTAAGAATAAATCTGGTTTGGGACTAACAAAAATATTAGCCACTTTTTCTTTTCCTTCCTTAAATATCATTGCATATTCAACTGGCCCTGGAACATATATTTTTTGTATGATACCCATCTATGAGAAACTTAAATTGATTTACACTAAAACAGAATTCTCCCAATTCACATAAGAGGCAATTTAAGGAATCATTTCACAACATCTTTCAACTGTTTTTAAATGGGTTTATCTTAATGATTTAGTTGAATGACTTATCCAGCGCCATAGTGGAAGTGTAAATGAAAAGTACGACGTGTAAAGCTCTTATTTCAGTATTCATTCCACAAGTTCGGCATTTCCAAACTAGTACTTGGAACAGTTTATAATGTTAAGTATTTTAAGTTTCAGTACCTCAAAATAAACTCATTTGTTGAATGATTTAACGTTTAAAATCTCCTAAAATATAACGTTCAAAGTTCCCTTGCTTTCTTATTTGAAGTTGCAGTAACTTCAGCTTCCTGCAGTGCAGGGTCCGCCTGGATAATATTTGAGAATTGAAGGAAAAATACAAGTTATGTCTTTTAATGTTTACTGACTCTCTGGGATGTTCAGAGAGCTGCATAGTTTTTATTAAGTAATTTAGCGTTGAAAAGTGAGTCTTGAGTTTCTGGGAAAAGTATTGGAGTTACTATTGACTATACTAATTCTATGTCCTTTGAAAAATAAATGATTGTTCTCAGAAAGTTGCATCAGATAGCTACAATGGAAAATAGAATTGACATGCCATACCCATTCTAGATAAACCCTGCTTCCCAATGTCAGAGAACTGCTTGCCATTTTTGTCATCTGTTGAACTGACATGTTAAAAGGTCCCTTTGAAATATTTTCTTAGGGTGCTGGAGACCTAAAATTTTCATTCAGCCTATATCAAGAGATGTATTTGATGTGAATGATAGAAGATGCAGTGTACTGCTGAGTACAACTGTAATGTTTTTCTTCAATAATAATAGTAAGCAAGGCTGTGTTACATACTTCATGGAAATTTCTCAGTAAGATAGTCTTCCCATTAGCCCTTACCTGAGGAATCTTTTCTGGATAAATTCACACATACTAGTTATCAAATCTAAATGTCAGGGGGCACCTGGGTGGCTCAGTTGGCTAAGCAGCTGCCTTTGGCTCAGGTCATGATCTAGGATTGAGCCCCTCATCGGGCTCCCTGCTCAGTGGAGAATCTGCTTCTCCCTCTCCCTTTCCTTCCCCACTCATGCTCTCTCTCTTTCTCAAATAAATAAAATCTTTAAAAAAAAAAAAATCTAAATGCTAGAGAAATGGGTTGACTCAGGTTATTTGCCAAACCACAAAAAGTCTGTCATTCTTTTCCTACCTTTTCCTTCACTTTCATCTCCTCATCTTCACCCCCAAGCCCTTTGTTTTTAAAGATTTTTTAACATCTGAAGCAATCATCCCAAGTAATGATTCCCAAATCAGTACTTTGGAAACTGGAATAATCTTTACTACTTTTTGTAAATATCTTCATTTTTAAAAAAGATTTTATTTATTTATTCATGAGAGACACAGAGAGGAGAGAGAGAGAGAGAGAGAGAGAGAGAGAGGCAGGGACACAGGTAGAGGGAGAAGCAGGCTCCATGCAGGGAGTCTGATGTGGGACTCGATCCCGGGTCTCCAGGATCAGGCCCTGGGCTGAAGGCGGTGCTAAATCGCTGAGCCACCCGAGCTGCCCAATATCTTCATTTTTAGGTTAAAATTACAGAACACAGCTGACCCTTGAACAACATAGGTTTGAACTGAGTGAGTCTACTTCTATGTGGTGTGTGTGTGTGTGTGTGTGTGTGTGTGTATCAGTTTATATATTTACAAAAAGTAAATATCAGTTTATATATATATATAGCACTCTAAACATATTCTCCTCATGATTTTTGTAATTTTTTTTCTCTAGCTTTATTATAAGAATACAGTATATAATATATAAAATATGTGTTAATAGAGTGTTTATGTTATCCATAAGGCTTCTGGTCAGTAGTAGGCTATTGGTAATTACGTTTTGGGGGAGCCAAAAGTTATACATGGATTTTATATACAGGGATTGGCACTTCTAACTCCACATAGTTCAGGGGTCAACAGAACTTTTTGGTTCTTTCTGGCTCCTAATAAAATAATTTTGCTTTGTACTGAGGATTTCTCATAGTAAATTTTAAAAGGAGATTAATGATTTCATTTAATCACATATTTTACTATGATTTGTTTAGCATTAAATTGTCAAATGCTTCTGTTCTCTTAATATTACCTCTTCTCTGATTTTGTTGATACAGATTTAATACCATTTTTTTAAGTAAACTTTTTACCCAACATGGGGCTTGAACTCATGACCCCTAAGATCAAGAGTCACAAGCTCTACTGATTGAGCCACCCAGACACCCCTTAATATAGTATCTTTTAACAGTTTATTTCCATACTTGGGGCATCCTGAATGGTTGGTTATCTTTAAGATGTTGCTTTTTTTCCTAGTCCACACTAAAATCCATTGAGTGTTTTAATTGCACGTAACACTAAAGAAAAATTTTGTCAACTGCTTTTAAAAACAAACTACGAGTGTGAAAATGTCTTTTGATGTGACTGCTTTACAAGCTCAGTAAAACACTTCTAATCCAAAAGAAGACACGGCCTAAATGTTTGCCAGACAAAAGTATGCAGCAGCAAATGATACTCATTTTACCTCAATCTGACAACATAATATATAAAATCACAAATTGTTTGGGTTGCTGAGATTTTATTTTACTAATTAAAGGAATACTCTATTTTAGAAATGTTACACACTCTTAGAAAAAGCTAGAAAAGTAGAGCAATAAACAAATAAATTGGAGAAGAGACTAATTTAGAAAAAAAACAAACCTGGAATCAAGCCTTTTTCTTAACAAATGAAACTCCTGAGAAACTGAAAGAACTTTTTGAAAAGCAAATTAAAAGGGGTTATACCATGGTAAGAAAGAGGTAAAATCATCCATTTTAATGATGGCTACAATGACTTTAAATCTTAAAAAGTTGCTAAGAACAAATGTTCACGGTTTCACTTTGAACTTAAATAAGACCTATGAACTTTGGGTAGAATTATAATTTATGATTGTATAATATTAGGACATCTTCACATCTTTCAGTTTATCATGCCTTTAGAAGATACACAAAGTTTTCTAGGTATGATTAAAGATTTTTTTTTTTAAATCTAAGCCATACAGTGGATTTATTACATGTTCTTCAATGTGGACTTTGAAGTGTCAGAATAAATGTAATACCAGAATAAGCCACAGGGTGGGAGTGAAAGGCAAGAACTTAGCTTCAGAAAGTAGCCTAAATACATCATTGCATGGTCTTTAAAATTGCTTGTTAAATGCTAAGGTGCTGTAGCTTGGTTTTCTTTCTTCCTCTAAATATACTGCATTCCTCAGCCAAGAATCTATAACAGAATACAAAGACATTGATTTAAATGTCTTTAAACGTAGGCCAATAACAGGAAAGAAGTAAACACACATATACACAGGTTTTTTTTTCCCCTCGTTGCTGGTGATACCAAGCCTTAATAATCAGAGCAACAGTTTCAATCAGTACTTGAATTATTTTTAAATATTTTATTTATTCATTCATTCATTCATAAGAGACACAGAGAGAGAGAGAGGCAGAGACACAGGCAGAGGGAGATGCAGGCTCCATGCAGGGAGCCCGACGTGGGACTCGATCTTGGGTCTCCAGGATCAGGCCATGGGCTGAAGGTGGTGCTAAACTGCTGAGGCACCCCAGGCTGCCCTCAGTACTTGAATTTGGGAAAGTTCTTGAATTGTCACTACTGGAAATAGTAATTACAGAAGTTACCAGAAACACTTCGTCTACATCCTATTTTTCTACCTTAATTTTCCTTTTCCTCTGATTGTTCCCATTTAAAGAAAAAAAATCTCTGTATATCTGTAAGCTACCTAAATTTGTTTTTCAATGAGGAAGGTGAATTTTCCATTGTATTTTCTGTTAACCCGTTCTCATTTGAGTTTAGAAGCAATTTAAAGTGGTGATTATTTTGTATCTTTAAGGTAAGAAGACAAGAAGTTTCTTCTCCTAGAAAAGAAACTTCACCAAGGAGTCTTGGCATTCCTTTATTCCATGAAAGGTAGTTCTATATTCTTTTTTGCCAACTCTAAAAATTACAAATATTGAAATATATTTTTATTTACGTATTTTAAAATTTTGCAAGTGTAACAAAATAGCAGCCTTTTAGAACTAAAAGAGACTGCCCCAAGGCTCCTCCATGTTAAAATGGTGTATGTAAGTCATACAATGAATAGCAGAGATGGATCTGAAAACTAACTTAAAGCTCTAATATTTAATAGACAAAGTATTATGGCCACATTATTTTATATGGACAGATTATAATGTAAACCTTATCAAAATGAGGGACATTTAATTTTTTCTTTTTAAGATGTTTACTGAGAACAAAAATCATTGAATTTCTAGCATAAGAATGAGACAGCCATCCAAAGAGCGGCTTATGAATAAGTAAATATCCTAGTCTGTGCCACCTGTATGTATTAGAACTTTTAATTTATCACTTACTTTGTGCCTTTGTGCTGGCTCTCCAAACATTAGAGTAGTTCTGTGGGACATTTTCTAGGATTTTGAAGTAATTTTTAAACTTTAACCTTTCAATAATTATTTTATGGTATATAATGGTATATAAAACGGTGCTATTTAAGTTTAATGATAATAAAAAATGTCTAACGATAAAGCCTTATATTTTGAAATATTTATTTTTAGGGCTTATATAGAGAAGACTTTCCAGGATCTAAAAGAAGAATTTCATAGAATATGCATGCTAGCAAAAGCACAAAAAGACCACTTAAGCAAACTTAATGTACCAGCCACTGCAACTGGTAAGGTTTGATTTAACACACAGTAATATTAATTTGATTGATTTAAATTTATTTCTTTTTGATTGGAAAAATATTTCTAAATGCTTATTAAGTGCTAAGGATCGCAGTTTGTGCCTCCTACCACTTATAATGGGTAAGTGCTATCTAAGTTCTGTACTGTATTACGTTATCTAATGATTGGCCTTCTCTCTTTATTGTTTGTGGGAGTATATAGAGTGAAATGAGTGATGTAATTACTAATCTTCTTAATGAGAAGTCCCACCTTGGAAAAAGTACAAAATAAATATAGGAAATACCTCTCAAAGTCTTCAGTAGCTATTTGGGAGTTTAATTAAACATTAATTCATAAGTTAGTAAGCAACCTTGAAGCTGTACTACCAAATATGAGCTAAGTAAAATTATAACACCAGTTTTTTAACTTCTGCTTGAAAGTTGATTGAACGCTATGGATAGATTTTTATAATTTGATTTAAGAAGTAAACATTTCACATTTCATGAGGCCAGTTCTGTTGGAGATGCAAAGTACAAATTTTAGTATAAAATATAACTTAAAATGAACATCTGTTTTATAGATGTGTTAGAGTCTGTTTTTTAAAACCTTTACCCTTTCCTAAAACCCCAGACTGGGGTTTGCTTCAGTAGTTTCATATGAATAGCAAGGGTTTGAATCTGGCTACTAGGCACTTCTGTAAACAAAGGAAAGGTAAACTGATCATTTAAAATGATAAATTCTCCTTTACCCTTGTGATTTGAGATATTCTGCATACAATTCCCAAGAGATGTGATTTACAGTTTTCACTCTGAAAGATGTTGCAGCAGTGCTAATACCCCTTTAATTAAAGATCACTTTCCACTTCTAACAGCTCTTATATCTAGGCTACTTAGAAATCCTTTTACAGTGTAAATTCACTTTTTGCCTACTACTACCATTTTATTTTCAGAAAAGGTACACAATGTGGTAGAGAAACAATACAATCTGTATAGATAGACATCATTTATTTCTTTTCCTCCCTCCCTTCTACCTCCCCCAAAATAACTGATTCTTTCACCTGAATTTTTGTTATTTTCATGAGAAATTGTTCTTTTGTGTAGCCTAAAGGCACTAAGTACTTCTGAAGTAAAATAATTATTTTCATTTAAAATGTACTAGCTATAGAGATGTAGTGCATAGAATTCATCAACGTGATTTTTGTAACATCAGCATCTTATCAAAACATTGTAATGGTGATATATTCATTGTTATACAGAGAACCTACCCCATTATCAATGGCTTAATACTTTGACCATTTTTAAATTGCACAGGTCTAAATCTGAGTATGTATCTGTCAACTAGAACACTGAGTGTTTAACTTCAATTTCTTCCCCACCAAAACTGCTTCCTAACATTTTTTGTGTGTGTTTTATATTAAATGTGTCATAAATAATAATACAAGATTATTCTTGAAATATTTTAGATCTGTTGTCCCAGCAACTTCGGTGAAGTTGTCCTGGGTCCAGACAAAAACCAAAATATTAAGTATTATTCTGGTAGTAGTAGGTCAAAAAGAAAAAGAAAGGCATTTTGGAAAAAGATGCCTGTTCAGACTTTTTAAGGATGGATGTTATATTGAATAAAAATATCAAGAAGCTATTTCAAATGTGATTTGCATAATACAGCTGAAAAGAGTATATTTAGCGTTATTGTCCCCATGTTATTTTTTGTGAAAATTCAACTTTTAGATAAATATATAATTCATGGAAAATTGCTGGGTTGGTAGAAGTGTACATTCCCTTTTTCTTTTTTCTTCTCATTCACTTACAGCAATAGCCTTGAGAAGGGATAAAGATAAGTTGTATGGTTAAGCAAATGTGGCTTCATAAAAAGTATTATTTGATGCATAAAGGAGGATCTTTTTTCAGAGGAGATCAAGAGAGTAGAATATAGGATTGCAGATTACAAACAACCACATCAGATCTTTTTCTTTTGTCAGTATACAAGGTAATTAAGCTAGAAGTAGTCTAAATGGACAGCCTGTACTTAAAATTTGGAAATCTAAAAATGTTTCTCATTTTGCTTTTTTTCCTTGCAAAAATAAATGTTCTTGAAATAAACAAAATAGAAAAGCAATTTGCTCCACCTGATTATGTTTCTCAGTATAGTGTCAGAATGACAAGTGCTTTTAGGCACCTCGTTAAAATCTTTTTTTTTTTTTTTTTTTGATAGTAACTCATTGCTTAAACAGATTAATTCAGAAAATTATTTTAATGTGGCTGAGGTATGCCCACTAGCTATACAAAAACAAAATACCTGCCTTTTTTTAGCTGTTTTGAGTTTTGTAGATTTTGTTCACAAGGGGAATAGATCAACTACTGGGGAAAAAAAATTCAGAACACATTTCTATCATTTTGGGGACTCTTCTGTATATATAGAAACCAGCATGCTTGATTTAGCATAATGGTTCAGAGCACAGGCTCTAGAATTAAGTTGCCTGGGTTCCAGTGCCAGATCTACCACTCATTGATTAGCCTTGGAAGTAACCTCTTCATGTCTCTGTTTCTTCACAAGTACAGTGGGGATAATATAGTGCCTACCATGTGATTATTTTAAGTAGGAAATGAATTAAGGCACAAACAATGGTATTAACAGTGCATGGCACATAGAAGTGCTATTATAATAGTTGTCATTAGCAGCAGCAGAAGCTTCTTCATCATCTCCCTGTTGTGCTTGTGAGGATCATTTTGATAAGCATTTCCTCCTCACATGTTATAGAATTTGGTTACCTCAACAGTTGATTTTCCTGATTTGATTTTTGCAGTTAGCAAATGTCACCTACAAAGAAAGTAGTATTTCCTAGAATTTCTAGCTACTGTTAAGTCTACTATCAGGAAAAAATGACTACAGTTAATGGACTTTAAGATACCTTCAAGGACAAAGAAATCCTGCCAGATAATTGAGCTTGGTCTCAATTGAGACCACTCCTAGTCAGAGACAAATTATCTAGCAAATGTACATTACTAGGCTCTGTTGGGAACAGAATACAAATTCATTTAGAATATATTTATTGAGGGCATACTATCTGCCAGGCACTAGATAGGGGACTCGGATTAAGTGGGAAACAAAACACAGTTGAAGATCTTAAGAAACCTGCTTTAATGGGAGACTATTCTGTCTCCCACTTGCAAATACAATGCAAAGTGTTTAACCCTCAAGGCCCAAGAGTTATGCCTAAACCAGTCTTGGGGAGCCAGGAGTGCTATCCAGAGAAATTAATGTCTACGCCAAGAAATGAGGGACAAATAAAGTTAGGTAAAGATTAGCAGAGAGGACACTTCAGGCAGTCTGCACAGTGTGTGCAAAGGCCCAAAGACAGGAGAACATGGCTATTTTGGAGAACTGTACAAAGTTCACCTCCATTATAGTTGTGGTGAAAGGTGAGACCGTGAAGAGGTGACCAGGGGCCAGACACGAACAGTTTTATATGACTTTTCTGAGGGGTGAAGCTTTGGAGAGCCATGAGAAGATTTTATTGGGAAGGTAACATGACCAGATTTGTATTTTAGAAAGAAAATAGGGAGCAATGTAGAGAATGGATTGGACATGATCTAAATTTAAAGGCAAAGAAGCAGTTCAGTACCATTAAGATAAGATGCTACGTACTAAAGAGAGGTAGTAGGTATATACGGAGGTAAACCAAAAAAGTTGGTTGCACTGTACTACCATCATGTCCAAGCAGAAAATACCTTCTGTCGGAATGTGCTGTGGCAAAAGATGGAAAGGTGTCATGAGACTGTAAAGACTAGAGAGAAAGGAACTGATATTTGTTAAGTGCCTACTAAGCCGGACAGACATTGTACAGGGTACTCTCTGTTTAAATTGGTGTCCTTGGGAAAGTCTCCTTTTGTGAAGGCACTTCTCTGAGGACCTTTTTAAAGTGCTGATTTTTAAAAATTTCTACCTTTTGTCTGTTTAATGAAAATCACATATTACCAATCTCCAACCTTATGGTCTTCTTAGGTAAGATTGCAGAAGCACAATTTAGCTTTTTCTAATGTCTCGGGATCATCAACATGGAGAGTGTTTTGATCATTGTTTCTATGCATTGAGAAATGTAGCCCTTATTGGCACTATCCCAGACTATACTGTTTTCTGAGTTCTTATATGTGCTTTTTTGTTTTTCTTGTCTCCTCTCATGCTTTTAGCTCTTGTTGATATCTATATCTGTCTTCAACAACTCCCATCCCTACCTTTTAATTTGCTGTTTCTAACCAGCTCCGAGCTAGGGAAATATCATCAAGCTTGTTAGAATAAATCTAAAAAGAGAATAAGAGCAAAATGCATGTATCTGTGGGCCTTTTGGCTCTAATTCTGACTCAGAAGCTCTATTTACTTACTTTCTAGCTTTTGCCTGTGTCCTAGAGAGCTGAATTTGTTCTAGAGAGCTGAATTTGTTAGATAAGCAGCTTCCAGTTAAATGAGCTGCAGAGGCCATGGTATCTACCTGTATCTACCGACTAGTTTCAGAGGCTATATATAAAATGAGAGAATTATGTATTCACATACAGTTTTCTGAACACGCATCCCAAAATTTCCTCCTTCTTGCCTCTGCTGTCTTCTTTCTCCCCAACCCCCACCACTACTACTCCCTCACATGGATTACTGAGAGTACACAATGGCTAAATTGATTGGTGATATACTTTGTAACACAGTGGTATTAGGGGTAATAAATGGCCTGATTCATGTAGATTCTTAACCTGTATAATATTATATATGCCTAGTAAGGATTTTCCTTTTTAACAACTTATTTGTCTAAGCAAGCTCACAGTTGCAGCTTCCATTACTGACAAAATGTTTAAATGTATACACTACAAGCAAATGTTTTTTGAGCATAGAGCAGTATAACTGTGAACGAGATGCAAAGCTTACAGCAAAAGACCTAGGAAAAGACAAAGTAGTTTAACTGTGACTAATAAACTACATTCCAGTTCACCCACTAGAGACTGTTAATATTCCTGTGGAAGATGATAGCAAATGTAAAAAATCCTAGTTGCCTTCAGTTGCTATGAAAACTAATAGAAAAAATAATATTCATCTGTCCAAAGCTCATTGAACATTCAGATTTTTAAGAATGATTGGAATGCAACTGTTTTCCTTTTGTGCTCTTTTCCCTGCAGAAACACAGTGCTCTCTTCCTATACAGTGTACGGATAAAACAGATAAACAAGAAGCGCTATTTAAGCCTCAGGCTAAAGATGATATAAATAGAGGTGCACAGTGCGTCACATCTGTCACACCGAGAGGACTGGGCCGAGATGAGGAAGATACCTCTTTTGAATCACTTTCTAAATTCAATGTCAAGTTTCCACCTACGGACAATGACTCTACTTTCTTACATAGTACTCCAGAAAGACCCAACATCCTTGGTCCTGTCGTAACTGAGACATCATGTCATGATAAATTTAATAAGGAGTTCAGAGACAACCCGGGAAACTTTGTTAAAACAGAAGAAACTTTATTTCAAATTCAGGGAATTGACCCCATAGCATCAGCTATACAAAATCTTAAAATAACTGACAAAACAAAACCCTCCAATCTTGTAAACACGTGTATCAGGACATCTCTGGATAGAGTTCTGTGTTTGCCACCTGGAAACCATAATGCATTATATGTAAATACATTACTACTTCAGGACCCATCTGATGTACCTTTTGCTTCATTTGATTCTCCGGGAAAAGCTATCCGAGGACCACAGCAGGTAACCGTTTTGCATTAACAAATATATTATGTGTGAACACACATTTTGCCATACATGCACAGATATGCATCCTTTTTAGGTTATCAGACATCCTGTTTTAAACTAATGACTAGCTACAGTTAAGGACTTTAATTAAAAAGCTAAGCCCTATAATAAATGTCATGAAATTTTAGAAGCTCAATATGGTTAAGCTCTATCATAAAGTACCTTAAAATGTAGGGCACATTTTAAAATACATGGTAGCTTTATCCATACCTAGTGTATGTCATTTTCTTAGTGCCTTATTCAAAGCTTTTTACTCAGCATCAGTGTTACAGTAGGATCCTTTGTTAAATTTCATACTGTGAAACAAATGGCATTTTTTTATTGAAAAGTTTGTCATTTTCCTCTTTACAAGAATAGATGTTTTTCATAAGTAAATAATTGCATCATATACTCCTATTTATCAAAACAAGTAAACTGTCTTTCATCTAATACTTCCATTACATTCTCAGTTATACAGTACGTAGATCCGCAGGGTTTGGTTTTGGTTTCTAATCTGGCAATGAACATGCAGCCTAATATATTTTTCAAATAGTCTCTGCATATGTATGATTTTAATCAAACACTTCAATGTTTCTAAAGCTTGAAGACTACTTACAGCCCCCAGTCCATAGTTACTCTCTCATTTATCCAGGTTCTATCAGAGAATGATGCTTTTAGTTTAAAAAAAAAAAAATGCCTGAAAGCAAGTGAAAAATATATAATTGTTACAGTAAGCAGAAGCTTGTGAAAATACACAATGGTGTAAATATCTATATAATTTGCACACATTTGTGTAATTTCTCTTTGCCTTGAGATACTTATTTTTAAAAATCCAACAACTTGATGAATAGCCTTTGCCTTTCTAAGTACTGGTATAGGTTACAGACTTCTAAATCAGCATACAAAGGAGGCAGTAGTCAAGCTGTGGTATATTTTGGTAGTGGGAAAAACTAGGCATCTCTGACAATAAGCTTTAATTATAAATTCACTTATGTTCTACATTGTGCCTTATTTCACATCATAGTCCCAGTATAGTTATTACTAAATGAAACAAATTAAACAATTTCTTTTATTGCAAGTAGAATTCCTGTGGAGCTGTAAAGTGCATCAGTTCTAATGCTTGTTACTTTTTTCCCCCATTATATCTCTTGCTTGTTCTTTTACTAGTTAGTCTGTGCATTCATGTTTCAGTAGATGGCACCCTGCATTGTGCATTTGCTTTCTATGCTACAGCAAGGGAAACAGCTGGTATGTGATTACAACTTGATGGAAAAGTATTCAGCTTAAAAAATGCAGAAGAATTGGTGTTGAGCTGTCACAAGACATGGGGCATAAGGTTAGATAATTGATATTTTGGCAGAAAAGGCAAAGAAATTAGTTTGTTTTGAAGGCCATGTTGCAGTTTAGGATTGAAAGAATATTTCTTAAAATTTTAAGAACATTTTGCCATTTTATTTGTATTAATAAAACTAGTATGATAAATACAAAATTCTTGAATTGTTGATAATGACAAAGAAGTGAAAAATTTGGGTTACATATTTCAGATTTTTATTTTATATCAATCACTACTTCTTAATACCTTTTTATACATTCAGCTATCATAACAAAGCCTAAAATATATCTGCTTATTTTTACTGTATGTGATTTTCTTTTCTTCCTACTTTTGCTGAGTCAGTGAGTGGGGTCCCAACTGAATTCTATGAAAAGATCAAATCTGAACCAGTAACTCCTAATAGAGAAGGATAAACATGGACTTTGAAGATAAATTGGCAGTAGAAGGTTGGCTTACCAAATTTAGAAGCTAAATTGCTTCTAAGCTTATTTCTTCCTATTTTATAGATCTTAATAAGAATTACCTTTAACGGAACAATCTTTTATTTATATCCATATCAGTTTCCCATGAAAGTGATCATCTTAATCACTTGTACTTCTTGTTTAAACTGAAAACAGTAAAATTTAAATCTGGTTAACTCTAACTTATTTTTGCTTATTTCTCACAGTTATCACTGCTTTTAATCCTATTTTCTAAAGAAAATTATCTTACCCCAAACTTTAAAATATTTTAAATATTACTGTTTTTGTGATAAAATTGTCACTTCTTAAAAAGGGAATTGAGTCAGTGTTATTAGAAGCCTCTGTTCTGCTATTTGAATATATCTCGGTGCCTAGCAGACTTTGTATATTTACACCAACTGTACACAGCTGTCCGGTAAAATGTTTTTAAGAAGACAGTGATGTTTTGAAACTCAGTTGCTTCAATTAGTAATACACTTGTTTATTGTAAATGATTGGTTAACTAGAATGGGAGATTGGTTAAGGGAATGAAAACTAACACTGTATCAGGTGTTGAACTAGGCTGTTACTTTAAAAACACATTAGTCATAGGAGGCCAAAGGGGTCTCTTTATTTAAATTGAGTTTTTGAGGTAATTCTCCTCAAAGTATCAGAAATTAGCTGTGTGAAGGTAATTTACTTTGTGTCAAGGTATACAAGAAAGTGAATTTTTTTTAAAAGATTTTATTTATTTATTTATGAGAGACACAGAGAGAGAGGCAGAGACACAGGCAGAGAGGCAGGCTCCTCACAGGGAGCCCGATGCGGGACTCGATCCCGGGACTCCAGGACCATGCCCTGGGCGGAAGGCAGGCACTAAACTGCTGTGAGCCATCCACGGATCCCCGTGAATTTTTTAAATAATTTGGTTTATAATATTCAGGAAAATAAGACCGTCAACAAGCATTTATTGAGCACCTACTATTGAACTAAATGCTTTTTCTTGCCCTACTAGATTTTTTAGAATAAATGCAGTATTTCCAGAGTATTTATGTGTTGCTTATAATGGAGATAGTCCCTTTGAATTTTTCATACTTCTTTAATTAGGCAGCTATTGACAAGTCTCACTGTATTCAGTCACAAGAAAGAGTAAAGAAGGCAAAACTATGCAGTATATATAGCAAGAGCAAAATAAGTCAAAAGAATGCATCTTATGTTAGATTTGTTGAATGATTAAAATTTTGAGGTTTCAAAAAACAACTGATCAGTGGAATTTTAGTACTTTAAAAATTCTTTCACCAAAACCACACTATTCCTATATGTTTTATTCATTGTGTATTTGCTTATAAGTAGCGAAATTTAAATGGCTCTTGATCAGAATGCATGTTTACACACATCATGTCTAGTGTACTGTGTATTAATAAGAGCCCTATAACTTAAGGTTTCTGTTGGAAAATAGTAAAGAGAAATTTTAATTTTTAAAAAGTCTTATTGACTGTTCCAAAAACTACTGCCATTATGATAACAGACATTAAAATTTGCTGATGGTAAAACTGGAAAATCTTTGACTAGATGAAGATAAAGCGCATGTATGTGTTTTCAGTGACTCTTAATCAAAGTTCAGCTGTGCCCTTAATGAACCGAGACCAGAGTCCTGTCTTCATGCTAATGCTATGGAAAGGTACTTTGCTTTCCTGTGAGGGAATTTTGTGTTTATGCGCATACCCCGTGCAGAAAACCCCGCATTTGAAATTCACTGTAAGTTGATTGTAAGTACAAATAACAGAAGATGTTTTTGTTTGTTTCCTGCAGCCCATTTGGAAGCCCTTTCCTAATCAAGACAGTGACTTATCTTCGGTCCTGGGTGGCAGGGACTCAGAGCTGCCTATCCCTCGGGTCTGTGAATTCTGTCAAGCTGTTTTCCCACCATCCATTACATCCAGGGGGGATTTCCTGCGGCACCTGAACTCCCACTTTAATGGGGAGACTTAAGATGCACTTGAAGACAGTCCTGTGGGATGAGTCTATGTGATCATCCAGGTCTGGGTGATGGTCTTGGGTTTGTAATACTATAGATACTTGATTGCAAACTTAGTTCAAGATCATTTAGTGAATAATAGCTATGAATTTTTTTTCTAACCTTACATTGTAACTTTCTTCTCTTTTAAAAGATCATTCTGTACAAAGCTGTAGTTCATTGTATTCATGTTTACAGTGTTTATTACCTTAATTTATGTTTGTTTCAAACATCTAAGCTTATTGCTTGGATTTCTAGTTAGATCTGTTGAATTTGGTGATGTCAAATGTTTATGGGGTTTTTCACCTAAAATTAGATTATTTATGCTATAGGCGATTTTATTTTTTTTTAAGTAAACCTGTAATACAGAACAGCAGACAACATAAATGCCTAGGTAAATGCCAAACCTAAGACATTTGTTGCCCAGGGATAAAATCACTGGTTAGAATTATTTAAATACTTTAGATTGTTTTGTTAAATAATATACATGGTTTTAAATTTTGCTATGTATATAGCTACATGATGAAAATTAGTTAAATATTTAAAAAGTTACTTATGTTGTGATCTTTACATGTGTTCTTTGTTCTTGAGTGAAAAAAATAAAGAAATAAATTACATTTGGGGGAAGTTTATAACATTCATGTTTTCTAATGGTAGAAGGGTGATATCAGATCTGGTGACATTTAATTACGAGTAGTAGATCACTTTGAATTTAGTAATTATTTTTCAAACTAAACTTGCTAAAGAAACACTTGTATTTCCAGGGAGCAAATTTAAAAAGCCCTATAAGGAGTATCCACATTTATTGATTGATTTATAAGTATTTACATTGTTGTTCAGAAATGTGTGGTTCATTGTCAGCAGCCTGATGGCCACTGGAAGACGTTTGAGAGAGAGGATACCAAATCCGACGGCTGCAAAATATTTCTTAAAATAAGGTGTCTCTTTCATTTTTCTTCCCTGTGGTGCTTGTTTTTCAGGTTTCCCTTTGCCTCCGATTTTTAAAACTCTTTGAGGCATGGCTTCCATTTTATAAAGTGAACATTGATTTGCAGCTTTCAAAACAGGAATTTAAGCCTTCTTTGGAGGAAATGTTTTTAAAAATTGGAGGATTTTAGGATGGGGGAATTTGAGAGGCCCCTGTGCCCCAGTAAAAAGCCTTAACTCGTGGAAGAATGAAAATGGTGCCTCGACTTCTCAGGGTGCCAAGCACATCACATTGACATCTTCTTCACCAAGGTGACATAGCGATTATTAGGTATTCACTGTGAAGGGTTCTGAGACGCGCGGACTTCTCTCCTCCGTTGCCGCTGGGGCTGAATGGAAATACCTAGAGGATTCTCCGAGCCTCGCCCCACCTCGCACCCACAGCCTCCCTCTCACTCCACGCACACGCACACACGGGATTAAAAATAAAAACTTCTCCGCCTGTGCCACCCAGAATATGCCACTGTACCTATCTCGTGAACGGGGATTCGTTTTCCTTGTCCTTTTCTAGAAGAGAGAGAGCCCCTCTCACACAGTTGACATCTACTAGCCTGCTGCCAACCCAAGGCGAGTCTAGCCCAGAAAGTGACTCAAAGCAAGGTGTCATCGGCGCTCTGTCCCCCTCCGCCACGGGGAGGGCGAGCGTTAGGGCGAGCGGGCAAGGCCCGGTCCCCGCCGGTCCCCGGCTCCGGCTCCCCGGGACGGCCCCCCCGGCCCCCCGGGCCCCCGCCCCGCAGGGCCGCGTCGTGCGGGCCGCGTGCCGGCAGCTGCTGAGCGTGGCCGGGCAGGAGCAGCTCCCAGGTGAGGCTGCGCGCGCGGGACGCCGAGCCTGAGCGAGCCGCCCCCGCCGCGCCGAGGCAGTTGTGAGCGGGACGCCTGAGAAGTGGGAGGTGACTGTCCCCGGGAGGGCCCCCGGCGCAGCCTCCCCGGAGCCGCGGCTGCTGCCAGCGGGGACATCTGCTTCCTTACGCTGCAGCCCGGCGCTCCCCGCCCCCTCAGCCGGGCGCGCGGGTCCGCTCGCGGAGGGCGGCGGGCTGCAGGCAAGCTGGGGATCTCTCCACCCCCGAGGCCCCTCCTTTTCCTTTTTTTTTTTTTTTCTTCTTCACATCTTTTAACCTTCAAGGTAAAGACTTTATAAACACGGGAGGCTGCGCGTCCGCCGCTCCCAGGCCCGCCTGGCGCTCGCGGCTCGGGTGCGGGCCTGGCCCGGCTGCCCCTCCCCGCGGCCTCGGCTCGGCGGCTCCCGGCGGCTGCGGGCGGGGGGCGGCCGGGGGGGCAGGGGCGCCTGGGGCAGGAACGGGCGCCTCCCCACCCCCCGCGACGCCTCCCGGCCCGGAAAGATCTCCGCGCGGAAGCGGTGTTCCCGGCAAGGCTGCGAGGCCGCCGCGACGCCCGCAGACACCCTGCGCGCCGGGCGGACGCCGCGGAGGCCTCGTCCGAAGGGGGACCCGGGTGGCATTTAAACTAATAATAAATAAATAAATAAATAAATAAATAAATAAATAAATAAATAAATAAATAAGGGGGGGTGGGGTGGGGTGGGGAGGGAAGCAGAAGTCGGGAAGAAAAGAGAAAAGCAGCAGGCTGATTACGAGGTGTCAAAACTGCCAGGAGCAAGAAGGTGATAGCAATCAGGGGTGAGAAGAGTGCGGCATTCGTGCGGGGCAACTAATTATCCGTCTCATTTGAGAAGAGCAGCATTTGAGGCAGCAGCGTTCGCCTGCTGAACGGTGACAGATTGGCGCGGAGGAGAGGGGAGGTGTTAAAACAATGGAGCCGAGCGCGCGAGCGCTGCTGCATGCTAATCAGCCCTCCCTCCGCCTGCCCGCCGCGCTCCCTCCTTCCCCCGGCCTCCCTCCCCGCGCCCCCGCCTCCCGCCTGCGGCGCTCCCTCCCTTCCAGCCGGCCCGCCGCCGCCGCCGCTTCCTGCTCCCTCGCTTTCCCGCGCGGCCCGCCCGCCGCTGGCAGCACCGCTCCGCGGCCCTCGCGCGTCGGGAGCCCCCGGGCGCCCCCGCGGGCCACCGCCGCCCCCCGCCCTGCGCCCCCTCCCGGGCGACCCCCGCGGGCCACCGCCGCCCCCCGCCCTGCGCCCCCTCCCCGGGCGGCCCCCGCGGGCCACCGCCGCCCCCCGCCCTGCGCCCCCTCCCGGGCGACCCCCGCGGGCCACCGCCGCCCCCCGCCCTGCGCCCCCTCCCCGGGCGGCCCCCGCGGGCCACCGCCGCCCCCCGCCCTGCGCCCCCTCCCGGGCGACCCCCGCGGGCCACCGCCGCCCCCCGCCCTGCGCCCCCTCCCGGGCGACCCCCGCGGGCCACCGCCGCCCCCCGCCCTGCGCCCCCTCCCGGGCGACCCCCGCGGGCCACCGCCGCCCCCCGCCCTGCGCCCCCTCCCCGGGCGGCCCCGCGGGCCACCGCCGCCCCCCGCCCTGCGCCCCCCTCCCCAGGCGCCCCCGCGGGCCACCGCCGCCCCCCGCCCTGCGCCCCCCTCCCGGGCGACCCCGCGGGCCACTGCTCGCGTCCGCCCTGCGCCCCCTCCTCGGGCGCCCCCGCGGGCCACCGCCGCCCCCCGCCCTGCGCCCCCCCCCCCGGCACCCCCTCGCGGGCCACCGCCGCCCTGCACCCCCCAGCGCCCCCCCGCGGCCACAGCCGCCCTGAGCCCTGCACCCCCCGCCCCCCAGCGCCCCCCCGCGGGTGGGCCGAGGCCCGCGCTCCGGCCCCCGCCTCCCTCCTGGGGCGCCGAGCCCCGCTCCCGCGCTCCCGCCGACGCCGCCCGCCGCTGCGGGGCTGGGCCTGGGCCTGGGCCGCGAGCCCGGCGCCTCCACGGAGGACGAGGGGCGCGAGGGGCAGGCAGGAGGGCGAGGAAGGGCCCGGAAGGCCCCGGGAGCGGGCAGCCGAGCTCAGGCTCTGCCCCGCGGCCGCCCCCAGCCTTCGTCGCCCGCTAGGCCGGGAAGGCGAGGGGCCCTCGCTTGACCTCCTGACCCGGGCGCGCGGGCCTCTGCCCCTCCCTCCCAGCCAGCTGGGCTGCAGCCTCCCCCGGAGAACCCCCAACCCTGAGCCTCTGCTGTGCCTGTTGAGGGAGGCGGCCCGGGCCCTGAGGTCTCAGTAACGTCTCCTCCTACTTTCTGAGTTTAAAAGCTGATTGTTGAGCTCGAAGCTCTTGCTTAAAATACACTTTTACCCATACCCTACATTTTACTATTATGCATTTACATAAACTACCCTTACAGATTGAAACACTGAAACACTGCTGTTGTGGCTTCAGTGGGATAAAGGAAACCCAGCTTCCCAGAACTAAGAAAGCAGCTCCTTCCAACAGTTCTGTGCTATTTAGCTAAGCAGGTGTCTAAATTAACATCATAAAACTTCCTTCCCCCATAAACCGTACATGGAAAACGAAAGCCCCTGAAAGATAATCCAGCCAGTATTAATTTTTTGTTCTGCTGACCTTTACCACTGCATCGATTTACACACACAACTGTTTTGTTTTAAAAAGATCAATTTAAAATGTGAAGAAGATTCCATAAAACTGTCATTTATACCTGAGAGTTTCACTTATATTATTCTCTCTACCCTCCTCTGTAATGGGTCATAATGAAAGTACAACACAAAAGAATAAAATAAAAATGACCTGAGTAAATTTTGGTATTTTATATCATCACCATTGATCTAATCAGATGAAGAACTACACAAACACACAGAGTGAATCGTTTTTCCTTTTAGCAGATGCCCAGACATACCAATACAATAGCTAAATGCAAAATTGTTGGGATCGACAACACAAAAATACAGAATGTTTGAAAGTTTTAAAATTGAGAATTCTTACAAGAGTTACCTCAAGAATTTTGTATGATGTTTTTTTGGGGGAGGGGGGTTTCTACTCCTTGGAAAACCAGTAAGCAGGCCTCTCTGCCCTCAGTGCCTCAGAGATTTTCCGGTGCTAGAGCATTATCTGGCATTTGGCAAACTCTCTAGCACCTGAGTCTGTTAAAATAGCAGCCTACCTAGCAGGAAAAAAAATTGACTTTACATTTATTAATGTAAATTTGGAGATTCAGGTGCTCCATCGGCATCAAAATTAACTAATTCATTAACTATTCACTAGGCTTTTCTTTATTAACCAATTCTATACCACCAAAATCTTTCTCTTAAGTGATAAACCTACAGAGTTCAAATACATTTAGTTCAGTTGCTTGCTGTGTATGTATTTCTAATATCTAATCAAAATCTTTATCTTCCAATGTCTTGGTTGTTGCGGGTGTAAGGCAATTTCTTCTCAGTCCACAGACTTGACGATTTTGCGTGGTTGTTTTAATGGTGTATTTACAGATAAGTTTTTATTTGCACATAAGGACAAAAAGGTGAAGTGAAATTTGGTCCCAATGGAAACCTGTTAGGTTCCCTGAACATATGGCTCATTGGGCTGTTACTTCCTTTTTGAGATCATTTTCCAAGATTTTTTAATATATACATCAATTTGACACCAGTTATAAAGAAAATATATTGGCTTTGAAGATGCCTCCACCTGGGGCATATCTCTCAGTAACAACCCATCCAGTCAGGTGGACCTCCCTCGGAATGTACCGGTTTCCAGTCTCCAAGAACAGGGTACAATTAGAAACCGGTCAGAACTGATAGTTGATTTACTATCTTTGAAATCAGGTAGTTCTCTGGACTCTTAGAACGCCACAATGAGTTGATTAACACGGTTTAGGGGAGACTGCTTAAAACTCTTTTTAGGGAGGCTGCGCATTTTGGAATCCACAATATTACAATGAGTCCTCTCAGTAGATACAAGTGATGTAAGTCTCATTTATTGAAAGTATGTGATGCCAGCTTAAGACTTAAGGGGAAAATCACAGCACTTTGAAAAAGATGTAAATGTTCAATTGGTAAAAAAGGGGGGAAAACCGTGCTAAAACATGTGCCTATTTCCATTATGCTTAATTTACTATTCAAAACAAGTTTTTCCTAATAAGCTCTATTGTTTCTTTCTGTTTTGTAAAATTTAATATGTGTGAGACAAAAACCAGATTCAGAATGTGAATGAAGTCTGTTTAGCGAAAGCTTGTTGGAGCTCACAGTACAAGGAGGGCCTCAAATTAAAAGACATACCACTTTATAACCCCCCGATAGGATGTAAAAAGTGAGTTTCTTGGGCCTTTTCTAGAACCAGTTACAACTGGATTGCTAACTTCCTCCGGCCTCAGAGCACCTCACGGATAAATTAATACACTTAAAATGCAGCAAACACTAGACTATTGAGAATGACGATGCTACGTATATTTACTAAATAACTTTAGCTTTCTCCTTATTGCAGTCTTCTCCTTTCTGAGTTCTCAATCCCCAAAGAGGACTCAACTGTAAGTTCTCGAACACGTTATCCCCTTGTCCGTTTTTTTCAGGGTTAAGTCCCTTACCCTTCTCCAGAATATTTGCACCTGCTTAGGTATCTCTTGATGTTGAACTGGTCTCCCCCATTTGAATAACCCCTTGGAATCTGGAATGCGTGGATTACCTGAAGTGTGCCCATGATTCCTTTGTTGTTTAGAGTTAGATCATGAATAAATTCTCTAAATATCTTACTTACATCTTTTGGAAGCAGTGTACAAAAGATAAGTCATCACTTACTAATTAATTCAAGGAATAATTGTTTTCGAAATAACAAAATCTTAGAGATTGCCTAATCCAATTTTCTTTTTGTTTGGATGGGGGGGGGAAGCAAACAAACAATGAACCCCAAATAAACTGCATCTAAAGGGAATGAATGAGTCCTTCAAACCCACTCAAATCATTAGAACCCAACTCATGCTCTCCCTTCAATCCACTATTTTTTCCTGAAATAATCCTTCACCTTAAAATAAGTACACTTTTTCCACTGGCTTAGTACTTGGCTTCATAGGAAGCTTAAATCATTCTATCAGGAGTCTTTTGTACACAAAGAGACTAACCATTATACTAAACCACAGGGACAGTGGGGAGCCTGCCATTACCTGACCATGGGTGGGGTGTACTACTTAGGGATTACCCATGTGCCCCCACCCCAACACAGGCCTCTGGACATTTCTGCCGGGAAGGAGAAACACTTCAGTGCACTGAATGTCAAGCATTTTCCTCTTTTCCTGCTCCATGCAGCAAGTGTTGGGATGTATTTCTGAAGCTTGAGACACAAACTAAGAAGAGAAAGTAAAAAAGATTTGTATCTCCAAAACTTAAAGCTTAGAGTTAAACCTCACCATGACACCCAAACCACAACGCTAACTTTGTCTAAATTCTAAACCGAGGGTTACAGTTTGTTGGCTACACTTGTTCCCGAAGCAAGCACTTTACCGTTTGTTTGGTAAAGAAAAAAAAAAAAAAAAAAAAGGGAAGCCAGTATGAACTGGAAGTGAGCCTGTATATTTTCTAGAACTATCAAACTAGAACTAAAACATTTTCTAAACCAAAGGCATGTTTCATCGGTTCAAGAGTTGGCCTTCACTTGCCTCAAGATGGGCCTGAGGCCCCTGAGGAGGTCTCAGCATTATATTATCTGCCCTTGGTGTTGGTGGGTGGACTCTGAAAACAGGTCTCATTAGACAGTAGTTGCCCCCCTTGCAGCTGTTGGAGGGGCGGCCGGTGGGTGTGCTCCTGCAACTTCAAGCAATTGGCTTAAAAGGAAGGCAAGCTCCCTGGGAATCCAAAGTATCAGGGAGGGTGATAAAGCTTCCTGGAAAAAGCTCTCACTAACCAGGACTGAGGGAGAAATGCAAGCAGCAGGCTCCACTCACTGTTCAGCTTTTCGATTCCCTCACACCCATGCGCGCATGCACACACACACACACACACACACATTCCAACATGCAAAGACCCGCGGTTTAGTTTTTTCTGAGGTTTTTGCCACAGGCATTTTGAAAGTCTTTTCTTTCAGCATCTGTAAGGCCCGCATGAGATGGGTTTGTAGGGGAGAGCACTGGATACATTTTAAGGCAGATTTCTGCTCTTCCCTTCGGCCTTTAAGTTTCCAAGTCCCGACTTTGTTTCTTTTGAAATAAAATAAATACCAACGAGTAATGTGGCTCCATAGTAAGGGTAGGAAACATGGGATGTGACGTGGGCAGGATCGCTGGAAGCCCCCCTCCTTCCAGGCACAATCGGGTTACCCTGCCCGGGCCTGAGGGGAGCCACGCTCAAGGCAGGAAGCCCGGCCCAGTTTCCAGTCAAGTCAGCAAGGACACTGCCACTTCCTGGGACCTACAGGGGCACTTCCAGGGGTCTCCACCATTTCTTCCTCCTCCCACCTGCAGGGTGCACCCTGTGGGGGCAACTCGTTTCCTTTCAAAGGCAAAGTCCCATTGCAAAGTCCTGACTATCCTATATTAAGTTGCGTCAGACAGCAAGCCTTGCTTCTCATAGGGTTTCTTCAAAAAATAAAAAAAAAAGCGATTTTTTTTTGTAGTGAGTATTGCCAGATTTGGCAAGTAAAAATGCAAGATGTCCAGTTAAATCTGAATTTCAGCTAAACAACAAGTCATTTGCACTCTGCGGATGCCCCGTGCGCTACCTGGGAACCTGGGTTTTAGTGTTTCCTTGACCCTAATGATGTGAAATCAGGTCTTACTGAACAGATTTTCCTCCAGGGTCTCTGTTTCGTTGGGTTTTGCTCTGCTCCCTGTGGGTCTGGGGGTGGGGGGGGGTGAGGGCGACCAGGTGGAGGGGTCCCCCCTCTGCGCCTGCCTTGCAGGGTGGGCGCTCCGGGGCCCAGGCCCCGGAGCGAGGGGGCGGGAGGGGGGGGGCGAGGCCTGCGGGGGAGGCCTGCGGGGGGCTGTGGGGGGGGCTCGGCTCCCGCTCGGCTCCCGCTCGGCTCCCGCTCGGCTCCCGCTGGGGCTGGGGCTGGGCTGGGGCTCGGGCTGGGGCTGGGCTGGGGCTCGGGCTGGGGCTCGGGCTGGGGCGGGAGGCGCCAGGCCCTTCCCCGCCGGCCGCGCCGCCCCGCCGCGCCCCAGCCCCGCGCGGCTTCCCCTCATTTGTTGCATTGTTTGCATTAATATGAATATCTTGTTCTGTTTGTTTTGTCTCCTGGGAGCCAATAAAGCTGTGAGTTTTTTCTTTACACCAAATGCAGCTCTACGGGCGATCAATCAATGGGTAGTCTTCGGATAATCTGTGAGAGTGAGAAATCTAATAAAGCTAGCGACTAAAAAAGGAAAACAATCTACTTTCCTCTTAGGTTAGCTACGTCAGGATGAGTGTGTTGCACTTGCGCTGCTCGAGGTGGGTCTAACTCTGGTTCTTCGGGGGCTTGCTTTGTTCTTGTGTTTTGAGCAAGTGGATTAGGATGGCCAGTGGGGGGGGGGGATTGGGGCCTCCTAACGGCTTCCGAGGAGTGGTCGGTTCTTGCAAGAAGAGGAAAGAAGGTACTTTCTGATGTCCCAGGAAAGAAAAAGAAAAAGAAGAAGAAGAAAAGAAGAAGAAGAAGAAGAACCCATGCGAGAGATGGAGGCTCCCATGAAGGCACTTGGGCGAGGAGGCCTTCCTCGGTGTTCCACGCAGACAGGAAATGTACATTAATGACGAAGGGAACCAAGGGCTGGTAACAAATCAAGTCACTATTAGTGGCCCTGGCCCCGCGCTTGCTCCCTCCGGTGGACGCCAGCTCCCCAGGTGCAGCCTCGGAAGTGCCCTCTGCGATCCCGAGCCTCGCGGTGAACAGAGAGATCCGGCGCCTCGGCTGCTGCAGCTCTCCTCACCGCACAATGCAACCTAAATCACTTATAAACAGATCAAAATAACAATCTGAATTATCTAACATTAACAGCTGAACTGAAGAGCCCAGGATTATGTGATGAATTGTTAAATTGCAGTAGCATTGTTTTGGATTGCTAATTAAAAAAAAATAAGCAAACCCCATGACTCTAGATATGACAACTGAAAATACCCACAAATTATTTAATAAATGAAGCGTCTAACAACTTTAACACTTCCTGGTCGCCTTGTTAATAAATGTAATTTGAGGTAGATTTTAAAAATCTTCAATCTAAACAGTGAATTCATTACGCGCCATTCAGATCTCTGGATGCCTATGGACTTCTTGGAATTAGGTGTTAAATAGACAAAAGTGAACCAAACTGCCTTTAAAAGCACAGCATGACCATGTAATTCTTTTTCCAGTTTGTGGTAAAAAATGATGAAACTTCTTTCCAAGTAGCTATCACCCAGATTTAGTGTGAAAAGTAGTGTAATTGTAATTCACGCCATCAGGGTCTATCGCTGATAGACGATCAGCTGTTCTGTAGTGGGGAGAGGCTTTCTTTTCAAATAGGAAAGCTGCCAAGTGCTCTGCGATACCTCCAGCAAGCTTATCGGATTGAGTTCAGAGCCAAAACAGCAGCTGCACACATATGCAAATTGGCAATTAATAGTATAACATTCTGCAAAAAAAAAAAAATGTTTAAAAAAATTTTAAAGAAAATAGAAAGAAGCTACCTGAACATTAACCTCCCGGTAACTGGGACTTCCAGGATGAATGACTAAGGATTAATTACCCTCTGGAGAGGACTTGCTCTTTATTACCTTCTCTCCTGCAGATCAAGTCTTTGTTGTCTTGCTGAGTTTTGTCTGTTCCATGGAACACAGCAATGGACTCTACAGGAAGAAGTTTAAAAATAACTAAAAAACCCTTATATTCTGATCCCAGAAAAGGGGGAAAATTAAGTCCCTTCCATTGATCATGCTTTCTCATACACAGAGATCACAAAGCCAGAGCTTTAGCATCCTCGTGGCAAAGACATTTTGTTCTGGATGTCATCATCTCCTTCCACTCCAGCTTGCAGTAGAAACAAGCTTCACGTCCTGGGGGGGGGGGGGGGGGCTGCCTGTCTGGGTCTTGATTTCTATCTCTTCCGCCCATTGACAGAAATGCCGTTTCTGGGCTTCACGCAGCAGTAGCAGAAATCCAGCAAGATTTATGATTTATGTTGCCCAGCACGTATAAACACAACATTCTCAAACGTTTAAAGAAAAAAAAAATCATATGGATTTGTTACATGTCTTGACATCCTGGTCCCCCACCTCCACCCCACCCCAGTTCTCACACATACACACAAGTACACAAGTACACTGTTTTCCCTGATACAGTCATGGAATAGCTGTGGCCGGAATTAAGTTGACAACCCAAGGCCTAAGAAGGACCTGGCATTTTCACAGCAGGCTTTCTCCAGGGCTTGGAGTCTTCCTCTCCCTCTAGCATGGGGGTGGGGTGACTAGTAAATGTTTCAGATAATCTGTGAATTCTTAATAGTCCTAGTTCCAGGGGGGAAGATCTGTCTATTCCTGGGATGTGGCAGGTTTTGGAAACCTTGCTTTTGGGGGGTTTTACAGATATTTCCAAGTTCCAGAAGTTTGAAATTTGGGTGAGGATCCTGATTCCCTTCCATGGGTGAAAGTGAAGGAGGTTTTATTTTGCTTTATTATTCTCGAGATGTTCTGGGGTGAGACTGCATAGGTCCTAGCTGTAACATGGACCATAAATGCAGAGCTGTGACCATTACCGCTGCCTTTTTCTCCTTTTATCACCTACGCTTCTGATGTTATCACTCTCAGGTCTATTACAAGTCAAGTGTGCCTTTATTTTAAACACATTCTTTGTGTTAGACCCTAGGGACACAAATTTGGGCTTAACATCCCCCTTGAAAGCAATACTTTCAATGCGAATATGAGCTTTGATACGCGAATACCAAAATGTCTATAGAAAATTCACCCACGTAGAATGTAAAGATATTTGTTTATATTTCTTGGATAAGAAGATTTTTGATAACTGTCAAGTAAACATCCAATCCCATGTTGGGTGCAAAAAATTTTGAGCTCCTAATAAAAAGGATATTTTTTTTTTCCCACTGAGTGACCAACTCTGGGTCAGTAGATTGCACTTGCTAAGTATGTATGATTAACAGAACTTTTTTGGTCTGATTCCAAAAGAGGTAGCCTATGTCCTGAAGATTTACGGTATGGGAGAAAAAATCGTCAGGCCTGTATTCTTTTCATAAGTAAGGTATTCTTTTCCTTGACTTGTGATCCAATTTGAAAGCATTGTTAGGCTTTTCTATTTTCTTTTGACAAAATGAAAAGTGGTTTAAAATGATATAGCAAGTCAACTGAAAAGTTGCTTTTGAATAAAACAGAAAAATGGAAATGCCAACTTTCTTTCCTTCTCTATAACTTCATTAACATGGTTGTATAGACATTTGCATGTAAAATGTAGTTAACAAAAATTACACAGAAGTAAATTTAGTCCTTTAGTGCCTACCTCTATGGTAAAATCAGACCATTTGGCATAGTTTGAAGTCTTCCAAGAAGCCTGGTTTCCACCTGGAAAATAAATTACTAAATTTGAATGTGTTACTTATACTATGGTGAGTTGTCTATCTGTTAACATTTTATTTTAGTGCATATACTAGAAGTTGTATTTAGAGTTTTCTAAAAATGTCATCTGTCAAGGTAGAGAATTATAATAATATAATTATATCCAGGAAAGGTGTTCTGAGTTTAGATTATTTTGATGCTGTCACAAATATGATGCATTTTTCAAAATTCAGAATGCCACAAGTTCATATGTTACATTGTCAGATTTTGAGATTAATTTAGATTAGTTTTAACTGTTATAACCATAGTTTATTTTCTTTGCATTTATTAATACATAGATGATGTTTATTCAGGGGTTCAATGTAACATATATACACTATTGGAATACCTAGCTGTACTTTGTTCCATCTGTAAATGGAACTTCATCTCAAAAATTTCTAATATAGCATATTTATCAAATCATTGTTATAGTCTCAATTCAATATGTTCTGTTTTAAATCATAAAGTTTGTACTATTATAAAAACTTCTGATTAATCAAAGATTCTCTGTCATATGACACAAAGTATCATAATGCAGTGATTGGTGAGATGTCATGGACAGTGAAGACAGCACTGGATTAATTTATCTGGATAGAAACTATGTTTTATAATGCTGCAGGTGTACACAATGGGAACAGATGAAGATGTGGGGCCTCGGCTCAGTAAAAACTCATTACCACAGCTAGTGACGGGGGAAACGATGTGCCGTATTGAAATGTGTTTGTAAGTTTTTCTTCATCCGAAAGGAGGGTACATTAATGTACTAAAAGAAGCAATATTTCTTTCTGAAGAGTACATTTTCTAAGTTGAGTAAACAACCAGAACAGGCATAGCTGTGGAACTATATATTCTCCAGACCAAAGACTTTGTAGTTCGGTCCAATGTCCCCAAATGTGTCTAATACCTAAGCCATTTTCACAATAATTATGATTTTATGTCTGTCATTTTTTTATTCTGAAGTGCTTCGTGAATCCAGGTGAAAATAATAGATACCACCTTCTGTGGGACTGAAAAGAAGAAAAATCTTGATTCCTACTTAAAGATGCCATATTTGAACAATATGATGTTAAAATACTTTGTTTAATATTTTAATAGCACAGGGCATTTGCTTTGGAGAATGTATCTGGAGGACCCAGGACTACTTCTAGATAGTAAACTGAATGAGGAGCCTTTACTTAAGATGGTAAAAGAGTAATATTTTTAGAAATAGGCATGGCTTTAATAGTCGAAGCAGTGCTGGTGATTGTGAGGGTCATTATTATCTTTATTCACCGACGAGGAAAATGAGGCTAAGTTTAAGTCACATAACTGGTAACGGATGAGCCCCTAAGGCCGTGGAACTAGCCCTTGCTCTTCTGTGAGGCACTTCCATTCTGGCATCTGAAGGGTAGAGGGATGGGAAGTTAGGAAACCATCTCTGCCCCCGTAAAATTCCATTTTTCCTTTACTCGATCCAAAAGACTCAATGAAGTAGTCCAAGAATTTAGCAGTGTAATCGAGGTCCATTTGATTAGGAAGTCTTTATATGCCTAGAAACAGGATTGCTTTGGCACAGGCATAAAGACTCAGGCGATCTACACATCCATCCTCAAATTTAGCAATTCGAAGCAGTTAGCTACACGGACAGTTTTGTATGCATTGCTAAATGCAGACACAAAAACTGCATTTGCAAAAAGAGGAAACCCAGTTAAACTAGGTTGCAAATTTGGCCCTAATTTAGCGTAGCATTTGTGATACATATAGGTTAGAGTGACATTTATATAATGGTGTGAAATATGAGAAACTTCCAATGCTAGACACAAAGACTTTTTAAAATTGCTTTTGCCTACTTTGGTTAGTTTAAGAAACAGGAGGAAGAATTTGGTTTTTCAAGTGATGGGAAGCCTTTAAGGATGTTGGAACACTGTTCAGTCCCCTGGGGTTTTGCCTGCTGTACAATTTTAAATGTCTTTTAGCGAAAAAATTGGCCAACAAGGGAAACATAGAGATGAAATCTCTTTTTTTCTTATCTGGGAAGTGAGAAGCTATAGGTGGGTAACGTGATCCAATTGTGACTGTCAGATAAATGGTCAGCTTGGGGGCCAGAAGGCCACAGCCATTCCTTCTAGCCAATAGGACTATTGAACCAGAGTAACTGTTCTTATGCTAGAACTGACTCTGGAGGTTTTGTCCTTATGCTCAGTTGTAGATGGAGATTTCAGCTTAAGAAACCTAGCCAGAAATGAGACTAGATACATACACAATGTTTTGTGAAGTGCTGCAGTCATGGTACCTGAAGCTACTTCCATTTCACCAGGGAAGACCACTGGAGGGCAGTGTTTTCTCCTTTGGGAACAGCACCTGGTTTCCGATGGAGTACGCACTGATAAATTCAAAAGGCGTCTGGCTCACGGAAGATGAGTTGCTCTTCTCATTCAGGCTGTGCTGGGAACTGACCCTCCTGCTTGCATGTCATTCAGGTTGCCGCTTCTCACGCTGCCCGCCAGAGTAGTCAGATCTACAACCAGATCCTAAAATAGTATCCTGTTCAATATTTGCTACTTGGGGGGTCTTTAATAACAATTTTATATTAATTAACCATGCGAAGACTATGCAAAGTTTGTGCTACTAACTCAAATGGCAAATGAAAGGATACATGAGCAAGAATGGGTAGTTTTAACTAGCTGCTAAATGCTTCACAGTTTTAACATTTCACTAGGTTTATATTAATTTTATTTTTAATACAATATGTATGCATACGTTTGTCACCAAATCAACAAGTTGGCATTTTCTAGAAATAAAAAATGACGAATTTTCCCTAGAGTTTATTTACTATATTCTGTGGCATGATTTGTTCCCTAGGGAAAGTCTATGGGAAAATATTTAGAAATTTTTTATTAAAAAAATGATCTGTTGCTGAGTATTAAATTTTATAACTGTACTTATTTGTGTTCCCGTTAATTAAAAAATGAGGTTGCATTACATATTAAATTTAGGGAGGAGCCATTTAATCTTTACTTAAAGGTGCATAATGCTAATTGAATTCTTTTAATTATTATAGTTATTTATTTTATTTTTTTAAAGATTATATTTATTTATTCATGAAAGACACAGAGAGAGAGAGAGGCAGGGGGAGAAGCAGGCTCCATGCAGGGAGCCTGACGCGGGACTGGATCCTGGGTCTCCAGGATCAGGCCCTGGGCTGAAGGCAGTGCTAAACCTCTGGGCCACCCGGGCTGCCCTATTTATTTCATTTTAAAAAATGAAAATATTGCCTATTTTAACTCTATGATTTTGTCTAACAAAAAATCGTGATATTTTTATAAAATCGCCATATAATTTTATTCTCATGATTTACTTGGTACATTTTTTCATTGAAATGCTGACAAACTGACCTGGGCTTACGCCTAAACACAGTGACCCAAAGCAACCAGTCACTTGAGAAAAGACATAAATTTCAATGTCTGCATCATAAACACTTGTTTAAAGTATTTTATTTAAGATTTTATTTTTTTAAGTAATCTCAAACCTACATTCCTTAGATCAAGAGTCACTGCCTTTACCGCCTGAGCCAACCAGGTGCTCCAGGTTTGTATTTTTATAACATTATTGCTGAGTATAAAACTAATGTGTTTATTGTGAAAATTATGGCAATAATGTAAGAAAAATCGCCCATAGCCCAACTAGTTAGAGATAGTCATTGTCAATATTTTTAAGTATATCATTACAGTGTATTTTTCTGTGCAGTAATTAAAAATAATTAGAATACATGGCATCTTATTTGTAAGCTATACTTTTTTACTTAAAATAAATCACAAATATTTTCCCATGTCATTAAATGTTTGTTACCAAAATTATTTTGTATAACTATATAGTACACCATAGTTTACCTAAGAAGTTCTCTAACTATATATTTAGTGGTTTCTAATTTTCCTACATTATAAACAATGCTACGATGAACATCTCTGTAGACAATACTTGCATACATCTACAATTATATCCTCCATACTAATTCCCAAAAGGGGAATTTCAGGGTCACGAAATTTTTTCAGAAGCTTTAATACATAAGGCCTAAATATCTTCCAGAATGGAAGGGTATGAAGGTGTCTATTTATCTGTATGTTACCAGGTTTTTAATCTACTGTGATGCTTTAAAAACATCTTTGTTCTTCTAGTTTTTACTTTGGCTCAAAGATTTTTAATATATTTTAGGTTTATTTGCTATTTATATTGTTTCTTAGTGGCTTGCTTTTTTTCTCTACATCATTCATTTTTTTCTCTGGAGATGTTTTTATTTTTAATTAATTTCTGAGAGTTTTTTATATAATAAGCATAATAACGCTGTGCCATACATTTTATTTATCCAAGGTAATATTGTGTCATTAACTTTTCCATTTTTTTAAAAAAAATTTTAAGTAAACTCTACACCCAGTGTAGAGGTCAAGAGTCACATGCTCCACAGACTGAGCCAGCTAGATGTCCTGATTTTTTTCATCTTTAAATGATCAATTTCTCAAAAGTTTTCATTAAACTCTCTGCCCATGCTTGTGGATTTAGAAAATACTCCTTATGAAGATTATATATTCCATTTATATTTGCTGCTACATATTTGATAACTCTGGTTTGGTTTGTTTTTTGTTTTGATTTCATGCACTTAATGCTTTAAGCAAACTGCACTTTATTTTGTCTTATCATATGAGGTGATGATTTGATCATTTCTTTCCGGTTGTTCAGCAACTGTCCCTGAATATTTGTTGAATGATATACTTCTTTCCTAAGGACTTAAAAAGATTTCAAATCAAGCTGAAAGAATTTATGTTCCAGAGTCTACTCCCAAGATTAATTTCTGCTCCTCTGATTTCTCTATTCTTCTACCTTTATCACAATACTTTGATTATATATTCTTACATCTGATATTGCAAGTCTCTCTTCAGTATTCTCCCCCCAAAAGTAGTCTTTGTTATTCTTGCTTACTTATTCTTTATACATTTCAGAATTACTTTATCAAGTTACAAAAATCAGTTGCGAGCATATGTTTTCTTATGGAAAAATGCCCAAGATACATTAAGTGGAAAAAGCAAGTTGTAGAACAGTATAGATGATATTATCCCTCCTGTATTTAAAGTCAGCAAAAGCATAGACGTGTATAGCAGTGCCCATGCATATGTAGATATGTGCCTTATAGACACATAAAAAATTTCTGAAAGAATAAACAAAAAGAATTCTTGACAATAGTTACCCTTGGGGTGTGGGAATGAACATTGTGGGGAAGAGGAACTTTTCCTTTTTACTACAAAGTAGTCCTTTTAGGCAGTTTGGAATTAAAAACTCACCTGAAGTTCTAAACAGAATTGCATTATTATTATTTTTTAAGATTATATTTATCTACTTGAGAGAGAAAGCACAAGCTGGGGGGAGAGGCAGAGGGAGAGGGAGAAGCAGACTCCCCACTGAGCAGGGAGCCCGACGAGGGGCTGCATCCCAGGGCCTCAGGACTATGACTGGAGCCGAAGGCAGAAACTCAACCAACTGAGCCACCCGGGCGCCCCAGAATTGCATTCAACTTATAAATGATTAATCGGTACACTTTTATATAATATTGTCATTATCCCACATAGGAACTGTTTGTAAAAATTTCTGTGTCCCTCAGGTAAGTTTTTTAATTGTTCTCAGATGGATCCTACACAAGCTCTGTGGTTTATTATACCTTGATTTTTTTTAAAGATTTTATTTGTTTATTCATGAGAGACAGAGAGAGAGGCAGAGACACAGGCAGAGGGAGAAGCAGGCTCCATGAAGGGAGCCTGATGTGGGACTCGATCCTGGAACCCTGGGATCATGCCCTGAGCCAAAGGTAGATGCTCAACCCCTGAGCCACCGAGAGTCCCTACCTTGATTTTATATACCTATACATACCTAATTATATATCTATATCTATAGATTGATATACAGAAATATAAATATACAATATCATAAATATATATTACATAACTGTGATTGTTTGTAAAGTTAATTTGTCTCATTGAAGACTATTTCTTGTTTTTTTTCTTTAAATAATTGATTTCTTTAGTTTTCTTAACTTGAACTTTAAAAATAATCCTAAAATAATTGGTCAGCTCAATTTGTCCATTTAAGTTTGGGCTAAAGTGGTTGGTTTATGTACAAATACTCTGATTTTACTCAATGTAATTGTTTTTATTTATATGCTTTTTTTTTTAATCATGTAAACATGGCTTAAGAAAATTGCAATTATGAGGAATATTCTAAAGTATAAATGACTGCAGAATACAATACCTGTCATTTTTTGAAATGAAATGCAAAGGAGTAATGAACAAAAATAATTATTAGTATAGATAGGATTTCCATGAATAATTTATGAGGACCTAGACAAGGAAGAAATAAGAGATATGACCTATTTTGAATCCTGTAGACTTTTTTCCATATTTGTATTAGAAGATACTGCCATTTTAAATATTTTTTTCTCTTTAAAAAGGAAGGTGTTTTATTGCTCTTATTCCTGACTATAAATATATAATATTCTCATTGTAAGAAGCATTCAAATATTATAGAAAAAAAGAGACTTCCTTATGTGAATTCAGCTACAAACCTATCATCCAGAAAAAAATACTATTATTAGTATTTTGCCTGGGATGCCTGGGTGGCTCAGCAGTTGAGCATCTGCCTTCAGCTCGGGACATGATCCCAGAGTTTCGGGATCGAGTCACACATCCCCGGGCTCCCCTCGAGGAGCCTGCTTCTCCCTCTGCCTGTGTCTCTGCCTCTCTCCGTGTGTCTCTCATGAATAAATAAATAAAATCTTAAAAAAAAATAGTATTTTGCCTATTCTTCAAGAATTAATTTTATTCATATATATTTCATATATTTATAAAATGAGACCATACTGTGCATATTGTTTAATAGCTCCTTTTTTTCTTGTAATGTATAATTACTGCTGCCGTTTAATTGTCCATAAATGCAGATCTTCATAATTCTTAATGGCTGCCATTAAAATGTATATTTTATCTCATGGTGTTTCACAATTTGATCAGTCTTCCATCGATTAACACTTAGGCACTTTCCAATATTTTACAACGAATATTCTAAAAACATCTTTTCACATTTGACACATAATTTCCTTAAGAAGTGGAAATGCTAGATCAACAAGTCTGCACAATTTTAAGACTTTTGATGCATACAGCCAAACTGGCCCCCAAAATGTCATAGTGATCTTGCTTTCAAGCCTTTCTGTTATTGAATGTTGTGACATATTTTTTAAATCTTTTATAATCTGATAGGTGACAAATGGTTTTTCATTGTTCTTTTAATTTCCAGAATTTGATTACAAAGGAGACTTATTGTGTTTCACATGTTTATGATCTATTGTTATTTCCATATTTGTTTGTGAGTTAGCTATTCTATCCTTTCCAGGTTTTCTTCTGGAGCATATATTGTATTGTTATTGACTTGTAAATGGCTCCTTTAAGATTAAGAAGATTAATCCTTTGTTATATCCACATATTTCAGTATATCATTAGTCTTTTTACCTTCTTTGCGTCATTTTTGGCATATAAACTCTTTATGTGATCAAATTTGCAAATTATTATTTCATTTAATATCTTTGGTATCATTCTTAGACATTCTGTATGACAAGATTAGTAAGAAAAGATTCTCATATGTTTTATTCCAACTGTATTTATGTTTTCATATTTTGCAGTTACATCTTTAACTCATCTAGATTTTCTTTTTTAAGATAGAGCTCTAACCATATTTTTTCCAAATGATTAATGTTACCACAGTTTTGAGCAACCAATAATTTTCCCACTGTTTTTTAAAAAAATATTTTATTTATTACCTTGACAGAGGGAGAGAGAGCACAAGCAAGGGGAGCTGCAGAGAGAGAGGAAGAAGCAGGCTCCCCACTAAGCAGGGAGGCCAATGTGGGGCTTAATCCCAGGACCCTGGATTCATGGTGTGAGATGAGGGCAGACACTTAGCTTATTGAGCCATCCAGGCACCCCTCTAACTTCTTAGATATATTGTAATCTAGTTGTTCCAGATTTTATTTTTATCTTCAGTTTCATTTATCTGTATTAGCATGATCTGTATTCATGAGATTCTGAGAATATTGTTCAGGTTTTGCAACAATAGTGCTGTGTAACAAACACTCCCCCAAATCTCAATGGTCTACAACAACAAACATTTATTTCTTTTTCATGGGTCTTTGGGTTAACTGTGACATTCCAGAATTCTGCTAGATGTGGACTTTGCTACAGGCTTCTGGTCAGCCTTATGACTATTTCACATGCCTCTTTTGTTAGTGCATATTCTTCTCATGATAAATGGCAAGAGCTCAAGAAGGCTGGCAAAATTTTGGCCATACTCCTTAAATCTCAACTCAGCGTATTCTCTTTTCCATCCACACTCCATTGCTCAGTCCAAGCCCTAGGTGAATGGCAAAGGAAAATATATTGCCTTCCCAGGAAAGGCATGTTAAGGACTTGGAGAAAATGAAAACTTATAAACAAAAAATACTAAATACCTCACTGAGCTAGTTATATTTTTAAAACTCCAGGTTTTTCACTGTTAAATGTGTCAATTGTGAAGATTCAATAATATAAATCATAAATTACTGGCATCTAGTAATTCAATAAATGTGTACCTGCTTCCTCACCATACACTATAGCTTTCAATATACCTTAATATGTAAAAAGGCAGATTACCTCCTACACCGTCACTCTTTTTTTTTTTTTTTAAGATTTTATTTATTTATTCTCATGAGAGACACAGAGAGGCAGAGACACAAGCAGAGGGAGTAGTAGGCTCCTCGCAGGAAGTCTGAATCAGGATTCCATCCCAGGACCCTGGGATCACAACCTGAGGCAGAGGCAGATGCTCAATCACTGAGCCATCCAAGTGATTCTGTCACTCACTCTTTCTTTCTTTCTTTTCTTTCTTTCTTTCTTTCTTTCTTTCTTTCTTTCTTTCTTTCTTTCTTTTTTTTTTTTTTTTAAGATTTTTATTTATTTATTCATAGAGACACAGGCAGAGACACAGGCAGAGGGAGAAGCAGGCTCCATGTAGGGAGCCGGATGTGGGACTTGATCCTGGGCCTTCAGTATCACAGCCCAGGCTGCAGGCGGCGGTAAACCGCCGCGCCACAGGGGCTACCCTCTGTCACTCTTTTTTAACAGCATTTTTCTAACTACATCATTTTTTCCAGGGAAATAAACAATCTTTTCATTCTTTCACATGTGTTCAGATCATTAATAACTGAAAAAAAAATCTCAATCATACTACTTTTAGAATGATGAGCATTTGTTTCAAGGCCTTACCAAGAAGGGACTGAGGAATTACTCTTAAGACTCATAATAATCAACGTATTATCTGTTTATTAAAAAAAAGTCAAAGCAATACCGCACAAATTTTCAAATGATATTAAATTAATTATGGTGCTTGGTATCCTGGAAAAATAAATTATAATTCAACTTAGGATAATGATCATGTTTTTGAAAATGATACTCAAAGGAAGTGCAAGTTACATTCATAATCATTCAGTACAATATAGGATTGTAAAGAGTGTCAGGGCAAAAGGACAGAAGAGACAGACTTGAAGATTTATCTAAAAGTATAAATAGTCAATGTGGGAGAAAACAAACATGATTTTTATGATTTCCTAAATATTTTTAAACATGGAAGGGAAATTTTCTCCTCTGTATCATATGTTAATTACATTTTTGTTTGAAAATCATTTTCTGTTTGGGATCACATTTTTAAATTTACTTTCATTTTGTTTAAAGATTTTACTTTTTTTTATTCATGAGAGACACAGAGAGAGAAAGGCAGAGACATAGGCAGAGGGAGAAGAAGGCTCCATGCAGGAAGCCCGATGCAGGACTCAATCCCAGGACTCCAGGATCATGCTCTGGGCCAAAGGCAGATGCTCAACCGATGAGCCACCCAGGCATCCTAGGATCACATTTTTTAAAAAGATGTATGTATTTATTTGAGAGAGAGAGCACATGAGCACGTGGGGGGAGAGGGAAGGGGCAGGACAGAGGGAGAGAGCATCTCAAGCAGACTCCCTGCTGAGCACCAGAGGCAGTGCTCATCACCTTGAGATCATGACCTGAGCACCAAAATCAAGAGTTAGAAGCTCAATCAAATGAGCCACCCTGGCACCTCTGGGATCACATCTGTAAAGGAAGTGACAAAACTGATGAGAACTCAAAGGACAGAAAAAAGCTAAAGAGATTTAATTTAAGTCCTTGAGAAAAGCTAAAGGGGTTGGCATTATTCAGTTGTAAAAGGTTAACATGTGACTTGGTTAGTATTCAAAGGCAAAATTTATTTTCAGAGAAAGGATGCTGAACAGGAGTCCTCTATGTCTAAATAAGAACATAATTTTTTTTTATTACAACAGTTTGATGTGACTTTTTTTTAAAAGATTATATTTTTAAATAACCTCTTTTTATTTTTAACTAACCCAATAAGGGCTGCAGCTCACAATCCCAGTATCAAAAGTTGTGTGCTCTACCTACTGAGCCAGCTAGGTGCTCCTCATGTGACTTTTATAAGGTAGCAGTGATTGTTAGATCAAGGAAACACTAAAGATAAATACCAAGAAAGATTTTTTTATTTCGTTTTCTAGAAAGAGAAATATTTTATTTTTTAAGTAAAAGACAATTACATTTTGGCTAAAACTGTCATTTGAAGGTAAGTGATAGACCAGATTAACCCTCCCAACCAGTGTAAGCCTATGAATTTTTCTTAAGTTGCCTAACACATTAATCTGTAGTATTCTTTAATAAATTAACTCAAATACTTATTATGTAGTTTAATCATAGCAATATACTGACATATTTATGCACATTTTGAACGTGAAACAATATAGCATAGTTGCCTAATTTACTTTTATTTCTTCTTAATAAATAGCAATAGATATATTAGAAATACATTCGGTTAGTTATGTTCTGTGGATCAATTTAGGCTATTATTCACAAGCATCCAACAAAATGTTGCCAAAACTATACCCATTTATCCTTGATTATAACATAGAAATTCAGAGTTTTAATTGTATTTTTAAGCGTTGCCTTAAGGCTTAATTTTAGAGTCATATATTTTAAGTTGTCCTCCAAAGACCCAGGTTTTAGAACTGAAATGCCCTTTTAAATGTTATCTGTTAGTGTTGTAAAACTGATTTTTTCAAAGAGGGCATCTTCAATGCATTTTAAAAGGGGTCTGTAACATAAAAACCAAGAAATTCTCTGTAAAAGGGCAATTGGGAGGAGCTGAGATATCCTTTGCTTTCAGTCTGATGAAGCACTGGCTGGTGTGTGTGTGTGTGATGAGAATTTTTAAGAAAGAGTAAATGTCGGTTTTCAAAAATATAGCGCAAACCTGTCAATTAATTTAGATCCAGTGATAAGAAATGTGTTTTGGTGAAAGCAAGAATGAGGTACAGTGCTTTTGTTTTTATTTAATCCCCTGCCAATGGTTCTAAGAAATACATGTGTGTATGTGTGTGTGTGTGTAAAACACATCAGTTTATTCCCAAGTCTCAGCTTAGTGAAGTAACCTATGTGTAAGGAAGCAGTGCATTTGAGTATTATAAATGGGTTAGTTAATCCTGCCTAATTTTTTATAAATATTCTTTTCAAACTACTGCTATTCTTAGGCCTGACTGCATTTTGGCCCAAGCAAAGGCCTATTTTCACTTTTCGATGGCTTACTCATCTTTACATGATTAAATAGCCTTCGCTGCTTGAAAGCTTTCCAGTTGGTTCCACTTTTTTAAAATTGCATTATTCCAACTATTGATACTTTCTTATTTGCATTATTAATACGCTGTCAGAGTGTATTGATGTCTGTGTTAGTTTTGAAAATCCCTTAAGGTTTTCTTTGCATTGGATCTAGACAGATCAACCCATTTGGAGAAGAATGTGATCAAAAGTGACAGCCTTGCTTCCTGGTCAGAGAATCACCAATGCAGGCACATATATGCACAAGTTGGAAATAAGGTAGGTAGGAAGTCTACTTCAATTTCAAAACTCAATTTGCTTTTATATCACTTCGTGTTTTATTCAAACATTTGTTCCTTTTTTTGTAAAACAAAAGGAAAATTGCATCCTTAGGACTCTGCTGTCAGGACTGACTATGATTTTAAGGGTGAGGATAGTGTTTATCCTGCCCTTGGAACTGACTGTCCACCACTGAGCAACACATGAGGCATCTCAGCATCATCTCAGCACTCGATACTATTTATCAGGTGGGTGAACTTGACAATGTAATATGATGGTATCAAAACTGGACCTTTGCAGAGTCATTGAACTTGGACATAGCCTTGCCTTTTTTAAAGCTACAGACATAGCTTTGCTGTTTTTAAAGCTACAGTTCAAGTGTTTAGTTGGCGTTTTCGTTCATTATAGTTGGCAATTTGGCAGTGTTCATCAAAATTTAATACACATGACCCAGTAATTCCAGTTCTTCGAATCTATCCTGTAAAATATCCAAACATACTCGCAAAGAATGGTATACAAGGCTACTCACCACATCATTGTTTTCAACAGAAATATTTGAAAGGAACTAAATGCCCATCATTGGCAGATAGTTAAATAAATTAAGGTACATCTATACTACACAACGGTTTCTAAAGAAGGAGGTAGGTCCATGCATTAGTGCATGGAGAGATCGCCGAGATGTACTGTTGAGAGTTGAAAAAAAAAAACTACAAAATTCTCCAAATAATTTATGTGATGTAAATGAATAAGCATATGTTCTGAAATGATAGGCACAACACTTTTAATATTATTTACCTCTGGGATACAGAGGTATGTTGATAAAATCATATGTTTCAAGGTTCTGATATGGGTTTTCAGTTTTTACTCTAAGGTATTGGTGTTGTGTTTTAATTTTTGAGAACAAGCATGCATTTATGAATTGGATAATTAAATAAACCTGTGAGCTTTCTAAAGAATACTTTTTAACACAGAGAAACTTTTTCCCTGGTAAACAATTGTTAAAGTATAAGGTAAAACATTTATAATTATTCTCCACTTCTCCATCATTTCTGCCATTCCGCTCTTCACACATCCCACCCATTACCAAGCTACAAAAAGCTAAAACCTCTTTAAAAACAGGAAAAGGGAAATAAAGATATGCCTAGAAAATGCCTCATTTAGATTATGTCCCTCTCTTTGTTCAGTGGCAAAAAAACAGACAAACAAACCAGAAAACCCCCAAGTTTCTATTTAACTCAGTGGATACTGTTCATACACATGGTATTGAAAGCACCAGAAAACCTGGCTTGTTGGTCTCTCTTGGTAAACTTCCAGGGAGATGTAGCTGATCATCTTTTTTTTTCAAGATTTTATTTATTTATTCATGAGAGACAGAGAGAGAGAGAGAGGCAGAGACACAAGCAGAGGGAGAAGCAGGCTCCATACAAGGAGCCCAAGGCAGGACTGGATGCCAGGACCCCAGGACCCCGCCCTGGGCTGAAGGCAGCGCTAAACTGCTGAGCCACCAGGGCTGCCCGCAGCTGGTCATTTCTATCAAAAGTCAGAGACAGAACACTTCTTAAACGCTTTTAAATGAGTAGATATATCCTATGTTAGCATTTTATCTGATTATCTTATTTTGAATAATATCAAACTGAGGTTAATGTTTTTCTTTCAGGACATGTTACATGGCTTTAATCTCACTAGAGATTAATATTTATTAATGTATGTTCTGTTGTGATATGTTGTTTCTTATTTCTTTGTCTACCTCACACATGACATTATTTATTTCTGAGACTAAACTTGTCCATGCCTTTGTAAACCAAATATTAGGAGCACCAAAGAGGGATGCCTGGCCAGCTCAGTCAGTAGAGCATGTGACTTCCGATCTTGGGGTCCTGCGTTTGAATCCCATGTTAGGGGTAGAGTTTACTTAAAAAAAAAACTTTTTTTTTAAAGATTTTATTTATTCTTTCATGAGAGAGAAAGAGGCAGAGACACAGGCAGAGGGAGAAGCAGGCTCCATGCAGGGAGCCAGATGCAGGACTTGATCCCAGGTCTCCAGGATCACACCCTGGGCGAAAGGCAGGCGTTAAACAAGTGAGCCACCTGGGCTGCCCCCCAAAAAACTTTTTTTAAAGAAGTACAAAAGCACTATTTAGCGCTAGTCACTTCTTTCTACTTTTACATATATTTGTATACAATCTAACACATAGTTATTAATTCATTTCTTTTCTATGTTAGCACATAAGAAATATTTTAAATAATGAATAGGGAGGAAAATTGCTTACATATAATGAGAAGTTGTTTCCAAAAAAGATAAATTTTTAAAATGCTACAAATGCTTACACGTAACTTGCTGTGTAAACTTTCATGTAGATGTCAGCTACAGATTTGATCTCCACTTTCCGAAACTCTGAATATTTAAACCATGTCTTGCATTTTCTCTGAAGCCTAACTTAATCTGAACAAATTTTGTTCTTGAAAAGAGGAAAATTTGTTTAAGATTGAGGCCCAAGGTTGTCTCATTTAACGCCATTTTGAGCTAATTTATAAGACTGTTAAGAAAATGGAGGCATCACATGTCCCATTATCCTCCACAGAATCTGATCTGGTCAGTGGAACTACTAATCAAATAATCATCTCATAAAATGTATTGCTACTTTCCAAATGAAAGAGCACTAGGCTAATAAGATGAAAAGAAATCTAATGATAGTCAAGCCCTTCTGCTCTTTTCAAATTCAGTAGTCATCCATCTTGCCAAGAAAGGAAAATTTTTAACTAAAGAAGTAGAAAATAGGGATGCCTGGGTGGCTCAGTGGTTGAGCAGCTGCCTTCGGCTCCGGTCCTCAGGTGGTGACCGACCCCGGGGTCCTGGGATGAAGTCCCATATCGGGCTCCCTTCGGGGAGCCTGCTTCTCCCTCTGCCTATGACTCTGCCTCTCTCTGTGTCTCTAGTGAATAAATAAGTAAAATCTTTAAAAAAAAAAGTAGAAAATAAAGCTACTTTCATATATTTTTCTATTATAGCATTCCAAGGAAAAAAAAGAGGCAGGTAAAACCGTAAAGCAGGAAAACACAGCAGGAAATAATGCGGTGTTTTATTTGTTTTTAATCATTCACATTATTTTCTTTATTCTTTAAATATACTTTCCTTCTACAAGAGTTGTGTTTCTCAAGTCACTGACATTGCCGCAGACCAGGTAAGATGTGTTGATCTCGGTCAAAATGTGGAAAATCCTACCGAGGTCTTAACCATTGTTCAGGCTTTTGACCTCTCCTTACATTCTATTTTCTCACCTCCATTTTAATCAGTACTGCCATCATTAATTATAAGATGAGCAGAATAAATGATGTAGTGGGAGCTCAAACTCTTGTTTAAATGTAGTTCAAATTTTTAAATAGCTGATGGTCTAGTAGAAGAGACAAGATAAACCTGAAATGAATTGAGTGAAAATAAGCTAATATGGGTTATCTACTCTTGTTATGTATTTGTAGGTTTGCCTATTATATGGATAGTTATGTGCATCTATTGAATAGGTTCTTGCATGTGGGGACATATAGGGAACAGAGTGGTCAGTTGCTCTGAATTGGTGAGAGAAGGCTTCTAAGAGAAGGAGACTCCACATATCTTGACATGCAGATACTAATTCCATGCTTGGAGTCAACTTGAAGATAATGATATGAATGATAATGGACCAAAGGGCTACCTGAATTTTGTACTCTAACGATTGCAGTGTTGTCACAGGAATAATTGCTGTCTACGGGGACAACTAAATATATATATATATATATATATGTATTTATATTATTATGTACAATTATTATCGGCCTGTTTCAAAATAAAACACTTACTTCCTTTGAGCTTCGTTTCAAGCTTGATTCTGATGAACTAGAAATAACTGGACGTATGAAGAAACCTTTCTTTCTGTTTTCCATCTCTGTACACGGAACAACAAACACACACAACAAAGAAACACAGTTTGACAACCAATTTTTATTCAGGACTATTTTGCACACACATTTAAAGAATATACATCGAAAGAAACGTCTGTGTTGTCAGCAAAATGGAAAATTTAAGTCACTTGACTAGAAACATAACCAGTCCTCATGTAACTTGCATTCAAAAAGAGCCAAGAGCAAGGCAAATGTATACCACGTACTGAAATCACCATTTATTTTTCCAACATTGAGGATTTTAGTAAGATCATACTCTTAAAAAATTAACAGACTAAAAAGATCGTATTTACCTGCATCTGCGTGGAGGTATAAACGAGACTATAAAACGAATTTCATCTATGTATTTTATAGCCTATGTTTCAATAGGCATTGAGCTCTAGTAAATCTGCTTTCTCTCATTCTTGTTGGGGGGAGTTGGGGCACCATTTTTTGTCCTGAGGGTGCTTCCTAGTACTTCAGAATCCAGATAATCTCGAAGATGTCATCCAACACAGCTTCCGCTCAAGATGCCTCACGTGTCTGTCATTAGGGGGCAACCTCAATCGCTGAACCACAAGACGTGGGGGGGGGGGAAGTCTTCTGAGTCACTTCTCAAACTCGGTCCATTTCTCCTTGGAGCGCCCTGACCGATGACACAGTCGTTGCCCAATTCTCTCGGTGAGGCGGACCCTCCGAGTGGTGAACCCAGCCCCGACGTGGTTTTCCTCGGGCAGGAGGGGCCGAGCGGTCGAGCGCCGCCGACCAGGCCGACTCGCGGCGCGTCCCGAGCAGGCCGCCAAGCGCCCTCCGGGTCGGGGGCGCGGCGGGTCGCGAAGGCCGCGGCCGCCGCCCGGAAGACGCCGCCGCCTGCCTGGGCCGGGCCCTCGGGCCCCCGGGGAGCTGGGCTGCTGGAGCCTGACAGGCAGCCCCTGCGTCAGCAGCCTGCCTCAAACTGACAAAAGCACGGAAGCTGTGGATCCGTCCCTCACCTTCCGCCCCTCGACCTCGCAAGCCGCCATATTAGCGTGATCACAGCAAAATACCAGCTTGTGTTTACAGTCGCAGGCCTCCTGACGGCGGACGGGCGCGCGTTCGCGGGCGCCCGCTCTGTGTGCACTGAATAGGATCACGATCCGGAGAGCTGAAAACGTAAACACAAGCTGGTATTATGGTGTGACTGGCGGTCTGTGGTTCTTTGTTTGAATACTTTAAAAATGGGCACCCTGGCAAGAACAAAAGAGGCAGCAAGCAGAGCTGCTCTTCAGCGGCTCGTCGCCGCTCGGCCCTCCTCAGGTAGGCCCCGAGCACCTGACCCCTCGGCCCGCGCCCCCCGCAACCATTTGTTTTTGCTTAGTTGGCTCCACTTCAACCCAACAGTTTTGTTTTCAGATGCAGGCCGTGAGGACTGTGCCTTGGGTAAAAATTAAATTGTTTTCTGGGGATTTGCAAGCACTGGTACTTCTCCGGTTATTACTTGAATCAAAATCGTCCACGTGGCAAATTCATCGCGACGCTTGGTGCGGTTGGGGCGGGAGCCCACACGCCTCAGGTGGCCCTGCTGGAGTCTCGGCGGGTTAGCCGGGTTAGCCGTAGGTCCTTTGCCTCAATGAGGATTGGCATCAACACGACCCTATTAGACGGTCCGTCGACCTGCTGCTCTTGCTTGTGCCACGTTAGCCAGGGATTCGGAAGTGCAGAAGTTGACCTCGAGAGAGATGTAAAAGTGAAAACCCTAGAACTCTAAGCTCTATTTTAGCGTGACATCTGCGTGGGTAGTTGGCCCTTCAGCTTCCTCTGTAGACTTGGTCATTTTTCCACGTTAACACTTAATATGCTCCTTCGTTGGTTCTCCACTGTGGACTTTGATTCTGAAATAGACTTACTTGTGGGATAAAAAGAGGATCCTATCATTTCAAGAAGTAAATTGAGATACATGAAGCCAGAAGGTTGGGGGGAAAAGTCTTTCCTCAAAGAATGTCAGTCACCACAGCTCATGATACGATTGCCTTCGTGATAAAGTACATACTCTTGTTTTTTTAAAAAAACAAAACAAAACTTTCTCCTTGGAATTAGGTATACCGTCACTACCAAATCCAGTAACTAAAGGAACAGTGGGTAGTTGGCATATCCCTTTTCTTAAATAAAAATCACAAATTGATTTTACACCTACTGAGGCAGCCATTCACCACTGTAAACTTATTTCTGACAACTGTTTCTCTTAGAATCCAATAAGTAATTGAAAAACAAAAGTAAATTTTCTCAATACAATCGAAAAGCAGTTAATGTAAAGACATAAACACACACGACTCATGGTTGTAGACAGTTTTGATGTAGACTGCAGTACTTAATAATGGACTAGGAGGGGTCTTAGCTTGGGATTTTTTAATGAAATGCCACTCAAATGGGAACAAGTGACTTCAGAAGTGTTGTCAGTCACTGTAGACTGAAAAGAAGTAATAAGAAATAGCTTTTAAGATATCAAATAATTTGCACTAAAATGCTGTACTGTAGCACCTCGCCTTTGAATAGGCCAACAATTTGCCTTGTTTATTTAAAATACATCATACTTGGTCACTTCACGAAACTGCACAACTTGACTTGTTTCTGCCATCTTGTGCCTCGATTATCTCTCTCCGTGTGAGATTCCCTCACCAAGGCCACTTGCTAGCATTTCACAAATTGTAATAAAAGAACCACCTACATGTACGTCAATGCTGACGGATCTGGATCATCTTATTTTCACCTGATATATGTTCAGGCTCAATTGAAAACTGAGTTACGGAATGAATGTTTACTGGAAGAGTCACTTTGGCCTTATCTTACACACACATTGTGAGAACAAGCGAATGAAGCTCTTTTGGAGATTCAATATCTATGGTAATTCGTTCAGTTATACAAATAATTAATGCACAAAAAATCGACATTTTCACAAGTTTTATCCCCAATATATAAATTCACATCTTCTGTGCTATATTTCATATTCTGGAGGAAAAAAATTCTATGCTGCTGTATTTCATAGCTTTAAACTTTAATTTTTAGCTTGAGAGGGTTTTTTTTTTAAACTCCTCATTTCAAATATGTGATTGTAATTTTACAGAAAGTTCAAAACATCTTTGAGCCTGCCAACATCCTTATTACTCTTCATACTTTGCTTTGGCCCATCCGCTTTCTCACACCATCACTTCTTATCTCTCTCGTGCTGTTAGTAAGTGTTGCTAGCAGAGACAGATAAACAAATGACGCCTTTTAGATTCGAAGGCCTTTGGCAAACTTAGTTTATGGAAGCCAGCTAAGAAAGGGCAAGCAGGGCTCAAGAAAGCTGCAACAAAGGCCCAGTTCTACATTTCTAGTAACAACAACCATCTATTAAACTATTTAAATAAAGATGAATAGAGATGGATGGTGGTGCGGTGATTGTACGTGTAAATGTACTTAATGCCACCAAACTGTATACTTGAAAATGGTTAACGTGGGAAATTTTATATAAATTTTACCACACGCAAAAAATAGTGGTTACTATGAACTTGAGTGAGAAATTAAGGACTGATTCCAAGAACCCACTTGCTCCACAAAGAAGCGATTCTCCTTCAGAAAGGATGCAAACACATGTGAGATTAAGCAGGAAAACCGAACTTTTTTCCCAGTTCATTGGAGCACACACTTAAGAATTCTTTGCCATTGGAATTTATTCAAACACAGATTATCACATAAAGTAGCTAAAAGATAATATTAAAGCAAAACAAAGTTTATTACATATCTTTTAGTCTCTCCTCTATATTTTTTCCCAACTGGCCATCTTTTTTTCTGGGTTATTATTTTTTTAAAGCCCATGCACACGAGCATATAACTTGTCTGTGAGACTATTTATAAAAATGAAAAGGAATAAAGTAAAAAGAAGTGAAAAATAACACTGCCTTAAATACTAATGAATTTTAAGTAGTTGAAATTTTGAAAAGTAAACTCTAAGTCATACTGTAGGGCCTACTTTCCTACTTTTTAATAGCTTTCTAAAAAAATTCAAACCTTGAAGTGCATGCAATTAGAAACATGCAACAGTGAGGCTAGGCTTAGTCACAGCACTATTTCAATGCTGCTTCTATTTTTGGTGTCCTACAGAGAAATAGAATTAGAATGTTCTAACCTCTGCTCATTCTGTAGGTGAGAGTATAAAGCTGACTGCTTAAAAAAATTGGGGAGGAAGAGTCCTTTCTAGCCAATTTTTTCTCATGTTTTATGTATTAGGTGATTATTTTACTATAATGTGGACAATTCAGGACAAACAATTAATCTTGTATACATAATCAACTCCAAACTCTTTTGGACAGATTGCCATGAATGTGGCCTAAGAGCACCAGAACCTGGTCTCTGCCTCATATCCATGTTATCCTGCTGGTTTTGTGCCCTAGCCGTATGGTTTTTAAGGCTTCTCCACAATCTAAAACAGACCAGTGTTACATAAATTTAGAGAATCTTGGTGTTGGATGAATTTTAACTTCATCCAGTTCAAGCACCCATCTGACGCTTGGATCTCTTCAGTACTCACACAGCCTTAAAGTTAATAATTCTAGTGATAGTAATGCTTACTTCTGCCGGGGTATATATAATTGGGAACAGGAAAACTAATAAACCAGCAATAAGTTTCTATTCATTCATCTGCAGAATATCTATAAGATTGAGGATTCAATGAAATAACCTATATAGTCATGGCTAGCTCGGTGTTAGAAATATAATGCATGTTAAACAATGGTTATATTTAAATCTGTTTATATCACACTCCTTATGTTATAACATTACTCCTTATGTTTCAAGTATCTAGTGCTACTTAACATTACATAGTTTTTTGCTATCTGGTGGTCTGTTATTTATGTGAACGTTAGGGGTGCTCGAGTGTCATGAGTTTAATATTATGAAATGGAACCAGTTCAAAATTTTTTGACTTGAAAAAAATAAAGATACTTCTATTATAAACTAGATTCTTATAGTCTTAGGGTTATGGCTGTGTTATCACATACTTATATTAATATTTATCTGTCATTTAGTTCATCATTGCTAAAATCTTGGTCAAAAACTGTAAAAATCTCCAGATATTTTGGCATCTTATGATAGCCTCAGTAAATGCTTGTCTTCATGTGTGCAAAGTTGCTCTTCCACTTCATCCACACCTCTTGATTGACTACGTATTGAGAAGTACAGAAACCTACTAATTTCCACATCTAAAATATCCCACACGTCTATTTCTTAAATTTATATTCAGAAAATAAGAAAAACCTTAGAAAACTTCCCTCTGGGAAAATCACATTCAACTAGGTATTATGGTCTTTAAGCTATTTTTTTTTAATGTTCTTAGGGATGTCTAGTTCTATGATTAGGATTATTATTAAAGCAATCTGAATATAAGCACTTTTGTTCAAGATAAGTTAATTCAAATTATGAGTATGTGACCTAAAATGTCTTAAGGTAATTAGCAGCTCTGGTTTACCTGAAAACTGCAGTTATCAGGAGCATGTAGCTTAATACCAGCTCATCTCTAATATCGATGTTATTTAAAGCCATACATTAAGAGTCATAAGCATCTGTAGTGACAGAAGAAGCATGCAGCAAAGTACTGAAAAACTGGAATAGAATTAATTGGTTTTGGTCTACCCACTTCAAATTAGAAAATAGCAACAGAAAAAAAAAATTAAACACTAAATGTATTCGTTAGGCAGGATCAGCAATCATGCTGCCCACACATGATCTGCAATTAATTTGTAAATAAGATTCATCACCTGGAGGATAATAAACTCAAGTTTTATGGCCCAAAAGACTAGACAAGTAAAAACCACTAATGAATGTACTGTATAAACACAGGGGCAGGAATATATATTGGTTGAGCAAGGGAGGATAACAAGGAGACTGTGTTTTGTTTTAAAGTAGACCAAAAGATACATGACACATATCTGGAAATTTTTCTGAAGTGTTAACACTGCTCAAAACAGGGTCACTTAAAAGGCGTGGAAAAGTGTTACTACAAGGTAAGGAGGGCGAAAGTTGATTTTTAGAAAGAGCGTTTTTTTGTTTTTTGTTTTTTGTTTTTTTAAAGTCAGGATGAGTATTTAAAACACTGAGGTAGTAATTTTAATTTTAATTAATTTCTTATAATTGCATATTAGAAAATCTTACTAATAAATAATAACCTGAAGTGATTTTAGTTTACCATCTTTAAATGTGACTTGAAAAAAAAAAATAAAATAAATGTGACTTGAATTATGAAGAGATGTCTGCAAACGTTATCGAGAAAATAAGTATGAAGTGGAAGGTTCAGTATCACCCTACTTTGTAAGAGGATTTGATATGAAAATTAATATCCTTTCACGTAAGTTATAATTGTATAACACATCTTAATTTGTGGGGAATTTTTGGTTTCTGTTTTAAAATTTTATTTTTTAGTACTCTCTACACCCAATGTGGGGCTTGAACTTAAAACCCTGAGACCAAGAGTCATATGTTCTACTAACTGAGCCAGGCAGGCACCCCTTTGTTTTTTACTTTCTTTTTTTCTTTTTAAGATTTTACACACCTTACTTTTGAATCCAAAAATAAAACACTCAACTTTGCATCCATTCAAATGAGAATTTCTTCTTTAGTGTCAGCTAAGAACTCAGAAGTACAGGGAGGTAAAAGAATCAATAGAGATGTTTATTTAAAATACAGAGTCCTGGTCTCTATCTCATACCAACTGAAATACAACCTCTGGAAGTGAGGCCCTGGAATGTGTATGCAGGTGTAACAAAATCTACTTGATTCTGATGCATGTTAAAGTTTCAGGATGACTTTATGGATTAATATACATGCTCATCGCAAATTTCTTCAACTATTTCCTTTTATAAACAAAAATATTTTTTCATTGGACATATAAAAATAGTTCTGCAAAGTGTAAAAAGGCAGCCCTGAAATTTCCTATAATAAATAATTTCTCAGACCTGGAGTCCTCTTAATGGGGTCAATAATATATTAATACTAAAATTAAAAGAAGGAAGTCAAAGGGTATAGTAAATAGCATTCAAATTTTTGAATGCTCTAGAACTAAATTGTTAATTATAAATATAATCAATATATTAAAATAAATCACTTATTAAGCAAATAGAACTATCAAAGTGTCTCAGTTCTCAAAATGGATGCCATAAAACATACTAAAGGCTACGTAATTCAACAATAGGATTTGTATTTGACCTCGGTGCCCCAAGGTAGTAATATTTCTAAACAATGTTTGGGGAAGGAAGACATTTGGTGTTAGCAGTCACTTTTAAGAATTAATACTTGGGGAGGGGGGTGGCACCTGGGTGGCTCAGTGGTTGAGTGTCTGCCTTTGGCTCAGGTTGTGATGCCTGAATCCTGGGATCTAGTCCCGCACCAGGCTCTCCGCAGGGAGCTTGCTTCTCCCTCTGCCTTTGTCTCTCCCTCTCTCATGAATAAATAAATAAAATCTTTAAAAAAAAATAAAGAATTAATACTTGGAAAAAAGAGAAAAAATGCTTATTAAAACACAAGCTCCCAAATACTAGACTGTACTAAAATACTATAAAGGGTAAGCTCAAAAAACATAGTTAGCTGGAGCCATTTAATGTACAAACACTAGAATAATCTCTATATGCTTATGTAGTACCGTAATTCATATTTATGGTGATCATTATTAATCATCAGGAAACAGGCTTATATGCTCTAGCTTAAGAAGGAAGATAATCATATAGCTCCATTTAGAAAGGTTTTAATCCAGATTGTTTGGAATTAACAAGTCTTAAATCTTAAAGAGATAAATTGTACCTATCATGAAGATTCACTATGGGATTTACCTCAAAGGAAGACAAGGATTTTTCCAAATAGTTTAACTTAAAATAAAAAAATAGAGATTGTGTTACTTAGGCATAGACGCCATCTACTGGCAAAAAAGCGATAGTTTCAGGGTAATTGTTTGACCCTGGATTAGGAAAATATGGAACTGGCTACATACAGAGGATTTGTTAAAAGTTTTTAAAATGTCTATTTTAAAAAGTACACGTTAAAATGAAACATATTCATTAAATTTCAAAAGAACTGAGACTAATGAAGATCACAAAGTGAGGAAGAAGTTGAAGATGATAAAAGTAGTGTCAACATAAATAGTAGAGAGATGGGAAATATAACAGAAAAAAATCAGTGCCAATACAGTTTAAGAGAAAAATTTATTGAACATTGATCATAGATGTGTTATTTATCACATATATACATTTTGTGGGGAATGCTCTGTTTTGTTTTTACAGTCAGAGCTCTGTTTAAAAATATGAAGATGCAGGAGAAGTCCTTGTTCTCTGATGAAGGTAGTTACAGGTAACATTATCATACACTCAGAAATTAGCCAGGACTGAGGAAACCTGAGTTTTCTGCTTAGTTATAGTTAACCAATAAATATTTATTAAATAGGTATTCTTCATAACTAAACGTTTCAGGGAATGAATAATATTGAAGAAATATATAGTTTCTGTTTATAATTAAACAAAATGCAGCTGATATGACAACAGATTACTTACAGCAGAAAATATTTAGCAGAGAAAATAATTTAAATGTCATTCCAAACCTAAAACTACCGCCCAATCAAAAGCTCAAGAAGAGGTGTTATTGCTTATCCTGGTGCTTTGTGCATCTCTATTAAAAGCTTATTGTGTGTGTTCATAATTTGATTTGACATATATCTTTCTATAATTTCTGACACTGCTATATTCAAATGTAAATACAAAATCAATTTTTTCCAAAGTTAAATAGTAATTCCTTTTGAATTAGCCTCCATCTTGGATTAAGAGCCAGTAGAAGGCATTTGGATGGAGACTAGATAGGGTTTGGAAATACATGGTCCTGGGGTTGAATCCCAGTTCGTTCGTTCTTTCTTTCTCTTTCTTTCTTTCTTTCTTTCTTTCTTTCTTTCTTTCTTTCTTTCTTTCTCTCTTTCTTTCTTTCTGACAGTTACAGAGAGAGAGAGAGAGAGAGAGGCAGAGACACAGGCAGAGGGAGAAGCAGGCTCCATGCACCAGGAGCCCGATGTGGGATTCGATCCCAGGTCTCCAGGATCGTGCCCTGGGCCAGAGGCAGGCGCCAAACCGCTGCGCCACCCAGGGATCCCCTGAATCCCAGTTCTGCTACTTATTTTAGTGTTCAAACTTTCAGAGCCACAACATTCTCATCTATAAAGAATTAATGATGTCAATTATTTGAAACTCTATGTGACATTGCCTGGCCATGGTAGATATTTAGTTCCTAATCCTCTGACCTTTTCATTAATATAGATAATTCTAATTGATAGTAACAACTGAGTAAGTACTGAGGGTAATATTTTAAATGAGGTATGATTAGAAACGGAAGAATTTATGATGTTTTGAGTAAGATCTAGAACAGAGTGATAGGTATAAAATGACAAAGAAGAGGGGCCTCTGGGTGTGGAGCCTACTTTAAAAAATTGGGGGGGGGTACCTGGGTGACTCAGTCAGCTAAGAACCTGACTCTTGATCTCAGCTCAGGTCTTGGTCTCAGGGTTGTGAGTTTGAGCCTCATACTGGGCTCTGTGCTGGGTGTGGAGCCTATTAAAAAAAAAAAAAAAAAGACGAAGAGGGAACCAAAAGGCATAGAAGCTAAGAGCATTAAAATGGAAGTTAACATGCTGTGTTGATGTCGAGGTCAATATGGAAAGTAAGAAGATATCATACAAGAATGACTAAGGTCATTATGCAAGGAATAATCTTTCAAAGATTTATTTTATGTTAAGCAATAGGGAACCCTGATATTTTCTTGTGAAATAGTGAAATACGTCATTCAAGTAGCTGATTTACCACCTTATTTTACTATTAAATGGACTCAATCTAAATGCACAGTGATTTATTTGTGAGTCTTTCTAACGAAGGAAAACAAGAGAAGATAAGTTACTGAAAGTGATCAGAAACCTTGAAGGAAAATCTTTCTAAAACATTTCCTAGAGCAGTTTTTCCCCCTAGACATCCATAGTATTCAACATATAATCATGGCATGTTCCTTCTCCTTCTTTTTCCTTTCTTTCATTTTCTTTCTCCCACCCTCCCTCCCTTCCTTCTTTCTTTTCTTTCTTTCTTCTATTCTTTTTTCCTGATAATTTAAAAAAGCTAAGCCATAATTACATTTTAGTTTTGATGAATAACTCTGTCAAAACTCTGGGGGGAAAAATTAAGAACCTCTTTAGCTTTACTCCTGATATCTGGAAACAAAGTATCTAATAGGCTTATGTTCTTAAATTGTCAAAACCATTAATCCATCTATATCCTTCTAAACTCTGCTATTAAAATTTCTATATCAAATGATACCTATCACTTTAAAATTCTTCAAAGTACTTGAATGTGACTTGTCTTAGAAAAATAACTTAAATATAAGAAAAAAACTATTTTTAATTGTTTTTTAAATAAATTGATTCTTAATTATTATAAACCACTGTAGACCCTGTCAAGAAGCATTAGATTACAGTTTGCCTTCAGCAGAACATAGACATAATTGATAATACATAATCTTTCCCTAACCCTTGTAAACTAGCTGTATGGGTTCTCATGTTTGCGAACTTCACAACTCAGTTTTACAACAAAATAAATAATTAGCTAAATTATTTATGCTCCAGAGCATTTGTCTTTTTTTTTTTCTTTTTTTGAGCAATCTCTACTCCCAACATGGGGTTTGAACTCATAACCCTGAGATCAAGAGTCACATGATCTACCAACTGGTCAAGCCAGGCATCCCAATCCTAATCCCCATCTTACTCTCCCGTTGAGATCCATTGGTTTGTGTCTCACAATGAATTTAAAAGTAATGTGTGTTACTAATTTTTAAAAAGCAGCAAAATTGACAAATAATTTACTTTTATAAAGTTACAGCACATTCATATTTATCTGTATAATGATATAACTCTCACTTACTTGAATTCACAGATAATTCTTTAAAAATTTTTATTTTACCCCACATGCACCCAGAGGTTCCCACCTCTCCCCACCCTCACCTCTCCTCACCCCCACCTTAAGGACATGGAATGAATTAAGAGATTACTCCTAAAAGCAAAAAAAAAAGGGAGGGGGGCTAGAGTAAACTTCTGTTCCCATTCCTATGAATTATCTACATCCTTTAGGATAGAGCTGGCTTTGTTAATAGCACAGATATAAACTATCCAAGCAATATCTGAAATAAATTCCTGTCACTCTCCATCTTTCATAGTTGTTTTATACTTAGTGGTCATTCATTCATTCATTCAATTTCCTGAAAAATGTGCTAGATGTTCGGGTTCCAAAGACTGATACAGTTAGTTCCCTGTACTGAAGGAGCCCAAAATAACTAGGGTGAATAGTTTGCTTGGTATCCATAGTTATAGCCTATGGTGTTAGCAGGAAGATGATTTTTAAGAGGAAATACACCGATTGTTCTATTTGGGAATTTTATTCAGTTATATGTAAATATATCCATTTCATGTTTTCATTTCTCAAGTTTTAATTTTCAGATTCACATGCACAAATCATGGGGAATGTGCATGTGGCTTTTTTTGGTTGAAGATCCCATGGTGGTCCCCTGATGTCAGTGCATTTTTCCTGATTCTTATAATTTTCAAGGTCATTGTCAAGATGTGATTTGGCCATGAAATTTCTCCTTAGACATCATTTGTTGAGTCGTTATTCTAGAGCAGGATATGCAAGGACTTGAGGCTTTGCTGGATATGTTTTGCTCTTGACCCTGCTCTCTGCCCTGGGAGAGTAGCCCCTAAGGACTGACTCATCTGGAAGCCAGTCTCAGTTTGAGAATGTCTGAATTCCAGTAAGACCATAGTTCCTGTCAGATGGCCCATCCCCCTACAGCTACAGATCTTATCTCAGGTTCTGGTAACTGCTACTTCCCCTTCCTCCTTCCAGTCTAGGGATAGTAATGGCTTCCTGTTGGCAGGTGCTTTAGTTGAATTCCTTTAAACTTGCCCACATGTCTTAATGAGAGTCCTCATTAAATTGTCTTTTGATGACACCTTTTGAATGTGTTTCTCTTTCCCGCTGGGATTCTGACTGACAGAAGGCTTCTAGTCAAAATTCCAGCAAGAAAATGATAGAAAAGAAATATGTACCAAGCAGGAGAGACACAGGCAGAAGAAGCTAGCTAGTTTTATGTTGTAGTAACAAACACTTAGTGGTTAAATCTTAGTGATTTAAAACATAAAAGATTATTTCTCTGTCACTCAAAGATCACTATAATTGATGTAGTTCTCCAGGGTAAGAGAGAGGTTGTAGACACCCTGGAATTTGTAGCCAAGTGGACAGAAGCATAAGTACCTAGAGTACATGTTATGCTCCTGAACCATGCAGAGTCATAGGATTTGAATTTACACAGCTGGAAAGTGCCAGATGCCATGAAGAAAGAAAACTAACAGATCTGAAAGATTAGACTCTGAAGGTGCCTGGGTGGCTCAGTCAGTGGAGCGACCCACTCTTGATTTCTTAATTTCGGCTCGGGTCCTGATCTCAGGGTTGTGAGATTGAGCCCTGCTCAGCAGGGAGTCTGCCTGAGATTCTCTCTCTACCTCTGCCCCTCTTCACACACTCACACTCTCAAACAAACAAACAAACAAATTCTTTAAAGAAAAAGATTAGACTCTGAAGAGAGAAGTAGTGAATTGAAAGATAGGAATGAGAAAATGAGCTAGAATCTAGCACAGAGGGAAAAAAACATGGGAAATATATATATATATATATATATATATATATATATATATCTGTATATATACAGATTAAGAGGTTTGAGAATAAGTGAGAAATACAGCATGCAACCAATAGAAGTTCCAAGATAAAAGGATTGGAGAGAAAGGCAAGGAAAAGAAAAGGGCTGAGAACTTTTTTTGGAACTGATGAAATAATAACTTGAATCTTTTATTTGAAGAAGGGTACTGAAACTTTTTTTGTTGTTTTATACTTTAAAAAAAGTAAATATGGGGTGCCTGGGTGGCTCAGTTGGTTAAACGTCTGCCTTTAGCTCGGGTCATGATCTTGGGGTCTTGGGATGGAGCCTTACGTCGGGCTCCCTCCTCAGTGAGGAGTCTGCTTTTCCTTCTGCCTTCTGCTCCTGTGCTTGTGTTCTCTATCTCTTTCTCTAATTAATTAATTAATTAAATCTTTTTTTAAAAGAAAAAATAAATATAGGGATTAATTGTGGGAATTCCAAAAGTAAGATGGAACTGAACAATAATAACATGGTAGACAGAAGAGGAATTTATTGGCGTTCAAGTATGTTAAGATCTGTGGTTTGGGAGAAGTGAGATATTGACTAAATTTAGACATTGGTAAGTTAAATATTCATGTAAATGTAAGGGTAGCAATTTTTAAAAAGATTAAATGTATAATATACGATTTATAATATAAATCAATTGAATTCTGGCCTATATGCAATAATTTTAATAATAAATAACACCTAACATTTACTAAGTGCTTTACAAATATTAAGTCATTTAATCCTCACAACAATCTTATTGACTAAATCGCATAATTGGCCCTATTCTGGCTCCAGAATTCATATCTCTTGTTTGATTACAGCTGTAATATATGTCAATATTTTTTACACAGTTGGCAATAATACATGTGGTATGAAAAGATACACAGAATGCTAACAATTAGTAATATAGAACCGAGTCTTCATAGCTTAAAAAAAAGGCAGAACTCTAATATAATATTTATTCTGAAGGATGGGGAGAGATAGAATTATCCCTAAAATTAAAGTACTGGGCAGCCTGGGTGGCTCAGCGGTTTAGTGCTGCCTTTAGCCCAGGGCATGATCCTGGGGTCCTGGGATCGAGTCCCACATCAGGCTCCCTGCATGGAGCCTACTTCTCCCTCTGCCTGTGTCTCTGCCTCTCTGTGTCTCTCATAAATAAATAAATAAATAAATAAAGTCTTTAAAAAAATAAAAATAAAAAAATTAAAGTACCAGAAACTAGAAATGGGTTTATTTATTACATTAAATGGGTTTATTTATTACAGGAGAGGGTGGCAGTCCAAATCAGTAGGGTAAACACAAATACTTAATAAACACAGGAAAAGGAGTTCCTGGGTGGCTCAGTTGGTTGAGCATCTGCCTTCGGCTCAGGTCAGATCCCAGGGTCCTGGAATTGAGTCCCACATCAGGTCCCCTGCTCAGCAGGGCATCTGCTTCTCCCTCTGCCTCTCACTCTGTTTGTGCTCTCTCACTCTTTCTCAAACAAACAAACAAACAAACAAACGTATTTTTAAATATTTTTTTTAAATTTATTTATTCATGAGAAACACACAGAGAGAGGCAGAGACATAGGCAGAGGGAGAAGCAGGCTCCCCACAGGGAGCCCAATGTGGGACTTGATCCCAGTACTCCAGGTGTCCCAATAAAATATTTTTTTAAAAAATAAATAAATGGAGGAATAATTAGATAGTAATCTTGAGAAATTATTTTGGAGACCTACATTACTCCTTACACAAAAATAAAATCCAGGGATGCCTGGGTGGCTTAGCGGTTGAGTGCCTGTTTCAGCTCAGGGTGTGATCCCACGGTCTGGGATAGAGTCACGCATTGGGTTCCCTGCGAGGAGCCCACTTCTCCCCCTTCCTGTGTCTCTGCCTCTCTCTCTCTCTCTGTCTCTCATCAATCAATAAATAAAATCTTTATTTTTTTATTTTTTTTTAAAGATTTTATTTATTGATTGATGAGAGACACAGAGAGAGAGAAAGAGGCAGAGACACAGGCAGAGGGTGAAGCCGGCTCCATGCAGGGAGCCTGATGTGGCACTCGATCCCAGGTCTCCAGGATCACGCCCCTGGCTGAAGGTGGCGCTAAACCTCTGAGCCACTGGGCTGCCCATAAATAAAATCTTAAAAAAAAAAATAAATAAATAAAATAAAATCCAGATTGATCAAGGATTTATTTATTTATTTATGACTCTATTTATTTGAGAGAGAGACAGCACAAGAGGGATAAAGGGAGAGAAACTCAAACAGACTCCCCACTGAGCATGGAGCCTGACCTGGGGCTCCATCTCACCACCGTGAGATCATGACCTTCACTGAAACCAGGAGTTGGATGCTCAGCTGACTAAGCCACCCAGATGCCCTCAGATAGATCAAGGATTTAAATATAAAGTCTTTGAAGAAGGAAGTTATGATTGTTTAGAAATTTTTATGCTGTGAAATCTTTTTTTTTTTTAATTTTTATTTATTTATGATAGTTACAGAGAGAGAGAGAGGCAGAGACACAGGCAGAGGGAGAAGCAGGCTCCATGCACCGGGAGCCCGATGTGGGATTCGATCCCGGGTCTCCGGGATCGCGCCCTGGGCCAAAGGCAGGCGCCAAACCGCTGCGCCACCCAGGGATCCCTGAAATAGATTTTTCAAAGAAATATACAATGTATGTGTGTGGTTTTAGGTTTGAAAATTACTCCAAACAATTAACAATTCATTAGAAATATTGTATAACCAAATCCAAAATATTGTATAAGGAGATGTCACCTTCGAGGCAATTCTATAGCAGAGATATCTTGGTTATTACTACAAGACCAGAAAGCCTTTTTTGCCTGCCAGTCTCATAAAGTTACTTCATGAAAAAAAGAATCTTCTATCTATCTATCTATCTATCTATCTATCTATCTATCATCTATCTATCATCTATCTATCTATCTATCTATCTATCTATCTATCTATCTATCTAATAGGTTATATATAGGGGATGCCTAGATGGCTCAGCAGTTGAGCTTCTGCTTTCGGCTCAGGGCGTAATCCTGGGCCGAGGGATCGAGTCCTGTATCGGGCTCCTTGTGAAGAGCCTGCTTCTCCCTCTGCCTGTGTCTCTGTCTCTGTCTCTCTCTCTGTGTCTCTCATGAATAAACAAATAAAACCTTCGTGAATAAACAAAACCTATAAAAAATATAAAAGGTTATATATTTATATGTGATTTGATGTTTTGTATGTGAATATTATTTTAAAATGTTTTTTGGTCAGAACAATGATAGTTCAATTGCTCTTGTTAAGCACTAATAGCTTGATAATGCTTTGAAAAATAAAATAAAAAATTATCTCCTGGTAAGGAAAAATAATCTGGTCTTTATTTAATCCTTAATCAAGTTATTTGTAGTCTCAGAATTACCACTTTCAAACTTTTTACTCAATGGCTGAGAATTATTTAAAATGTTACCATCTGGGATCCCTGGGTGGCGCAGCGGTTTGGCGCCTGCCTTTGGCCCAGGGCGTGATCCTGGAGACCCGGAATCGAATCCCATGTCGGGCTCCCGGTGCATGGAGCCTGCTTCTCTCTCTGCCTGTGTCTCTGCCTCTCTCTCTCTCTGTGACTATCACAAATAAATAAAAATTAAAAAAAAAAGAATTATAAAATGTTACCATCTATCTGTAAAGAACTCTTGTCATTTTGTGAATGAATATTAAATCCTCTCCATGAATGAGCTCATTTTCATCCCAATTGTTAGGAAATTCATCTATTACACTAACATTTTAAAGCATTAGGGTTATTGCTTGATTTATTAAACAAAATAATTATAGAGAGAAATCACGAAATGCCAGGAAAACTAATACAAAGATTAAAGGGGTTTTAGTGAACTAATCTACAAATAAATAAGTTTATTATAAAAATAGTTATACTCTAATAATAGAACTCTTTATAGACCCAATTAATGACATCTAACAAAAATGATCTTGTTTAAGCTACCTCATTAGAGGCTAAGAAAGCTTTTGAAGTTTAACTAGAGCAACATTTTCTAATACTTCACACATTTTGATTTAATTTTCATATTTGTAAGAGGATCAGGTTTATTTTATAAAAGGCTCAGAGCTTTATATAAGTCCTAACCAATGAGTCACTAAATATTTTTAGTTTTAAAATAGAATCTAAGTGTCAGTTTGAGGATTTTATGAAATTAAGAAAAATATTTTACTCTAATCCTTAAGAAGAGAGTAAAATTTTATGTAAACAGCATTCTACATATTGAAACAAATAGTAAATGACAGCACTATATGTTTTTGAATCCTGGAATTAAAAAAAAAACAGTTAATCTTCAGTACTGATCGGACATAGGCAATTTTCTTAAGCAACAATACACATAATGTCTCTAAATGATCACTTAAGTTAGTTTAAAAAAAAAAGTCATAGTGTTGAATCACTGTATTGTACGCCTGAAACCAATATAGCACTGTATATTAACTGTGCTGCAATTAAAATTTAAAAAAAAAAAGAAAAAGGAAAAAAATTGTAGTGTAGAAATCCAGAGGCTTCACTCTCCTACTTTTCTTGGGTACTCTGCACCCTAACAATTTTAGGGAGGTGCTTTAGCTTCTTTCATCTACAAACTCTCCAAGTAGTAAATGAAAGATAGGACATTATCACTCAAAATCTTGGGTATCTGCCTGTACATCTTATTTTAAAGGTATTAAGAACAGAAATACAAAAAAAAAAAAACAAAAAACAAAACAGAAATGCTTCATGCTATCCTTACAGTTGATAAAATCTTTATTGTTGATAAAGCTCCTTAAACTTATCATTCTGTATCTAATGTGGAATAGAGGACATTCAACATTTTTCTTGAAATAACTTAGCATTCATTTGAATTCAATCCTTAGGTTTTTTTTTTCTAGGTTGAAAATCTCCCAAATTATTCTCACTTTTATTCATATTTTCTATTATTAAACAATGGTTACTATTGCTTTTTCTTTTCTTAAAATGTGGTGATAAAAGTTAGACTAGTTGGATTCCAAAAGGGGCCCTGTCAATGCCAAAAATAGGAAGACATTACTTCCTTGCACGCGCTTATTAGAACCAGAATGAGAGGGTTTTAGGAAGTATACAAATGGAAAAGATGGAGATTTTGGTGAGCCTTACAACAATGGGTAGGTGTAAGTGGAGGGAAATACATCCTAAACACCAAATCTAACCATGAAAGTGGCGAGAAGTAGGACAAAGGGGCAGCTCCTTGGAATGAACAGAGAAAACATGATGGAGATTAAATGGAAATTAGACTTTCTTTAAAGATTAAAATTAAATTTCTTGTTTATCAACCATTATTCATAACAAGTCAGCCTTTCAGTACTGTGCTAAGGGCATTATATACACTATTTCATTTAGTCACATATACTTATGAGGTTGTTCATATTATTGTTTTGATTTTACAGGTAAGAAAACTGATGCTTACAGAAATTAGGTGACTTGTACAATATAAGTAAGAGATAGAACTGAGATTTGATTCTAAAACTGTCAAATACCACTGTCTGGATTATTACAGTTGTTTAGTAAGACTTGAAGTCAGGTAGTATAAGTTCTTCAGCTTTGTTCCTCTTTTTCAGAGTTGTTTTGGTTCACCTAAGTCCTTTGCATTTCCATATGAATTTTAGAATTAGCTCAGAGAGAATTGATATCTTAATAGTGAATCTGGTTCAGTTATGTAGAAACACTTTGATCCTTTGGGGTCTTGCCTTTAAGCTTTTTAAGTAGGACCAGACCCACAATTAGTCTAGGGCTAATTATTCTCCACTAATGAAGCATCCCCTTCTTGGGTGCTCTCACTGATGCAACTGAAGATTTTTAACTTAGTCTAGCTGTTGGGAATAGGTATTATTCCTAGCCCCTACAAACTTGTCACTTGTCCCTCTAATCATTTCACATTGTTCTTTATCTAGCCACACACACTGTTGATTAACACTTAACTGATTACTAAATGCAGTCTCTCTACATATCTCTGGTGTTCTCCCCGTAACCTCTCTTCTCTCTGGTACACAGCCCCGCGAACTCTAGCAACCGGGTTTCCCCAACTCTCACCTCTATCTCTTCAACTCAGGTAGACCCTTGGCTTTGACTAAGTTCTACTTTCCTGTACTGAGACCTGGAAACTCTCCAGAGAGTAAGCTGGGACAACTGGGGGAACTAGAGAGCTCCTTTCCTTTGTCTCTCAAGATTCATTGTCCTGAAGGATTCCAGGTTTCTAGAGAACTTCATGGAGCAGTGCCACCCTGACTCCCTCACCACCTTGAACTTGCATGTGAGATAGGAGAAAATGTTATAGCTTGTTGAAGCCATTACTATTTTGGTATTTGCTAAAGCGACTAAAAATAACTAAAATGGGCAGCTGGGTGGCTCAGCGGTTTAGCGCCGCCTTCAGCCCAGTGTGTGATCCTGGAGACCCGGGATTGAGTCCCACGTCGGGCTCCCTTCCTGGAGCCTGCTTCTCCCTCTGCCTGTGTATCTGCCTCTCTCTCTGTCTCTCATGAATAAATAAATAAAATCTTAAAAAAAAATAACTAAAATAACCACTATAGTCAAGGAAGGTAAATAACTTCCCAATTTCATGCAAATAGAAAGTGATGGAGTGAATTTATTTTATTTATTTATTTATTTATTTATTTATTTATTTATTTATTATTTATTTATTTATTTATCTGAGAGAGAGAGAGAGAGAGCAAGCAAGGGGAGGGGCAGAAGGAGAAAGAAGCAGACTCCCTGCTGGGTGTGGAGCCCAATGTGGGGCTTGATGTACCACTTGATCCCACAACCCTGAGATTGTGACCTGAGCCGAAATCAAGAATCAGATGCTAAAAAAAAAAAAAAAAAAAAGAATCAGATGCTTAACTAATTGAGCCACCAGGCACCCCTGGAGTCAATTTATAAATTCAGGTTTACCTCTGACCAGGATAACTATCAGTGTTTTTGAAATTTTTATCATTTATTCACCATTTCACAATTTTCCCACCCACATCCTATTTGTGTTATTGCTTACTTAATATTTTTCTTTAATAGATGATTTTAAAAGAATGGAGTGCCGTCTTAAGCAATAATAGCCATTAAACCACAGATCCAATATGCTATTAAGTATTTTTCTAGTATGGATCAAGATAAGTATATACCTATTACTGTGATAATTGTCCATGGACTATCTAAAATTATTTTGTATACTACCTGTAAAACTCATGATAAACAAGAAAAAATACACTGCATTTTGATTTTACCTCTCAATCACTTTAGATAATGAGTAGATAGATCACAATGAATAGAAGATTTATTACACTACATACTTCCCTCACTCCATCCCCCAAATTTGAGTTTCCAGGATAGTTGTTAATAAATTTCCCGTGTTATTTATTTATTTATTTTTATTTATTTATTCATGATAGACATAGAGAGACAGAGAGACAGAGAGAGAGGCAGAGACACAGGAGGAGGGAGAAGCATGCTCCATGCCGGGAGCCCGACGTGGGACTCGATTCCGGGACTCCAGGATTGTGCCCTGGGCCAAAGGCAGATGCTAAACCGCTGAGCCACCCAGGGATCCCCTCCGTGTTATTTAAAATACAATGGACAAAATAAAATAAAATAAAATATAATGGACAAATCTATGACTTCTTAATGTTTACTGTTGGGTGTTGCATCCTTGGGACAGCACTCCAATCTCAGTGGACCTCTAAGCCTGTATATCTGCCTGGCTCAGAAAGGATGTGATCAAATGCAATCTGTAGTATAGAATGTAATCTAGAGTGCCATGGAAATTTAATATTATATTTCTTTCCACATTAGAAAAATAAAATTATAACATAGAAGGAAATGCCATTAGTTGCACATGAGTTTCTTTTCCACCAAAACAAACAAACAAACAAACAAACAAAAAACCCAATGGTTCCTATGACTGTGACTTTCTACTAACAATATGACCTTTCCCATGTGATGTATGCTCTTTGGGTTTCATTTTACCGAAGTGCAAAATGAAGAGTTTGAAAATATGCAGAAAAGGACACATAACACCATAGTAAAGAATGTGCCAAAGTCATGAATTGACATTTTAGAAAAGAGAAAATGTAAATGGCCAACAAACATATGAAAGATGTTCAACTTATTAGCAGTCAGGAACATGCAAATTAAAGCAAAAAAATATATCATTTTTGTCCCATTAGATTGGCAAAAATTAAGAAGTCTAACAAAGTTATATGTTGGTGATAATGTAAAGCGATGAGAAAGTTTGAAGATTAAATTGGAAAACAGTTCAGTATTAGCTATTGAAATTGACAACATGCATGCCTTAGAACCCAGCCATTTAACTTCTAGGTATATATCATTGAGAATCTTTTGGGCAAAAAAAAAAAAATAGAATCTTTTGGGCAAATAGACATGGAAAACATAGAATATTTATAGCAGCCCCGTTTGTAATAACAAAAAACTGGAAACAATCCATATGTCCATCAACTGGAGAATGGATAAATAATAATATAGCCATATGACAATGAAAAACCTGGAGAAGAGATAGGCACAGATACTAGAAATTTGCAGGTCTTCAGAATGTACATAGTAATTAAAACTTTATTTTTAAAAAAGATTTATTTATTTTAGAGGAGGGGAGTGGCAGAAGGAGAGGAAGGAAGGTGGGAGGGGAGAGGGAGAGAAAGAGATAGAGAAGCAGACTCCTTGCTTGGAACAAGCAGTGAGCTTGGAGCACGATGTGGGGTTCAATCCCATAATCCAGATCAGGATCTGAGCTGAAATCAAGAGTTGGATGCCTAACTGACCAAGCCACCCAGATGACCCAGTAATTTAAACTTTAAGCCTGAATAAAATCATACATAAAGCCTTGTAGAGTGAAAGAGAAATGGGTGGAAAATGGCAAGTAAGAGGAACCAACAAATTCCCTTTTCAAAAAGGTCCAGGAAACAAAGGCATACAAACCTTTGTTTTAATAATCATCTAATACCAATTTCCCTCTTTCCATTAGAGATTGAATACTATTTTCTATGTCTTCTGTAAAGTGTCTTTCATTAGAAACCCTTTTTTAATGTGCAAAATAATTTTGTAATGTAAATAATCACCTTTTTTATTGTAAGAATATATTGGGTTTCTAAACTGAGGGGACATCAGTTTGGAATCATTTGAGTCTTTATTTTATTTACTTTGCTAGAATACAGTAAATTAAATTTTAGAGGTTTCTTGAAAACAGGGGTTATACTGTAGTAACTTGAATATAAACTCCAGATTCTAATTTATCTTCTTTATGGTGTCCTTTCTTCATAGATGCTAAGAAAAATTCTTTGTTGAATTATTCACTCAGTCAAAGAGAAATATGGAAATTACTTGAGAAGATTAAATTTTATTGACACCAAGGATACTTAGGCCACATCACCAAAAAAATTTATGGCAACATCAGTAGTGCCTTTTAAATCAAATGACAAATTGGAAGTGTTTAACAACATATGGTCGCTTTTCCTTGACATATATGATTAAGAATATATCTTTTTATCAAAATGTAAAATACCATCTGGCAGAAGTAACAATTATTTTATTGGCCTTATACATTAAATTAATTCACTGTACTTTAAAGAGTAAATATTTTCCTATTTTTCCTTTTTCTTGTGCTAGATCTATATTTATAATACTCATAAGCTGCGTAACTTAAAAACTATAATTAGGTATAACAATTAAAATGGATTTTAAATTTTGAATAGAAAACAATGTGTTTCTTAAATTCTTCCCAAACATTTCTTTAAAATTCAAATGGCAACAGCCCTTTTCTGATATTCATAATTGTAAAGCTGGGTTATCTGAAAATTTACTGTTACAATTTCTTATTAGTCATGTGGTCAGACTTTGTATATGAAAGGAGTTATATATATATATATACACATAGTGCTCTTTACAAATAGGAAGAAATTCTTAAAATAAGCGTGATGCATTTTGAACAGCTAGAGCTATTCATTCATTTAACAAACCTCTCAGTTTCAGAAGATACCAAATGAGCAGAAAAGTTTCTCTCTGATGCAGTGTACGTTACATATTTGATAATGTGAACTTTCAGCAACTTATCATTTTGGGGAGTATATCAAACATTTCACAATTCTGTTCACTGAGGTGTTCTCCAAAGATACACTGAGACTGATACAAACAATGAATGTTTTAAATATTAGCATGTAGTATTTGTATCAGATATGTGGCCATTTAAATTCCCTAAATTTGGTTGTTAATTTTTAAAGAATTGATTATTTCTAGAGGAGCTGTATTTGGACTTAAAATGTTTCTGATCCTTTTGAGTATATAGTCAGGAAGCAAAGTACATGGACAAGTAATACGTCAATAGTCAACAAAAATTTTCAGTACCAATTTATGGCCCGACCATGTTCTCTTCTCTGAAGAAGTTAAAAGTTTAAATGGGAATGAAGACGAATAAAAAAAGAGATTATAGAGCAGGATTGTAGGGTAAGATACATGATTCAAATGAACCAACCACTCTGCAAAAAGATGGGGTGGACTGTGGAGATAGCAGATGGGAAGAAGGACATTTTTTAAAATTTTTTAAATTTTTAAAAGGATTTTTATTATTTAAAAAATATATATATATATATATATTTTTATTCAGAGAGAGAGAGGAAGAGACACAGGCAGAGGGAGAAGCAGGCTCCATGCAGAGAGCCCGAGGTGGGACTCAATCCTGGGTCTCCAGGATCACACCCCAGGCTGCAGGCGGCGCTAAACCGCTGCACCACTGGGGCTGCCCAGGAAGGACATTTTGGACAGGAGAAACAATAGGTTTGATATTCTGAGTCATAAAACAACATGATTTAACTACAAATACCTTGGCATAATCAAGGCAAAGGATACAATAACAAATTTGAAAATTTTTTCTTCTTTTAAGTCACCTTCATGGTAGTATAAATAATATTCAATAAAAATGTACCCATTTTAAGTGTACTATTAGATTAGTTTTGACAAACCACCACCACACAAAAAAATAAAGAACATTTCTAACAACCTAAAAAGTTCTTTTATCCATGCAATCAGTTCTTCCACCTAACTCCACTTCAAACCCCCAAGATAGCCGCTGATCTGCTTTCTGTCACTATATATTCGATTTCATTTGTTTAGAGTTTCATTAAAATGATGTTACACAGCATGTACTCTTTTGTGCCTCACTTCTTTGCCTCAGCATGATGTTTTTGAAGGTAATCAGTGTTGTTGTACACATCTTTAGTTTTTTTTATTGCTGAATATTGTTGCATTGTAAGGACATATCATACTTTATCCCTTTACCAGTTGGGAAACATTTGGATTATTTCCAGTTTAGGCCTATGATTAATAAAACTGCTGTAAACAATCACATTCAAATCTTTTTTTTTTTTTTTTTCACATTCAAATCTTGGTGTGGATATATGTTTTTATTTACTTTGGATAAATATATACAGTATAGTTGCCAGGTCAAATGGTAGTTGTATTTTTAACTTTATTTTAAAAAATAGCAGAACAATGCCCAAAGTGGTTGTACCATTTTAGTTCCTGTTTGCACAATATATGTTTTTCATATTTTTAGTTTCAATATTTCTTATGTCTTTGAATCTAAAGTGTGTCTCTTATGGACTGTAGACAGTTGTATCTTTTTTTCTAACCCATTCTGAGATAGTTGTCTTTTAATCAGAAAGTTTCATTCATTTATAAGTAATGTAATTACTGATAAGGTAATATTTACACTTGACATTTTGTTATTTCTTTTCATGTCATATGTTGTTTGCTATTCTGTTCCTTCATAACTGCTGCCTTTTCTGTAAAAATACATATTTTCTAGTGTACCATTTTAATTCCGTTGTCATTTTTTAAATTATATATCTTTTGATTATTTTCCTAGTAGTTGCTGTGGGGATTACAATTACCAAGTTATAACACTACAGTTCAGATTAATACCAACTTAATTTTAATAGTATACAAAAACTTCACTACTCTATAACTTCATTCCCTCCTCTTTCCTTTATGTTGTCACTGTGATACAAATTACATCTTTATACAAATCTGCTAATGCAGAATTATTATTGCTTTATGCAGTTGTCTTTTAAGTCAAATAGAAAAAAATGATTTACAAATAAAAATATATTTAGACTGTCTTTTGTATTTACTTAGGCAGTTATCTGTACAAGTGTCCTCTGTTTTTTCATGTCAATTATCATTTATGTCTAGTGACCTTTTATTTTAACCTGAAGAACTCCCTTTAGTATCTCTTGTAGGGCACATTTCCTGGTGATGAATTCTATTTTTGTTTATACATATATTTTGGAGCTATATTAATTTCTCCTTCATTTTTTGAAGGATAGTTTTCCTGAATATAGAATTCTTGGTTGATTTTTTTTTTCCTCTTCAGTATTTTGAATATGTCATGCCACTGTTTTCTGCTTCTATAGCCTAGGTTGTAAATTCTATTGAGAATTATGTGATGAGTGGCTTTTCTCTTGACACTTTCAAGATTTTCTCCTTGCCTTTGGCTTTCAACAGTTTGATTATCATGTGTCCAGGTATGAATTTCTTTGAATTTATTCAATTTGGAATTTATTAATCTTCTTGGATGTGAGGATTAATGTTTTTATCAAATTTGGGAAGCTTTTGACCATTATGTCTCCAAATATTTCTGCCTTTTCCTCTTTCTCCTCTAAGACTCACATTATACATATGTTGGTATGCCTGAGTGTGTTCCACAGACTTCTGTGTGTCTTTGTGTTTCTTTATTTTCTTTTCTATATGTTCTCCAAACTTGATCGTCTCAACTAATCTGTAGTCAAATTTGCTGATTCTTTCTTCCCTCTGCTCAAATATGCAATTGAGCCACTCTAATCAATTTTTCATTTCAGTTTTTATACTTTTCAACTCTATAGAATTTTTGTTTTTTAAATAATTTTTATCTCTTTATTGATTTTATCTGGCAAAATATTCTCCTCATATTTCCTTCTAGTTCTTTAGACATGATTTCCTTTGGCTTTGTGAATATATTTAAAATATCTTCTTTTTAAGATCTATTTATTTATTCATGAGAGACACACAGAGAGAGGCAGAGATATAGGCAGAGGGAGAAGCAGGCTCTGTGTGGGGAGCCCAATGCAGGACTCGATCCTAGGACCCTGGGATCATAACCTGAGCTGAAGCTGATGCTCAACCACTGAGCCCCCCAGGTGCCCCTATATTTAAAATATTTTATATAAAGTCTTTATGTAGGAAGTTCAACATATGGGCTTCCTCAGAGAGAGTTTCTATTAATTGCTTTTCCTCTCTGTATGGACCTTACATTGTTATTTGTTTGCATGTGTTGTACTTTTAAAACCTTTTTATTTTGAAAACTGGATATTTCAAATAATATAATGTAGCAACTATGGAAATAAGACTCTACTCCCTCCCCAGGGTTTTTGTTGTTTCTGTTTGTTATACCAGATGCTGGTTTAGTGACATATTTTTAAAGGGGAGAGAGAGAGGCAGACTTCCCATCCAGCAGGGAGCCCAATGCAGGGCTCAAACCCAGGACCCCAAGATAATGACCCAAGTCAAAGGCAGGGGCTTAACCCACTGAGCCACCCAGGTGTCCTGGTTTAATGACTTTTTGAATGCATTCCTTAAAGTCTATATTCTTTGTTATGTGTGTGACCAGTGAAGTCTTTGCTCAGTTAGTTTAAGTAGTCATCTGATGACTGGAGAGATTTCCTTAAATGTCTTCAACCAAGGATTCTTCTAGTCTTTGCTGAGGGGGGCTTAGCATGTGTATGGCATGGCTTCAGCACTGAGGCAGTGAGTTTATGCCTCTCTTTTAGTTTTCACTTCTTTCTTTTTTTTTTTTTTTTTTTTTTCTTGAGGTTTTGATATGTTTCATTAGAGCAAACTCTCAACAAAACGTTGCTTTTATTTACAGAATTTCATGTGTGAGGACTGTCTAACCACTTGGACCCAAGTGAGAATAACCATTAGTCTATTTACGTACTTTCTTACTTTTAGTTGGCATACAAAAAGAAGTTTCACATTTATAAAAATCCCAATAGTGTAAATGACAAACCCATCCCTTAATTAAATATAAAAACAGGGCAGCCCCCGTGGCACAGTGGTTTAGCACCGCCTGCAGCCTGGGGTGTGATCCTGGAGACCTGGGATTGAGTCCCACGTTGGGCCCCCTGCATGGAGCCTGCTTCTCCCTCTGCCTGTGTCTCTGCCTCTCTCTCTCTCTGCGTGTCTCTATGAATGAATGAATGAATAAATAAATAAATATCTTAAAAAAAGATAAGAAAAAAATATAAAAACAGCTTCAAAAACATACAATTTAGATTGGTTTAATCTTGAAATATAATCCAATAAGACTAAATACTAAACATTTCAGGTCCTGTACCAAATAGTAAAATACTCGAAGGCCTTCAGGATATTTTGACTGATTTACATCAATAAGAGAACCTATTTTTGAGGTGGTAAAAGAAATGTGTTCATCTCCAATTACAATCTCAAGCTCCTGTCGGCCAACTCTGTCAGGGGGAGGCCACAAGGCATCATCTTCTTTTGTAATTTCACTGTCATCAATAATCCTCTTGAGTTCCTCCATTACGCTCTTGTGTACATAAGCCTCCTTCCTGATCATGACATCATTTTTGTAATTGCTGTTGTTGGCATATCTACGCTTTCCGTCTGGCTGAAACTCGAATTCCAGAAACTCATGTCCAAACTTGCCCTTGTGCCCTACGTAGTTGTGCAGGTAGAAATCGCTGGCCATAGTCATGTTTGCCCTGCTGAAGCTCTGGTTTTCACTTCTTGCTTGTGTAGAGCCTAAAGGTCAGACAGAGGTGAGAGCTTGGGGCCTTCTCAGGGCTTTCTTGAGCATTCACACATCCCTAGGTATGCGCATGTCCTTAAGCATGCATATTACCTTTTAGATTCCTAGAAATGTCTGAATTTTTCAAAGTCCCTATAGATCTCATTCCCTAGCTTTAGTGTGGCTGGAAGCAAGGCTGTTCTAAATAAAGAGATTTTTGACCTTTGTATTGATTGTTAGAGGGCGTCACTGGTGAAATGTTTAGCAAAGGAAGGACATGACTGTATTTGTGTAATTGAAAAAATTCTTTGCTAATAAATGAGAATGGATTTAAGGGGGACAAATTGGAAGTATGGATATTAAGATTATTGCATCATTCTAGGAAAAAAATGAGGAAGGCTTGGGTTAAGTCTGGAGTAGAGGAAATGGAGAAAGGTGAGTGGTGGATTAGAAAAGTTCTTTTACAGGTTAGACACTTCATGATTTACAGGGTGATTAACTGGGAGGCCAGTGGGACCAGGTGAACAGGAGGGAAACGCCTACTCTCATGTCTGATGAAGCAAACTAGTTGAAGGATGGGGTCGTTCACCAAACAAAAAAGCAAACAAGTAGGCACAGTTTGGGGAGACACAGAAAGATGCTGGTCCAAATGTATTATTACCTATGGTTAAAATAATCGATGTATTTGTTTTTTTTTAGATAGAAATGGAGTATCTTTCAGAGGGAAGTTCTGTGTAATTACGTACACTCCAATGGTTTCGGATTCAGATGCTGTAATCCCTCCTCTCCCTCCATCCAGAGGATTCATCACCAATCTTGACTTGGGAATGCCTTAAGGATGCTTATTATTTGGAACATACTTGACAAAGTCAAGGGGTGAACATGTTGCCCTGAACAGAGCCTGTGCCTAAGTAGGATATAGATTTGTCGATAATCGGTCATTTCTCGGGTGGTTTTTGTTGTGCCCAAGATTGCGAATCTGAGAAACCACCAAGGAGCCGACACCGATGCAAGTACCGGAGGGTTTACTAACAAGCTCCAGCTTGGGTCCAAGTGTGCCCCACAGGGCGGAGCAGGGACTGGGACCCCGGGGTGGGTTCCAGCTGGGGTTTTATGGGCTGGTCTAGGGGATTTTCAGAAGGGGCGGAGGAATTTTTTCATTCCAATATGGGGGAAAGGGTGGGGGAGTTTCTTAAGATCTGTTTTCCTTCCAACACAGGACTCTCTGTCTCTGTCGAGGGCGTCCCGCGGTTTTTCCTGGAAAGTTCAGCTCTTACTCCCAGGGCCCTGCGGTGGCTGTACTCGGGCTAATGCTAAACTCGAGGTGGGGCGGCCTCGATTTTCTCGGCCTCCAGTTTTGGTCTCTGAAAACCCAGCACAGAGCAGATGAGGAGTTTAACGCTGTTGACGCTAATTACTTGGAGAAACGTGAATAATGCTTTTTTAAAGCCCTGTAAATGAAACTGGGCTTAAAATAGGTGGTTCTGACATTTGGGAAACGTTGGGTTTTCCTGGAAATCCAGTCCCCGGAGAGCGAAGGCGGTGGGTAGGTGCGCGGTGAAGAGGACCTGGGACCTCTCCCCGCCTTTTTACGCCCCTTTCTCTCGGGCTTCGCAGATGGCCCGGGCGCCGCCGCCAGCACGCCAGCGACCCGGGCTCCGGGGCCCGCCGCCCCGCGGCTCCGCCTCCCAGCCCGGCGCCTCCCGACCGGGACGCGCGCAGGGGGCGCGAGGAAGGTGGGGGCAGAAAGGGGCGGAGGTCGGGGCGGAGGTCGGGGCGGGCTTCCGTGCGGCGCGCGCAGCCGAGGCCGAGCCCGAGCCCGAGCCCGAGCCGCGGGCCGCGCCGCCGTCCGTGCGCGCTCTGCTCCGGGGCGCCCGCCCGACGCCCGAGCCCGCTCCAATTGGCCGTCGGGGAACGGAAGCCGAAGCGGAGCCCCGAGCCGTGAACCCGGAAGTGCTTCGCGCCGGAGGCCCGGGCGACTGTTTTGAATGGAATCGGGCTGATTCATCGCCGGTTCGCCGAGCCAGAGCCCCGTGGAGCGGGAGCCGCCGCCGCCGCCCTCGCGTCGCCGCAGGTGGGAGACCAGAGCCCGGACCGCCGCCTCCCGCGCCCGCCGGCCGCAGGTAAGGCAGGGAGGGCCGGTCCGCGGGCGGCCGCGCTAGGCCGCCGCCAGCCGCGCGCTCGCCTGAGTCACGTTGCGCAGCCGAGCGGCCGCTGAGGCCGGGGCGCCGAGGGGCGCGGGCCGCCGCCCTCCCGCCGCCCTCCCGCCGCCCTCCGCCGGGGACCCGGGCCTCCTGTCAGCCGGGTGCGCCCCGCGGGATTAGACTCGGCCTGGGGACCCCCTCCCTGCAGCGGGGACCTGTGTGTGGCCTCTTGCTGTGTCCGCCGGGCACCTGACGGCAGGCAGCGCGGACGAGAACTTGCCCGTTGAAGGCCTGCTGCCTCCATCCCTGGCCCTTCCCGTGGGCCTTGACCCTTTTTCTCGTAGTGTTAGGATTTTAATTCCCTTTAAAAACCAAACAGAAACCCCAGAGATGCACCGGTTTTTAACCCTGAAACTCTTCCAAAGTATGGTGTTCGTTTTTGTTTTTTGTTGTTTTTTTTCCCCCTGCTCTGCCTTTTAACTTTCAGTTTGTCTTGATTGAGGAGTTGTGTGGTTTTTTTTGTTGTTTGTTTGTTTTTAAATTGGTGAATAGATAACATTTCCTGTTTTCAATAAAGTATTAATCTGCTACTCTGTTACTTCTTGGAACTTAGTTTTCCCCGGGGACTTACTTTGTGTCTGTCAAAAGAAGAAAAAGTGTAAACTTTTCGGAAGAGTTTTAATATAAATCTAGTATAGTTGGGGAATGAAAAAGTCTTGAAATTAAAAATGGTAACTAAAAAGTCGACAAAGATTCATGGGGAAGGCAAGGAAGAAGCTTTACAAATTAGCATAGAAATGCAGTTTTGGGTGAAGACTATTATTATTTTTTGGTCAAAGAAATATGTTTTTGGTGCTGCTCTGTTGTTTATTAGGAATAAAGTCATAAGCCAGTCACTGATAATGTTGAAATAACAAAAAACTGAACACAGTTTTGGTGGAGATGTTTATTAACACGGTGGTGGTTTTCTTGTTTTGTTACCTAAGGCTGGCAGCTGGCTCATTTAAAGTTTATATGCTTTAAACAAATATAAATTTAGTGAGTTACTGTGCATTTGGAGAGATGATTAAGATATAGTAGCTCAGAATAAACTACATACAGTTGTGTTCAGTGAAGTGATATTTAGTCAAAGGCCTGAATAGTGATTTGAATGTGTCCCAGGACAAAATTATTTCTGGCCCACAGAAGGAAGTTTTGAAGTCCTCTTTCAAAGAAACCCCATCTGTTGACTTTGGGATATTTTTCTTCCCCCCCAAGGTGCTTGGTAAATAATCTTTTGCGGTTCTAAATGTAAACCTGCATTTTAACCTGTTATGGGTTTATTTTATTTTTATGCTTGTCGTGTAAACTTGTGTTTAGTATGTAGGTTTGGAACCCGTGTTTGAATATCAGGAACAAGAGGCAATTGTGCTTTTGTTTTCCATCGTATAGCAGTGTTCATTTTATAATGTAGTATCCACTTCTGAAAGTCTTACCTGAATATTCATGAAATTTATTACTCAGGAACTTGTCGTACACTCAGTTTTTTGCACTCATTTGACATTCATATCCTGCTTTGTGATATTTTGGAGTCTCCATGTGTAAGATGAGAGTTGGATTAAATATAGCTTCTGGTTCTAAGGTGATGATAACAACAGTATCAAGAGTTCTTGAGTACCTTAAGAATGTTCCAGGCACTATATTAGGCACATTGTATTTCATCTTACCACCAACTTGCAAGGTAGGTATTATCCCCATCTTATAGAAGAAATCTGTAGAAGAAGGTAACGTTTTCCAGATCATACAGAGAATAGGTTTTTGGTTTTAAAGATTTTATTTATTTGAGAGAGAGAGAGAGAGAGAGGAGTATGAAGGGGGTGGTGTTGGCTGAGGGAAAGGGAGAAGTAGGCTATCCGTTGAGCAGGGCGCCTGATGTGAAACTCAGTCCCAGGACCCTGGGATCATGGCCTGAGCAGAAAGCAGACACTTAACCTACTGAGCCACCCAGGCATTCCTGGAGAGTAGGTTTTGAAGCTCGTATTCAAATTGAGGTCTGATTGCCTTCACAGGCTTTCTGGCTCTACACTGCTTCCTTTAACTTTATGTATTTTTCATGGGTTTATATCCTGCTTCCCCAAATAGACTATAAATTCAGCGAAAGTCACTGAGTTTCTTAGTGGCTCTATTTCTGTATCACCTTATGTACAAGGTAATACAGGTTTCCCCTACTATCTGAAAGTTAGCTTTACCCCACTTGAGTTTTACAGAACACCTACATTATACCCATTTTTGCTAACAGAAAGAGAACCAAAGAGGATTTTTGCTTTTACAAAATGGTAATTGTTTCTTCGACTTATGTCATTTCCACTTAGGAAAGTTTTAATAGGAACACTCTGCTTTGGGATAGAGGGGGAGACTTGTGTTTAATGAATATTTAACTGAATGCTGTAATTAGGAGAGAGCAGAAGAAAAGATGTTTGTGGTATTTCCATTTTCACTGTTCTAAACTGGAAAAATCTTGTTTTCAGAATCCTACTTATATAATTAAATTTAATATTGACTTTTTCTATTTCTTCCATTGAAGAAAGCCCTTAAGAAAGTCAAAGAAGTTCCTAATTACTTTCCACAAATCAGAAAGTAGAGGAATTAGAGATATAGTGAGATCTGGAGTAAAGAGGGGGTTTAGCAGCAGTCTCAGAAGTAATATGTAACTGCAACATGGGTTGGGGAGTACAAATGAAAAATGAACTAAGGGGGATCCCTGGGTGGCGCAGCGGTTTAGCGCCTGCCTTTGGCCCAGGGCGCGATCCTGGAGACCCGGGATCGAATCCCACGTCGGGCTCCCGGTGCATGGAGCCTGCTTCTCACTCTGCCTATGTCTCTGCCTCTCTCTGTCTCTGTGACTATCATAAAAAATATATATATATGTTTTAAAAAAAATGAACTAAGAAAAACAATGATAAACTCAAACAGCTAAGGGCTTCATGATTTTGTTTGAATTTTATGAATTATTGGGACAACAGTGTCCCTTGTGAAAAGGTTGAAAAATTAAAAAAAATTGCCACATTTCAAATCCAGATTAAGATAATTTTGAAGGGTCTGTTTTTTAAAGTTACTTGTGGTTCTGTACATTCCCTGTAAATATTTGAGAATTGATTTAATTCCAACCTGAACAGAATCTAATTGTATCAGGTTCTAATCAGATATCAACTCAGGGAGATGAACAAGTGGAAAATCAACTTTTTGATGTATAACTTTTTGAAAGTACGTACTGTGTTTTTTTTTTTTTTTTAACCAGTTAGGATTCTAAACATTACTCTATGTATGACATATTAATTACAGCTAAACACTTTATTCATATTATCTGATAATGTTTAAAGTAAGTTAATCATATCACGATAAGCTCTTGGGTCCTCTGTTTTTCGATATGTTTAAAAGCCTGGTTTAGATCCGTAGGTGTTTTGTATGGCTTTTATTTCTAAGTATTGTCTTTTATATTATAGTGTAACACTTTAATTTTATTAACCCTTTTGCTAAATTCTGCAAAGTGGAAGTCCCTCCTCTCCAATGTAATTCATTTAGTACTGTGAAAATGTACCTATTGTTTTGAAATTCACTAAGTGACAGAAGAAGAATCTATGTTGTATGAATTGTAGACCCCTAAGGAGGGTAGTGCAGATGATAGCACCTGGCATTCATTGTTTACTTACTGTACACCAAGCATGTTATTTTTTTTTTAAGATTTTATTTATTTATTCATGAGAGAGACAGAGAGGCAGAGACACAGGCAGAGGGAGAAGCAGGCTCCATGCAGGGAGCCCGATATAGGACTTGTCCCGGGATCATGCCCTGAGCTGAAGGCAGACGCTCAACCACTGAGCCACCCAGATGTCCCCCCAGCATCATGTTAAATGTTTATGTCCACTGTCTTCTTTAATCTTGTAAACAACTGTATAAGATGGATTCTATCATTATTTCCATTTTGCAGATGAGGAAGCTGAGGCTCAGAGAGGTAACTGACCCAAGGACACACAGCTAATAAGTATTAGAGACAGAATTTGAATACTGGCACTTGTACTGCGGAGTCATGGCTCTTTACCTCCATATGAAATATGCATAACATAAAACTTGCCATTTTAACCATTTTTAGATGTGCAGTTCAGTTGCTTTAAGTACATTCAAGTTGTGCAACTATCACCATCATTCGTTTCCAGAACTTTTTCATTTCCCAATTGTAATACTTCTGAAAACATAGATAGTTCATAATTTTGTTGAAGAGACAATGGGTATTATCTCTGCTTACAAAACATTTTTTTTTTTAGATTTATGAATACCAATTAAAGTTAGTCCAATGATTTTTTTTTCACTTCTACATTACCTATTTCATTTTGCTCATTTTTTTGGACACTTTAGCATTTGTCCACATATGAACTTCATTAGCATTATAAAAGATAAAAGAATATGTCACACATCTCTTTAGCAAAACAAGTTCTTGTAAAATAGCTTGTAATGGGACACCTGGGTGGCTCAGTGGTTCATCGTTCGCCTTCAGCCCAGGGTGTGATCCTGAAGTCCTGGGGGTCGAGTCCCACATTGGGCTCCCTGCATGGAGCCTGCTTCTCCCTCTGCCTCTGTCTGTCTCTGCTCTCTCTGTGTGTGTCTTTCTCATGAATAAATAAATAAAATCTTAAAGTCTGGTTTTTATAAATAAATAAATAAATAAATAAATAAATAAATAAATAAGTTTGTAGTAAAGTCCTTCTTGTTGAATACCTAATTAGATGAGAGCCTTTTTTTTTTTTAGTCTTTCAAATATATTGTTCACTCATTGATCTACTTAAAAAATAATTTTTGTGGTAAAATTCAATTAACATAAAATTAACCATTTTAAAGTGAACAGTTCCAGGGTACCTGGATGGCTCAGCTAGTTAAGCATCTGATTCTTGGTTTCAGGTCAGGTCGTGATCTTAGAGGATGTGAGATCAAGCACTGTGTCAGACTCTACTCTCAGTGTTGTGTCGGCTTGAGATTCTTTCCCCCGTCTCCTGCCCTTCCTCTCATTAAGTGTGCATGTGCTCTGACTCTCTTTCTCTCAAACAAATACATCTAAAAAAAAAAAAAAAAAAAGAAGTGAACAGTTCATTGTCTTTTAGTACATTCAGTGTTGTGTGACTACCACCTTTGTCTAGCTCCAAAACATTTCCATTATTCTGTAGTAAAATTCCTTACCCATTAAGCAGTTTCTCCATTTTACTCCTTACCTGCAACCTCTGGCAGTCACTAATCTGCATTCTTTTCCTATAGATTCATATATTTGGGATATTTAATATAAATGGAATCATACAGTTTGCAACCTTTTGTGCATGTCTTTCTTTACGTAGCATGTTTTGAGGTTCATCCACATTATCACATGTGTCAGTGCTACATTCCATATTATAGCTGAATGATATTCCATATGGTCCATTGTACGTATAGTCATACTAGAATTTGTTTATCCTTTCACCTTTTGATGGACATTTAGGCTTTTCCCACCTTTGGGCTGTTAAGAATAATGATACTGTAAACATATATGTACCTGTGTTTGTTTTGAATACCTATTTTTAATTCTTTTCGATATATACCTAGTAGTGAAGTTGCTGCGTCATAAGGTAATTCTTTGTTGAACTTTATAAAGAGCTCCTAAACTGTTTCCAGCACTCAGTGGTTCTTCAGTTCTAGAAAATTCATGTAGGGTTAATTTTGTTATCTGAAGATGTATAGTCTGAAATTTTGTTTATATCAGTGGTACTGAACTGGGAGTGATTTTGCTCTTCCAGGGTACATTTGGCAATGTCTGGAGACATTTTTGATTATCATGAGTGGGTAGGTGCTTCCAGTATCTAATGCATAAAGGCCAGGGATGCTGCTAAACACCCTGTCATGCGTAAGACAACCCCTACAACAAAAAATTTGGTTCTGAATGTCAACAGTGCTGAAGAAACCCTGGTTTATACCATCAATTTTATTGTTATCGTTAGAGACAAGAGTGCTGTTACCTGTTTCTTTATATTCACCTTGTGATTCTCTAATCATTGTAAAAATTTTTTTCTCTGTGACTTTTCCTATCTTTGACATTATGGATGTAACATGAAAAATTCTGAATTTTCAACTGTGTTCAAATGAAAGCTTAAAAAGAAAAAAAAGCTCCAAAGATTATGTCTCTAGTCTTTCATATTTTTCTGAAAGATGGTAAAATACTTTGGGCAGCACAATAGAAGGATGAAGCAATAGCAATAATGTATTTCATTATTGCATGGATAATTCTTACTCTTCCATTTTTCTTGTTATTTCAGTCTTTTTGGCATAGTTGGGAGTAATTGACTAAGAAATGAACTAGTTCCTACGGCAATGAAATAGCAAACTTTCAATTATGGGAAAATAACATCACTAAGATTCCATAATATATCATGGATTTGTAATAATCTGCAATGGGACTATATGGTAATTGCACAATACAATGTCCTATTTAAAAATATGAGTAAATTTTCTCTTTGTTCTTTGAAATACCTCTAGAAAGACTAAAAGTCATGAAATGTCAATTCTTATGTATAGCTAAAACTGATCAAAAAAGAGACTTCAAAACAAAATTTGTACGTGGGGTTAATCCTCTGCTTTATATAGCTCCCTGGAATGCTATTCCTTTACATATTCTTCTGGGAATGGTGATTAAAATCAATTTTGATTTCTATTTTGCTTTAAGGAATTTTGCTTCACTTCTAGCTCTTGGCATATTTTCCTCCATAGTTTTCAAAATAATTATATCTTATTTTATTTACCTTTTTTAGGAGAGAGAGAAAAAAATACTTTGGAAAAGTTATACCTGCCAGTATAGCTTGAGTTAAGAAGAAATTTGTCAAACTCAACGAATTGAAGCTTAACACTTCAAGAGTTGGAGTTACTGACCAGGTGAGAATCAAGAATGTGTATAACTTTCACCTATTATTTTAGGAAGTGATATAAAGATGTTATGAAAATGTATCATTTTTTAGCATACATCAAATTATAAATATGTGATAGGTATCCAGATTTAAGAGCTAATGAAAGTCATTTAGATTAGCTAGCATTTTTGTTCTTACTTTCTTTCTGTAACTCTTTTTAGAAAGTAGTGTAATATAGAACATTTATCGATATATATCATTTCCAAATGTTAGTATTTTTATTAGATATGTTTATGTTATCTAAAATGTTTTAGTTTGTTAAATATTTTTTCCTGTTTGCTGAGACATCTAATTTTACTAAAAACACAAATTTGACCTGCCAGATTTTCTTTCCCTCTGCTCCCCACATCGCTCATGTATATTCACAGCATCTGGAGTCTGTGTAAAGTCATCAGAAACAACACTGGGGGAATAGATAAACTGAACACAGCTGGGAATCGACTTTGGCCTGGAATGTATATAATGTCTAAAGTATACTGTATGTTGTTAGTTTTTTTCCATTTGTTCCTTAAGTTTCTAAGCTTGGAATGGTCCAAAGGAATTTTTTTTCCCTTTGGTAATACATTCTAGAGAAATGTATTTATGTATTTTATACACATTATCTTAAATATTTTAAACTATTCAGTTCCCCTCCCCCCGTGTAGATAGTCTTTTAAAAAGTGCCATGTGTTAAATGCTGTATTTGAGTTGAGGAATTTTAATGAGAATTTGATGGAGATTTTGTAAATGCTGCTATTGGAATGCGTTAAGGTTATAAAGCAGAAACTTTGGACACTCAAGTTTCTTATTTGCCTTTCATTTTTTAAAATGAATTTATCTGTTGTGAATCTCATAGACTTGTTGATATAAAGTTGTTTATAATTGTTTATATAAAATTCAAAAGCAGCAGAACTAATATATACCATTAGAAGTTGGAATTCTATCTTTCCATGGTGATAGGGACTGGAAAGGGTGCCTGAGAAGTATGCTTAGGTGCTGATAATGTTGTTTATTTATCTAGGTAGTGGCTATGGGAGTGTGTTCACTTTGTGAAGATTCCATGGCTGTGTCATTTGTGCATATTTCTGTATGTGGACTTGGATAAAGTTCGCAATATTAACATGGTTAAATACAGGAGTAACTTGTTAGCAAGATCCAACAAACATGATTAGGCTGTAATGTAATGATCATGAGTACATTATTAAATTTTAGTGTATATAGCAGTTCTAACTAGTAAAACAACATGAACAAACGACTAATTCATTAGCATTTAATTTAGAATATAAATTGTAGTAATACCATTTCTGGAGAATACATTTAGAAATTTTAAGGCACAGTAACAATTTTCTAGTGGAAGAAATGCTTCATTGTCACGTTTAAAGTATTTAGTTGTATTGATAATAATTTTTTATAATTTGGTTACACTTTTTTGTGTAGTTGAGTTCATATTGTTATCCTTGCTATTTTTTTCCTTTGATTTCTTTTGAGTTTTTCAAGCTTATAAGAATGTCTTCTGTTAGTATTCTAGACATGAAAAACAAATCAGATTGGTACTTTAAAGTTAATGTTCTATTGGTTAACTCCAAAATTATCGTTGAGAACAGCAGCTGAATTTCCTTATTGAAAAAAGTGTATATGTCTACAACATCTGAAATAAGGCTAAATATCTGTGTAGGTTCTAGAACACTATCTTAATGCATTTAATGTTTACTTTATAATATTTCTTTTAGTATAATGAGTTCATTTTGAAAAAGCCTTTGATGCTAATTCAGAGATCCATAATCTGCTCACAATGTCTTTCACATGTAGTTTTGATGATAACTGACAAGCTGTAAGTTAATTAGCACAGAACTTACTAATGAGGATGTTAAAATTTAATTTAAAAGTGAGGATTTTTATTTGTACACTCTGGACAAATTGAAGGAAATTCAATCATACATATGATAAGCATTTCAGGCACTTTTTCCTCATTCAGGTACTTTATTAGATAACAATGAGAAAATATAATTAACTTAATGATAGCAAAGTTTTGAAAGTATGCTAAGATTGCTTGTCTTTAAAACCGGGGATAACCCAAAACCAAAGCAGTAAAGTAAGGTCTGTTAATTAGCATGGAAGACAGCTTCTTGAATTAATATGTGGTGTTAATTAACAGGAAGTCTGATGTTGTGTTGTAATTACCACCAATATTTTTGACATACTGAGTGACTGAAGGTGAATTATATAGATAGCAATTGAGTAAACACTTTTGTGCTTAGGAACGTTTTCCTTTGTTTCTGTTTTCTAGAAATATGGACAGACTTCTTAGACTTGGAGGAGGTATGCCTGGACTGGGCCAGGTTAGTAAATAGACTTTTCAGTATTTCTTTATGTGCAAACTACACATCTTTCTTTACTTACCCAAAGAGAAAGAAATCACTCCCACAAAAATCATCTTTCAGATAATCTTATGGTAAGAAGCTTACCTTATTGTTGGTGGTTATATTTGCAACACTGAATAACGTGTGGAGAACGTTTTCTATTATTTTAATTTCATTTCTCCTAGGAATAAGAATTTTCTCTATTTTTTAGTTTAAAATTTTGGGATGTGTGAGATTTTCAAACTTCCCTTTTAATAAAAAAATGACTCAAAATATCTTACTTCTGGGTTTACAATGTAGACTTTAGGAGTAACACATGAAAAAGTAAACATGGCATGCATGGCAAAATCCAGAAAACTGACCCACAGAATGTATGTACAATTTTAATACTGATAAATTCCTTCTGGTAGTTATGATCCATGGATGAATTAATATGTAATATCTCTTTTTTTTCTTTACATTCTTAATAAAATTAAATTTGTTTTCAGTTTTAGTATTATCATCTATCTTGTTTCTTACTGTTGGGCAGATGGTCTCTAGATAGATTTTTTTTTTTTAATCACAGAATATTTATTCTGCTTTAGGTGAGGAAGAAATTTTTGCCTTTTTTGAGTTCTACACTGATTATCTTTCCAGTTTTCCATTCACAAAAGTGATGACTATGTGTTGTTCCTTTCCTGAGGCTTATATGTAGCATAATGTTTTATGGCCAAATTTTGGGAATATTTTATAACCTACCTTTATAACCCTTCTAGTTACCAAGTTTCCCTCATTTTCATATCATGGTCAATCAGTTTATCTTCCTTCATTTAAAGTAGTCTATATGTTGTGAAAGACACAGTTTTGTTGGGGATTTTATGGTATTTTCAGTGTGGAGGCAATTTTATAAGAATTCCTTACATAGAGGGTGCCTCAGTGGTTGAGCATCTATCTGCCTTTGGCTCAGGGCGTGACCCCGGAGTCCTGGGATCGAGTCCCACGTCGGGCTCCCTGCATGGAGCCTGCTTCTCCCTCTGCCTGTGTGTCTCTGCCTTTCTCTTTCTCTCTGTGTCTCTCATGAATAAGTAAATAAAATCTTTAAAGAAAAAAAAAGAATTCCTTAAGTAGATCTGCCATGTCTTTTACTGATACACCTTTTCCTTTTAGAAAGTTGGAATCATTTTGTGATTCTGTTTTGCATCCTTGTGTAGACTTCAGCTCTTTTTACTTCTGTTAGTGTTGACTATTTCTCGTGTTCCTTTACTATCAGCCTATTTCTTTATGATTCTTCATTTTTGTAAGATCTATTTAATCCATACTCTGAAAAGGCCTAAGCCTTGGGGCACTTGGGTGGCTCAGTTGGTTAAGTGAGGTCATGATCTCAGGGTCATAAGATCAATCTTTGTATTGAGTTCCAAACTGAGTGCAGAGTCTGAGATATTCTTTCTCCCTTGTACTTTTTCACTCTCTGTATAAATAAAATCTTTAAAAAAAAAAAAAAAAAAAGAGGTCAATTTTTGGGACTTGACCCTTCCAAAGCTGTTTTTTATACTTTCGTAAATGTCAGAAGTGAGCTGAGGTATTATGTAGGTACTGCAAATTTACCTGCAAAATATAGGCTATGATATTGCTTTAGTACGATTCTTAAAGGAAGTTGCAGTAAATTTAAATACCAAATATCTTTTCTTAAGCATTAGATGCCATAAATTATATATCTGTGCTAGAAATCCATGCTGAAAAATTGCTGGACATGAAATACGGTTTTACCAACCACAAATAAGCTACATCATACCTCTGTGAGTACTACAAACCTTTGTAGTAAGTAAAAAACTTAAGTTTGATTCAGTAACCTCTCCTTGGTTTCTGATAATTTAATCATCTCATGTGTCCTGTATATTTTTATTTGAACTTGAAAATACGTTGTTTGAAAATTTATTATTTCAAGTATGTGTTTCATCTTCCCAATTAAATGGCAAACTCTTAAGGGGATATTTGTGGGGTGCTTATTTCTGTGATGTCTCCTTTATCAAATACTAGTGTTCAGTGCTTAATGTTTTTTCATTAAAATTTTATTTTAGTCTTGGGGTGCCTGGGTGGCTCTGTCTGTTAAGTGTCTGACTCTTGGTTTTATTTTTATTTTTTATTATTTTTTAATTTTTATTTATTTATGATAGTCACACACACAGAGAGAGAGAGAGAGGCAGAGACACAGACAGAGGGAGGCAGACTCCATGCACCGGGAGCCTGACATGGGATTCGATTCCGGGTCTCCAGGATCGCGCCCTGGGCCAAAGGCAGGCGCTAAACCACTGCGCCACCCAGGGATCCCTGACTCCTGGTTTTAGATTAGGTCATAATATCAGGGTCCTGGGATCGAGCCCTTTGTCAGGCTCTGTGCTCAGTACAGAGTCTGCTTGTCCCTTTCCCTCTATTCCTTCCCTCACTCACATGCTCTATCTCAGAATAAATAAATAAAGGTCTTTAAACATTTTTTTTTTAATTTTTATTTATTTATGATGGTCACACAGAGAGAGAGAGAGAGAGAGAGAGAGGCAGAGACACAGGCAGAGGGAGAAGCAGGCTCCATGCACCGGGAGCCTGACGTGGGATTCGATCCCGGGTCTCCAGGATTGCTCCCTGGGCCAAAGGCAGGCGCTAAACCGCTGAGCCACCCAGGGATCCCCATATTTTAATATTGTTAATAGTGTTTTAAAACTTTCTCTTCCTTTAGCTTTATCATGGTACTTTTTCCTACTTTTTCATTATCATGTCTATACCTACAAAAACAATTTGGAGGTTTTTTTTTTAATATTACAGTTTGAAATGTTAATACTTGAACAATGATAGGCTAATACCATTAAGTCTGTCCGTAATCCTGAAGTTTGGTATAAATTTATTAGTGGTTTGAAGGAGAAACAAACAGATGTTTTATTAGAACTATTTAAATTTATTAACTAGTAGCTTTAAATTTCAAATGTATTTGTTAAAGTGTTTACAAACTTGAAATTACTGTAAGACATGAGATTTTTTTTTTTTTAAGATTTTACTTATTTATTGAGACGGGGGGGGGCGGTATGGGGGGGCAGAGACACGGGCAGAGACACAGGCAGAGGGAGAAGCAGGCTCGATCCCGGATCTCCAGGATCACACCCTGGGCTGCAGGCAGCACCAAACCGCTGCACTACCGGGGCTGCCTGAGATGATTTATTAAAAGCATTTGCTGCTGTAATTTGGCTACTTGATTGTCTTTATAACTATCCCAAGTTAGGTCTTGGCAACTAAACTTTCCAAAATCTGTGAAGATAAAACCCAAGAGATAGGCATAGCCAAAGCATAGTCTCCAGTCTCTGAAAGTTTTAGTTTAAGTCTTTGGGTCCATTTAGCTTTTAGAAAAGTCAAGGTAAGCTTTTAAGATAAGCTTAAAAGTAAATGAATTCTAAGAGTGCCTGAGTGGCTCAGTAGGTTAGGCTCCAACTCTTGGTTAGGCTCCAACTCATGGTTTTGGCTCAGGTCGTGATCTTCGGGGTGGAGATCTAGGATGTGGAGAGAGATGGAGCCCCACCTCCAGCTCTGCACTCTGGGAGGAGTCTACTACTCTTCTGACCCTCCCTTCTTCCCGTACAATTGTGGAAGATTGATCTCTCTCACACACACGAATAAATCTTTAAAAAGAAAGTAAATGAATTTTTAAAGTATTTTATTTATTTATTTTTAAAGATTTTATTTATTTATTCATGAGAGACACAGAGAGACGCACAGGCAGAGTGAGAAGCAGGCTCCATGCAGGGAGCCTGACGTGGGACTTGATCTGGGGTCTTCAGGATCCGCCCTGGGCTGAAGGTGGTGCTAAACCGCTGAGCCGCCCGGGCTGCCCATGAATTTTTAAAGTAAAATGTCAGTGGCATCTTGACTTGTATTTTAATTTGTTAGGCCAGTATTTTGATTTTTTTAAAGAATTTATTTATTATTTGAGATAGAGTGAGTGCATGAGCAGAGGGGAGGGGCAGAGGGAGAGGGAGGAGCAGACTTCCTGCTGAACAGGGAGCCAGCTGCTCTATCCCAGTGTCTTGGGATCGTGATCTGAGCCCAAGGCCAACTGAGTCACCCAGGCACCTGGTATTTTGATTTTCTAAGAACATTATTACTTAACCTAGGTATGTTATATTCTAGTAGAAGCACATCAATTATGTTTTAAGTGCCTGGCACATATTAACTACTTTGAGTAGATACCAATGTTCATTATAAATAGTAGGATTTTGGGCAGCCCAGGTGGCTCAGCGGTTTAGTGCCGCCTTCGGCCCAGGGCGTGATCCTGGAAACCCCGGATCGAGTCCCACGTCGGGCTCCCTGCATGGAGCCTGCTTCTTCCTCTGCCCGTGTCTCTGCCTCTCTCTCTGTGTGTGTCTCTCATGAATAATAATAAAAAAAAATCTTTAAAAAATAAATAGGATTTCAAAGTACAGTGGATGCAGGATTTCTAACTTTTTCCGCAATTAAATAAGACTGAATTGAAGAAATGATGTTTGAGCTAAATTTTGGAATATACGGAAAGGCATACTCAAAAAGTTGGAAAATATGTGACGTAAGGGAAAATAATGAGGAAAGAAGCTGGTGAATAAATTTAGAGTAGGTTGTGAAAGGACTGAATACCATCCCTAGTGATTTTTTACTTTTTTTTTCCCATAGGCATTATAGTTTCATGAAGACTTTTTAGCAGATTTATGATCTGTGTGCCTTTTCTTTTTTTTTTTTTTAATTTTTTTTTAACATTTTTATTTATTTATGACAGTCACAGAGAGAGAGAGAGGCAGGGACATAGGCAGAGGGAGAAGCAGGCTCCATGCACCGAGAGCCCGACATGGGATTCGATCCCGGGTCTCCAGGATCGCGCCCTGGGCCAAAGGCAGGCGCCAAACCGCTGCGCCACCCAGGGATCCCTGTGCCTTTTCTTTTAAAGATTTTATTTATTTATTAGAGAATGCATGCGTGTATGGGACGGAGTGGCAGAAGGGGAGGTGGAGAGAATGAGCAGATTTTGCACTTAGCGGGGAGCCCAATGTGGGCTTGAGATCATGACCTGAGCCAAAACCAAGATACCTTTAACCCACTGTGCCAGCCAGGGGCCCTGATTCAGTCTGTGTTTTTGAAAAGTAATTCTAGTGGTAGTTTGCAGAATAGATAGAAGGGAAGAAATTGAAGGCAGAGTCCTCAACTATACGAAATCATTTCTGATATTTAACCTTTCAGGCACATAGTAGGATTTTATTTCTCCATCAGTTTTTAAGTTAGCTTGACCATGATTTTGCTTTGACTAATGGAATGGGAGTTGAAAATTAATAGATCACTTTTATGTGGAAGCTTTAAAAATCAGCGTGATTTGTCTCTCTTGGTAATCAAGGAAGCACGGAGACAGAATCTTTGTTAGCTGGGTCCCTTGGAGAGAATGACATACCTGCAAGTCAGAAATCCTAACACAAAATCACAAAAATATCCTTGGTCTCTGGTTTTTGTTTTAAGAAACATGTAGACCAAACTAAGCACATATGCAGGCCTATATTGCCTATAAGTTATCAATTTGTTTCTCTCTGATACAAATCCCAGTAATTTCTAGATGCAAAAAAAAGGGAAGATACTATAAATGAATGACCAGAGGAGGCTTTCTGAAAGTGGTGAGATATAAGCTACATTTTGAGGGATTATTTCAGGTGGCTTGATTAAAAAAAAACAAAACAAAACTTCCTGAATTGGATGTGTTCTATTTTATTTGTTGTAACTCCCAAATCTATATAGTAGTATATGGATTTTGTATGTATATTATAACTAATAGTAATTTTTCTGTTTCCCTGGGTCTTTGAATAGAAATGTTCTTTCTGTTATTTGTCTTTTGGGTTTTGATCGGATATTTTATAGAAAGGATTAACTTAACATAGCAATGGAAAAAAATGCCTGGAATACATGAAATAATACCATTTTCATAGATGAGGAGTCTTAATATCACATGCCAGTTCTCTAATTTAATCATAAATTCAGTGGAGTTCCAATAAAAATATCAACCGGAATTTTCATGGAATTGAAAAACGAATTCTGAAATTCATATAAGAAAAAAGAACCCAAGAATAGCAAAGAAATTCTTAGAAAGGAAAAAGAAACTTGCTCCACCAAATATCAAAATATATTTTAATGTTATATGACTCAAGTAGTGTAATATTGGTATGTAGATAGATCAGTGTCATCAAGACGGAAGCACAAAAGTAGACTCATGCATATATGGGAACTTGATTTGTGAAAGAAATTGCATTAAAAATTAGTGAGGAGGGGCAGCCCGGGTGGCTCAGCAGTTTAGCATAGCCTTCAGTCCAGGGAGTGATCCTGGAGACCCGGGATTGAGTCCCATGTCGGGTTCCCTGCATGGAGCCTGCTTCTGTCTCTGCCTCTCTCTCTCTGTGTCTCTCATGAGTAAATAAATAAAAAACCTTAAAAAAAAAAAAAAAAAGTGTGGAAAAAAAGACCTGTTCACTAAATGATTTTAGAACAAGTGGCTCCTCCCTCCCTCCCTCCCTCCCTCCCTCCCTCCCTCCCTCCCTCCCTCCCTCCCTCCCTCCCTCCCTCCCTCCCTCCCTCCTTCCTTCCTTCCTTCCTTCCTTCCTTCCTTCCTTCCAAGATGTTTGTTTATCTGAGACAGAAGAGGGCACAAGCAGAGGGAGAGAGAAGAGCAGACTCTCTGCTGAGCAGGGAGCCCAGATGCAAACTTGATCCCAGGATTCTGGGATCATGACCTGAACCTAAGGCAGATGCTTAATCGACTGAGCTACCCAGGTGCCCTGGAACAAATGCCTTTCTATATGGGGGGGCGGGGGGACACACACAAAAAATGTATACCACTTGAATTGAAGGCATGATGACTGTGAAAATCAAACTTTATAATTTTGGAAGATACACCAGTTAGAATGGCTATTCAAAAAAATACTAGAAAATCACAATTGTTGATTAGGATGTAGACAAATTAGAACCATGTGCATTGCTGGTAGGAATATAAAATTATGTAACCTCTGAAAAACAGTGTGGTGGTTTGTCAGAAAATTAAGCACAAAAGTACCATATGATGCAGTAATTCTATTTCTGTCAATATATATATCTCCAAAAATTGAAAGCTGAGACTCAGATATTTGTATCCAGTAGCAGCATTATTTACAGTAGCCAAAAGGTGGAAGCAACTTGTGTCTTACTGATAAGGTGAGTAGATAAACAAAATGTGATATGACATGCTATGGAATATTATTCAACCTTAAAAAGGAAGGAAAAACCTGACATCTGATACAACATGGATGAACCTTGAAGCCATGATGCTAAGTGAAATGAGCCAGTCACAAAAGGACCGTTATTGAATGATTCTGCTTATAGGAAGTACTAGAGTAGTCAGATTCATGGAGATAGAAAGTAGAATGGTGGTTGCCAGAGGTTGGGGGAAGTAGGTGAGAGGGTATTAGTGTTTAATGGTTATAGAGTTTCAATTTAGGAAGATGAAAAAATTCTGGATATGGATATTAGTATTTGTTGCACAGCAATGTGAATATGCTAAATGCCTACAGAACTGTATACTTAAAAATAAATGATTAGTGATAAATTTTACGTTGTGTATATTTTACCACAATAAAAATTTCACTTATCACATCTTTAAAATGAGATTAATACTTATTTTAGATGTATCATAAAGGATTAAATAAACATGTGAGCATGTCAGACACACAGAAAATAGCCCAAAGAAATATTTTTTAGAAGAAAATTTTAGAAGAAATAGGAAAGTAAAACTCAAAAGATTGTTAATTTGAGTTCAATACATTACTAACTCTTGTCCCAACAAAGACAGTAGAAACAAACTTAAAAGACAAGCAATAGATGGAGAGAAGATGTTTGTAATGCGTTCATCTGCAACACATTTAGCGAAGCATAAATCAGTAAGACAGAAAAGATAGTCTCATAGAAGAAAGAACATGAAATAGAAGTTTGTAGGATAACTGCCAATAAGCGTAGGAGAAGATATTCAACCTCACTGTATGTCAGAGAAATAGAAATAAAACAGGTATTAGACCTTTTTTTTTTTTTTTTTTTAACAAAGTCTGTTGTATTAACTGTTAGGATTTTGGAAAGCAAAAGTTCTCATGTGAGCTTTTTGTCTGTAGGCCCAGTGTGGGTATCAAGTATGGGTATGGGAATTGGTTAAGGATTGTATCCCAATGTTTAGAACATTACTGGCAAATAGAATACATAAATATTTGTTGAATGAACACACTGCATGTGGAAATATAAATGGTTGAAGTTGCTCTGGAAATCAATTTGATAGTATCTAGTAAGTTGAAAATGCCCTAACTTCTATGACTCTGCAATTCTGTTTATTCACTTTAGAGAAATTCTTACACATGTGTATCAGGACACCTGTTTAAGGGTATTTATTACAACATCGTTTACGTTTTTGAAAAAAAATTGAAGAACTTAAATGTCTGTGGCAAAAATGTGTTCTGATGGAATATTACACAGCAGTTAAAATGAACCAGATTCTTATATTAAGAGAAAAATTCAGGTTGGAGAGAGAGATACAGTATGAATGCATTAATGTTAATTCTAAAAACAACACTTTTTTAAAGAGTATGTAATTCCTGAGTAAAATTATTACAAGTTCTACAGCAGCACTATCCAATAGAACTTTCTGCAGTGATGGAAATATTCTATATTAGTTCTAACACAGTAGCTGCTAGCCATATGTGGCTGGCTATTAAGCACTTGAAATGTGAGTAGAACAACTGAAGAATTGAATTATAAATTTTATTTAATTTCAACTTCTATTAATTTAAATTTAAGCCACATATAGCTGCTGAGTCCATGGATTGTCCCTATTGTGACTAAAGAATTGAATTTTTAATTTTATGTGAGTTTATTGTTGCATGTTACCAGTGACTACCATAGGCCTAGGTAAATCCACACAAATTCATGAGAAGGGAAGAAGGCAAAAGGAACTTTTACTTCATATATAATATTCTGTTGTTTTAATAAACAAATGAACAAACAAAACTAAGCAAAAGAAGTCAGTATTATTAAATGATATTAACATTTTCCTTTAGTACTTTATTAAAAAGTCAGCAAGTACAACAAAATCAGAAATGCATTCTAATTTATTTTTCAGTACTTTTTTTCATGTTTTACTTAGCCATTTCATAAAACTAGAGAGGTTGCCAGAGGCTAGACTATGTGGGGCCTTGTAGAAGATTCTCTTCCAAGTGAGTTGGGAAATCCTTAGGTATTTTTGAGCAAAGGAGTTACGCTTATTAGACAAACTTTTTTTTTCTTTAAGATTTTATTTATTTGAGAGAGAGCATGAGCAGGGAGAAGGGGAAAGGGAGAGGGAGAAGCAGACTCCCCACTGAGCAGGGAGCCTGACCAGGGGGCAGTGTGAGGGGGGCTCTTGATCTGAGCCAAAGGCAGCCGACCAACTGAGCCACCCAGGCGCCCCAGACAAACATTTTAGAGAACTTGGTTACTCAGGAGCTGAGATGTAAGATGGAAAGAATGGAAGCAGAGACAAGAAGCTACTACATTAGTAGTAGTTTTTAAGGTTACAGGTTACAGTATTTAATTTTTATTGTATATTTATCTGCTAGAGAGATTCTGGTGTAGCTTGAACCAACACAGGTTAATATGTATAATTAATCTTTACACCTGTCACATTTGAAAAATGACCCTTATTTACTAAAAGATTCAGTAGCATGAAAACGAGCATAGGCATTTACAAAAGGCTTTTTATGATTAAATTCCTTGAGCACTTTGGCCTATTTGTATTGACAATTTTTATATACTGATGGATGCTTCTGGTTACCTTTTTTTCTCTTTGATTCTTTGAGTTATCTATCCTTATGTGATCCTCTGAACATTTACAGAGAGCCTTTCTAAACATTGATAGATTAATTTGGCCATTTTTATGCCTATTAAGAAGTAGGGAAGGGTCAAGAAATTGTAATTGTTTTATTTCTTCGCTTAACTACAAATAAATAGTGATTTTGCTTTAGAAACAAAGCAAAAATACAAGAAGCCTTTTACTTTTTTCATTTGCTGTGTTTGTCATGTAATAATTTTATTATTTTTAAAAGTATAGTTCCTAATTATTATATTCATGTACTTGAGCTGATGTTTCTACTGTAGAAAATTAAGAAAGGTCAGGTCAATAGCAAGCTAATTAGAGCACACTCTTTCTAGTTGTCATTGTAATGTAATTCTTCTGAATAGATATTAAACCCCATGAAAATGTGGTGCTCTGGAGAGGTCTCAAATCTACTCTCGAGAGTTCTCAAGTACAAGGAAAACAAATTCCTGGTGGATGCATCATAGTTACTTTCTGTAATTTTGTTTGAACATTCTACTGAGAGTGGTCTTTCAAGGGGAAAGATCTTTGACACTTGCGAATGTTAAATTTCTATTTTGATAGGAAATTACCATAAATGGTTTTGTTTGAATTCTTTATAATCTAAGGGGAGCAGTTATTTTTGATTGCACTGAGATTACCTTCCAGAATTAATCACATTCTGATGAAATAGAAAATCAAAATTATGAGGAAAAATGAAATATTAGTATTTAAAAATTTGAAGTCAAGTATATGATGGATCTATGACATTTGATATTTGTATTTGTACAAAAGATATATGGGATGAGAAGGAAGATACCTCTGTTCAATACATAGGAAAGTGAAGTATTGTCATATAATCTCAATATGCCAGAAGAATGGAATTTACAATCTTGGAAATCCAGTCTGTGTCTTTTTCTTCTCTACCTTCAACACTGCGTTTACCTACTTGATTTACTGGCTACACTGTTCATTTGGTATATTGATCTTTGGGTTTCCTGTCTTTTTTTTTTTTTTTTTTTTTATGATACTCACAGAGAGAGAGAGAGAGAGAGGCAGAGACACAGGCAGAGGGAGAAGCAGGCTCCATGCACCGGGAGCCCAATGTGGGATTCGATCCCGGGTCTCCAGGATCGCGCCCTGGGCCAGAGGCCGGCGCCAAACCTCTGAGCCACCCAGGGATCCCAGGTTTCCTGTCTTTAACTTTTATAATGTAACTTGTAATTTTTCAGATCAGATTATCATTTGGACAGTACTCTAGATATCATACTTATCTAAAATCTGGGCAGATATGGTCAGTGTTTACTCCCACAATGCACAGTCAAGGTGATTCTTTGTGAGATGTTATCTGGGTGGAATGCCCTGGAAGCATGCCACCAGAGCAGGGCAATGGTCTCCACTAAGTAGCCTCCCAGTGCTGCTTTTCAGACTGTTGCTGGTGATTGCACAGGCTCTTCCTGCCAGGACACTGAATGCTTGTGTGGAGCACAGTGGGTGGGCTTAGGGACAGTAAAGAGTATATTAATGATTATCATAGTTAACTTTTCTCTTTCTCCTATGCATATTTTCCCTCTTTTTACCTGTGTACACTCTTATCTGCCTATGGTAGCTCTGTGTTGAGTAGTTCTTTATTCCTTGGTGTTCTAAATACCAACCCTAAGTAATTGAAAGCAAAATGCTTACCAGAAGTAGATGAAACAACAAAACCTAGTTTTGGAAAAGCACCCCTTTCTGTTTTATAGAAAACAGTGTTCTTTTACTTCATGGAAATGGCTTATTTTATTACCTGGTAGTATACATTTTTGTTACCATTAAATAGCCATATCACTATAGGAAGATTATTTTGATTTTATTTTAGTTGGTACCTGGTTCCACAGTTTCTGGGTACTATTACCTTCCCATTTTCCTCCCTAATTTCTATTTTTTAGGCTAAATGAGATCTTTGAATATTTTATATTTTATATTTATATTTTATATTCAGTCTTTCAAACATGACTCTTTTTTTAAGGACTGTGAACATTGTAGCAATATAGGGAGATAGCCAGATAGTTCAAATAAGAAATGTAATTGTTAATGGGATCTACAGCAAATGTATGCATCCATAAAGAGAACCCACATATTTTGACAATTGTATCAGGATTCCCTAGATTTATAGAAGTGGGGTGGAGGAGAGGATGAAAGCCAAATGGACTAATGCTGAGCCCAGCGGACTAATGCTGAGTGCCTCCCATGTTTTGATGTTTCTATGAACTTAATCTCATTTAATCTTCTCAGTAATCCTATATGAATAGGGATAATTACTCCTGTATTATAGGATTGAGTTACGGAACTAAGAAGTGAAGCTAGAGTTGGAACACGAGTTTCTCTGATGCCAAGGCCTATTCAACATCAACATTTTTCTCCGGTAGATAATCTCACAGTATTGTCACTGGCTATTTGCTTTGTAAATTAAAAAAAACCTTAAATAATCTGGAAATTTCTGTTGTAAAATATAGGTGAGGAGTAAGATGCTTGCTTTTTTCTTTTTTAAAATATTTATTTTTGAGAGAGAGAGGGAGAAAATGCCTTCATGCCTACTCATGCAATGGTGGAGAAGGGCAAGGAGAGGGAGGAACAGAATCTCAAGCAGACTCCCTGCTGAGCGTGCCCCCCCCCCCCCCACTGGGGGCTCGATACCACCACTCCAAGATCATGACCTGAGGCGAAATCAAGAGTCAGATGCTTAACTGACTGAACCACCCAGGCACTCCAGATGCTTGCTTTTTGTATTTTTAAGAAACTTAAAATATTTAAGAGGGGTTTTCTTTGTTGTGGTATGTCATTCTTGTTTCATATTTTAAGAATATTTAAGGAATGAGTAAATATTTTATTCCCTCTGGTAATATATAATGTATACCTTGATATATTGATAAAAGTAGAGGATACAAAGAGTACAACTTTTTAAAGAAGATTTATGTATCTTTCTCCTTTTAGCTAATAAAACATTTTCCTTACTATTCAGAAATTGATTAGTACTCTAATTGCCAAAGTAAGTTGTTTCATTTAAAAAATTATTTTTGGAAAGAGGCTTTTCTTATTAAACTAATTTGAATGACCAGTCTTGTACCTTGACTTGTAATAATGAAAGAAGAGGTACAGAGAGCTGTTTTATTTGAATAATAGACTTGCCAATTAGCCATCAAGTGCTTCCATCTGTGAAATTGTTGATCAGATGGGTTAGCTGGGATGTTTCCAGACTAGGGCATCATAAATGGCACTTGAAAACTGTCACTTTGATGATGAGGTTTCAAGTATTAATGCTTGATGCTGTGGAACCTTTTTTTCCTTTTGCAGTACCATGTTTTTTTAGAACATACTGATCCCACTTATGAATTCTGTGGCACCAAGAGAACTTGGAAGACCTGCCACTGATGTAAAGTTCTGCTTAATCTGCTGCTCTGGCCTGTGCTGAGATTGGTTTTAAACCAGAGTATTAACGGCTTCTTTAATGGCCTACACAGTAATGTTGGTTGATGATCTGACTGGCACAGGCAGGCTATGCTCACTGCCCATGGGCGATGGAACTGACATACACTGGGAAGTTTCTTTGCACTTTCCCATTGATATAAACTCATTTTCAAATATCTCTGTCCCTTAAATGTATGCTAGTCTAAGGTCACATAAATTTTTAATTGTAGCAATTGTACGAAATGAATTTAATATCTGCCCTATAATTTTTTTAGGATTTAAATTACTTATTGATAATTAATACATTTAAAAATTTGTTTAATAATTCAGAAATAAACATTTCTGGAAAGAATTGTCATGTTTTACCTCACTATGCCACATCTTCCTTGCTTGGTCTTCTGTTTTGCAGGATGTTTTCATTAGTAAGTTGACTTCTTTGAATGCTTGTAGATATGATTAGATTATGGGGTCCCTTTCTGGTTCCCAGTTTGTGTGGGGACAAATTCATGCCTTTGTTACTTTGTGGACACCAGCATGGCTGTCTCTCTGTCCTGGCACAGATACCTAATCCAAACTCACTGAGGAAGGCAATATATTTTGGGCAACAATGAAAAGCCTCATTCTGGAACTAGACTAGATCTGAATGGTGGCTGAGATCCGTGGAAGAGGAAAAGAGAATGACAATACAGTGTCAGTGTGCAGGAAAGTGGATGTTTGGGATTTTGTTCCTATTCATTTTTCTTCTAGGGTATATTTTCATATGTTAGCATCATTCCCAGGCCCTTCAACCTCCCTGAGCTATCTCCCAATGAGAAAAAAATATCAATTCAAATGTTTTGTTGTTTATTACTTTGGATTACCTGATGATTGCCTTTTTTATTCTCAGGTTTGGCTGTTACTCCCTCTCCTAGGCAAAAATGTCCAGTATTTAGTAAATAACATTGATTAAGCAACAGGTTTCTATCTCATAGGTGGAGATAGAGGCATATAGTAATTACTATTACTATAGTTGTAAGTAACTTACAACATTTGAAGGAAAAAGTATGATTTCAGAGTAGAACTGAAAGACTTGTTTTCAAGTGCTCTTCTATAGAGCATTAAACAGCAATATGAGAAAGGGAGAAGATAAATAGATGTGACAATGTGACCTTTACCTTCCTTCCTAAAAGAGTAAAATTTTCCCCTAAGTTTTTTGACCACAGCCTCGCTTTAATGGTCCTTGTCTTTTTTTTTCTGTCCCTCCCTGTTTCTTTAATTCTTCCAAAATAGCCATTCTGTAGATTTTATGTTGGTATCCCAAGTAGTATTATGAATAGACAAATGCTTAATGAAGTTAAGGTAGTGGTCAGGAGTGTTTCTAGGAAATCTTAGATGTTTTCCATCCCTTAATATCTGCTGGTTATGCCTCAGAACTTCCGAGGCTTTTTTGCTTCTACTTAGCATAAATCAAGGAGTTTGAGCACTAACCTAGGTATTTTTAAATAGTTACCTTTAAATAGGTAGCATGACATGTTACAGAGTTCAGAAGTTAGAACTGTGTGTATGTGTCCTTGCCATTTCTGTCTCCTTCCTTAGAAATAACTGCTGTTACCAGTTTCTGTCCTTCCAAAGATATTCTCTATTGGTGCTGTCCTGTAGAACTTTCTCTGAGCAAAGAAATGTGTATGGTATGCCACTAGCCACATGTGGCTGTTGAGCCCTTGAAATATAGGTGGTATGACTGAAGAACTAATTTTTTAAATTTAATTTTAATAATTTAAGTTTAAATAGCTTCATGTAGCTAATGGCTACCATATTGGACAGTGGAATGTGCATACTTAATAGTATATCCTGGATATTGTCCCATCTCATATTTAGGACATAAAAAGCTACCTCATTTTTCTCTAAGTGATTTTTTGCTATTTCTTTTTATGGAAGAACCATGACTTATTTAACCAGTCTTCTACTGATACACATTTAGGTCATTTCCTGTATTAATGTTTTCAAAAAGATATTTACTACACCATTGGCAGGTTTGGATTTAGGCTTTACCACTTACCTTGATCACCGTGGACACATTGGTTAACTTCTTTGAGCCTCAGCTTCTTCATTTATATAGGCACAATAATACTCACTTTGCAGGATTATGTAATTATTATAAGTAGTGTTAGGTAATAGACCTCCAAAATGGTGCTAGGAGCTCTATTAGGAGTAGTAGATATTGATAGCCTTATTGTTAACTTACTGTTTTAATAATGAGACCATAACAAGCCCAGAGTCCTATTTAATGTTGAACTAATGGCAGAACATTCAAAAGGCTTTGATTAGCTCAATTTAGGTTTGTAAGTACAGATAGTTTCGACCTTTTATTCACTTGACTTCTCTGAATTGTACATAGCCATCTGTAGATTACTTTTCGTATGCTAATTTAGAACTTTTGTATATCAGCTGGCAAAATTGTACATTTCAAGCTCTTCCATAGTGACTTCCTTGTCAGACAATGGTTAAAGCAGGGTCATTGGCTTTTTTTTTAGGTAGTCATACAACAGTATATTAATTTTAGATGTACAACATAGTGATTTAACATTTCTTTGCGTTACGATATGGTCTACCTTCCATCTGTCACCATACAGAGTTGTCATAATTTATTAACCATATTCACTGTGCTTTACTTTGCCACCCCCCCATCTTATTTATTTTATGACTAGAAGTTTATACGTTTTAATCTCCTTCAACTATTTTGCCAATCCATCCTCCACCCCTATTCCGTAGCAACCACCAGATTGTTCTCTTGAGTCTATATCAGCTTTGTTTTATTCAATTGTTTAATTTTAGATTCCACATATAACTGAGATTATTTGTCTTTCTCTTGAGTTCTTTCACTTAGGATACTTCTAGGTCCATCCATGTTGTTACAAATGGCAAGATTTGATTCTCTTTTATGGTTGAGTAATATTCCATTGTATATGTACCACATCTTTATCCATTTATCTGTCAGTGGATGCTTAGGTTGATTTCTGTATCTTGGCTATTGTAAATAATGCTGCAGTGAACATAAGGGTGTATATATCTTTTTGAATTAGTGTTTTTGTTTGCTTTGGATACATACCCAGAAGTGGAATTGCTGGATCATATGATAATTATATTTTTAATTTTTTGAAGAACTCCATACTGTTTTTCATATTGGCTGTGCTGGTTTCCATTCCCACCAACAATGGGAATTGTAAGAGTTCCTTTTCCTCCACATTCTTGCCAATATTTGTTATTTCTTGTCTTTTTTCATAATAACTATTCTGACAATGGGATCCCTGGGTGGCGCAGCGGTTTGGCGCCTGCCTTTGGCCCAGGGCGCGATCCTGGAGACCCAGGATCAAATCCCACGTCGGGCTCCCGGTGCATGGAGCCTGCTTCTCCCTCTGCCTGTGTCTCTGCCTCTCTCTCTCTCTCTGTGTGACTATCATAAATAAATTAAAAAAAAAAAATAACTATTCTGACAAGTATGAGATGGTTTTGATATACATTTCCCTGATTAGGGATGTTGAGCATCTTTTCATGTGATTGTTGCCCATCCCTGTGTTTTCTTTGGAGAAATGTCTATTCATAACCTCTACCCATTTAAAAAATATTTTATTTGAGAAAGAGAAAGAGCACGAACAGCAGCGAGGGATAGAGGGAGAAGGAGAAGCAGACTCTCCACTAAGCAGGGGGCCTGATGCGGGGCTCGATCCCAGAATCCTGGGATCATGACCTAAGCAGAAGGCAGACACTAAACTGAGCCACTCAGGTGCCCCTGCCCATTTTTTAATTAGATTGCTTTTTGATACCGAGTTGTGCATTCTTTATATATTTTGGATACTAACCCATTACCATTTATATCATTTGTAAATATCTTCTCCCTATCAATAGGTTGCCTTTTTGGTTTTGATGGTTTCCTTTGCTGTGCAAAAGCTTTTTATTTTAATGTCCCATTTGTTTATTTTTTGCTTTTATTGCCCTTGCCTGACCTCCAAAAAAAATATTGCTTGCACTAATGTCCAAAAGCTTACTGCCTGTGTTTTCTTCTAGGAATTTTATGGTTTGCAGTCTTACATTTAAGTCTTTAATCCAGGGGCGACTTAGTGGCCCAGTTGGTTAAGCATCTGCCTTTGGCTCAGGTCATGATCCCAGAGTCCTGGGATCGAGCCCCTCATTGGGCTCTCTGCTTAACAGTGAGCCTGCTTCTCCTTCTCCTTGTATTCTCTCTCTCTGTCAAATATATAAATAAATGTTTAAAAAAATCTTTAATCTATTTTGAGTTTATTTTTGCATATGACATGAGAAAATGGTCTTGTTTCATTCTTTTGCATGTACTTGTTTAGTTTTCCCAATACCATTTTTTGAAGAGACTGCCCTTTCTCCATGGTATAGTCTTAACCTTTGTTGTAGACTGATTGTATAACTGTGGCTGTGGATTTATTTCTGGGCTGTTTATTCTGTTCCATTGATCTGTGTCTGTTTTTGTGCCAGTACCATACTGTTTTGACTATGATAGCTTTGTAGTATTGTTTGCACTCAGGTTGTGTGATACTTCGATCTTTTTTGTTCTTTCTCAAGATTGCTTTGGTTATTCAGGTTTTTGTGGTACTCTACAGATTTCAGGATTATTTGTTATAGTCCTATGCAAAATGCCATTGGTATCTTGATAGAGATTGCATTGAATCTCTAGATTGTTTTGGATAATATGGGCATTTTAACAGTATTACTTCTTCCAGTCTGTAAGGATGGATATCTTTCCATTTGTATGTGTCATCTTCAGTTTCTTTCATTGGTGTCTTACATTTTTCAGAGTATTGGTATTTCACCTCCTTGGTTAAATTTATTTCTAGTTACTTTATTCTTCTGGTGCAATTGTAAATGGGATTACTTAATTTCTCTTTCTGACAGATAGTTAAAAGTATAGAAATGGAACAGATTAATTGTATATCTTGCAGCTTTAGTGAATTTATTTATTCTAACCGTTTTTTGGTGTGGTCTTTAATTTTTATGTATATAGTATCATGTCATCTGCAAGTAGTGACAGCTTTACTTCTTTTCCAGTTTGGATGCTTTTTATTTCTTTTTCTTATGTGATTGCTGTGGCTAGGACTTATAATATGTGTTGAATTAAAGTAGGTCACTGTTAATATAACATTGTATTTGAACATTTTATGGTATATTGGAATATTGATGAAAAACAGGAATATAAAAAGGCAGTAAAAAAATAATAAAAAGGCAGTGATACTATTTAGAAGTGGCCATAGGTTTTAGAATTATATGGGTAATGGAAGCATATTATGAGTTTGGGTATAATTTTTTTTCTTTAGTATTATCAGTGATATTGTTTATTTGAAACATAAAACCCTTAGAATTATATTGAAGAAGTAAGCTTCGTTGAAACTTCATTTCTTGACCATAGGTGATTTTTGTATTTTTAATAAACTGGAAACAATAGCTCATTTTAAGTTTACCTTGACTTCATTTTTTGTAAACATTAAGGTCTATTATCAACACTGAGCAGTGTCATATAAATGATTCACTTATTCAGAGTTCTTTAAAGAAAAACCAGTAACCAAAATTTTTACAAGTATGCAGATTCAGAACCAGTTTCAGGCATGCTGGATGTCTGTATATACTATGAAGAAAATGTGATGATAGATAGTATTTGTTGTTGTTTAATCTGAGTACCTAACAGGCATGCTTATGAGTGAAACTGGAGTTAAAGGAATGACAAAGTATCCTTTTTATTTCCAAATTTAGTATTTATTTCTAAAGCATATACGTATATATACACACACACACACATAAATAAAATGATGTTAGAATTACTGTTTTTTGACAGACACCAATAATTTAAGTATAAAAAAGTGTATTGTTAAAATACAGTAGTAGCAGCTGTGTGCCAGACACTGTACTAAATGAAATACCTAATGTTCTGTCATTTAATCCTCACAGTAATCAGTACCAGGGTTAAGAGAAGTCCCAGTTCACAGGAGTCTTAACTTTAAGCAGCGAGGCAGTAATTTAACCTCATATTTATTCTTTTTGATTTCGGAATATCTATGCCCCTTACTAACATTTTAATTTGGGAGGGGATTTTATCAGATTTTTGATAGACATTGTCATTTTTTTAATATACTGAATTTATAAGAATGACCCAGTGCAGATGATCAGTTTTTGTGCATGGTGATGGGCTCAGGGCTGTCTGTGCAGGTAACTTTAAGCAGTAAGTCATAATAATATTTTTTATTGTGTAAACAGATAGCATTAGTGGTAATTGAAAAGATGTACTATAGCAGAAAGAGGATTGGACCTGAATATACCTCCTGACCCGTAGCTTGCACAATTATTTAAATTATTTATGTTTATCTTTTATCTGCCTATCTGTATGTTCAGTAGAATTATGATTATACCTCTCTATTTCATTGTTTTAAGAATCAATAAAAAACGAGAGGATTTAAAAATGTTTTTTAAAATCATATAGCACTTACATATTTTAATCTGAAAGATTAAAAATTGGTCTCCCAATGCAAAACATTGTGGTGAGTTTTTGTGCCTTGATGAAGTATCCCTAAACTAGATTTGTCTCCTTTGACCAGAATATTTCTCTAACAACTTTTGGAATTAATTATCTTTGAACTACAAATGATAAGTTTGGAAACTGCAGTGTGTTTATGTGTGTGTGTGTGTGTTTGTATGTAAACACAGGTGCTATAATCCAATCATATTGTAGGCGGAGTCAGGAGGTTTTTTTGTTTTGTTTTGTTTTGAAAGATAGAGAAGCTGCTCTTAAAATGTCTTAATTGGACATTTCTGAATGAATGCTATTTTTGACTCTGATACATAATTTGCTGAGCTGCTACACCAAATCATATTATCTATTCTATTTATTTGTAAGCCTTATTCTATTTTATGCTTACAAAAGAGTTTTATTTTGTAGGGACTATATTTGAGAATTATCATAAGAGGCAGTACATAATCACTGAAGGCATTAAGTAACTTTACAATATTCTTTGAGTTATAAGGATTTAGGATGGAAATATTTCCAAGCTTTTTATTTCTTTTGTTTTTATTAGCTTTATTGAGATGTAATTGGCATGCAATAAACTGTACATACATAAACAATATAATTTGATAAGTTTTGACATGTGTGCATTGTGAAACCAGCACTGCAATCATGATGGTGAGCACCCATCACTCCCACATTTATTTAGGCCCCTTGGTAATCCCTCCTTTTTTATTCTTCCCCATTCGCGAAGCAACCACTGATCTGTCATTATATATTAGTTTTCATTTTCTAGAGTGTTAAATAAATGGAATCATATAGTAGTAGTCTTTTTGTCTGCCTTTTATACCACAAGTATTTTGAGATTCTTCTAAGTGTGTATCAATAGCTCATTCCCTTTTATTGTTTAGTTGTATTTCATTGGATCGATATACCACAGTTCATTTATCTACTCACCTGTTTACAGCTATTTTGGTGTTTTCTGGTTTGGGGCTATTATAAAATAAAGCAGTAATGAACATTATGTACATGTTTCATTTCTCTTGAGGAAACACCTAAGAGTGGAATAGCTGGATCATATAGTAGATAGATGCTTAACTTACTAAAAAACTGTCCAACTTTTTTCCAAAGTGGTTGTATAATTTTACACTCCTACTAGCAGTGTATGAGAGTTCCAGTTCCTCCACATCCTTGCCAACACTTGATATGGTTAGTCTTTTTAATTGGGGCCCTTTTAATGGGTAATTATGGTTCTAGTTTATACACTTCCTTAATGACTAATGATGTTGAACATCATTTCATGTGCTTATTTGCCATCCGTATATCTTTTTTAGTGAGGTCTTTATTCAGATCTGTTATCCAGTGTTTACTGGGCTGTTTTATTTGTGAATTTTTTGAGTTCTTTACGTAATCTAGATGCAACTCCTTTATCAAGTATGTGATTTGCAGATAATATTTTTTCTACTCTGTGTTTTTTGAAAAGGAGAGTTTTTAATTTTGAAGTCTAATTTATAAAAATTTTCTGTTATAAATTATACTTTGGTATGATGTCTAAGAAATCTGTGCCAACTCAAGATCATGAAGATATTCTCTTGTTTTTCTAGAAGTTTTATAGTTTTAAGTTTTATATTCATGTTTGTGATCCATTTTGAATTTTTTATATATGATGCAAGGTGTGAATCATTCGGATTTTAAAGCATATTTTACATGTGGATATCCAACTCTTGCAGCAACATATATTGAAAGATTTTTTTTCCTACCTTTGCATTTGTACCTTTATTGTAAATCAGTTGTCCCTGTACATGTGACTCTATTTCCAGAATCTCTTCTGTTTCATTATCTGTTTGTCTTTAAAGCTAGTACATTGTCTTGAATACTGTAGTTCCATAATAAATGTTGAAATAAGGTTGTGTTGGTTCTCCTGTTGTTCTTTTTAGCAGCAGTGTTTTGGCCACTCTAGGTCTTTTGCATTTTCATACAGATTTTAAAATCAAGTATCTTAATTTATATAAATGAAAACTTGTTGGTATTTTGATTGATGGTGTATAAGATCTATACAGCAATTTGGGGAGAACGGGTATCTTTTTTTTTTTTTTTTTAGAGATTTTATTTTGAGAACTGATATCTTAACAATATTGAGTCTTGCAACCCATGAACACAGTATATTTCTCTTTATTAAGGTTTTAAATTTTTCTCAACAATTTTTTGTGCTTGTCAGTGTACAGAGTTTTCATATTCTGTCATATTTATGTCTCTTCCATATTTTTGATGCTATTATGGCAGTGTTTTATTTCAGTGATTATGTTGTCTGTGAAACAGTTTTACTTTTTCTAATCTGAATGCCTTTTTTTTTTTTTTTTGGCTGAACTGCATAGAACCGTCAGTAAAGCTTTTTTTTTTTAAGATTTTATTTATTTATTTATTCATGAGAGACAGGGATGGGGGTCAAGACATAGGCAGAGGGAGAAGCAGGCTGCATTTAGGAAGCCGGAAGTGAGACTTGATCCCAGGACCCCAGGATCATGCCCTGAGCCAATGCTCAACCGCTGAGCCACCCAGGCATCCCTGAATGGACATTAAAGTGGACCCTTCTGGGGTGCCTGGGTGGCTCATTCAGTTAAGCACCTGCCTTTGGTTCACGTCGTGATTCTGTGGTCCTGGGATTGAGCCCTGTCAGGATCCTGTTCAGTGGGGAGTCTTGCTTCTTCCTCTCCCTCTCCCTTTGACTCTTCCCCTGCTTGTGTTTGTGCTGTCTCTCAAATGAATAAAAAATAAAATAAATAAAATAAAATAAAATAAAATAGACTTTTTTGTTCTTAATCTTAGGGGGAAAACATTCATTCTTTCATCATCAAACATATTAGCTTTGTGTTTTTTAATAGATAGTCTTTATCAGGTTACAGATAAAGTTTTTTGTTTTGTTTTTTTTTTTACAATTTTTTTTTATCTTATTTAGTTTTCGTCTGGAATGGATATTAGGCTATGTCAAATTCTTTTTTTGCTTTTGCTGAGATGATCATGTTGAGTATAATGAACTTCTTTAACATTTGTAATATTTGCTCTGAAATTGTTTGATACTGTTATAGATATTCCAGCTTTCTTTTTTATTAGTGTTAATGTGAAATAGTTTTACCAGTAAACTCATTTGGGTACTTATTTAACCTACTTATAATACCTTTCTTTTAGGTAGCATATAGATATTGTTTGTCCTTAATTTAGTCTGATGAACTTGGCTTTTTAATTGCAATATTTAGGTTATTTATGTTTAATGCAATTATTGATATGATTACATTTAAATCTGTCATATTACTGTTTACCTATTTTTTCTCACTTGTTCTTTTGTGAGGTTTTTGCCCTTTTCTGCCTCCTTTTAGATTGAGTTTTTAAATAATTCCATTATATCACCTTTGTTGGATTTCTAGCTATCACTTTTTTGTTAGTTTATTATTTGTTTTAGGACTCGTAGTATAGATCTTTTTTTTTTTTCTTTTTAAAGATTTACTTATTTATCTACTTCTTTTAGAGTGAGCAAAATGGGGGGGAGGGGCAGAAGGAGAGATTCTTCAAGCAGACTCCCCAGCCAGCACAGAGCCTGATAGGGGCTGGATCCCCTGACCTGTGAAATCATGACCTGAGCCAAAACCAAGAGTCAGACACTCAATTGACTGAACCACCCAAATGCCCCTATAGTATATATCTTTAACTTATCAATTTGTCTTCAGTTGATGTGTACTACTTACATGTTAAATGTAAAAATAGTATACTTTTTTTTACAATGTTAAAATACTATACTTTGTATCTTCCCTCTTAACGTTTGTATCATTATTGTTATATATTTTAGTTTTACCTATGTTATAAACTTCACTGTATGTTTTTACTATTTATGCCTAAAGTCTATTTTTTTATTGTAAAATATATGTAACATAAAGTTTACAACTTTAACCATTCATAAGTGTACGGTTCTTTGTCATTAGGTATATTCTCACCGTTTTGTAATCACCACCATCCATCTCTGGAACTTCATCTTCCCATATAGAAACTCTGCCTGTTAAACAATAATTCCTCATTCCCCTCTCCTCCCAGCCTTTGGCAGCCATCATTCTACATTTTATGTGTATGAACTGATTACTTTAGGTACTTCATATGAATGAAATCATATAATATTTGTTCTATTGTGATTGGCTTATTTCACTTAGCATAATATGAAGATTTATCCATATTGTAGCATGTGTCAAAATTTCCTTCCTTCTAAGGTGAACGATATTCCATTGTATGGTAAATTCCATTTTGTTTATTCATCTGTTGATGGACATGTGTGATATTCCACATTTGGCTATTATGAATAATGCTGCTGTGAACATTGGTGTACAGATATCTGCTCTAACTAACCTCTGTGTTCGGTTTTCTTGGGTATATGTGCTGCTGAAGTGAGCACAGTTCTTTTGGGCATACACCCAAAGGTAGAATGCTGGATCATATGTTAATTCTGTTTTTAAGCTTTTGAAGAACTTCCATACTGTTTTATACAGCAGCCTATTGTGGGTTTTTTTGAAGGAATTTAAATAATAAGAAAAAATAATATATTTACCTATGTAGTTATTTCTTGTGTTCTTTCCTTTGGGTAGATCTGTATTTCTCTCTGGTATCCTTTGCCTTCTGTGTGAAGGACATAACTTTTTTTTTTAAGTGCAGGTCAGCTGCCCATTTATTTTATTTTATTTTTTTCCTGCTACCCATTTAAACAATTGTTTTTCTTTTTCTTTTTTTAATTTTTATTTATTTATGATAGTCACACACACAGAGAGAGAGAGAGAGAGGCAGAGACATAGGCAGAGGGAGAAGCAGGCTCCATGCACCGGAAGCCCGACGTGGAATTCGATCCCAGGTCTCCAGGATCGCGCCCTGGGCCAAAGGCAGGCGCTAAACCGCTGCACCACCCAGGGATCCCTGTTTTTCTTTTTAATGCTGAATTGTAAAAGTTCTTTATATATTATGTACCTAAGCCCCTTACATAATTTGCAAATATTTTTTTTGAATCTGTGGGCTGTCTTTTCATTTTCTTGATGGTGCCCTTTGAAACACAAAAGTTGTTGTTTTTTAAGATTTATTTATTTGAGAGAGAGAGGGCACACATGCACACAGGGAGGGTATGGTGGGGAGAGGGAGAGAGGGAGGAAGTAGACTCCCCACTGATCAGGGATCCTGACATGGATCCTGAGACCCTGAGATCATGACCTAAGCCTAAACCAAGAATCTGACGCTTAACCCACTGAGCCACCAGGCACTCTGATTTTTTTAAAAACATTTTTTAAAGTTTTTAAAACTTAAAATTGTATCAGTTTTCTTTTTTATAACTTGTGCCTTTGATGTTGTGCTAAGAAATCAGTGTCTAACCAAAGTTCATGAACAATTACTTCTCAGTTTTCTTCTAATAGTTTTATGATTTTAGCTCTTACATTTAATTTTTTGATCTCCTTTGCATGGTGTAGTGAGGATCATTCTTAGCACCACTGAAAAGACTCCTCCCATTGAATTGTGTTAGTCCCTTTGTCAGAGATCTATTGACTTTAAATGTTAGAATTTATTTCAGAACTTTCAATTCTGTTTTATTGATCTCTGTCCTTGTTATTCTGTAATACTTTTTTTTTTTTTTAAGATTTTATTTATTTATTCATGAGAGAGAGAGAGAGGGAGAGAGAGACAGAGACACAGGCCGAGGGAGAAGCAGGCTCCATGCAGGCAGCCCAACGTGGGACTTGATCCCGGGACTCCAGGATCAAGCCCTGGACTGAAGGCAGTGCTAAACCACTGAGCAACCTGGGCTGCCCCTCTGTATTATTTTTAAGTTTTCTTTTTATCACTGGGTTTTAGTTACGATGTACATTGATTTGGCTTTCTTTATGTTTCTTGTGCTGTGGTTCTTTGTGATTCCTGTATCTGTATGTTTATTATCGTCATCAAATTTCAACAAATTTTGGTAGTATTTCCTTAAATATTTTTCTGTTTTATCACTCCCCTCCCTTTCAAGGATCCCAGAGACATATATATTTTTCTCATTGTAGTTGTCTCATAGTTCATTTATGGCTGTGTTCATTTCTTTTTTCCTATCATTTTAGTCTCCGTGTTTCATTTTCTTTTGCTGTGTCTTCAGGTTAACTAATTTTTTCTTGTGTTTAATTTTCCATTAACCCCATCCAGTGTATTTTTTATCTTACAATATTTTTTCACCTATGGCCACCCATTTTCCTCCAAAAACACCACTGTAGAATAAATAGCATTTGTGGAGCACTTACATGTGCCAGACATTGTTCTAAGTACTTTAAATATGTTAACTCATGTACTCTTTACAAGACATTGTTCTAAGTACTTTAAATATGTTAACTCATGTACTCTTTACAATAAATGTATGAAGTTGGATTATGTTATAATCCTCATTTTTCAGTTGCAGCTGAGACATGAAGGTAAAAAGCAAAATGGTGAGCCACAGATTAGGGAAGAGATATCTAACATAGTGGACAAAGCAGTAGTTATCTATCTAACTATATATTTACTTTCTATAAATCAGAAAGAAAGATGTCCATTTTTAAATGGGCAAAAGATACAAGTATTAGAACAAACATACATGGTCTATGAAAGTGTATAACCACCTTGGAAAAATAGTTTGGTAAAATCTAGTAATAATAAAGATTGGCATATCTATAGCCTTGCAGATCTTTTCCTAATTATGTTCCCTATCTCCCACATCGATGGGGGAACATTCCTAACAGCATTGTTAATAATACGGGTTGATATCCTTTCCTTAAAGGGCCAGATAGTAAATACTTTGGGCTCATGGACCAAATGGTCTTGTTGCAATTACTCACTTCCACTCTGCCACCGTAGTGTTAAAGCAACCATACATAATTTAAAAAGAAAAAAAAAAAAAATGAATGGACCTGGCTGCATTCCAATAAAGCTTCATTTTCAAAAACAGTCAGCTGGCTCACCCAAAGGCTTAGTAGTTTGCTGATCTCTATTTTATAATATTAAGAAGTTGAAAACAACCTAATTGTCCATCAGTAGGAGAATGGGTATGTAATTTTGCTTACCAGTGGAATTTTATAAAGTAAGTGATCTGCACATGCCAACATGATTATCCACAAGATAATGCATAAAGCAAGTGGAGGAATAATATATCCTATTTAAATTTTTATATACAATTTACTATAATACTGTATTTTATCTATGTATATGTTTATAGTGAAAGTATAAAGAAATATATGATAATCCCCAAAATTAGAGTAGTGGCTATAACTAGGGGTATAGAAAGAATGCAGTCAGAGGATGACACAGGAACTTAAGCCCAACTGTTTCAGTCATGTTTTATTTCATAAGCTGGGTAATGAGTATATTACATTAATATTAGGTATTTCTGTACCTCTTAAATATTTAATGTTTTAAAAGAAAGTAAAAAAATTTAAACTAGATGTTTCTAATGACTAGAAAAAAACATCAGTTCTTCATGCTGTGGATAGTAGTCACTTGGCCCTTTCTCTCTTACTCTCAGCTGCTGACGAAGGTGCCTCATTGGCCTTTCTCACACCCAGGAAAGCAACTTTCTACTCTTAGGCCTGAGACAGAGCAGCTCTCTAAAAGAATAACCCTTGTGCCCAGTAGGCTACCTACTTGGTTTACTGTCTCAGTTTCTTGTTCTCTTTCTAGTAGGCTTCAGGCACGTTAGTTTCCTTTTCTGTAGCCTCTCATTTATTCTGCCTTTTGGATATATTTATCCTTCTGGGAAAAGGGATCTAAAGTTCTTAATGGAGACCACACAAGCAAAGGATTGCCTTTGGCATTTTCATGTATGCTTGGCTCACAGAGGCATCAGAATGCCTGCTGGCATGTTTGTGGGTGAGATAGTGATCAAAAATAAAAGCTAAAACTGCATTTATTTATAAAGAGATTGAAGAGTTATTTATTGAGCATCTTTTTTGTGGGTGTTGGGTAATCTTTATCTAGTGTGGAATTCTTACAGTTATGTCCATACCCTTCTTTTTAACTTTTTTACTTATCTATTGATATATTCTAACAGGGAGCAATAGTAATATGCAGAGCACTCACCCAGATTCTATGGGTGGAGTTATGAACAAGTGAATACAACGCCCTTACAGAGTATTTTATTTAAAGGAGACTTAATGACATAATAAGATTTTGTAGCAAAGAAAATGGAGTAGAGCTAAGGATCACTGCCCAGGGCCTGCATGGAGAGTCCACTGTCCGTTAGACTTGAAACAGAGGTTGGAGAGACCAACAGGGCACAATATACTCTCAACTATATTTTGTTGCCTTAAAGTAAAAGACATTTGTTGATTAATTAATGATCATTTTAGCATTTGATAGGAGAAGACATTTCAAAGTAGATACTGATTTCCAATAAGAATAGGAATATGTGTATATTACTAAGTTGATAATTTCACTTATATTCTTTTTATTGGAGGGAACTGAGTGACCTTTTGACCAGGGTGCTTTTTAGTCTTAAAAGTATTACTTAAAGAAGTATATTAGGGTTTTTTTTTTTTTTTTAAGATTATTTGTTTATTTGGTGGGTGGGTGGGGCATGGTGTGCATGACCCGGGGGAGGGGAAGGGAGGAGGGAGAGAGAGAATCCTCAAGCAGAGCTCCAAGCTGGGCTCAGTCTTGACCCCAAGATCCTGATCTGAGCCAAAATCAAGAGTCAACTGCTTACCTGACTGAGACATACCCAGGTGCCCCAAGAAGTAGCATTAGGTTTTGAAAAAGTTACTGGTATGTGTAGTATAAAGTTGCCTTTAGCTTAAGCTAAGCAGAACAAATATAATGGGAAAGGGACTTAAAATATGGACTTATATTAGAAAGTATGTAATAGGGGTGCTTGGGTGGTGCTTGTTGAGTTGGTTGAGTGACAACTCTCAGTTTTGGCTCTGATCGAGCCCCACATTGGGCTCTTCACTGAGTGGGGGTTTGCTTGAGACTCTCTCCTTCTCTGTGCCTCTCTGTCCCCATACCACCCCAGTTTGCGTGCACATACATTCTCTCTCAAAAAAATAAACCTTTTAAAAAGTACTTAATAGTTACATGGGAATAAGGTTGCCATATTTAGCAAATAAAACCATGAGATGTCCAGTTAAATTTGAATTCCCCATGAACAATGAGCATTTAAAAAATATTAGTGTGTCCCAGATATTGCATGGAATGTACATATTAAAAATATTCATTTATTTGAAATTCAAATTTAACTGAGTATTACGTATTACTTTATTCATCAACTCTGCTTAGGGATACAAACTTTAGTAGTTTATATTGAGAAGGAAGAGTACTAGTTCTAAGAATGGATGTTACTATGTTTAATTTTGAGTCAATAAATGATTTCTATCATAGTCTTAAATTCAGCAGGCCTAAACCACTATTTGTAGATGAAATAGATATTATATTCTTAAAGTTGCATGAGATTAAATTTGAACTTTGTAATGTCAGGTCTTGCTTACGGTAAATAGGAAGGAAAGGAGATCTTAGATCATTTGTAATAAGAGGAAAAACAAAATTAGTTAAAACGAGATATAGATGGAGTTCATGCCCTAGTAACATTTATAGTTACCATCAGACAGCTAGCTATGGTGGTAAGCAGTAAAATTCTGGGGGTAAAAAACAGATTCTGAAGATTTTGGATGTGGCTTGAATGTATTTTATGTCTTCATTAATGGCATTGGTATTTTACCCAGCTTCCTCAGGAAAAACATGCAGTCACAGTGTACTACTCCATTGCCTATACATAGTTAGTCCTCAAGAATTGTACTATGGGGTCCGTTTTCCAAGTCTCTTGAATGCATTTCTTCTGTTATTGCCTTTGCTTAATTCAGCCCTTTACATAATCTATCTGTACCCTTCTTGTCACAGTATCCCTGAGTAAATTTTGCTGCCACCAGAAATGTGAGTCCTTTTTAAAATGCGGAGCTAATTGTTTTATTCATTTGTTTGAACATCCTTCATAAGGTCTCAGTCATCTTCAGGATAGGATAAAAATTGCAGTCCTCAAACCATTGTGTAATGATTCTTCAAGGGATAGGAAAGGGGGAGAGCCATCTCTCCTAAAAGTGGGTCAGAATCAACTGGCGCTTTCTAAAATGATATGCTTGGTAGTATGCCATTGTTACTGGTGAAAATAGTTCTTCTGACTTAGGTGTAACAGAGTAGACAGAAGATTGAGGACTGGTATGTGAACTGTTTTGTGGAGTGGCTTCTTTGACCCATTTTTGAGTTGATCTCTTATCTGGATCTTTAGTCCTTCTTGAGTTGTCTTTTTCCAGCTTTATCCCTTGCTCCAATCTTCTCATAACCTAATTAGCCATATTATACTAATTCCTCAAGTGCCCCATGTCATTCTGCTTGTTCATTCATGACTTTATGTAAGGTATTCTCTAGAGTCAAATGACCTTTGCCTCCATTGTTTGTCTAATGAAATGTACTTTTTTTTAAAGTTTATTTATTTTTTAAGTACTCTCTGTAACCAATGTAGGGCTGAAACTCACAACCCTAGGATCAGGAGTCCCATACTCTTCTAACTGAGCTAGCCAGGTGCCCCTGAATTGTACTTCTTAGCTTTGCTTCCAGACCGCTTAAATAATCTTCCTCTGGAAGTCTTCTTTGGTGTGTCAGTCAGGAAGGCTGGGTTATCCTTCAAGAACAACCCCTAAATCTCAGTGACTTCAAACTACAGAGCTTTCTTTTTCACTCCTGTTACATGTCTGTCATGAATCAGCTGGGTACCATTCTGTGTGTCATCCTTTCTCTGGGACTCAAGCTGACAGAATGTTATCATTGAACTCTGATTCTTAAAAAGCTTTGACTGGAATTGACAGGTCACCTCTATTTCTATTTCATTGGCTAAAGCAAGTCATATGTTCACATCTAACTTGAAGAGGTCAAGGAGATACACTCCTAATATGTGCTGAAGAGAAGGACCAGAAATATTTGGTGGAGAGCGATAATTACCACAGATGATACTTTCAAACCTGATTAATCTCTCCTTCGTACTTCTTAATACCTCTGCATTTCATTGAATGGAGATTATAATGAAACCTTGTTGTAATGTTGAATGTGACTTTTTTTGTCAATTGGCTCTAGATCTCTCAAATTCTTAGCTAGTTAGCCAGGCAAATTTGTCCCAATAATTTCATTAAACTCAAAATAATGAAATTCTTTGGTTTCTAAGTTTATATCAGTTGTTCTCTACTTTGGCTGTACATTAGAATCACTTGCAGTGTTTAAAAATAAAAAAGATTCCTGAGCCTCCCTCAGAGCAATTTAAATCTGAATCTCTCAGGGTGGGCCCCGGCCTCAGAATTTTTTAAGCCCTCTGGGGGATTCTCTGTCTTTTTGTATTTCCTCCTAACCATGTCTACATTTACCCATCTTTTTGGATTCCCTCTCCTGTGTAGGATTCTTTCATATATTGTTCCTTGATCTTTCTCCTTTCATTAGGTGATACAAATAACATATTTGAAAAACGCAAAGCAAGATGCAAATGTAACATATTTGAAACATATAAAGTAAGATACACCCAGACCGCAAGGTTACTAGTATTCTGTGTTAACACCTCTAGGGCCTGGTTTTTATGGCTGTTTAGTGGCTATAACAGCTGATCACAGTAGCATCCACATTTTCTTCGGCTCCTTTGATTAGTGATCCAATTAATCCTAGCCTTGAACTCTGTGTCTTTTCCAGTGGTATCCATTGCCTGGATGTCAGATAATCAGCTTTTTATAATATTGTTTGTTAAAACAATATTTTATTCTAAGAACTGTATGTTAAAGAGAAATAGTCCTTGGCCTCAGGTATAATATTTGTACAAAATCTATAAACCAAAGAGCCACTGCTTATTACTATAAGATAACATTTTGTTTTCGGTTTATTTTAGAGAGAGAGAGCACACATGCAAGTGGTGGGTGTGGGTGGAGGGTCAGAGGCAGAGGGAGAGACAATCTTAAGCAACCCAGAGTAGAGACCTACACAGGGCTCGATCTCTCCACCCTGAGATCTGACTTGAGCCAAAATCAAGAGTCTGACGGACACTGAACCAACTGAGCCACTCAGGTGCCCGTATGGAAAAAAACACATCTTCTCCCTTTATTGTCTTACAACTGTTATGTGTTTTTAAAGCATGCATAGATAAGAAAAAGATAGTCATTGAAAAAGTCATATTCTCAGAAAAACACCCATTGAAACTGAAGCAGTATTAACTTATATTTAATTTTAAGAACCCATGCTTTAGGGATGCCTGGGTGGCTCAGCAGTTGAGCGTCTGCCTTTGGCTCAGTGCATGATCCCAGTCCGGGGATCAGTTCCCACATCTGGCTCCCTGTGAGGAGCCTGCTTCTCCCTCTGCCTGTCTCTGTTTCCCTCTCTGTGTCTCTCATGAATCTTTTAAAAAATAAATTAAAAAATAAATTAATAAAAAATAAAAAAAAAAGAACCCATGCTTTAGCTCATTTTATTGTTTAAAAAGTTTGGAACAGTAATGTGAAGGACTGTTTCATGTCTCTTTGCCTTTAAATGTGTCATACTATTTTTTTCTTGGACTACCTTTTCCCAACACTCCCCCCTACCTTTTTTTTGCTTGGGAAAAATTATGCATATTGAAAAATTCTGCAATTCTTAGCCTATGGAAAGAGTTTATCAAATAGATTACTCTGACTTCTGTGCCCCTTATGCATTGTGCCCCTTATACATCTATTTTTGCACTGTGTTGCATTTATATTTTTTTCTCTTTCTTGCTTACCTTCTAGTTTATAAACCTTTAAGGGCAAAGGCCTGTCTGCCCCCCTTTTTAAAAAATTTTTTTAAATTTTATTTATTTATGATAGGCACACAGTGAGAGAGAGAGAGAGAGAGAGGCAGAGACACAGGCAGAGGGAGAAGCAGGCTCCATGCACTGGGAGCCCGACGCGGGACTCGATCCCGAGTCTCCAGGATCGCTCCCTGGGCCAAAGGCAGGCGCCAAACCGCTGCGCCACCCAGGGATCCCCTGTCTGCCTTTGTTTAGCTAGCAAGTGGGCTTTGTGGTTGTTGAGTGAATAAATAAAAGCATACATTCTGTGTATGTGTGTGTGTGTAACATTTCATACAAGGCATTATGTAGTATATAATTCAGAAGGTGGTCTAATGAATTACGAATGCTTTCCAAAATAACCAGTTTGTGGCTGACTTACATTTTGCATGTTTTGTAATTTAAATTCATAAGTCAATAGTACTAGTTGGACTTTATAAAAGAAGAAAGGTGCATCCATAATTATAAGAACTTTAAAGTTAAAGCTAGTTGTAATGCCAGTTGTGGAAGAAGTTTGGATAAAACTTAATGGTCTGTTGTTGAACATTGAAGGTTCTGCTTGATTCTGGGAATTAATTTCTAGTTATAAAATACAGCATGTTTTTAGCCACTCCTAAGCATTTGTAGTTACGTTCTGGTTTCCGAAGTTTGGGTAACTGATCTGTGAAGATTCTTCTGCATAACAGAGGTAGTCAGGCATTGTATTTGTTCCTTCCTCATTGCTGTGGGGAGAGTGACAGTCACCTAGAGTGGAAGACAATAGATCCCTATTCCAGTGAGACAGATTTCATACATGTCTAAAGTGATTGGTGCTTACAGCATATATCATACACACATACTTTTAAATAGATAAAAATTATTTCAAAATGAGTGTCTTAAAGAAATGTCACATTGGGCATTAGGCTTCCAGATTGTTTGTTACTTTGATCAGTTGTCTTTATAATCAGGTGATTTTATAAATGTCATCTTACCTTCCCCATTACTTGTTTTTTTTTTTTTTTTAAGATTTTATTTATTTATTCATGAGAGACACAGAGGGGCAGAGACATAGGCAGAGGGAGAAGCAGGCTCCATGTAGGGAGCCCGATGTGGGAGTCAATCCCGGGACTACAGGATCACGCCTTGGGCCAAAGGCAGGTGCTAAACTGCTGAGCCACCCAGGGATTTCCCCCCCTTACTATTATGTAGCCTTATTCCACTGCTTTTTCTCCCACTGAAGTTTTTGTATTCTCAAAATACTGGTTCCAAGGCAGCTACTTAGGTTTGCTGTATTGGAGGATGTCAGAAGGCCTAGGGAAAGAGAGTCTCTTGTCTTAGAAGCAAGAACTGAGTTTGTCAAATAATTAGAAGACTTGGGAGAAGAGTGGACGAGGAAGAGAAAGGAATATAGAATTGGGTGTAATATAATTTCTGTTTTTTTGATATCCTTTAACCATTATATTGCCCATTGTTATCTAAGATCTTCCTGACCAAGTTTCTAATAAGCATATTATTAGTTACTGTTACTCAAGAGCCCAGCTTATTACAACAGTGAATGAAGTTATATCTGTATTGTCATGTTGGTAATTTTTTATTGGTTTATTACAAGATATATACTGTTGGGTAGTATACATTTTCTAATATTTAGTTCCTACTCTGATAATATTTTTGATAAAGGGAATATTTTCAGGGTTACTCAGAGATGAAAGATAGAGCATAAATATCTTAATTTTTTAATTGTAATATTTAGAATATTATGTAATTGAATTTTTTATGTAATTGAATTTTATTTAAAATACCTGTAATGCTTAAAATTATATAAGAATATTAGTATTTATAAATATGGCATTTTGAAAGCAGTGCATCATTATTTTGACATTTTCATTCTTATTTTTCTTTCCTTCTTTTTGTATTTTTTTTTTTCCCCTAAGAATTAATGTGCCATCTGGAAACCTCTGAGATCATGCCATAAAAGGAATTTAGGCTTTTTGGCAACCAGTCATTAGGATATGCTGTGACTATGTACCTTATCAGAATAATAAAACATAATTAGAAAGGTGTTTAACTCATATATATTTCAAAACATTTTTAAATTGAGGATTCTTCTATGGACATTTTGGGAATAAAAAAATTAATATTACCTTATCTCAAGGTTAAAATGATTAAGTTACCATTATAGGACAGTTGGTTCCTTAAATAGAAATGTAAATCAAAACCCTATATGACTAAATGGTTCCAAGCTTTTTCTAAACACTATATTCTATATCTTCTTTACAGTGTTAAAACAAACAAACAAAACTAGTTTCTAGAAAGGAGAGTTGCAATATTACATTGCAATTAACTTGCTCTATTCTTCTCTTCTGAATAATATAGTCATTGGAACTGTCAGCCAAAGGACTTTTTTTTGGGAACATTTTTTTTTTTTAACTCTAAAAAGTAACAAGTTTTTTAAATTAATTGAGAGAAAACAGCTGAAATCATGCATTGAAGGGGTTAAGTCGACATGAAAGAATTCATTTCCACTTTAATGACCTAGCCTTGCTGGGTTAGGACGATGGGGAACATGCTTCTGACTTGTACTCCTATTGCCAATTAACACCTCCTATAACAGGTTGCCTCAGCTAGTCATTGAAGCTCAGGCAGTAGAAATAGTTTACATGCAGCTTGTTTTTCACACTAGTTGTTTAATACTCACAAAATTAAAGTATTAAAAGGTTGTTTCTTACCTTGCTGGATAGGAGATAAACAATACCATGGTAGTTATTTGTATATGTTTGAGTTTGCCTATTTTGTGTTCAGTTGGTTTTTTTCAGAGTATTTTAATTGCAGAAGCTGAAGGTAGTAGTTTCATCTACTTTTTCAAGTAGTAGATGAAATTTAAAAGATTTTGACAATTTGTCAAATTTGGGTTATATTGGATACCATCAATTAAAAATTATTTGCTGTCAACTATTCAGTATATATTTAGGTTTTATTTTGTCTTTCAAAAATATAGTCACCTTCATTTGTTAATAAAATTTATTTTCTCTTTGTTGAAAAATACATATTTTAACAGACCTTTAAAAATAATTCTGTGATGCAGGACCAAATATATACCTTTGAACAGCCATTATAAAAATAAAGCCTGTGTAATATTTTAATCCTAGAACAACCTCTTAACAAATTTTGAAATGTTTTACGTTGTTTCCCAAGATAACTTTATATTTTTAGATAGTTTTAGATTGTTGCAGTTCAGCGATACTATTTATTTTATATTTCTTTTAAGTGACACTTTGGTTCATGTTTAATCAGCAGGTATTTTAATAACATAATAAAATTGGCTAAATAATTGATACCAGTTCACACTAAGAGAAAGGTGGAGTAATATAACTAATAGTGTTAACAAATTTGTTAAAAGGCCTGAGTAGGTAACACTTTGAGGCGTTAGTTTTATCCTGTTATAATGGCAAGTGCCTTTTTTTTTAACACTTAGTCAACAAGGGCTGCCCAAGTAAAAGTCACAGCTTTTTATGCTGGATCAGATTTTAACCTTCTAAATGAGGGTGGGGTGTGGGGAGGAACCATGTCTCATTTAAGTTAACCACACTTAAAATTTATGATCTGGATGTTAATTTCTGTTTTTACTAAACGTGGCATATCAAAACTCATTGTACAGAGGTAAGTTCAGTACCTTCATGGAGTTCATAATAGGTATTATAACAATGGTTAGGTATATTTTCATGGTATGTATAAAGGCTAGTTAACACTGCTTGCTTGTGCCTGTGGCTTACCTGTTTACCCTATAGTTCTATTAGGTAGCTGATTTTATACTCTTAGTCTAAAGGTGTTTTTCTCCTCTTTTAAAATAAACTTATTTTTGAAGACTTATGTAAGTGATTTTAAAGTTGCCTGTAGGAATTGAATATTGAGGAGTTATAGCAAATGTGATTACTGTATTTCAGTCTCTTACTTATAAGAGGGTTATATGCAAGTATTTTAGTTACATGCTTTTTACAGCAAAATATAATTTAAATCATATTCCAATTTTTAAATTATAACATTAAAATTTTTTAACAATAGACTGTAGAGTAGTAGAACATTTAGTTTTGTTTTTCAAAGTAAACTACCCTACCCCCAGTGTGGGGCTCAAACTTACAACCCCAAGATCAAGAGTCACATATTCTACCAACTGAGCCAACTAGGCGTGCTGTAGATTTTTCTTAATTATCTATTATCAGTGATATGTGTGTTTCTATTTTATTGTGGCATTGTATGAAATACAGGCTAGTTTTCTTTAGTTTTTTATTTTAGTTTTTCTTTTACTTAATACCACATTAGTTATGGCAGGGCTTTCAGTTTTCTAATTTTTTTTTTTAAGATTTTATTCACTTATTTGAAAGAGAGAGTAAGAGCATGAGTCGGGGATGAGGGGAGGGGTAGCAGGGAAGGAGAAGCAGACTCCTCGCTGAGCAGGGAACCCAACGTTGAGGACATCGACATCACTGACATCATCATGGGGCTGCATTCCAGGACTTTAGGATCATGATGTGAGCCAAAGACACACGATCAACTAGTGAGCCACCCACCCAGGTGGCCTCTAATAGTTGTTTTTAAAGGACTTTGAAATTTAAGTTACATCATGTTCAATCTCCAAAGAAAATGAGTTTCTGTGCTTGTTTATTATGGTGGTAGTAGAATTGTTACAAGGCCAGCAGAGAATTTGAATAGTTCACACAGTATATAAGCTGATAACTTTAGAACTATGCTGTTTGATTGAGCACCAGAAAGAAAACTACTTTCTCCATTACTTAGTTTTTATGGTATTAATAATAGCCAAGTATAAAAATTCAAAAATATTTGGGTCTAGGTTTTCATTTGATTTAATCATTTGTATAGTTTTTCACTTTAGTTCACCCAGCATTTAGCTTAGTTTCTTAAACATAGTAAGTTCTCAAAAAAATTGAAAAATGATTGAAATAATTCAACTTCTTTGCATTTATTTAGATTTTTTCATTGTACAAATGGGGATATGTACGATTTGTTGTTTTGTGATCACTACATGTCCATTTTAGTAGAATGTAAATATAGCCTAACAATGGTTACCTTAAGTTTAATTTAAAACTGTATCAGTTACTATATATGAAATCCTTTGTTTTTCATTAAATTCATAGGATTGCATATATGAGATGTGAAGACAGGTCTAGTTAAAGGGAGTTTGAAACTTTCAGTGGGTGAGGAATAAAAACCATCATGTCTGCTTTACTGGATAGGGCCTCACAATCCTGGGATTCTCATTACTACCTCATTACCCTGACAACCACTCCTACTTTATACATTTCCCTTTCTTGAATCCTCTGACTCATGTATTTTTTTCTTAAGTTATTTGAAATAGAGCTATACCTCAGTATCTTTGCTTAGGATTTGCCATCTAGCACCTGAAGTATCTAGAGATCTCAGCATAAGGAACTTAAAAAAAATTTTTTTTAAAGATTTTATTTATTTTTTTGAGATGGAGAGAGAGCACAGTGGATAGGAGGATCAGAGGGAGAAGAGACTTCCCACTGAGCAGGGAGCCTGATGCAGGGCTTGATCCCAGGACCCTGAGATCATGACCTCAGCTAAAGGCAGCCATTTAACTGCCTGCACCACCCAGGAGCCCCACTTTAAAAAATTTTTTTATTCAAGTACAATGGCATACAGTATCATATTAGTTTCAGGTGTACAATATAATGATTCAACAATTCTTTACATTTTCAGTGGTCATCAAAGTAAGGGTACTCTTAATCCCCTTCACCCATCCCGCAGGCCACCTCCTCTCTGGCAACTACCAGTTCTGTTTAAGAGACTTTTTTTGTGTCTCTCTTTTTTTCTCTGTTCATTTGTTTCTTAAATTCCACATATGAGTGAAATCATATGGTATTTGTCTTGCAGAGAAAGGAACATTCAACTGTATTGTTTAATTATTGGTTGTTATTTTATTCCTTGATTTATTTGCATTATTAAAAGAAGCATCATGAACATTCTGGTTCATGCAAACATCTCTGCTTATTTACTTAAATAATTTCTAGGAGTGCAAAAGTAGGGTCAAAAAGTTTGTCAGTTGTAAGACTCTTGATATTGCTCAGTTGCTTTTCTGATAGATTATACCAGTGTTCAGAGTGTTTCTTTTATAATACCCTCTCCAGAATTAGGCATTGTAAAGCTCATGCGATAGAAAACAACAACAACGTCTTAATGTGTTAATTGGCATTTCTTAATTAAAGAAGGTCAAATAGTGAGGGTGAACATTTTCATATTTATTTCATCATGTATTTATGTAATTACTTGCTTTATATTCTTTGCCCATGTTTCCATTACAGTTTTAGTATTTTGTTAATTTATATAATGACTTTTTGTTATAAATGGGGCAACTATTTTTTTCAGGTTTCTTTTTCTAATTTTCTTAATATTCAGAAATTTTAGATTATGTTGTCAGTTTCATATTATTATATGTGCAAATTAGAATGTTTTCTCACCCACATCATATAGATATTCATATGTATAAATATTCATATATATAAAAATAGATATTCACATATATATAAGCAATAACTCTCCACACTCTTCTCCCTCGAGTTTCTGACAATCACTATTATACTTTTCTTTTTGATTTTGACTATTCTAAGTTACTCATCATAAGTGGAATCATACAGTATTGTCTTTCTGATTGGCGTATTTCACTTAGCATAATATTTTAGTTCATTCATGTTGTAGTATATTGCAGAATTTCCCTACTTTATAAGGCTGAATAATATTTCATTGTATGTATATACCACATTTTGCTTATCTTTTATTTTATTTATTTTTTTTTAAAGATTTTTTTTATTTATTCATGATAGTCACAAAGAGAGAGACAGAGAGGCAGAGACACAGGCAGAGGGAGAAGCAGGCTCCACGCAGGGAGCCCGATGTGGGATTCGATCCCGGGTCTCTAGGATCAAGCCCCGGGCCAAAGGCAGGCGCCAAACCGCTGCGCCACCCAGGGATCCCTTATCTTTTAATCTCTTGACGTATACTTGGGTTGTTTCCACATTTTAGCTATTGTACGTAATGTTGCTGTGAACATTAGTACAAAATATTTCATTGAAGGCCTGTTTTCAATTCTTTTGGGTGTATACCTAAAAGTAGAATTGCAATAAACAAACCTAAAAGTAGAATTGCAATGAATAAATAAACAAACAAATAAATAAATAAGAATTGCTGGATCTTACAGTATTCTATTTTTAATTACTTGAAGAACTGCCATAACTGTTTTCCACAGTGGCTTTACCATTTTACATTCCTGTCAGTAGTGCACAAGGGTTCCAATTTCTCTGCATCCATGTTGTTTCTAGTTTGTTTTTTGTTTTGTTTTGTTTTGTTTTGATAGTAGCCATCCTAATGGGCATAATAAGGTATCTCATTGTAGTTTTGATTTGCATTTCGCTTATGATTAGTGATGTTGAGCATCTGTTCATATGCTTATAGACCATTCATATATCTTTTTTGGGTAAGTGTCCAAGTTCTTTGCCCATTTTTGAATTATGTTTTTTTTGTTGTTGAGTTTTAGCTTTCTATATATTCTGGATATTAATCCCTTGTCAAATATATAATTTGCAAATACTTTCTCCCGTTCTGTGGGTTTTTTTTTTTTTAGCCTTTTTACACTGTCGATAGTATCTTTTGTTTTTGTTTTTCTTGTCCATAGTATATTTTCATGCACAAATTTTTAAAATTTTCATGAAGTCTAATGTGTCTACTTTTTCTTTTGTTACCTGTGCCTTTGGTGTCCAAGAAATCATTGCCAAATCAACGTTATGAAGCTTTTGTCCTTTGTTTTCTTTTATTGTTTAGGTCTTATGTTTAGGTCCTTGGTCCATTTTGAGTTAATTTTTTTAAGGTAATAGGTAAGGTTTCAGCTTCATTTATTTTAGTATTTGGATATCCAGTTTTCTAACACCATTTGTTGAAAAGATTGTCTTTTCCCATTGAATTGTCTTGGCACCCTTGTTAAAAATTTTTGACTATATATGCAAGGGTTTGTTTCTGGGCTCTCTCTGCTCTTCTTTGGTCTATATGTCTATTCTTTGGTCTTTGTGCCAATACCACACTGTTTTGATTACTATAGCTTTGTAGTAAATTTTGAATTCAGGAACTTTGAGTCCTCTGGTTTAGTTTAGTTTTTTCAAGATTATCTTGGCTATTTTAGGGTCCCTTGAGATTCTGAATTTAAGAATGGGTTTTCTGGCCATCCTGGGTGACTCAGCGGTTTAGCGCTGCCTTTGGCCCAGGGCGTGATCCTGGAGACCCAGGATCGAGTCCCACATTGGGCTCCTTGCATGGAGCCTGCTTCTCCCTCTGCCTGTGTGTCTGCGCCTCTCTCTCTCTATCTATCTCTATCTTTCTATCTCTATCTCTATCTCTTATCTCTCATGAATAAATAACTAAAATCTTTAAAAAAGGGGGGGGTCTGTTTCTGCAAAAGTATCATTGGAATTTTGATAGAGATTATATTGAATCTATAGATCACTTTAGGTAGTCTTGATGTTTTAATACTAAGTTTTGTGATCCATGAACATGAGATGTGTTTCCCATTTCATGTTATTTATGTTCTTTAATTTCTTATAGTTTTCTCTGTGCAACTCTTTCACCTCCTTGGTTTAGTTAATTTCTAAGTATTTTATTCTGTTTAATGTTATTTTAAATGGAATTGCTTTTGTAATTTCTTTCTCTCTCTCTCTCTCTCTCTCTCTCTCTCTTTTTAAAAAGTAGACTCCACACCCAAGTGGGGCTTGAACTCATGACCCTGAGATCAGGAGTCCCATGCTATACTGAATGAATTAGCCAGGTGCCTTGCTTTTGTAATTTTTCAGATTGTTCATTGTTCATGATAGAAATGTAACTGATTTTTGTATTGGTTTTGTAGCCTGCCATTCTGCTAAATTTATTTATTAGTTCTAATAGTTCCTGTGTAATCTTTAGAGTTTTCTACATGTAAGAGCATATTGTCTGCAAACAATTTTATTTCTTCCTTTTCAGTTTTGGTGCATTTTACTTCTTTTCTTGCCTAGTTGCTTTGGCTAGAACTTCCAGAACTGTGTTGAATAGAAGTGAAAAAACAGGCATACTTGCCATGTTCCTGATTTTAGAGGACGTGCTTTTTGTCTTTTGCCATTGAGTATTATGTTCACCGTGGGCTTTCAGATATGGCTTTTGTTTATTGTACGTACTCTTTTTAAAGATTTCTTTATTTTGGGGGGCAGAGAGAACACGAGTTGGGAGAGACAGAGGGGGAGAGAGAGAATCTCAAGTATTTCCTGCTGAGCATGGAACCTGACTTGGGGGTTTGATCTCATGAACCTAAATTCATGACCTGAGCTGAAATCAAGTGTTTGATTGATATGTGTATCAACGGAGCCACCCAGCTGGCCTCAGATATGGCTTTTACTGTGTTGAGGTGGTTTCCTTATATTCCTAGTTGGTTCAGTGTTTTTATTATGAAACTGTGTTGAATTTTGTTAGATGCTTTTTCTTCATCAGTTGAAACAATCATCTGAGTTTTTTTCCCTTCATTCTTTTGATGGGGTATATTACATTGGTCAGTTTTTGTATACTGAACTGTCTTTGCATTGCAGTAGTAAATCCCACTTGGTCATATGTAAAATAATCCTTTCTGTATGCTGCTGAGTTTTGTGTGCTAGTATTTTGTAGAGGATTTTTGCACCGGTGTTTGTAAGAGATATTGGTCTACAGTTCTCTTGTAGTGTCTGTATTGCTTTGGCATCAGTGTATTACTGCCTCTTAGAATGAATTAGGAAGTTTCACCAATATTTTTAGCCAAGTTTTATTATAATTTGATTTTGTAATGTAAATCATGAATCTATGTGAATGGTGATATGATATGGAGAAACAAATTTAGTTTTAAATGTTTTTAGTATTAAACAGTTAACAATTAAAAATTAAAATAGAATATGTTCAATTCGTTGGTGATAACTTTGTAATCTAATGAAATAAGACTTTCTGGAACAATATAATAGTGTCAAGACATAGATAATCTGAATTCATTAATACCACTGAAAAAGTTTATAATGATCAGGTCCAAAATCAGCTTTAGAGCTAAGTATTTATTTATTTTTATTTTTTAGAAGATTTTATTTATTTATTCCTGAGAGACACAGAGTGAGAGGCAGAGGGAGAAGCAGGCTCCATGCAGGGAGCCTGATGCGGGACTCAGTTCCAGGACCCCAGGATCATGACTTGAGCAAAGGCCAGTGCTTAACCACTGAGTCACCCAGGTGCCCTAGAGCCAAGTATTTAATAGTGAAGTCTCCCAAATTTATAAGATGTAGTTGATTTAGTGTATATCATTGATCAACATGGGTTTGAACTACACGGATCTACTGATATATAGATTTTTCTCAATAAATACAGTGCAGTACTGTAAATGTATTTTCTCATGATTTTCTTAATAGTTTATCTTACTTTATTATAAGAATACAATATATAATCCATATAAGTTACAAAATTGTTCATTGTTCATTTATGTTATCAGTAAGGCTTCTGGTCAAGAGTGGGCTATTAAGTTTGGGGGGAGTCAAGTTATATTTGGATTTTTGACTGTGTCAGGAGTCAGTCCCTTAAACACCGTGTTGTTCAAGGTTTACTGTATTAATATTACTAGAACACAGAAAATGATAAAGAGTAAAATTTCACAATTATAAATCCAGCATAATATCAAAAGCCGACAAATTTAACAGAAAAAAGAAAATACCAGACCAGTCTCACTTGTAAACAGGGAAACAAAAACGCTAACAACAACAAAAAAGTAAATTATGTCAACAGTTTATCCCAGGAATAGAAAGGTGATTTAATACTGGGAAATCTATTACTGTAATATATAACTGGACAAAGGCAAGGTGAGTAAAACATAGTAGCCATTATGGCTGTTTACAAAAAAAAGATTATAGGTATGTCACTGACAAATCTCGCTAATCCTTTTACTTTGTTTTTATTTTTATTTATAAACAGCATATACATGAATTTCCATTTTAAATCTATTAGAGGCTTTTAACAAGGGACTTTATTTACTTATTTTTAAAGATTTTCTTTATTTATTCATGAGAGACACACAGAGAGAGAGAGGGAGAGAGAGGCAGAGACTTAAGCAGAGGGAGAAGCAGGCTCCATGAAGGAAGGCTGATGTGGGACCCGATCCCAGAACTCCAGGATCACGCCCTGAGCTGAAGGCAGATGCTCAACTGCTGAGCCACCCAAGTGTCCCTAAGAAGGGACACTAATTCATTTATGTTTTTCCATTACCAGTATATTTGATCTAACCTTATATTTGCTGTTTTTGTTTTACTCCCTTCTTGGTTCCCTCCTAGTTTGTGTTTGTTGTTGTTTTTGTTAGTGTTGTGTTTGCTTTTCTTCCTCCAGTGATTTTGTAAGATGTACATTCAGTTTTATTGTTTATTGTGGTTATTTTTAAATTGTTCAGAAGACTTTTTTTTAAAAGATTTTATTTATTGGGGTAGCTGGGTGGCTCAGCGATTGAGCATCTGCCTTTGGCTCAGGGCGTGATCATGGAGTCCCGGGATCGAGCCCCACATCAGGCTCCCTGCATGGAGCCTGCTTCTCCTTCTGCCTACATCTCTGCCTCTCACAGTGTTTCTCACAAATCTTGTTTTTAAAAAAGATTTTATTTATTTATCTATTCTATCTATCTATCTATCTATCTATCTATCTATCTATCTATCATCAGAGACACAGAGCAAGAGAGGCAGAGACATAGGCAGAGAGCGAAGCAGGCTCCATGCAGGGAGCCCGATGTGGGACTCGATCTTGGGACTCCAGGATCATGCCCTGAGCCGAAGGCAAATGCCCAGCTGCTAAGCCACCCAGGTGTCCCTGTTCAGAAGACTTTTTAATCCATATTTCTGTAGTAGTCAAAATCAGCACTTAAAGAGAGTTTTTTTTTTCCCCCCTTCTGTATGTAAAATAGGGAATACTTCATTTCTTTTCACTGCCATGTATAGTTGTTTGGACAGTATCTATGGTTTTGAAATCTGTTTAAGATTTCATTTATTTATTTGAAAGAAAGAGAGCACGAGTAAGAGAGCATAAGCAGGGAAAGGGGCAGAGGAAGAGGGAGAAGCAGACTCCCAGCTGAGCAGGGAGCTCCATGCAAGGCTCAATCCCAGGACCCTGAAATCATGACCTGAGCTGAAGACAGATGCTTGAATGACTGAGCCATCCAGGTGCCCTGAACCTTGTTTGTTTTTATTATTTAGATCTATCTCTGTTTCTAACCGCTTTCAGTAATCTTAATTTTTTTTTTTATTTATTTATGATAGTCACAGAGAGAGAGAGAGAGGCAGAGACATAGGCAGAGGGAGAAGCAGGCTCCATGCACTGGGAGCCCGATGTGGGATTTGATCCTGGGTCTCCAGGATCGCGCCCTGGGCCAAAGGCAGGCAGGCGCCAAACCGCTGTGCCACCCAGGGATCCCTGCTTTCAGTAATCTTAACAGAATTTTTAAAATATAAGGGCTTTTCCATTTTTCAGGCTTTAATTTTTATTTGTAGAGGCACAACTGGACGATTTATTTAAGAAGTCCTTTGAAGGAGGATACATGGAATCATATTTTCTGAGTTCTTGTGTGGGCCTTCTGACATTTTTTTAATTGAGTATAAAAATTTCTACTCACAGGTTTTCTCTCTTAAAACTTGGAAACTCTTTCATTGTTTTCTGCCATTTAATGTGGGAAAGAAATCCAAAGTCAGCCTGGGTTGCATTTTTTCATCAGGTTAGTTTTTTTGTTCATGTTTTTAGGAATTTTGCTTTATTCATGTAATTAAGATTTACCCAGTGTGACTGGGTGGCTCAGTCAGTTAAGCTTCCAACTCTTGATTTTGGCTCAGGGGTGTGAGATGATGGCTCAGGGGTGTGAGATGATGTCCTGTGTTGGGCTCTATGCTGAGCATGGAGCCCACTTAAGATTCTCTCTCTCCCTCTCCATTTGCCTCTTCTACCCTCTCTTAAAAAATTTTGCCCAAGATTTTTCAAGGTATAATACTTTATTCAATATTATTGTCTGACATTTAGTGATCCAAAAGTTGAAAAAAATGTTTTTTTTTTTTTTCATTCAGGAAAGTTTTCTTCAGGTTTATCTTTACTTACTGATTGATTCTTTCTATTATTTTGTCCTTAGAAACACTGTTTCTTAGCTTATAGCTCCTTTGTCCTCTAGTATCATTATATTTTTAGTTGTTTTCATCTCTAACTTTTTACTCTACGTCTTGAGACATCTTTAGTTCTGTATCAGTGAATTAAACTTGTCAGGGGCACCTGGGTGGCTAAGTCAGTTAAGTGTCTGATTTTGGCTCAAGTCATCTTACCAGGGTCCCGGGATTGAGCCCCACATTGGGCTTTCTGCTCTGTGGGGAACCTGCTTCCTCCTCTCCCTCTGCCTGCCGCTCTGCCTACTTGTTCTCTCCCTCTCCCTCCACCCTCCCTGCTGTGCCCAGTAAATAAGTAAAATCTTTTTAAAAATGAATTTGTCATAATGTTATTTTTGCCCTTGTTCCCTCTTGTGTGATTTTATTTCATTATTTTTCATCTTTTCATCTTGGTCTGTCCTTGAACTTTTTGTTTCAAGGTTAGGAAAGCTTATATAGTACTGATGCCAAATAGGTTTCTAAAATTTTGTTTATGAGTCTTATTTTTAGATGTCTTTCCTTTCTTTGAATCATCAGGGTGCTATACCTCAGGAGCATTTGCCAAGACCATATAGGTATTTTGTCCATAGCCCCACATTTTTCTTAACTTGGGTCATCTTTGATCTACAGCCATACAGGTTTGTATACAAATCTCTTAGCTTAGTTTCCAGGGTCTTAATGGAGTTTTCTTCTTTGCCTGGTTATATGCTATTCTGGACAAGTGAGTGTGTAGAAAAATGATAATCTCAAATATTCACGGTTACGAGAGGTCCTTACCATCTGTCCCATAGACAGTATTTTACATGAGTTACTCTTTTTGTTTTTATTTCTTCTGAGAATGCAGTTCAGGGGCACTGGGCTGGCTCAGTCAGAAGAGCATGTGACTCTTAATGGGAGAAGCATGCTCCCCACTGAGCAGGGAGCCTGATATGGGGCTCTGTTCCCAGGATCCTGAAATTATGACCTGAGCCAAAGGCAGGCACTTAACCAACTGAGCCACCCAGATGCCCCTTGATCTCTACTGTTGGTCTCAAGGTTATGAGTTTGAACCCCATATTAAGTGTAGAGATTACTTTTAAAAAATGTAGTTCATGGGCAGCCTGGGTGGCTCAGCAGTTTAGCGCCGCCTTCAGCCCAGAGCGTGATCCTGGAGACCCGGGATTGTGTCCCACTTTGGGCTCCCTGTATGGAGCCTCCTTCTCCCTCTGCCTGTGTCTCTCACGAATAAATAAATAAAATCTTTTTTTTTTTTAAAGTGTAGTTCACCACTACAAACTCTTTTTCTACTTCTTGCCAAGTTTATTTTTCCTGAGAAAATTTAGTCTGATTAGATCAAGAAACAGAATAGTAATGGAGAGAAGCAACAGGAAATACCACTGGCTGCTCTCTCAAAAAACAGCACCCATCCAGTAGAGAAACAGCTGCATGGTTTTCTATTCCTGTGTTTCTGAACCAGAAGAAAATAGTGAAAGAGGAGGTAATGATCTTTATGTCGACTTACATAAGGCTTGTTCTCTCTCACAGTGTAACTGATGGGTATGTTTCATTTCTGTTCCATTGGCTTGTAATACCTCAGTTTATTCTTTTTTTTTTTTTTTTTTAAGCCAATACTTAGGAAGTTCTTGCATGTGCCAGGCACTTTGCTAGGTACTGGTTATATATAATGTTGAACAAAACAGACTGTTTCTTTAACTGATGGCAAGCATAGTTTCTGGACTTTGTCATTAATACATTTGCTGGTGGTGTGATGATTTATTTCCCTGTTCCTTTTTTTTTTAGTATTTTCTGGCAAGTTAAGAAGGCTTGTATTAAAGAAAGAAAATAACAAAATATAATTTTTCTAAGAAAAAAAGTAACTGGGGGGTGGGGGTACCTGGGTGGCTCAGTCGGTTAAAGTGTCCCCTTTGGCTCAGGTCATGATCCCAGGCCTCTGGGATTGAGTCCTACATCAAGCTCTGCATTGGGTTCCCTTCCCCATGGGGACCCTGCTTCTCCCTCTCCCTCTCCCTCTCCCTCTCCCTACTGCTTCCCCTGCTTGTGCTCTCTGTCAAATAAATAAAATCTTAAAAAAAAAGAGAGAGAAAAAAGGTAATTTTCATATGTGATTCTTGTATTTAGAGAAAACTTCTTGTAGAACTTATTATATTTAATACTTCCAGCAAATATTATGAATTTTTAAGCAAAAAATAAAAATTTTAAAATCACGGAATTCAGCATATAACTGACAAGAAGCACAAAATACACAGACCTATAAGTCTGAAATGTAATGAGTAAAGCAATTGTTTAATTTTAATAAGTAAATCCATAAAAGCAAGATAAAATATGATTTGTAATAACATTTTTTTTGTAATTTGTAATAGAGTTATTGTCAAGGAAAGGGAACTTTGAACAAAACAGAACCTGGCAATTATAGGACACATCTCATTGTAATTTCCCAGACTACCCAGTATTGAAAAACAAGAATGCTTTCTGTGTGCAGAATTACATGTATAATAGTCATCTTGAGAGTAAGGACTCTCTGTAAATTACCTCATGCCTCTGAATATTATAGTTAAAAGAGGCTTATCTTTGATGAAGAAGACATAGTCCTTAGGGAAAACATAGTGTCTTTCCTTAACCTATAGTAGGATAAATAGTACCATTTGTTTTAAAGGTAGTAGTCAGAGGGATGGGTGGGTCAGTGGTTGAGCGTCTGCCTTCACACTCAGGGTGTGATCCTGGGCCTGGGGATCGGGCCTGGGGATGGAGTCCCACATCAGGCTCTCTGCGGGGAGCCTGCTTCTCCCTCTGCCTAAGTCTCTGTGTCGTTCATGAATAAATAAATAAAAACTTTAAACAAATAAAGGTGGTAGTCAGAATTTGAAAATATTTTCATGTTAGCCACACCAGTCTCAGCCAGTTTGTTCACACCTGGTGCACTCCCATTAAATTTGTTGTATTGGGGAGAGGAACAACTTCATCAGGGTGAAGTGCATAGTGTGTTGTTCACAGCTTTTTCACCATGGGATTAGAACTTCTACCCCTCCCCCCAACTATGTCTATGTATCTGCAGAGATCCCAGAGCCCTAATGTACATGCAGTCTGTAGCTGAAGATCCGTCTCAGATTGCAGTAAGAAACATGGCTAATTGGTGCATTTTAGTTGTTTTATAGCAAAGGTAGATTAGCATTGTTGAAAGATTTAAGCTTTATATCCATTGGACACTTGCCTGAGAACTAAGTTTGATTTGTTTTCCACAGGTTTGGTGTTTACAAAGTTGTTTTGATTATTTGTGTTGTACCTGAATAAAAGGATACTTGAGAATAAAAGGATACTTGATGGGTTTTTTTCAAAACTCTTAAAAACAATCAAATTTATTAACATATAACTTTAATTTTAAACTCATAAACTGTGTGTTTATAATAATTGATGTGCTTATTTCTAGGGGCCACCTACAGATGCTCCTGCAGTGGACACAGCAGAACAAGTCTATATTTCTTCCCTTGCACTATTAAAAGTAAGTATTGAATAGAGTCACTTGCTTTAGAGAGCTCTTTTGCTTTCACTCTCTTTTCCATGAGAATATTTGTTTTGTTAACCCTCAAACTTAAGCCATTGTTTTTGGTGCATCTGTAAAATAAGTGTTTTATTTTCACTGAAACAAACTTAGGTCCTTTAAGATAAAGAAAAAAGGACCAACGATCTTAAAGCTTTATATCCACCCATCTTCCTCTTTGCAGATGTTAAAGCATGGTCGGGCTGGAGTTCCAATGGAAGTTATGGGTCTGATGCTTGGAGAATTTGTTGATGATTACACCGTCAGAGTGATTGATGTGTTTGCTATGCCACAGTCAGGAACAGTGAGTACTTTTTATGGTTGCCTGCTGTAAGTAAATGTGTTTCTTTTCTCTTTCCTTTCCCTATGCAAAATAACTTTCATCACATTACATTTTCTCATCCTGATAGGAAAAATCCATCATAAGATTAATGATAGAAATTTCTACCCTGTATTGAATTAAATCATTTATCTTTTAAATGCATCATGAATTCCCTATAGGTCCAACAGACTGAATGATGCTAGCATTAAGTCCCTTAACTCATACTTTGAGCTTTAACTAGGGTAACATACTGGATTTATAAGTTACCCTAAAATACTAGGTTATTAATTTGAACACTCAGTTCAGAAGATTTTAGAGACTCTCTTTTTTTAAAGATTTTATCTATTTATTCATGAGAAACAGAGAGAGAAGCAGAGATACACGCAGAGAGAGAAGCAGGCTTCATGCAGGAAGCCCTTTGTGGGTCTCGATCCCGGGACCCCAGGATCATGCCTGGGGTTCATGAGCCAAAAGCAGATGCCTGACCACTCAGCCACCCAGGCATCCCGAGACTCTGTTAATGAGACTTTTAATTTACATAAATTATCTAGTCCTCACATTCTGTTTCTTTTGATTTGAAATATGCCCCCCCCCTTTGTGGTTATAAATGACTCTTACGCTTAAGATGGCTTAAATGACTCTTAAGCTTTCTATATTCAAAATGTTAAGTTTAAAAAAAAAAAAAAAAAACTATGGCAAACTTCAGTTCTTTTTGTCCAAGTATGGTAATTTCTTTATAATGGAAGTATATTACATATAAATTTTGGAAGTCATCCACTTTACCTATTTAGAATGCATTATTCTTTCCGGAAGGTTTTTGTTTCGTTATGCTATTTTGTTTAATGGCATTGGACTTGTGTAAAAAGGTATGCATTTAGAGCTAAAGAAAATGGCCAAAAGACAACCACCATTCTGACTTTCTTACAAAAAAACTACACACATATCCTTCTCATCTGTTTGTCTAGAAATATAGAACATGTATATTTTTCAGATGGATGTTTTTTCTCTAATCAACATTTCTCTTATTGAACCTTTTAAAATAACTGGGTTAAAGAAATTGTTGTCATAAAGCTATTTGCTTTGAGGCTCGTAACTGTTAAGTATACCTCAATAAAGTAGATAATAGAGAAAAAGAAGTTATGTGTTTATTTTTCTTATTATTTATTTATTTACAAAGTGAGAGCATGCAAGTGAGCTGAGGGGTAGAGTGCAAAGGGAGAGGGAGAGAATCCTAAACAGACTCCGTGCTTGGCGGAGCCCAACGTGGGGCTCTATCTTATAACCCTGAGACCATGACCTGAGCCAAAATCAAGAGTCAGTCACTTAACTGACTTAGCCACCCAGATGCCCAAGCATTTTAAAGATTTATTTATTATTATTTATTTAAAAGAGAGAGAGTGCACGAGTGAGAGCATGCAAGTTGAGGGAGGGGCAGAAGGAGAGGAAAAGAGAATCTCAGGCAGACTCCCTTGCTAAGTGTGGAGCCTGACTTGGGGCTTGATCCCAGGACCCAGGAAATCATGACTTGCACTGAAATCACAAGTCAGATGCTTAACCAACTGAGCCACCCAGGCACCCCATTAAAAAAAATGATTTATTTAGTTTTTATTATTTATTTTAGAGAAAGAGAGCCTCCAACATTTTATTTTATTTTATTTTATTTTTTTTAATTTTTTTTTTATTTGTTTATGATAGTCACACACACACAGAGAGAGAGGGGCAGAAGGAGAAGCAGGCTCCATGCACCGAGAGCCCGATGTGGGATTCGATCCCGGGTCTCCAGGATCGCGCCTTGGGCCAAAGGCAGGCGCTAAACCGCTGCTCCACCCAGGGATCCCGAGCCTCCAACATTTTAAATAGTTACTACAGATTGCAGTGTGTTTGTAAATAATGCATAGAAAAATACTCAAATTTTTCTTCAATTGGACTAATTTGTTGAGGTAAACTAATTTAGATCTGCTGATTTTTGTCCACCTGGTATCCACTGTATTTATTTTGTACATCTGAATATAGGGAAATATGCCATGTATTAACTAAAGATTTAGATTTATATCATAGACTATTTTTACTTATATTTTCCTTTTCATGTCAGAATAAGAAAAACATAAAATTAACTAGTATTTTCTGTTACATGTGGTCCTTATCAATTATAAAAAAGAGTTCTTAAGCTTTAGTATCATTATTTCCTTGTAAATGCTTGTTTGACAGAAGAAGATCTTGATCTTCATGTTCATTCCATGTAGTAGATTAGAAAGATTTTCTTCTGGCCCAAAAGGTAGCAAACTATCTATAAAGACATATGTTTGTCTCATATTCTTGTGTTTTTTGTTATTTTTTTTTAAATACCCTTTAAAAATATTTTTAAAAAACCTTATCGGCAACAGATTGTATACCCCTGTTCTTGAGGATGCTTTCTCAGTTAGAATTCAAAATATTGTTTGTTTTGGTGGGAAGAAAGTGCTTACGTTAACAGGCTTTTTGGAATTAAATTCCTAGTATTAGAAGAAAGCCTTGTAAGAGTTATAATGGCAGTGATCTATCACTGGAGAGGTGACATGAATGCCTTTAATTCTTCCATGGTCTAAAAATTTTTGGTTGAACTAGCAAGATAATGCAACATTTAAAACAGTTGGTTATAGAGTGTCGCCAATGGGGAATTGGAGGAGGAGCACAGGAAGTGGGAGAGAGAGAATCTTTTTTCTTTTTCTTTTCTTTTCTTTTTTTTTTTTTTAAGATTTTATTTATTCATGAGAGATACAGAGAGATGCAGAGAGAGAGGCAGAGACACAAGCAGAGGGAGAAGCAGACTCCATGCAGGGAGCCTGACCTGGGACTCAATCCCAGGTCTCCAGGATCACGCCCTGGGCTGAAGGCGGTGCTAAACTGCTGAGCCACCCGGGCTGCCTGGGAGAGAGAATCTTAATGAGCTCCATGCCCAGTGTGAAGTGCAATGTGGGGCTCAATCTTACAACCCTGAGATCATGGCCAGAACCAAAATCAAGAATAGTCCTTTTAGTTAGAACTTATTCCCCTCCCAACCTACCCACCCATGAAACAAACAAAAACTACTCTGGGAAACTCACAAATTATTTTCCTTCTTCAAAGTATTTATATTACCAAGGGGGAAAAAAAAGATTTCGGGTTGTTGATTATTATAATAGCTGAATAGTTATAAAATTTCGGATGGGATGGAAGAGAGACATAGTGCTTATCAGGTATCAGTAATGGCATTTGAAAGTATGCTTACCAAGGTAGGTCTAACCAAAAATACTTGGTTCAATTATTTGGTATTTCTGGTAGTAGTAGTGGTGGTGGTGTGTATGTGTGTGAATGTGCATGTATGTAGCCATAGCCATAAACTCTTAAAGGATCCCAAAAACTGTCTTAACTTATTAGCTAATAGCAGTTTGATACTTAGCAGTCTTAGTTTTATTAAAGTATGGCTATAATTGAATGATATAAGTAGAAATCAATTATGGGTACCCAAACCTATAAAATTATTTTGGTATCCCAGAATAATATGCATAGGGGGTTTGGGGGTAACTTTCTGTTTATTTAGGATGTAATAAATGTTTGTGGGTCTTTTTTCATAGTTCTAAAAGCTAATTGTGTTTCTATCTAAACTAGGGTGTTAGTGTGGAGGCAGTTGATCCAGTGTTCCAAGCCAAAATGTTAGATATGTTGAAGCAGACAGGAAGGTAAGTAATCATATAAAGGAATAATGGGAATATTTTCATAGCTGTATTTCAAAATCTGTATATTTACGAATATCATACCTAGAAAAAAAAAAGCCATGTAGTTAATGTAAAAGTATCACTCTCAGTGCTGTGTAACCACCTATCTAGTATCTCTTTTTTCTAGAATCAGAGAAATTTGCCAATGAGAAAACTGCCTCATGTTAAAATTCTCAACCATCACATAGTAAACTTGGGCTGTAGCTTCCCTGTTTAGCATATGGAGTTCCTGTGTAGTCACTTATAATCGAAAGAGCTTGTATGTTCCATGTATTGGAACTGAATAAGATTCTGAATATTTAATTATATTAGGCATATGATTTTTAAAAAGAGAGAAAGTAGAATTCAAATGTTCTTCAAGTTCTCCCCCCACCCCTCCCAGATTAAATCTCAATAGTTGTCATTCTCTTGCTCAAATTCTTTTACTGTGGAAGAAACTTCAAAATTAATGTTAGCAAAAGGCTCAGCAGCTGAGCAGAACAGTGCAAATTGGTTTTTGACTGAGTTCCTAGTTCTACTGCTGGTTTAATTGATATTTAATCCTTTCACAACAGTGGATCCTGGTGTCCATTGTTAAAAATGTACTCTTCCTGGAAAATCCAACTCCCAGAGCTAAGGAGTTAAAGAGTAGATATTTACTTGAATGCTGAAAGGGTAAAAACTGGCTCAGAGAAAGTGTGGTAACAAGGTGAAAAACTGAAAGCCTTATCTACCACTGCTAATGTGCATCTCTTAATGATAGCACTTCTTTGTCATGCTTATTCATTTCCATGTTTTCTGGATAATATGGTGTATGATTTCAGTGTTTCTAATGGTGCTTTTTCACACCTGTGTGTTTTTCGTTTCTTCTTAATTTATATCCTGTTAGTGTGTTGTTTCTTTTCATATCATAAATGTGTATTACTTGTTCTGTTCTGAACCGCTGAATGCCCTCTTTGTTTCAGGCCTGAGATGGTTGTTGGTTGGTATCACAGTCACCCTGGTTTTGGTTGTTGGCTTTCTGGTGTGGATATCAACACTCAGCAGAGCTTTGAAGCCTTGTCGGAGAGAGCTGTGGCAGTGGTTGTGGATCCCATTCAGAGTGTAAAAGGAAAGGTAGAGTAGATTATATCTTTATTAGCATCTACTGCCACATTCTGTTTATAGATACATTAAATTAAAATTTCTTTTGTTTAAAGCAGGATTCTTACACACACAAAAAAATCCCTGTCTGTATACTTAAAAAAAACAAACAAAAAACCTGTACAAGTAAAAAAATGTGTCTTGGTATTATTAGCAATATAACTACTTAGAGATTTGTTTCTACTGTAATCAGCTATTGTCTAATCATAAATGTTTATTTTTAAATTTCTTTTTATTTCATAGATTTAAGAATGTTAAAAAGCCTGTGTACATATTTTATTAATATTTTAATTAACATTGTTCTACCTTCCTTTATTTTAAAATGTGGGATTGGCACAACATTTTATATATCTAGTTAAAGACACTGTTTTGCAACATTGTGCAGGACGTATTCTGGAGTTGGATGTTCCAAATATTTTAGACAATGAAAACTTGACCCAAAGACTTAGTATCAGCCACTCGCATTTTTGGAATGAGGACACAGATGAATGATTAAATATGCTAAATGATTCTGAAAAGAGATTAACTTGCAAAGCATATTGGGTTATAGTTGTTCTTTGTTGAAATCTTTTGTTCTTGTTTAGTTCTTTTTTCCCCCCTTCGTTCGTTCTCTCTCTCTTTCTTTTTTTTATTTCTTTCTTTCTAGCCCCATATGCCATTTTCCTATTTCCTGCCTCATGACAGCAGGGAGCAGCTCTATTATCACCTTCACAGAGCTGTCTGCAAATGTGAGAGGCAATTCGATTTTGCTCAACCACAGGGAGAGTGGATTAGAAAAACTACAGAACATAGAGAAATTGGCTAGGTGGTTACTGCTTTAAAATACTGCTGAGGTGTCTTGTTTGAGCATGTACTTCCATTGTAGTGTAGAATAATTGTTAAAATAAAATCACAATACATTTATGGAATCGTTTTTATGCAGCTTTTACAAATAATTTTTAGAGCACTTAAAAATAAATATTAGCTTGCTATCTATCAGACCTGGAGTTTCCTAGTATTGCAGATTACATTTACATCTGCTCAGCAGCTCAAACAAACTAAATATGGCTGTTAAACATGGAGTTTTTATCTGTCATGATTTGAAGTTGAACACTTTCTGACATCATATTATTATGATGAATAAAAATTGAGGCCTTCTCTAAATCATGATCCTATTAGATGTGATTTACCTTTTCAGAGATGAAATCTAGCCACAAAAACAATAATAATAGAAACTGATACACTAGACAATTCAGAATGGATTACTTCTGATGCTTGCTGTTTACCTATATTTCAATTTACTTTTTTTAAACTAAGTGTATTGTTACTTAACTGTATAGATAGAGTTGAAAATCCTTGACTTTTGTTAGTTTTTTGAATTAAAGTACAGTATAATACTTCTTAGGTTTAATTCTCTGATAATTAAGGCATCTTTTTAATAACTCAGAATAACTCATGTAGGTAATAATTATTTTAGAAATATAACAGAATTGTCTGATTAAGTCCTCCTGCCGCGATATTTACAAAAAAATAATTGAAGCTTAATGTTAAATATAATTAGAGTTCTATTTTGTCATATTAGTGTAGCTGACTTTTTATGATAATTTACTTGTGATGGTGGCCACTTTGAAAAGGAAAATATAAACTTAAATACAATGAAGACATTCTCAAAACAATATAGTAAATAAATATGTATTTTATTTTTAATTAGCTTGCTTATAATATCTTAAATGGCAGTTATAGTTTATATTATATAGTTAAAAGAATGAGCTCCATTAAAAAATATACTTGTATGACATGACATATGGCAAAATGTAGGTTTTTTAAAAATATATCTAAAGTTACTTTATAAAATCATAAGTATCACTGTCTAGGTTTATATGTCATGAAAAATATTTTTGAAAAATTTAGTATAACTATCTATCACTGATGATTCACATCACTTCTTATACCTAACATGTAGATTCATATAATAATACTACCTGAAATAAGAATCCAGTTCTTTCTTAATAATGTAACTTCCTCTGTAGGATATCTGAATTTGGTTATAATTTCTGGTTCTTTTAGTGTCAAGACCTCTCAGAACTATGACCCAAATTAAATGCTAGTAAATCCATGGCCAGAGTGTTCCAGTTAAAATATTAAACCTAAGAATATAAGCTTACAAAAAAATGAAGAATAGCCCAGGATTCTCCCTCCCCTTTCCCTGCATGTGATTTATCAAAGCTGTCAAAATATTTAGTAAGACAATGATTGGATCAAGAGTTAAAATGACAATCTATATGTAAATTATTCAAGTTGAGTCTCTGTTCACTTAATACTTCTTTCCTGTAAATTTTATATTTTCATTTTTATAAATCCTAATATTATCTCTCTCTTTTGAGTGATTAGGTAAGCACTGATTCTTTGCAATCTCATTAATTCATATCTGATTTCCTTTTATAGTTTACTTTTTATGGAATTATTGCATACCAGGTATTACAGTGATAAATATTCATGTATTCTTTAGTAATTCTGCAGATACTGTTATTACTCTATTTTATCAATGAAAGGGTAAAAAAAAAAAAAACTAGGGTCAAAGAGATTACTTTGTCCAAAATTATAGCATTATTGAGCAGCGGCACAAGGATACAAATCAGGTCTATAAAATTTCAGAACTCAAGCTGTTTTACTGTCTCTTTAATATTAGATAATTATGAATTATGTAATTAGAGTAACTCATGATTGAAGAATGAGTACCAGAGGCCATTGCAAGACTTTTTCTTAACTAACATGGATCAACACCACTCCCTTTTCTTTAGTGTAAGTCAGGGGAAGGGGCTACATATTTTATCTAAGTTCTTAGTAGTTCACTCTACTACTTATAGTAGTTACTATGTATTAATTGATTTTCCTCATATACTCTTTGTTGTATTAATTTTAAGAAGCAATTTAGTCAGACTCATTCATGTCAGCTTTTGTGACATCCCTAGGACTAAACATTGAGACCTACATAAATAATAAAATATACTTATATATAAAGAATCCATAGCACTCGGTATATTACTTAATCCTGTAAATATTTAAAAATGATACAGGTGGAAAATGATAATAACATGTATAATTTAAATGAAAAGTAAGCTATAGAAATTACTGGTGTGCTTCACTCTAAATGTTAGTTTTTAAAATTTTGTTTTGCTTTATTTGTAAAATATACATATTCACCTATTCTAAGCTTCAGTTCTCAAGTAGTAAAGTGGCAACCTTTTGCTTAAAGTTTTGTTATCTTGTATATTCCGCCCACAACTGGACTTGATCCCGCAGCAAATTTAAGAGTTAATTTAACTTGTAAATTATACAAGTTATATTATATTTCTTATATATTTCTATATAAGATTATATTTCTTTAGAGCGAAAAGAATGATGACTTTGTGCAAAGTCATAAAACTACCATGCAACTATACTTTTGAGAACCTATTTTCTTATCATAATTCCTGTCAGTAAAATGTTCAGATGTTACCTGCTAACTGATAACAATCTTTGTATTTGCTCTCTATTTTGAAAACACTGAAAGAAAAAAAACACTAATAACCCTTCAGTCCATATAAATCTTCACAATGGCTGAATTTTCTTGAGAAATTTTCATTCATTCTGATCAGAAATACAACTTATCAGCAGATATTTCTTAAGTACATCTGATGTACCTGTGTGCTAATGATTCTGGCATATAAAATAAATAAAAAACCAATCTTTGTCTTTTGAGAAGATCAGTCATATACATTTTGTGTTTGCCAGATAACATAGATCTAGTGAGCCAGATAACATTCTGCCAATTATGTGCTGATAATCTTATATTGCATACTGATAGAGAATACAAATTACACTGATACTGCTTTGTTTCAATAACTAAGTATTAAATCGGTTGCTAGAGACAGAAATAATTCAACAAATACTTAATTCAGAAACTTGCATGTGCCAATATGCAATAAAATGCTACTTGTATAACAAACATAGTAAATGCAAATTGGAAGAGAGAAATTGGTATGATTGCACAAAGTAAATGAGCTTGGACTGAGCTTTGGTGGATGGGCAGGACATCACTCAGGAAAGAGAAATTTGTCCTTCTGGAGAAGAATGTAGAAATAATAGAGGTGGTATACTTACCTCTTTGTTCATGCTTCTTTCACAGATAGATTAGGACGTAAAATGAATAGTTTTTGATGTTATTGTTGTTTTCATTCAGCATTTTATAAAAAAGTTGGGGCTTTGAAGAGTAAATGCAAGTATAGAAGGAAGGAATTAGGGAATGAAAATGATAAGAGCTTACCTTTTGTTTTCAGAGATTTAGAAGATTTTATGTTTTTCAGTGTGGCGGGGGGGAAATACTTTACTTATCCCAGAATTTTGTGTTAGAAGCTTCAGATGGTGGAAATTTAAAACTACTCAAAAATAGTTTTATTTTAGCTTTTTCTTTTATTGTTAAAAAATACATGTCAGGGACTCCTGGGTGGCTCAGTGGTTTAGCACCTGCCCCTGGCTCAGGGCGTGATCTGCTGTCTAAGGATCAAGTCCCACATCAGGCTCCCTGTCTGGAGCCTGCTTCTCCCTCTGCCTACATCTCTGCCTTTCTCTCTCTGTGTCTTTCATGAATAAATAAATAAAATATTTAAAAAAATACATGTCATAAATGGGGATAGAGTAATGAAGGGCAAAAGGCTTTGGGATCAGGCCTGCAGTTGAATCTCATTTTTATCACCTTATCTCTTCTTTATGGTATAACTTTGAGCAAGTTATCTGATCTTTAGCTTTAGTTTTCTCATCTATAAAACGGGGCTTTTAGTACCTATCTCATAGTATTATGAAGTGATATGTCATGAGTAGAATGCACATACCATATAGGAGATGTGCAATAAATGACATTTTATTCTGAAGATTAAATTAATTGCTCTTAAATTAAGATTAATAGATAGCATATTTTAAAATATAGAATATGAGTGTTTCTGAAAATTTTATTAAGAACAGGTCTGTAACTATGTTACAAACTTCAAGAAGGTAAAGGTAATGACTACAAAAGAAATGAAAACTTTCCTTTGTATTTTGTACCTCCTAATTTAAGAATACTCTTCTGAATCAGCTGATTTTTATTAAGCACTATTTTTCTGACATATTTCAGACATGCTGAAGAGAAAAATAAATACTTTAAAATTCTGACCTTTGAAGTGATTATGATTAATGTATTACAGTCAAAACCATTTTGGGTTTTGTGTTATCTCCTCTGCAAGATCAAGGCCTCTTTTAGTGGAGAAATGTTTTCATATCTGGGAAATCATGTAGTGTCTGGTAAAAAGACATTTTCTTCAGGACTCCTGGGTGGCTTAGCGGTTGAGCGTCTGCCTTTGGCCCAGGTGTGGTCCTGGAGTCCTGGGATCAAGTCTCACAACGGGCTTCCTGCAGGGAGCCTACTTCTCCCTCTGCCTATGTCTCTGCCCCTCTCTCTTTCTGTGTCTCTCATGAATAAATAAATAAAATCTTTAAAAAGTAAAAAAATTAACAGTTAAAAAAAAGACATTTTCTTTGTAAATGTTTACAAAATAAAATCAAAGAATGAATGTGTCAGCAGCCAGTTATTAACATTTCTGGCTTTTAACATATAAAAGACTGGTAAATTTTGTGAGGTTTAGTAATTTTTATAGGTAGTGGTCATAGAGACATTTATTAAATGAGTGAAATGTAAGATTGATAAGGTTACTGAGCCATTTGTTCATAGATAATTACCTTGATGAATTCGAACCTTGTGTAATCAGAGCTAGAATTCAAGTTTAATATGCTATTTGTCTTCTAAAGGTAGAGAAAAATAATCAGAATATCTGTTGTTCATAAGATTTTATTTTGATCAATATCCCGTAAGGGTCAGTTAGGGCTGGTTAGTCCTACTCTCAAATTGTATACACATATACACCTTTTCTTCATCTAGTTTTCCAGATTGCAAGAGAAAAATAGAAAATAGGACACATAAAAATTCTATTTCCACTCCTAATATAGATCTGTGAGCATACCCATCCAACTCTTGGAACAAGTTTAGTTACTATATTATCTTTTGTTTGCTTCCTGTTTTATACTCTTATTATCAGAAATTGTCAGCTAGGAATGTTAAAGCAATTTTATGTTTAAAAATCTAAGAAACATAAATCTTACATAGATTTAACAGTTCTTTTTTTTTTTTGTGTGTTTTTTTTTTTTTTTGATTTAACAGTTCTTAGTATAGTTCTTTTAGTTTGTAGTTTCTGTGTTAATAATACAGTCTCTGAGCTACTTTGTTATTGTTTAGTACTTGCCATGCATTTCAAGTGCTATAAATCTGTTTCATATTAGTTCAAATTAAACTTTCAATAAAGATAAAGGAAAAACTTTTAAAACACTTCCTGTTATCTATAAGAATGTTATTTATTGACTTTTGATTCTGAAATACTTTTCTCTCCCTAGTCTAATGATCTTTGGTCATTCAACAGATACTTAACACTACTGTGTGACAGGCATATACTGGAGGCCTAGTTCTCTAGTTCCCTGTTGTTAATGCCAGTTTTGTACCAGCAAATGCAAACTATGACTTTGTATAAGAAGCTTTTCCATAGCTCATATATTTTAATAAATTTAATATGTTCTTATCATTGTAACTTCCTAAAGAAGTTAGGATTGATTATGGTGCTAGATATTCTTATAGGTCATAGTTGATTCCTCAGTAATTATTCTTAGACAACTAGTAAGCTGATTAATAGATATCCATTGCCGCTTTTTACATTCCAAATACTCTATGCAGTTTTTATTCCAGATTAAACACAGGTCAGTGCATTGTGATGTTTGGGTTTTTCAGTTTAGTATGCTGTGGAAGAGTATTTTATGATTTCAAGACTGATAGTGAGGAGGATCAGTGAGGAGGAAGTATATATTTTGTAAAGCTAGTGATTAGACTTTTATAGATAACAAATGGCCGTTTTTGAAGGAAAAATAACACGAATGATAAAATTTCATATAAAATGCTTTCTTTGGAGCTTTTGATTTCAATAAATATTTATTCTGTACCATATTATATGTGCCAAGTATTCTGCTGGGGAATGGATATTTGGTGGCGAATAAGACAAAAACTTGCTGTCAAGAAACTAAATCTAATAGTCTTTTCTTGCTTTTGTGTAAAGAGAAAGTGTTACATCAAATAGCTTGGTGATGAAGAGTACTAGCTTTGGCATGCTGTGTATGTACAAATCATAGTGGTATCACTTTGCTAGTTGTGTTATCTCATTTAATTTATCCAAGTTCTCTGAGCCTCTGTTTTCTCATGCATAAATTGTGAATATTAATGCCTATCTCTTGGTTCAGAGGCTTAAACAAGATAATTTTTCTAAATATTTAATTGAGAAGCTCAATAAAAATACATAAAAGTGATATACAACCAAGTATTAATCTTTACATATTATTCTTGCAATAATGACCTTGCCTAATGAGAGATAGCAGTTTAAAGCATATATTTGCATTTTTCTTTGAAGATGATGTTAAAGTCACAAGAAATGTATGTAAGTCCCTTATCCACCTGCCTTACCACTTTGTTAATTTGGTTGAGCTCTGACTTTTAGTCTGTAAAGCTTTTTATTTCTTTCCTTTTTGTGGAACTCTCAAGAAGCATACCAACTGTATTGCTTTAGTTTGTGTACCAGAAAGGAATCTAAAGCACTTGTTCATTTTATATAGGCTGCGTGAGTAGCCACCAGATACAGTTGGTATTCTAAGTTGGTATCAGACCAGTGACCCAGAAGTGAGTCTCTTGTAGCTCATTAACAGTCTAGTTCAGTTTTAAGTTTCTTGTTTGTTGGTCTAGAAATGCCTGTTATGCAGGAGTGTCAAGATTCTAGGGGTATTGCTACATTTATTTATTTATTTATTTATTTATTTATTTTTTAATATTTTATTTATTTATTCATGAGAAACAGAGAGAGAGAGAGAGAGGCAGAGACACAGGCACAGAGAGAAGCAGGCTCCATGCAGGGAGCCTGACGTGGGACTCCATCCCGGGTCTCCAGGATCACGCCCTGGGCTCAAGGCAGATGCTCAACCGCTGAGCCACCCAGGTGTCCCGTATTGCTACTTTTAAAAAGAGATAATAATATTTAGTATAACTGTATACTTTAAAAAAATTAGGAACTGGGATGCCTGGGTGGCTCAGCGGTTGAGCGTCTGCCTTCGACTCAGCGGGTGATCCTGGAGTTCTGGGATCGAGTCCCACATCTGGCTCCCTGCATGGAGCCTGCTTCTCCCTCTGCCTCTGTCTCTGCCTCTCTCCCCTCACCCCCTCTCTTTCTCTCTGTGTCTCTCATGAATAAATAAAATCTTGAAAAAAAAAGAAAATAATAAAATAAAATCTTTTTTAAAAAATTAGGAATTTTCCTAAGGAAATAGATATCTTTAAATATTTCTCCCTAACATTCTCTTCTCTTTTCTTTTCCTTTTGTAACTTCTACCCCCCAATGAGAGTCTCGAACTCATGAGTCCAAGATTAAGTCACATGCTCCTCTGACTGAGCCAGCCAGGTGCCCTCTCCCTAATTTTCTGTCGATGTTTTTATATGTCAAATATCTGTGGATGCCAAATTTATAATTCTGAAGTAGTTTGGGGAGTAACCTTTTCTAACTTTAACACCGTATTGCAGTAGCAGGACTCTGCTTTGTTTACCAGGTCAGTTGTGCTCCAAGAAGCAGACTCCAAAATGGGGTTAACTATTCAAGAGATCTATTAGGGTAAATACTCATGATGGATAAAGAGGACAAGCAGTACAGGTGTGACCCTGTGGAAGGAGAAAGGGAGGGTAGAATTGGAAATTGGGTGGAATTGGGAAGATAGGTATAGTATCAGACTATACAGCATGTTTCTGAGAAAGTTTCAGTCAGACTGATGGGAAATCCTTGAGACAAAGTTGCCCTGGGGAGGAATCCTTTATTTGGCAGGAATGGCTAGTTTCTAGTACCCCCACTTTGCTCAGTCTTTGGCTGGGAGCAGCCCAAAGGAAACATGACCTGGGGTGACCTCCCAGAAGATCCAAAGGTGTAGCATGTGGAGGTGGTGAGTCAACTACGCTCTCTGCAGCAGGTTCTGTTGAAAAGAGGTCTGAGCTGGGCAGCTCTGTGACTGCCACAGTTAATAACATTAAGAACTACAGTGGCAGATATACATGTATTTCATGTAATCTTATCACCAACTCTGCGAGGTGTCATTCATGAGCAAATGGGGGACATTGAGAGCGTAAATAACTTATCCTTGGTTGCTGAGCTAGCCAGTGGTAGAACCAGAATTGTAACTTAGGCAGGATTCTGACTCTAGTGTCTCAAGTATTTAAGTACCTATATCAGACTGACTACATGCATACCCTAAAAAATTCTGCTGAACTTTACTTTGTGAAAGTTTTATGAATCTAAAAATGTCTAATTACCTTTTGCCATACTAGTTTCTAAAGATCCGTTTGTTTTCATTAAGCATACATGTTCAGAACTTGTGGCTTTACTGTTTGAATTTTGATGCATGTCTTCACTTGTCAAAAAAAGTACATTATGCTAGTTACACCCCATCCCCCTTTTCTCCCAGTATATTGAAGTTGTACTACAGATCTCTAGCTACAGTAAGCAGTTCTCCAAGGATGAAGAAAGAAAATGTACATACACATAGGAATTTCTTTTCCAGAGCTAAAATTGACATTTTATAAATAATTTCCGTGTTGCAAACTTGAGACTAAGAAATCACAGCAATTCAGTGATATGCATTTGGCATGAGTCAGTTTTAGTTCTTAGTGCTTTTCATTGGAAATGGCATAAAAAGTAAGATTTCTTTGAATTTTTTATGCTGTGGGCTTACAAGAGACAGAAGATGTTTTTCTCTTATAGATGCCTGGCAGTGCATGGCAGCAGAAGTAACGAAAGGGTCACAAACCCCAGCAGTACTTCCCAGGTCACATGCACCCTTAATTTTTAAAGAATCTAGAAACACCCTAAGCAGTTGATAATAGGTCATTTCTAGGTGATAAAGGGTATTTGATACGGAGTACTGCTTTTCTTTCTACACCTACCATTTTTTATAGTCATTTAGAGACTTTGTTTTTAAATATGTAACCACTGGTAACTGAATTACAGCTCTCTTCTTTTTTTGATATTTGATATTGATTTCAAGGTCTTAAAATTTTTCTTTCAAGCTTTGTTAAAAAAATCATTTCAGTTTATTTATAAGCACTTTCTGCAGTCATTGACTTCAATCTAAGTGCAATTAGAAATGCCAGAGGCAGCTACTGTTAAAAAAGATAGACAGAGATAGAGAGGTTATAATTATAGTAACTACTGCCAAAAGTGTTTATGCATTTTTCTTTCAGACACCTTTGTATTAAAGTAATTTGAAACTTGACAATATAGCCTCCTTTGATGTAAAAATTGGGAAACATAGATTGGTGCTTTAGAAATTTAGTCTTTCAGTGACCTAGCAGTTGATATAAAAATATGAATTTGAAAATAAATAGCATATTGGGTAAACTGTACTGTACTCATGAAAGGAGCCAAAAAATTATGGATTAAACTGAATTTGAAAAATAATTACAGTTTTGAGTCCTAAACCAGATTCATTATTAAAATGAAATGATAGGTCCTTGACCCTTGGGTGTGCTTGGAATAAATATGGAACACAGTATTGTTTTTAAAACTATTTTGCTTTTATAAGCTAAGACAGATGTACAAAAAAGATGCAGTTTTTATTTTGTATTGGCAGCTTCCAAATATTTAGTATCTATTTCCAAGAGTTGCAATTAGTAAAGCAACCATGGTACTGAAATCTGCACATCCCACAAGCTAATTATATTTGCAAGGTCAGAGTGAATACATATTTTCAGAAAAATAAAGGGTTATATAAATATGTGTCTTCTACTTGGCTGTTATATCACAGTTTGTTGATCTGGAGTATAATGTGTACAATTCACAAATTTGTCTGATAACAGAAAGTGGTGTGTGATTGTGTTTATTTTACTAACCAGTATATTCACAGCAATCACTTCCAAATATCTCTCCAGTAAAGATGTGTTAATTACAAAACAGACAAGGTCTTCTATTATATTAAAGCTACTAACAAGAAGACAGCAGGAATCACACATGTAAATAGCATCATCAACCCCTATTTTAGTCCTCTGTTTTGATCTGTGAGTTGCGCATAGACCAAAGGTGCTATTAAAGACTGAGTGTATGAAATAGGCAGCATTATATGAACAAAATTTATTCAACAAGAAAACAGACCTTTAACATGAATTTAACAAGCCTGAGAAATTATAAACTATCATATGCTGCAGATTCATGCAGTGATAATAAACAAAAAAGGAAAGTAAGAGGTTTCCCTAAGCTAGCCAAACTGCTAATGGTTTTGTTATAAGCTGTCTACTGTTGCAGTGACCTCTGAAAAGTCTCAAGGCACTTGTACCAGAAAAAATTAAATGGTCAGGCTGGTGGATGGAGATACAGTGTGGATTCAGTGTGGGATATAGGACTTCAGCATGGAAAGGAATTATAAAAGTCTACCATCACATTCCTGAAAATACTCTTTATACTTTTGTTTGGAAGTTTTTGTTATTACGTATTGATGCAGTAGTTTTTGTGCAAAGTTTTTTGGCTAAATTACTATTTGGATTTATAAGCTATAAACTGGACTGGTTTAGTGTATGTATACTTTAAAACAAACTGTTTAGAAAATTTACCTAGCTCCAAAAATGGATTCTTTCCCCTGTCCCCTTCCCTATACCTTAATTAATCTTTGGGGGTTCCTTGTGCCAGTATACTGTATCTAAGATTTCCTTTCTTATCATGGAGTGACCACTTTGCTGTCATTCTGTTGCATCATGCTGTAAATACATAAACATGGAGAAACGCCTTCAGCTTAAACACACCTCCAAGTGCTCACCAGGGCTTTTTCTTGAATCTTACTGTGGCATAATTAACACCTTCTTCACCCATTGCTCATTAGTGCACTGGACATTAATGAGTCTATTTTGATAGGTTGCTCTAAAGAAGGAACCTGCTTATTCTCACAGTGCAAAAGGCAATTATAAAATTGTACAGAAATTGAAATGTAGACTATATTGCCATATTTATATTTTTATTGCGTACTAAATCTAATTTTGGTTTGCAGGTTGTTGAACATGTTAGTTTCCTTAAGACAGTTGCTATAGCAATGGCAGCAAATTCCTTTAATCTTGGTGTAGTTAAAGTATTCTTTTCTATTGGCTATCATATTGCTACTCAGGAATCATCAATCTAAGCATGTCATTCACATAGGCCATCATTTAATACTTAAACAATATATTGCTTTTAAATCTTTTTCTCATTTTTTAATATAATTTATTTTTTTTTAAATTTTAGATTTGTTTCTAACTGATGATAATACCTACTTAGCTGGTATTTTCATTTCCTTTTTATGAGGTTTCACACCTGCTTATAATATTCCAGAGAAATATTATGGAGATTTTTGCATGTAAAATAGCTGCCTGCTGTTTTAGTTTGAAAGTGTTTAATATAAAACAGTATACAGATATTTTGTTGTGGTATATGATGGAATTTTCATAGTTTTATAGGATAGTTTTTTTCCTGCAAATGATTTTATTGAAATCTTAAAATGGAATCAAAATACTCTAAAATCATTTGGGCCAAAATGATGCTTTGCTTTTAAATTTACCCGAGTACTTAAATACTGGAGTACTTAAATGGCAGTGTTTTAATTTTTTTTTTAATTTTAAAATTTTTAAAGATTTTATTTATTTGAGAGAAAGATAGCAAGAGTGTACCAGGGTGGGGGGGAGGGTGGAGGGGGAAGGAAGGGTAGGGAGAAGCAGGCTCCGCATTGAGCCAGGAGCCCAACGTGAGGCCCAATCCCAGGACCCTGGGACTGTGACCTGAGCTGAAGGTAGAAGCTTAACTGACCGAGTCACCCAAGTCCCCTCTAAATGGTGGCAGTTCTTAATCCTGCGCTTACTTATTTAAGTTACACCTATCTTATTCAAATGGTCATTTTTCTCCTTTTGCTTACATCTTAATTTTATTTTATGTGCTTTTGAATAGAAAATTTTACTTCTGTATTTTTTAAACAAGTGTTTGAAATTATTATAATATCTGATTAAAGCATGTCTGATATTAGTACCTATTTTTATTGTTTCATGAAAATAAATGATTAAAAAATCTAAGTACAAGCAAGAAGTATAAATGTAGGCCATATTTATTTTTATATAAATGTGAAAGTTAAGTCTGAATTGCAGTTATTGTATAAAAAGAAAAAGGAGTTTTCACAGACTATTAAATCATGTATGTTCTGGGGATAGTTGGTTTTATTTTGAGGCAAGAGGACTCTGGGGAAATTCAAACTGTTAGAAATAAAAGCAAAACTCAGAGTTGATTTTTTTTTTTTGGCCTGCCAGAGTGGACACTTGTAATGAATGCTTTGGTATAAGTTTGTATCCTTTGTACTGTTTGTTGACCCTTAATGGTAGCCTTTGGAAAGGGTAACTTTTTTCTTTCTTTAGATCTTATTTAGTATACAGCATGTGTACATATACAAACAGATTTTTCAGACTTGATTAGATTTCATTTGGCTTAACTTGAAAATAAATTTGATTTTCTGCTTAATTATACTTACTCAGCTATACGCAAACTACAAAGAAATGGAAAACAGTCTAGTTGATGGTAGGTTTTATAATGTTAATAAATCACGGTTTAAGTACTTTTAAGGCAAATCTAGAAAAATATATTATTCTGCTTTAAGATTTTTTTTATGTGACAGAAGTATTGAATTTATTCTCTAGGCAATTGATTTAAATTCCCAGAAAGAAGCATCTGTCTTAAAGTCCCAGTGCTTGCTTTATATAAAACTTTACAACATTTAAAAGCTTTGACGAGTTTTTTCAAATCCATGATGACGAACAGAAAAAAAGTGTTAGGATAATATATGATTCTTGTTAAATCTCTTAATATATAAGAGCTAATAGATGATACTGTATCATATAAGAATTTGGACTCTTTTTATACAGAAATAGTGAATACACATAGAAAAAGAAGGGTACCTATTATTACTTCCTTACTATGAACTTATGTTTGTCTCATTCTATACCATGTTCCTGGCTTTTAAAGCACAGATGACCTTGGTTTTCTTGTATTTGCCTCCTCCTATTCTTGACAGTGGCTTGGATATTTAAGGCCATCAGACAAGGTATAAAGTCTTTTATAGTCACAAGAAGTAAAAGGTATCTGACTAGAAGAGAATACGTGGAGCAAGTGCCTTTCTGGCTGTAATTTTGTTGTCATTTCAAGTACTGTGGTAGTATAATTGATGTGACAGGGCTGGGCTTTACATGTGGTCCCTTAGCTTGTGCTCACTTTCAGTTTTAGTTTCTCTTTGTCATTCATTTTGATTAGGTAAAATTTAGGTGACAAACATATGCACACCAATGGAGGCTGTTTGGTGTGGAAGTTTAGTAATGATGTATTTCAATAATAAAGATGCAAAGTTAATATTTTTCTTTACTGCTTCATGAAAATTGCAATAATTGGTGTCACCTTACATTACAAGATAGAGGGTGGTGTGCTGATGGCACAGTCAGCAGGAGGTTCTTTTTTATTAATATTATAATTAAATGATTTTCTGGAAATAGGCCAGAAACAGATGCAAGTTGATCATGCCTGTCCACTGTTGCTTGGCATCATCACTTGCTTTTTTAAAAAGAATTGACCTGACACCTTATTTTTACAGGTTGTTATTGATGCCTTCAGATTGATCAATGCTAATATGATGGTCTTAGGACATGAACCAAGACAAACAACCTCAAATCTGGGTCATTTAAACAAGCCATCTATCCAGGTAATGCCTGTTTTTTTTTTTTTTTTTTTTTTTGTATTTGATAATGTGTTAAAACTCTGTTTTACATTTTAAAGCCTATTATAAATGGCCATTTTAATATCTAATACTTAGCATTTTAATTTGTTTGCAATTAATTTTTCTTGTGCTTGAGAAGATTATGGAAACACTTCCATAAGTTAGATTTGCTCACTTATGAGTCTGTTTTTAGTGGCCTCTTTAAACTTACCTAACATAGTTTGAGTATACCCTTTAAGGGAGCATATGAGAGCCTTTTATCTTGAGAATACCTTATGGCTTTGCATGGTTAACATTGTAGTAAAGGACTAATACAAGTTTTGGGTAGAGTGCATTAGGGGATATCATTATTGATTGGTTAGATATTTCTCATGGCATTAAAAATGGGAAAATTGGTATACTTTAAGAGACAAACAATTCGTAAATGGCACTTAAAATTTTCTGCCTTTTTAAAATTTAATCTCTACATTTAAAATGCATCCAATATATATCTATATTATTACTTTTTATTTATATCTTTTTCTTTCCAATAACATCAACCACCATTATTACAGTTATGCAGTCATTTAATATCCTCCCGAGCGATTAATGTTTTTTTTGTATCATTTACATGTCTCATTGTTTTTACACAAATCTTTATTGTCTGCAAAGATTATTTTAAATGTTTTTTAATGTACCACAACCTGTGTCTATATAGTTAATTGCTTCTCTGAAGATTAATTAAATGGACAGAAATACCATGTTTGGTTAAATAGAACACATAGGACAAAGACATTATAGTAGCTATTGCTTCTTGCCTTCTGAAGCCTGGCTCTGTCATATGATTGTCTTTGGGGAGTTGTGGCTTTGACAGTTAAACATGGTTAAGCGTGGGTTACACTCTGATAACTTTACACCTTTAGATGCTTACTTTTACAGCAGTCATTCATCTGAAATCTTTGTCAAAGTGAAACATTTTGTTTCTAAGGATGAGGTGTGCTGCTTTTAAATAAAATTGTTTTACAAGTCAGGAAAAACTACAAAGTTTAATGAGTATGAAATAAGCTACCAGTGTTTTTGATTGGGTACAGACAAGCCCATGCTTGTATGTTCCAGGAGAATATATTATTGGACCTGTTTAGCCTGTGATAATGACCTTTCTTATAAACCCCCATAGTATCATACTGCTTCATTATTTTTTTGCCAAAGGTTAAGTAGCATCTCACAATCCAAGGTCATTGTGATTACTACATGGTATATTTCTGCCAGAAGTTTTTTGCTAATTGCAACTCAACAGCCACCTGTTGCTGATTTCATCTTTTAAGTGTAAACCCTGCTTTTTAACTTTATAAATTGAGCAAAATCAATATTAAAATTTGTTATTTTTTCTCTAACAGTCCAGTTTTATTTTTTAGTCCTACCTTATGAGTCTGTAACTTAAGGTGGACCTTATAGAGCAAATTCCAAACCCAAGTTAAGAGGACCTAATAGCTACATCATTGTTTTTCTTTCATTTTAGTTTTTTTTTTTTTTTTGCCTTCTAATTAAAATTTGTAAATATGTTTATTTCACAGTTTATGTGGTGCCCATCAGAATGACCTCTATCTGGGTGCTTTATAGTTTTAAGACAATTTCAATACTAAAATACTCAAATAGGACCAAGCCAACAAGTAATAGAACAAAGCCACACTTTAAAACTATTTCTTAGTTTTTTTAAGGCAAGCTAGAAAGAAAACAACCCAGAAGAACCTGAAGTTAATATTCATAATAGAATTTTAATATATGTTAGCAGAATCTTGGACTCAGGGATCAGAAGCCTTTCTGAAAGGGTTTTATTTTGAAGGTTTGTGTTAAGAGAGGCCTTGTACCTAAACCAGCTTTTTAATAGTAGAGATAGAAATCTGACAGCAACCATCAGCACTTATGCTGGTGATCACTATTGATTTTCTAACACTGATTTTTTACTATTATAGTAGTGGGGGAATTATTATATTGTAGACTACTGTTTAATAATTTGAGGAAAGTTTAAAACGTGTTAAGAAAAAGATTATAAAATAGGATATACAAGTTCTTCTCTTTGCAAATACATGTTTTATAATCTGTGCCTATCTATCTATACCAAGATGTTAGTATTGATTACCTTTGGTGGTGGGATTATGGAATTTTTTTACTTATTTTTCCTTTTCCATATTTCTTAAACTTTCTACAGTGAAACATATATTACAGAAAATTTTATTTTTAAAGCACTAAAACAGTGTTGGAAATATCTACCACAAAACAAAACTAATAGTGTTTACATTAATATTCAGGTTCTAAGTAAGAGAAGCCATTAATAACCCTGAAAGGGAGGCAAAAGTATAATGCTTACATTCTAGACTTTTGTTTTAATATATGAGACTTAGTATTATTTTGTACTTAGAACATTTGACCAGTATCAAATGTATAGGATTGGTGATTAACAAACATTTATTTTAGTAACTAAACATTTTAAACCATTTCACTTAAAAACTGTTCAAAGTATTCCAGATCCTTATGAGCCATAGTATAAGTAAAGATTGGGTTGTCAACTGCTTAGAAATTTAGTAACTATTGATGCACAGGTGCATTGTGCAAGGACTGTGAGCCTCTGAGTATAGCCCTGGGTACAACTGCATTGTCTAACAGAGTTAAGCTATTTGAAAAATACCGTTTTCAGTGCTTAATGAACAGTTATAAAACAGTTGCCCTGGAAGAAACCATTGTGGTCATTATGTAGATGAGAGAACAGAGAACCCAGAAAGTTCGTAGGCTTTGTAGTGAGTTAATGTAGGAACTGGTATTTATAATCTAGGCTCCTGGCTCTTTATACTATACTTGGGAACTTAATTAATTAAATAATTAATTTAAGCATAGATAATATATTAGTTCAAAATTCAACAGGTACAAAAAGTATTTAAGTGGAAACTCTCTTCTTTTGCCTTCTGCCCAGTTCTCCACTGTAGAGGGAACAACAAAACACATTTTGTTTCTTTTCCGAGTTATTATACTTATATGAAGAAAGCTCCATTTAAAAATATGATCTAAGGGATATTATTTAGCTCCACATTTTCACCTTATTATCAGTGTGAAATAATATAAGACAAACAGACTTATCCTTGGATCTAAATAAACATGCTTTGCTTTTTTAAAAGCATGGAACTTTTTTTTTTTTTTTTTTTTTTTTTTTAACCTATCAAGAACCTCTAAAAAGGTTATTATTGGGCAGCCCCGGTGTGCAGCGGTTTAGCGCCGCCTGCAGCCTGGTGTGTGATCCTGGAGACCCGGGATCAAGTCCCATGCCAGGCTTCCTGTATGGAGCCTGCTTCTCCCTCTGCCTGTGTCTCTGCCCCTCTCTCTCTGTCTCTATGAATAAAATAAAATCTTAAAAAAAAAGTTTATTATTATTAAACAGTTCATAAGCCGTGTATTTTATAATATGCCTGCTTTTCCATAGGAGTGAGTATATGGAGATGCAATTTTAACTTCTTCTCAATAGTCTGGGCAGTATCAATGAAATATGATGAGGGTAGGTTTTAGTTGCTTGTAGTTATTTGACACAGTCATTATATAAGAAGCCATTTAAGTAAAAGATCTTATTTTAAGATCTGTTGTTAGCAATCCCTTTACATAAAATATGGTTTTATACAGTTCATTCCAACCTGATAGCTGACTGCCTCTTATTAACTATTTACATTTTTATTCCGTTTCTACCACCTTTGCTCATCACTACTGTTTGTTTTTTAAGATTTTTAAAAAATTTATTCATGAGAGACACAGAGAGAGGCAGAGGCATAGGCAGAGGGAGAAGCAGGCTCCCTACAGGGAGCCCGATGTGGGACTTGATCCTGGGACTCTGGGATTACTCCGAGCCGAAGGCAGATGCTCAACCGCTGATCCACCTAGACATCCCACATCACTATTGTTATAAGTTTTTTACTTTTCCTTCTCACTGTGATTTATGCTATAATGGTTTAGCCAATCTGAACATTCATTGGGATTAAGTATCTGGTCTCTCAAAGATATATCTAGATCACATGAATGAGTAAATACAGTAGGATAAGTCATTCAAATAGTGATTGATTTTGAAGTTGATTTCACTGTAATGATTATTTGTAGACTTAAGTGTTTTGGATTTGTCATACTAACAAAATGACGAATTTCTACAGATTGATTAAAACAGCATAGAAATAACCAAGAAGTTAATCAGCAGGATCTTAAAACTCCCCTTTGTCTGTGGTCCTCCAAACCATCCTTTATCTAAAATAGGCCCTTAGACTGAAAATGAGTACCAATCTAGGCAGAACTTCCTTCTTCAATGATTGGCAGGGTTTGAGCAAAGAAAACAAGGGTCAGGATATACAAGAAGTAAATAAATAAGCCTCACCGCTTTTAGTGAATTTAAAACATACTGTCCTAGAAACAGGGCTATAGAAGGTGACTGGTTTCCCAGGTCAGCCACTGAAAGCTTATTTAGCCCACGGTATATAATATTATAGAAAAGAATCAACTGTTGCAAATTTTAAATAGCCAATTAGTGTGAATGAGTTGCGAACAAATCCTGTTTTAATGAAGAATTGCCTGAATTTTCCTAAGTCCATCATATGTTTGTTAAGTGTAAATTAAAAAGTTAAGTAATGATATTTTAAGAAATTTCCTAGCTATATAACTTTCTCCTTGATCTGCCTGACATGCTATGGCATTTGCTAGTATATTCTGCTTAATTTGCAGTTTGACTCCTCCAAAAGGTTAGTTCTCTCTCTTGATAAAACTAATCTTCTGTTTGGCATATGCTGCCTCAACTTGTCAACTAAATTGGTTAATTTGAGAGAATTTGTTATTCACCAAGGCTGTGTTTTTTGGGCTCATGTAGAGGGAGGCCTGTACTTGGCCAATTTACTTGTGATTTGGAATGTACTGGGGGTACACAGCAGGTGAGTAAGTGAAATTGGAAGACTGCTTGAGGATATCGTTTTATTTAAACTTACATATTTTTAAAATAATTACACCTGCTGATCTTTCATGCTGCCCATGTTAGTCTTAACTGCTATTATCTAAATGATGTCATTAAAAATCAAGTATAGGTAATTGCCTTCAAATACCAAACTGTATCTATTTGAGCAGTATAGTTAATCTCCAGAATGTGGACTCTGGGCCCATTGGCTTATTTCTGTATTTATTAGCCATAGATAGCCCTTACTAGCTTTATGGCTGCTATGGAGAATTATGCAGTTAGGGCATTGCACAAAGGTGCTTCGATGAGGGGGCAGTTAGTAACTGAAATCTAGTGCAAGTTTCACTCTCCAGTCAGGCTTTATCCACTGGGAGGACTAGGTATCTTCTCTAATTCTTCCACCCAGGGGATACACTTCCTAATTTACGTAAATATGAGTACATATTAAGGAAAACCTGGATTAATTCTACTTGATCTGCACAGCATTTCTGAGCACTGAAATTTGATTCACTACTCCTGATGATTATTGAGATGGATAAGGGTTTAATAGATATACTTAGTACTTTAATTTTGTACATCAACCATTTTATTATAGCAGATGTTAGGATAGGAATGGATTGTTACAGATACATATCTAAAATGTTACAAGTACTTGGTGGAGTGATTTTTTGCTAGCAGAGTTTTAAAATAAGACTGCCTATGTTTTGTTTTTATCCTGATCCTTTAAAGTATAAAGACTTAATCCAAGAATTTCTGAGATACACTGTAGCATACTACGGTAGAAAAAACATGGGCTTTGGAGTCAGAAATACTTGGGTTCAAATCCCACCTTTGCCTTGCTATATAAAACTGGGACAAATTAAGATTTCAGTCATATTTTCTTCATCTATCAAAATACAAATGGAATCAGCCTACCTTACTGAGTTGTTAGGAAGATTAGAAGACCTAATAGGTAAAGCAGATACTGGATACTCACTAAATGTTTCCTCCTTCTAGGCCTACTTCTTTTACCTCAACACCTTAACGCCTTTCGCTATAAAAGTCCAATAAATAGAGAGTGGAGTGGTAGTTTTGGTTAGCTTTATCTTCATATTTGAGCTAACTGTAAAGCCCTTATTGTTTTTATACTTGTTGAAAGTAAGTCCAAGGTGTATTTCTGTACTATCATGTCTTTCTGGGTTGATAGGGTCCCCCAGAGTACCATTCTGAACCACATTTGTACATCTGTTGCCAGAGTTCAATATTTGAGCAGCTGTGAATGGATTTCATCACAGGCAGGGTTATTGTTTCTTAATAAAGCCATGTCATTAGCTTAAATTTTTATTATGATCTGCCTGTTTGTCTTAGAAGTCAAGTGCAGTGGAAAAAATTCTGGTTAGTGAGATTGCCTGTCACTGGATAAGATCATGAAGTAAATATAAATAGACCCAATAAAGAACCAACTTCACTTTGTTAATTTGGAGACATATGTGGGACACAATTATTTGAATCTATTCGAATTGAATTAAGAAAAAAGGGAGATCCTACATTAAGTCATGGGTGAAAAAATAAGTGTATTATTATGATTTTCTTTTGAAGTAACAAAGTGCCCCCCCCGATATTGTAAAATCAGACTTTTAAATTATTATTATTTATAAATTATGAACAATTAATTTATAATTTAGATTATGATGGGGTCAGACCCTATCTCTGACTCTGAGCAAGACTACTGAAACTGTTGAATTTGTGCTGCTGTGCATGATATTTTGAAGAATATATGACCCATACCTCTAAACCTCACTTCTAAACTTGTAGTGAAGAAAAAAAATAAATATTTTCATTTAATCTTTATAGGTTAAAGCCTTTTTTTAGAAGATAAGTTTGGTCAATGGTTTCAAACTTATTTTTTACATGCAAAAATGTTAATTTGTCCTTTATCTAATCATTTATCTAATCTTTAATCATTTAGGCATTAATTCATGGACTAAACAGACACTATTACTCCATTACTATTAACTATCGGAAAAATGAACTGGAACAGAAGGTAAGTTAAAATTTTTATATTAGAGAGAGGGGGGAAATCCTTTTTCAGACCATTTAAACTATTACCTAGTATATTTGAGTTTGAATTGTTGATTTCTTTCATTGATGTGTTCAAATATTTTTTCATTCCTAATGAATTATGGGAACATAAAATAAAGGAATATTTTATTGGACATATAAGATATTTTACCTTATTGGTAGGTGCTAGAATAAGAGAATAAGTAGGAAACAAACATTTCTGTTTGATTTTATGATTAATTACAAAAATCTTCTCCTCATTCTGTGTTTTTCTGATTATCTTTTTCCAATAAAATGCCTTTTTGGAACTTTCCAAATTTGAAAGGAATAAATGAGATTGTAATTGCGTAGTACTTAAAAAGTACCTTTTTTACATAGGGTAAACTAAAGGTGAATCAAAAGGGAAATTTTAATCAAAAGGTGTTTTAGATATTTAAAGCTAGATTCTTATCGCTTTTTATACTAGGCAGTTTTTAAATTTGGTTACCTTAAAAACTACCTAGTACCTTGGTGGGTTAGCATTCTTTTGTTTCTACTATTTTAGAATTATTTCAACTAATGCCAAATATTTTAAGTCTGCCTCTTGCTTTTTGAAATTACAATCTGAACTGCTTTTTTTTCTTTACTATTACAATTAGTCATCTTCCAAATTAGCTTTTTGTATTTCTCTCTGATAAAGACTTAAAATAATTTTTAAGAACATCGAGTACTATTGCTAGCCAGTAAGTTTTGGTTCCTATGTGATTCTCAAGTCCAAACAGGGTAAGTAATCAGTAGTAAATAAGACCTTTCTTAACTGATCGAAACTGTTCCTCATAAAGATGCCTTAGAAGGGGATTCTAATACATGAGATGCCTGGGAAGTAGAATAAGTTGAGCTGTCCATATTGCCTCGTCTTTCAACCAGATGGCCTCCATTTTTAATGTCATTTATATATTGTGGGGAAGAATGTACTGTATAAGATTTTCATTGAAAGAAGAATTCTGTTTTGTTTTTTTAAGTTTTATAAACCATGTTTTAAAAGGTCAGAGCCACCAGTAAACTCACCTTGAGCATGATGAGGAGTGAGGGTCTACAGGAGCCCGCCCGTTTTTTCCTTGGCCCAAGGGGGGACACAGCCATAAAGCTTTCTTCCAGCTGCTTGCCTATGTCCCAAAGATTGTATCTACTGTGATAGATTTAGTTGATAGATTGAAATATATTTTTAACACTTATTTTTAATTTTTATAGAATAGGTACAGACCGTGAAAAGGATCACCAGTCAGATACAAACTGAAAAGTTTATTCACATACATAAATACTTTATCAGTCTAATATCTGTTTGGAAATATCTGGCTGGTTAAATCAACCTTTCCCCCTTTTTGATGCCCCTAAAATTTAGCTACTATTCTTGGCATAAAACATACACACATAAATACCTATATAAGTTAATTAATGATATGATTATGCTCCTAGTAGCTCAGTTGAGGAGCTTTTTTTTTTTTTTGAGGAGCTTTTATAGTACCAGAAGCCCTGCCTTTACTCTTATGCCACCAAGCTCTATACTTACCTTCAGACTTACTCAAGGGTAACAATGGAATCCTTCTTTATTCATGATAGGAATATCCACATGCTCTGTGAGAACTTTGCTTTTGAAGTGGTAGGAAAATTCAGTTCTTAATTATAGGTACCTTTATAACATATATAGTTGCAGCTGCACCAAAATTTCCCAAAGATATATTTTCTAGAATACTTCTCAGTGGAGAAGATGAAAAGCAAAGAAATTGGAGTTACTTGTGCAGGCTTTTTTCAGTTTTTGGTAAACTACTCTTGTCCCTCTGAGCCCCTGAATGGGAATGTAGGAATTTGGAGCTTTGTGTCTTGCGGTCTCAGGTAATTTTTGACATGCAGCATATTCTCTAGCATACAAAAAAAAAAAAAAAAAAAACTTTGTATGACATATAACTGCAAAACTCTAAGCAAGTGGAGCAGTTTTTCTTAACTAAACTCGACACTTCTAGCTGTATCTTCAGATCATGAGTTGTGGATCTCACAAAATATACTGGTTCTAACAGTAAAAGCAACAGCTATTTTTTGTTTACAAAATATTTTTCAGTCTTTTAAAGAAATTCAATTTCAACTAGAGAACATTTATAGAGTTATAAGTCTAAGAAAAACTCTCTTAAGACTCTAAACTTGAAAACCTAGGAACTTCAAGAAAAATATACTCAGGATGAGTCCAATTTGAGAAACAGTGAACTAAGGTGTTTAATTCTGTGATCTGATTCCAGTTTGCTGATTTGATTACAGACTGGACAAAGTTGTGATTTCTTAACCAGTTTCATGACTTTTCATTCTGACAGTAATGAAGTTTTCATTTTAAAAATTACAGATTGAATACTAGAAAAGAAACTTAGAGAGTATTTAGTATGAGCCCTTACTTCCTAGATATGTAAATTGAGGCTCAGAAAGATTTAAATGAAGTTATTCAGTAAATGAGGCATTTACCTCCTTACCATGGACTTCGAAAGCTGGGCTATGGGAGTATTAGAGACCTTGTATGTAACATAGTAGCTTCACATACTCATTCATTCATTTGTGCATTCAACAAATGTTTATTGAATGTCTGTTATGATATATAAGGTATTATTGAATCTACATCTTGGTGATCTTAAAATCAACAGGGCAAAGCTACTCTTTTTTTTTTTTTCAAAGTGAGAGAAATGCAATAATAAATTTCAAGTGTTGATAGTATTTTAAAAATAATAAGGCAGGTTAAGGGAAGACAGATGTTTAAGATAGTATGAGGTGACTTTTTTATACAGGATAGTGGGGAAAGGCATCTATCTCTAAGGAAATGAGAAACATAAACCATGCAAAGATAAGGAAAATAGCCTTTGAGGCAGAAGGACAGCAAATACATGGTGTTAGAATACTCCTTAGGTTTTATTAATATAAATTTAGGTGAATCCTTATTCAAGTTTAAGTTAATAAAATTCAATTTTAAGCTCATTAATTCTGAAGGTTTTTTGGTGAAATTGTTTCTTAAGACAAATGAAGGAAGTATCCTCCATACAGGAAAATAATTACTTTTTCTTTCTTTCTTTTTTTTTTTTTTTAGATGTTGCTAAATTTGCATAAGAAGAGTTGGATGGAAGGTTTGACACTTCAAGACTACAGTGAACACTGTAAACATAATGAATCAGTGGTAAAAGAGATGTTGGAATTAGCCAAGAATTACAATAAGGTGAAAGTTACTTCCAATATTTTTTACTTATAATCTTTGGAATACGTATGATTAGATGCCAAACATGGCATAAATATATATATATAGTTAAAAATAGAGTGGCCTGTTTTATAGATCAGATTAAATATTTTGGACTTTGCAGGTCATCCAGTCTGTTGGCAGCTATTCAACTCTGCTGTCATAGTATAAAAGTAGACTTAGACAATAAATAATGGAGTGAGTGAGCCCGTGTTTCAGCAAAACTTTATTTAATAAAACAAGTAGCTGGCTAGATTTGGCCCATGGGCTGTAGTTTGCCAATCCTATTATAGACTATATAAAATAGTTTTACATTTGAAATCTCTTCATTATCAGAGGGCTTTTTCTTGGAAGGGAAAGAGAAACAAGAAGATATAGGATAATAACAATAGCATTTAATACTTCTGTATGTAGTTTAGTTTATGAACTTTTCTTTTTTTCATTTAATAAGTGTCTATTGAAAACCTGCTATGTGCCAGGCACTGGGGATATGGTAAGAAGCAAGAGTTGTCTTCACAGAACTTATTTTCTGGTAGGGAAAACAGAATAAACAAAAAAACACAGTATAAAAATATATTGTGATTGATGCTATAATAAATAAATAAGATGATGTAATGAAGAATAACTAGGGGAGATCACTTTATATGAGGATGTTTAAAAAGTTACATTTTGTAGAATCTCCTGAAAATATTTATTGTGGGCTAAAATACATGTGGCCATAATATTTTCGTTCATAACTCTATTCTTTTACAATTCTGAAATTGAAAAAAAAATACTTGAGCTACGACTTAAAATGTATCTTCTGTGTTGTAGTAGTTTCCAAGGGCTGTCATAACAAACTACCATAAACTGGGTGGGTTTTTTTGTTTGTTTTGTTTTGTTTTTAAATTTTTTTTTTTAATTTATTTATGATAGGCACACAGTGAGAGAGAGGGATTGGCAGAGACACAGGCAGAGGGAGAAGCAGGCTCCATGCACCGGAAGCCTGACGTGGGATTTGATCCTGGGTCTCCAGGATCGCGCCCTGGGCCAAAGGCAGGCGCTAAACCGCTGCGCCACCCAGGGATCCCTGTTTTGTTTTGTTTTTAAAGATTTTATTTATTTATTCATGAGAGACACACACACACAGAGAGAGGCAGAGACACAGGCAGAGGGAGAAGCAGGCTCGATGCAGGGAGCCCTACATGGGACTCAGTCCCTGGTTTTTAGGATCACACCCCAGGCCAAAGGTGTTGCTAAACCACTGAGCCACCCAGGCTGCCCTAAACTGGGTGTTTTAAAACAAATATATTCCATCATGATTATTGAGGCTATAAGTCCAAAATCAAGGTAGTAGCAGGGCTGTGCTCCCTCTGAAGCTAGTCCCAGGCTTTCTTCAGTTTGTGACAGCTTAACTCCAATGTCTAACTAAGGTTAGGATTTCAACATATTGTGTGTGTGGGGGGGGGGGGGGGGGGCGCGACACCATGATTCAACCCATAACATATATTTTCCAGCTTTCTTGACCAAAAACCCACATGAAGAATAGATTTTACATTTTGACCCAGTACATGCAAATGTATATGTGTGTATATAGCAACAAAAGTTTTATAAAATAATATTTACCCTTATTACATATGATACTGTTTTTTCCCATTTAACTCAATTTTATGGTTTCAATTATATATGCATATTATATACACATACATAGAGCTTACAACCCATTAATGTATTGATAGCCTGTAGTTTATAAAACATACAGATTATACACTGTTTTTTTTTCCTTTTTTTTTACAAATGTTTATTGGATATCTCCTATACAAGTTGCAGTGGGAAACAGGGATCTTTCCTTCATTTATAGGAAAGCAGAGTCAGTAAAAAATAGTTCACAAATGAACCAGAATTGGTGTGTTCCTTGACATACACAATTTGTCCACAGACCAGCTGTGTCAGTATCACCTGGGATCTTGTTATAAATGCAGGTGCTCATATCTACTGGATTAGAATCTACATTTTATCAAGATTTCCAGGAGATTTGTATACAAGTTAGAAGTTAGCAAACACTGCCCTAGAAAAGTCCAATCATACTGAAGTCCTGTAGAAATTCAAAGGCAGGGATCCCTGGGTGGTGCAGCGGTTTGGCGCCTGCCTTTGGCCCAGGGCGCGATCCTGGAGACCCGGGATCAAATCCCACATCGGGCTCCCAGTGCATGGAGCCTGCTTCTCCCTCTGCCTGTGTCTCTGCCTCTCTCTCTCTCTCTCTCTCTCTCTCTGTGTGTGACTATCATAAATAAAAAAAAAAAAAAAAAGAAAGAAAGAAATTCAAAGGCACTTGCTTTTAGTCGTGGGAGTCCTAGGATGCTGTCTTAGAGATAACAGCAATTTACTTTTTAAAGATTATTTATTTATTTATTCATGAGAGACAGAGAGAGTCAGAGACATAGGCAGAGGGAGAAGCAGGCTCCATGCAGGGAGCCCGATGTGGAACTTGATCCCGGGTCTCCAGGATCAGGCTCTGGGCTGAAGGTGACACTAAACCCCTGAGCCACCCGGGCTGCCCGAGATAACAGCATTTGAAGTAGGCCTTAAAGCTTGAATAAGATTGGACATACAGAGAAATGTTACCGTAGGCAAAATAAATGTTACGAGCAAAAAGAGGAGACAGAAAAGGCAAAGATACCTTTAGGAAACTGTGTTTGTCTTAAATATATAATCTATGAGGGTAAATAGGGGAGAATAGTTTTTTAAAGTTACTGAAATCAAATAACAGGGCCTGGACTATCAGGATAGAGTTATTTTGGACCAGGAGCATGATACACCCATAACCCGGCTCTAGAATGTAATTTGACAACAGTATAGGAGTACGCTGTAGGAGGAGATTTGAACTGGAGGTTTTTTGTTTTTTTTTTTTAAGATTTTATTTATTTATTCATGAGAGACACACACAGAGAGGGGCAGAGACACAGGCAGAGGGAGAAGCAGGCTCCATGCAGGGAGCCCGACGTGGGACCCGATCCCAATTGCGGGACTCCAGGATCACGCTCCGGGCCGAAGGTGGCGCCAAACCGCTGAGCCACCAGGGTTGCCCCACGAAATGGAGGTTCTGTTTAGAAGCTTATTGTTACCTAAGCAAAGGGTATTAGGTACCTGTTTTACTGCAGTGGCATTGGGAACAGAGGCATCAGTAACCAAATAAAACATGGCACCCGTTGGATGGATGAAGTAAAAGGAGGAGGAGGATCAAGGATGAATTCAGGGTTCCCTGCCAAGGTGACTATAAGTATGTTAGTACTGTTAAATTTTTCCAATTTTTAGAAGTTGAAGGATTGAGAAAGGAGATAGAATTCTATTTTAAATAAGCAGTGGAAATATAGGGCTAAAAATTATGGTAGAGGCTAGAGCTTAAGATTTTGGAGACAGTTAAAATTGATTTTGGTTGTCACACCAAAAAGTAATATTTCTCTTTTTACATTAAACACATCTTACCAAAATAAATATTAGCCAAGAGACAGTGTATAAAATTTGCCACGTGTAGCAGGAAGTCTCTGGAGAGAGCTTAGATTTGAAAAAATGTTGATGGGCCCATACAAACAAATTCCAACAGAATTGGGTCTGGCTTTGAAGAGCATGCCCTGATTTATATGTAGTGTTCCAGCTGGAAATCTCGGTTGATTCTAGATTATAGGGGAAAAAATTCCTTTAATGTTTCTAGTATATGTTTTCATATTGTGATATTAAAGAGAGAGACGTAGTTTATCATACTTAGAACAGTTATTAACCTTTTATACATTAGTGACTTAAGTAATATTATTCAGCAGACTGTAGGAATGGCTTTCATTTCTCTGTAACATTGCAAGTTTAAGTAAATTCATATTGGTACCACTGCCAGGAAATAACCTATTTATGGTTACTGCTGCCCATCCACAGAAGTTTTTCCTATTTTACAGTTTTAAAAAATCTCTGTAGTACTCAAAAACTTGTAAGGTTTGGTTATAAAATGAAAACAATGTGTAAGCTGTGATATGAAGGAGTCCAAATTTGAGAATGTAATTCCCTCTGTGATTGAAAGAGAATGTGGTGGAGTTTTTAGTAACACTTAAAATATAAAAAGAAAGGCCCATGCTACCAATTCTTCGTAGTATTCTTTTTAATTGGTTGGTGTTTTAAACTAAGGTAATTACCGTTAGGTGCCAGTTAGCTCCTAAAGTGAAAGAAGATTAGAAAATAATTAAATTCCTTTGTCCCAACTTTTCTATTTCAAGTCTGAATTCCACACAGAGATTCTGCTTCATTACTAGTCATGATTTCCCTAATTACTGAACTACAACACCCACACTCTGTTATTCCAGATCTCCTAATTTATTCATGCTAAGATTGCATCAAATTTTAAATTATTGATAATATTTGATTGCATATTTGTAAGTGAATGTGGAAGTGAAAAATGAATTGTAGAAGAGTATTTTAAGAATAACATAGAGACATAAAAATTTGCCTTGTTTTCAAACATGTAGTCCTGTAAATTCTGAGATGTGACAGTTTGCCTTTCAGATAGAAATAGTGCCTGCTCTGTAACCTGAAAGAAAATTCAGGTACATTTTATATATATATATATATATATATACTTTTTTACATATAAAACATAATTATATGATTGCATTTGGTTTACTAGAGTAGCTATTTTAAGTAGGAAAATGTTTTATGCTAGTGCAATAAGATAAGAAAAACAAAATAAAATGTAAATATTGGGGAAACCAGGGCAGATTATCATTATTTAACTATGATAGGATATGTTTGCAATCAAACAGAAACCTAAGAGACTAAACTAGAAAACTGTTAGAATTGTTACAATAGAGAATTATGTAGGTCGTAACCAAGCAGTTACATAGGCTGAAACCAGTTGAAAAATATAATAGGCAAATCATGTCACAGCATCCAAAATTGCAAAATACTTAGAAATAATTACCATAAGAAATGTATAAATGTGTATGACTTATTTGAATAATACTAAAAACAATTGTGAATAGATTCCTTTGTTTCCAAATAGGGAGATTCAATATTGTAAAGCTAATGTCAGGTTTTCGAAAGATTACTTTAATGCTAGTAACAATATCAGTGAGGTTTTAAAGTTTTGATAACTTGACAGTAAAGTTTATCTGCAATAAAAATAATAACATTTATTGAATGCTTGTTAGGAGTCAGACTGGGAGAAAATATTTGTACTGGTAACAGAGAAAGGGCTAGTATCCAAAAACTGTGTAATATCCAAATAATCCCTATAAAATTGTTTTAAAAATTAATAATTTGGACAAAACAGCTAGAAAACTGAAGACAAATGGCATATAAACATGGGAAAAAAAGTTCAACCTTATTAAATGGTCAAAGAAAAAAATTATAAGTAGAATTTTTTTTTTCTTTCAAATATAAAAAACAATTTGGGAAAATGCGTCACTGGTGGGTAAGTAAAGTGACATAACATTTTTGGAGGCCATCTTTCAATTTTAAATGCATATAAGTTTTTAACATGTTCTCTTTTAAAGGTTTATTATGAAGAATAAAATTCTACAAGTACCAACTTAGAGAAATATTTACAGCTCGCTATTATATAAAAAATTAAATTGTAGAACAATATGAAAAGTTCCTACTGTCTTACCTTCTCTTTTCAAAGATACCTATCTCACATTTATCTCAACATACTATGTTGATAACACTGTCTGCTCAAGGGTGGAAAGTAGGGGAATGATATATTTTAGGTAAATCTTAAATAATTTTCAGTTTTTGCATTAACCGGGTGTTACTTCTATCTAAGATTGTGTTAGCTCAAAGAGGCAATGGTTTCCTCAAGATAGAAATGTAGGTCTCTTGCAACTCAAGGCCAGTATGAAACTTTGAAGTCATCATGGACCCAGATTCCTTCCTTTTTTTTTTTTAACTTTTGGTAAAGATTTATTTATTTATTTGAGAGAGAGCTTGCACGTGAGCATGTGGGAGGAGGTCGCAGAGGTAGAGAGAATTTCAGACTCTGAGCTGAACACGAAGTCTCACACAGGGCTCTGTCTCACAACCTTGAGATCATACCTGAGCCGAAACAAAGAGTCGGAAGCTCAATGGACTGAACCACCCAGGTGACCCAAACCCAGATTCCTTCTATCTTTTGCTCCACTACCATTATATTGGCTTCCATCCTGTAGATATCCTCATGATTCAGGGTCATTGCTAGAGCTTTAGCATCCCATCTGAGTTCCCAGCAACAGGTAAAAAAGGTAGGGCAAAAGCGGGGAATACTTCCCAGCTAAATCAGTTCCTTTCACAATCCTTTTCGTAAGTCCTACCCAGCAGCACTTCTGACTATATTTCATTGGCAGAACTCAAGTGGACACACTTTGCTTTGAGAAAGGCTGTATAGTGTGGTCTTTTACCTAGGAACATCACTGTCTTTAATAAAATCAGGGTTATATTACCAAAGAAGAAGGGGAAGAGAAATGTTGGGTAGGCATCAAATAGATTCTGCCATAGAAATTTTTCCAACAAGCTGAACTATAATTTCTATTATGTGTGCATATGCAAACATAGGATCTTTATTATGTGTCCCTGTTTTGTGTAATTACACTTTAAAATTGAATTCCCTGTAAGATTTTTAGAAAGAACTTATGCGCTATTCAGGCCACTTATTAAATCATGGATTTGGCTTAATTATTATTCAGGATGTGTCATTAAAAACTAATCTAATCATTTCCTAAATTGTCATGAATGTTGCTTCAAGGTCTTTGGAGATAGTACAGTTGAATTCACATTGCTTATTGGCCGTATGGCTAAATGTGTCTGCATCAGTCTTTGTGTACGCTCCATTTTTGTATATTTCATTCTGCATTGCAGTTTGAGATTTATAGACAAGTAAAGCCCAAATATGAGCTCCTTGAAGAGCAAAAACTATCTTATTCAGAACGAGTGATTATTAAATATATAAAATGAAAATTCTGCTGTTGAGGACAGGTATAGAATGTACTGGAATGTTATAAGCTATTCCAAAAGGAGAGTTAGAAATATTTTTTTTATAATAGAAGTATTCCTGGAATTAACATATAGTTCCTTAAAAGGAGGGGGGTGCCTAATTTCTGCATAAGTAAAATGTAGATTAACTACTTCACTGGGATGTTTTAAGGATTCAGTAAATTAATATACTGATAGTGGTAGGAAAGCCAATTTTATGTTCTCCATACTTACACATCTTATCCTGTCTCAGATTTCTAATTGTTTCATGTTTGTTAATTTTGCTTTCCCAAGTACGTTTTATAAAAGTCGTTTCTTTAAACTCATTCTCTACCACCTTAACCTAGTAATGTGATTTTCGGTTATATAGTCATATACTAAGATTGACTTCATCGACTTCACAGAAAATCAGGAAAGAAGTGAAATGCATTATCTTAACATTCACTAGTGCAGAGCTTGTTTAATGGTGAAAGAAATTACCATATTTTTTATGGTAATTTTTGGAAATTTAGAAAGCATGTCCTTAAATGGGAGCATGGCATGTTATAGAGTGAAGAAATTTAACATTTCAAAGGAAAAAGAAGCCTCCCAAGGACCAGAGAAGTAGGAAGTGGAATGAGAGACATGACATCATAAAACCAGAGAGGTTAAAGGATTAGAAGAGAAAACAGGTATTGGAGAAACTCTTAAAGGTGTTCAGAAAGTTCAAGAAAATGGAGTTTGTTGAAATTTACCTGGTGGAGATCCTTAAAAAGGTGTTAATGAAGTGCAGAGAATCCAGTCCGTATCTGTTGAAGGGAAAATTAAATGGTAGAATTTGAGATAAAGGTTTTCCATTTAAGAAATTTGACCATTACCAGAAGACAGAGAATGAAGTTAATTGGGTTTCATAAAAGCCTCTTTAAGATGGGGGTACGTCTGATGGGATTATGATAACATAACAGACCAAATTCTAGGAATTTCTTAGAACTGTGCAGACCGTGCATGATGGGATAGCCATCTGGGGGTCTTTGTTGATAAACTGTTAAAAACGTTTCTAGTGTGAATAGCCACAAACATTTTCAGTGCTTTTTTGTTGGTTGAGTAAACCGAAGAGCATGAATGCAAAAGCAAAATTTGATGCCAAATCACAGAAGTTGCCATAAACACAGAAGTTCCCCTAGTGAGGACACTGCCTGTGCCTGAATTTCATTTGTTTCTGCTGCTACCATTTCTTAATTTTTCCTGGTGACTAGCCAGATTAGAACTATGAATGAAGACTGGTCTTGCGCAGATGGTAGATGAGATATAGGTGACCTAGGTAAGTGAAGAAAATACTTAGGGGTTCGATGTGATGATCGGGTCTCATCTGGTCTATCTTAGAATGAAAGAGATGTGCTTATTCTTTGTCATGGGGGTTTGCAACCTTAGTATATGCCTAAATCTACAGCTGCTCCTCATTTTCCAGATGGCATCTATGGCTGAGAGTACTTTTTACCATCTGCACTTCTCAAAGAGTTTGTGAACTCTCTCTTTTAATTATTGGAAATGGAAAAACTAATTGGTAAAGTGGTTAAATGATGTAAAAGATTTTTAAAATTAAGTTAGAGCTTTTCACATTCTATTTAACCTTTTAAATAAGATCAATGCTTTAAATGCTTTTTGACTTCCATCTTTGCATACCTGCCATCTTTGATATTTGCAGTACTCCAAAATACTTTGTAATAACTATTTTGTCTATTGACTGACATTTTGAGTCAGATTCCAAGATTCTTACCTCCCTCCAATACCGTACTGTGTTTTTGACATGAGCATAGAGCAACTAACACTGAATGAATGCAGAGTACAAACTTATTTGAATCGTTCCATTCATCTAATAATGTTTTCAAGTCGGTAAGGTATAGTCTCATGATTTGTAAAAGTAATTGAGAAAAACTTTTTAGGTGTTGCTCATGTTTCTATATATGTAAAGCATTGAGATAGCAGGAGGAGCAATTTCCCACTTAGGTAATACTTTTTTAACTAGCTGAGCATAATAGGAGTGACATCTGACTCTGAAAATGAACATATTCTCTAGAATTCCCTAGATTTGGACTGTTATTAGCTTTTATTTTTCCTTCCAGTTTTATGAGTCATAAATGTATTTTCTTAATGATGTGTTGTAAATAAGTATCCTCTAATAATCAGTAGTTACAGTACTTATTCACCATCTTTTCTCTTTAGGCAGGTTCTACTGGGGAAAATTCTCTAGATAGTTTGTCCATTTATAAAATTAGACACTTGCCATCTTTGCTCATTTTCAAGTTCTCTGTTTACAAAACTATTAAGAAGGTGTGAAATGCAGCCAAACTTCCCAGTTTATGGGAAATGTCTGATGATTGCATTTCCTACATGTTCATTGTTCACACATGAAGAAATTTGGCAGCTGCGAGATTATTAAGTTTAGAGTATCCAAATCTAACCCTCGCTGGGATTTTGGTTTCCTGCTTTCCACCCCCACCATCTCACCCCTTTTGTAATCATATTTGTGGTAAGTGCTGTGGTGTTATTTCTTAAGGTTGGTGATCCTTCAGTTTTCTTTGTTTTCCATTTATTGGATGCTATGAATAAATCCTAGACCAGGAGTTCACCTGATAGAGCGCCCTGGCTTCAGACAGAAACATGCCCAAACTCCTCAGGAGGTTCCTTCTAACAAAGAGGTTTGATGGTAGTACCATTGTCGATAGAGGGAGGCAGTGATGGTAGCTAATCTCAATGCTGTCGTTATTTTGTAATTACTTGCTAGAAGATTTATGGTCATACACAAGATTTTATAGCTAACTGAAAATAGTAGAAAACAGTTTGTATATATTGTTGTGGTTGATTGAATTTTACTTAAGTTGGCTTTTAATCCAAGTTTTTTCCTGTTGAAAACTTCAGATGACTCTGTTTCTTCATGATTACTAAAGATCAGTTATGGAAAAGTGAGATTTTTTTCTGAATACATGTAGAGTTATGAAGGGAGAAAACCATATGATTTGTTAAGTGGATCAAAAGTCAGCAGCTCCTTTGATCCGATTAGCTGCTGATAGTTAACCGATAGATGGGTGTGCACAGGTTCAGGTGACAAGAAAGAGAAGACAAAGAAACGGGACTGGGGCAGAGGTGTGATGAAAGTAGGGCATGGAAGAGAAGACAGAGTGGACTGCTTATCATCAAGGTGCCATAAGCAGCTGCCTCAGGTACTGCTCTCCTCCACTGTAGCCATCCCTCAAAGAATTCTTTCGTAGTTTCCAGATGGCTAATACTACCATTTGGTGATCCAGTTTGACATACTCGATGTCTTTTACGTATTTCTGAAGTCTGTTTTCAAAATGATGGTGGTAGTAGTTTTTATGACACTGAAGGTGATTGTGAAGATTAGCAAACTTGCTTTTTTGTTTCATGAGTCATTTGAATAAAAGGTTCTGTGAATGGAAATTATGATCACCATTGCCTTCAGTGAGTATTCTGCAGTGGGAGAAGTAAATTTAGAATTTGAAAGTCTGTCCTTTGTGTTTCATTCACAGGCTGTAGAAGAAGAAGATAAGATGACACCTGAACAGCTGGCAATAAAGAATGTTGGCAAGCAGGTGAGCTATACCGTAATAGGTTATGCAGTCGCATAATAACGTGCTCTTGTAGAGTTAAAACTGTTTTAGGGCCAGTGTAATTTTTTTTCCTGTTTGTTCACTCTATATTTTTCTTTTGTCTTGTAAATATGATGTTAATTTTAAAGGCCACTGAATTACTTGATGTCAAATTCTCTTTGCCATACATCGTGAAGTCACAAATAGATCTGAGAGATACTATCTTTAGTGAAAACAATTTACTAGATATACATTAGGAGACTTATGTCCTGAGTTAGTTTTTAAAGTATTATTTTCACTTCAAATAATATTATTAGTAAAGATAACAGAATGGTAGATTTATTTCATATGTAAGTTTTTTTTAAATGATACAATTTGTCCATATGTAGGCTTCAGTATGTAGGTAGTGTTCCTGAGAAGGCTGAGAGCCCCCTTGGATTATAGCGAGTGAGGAGAAAGGGTTTTAAGTATTTGCTCTTTCACTTTTCCAAGATGAAATATATATTTTAGTTCCTATTTTCTGAGGGTTGGGGGAACACACCAACCAATTAAAAGAATCTACAGATTAATTAGACTGTTTTTTAAAGAATGTTGATTACATTTTTTTTCATTTCATGGAACATGGTTATCATATTGCTGATGTTGGCAGAATCTTGATATTTCAGATGCAAGACACTAAGCTGTCTTTGCTTTCAGCCATCCTACCATATGCTCTGATCCCATCACATCTCACAAGCTATGTAGGTTTGGGCCAGGACCATTCTTGGATGGGAAATCTCTAAGAATCACCCAGCTGCCACAAGAAGTAATGTAGATAACTGAGGGAAGTGTGTTACCAATTCACTACAGAACCAGTTACTCCCAACAGAGCAGTAGGGGCAAAGGTCTGACTTAAATATCATACTTAGTAAAATTAAATCTCACTACACCCTGAATATTACAATTTAAAAACAGCTAGAACACTACCCAGACAAAATGGAGTATGGTTCATCTTATTCTCTCATCCTGTGTGATCTGATCCAGTTACCTTGCTTTTTCCCACTACTTATTGTAGTCTAATATAAATTATTAGATCTCCGACTTGGAGCCTTGCACTTTATAGAACTCACTAACTGTTTTTGCAATAAATGACTCTGAGGCTACGATGTAGATTTTATTTAACAGCAACAAATAAAAGGTCTAAAATAAAAATGAAGCTGAAAAATATGTAATGGGCAAAGTTGAATAATCTTCAGAATCATTTTTTAAAATCTAGTACTTCACTGGTTTAGCCTATTGCGTGGCAAAAGCAAAAGCTGTCTGTAATGGAATCAGATCACTGTCTTTTTCTCCTGCCAGTCTTTCTCAGACACTTTCACCTAAAGTGTCCTAAGGCTTATTTTCTGAAATAAAGAAAATTTAATATGTGGTCTAGTTACTTGAAATTATTTGTAGCATGTTGTATCTCTGGATTGTTTAAGGAAATCAGGTATGTATTGAAATTGTAATTTAGAAAAGAACAGCCAAGAAATAATTCCATTGATGAGCATTTGTTTAAAGTAGGAGTCTTGGGTATTTAAGCAATACCCATACAAAAATAATGCTTTAATTGAGAGTTTTTTTATTGTGTGCAATATATATATGTATCTTTTTTTTTAAAGCTTTCACATTTAGCTGAAATACTTCATTCAGCTCAGCCTTAAACATAAATATAAATTAAGCATTCTAATTTAACTTCATTTATTACAGTGTTATTTTAAGCCTCATTTTTAACTCAGACATTTGAAATACAGATTCGATCAGGTTTCAGTTAAAAGATTGTACCTATATACTTTTCTGTGATATACTATTTTTTTCAAAATAGTTGCAGGAAATATGTATCCTTACCATTATTTCATACATATTATATACATGTAAAATATGTATATCTTAACATTGTATTTAAATTTTTAACAACACACAGTGACTTTTGATCCAGGAATATTTCCTGAGCCATTTAAAGCACCTTTTCTGAAATATCAAAATTGTACAGGAATTAAATTTAAATTAAAATTACAGAGGAAGTGATGAGAGAGAATTCACATTGAACTCTCACCTATTGGTATGTTTGTTTCGAGTAAAGAACCCACTCAGTCAACAAATATGAATGGCAGAAAATATGCATGCATACTTGGGCTTATGCACACTTATAAATGCTTATACTTTGTTTTTAAAAAATCAGATGCTGCGCCTGTATAGAATTCCTTGTTACTCTTTGTAATTTCTGGTCCAGAGTCGTAGCATTGATTGTGTAAATCAGTTTTTCATTGTGTAATCTATTATTTTATCAGGTACTTAATTTTTAAATACATTTAGAAATCCTGAGAATATAACAATATATTAGGAAAGTAGGAAAGTTAAATTGTAAGATAAATATAAATTTAGGTTTGGCTTTCTTTACCACTTTCAACTATTTACACTAAGTAATTCTTCTATCAGTAATGTGGTTCTTTTTTCTTTTTCTTTCCTTTCTTTTTGTTTTTTTTAATTTAGGACCCCAAACGTCATTTGGAGGAACATGTGGATGTCCTTATGACTTCAAATATTGTCCAGTGTTTAGCAGCTATGTTGGATACTGTCGTATTTAAATAAAACCATGCAAAAAGCTATTGGTGATACTTTCAGCGTATATTCCTCTATTGTTCCTAATGCTCAAAATCAAGGGACCTCTGAAGGTGTGTTTGGTTAAATGTAAGACATCTGGCATCATTTGCAGCACTGTAACACCTTCAGTCTCAGTTGTGCAATTACTTCTGTTTCTTTAGTCAGGGTCTTTGCAGATTCCAAAGTTGTATAAGAATACATCAAAGTGGACAAATTTTGTTAAGATCCCATTTAATATTTGAAGAAATCAGTAACACAAATATATTTTGATTGTTGCTTACAAAATAAAATACATTTACAATCTATGTCTCCTGAGGTTTTTTGGCACTGGGTGGAATTGACAGAATAACATTTGACAGTGCTCTAGAAATCTCACACAAAGATATGTTTCTCTTTGCAATGTAAGATCTGATAACACATAAAACATCAACGTGATAACAAAACTTCACAAATGTAAAATGATTGCCATTAAGGAGTTGTTGCCCCATTAGTGAGTAACCCAGAAAAAATGTTGACATATTTTATATCGTATAGTCAGTATCTTAACATATTATACTTTCCAGGGTTTCAGAGGAGTATGTTTAAGAAGAAAGAGGGGACAGTGTTAATTGAGACTTTATTATTTTTTTGAAGAGTACATTCTACCAATGCTGAGATTCCCTGGAAGTTGCCTGCTCCAAAGTCCACTAGACTTTATCCGCTAAGACAACCATAGGAGGTATATAATCTCTTCAAAACAAATTGAGAAAAGTCACCATAATGTGAATTTAATATCATGAGCACATAAGAAATAATTTTGTTACTGTTTTCTCTCATCTTTCTCAAATTAAAACTATGTTTTCTGATAAAGACAAAAATTTGACTAATGGCCCCTTTAACAGATGACCTTATCCCTCAACCTGTTTCTAACCCGACATACATGAGTAGCTGCCCCCATTGGTACTCATGGCACAGCACCATTCTTGGGTACAGCAAGGAGTATGCGAAAACATATGGAGACAGATTTAATTCTTATGTGTACCCTTTGTGAAAATATGGTAAAAATGTTTGTTTCTAAGACTTCATTAAAAGAAGGTTTTACTTGGGGACTTGGAATTTAGATTTAGCCTCTTAGGTGGTAGGAGTGACGTGATAGACCAAATTACTGTCCTGTTTGAACAATTCTAGGCTCTTACTGGTTGCCTAATGAATAGTTACCAGAAACTAAAAGAAATGGCTTAAATTCCCACCGTGTTTCACAGTCTCTTTTTTGGTGAAATAAGAGGTGTTCTGAGCATTTGCTTGTCCTGTGGCTTTTTCTTTTATATATAGTCATAGTATGTTTTATGTAGGACATGTAATATGTATTAATTTAATTGTTGACATTACAACAACTAACCATTATAATTAAAATATAAGTGGAAGTTAGCAGAAGTTTTCCTTTTGCCTAATTTAACCTTGTGTGCAGACTTTTTTTTGGATATGTGATTTTTCCCTTTACATAAAGAGGGTTCTATGATTTATTTCACAGCTATTCATTAGAGCTAGTCAAGATTTCTTTCCTACAATATGCCCTCAGAAGAAGGCCTCAATAATCTAAGGGTTATTCTCAACATTCCATTTGGAAAATTTTTTTGTTTTTCATCTTGGTCTCCTGAAAGCATCTCCTGAGAAGACTTATACAATGCCTGCCTTTTGCTCTTAGTTGATCACCTCTCACCCTGGACTCCTCACAACCAGCACTACCTTCTAACCTTCTACTTGATTCATGGTGGAGACCAATGAATTTCAAAACCAGGAATCCTCCTAGCAAAAGCTACATTTTCTTTTGAGATTTGTAATCAATCAAAATTAGGATCCCCTGAGTTTCAATGAACACTTTTGTCCTGGAAGGTACACCTATTCTAGCAGCAGCCTGGTGGCTCGGGTCCCGTTAGGCATTGAAACCACTTACTTAATCACTAGCTCAGTTAGGTGTGTATGTACTTACGTGAGCATCCTCACCCATCTATTATGCAGTATTAAAGCAACACAAGAACCTGAACTCCCGCTTGCCCCTAATGTAGAGATGCCCCTGCTTTCCTCTTAGACTAACATGAGGCCATTGGAAGCTCCAGTCTCCCCATGCAGTGTGATCTGCCTGGACCAGGAGCAGCGGTGTCTTCGGGGAGCTCATTATATATATACAAAATCCAGGCCCTCGCTTGAGACCTGAATCAACAATCCAGAATCCTGGTGTGGTTCATGTGCACTTTGAACCCTGAGGAGCCCTGCTGCACACAAGTATGGCTCAAGAGCAGGTGTGCTGATGTTGAGGAAAGTGAAATTTCCCTTTGGAGCATATATGAGTTCCTGTAGGGAGGAATCGCTGAATGTAGTACAGATAATCTGAGGTCAATGCACATTTATCTCCTCCAATTCCTCAAAAACTGGAAGGTGCACTGTATCCCTTTTCTATACTTTAACATTTCATTTTTGCATTCTTCATTCTTTAAAAAGTTAATTCAGGGTGCCGCGAATGAGAAAGCTTCTAGGGCCCAGGTGCAGTCTCGCGTTTTTTGCCATATACTTAAGGCTCTCGTCCCACTGAGAAAGGCGGTGGCGGGTGGGAGTGGGAGTGGGAGGGGGGGTGGGTGACCTCGGAAGCAGGGGGCAGAGGGGCGCTCAGAGAGAAGTTAAAGACGGAAAGGAGAAAACAAGAGTGGACAAAATTGGGCAAAAACCTCTCAGGAGAAATGATGGTGGAGGGTAATCCGCAGAAAACCCCGGCGTCAAATAGTGCCCCAGCTCTGTCCCCTCCCCTGCACCCCGAGGCCTCAGCAGCCAAGGCCCTGCCCGTTTATGAAGCTTCGTGGCCAGGCGCTGAGATTCGCTTCCGAAAAGGGGAAAAAGAAAAAAAAAAAAAAAAAAAAAAAGGGTCTGGCTGCATTTCTCCGAGCAAACTGTCTGGACATCTGGTCCCCCGCTCGCCCGGCCCAGGGCCGTGGGCCGCGGGGCCTGGCTGGCGGCGCCGGCCGGAGGCCACAGCTGGGACCCTGCGCAGCCCACTCAGGCCCACTGAGGCAGCGCCCTGGCGGGGGCCAAGCCCGTGTGCCCGAGCCCGGGAGCCCCCGCGTCCCCAGCGCCGCTCCCCGCCCGGAGGCGCCGAGGCCCGGGAGCGCGGGCGCGCCGTGTGCAGGGAGGGCTTCGGCTGCCCGGGCGCCCCCGGCACGGCGTGTGCCCGGCCCCGCGCCCCGCAACCCCGCGCCCCGCAACCCCGCGCCCCGCGCCGCTGCCCCCACGCTCCCCGGGCCTCGCGGGCGGCGGGCGGCGGGCGGCCTGGGCGCGGGGACGTCAGACAATGCGGCGGCCGGAGGCGGGCAGGGCCGGGAGGGCGCGGGGAGGCCGCGGGGAGGCCGCGGGGAGGCCGCGGGCAGGGCGGGGAGGCCCGCGGGAGCCCGTCCCCCCGTCCCCCGGCCGCCGGCCCGCGGCCCCGAGGCGCCGCCGCGCTCCCGCCCCGGCTCCCCGCGGGCTCGGCGTCCCGGGCAGGGCGCCGCCGCGGGGAGCGCCTCGGGCGGATGCAGCTCTCGGCCGCCGGCCCCGCGCGGGCCGCTGCCCCTCCGGAGCCGGTACCGGGGATTCCTTCCGACATCTCGGGGTCGCTCTGGGCCTCGTGCTACTCATCTGGGCCAACATCCTTTTAAATTGGGTATTTTCTCTATTCCTCCGTTGGAGCCTCCTCGTTTTAAACTTACTGGTATGGGTTGTTTTTTTTTTCTCCCTCCCCTCCAGATTATATAAACGGTACACACAGGCGCGCACACACACGCACACGCGTCCTCGGCACCGACCCCCGCGCCCACACCGCTTCCACTCCGCCCCCGCAGATGAGCGCCGCCCGCGACCCCGTCTGCACCGGGGCTCGGCCCGTCCTGCCCTGGCGAGGCTCCCGGGCCCGGCCGCCGCGCCAGCACCTCGGAGCCAGGGGAGCGCAGCGGCCGCCGCGCACGGCGCCGGCCCCCGCCACGGGCTCGCTCTGCACATAACCTGCAACCGAGCTCGCGGATAGAATATTTAGCAAAGACCCCGTACACATCACTGCAAACACACTAGGGCGCTTCAGCCCGACCGCTTATGATTATTTCAGAACTTAAAAAAGGTGATCGTGGATTGTCACCGTGTCTGTGCTGGAGCGAGGAGCCGCACCTTCCCGAGGTGGGCGGACGGTGGGTGAGCCGCAGCGTCTCGCCCCCCGCCCCCGCCCCCGCCCCCGCCCCGCTCGCCGCCGCTCTCTGCCGCACAGATTTATTTATTTATGTGTGTGGATAAAAAGGTGTGCGTGGTGGGGGGGGGGCGGTTCGCCGGGGACCCGCAGGACCCGCTCACAAAGGACTGGCTCAGGTGTTCTGTGCTTCTGTATTAACTGGAAAAGACAGACTCTGGAACTTTTACAGGGCGAGAAGAGGCCACCGGCTCGCGCTTTGTATACTTTGCACTTGAAATCGTTACATTCAACTGAATATTTGGCTCATTCAGATCCGAAAAGTCTCCTAGCATCATCGAATTCCCTCCTCCGCCCCTCGGCTCGAGAGGAGGGAGGTGGTGGTGGGGGGGGGGGGGAAGGTAGGAAAATGTTTAGTAAATTGCACATCTTTGAATCTTCCTAAAGCAGTGGTCACAAAGCTTAAAGGTGACACAACAGTGCTCACGTAAAGCCAACACACATTCCCCACCCCACCCACCCCCCCAAGCCAACAATAAAATCATCCCCTTCAATTTGCCATGATCGTCGCGACCAGGAGCCAGGTGATTATCCTAATTAATGTCTATCTAATTAAATTACTGTCAGCAGTTAACCAATGGCAGGAGCCGTTTCATCGGCTGCACAAGCAGCAAGATCAAAAGTGAGCCTTTTCTGATTGCTGCATAGTGTCAATTGGCCAATCTCTTCTCCCAGGGAAAAAAAAAAAGTAAATCAAACCTTTGAGAAGCATTTGCTGGTTGAAGTGCTTTCTGTCTAGTGAGGGGGTCTGTGGATTTCTAGTTTATGATAAATAGGACTTTAAAAACCAGGGACAGGAGGGCGAGTGTTCAGGTTCTAGAGCTATGCAGCTGGAGCACTGCCTTTCTCCTTCTATCATGCTCTCCAAGAAATTTCTCAATGTGAGCAGCAGCTACCCACATTCAGGCGGATCTGAGCTTGTCTTGCACGATCATCCCATTATCTCGACCACTGACAACCTGGAGAGAAGTTCACCTTTGAAAAAAATTACCAGGGGGATGACGAATCAGTCAGATACAGACAATTTTCCTGACTCCAAGGACTCACCAGGGGACGTCCAGAGAAGTAAACTCTCTCCTGTCTTGGACGGGGTCTCTGAGCTTCGTCACAGTTTCGATGGCTCTGCTGCAGATCGCTACCTCCTCTCTCAGTCCAGCCAGCCACAGTCTGCGGCCACTGCTCCCAGTGCCATGTTCCCGTACCCCGGCCAGCACGGACCGGCGCACCCCGCCTTCTCCATCGGCAGCCCCAGCCGCTACATGGCCCACCACCCGGTCATCACCAACGGAGCCTACAACAGCCTGCTGTCCAACTCCTCGCCGCAGGGCTACCCCGCGGCCGGCTACCCCTACCCACAGCAGTACGGCCACTCCTACCAGGGAGCCCCGTTCTACCAGTTCTCCTCCACGCAGCCCGGACTGGTACCCGGCAAAGCGCAGGTGTACCTGTGCAACAGGCCCCTCTGGCTGAAATTTCACCGCCACCAAACGGAGATGATCATCACCAAGCAGGGAAGGTAATGCTACATCCCCGGCAGTCGCTGCTCCAGGCGCGGCCCGGGGGCAAGAGCGCCGGGTTGCCACCGCCCCGGGAGCGCTGTTTTGGGGTCGGGAGCGGAGCGGAAGGCGCCCCGGGGCGCCCCGGAGTTGGCTGGTGTTGGAAGACGGGGACGTGGAAGGTACAACCGCCGCGGTGATGTTGGGAAGGGGGTTCCCGCCCTAGAAAGGTGGTCGGAGAGCCGGCCGGGGCCGGAGAAAGGCGGCGGAGAGGGCGAGTCCCCGGCCTGCGGCTGGGCCATTGCAGGGGCGCCTCCGTGCCCGCGAGCGGGGACAGGTGGACGTGCGGGGCGCCGGCCGCGCTCCCCACCTGGGCAGTGACACCTGCCGACTCCCCGCTCCGGCGCTCCCGCCGATCTCCCCGACTCCAGCCCCACTTCTTTTCCTCCCCCACCACCCCTTCTTTAACCCAGCAAACATTCGCTCATCGACGCTGGAAGAACAAGTTTTGCTTTGCTATCTGGCGCCGCGCTTCTTGCATTTAATCTTTAACATTTATGTGTTTTTTTTTCTCTTGTTTTCTACCCCCCCCCTTAATTTAAATAGGCGCATGTTTCCTTTTTTAAGTTTTAACATTTCTGGTCTCGATCCCACGGCTCATTACAATATTTTTGTGGATGTGATTTTGGCGGATCCCAATCACTGGAGGTTTCAAGGAGGCAAATGGGTTCCTTGCGGCAAAGCGGACACCAATGTGCAAGGCAAGTCCTTCCAATTAACACATTTTCCTGACACTTATTTAGGTGAGAATGATTAATTAAAGCCTTTGTGGACTGGCTCGAGAGACTTTTAAAACGATCGGCCAATGACTTCTAAAAGGAAACGAGGGGGATAAGGGGACAGACTGAGCCGCGAGAAGGGGGAGGATTATGCAAAAGCTATTTTAATCATCTCCAGTTAATAGGAAGAAAGCGAGGCCTAAAAAACCCCCAGCTAATGGGCCTCACTGTGGATAAGGTGTGTGTGTGTGTGTGTGTGTGTGTGTGTGTGTGTCCTAGGCGGTGAGGAGTTGGGACTGGGCAGTGCCCCGGGCATATGTAAACAACGTATTTGTTTCTCTAGGAAATCGGGTCTATATGCATCCGGATTCCCCCAACACGGGGGCTCACTGGATGCGTCAAGAAATCTCTTTTGGAAAATTGAAACTTACAAACAACAAAGGAGCTTCAAACAACAATGGGCAGGTCAGTGGCTCAAGCGCTCCTCTCCCTCCCTCTCTCCTTCCCTCCCTCCCTCCCTCCCTCTCTCCCTCCCCCTCCCTCTCTCCCTCCCTCTCCCTCTCCCTCTCTCGCTCTCTCTCTCCCTCTCGCTCTCTCTCACGTCCCTCGCTAACATCCAGTCCATTACTTTAAATCAGCAAGAGAAACTGGACATATGTTTCTCTGCTTCACTGAAAAGACTCTTTAAAAATTCTATTTCCACCCTCCTGTAGAGTCGCTCTTGCCCTCCCTCCCCCCCCGCCCCCCCCCCCCCGCCCGATTCCCGGGTCCCGACCTCCCCAAGTGCTGTACAGATACTTGGTGGATTTGAGAAGGAAACCCACAGGCTCTGGGGGTGTAGGAATCTTTGTTCCTCCTCGAGGGAGGCCGGGCGGATCGGGAGGCCTGAGCACCAGCAGTCGGGGTCGCTGTGCTCCGGGAGGAACCAGGGCTGCTGTCCCGCGGCCGGCCCTTGCAGCCCGGCGGGCCCGCGGTCGGGGGGCCGGGGCGGCGCGCTCCAGCCCGCCCTGCAGCCCCCCGGCCCCGCAGCCCCGCAGCCTCCCCAGCCTCCCCAGCCCCGCATCCCTGCAGCCCGGCAGCCCCACATCCCCGCAGCCCCGCAGCCCCGCAGCCCCGCAGCCCCCCCAGCCCCCCAGCCCCGCAGCCCCCCGGCCCCGGGCGCTGGCCCCGACCCGCTGACGCGCCGCCCCGCGCTGCCCTGTGTCCGCCGCGCAGATGGTGGTCCTCCAGTCCTTGCACAAGTACCAGCCCCGCCTGCACGTGGTGGAGGTGAACGAGGACGGCACGGAGGACACCAGCCAGCCCGGCCGCGTGCAGACCTTCACGTTCCCCGAGACGCAGTTCATCGCCGTCACCGCCTACCAGAACACCGACGTAAGGAGGCCCGGGCCGGGGCGCCGCGCAGGCCGAGGCTGGGCCGGGGCAGCCCCCCGGGTCCTGGGCGGTGGGAAGCGCCTCCGACTCGCTCGGGCGCGGCTCGCGCGGGCCACCTGGGAGGGACCCAGGATCTCCAAGGCCTCTTCCTTGGGAATTTTAATTTAGTTCTCAAACTAGAACAGATTTAAATCTGCTTTTTCGTTCGTTTTATTTTTTTCCCCCGAGTCCTTCTTCCCTTTAGAAAACAAGCAGATTTTCCCCTGCATTTTATTCTTGGCAAGCTGTGGCATTATCCCAAAAAAAAAAAAAAAAAAAAAAAAGAGAGAGAAAAAGAAAAAGAAATTTAAAGTCTCAGAACTGATGGCTGAAATAAACAAATATATCGATTTTTGGGTGGTCAAAAGAACAGACACATTCACATATCCAAAAAGTACAATAAATCAAATTCCCAGAAGCCGTGGGATGAGTTTGTTTTGTTTTGTTTTTTCTTAGCACTTGAACCTCTTTAGCTTTTCCAAGTTCACAAAGACTTATTTTACTTCTGTTGATTTGACTACTGGGAGTGACAGTGTTGTTTTTTTTTTAACTCAAATGAAAGTATCAAATATGAAAATATGCATTTATTTTAAATTAAAGCTGATTTTAAAATGCAGCTATGAGTTCTTGTGGTTGTGAATCAGAAATGATAAACGTTTTGAAATGTGGTGAAACACTTAAAATAGGCAACATTTGAGGATACATTCAAGCGCCCCTTTTAAAGACTTTTATCCTTTTGTATCAAGCATTTTTAAAAATGTGCATTTGCACTGACTTAGAACATATGGGAGAGCTAATTGAGAGCAATCCTTTAATGTTAGGCATCATTGATTTAAACATGTTCCTCATAACTTTCATGATACGTTCTCTTTTTTCCCTTTCTATCCATTCCCTCAAATTTTTCAGGCAGGGAAACCTTGCTACTCAATGACACCGTGGACCCTAAGCCCCTGTAAAAAATGGTGCTATATTCGTAAGTGTGTAATCCACCTACATAGAAGGTAAAATCTTCTTAATCTTTTCATTTTGTCTTTTCTAGATTACACAATTGAAAATAGATCACAACCCCTTTGCAAAAGGATTTCGGGATAATTATGACACGTAAGTAATTTTGCTCGTTCCTTCTAAAATAGTTGCGGAATTGGGCTTTAGGTCAAAGGTGGATTGTTGTGTACAAGGCTTTTGGAAGCTAGAGTGTGTGCAGATAAGGCTGTTTCCAAGGTTTTTCCCTTGCCTTTTTATGGGCTCCCCTTCTTTCTGGTGACTTTCTGACTTGGTACTTTTGTGGTTTTGGTCAAAGATTTCCTCCACTTATTTTTATCTTTCTTATGAATTACAAAGTTGTTGGCGGGCCTCTGGGGCTGGCTGGCTGGGGAAGCTGCCCCGGTTCCTGGGTGCGGGAGCTGTATGTGGCGCTGCAGATGCTCAGCTCAGATTGTCTGTGTCTGAAACCGCCCGATTCTGCCGGAAAGTGCATGTGGCTCTGGCAGTTGTTACATTCTCCTTGGCATATGTGACTTTTATTTACCCATTTCCAAGTTTTGTGTAATGGCTTTTCCTGTGCAAGTTTACTATGGACTGAATAAAAATGTGCACCCACCATAGGCAAGGTCATGAGCAGAGCCGCTGTTACAGTTATTTCAGGCTTCGGGAAGGACCCAGGTGCTGTTGCTGTGTATTATTTACAAGCTTCAAAAGAAAAATATTTCCTTTTATCCTTTGCATCTAGACATGTTTTAATTAGATGTGTTGGTACCCTTTCTTCAGGCCTCCCTTACTTATCTCCGTTTCTTTCCTATCAAAATGATGTTCTCTGGGGGCAACAGGAGATATAAACTTTGTGTTTTCTGGGCTTGTTCTAGCATTCTTGCTCAGAGTTCATATATAGTGCCCAAAAGTTCAGATAGTGCTATATAGCAAAATCTAAATCTGGATTGTAGGGATTCCCCTCCCCCCCCTACTTTTTCTCTGACCCTGAAAGGGAAGGGTATATAGTTTTTAACTTCATGGCTTGCATTAAGTGTGTGGGATACAGCTACAAAGTTGAAGTTGTCTTTGACCAGAAATAGATCAAATTTGTGGAGAATTAGACAAGTGGCTGCTTCTATTCCATCTCCAGGTAGATAACAAACTTCCCTCCTGATATTTTTATAACAAATTGAAAAGAGAGTCATTGATATTTCTGCCTATCACCGTCATGTGCCTCCCTTAAAAGTAGTTTTGAGGAAGCAAGCCTCATCAAGAAGATTACCCAGAATAAAACCTCAGCTATTCTAGTCTTCACAATCTAAAAATGTGGACCCGGCACTGTGGAAAGTGTGTGGCCCAGGAGACCAGAGATACTGGTCTCTGTACGAGGGGGTCTTGTAGGTTTTGAGCTTTTAATTCTGTTGCGAACATCTGTTCCAAAGCATTTTATTTTGCACAAATCAATCCGGTAATCCCAAGTGTGTTGGGACCTGGATGGGCATCTAAACTGTACCTTTGGCAGGCTGCTTTTTTCTTCTTAAAATATTGTAGTGGTAAACAGAGAAGATATTTGCACCTTGCTGGCTATGTTCCCTTCCTGCCTCCCTCTACTAATTTGAAGCTAGAATTGAATTTCAGGAGGGAGACTTTGTGTAGTAAGCAGAATGGACCTGAGCAACAGCATTACCCTCACCTGCCCTCCCCTGGATGGCTGCTGTAGGAAAAGCCACTTCTTTTTGGTTCTTAAACTGTATTTTCCATAAAAGCTTCTTTATCTATACAGATGAAGGCCTTAGTTTTTAGGGGTTAGGGGAGAGCAGAATGGCTCATGCCACCGCACTTCCCCCCTTTTATGCTGACTCTTTGGGCATGGCTCAAACGTGGAGAAACAGAGCAATAAGAAAGAGTTCAGGGGGACCAGAGGGGATGCTTGGCCACTCACCAGGGAATCTCCTCCCCACAGGATTAAGGTCTGACAAGACTGAGGCTCTCTCTCAGAACAGTGTGTTGATTAAAGATTAAAACATTTATGTGTGAGCTAAATAAAAAGGGAGGCATGTGTCTATGTGTAGGAGAAAACACTTCTACCAATCTCTGGTTCTCTCTCAATTCTAATGGGATTTTCCAGGCCCGGGGCCTAGAGTTCATCTTTATTTCACCTAAGGTGATTCCCAGTAACCCAATTACTGTCTGTGGGCAAGTTATCTAACTTCTCTTTTCCTCAGTTTTCTCATCTGTAAGGTGGGAAAATAATGCTGCATAACCGGGAGGACTGTTGTGATGGTTTACTAAATTACTATGTGTGCAGTGGTAGACAACAGTGCCTGGCACGGAGTCAAGTTGTATAAGGGTTGACGATTCCTGGTGGGAGATTGCTTGGAGGAGGTGGTTGATGATAAGAGTTTGGCCCAAGAGACGGGTCTCGGTGTCTTTTTGTTTTCTTTTCTGGCCTGTGTTTTAGAAATCTAAATAAGAAGATTTTACTCTGTCATTTATTTATTTATTTATTTATTTATTTACCAGTAATGGTTCACAAGCCAGGAAAAGGTCAGAGTAAAGAATACTTTTTTTCTTGGAGCACTTGGCTGGCTCCGTCAGTAAAGCCTGCGACTCTCTTGATCTCGGGGGCGACTCTTGATCTCGTGTGTCAGTTCAAGCCCCACGTTGGGGACGGAGCTTACTTCACACACACACACACACACACACACACACACACACACAGCAGCATGCCTTTTCTCTGTAAAAGAATTTTGTTGATGGACGACTTTGCTTCCAAGTCGTCACTCTGGTTAGCTACTGGTGGAGGTGGTGGTTAAAGGATGTCGCGGGGGAACGATGGCCAGTAGGTACGGTGGAGGCTTCCAGCCGCACCCTCGAGGGTCAGGCGGCCGGGGAAGGCCCGTCTCTGAGGGTCACTCCGCCGACCGCCCGCGTGCGTGTCGGTCGCGAGCCGGGGGTCCCGCTTAGGGGCGTCGCGCGGCCCCGCTCCCCGCGAGCAGCTCCGTCCGGGCGAGGGAGGCCTGCGGTCGCCCAGGCCCCCGGGTCCCCGGGGAGCCGAGCGGCCTTCCCCGCGGCCTGCGTCCCGCCGGCCCGAGCGCCCGGCCCTGTGCCCCCGAGCCCGGGCGGGCCTCGGCAGCGCAGCGCGGGGGCGGGCGGCGGGGGCGGCTGCGGGGCCGGGGCCGGGGCCGGGGGCGGGGGCGGGGGCGGCCCCCCGCGCGGCCCCCAGGGGACCGACCCCTCCGCCACCCCTCGGTTCTCTCTCTGTCTCCTTCCCTCGCAGGATCTACACCGGCTGCGACATGGACCGCCTGACCCCCTCGCCCAACGACTCCCCGCGCTCGCAGATCGTGCCCGGGGCCCGTTACGCTATGGCCGGCTCTTTCCTGCAGGACCAGTTCGTGAGCAACTACGCCAAGGCGCGCTTCCACCCGGGCGCGGGCGCGGGCCCCGGGCCGGGCACGGACCGCAGCGTGCCGCACACCAACGGGCTGCTGTCGCCGCAGCAGGCCGAGGACCCGGGCGCGCCGTCGCCGCAGCGCTGGTTCGTGACCCCCGCCAACAACCGGCTGGACTTCGCCGCCTCGGCCTACGACACGGCCACGGACTTCGCGGGCAACGCGGCCACGCTGCTGTCCTACGCGGCGGCCGGCGTGAAGGCGCTGCCGCTGCAGGCTGCGGGCTGCACGGGGCGCCCGCTCGGCTACTACGCCGACCCGTCGGGCTGGGGCGCGCGCAGCCCCCCGCAGTACTGCGGCGCCAAGTCGGGCTCCGTGCTGCCCTGCTGGCCCAACAGCGCCGCGGCCGCCGCGCGCATGGCGGGCGCCAACCCCTACCTGGGCGAGGAGGCCGAGGGCCTGGCGGCCGAGCGCTCGCCGCTCCCGCCCGGCGCCGCCGAGGACGCCAAGCCCAAGGACCTGTCCGACTCCAGCTGGATCGAGACGCCCTCCTCCATCAAGTCCATCGACTCGAGCGACTCGGGGATTTACGAGCAGGCCAAGCGGCGGCGGATCTCGCCGGCCGACACGCCGGTGTCCGAGAGCTCGTCGCCGCTCAAGAGCGAGGTGCTGGCCCAGCGGGACTGCGAGAAGAACTGCGCCAAGGACCTGGGCGGCTACTACGGCTTCTACTCGCACAGCTAGGCCGCCCCGCGCCCGCCCCCCGCCCGCGCCCCGCGCCCCGCGCCCCGCGCCCGCCCCGCCCCGCGCCCCGCGCCCCGCGCGCGGCCCCGCGCCCTCCTCCCCGCCGCCCGCCTCGCGCCCCTCGCGCCCCTCGCGCACCGGCTGCAGCGAAGAAGCACAGGTCTCCGAGTGCGACTTTGACCTTTCTTTGGTTCTGGGTTTGGTTTTGTTTTCTGGTTTTCTGTTTTTGTTGGTTTTCGCACAGCAGTGTCTGCAGTTCGCACACCGGCCTTCCACTTGGCTGTTAGACCTTCTTTGGGTTCTCCTCCTTGCGCCCCTTCCGTGGAGTCACGCTCCCATCGAGCCGCCTCCTCCTCCCTCTCGCCTTTTTCTCACCCTCTCCTTCTCTCTCTCTCGTAATGAAACTCTTCACCCCTAGGAGACCTGGGCAGTCCTGTCAGGCAGCAGCGATTCCGACCCTCCAAGTCTCGGCCTCCCCATTACCCGTAGGATGTTGACTCTAGAACCTGGACCCACCCAGCGCGTCCTTTCTAGTCCCCGAGTGGATGGATGGATGGATGGATGGTAGGGATGTTAATAATTTTAGTGGAACAAAGCCTGTGAAATGACTGTATATAGTGTTAATTTACTGTAACGAATGGCTAGTTTTTATTTTCATCGTCAAGGCACAAAACCAGTTCACGCTTCACCTCTCCATTCTCTTCCTTTCTTTGCCATCTTCTCCACCAAACCCCCTCCACTTAAAAAAAAAAAAAAAAACTACCTTGTGAGATAATTAACAATATCCTAAGAGGCTCTGGAAACGTGAAATACTTGATAGATAATGATGGGTTTCTCACTTCTCCTCAATCCGTTGCATGAAATAATTGCTCTGTGCCCTAATGCACACAAATAGCTAAGGAGAATCCGACCAAACACCTGTAAACGATAGGTGTCTGCTCCCAGGAAGTCCATTAAGTGGCATGATGCCTGCAAAGCAAAGTTAACTGGAGTTGTATGTCCCCCACCCCCCCACCCCCCACCCTCCACCCCCACCCCCGACCCCTACACCCCCAATAGAATAGCTCGACATCAGCAATATTATTTTGCCTTATTTGTTTTTCCCCAAAGTGCCAAATCCATTACTGGTCTGTGCAGGTGCCAAATATGCTGACAAACTGTTTCTGAATATCTTTTCAGTCCCCCCTCCACCTTTATATGCTGTAAATCTTTGTAATGAATATTCTACTAATGATATAGATGACTGAATTGTTGGTAACTATAGTGTAGTCTAGTGAAGATAAATTGTGTGAGTTGTATATTTTACTGCATTTTAGTTTTGAAAATGATTTCCCTGCCACCTAGAAACAGCTGAAATTTGACTTCCTTGGGAAAACACTTAGCATTAATGCAAGTAAGACTGGTTTTTCCGCCCCCCCGCCCTAAGTCTTGTTATATTTGATAAGGAGCATTAATCCCCCTGGAAATAGATTAGTAGGATTTCTAATGTTGTGTAGCAAACATACTTTTTTTTTTGTATTTTAAAATTAATGTGAAATATGCATCATACACAATATTCAATCTAGATTCCAGTCCATGGGGGGATTTTTCCTAATAGGAATTCAGGGTCTAAACGTGTGTATATTTTGGCTCTTCTGTAAATCTAATGTTGTGATTTTTATATTTGTTTCGTTTTGTCTGTGAACTGAATAATTTATACAAGTACACACTCCATTGAGAAACGTTTTGTTTTTTGCTCGTTTGTATCGTCTGTGTATAACAAGTAAATAAATCTGGTAAAACGCTATGGTGTTTGAAAGCAGTTTACAGTTTGAAAATACTTTATTATAGGTGATTACTTTTAAGGGTTAAGGAAGAATAGCCCGTCCCCACTCGAATATGGGGCAGTCTGTTTAATGGGAATCTGCCTCCCATTTCCCACCTAATTTTGTTTCCTAGCACTACCAGTAATTTTATTTATAAGTAACGTAGTTCCCTATGAGTCAAGTTTCATTTTGTTGCACTTACTATTATCATTATTATTATTTTTTTTTTTCAGGAAAATGTAGGCACTTCCTCATCGTAGCTCTCTGATTTTCTCTGAAGTAGGAAATAATGCGAGCAGGAAAAGGAGGGACTTAAATAAGGAGTTAAGAATTTCTTTCCATTTCACAGGCGGGGAGGCCTTGGGCAAGAGTAGGGTGTAGTGGAAATGAACGTGGCGGTAGGCCTTGCCCGCAGCTTTAGGCAGATGTCGAGAATCCGGGTCCTCTCCTAGGAGGCCTTGGCGAGGAGTGGCGAATCGGTAAATGCAAACACAGAATGGCCTACACTTCCGGAGTGGATGGTTTCTGGGGGATCGGGCGGGGTTGCGCGGGGCTGCGGCCTCCTAGAGCAAACTCCGTCCGAACGGTCGGCATCTAGGCCCCGAGCTGAGAACTTGCCTTGGGCGCTGCGTGGGGCTGGGGCAGCACCGCGTCTCTTCTGCGGTGGGATCCCGAGCGCCCCTGCCCCGGCCGGCCGGAGGCCCACCCCTGCAGAGCAAGTGCCGAAATGTGGGCACCGCAGCCCGAGGGGGCGCGGGGAGGGGGCGCCGCGTCGTGGTCGAGGAGCCCGCGGAGCTCTGCCCTCGTCTCGGGGGAAGCGAGTTTTGTACTTTGGTCTCCGGAGAGAGGCGTCCAGGGAAGAGGCGGAGGACGGTTCGACACCCTTGCCCGGTCTGGGTCCCTTTCAGGTTCCGGGACTAAGCGTAGCAGCACCTCGAGACTGTCCCGCGACCCCTTTGCCATCCGACGGGCGCAGAGAGGCCTCCGAGGCCCGAGGAGCAGGAAAACGAAGAGCGGGGGGGACCGGACCGGACGCCTTGCTGTCCCTGGGCCACGTCGCCGCTAGACGGCGTCCCGCGGAGCTCGGCGGCCGCGCGGGGAGGCGAGGGCTGGCTTTCCTTTGTGTCTCTCCGGCCCCTCGCACCCCAAGAGCCGACCGCGGGACGGAGAGCGCAGGCAGGGCGGCTGCGTAGACCCGGGAGCTGAGCGCCCCCGCGGCCCCCCCCCCCCCCCGCGGCAGGGGCGCACGTGCCGCCCCGAGGGCGCGGGGGTCGCGGCCTTGCTCTGCCCTCGGGGCCCAGCGGGGCGAGCCGGGGCGGCCGTCGGGCGGGGGCGGGGGCGGGGCCGGGGCCGGGGCGGGCCGCGCGGGGACCTGGTGCTGCAGCCGCGTCCTGCAGCCCCGCGCGCCGGCCTCCCCCGCGGGGCCCCGCCGCCCGCCGCCCGCCGCCCGCCGCCCGCCGCGCTCTCCAGGGAAGCGGCCCGGCCCCGTGCACCTCGCGTGGCCCCTTCGCTCCGCGAGGGCAGGGCCCGGGCGGGCACGCGAGCCGCCCCGCCACCTGCACGTGGCCTCGGGTTTCTCGAGTGCGTGTGGCTTCAGCGGTGTGTCTTCTCGAGGAGAACGGGACGGAGAACGGGGCGCGAGCGGCGAGGCCTCCCGCCATCTTGGCGCCCCCGCCCCCGCCCCCGCCCCCGAGCGGCCTGAGCGCGGCCCCAGCTGCGGCCCCAGCTGCGGGCCCGGGGCGCTGACCTCCGCGCGCTGCAGAGAGGCGGCCCCGGGGCCCTCCCGGAGCCCAGGCGGCCCGCCCGCGAGCTCGGGGTGGGTGCAGCCGGCCCCCGACCGCCCTCCGCCGCAGCCCCCGGCACGGCCCCGCCGACGCCCCCGCGAGGCCTCGGCCCGTAGGCCTCGCAGCAGCCCCTGAGCAGTTGCCTTCCAAAGCCGGGTGGTTTCTGTCTCCCCGATACTGGCATCACCGGAGCGAGCCCTTGGGACGTGGTAATTCGGGGTCTGTAGAGAACTTTCTGAGCCCTCTTAGCTCCTGCCCTTACATTTTCTTGTAAATCCTACAGCTGAGACTCTTTGACCCACCATTTGGGTGACGATCCGGATCTCTCTCTTAGCACCGAAGCTTTCAGGCCTGTTTTCGTTTCTGTTGAAGGGACAAAAGCCTTGTTGCCCAGAGGCCATTTACATTCCTGGAGAACCCAAAATGCTCTATAGCAATATTGGGGCAACGTGTTTATGTTCGTAATTGATTTCATAAAATGTTCGGCCTGTACTCAGGTGCAGCGCCTCTCTTGTGTATATTAGTTATTTTATCATTAGGCATTTTACCCCCCGGGCATAGGAAAAAAGTAGAACTCCTGATCCTGTGTGAAAACAATCTAGATTCCCCAAAGGAAAAGCAACTATTATTCAAACTTACTTAGGAAGAAGTCAGCATCTTTCCTTTTTTTTTTTTTTTTTTTTTTTTTTTTTAGATTTTATTTTTAAGCAGCTTCTACACCCATGGTGGAGCTCAATCTTAGAAGCCAGAGATTAAGAGTTGCATACTCCATGGAGCCATAAGCCAGCCAGCCAGTGGCCCCAGAAATCAGCCTCTTTAAAGACCGGAGATGAGCATTCAATTTAAAAAACATTGAATTTACTCTGGTATGTAAGCTAATTGGCTAATTTTAATGTTTGAAAGAATGAATTTTTAGTGCGGTGTCAGTAACATCTGGCTTTTAAAGAAAGGTCAGCTGGGGAAAAAAAAAGGTCAGCTGAGACTTTTTAAGCAAGTTGATTCTATACGATTTATTGAAGTTACAATCTGAGTGCAAGATTTACATTTGGACAATCAGATTTTCTCTTGCCAGAACAACAAGATAAGACAAACCAGGCAAGATTTCAGGCATCGCATTATACTTGTTTTAATTCAGTTGCCTTGAGATTTGTGGGCCTTCCTGGTTCCTGTCTTCAGCTTGTAAGTTAGGTTGCAACATATTTAAAAATATATTCACTTGAAAGAAAACCCCACTGCTTTCACAATAAAGTAAACTTGATGGTGTATAAGTCACTGGTCTCATCTGAGCTGATTATATCCGCCTTGCATGTATTTTACACCCACAGTATGGTTTGCAGCGGTGTTCAAGGCATGGCGTGAAAAATTTGATTTGAATAGTTCCATTAAAGCAATGAAAAAGAAAAAAACATGGCTTAATAGACCTTCTAGTGATAGCTCCCCCTCTTACTATGCTAACTCTGAAATAAATATGTAATCTAGTGTTAGGAACATGGCATTTAGAAGACCCTTGCTGGTATTATTTAATTTAATAAACATACTAACTGTGACATTATTAATGCAATGAAGCTTGTACCACAAGCTGATTCTTTCAGGTTGTTTGACCTATTAGATTCCTTAAAACGTGTCCTGTGATTTATAACTTGAATTTTATATTTAAATTATTTTGGATTTCAACTCTTTAAAAATATCTGCATGATAGCACTCATTTTATATACAAAGCATTTATACATGGGTATCTTGGCATATCCTTTATGAGGAGGGAGAGGGAATTTAGGAGGGCAGAGCATCTCTAGGGATGTGCCTCTGGTCATTTTAGCCAATACAGTTATTTTGTTCCAGTACTAGCAAGAAAAGGAAAAGATTGTAAGATTAAGTTTGGGGGCAAGGGTTATACTGATTTTGTATATACTGGTTATACGTATGTTTTATCGTGTATATATATATATATCGTATATCATATATATATGATATACGATCACACTAGTTTTTAAGAAATGGCAAATTAATTAAACTTTCTGGTTGAAAAATAAATCTTGCTTGTATTAGGTTTAGTGCTTATATTAGATTTATTTAGGTTTCAGTTTAGTACACATCTTCACGTTAGCAAAAGTGTATTGTATGGGGAAAAAGCCTTTTTTCATTACAATCTTATTTCAGGTTCCTAAAAAAGAAAAAGTCAACAGTGTTGTTCTCGAACCACAGGATCTTCCTAGCTCACATTTCAACTTTCAAGATGTATTTGTCTTTTATTTTGTCATTCCTAGTATGAAAGGGAAGGCATTTTTCAATCTTAGGATAATTCAGAAGCAATTTTTTGGTTCTCAGTTAATTCAGTTTCATCTTAAAAGTTCAAATTTAGCAAAGCACATGTTCCCTTGTTCATGCCAAGTGTGATAAAAACTAGTCGAAAAATAAAACCATTGCAAACAAGTAGAGCACTGCACTTCACTGCATACTATACAGGCCACATCATTTCTAGGTCTGATGTCACTGCCTGCTGGGCTGCCATTTGTGGGCACAAGTAAGGCTGCCTTTGAAAGTTGATAGAAGGCACGACCATCTCAGATACGTGTGCTGTAATTGTGTGTGTGTTTGAAATATGCTCTCTGACTAGTGATAGGCACTCAAACATTTGCTCTCTTCTGTCAACAAAAGGTTATTCTGTTGAGTCCCAGAGATGCTTTTCTCCCTCCTGCATCAGGAGGTAGTTTCTTTGTAAATAAAACATGAAACAGCAAAGCCATCTCTCCCCTTTTGTAATATCCTCAAATTATAGACTACTTTGTGGAATTATATATAACTTTCTTTCTAGTTTCATCTTTGTATTTACAAGATTAAGCTATCACATTTATATTTTTAAACTTTAACATCCTTAGACTTCAGTTAATAAAACATACATCCATGTTATGTAGATTCACTTTAGGCCATCTGCAATCAACGGTGACATTTTATGAGAACTTTCCAGTTATCATAGTGATTTCTGTTTTGAATGGCCTGCTCAAGTGGAACTTTACTAAAGGCCAAACCGTTATTTCCAATTAAAAAGGTTTCCAAGGTGGTTAGTACTTTTATAATCTGATGTATTTTTTAATTAAACATTTATAATTTTGGATATAACTTTACCAAATAATAGCAATGTTTACTACTCAGCACCTTCCTTTGAAAGGCTATGAGGACTTACTCCTTCCACAGTTTACTTACCATTGAATGCTATATATTTTGTTCAAATAAAATCTTTTTTTATACCTCTGTCTTAATTTGCTATATATATTTTTAAAAAACTGACTGCTTTCTGAATAATCCTTAGAGCTCACTCACCTTTGGGATTCACTCTCTTAATTTATGCTCACATTCTGCTTTGTTCCTGTGGAGAAAGTCAAAGAAACATACTGACTTCCTCCTCAACAAATTTGTTCTTTCCTCCTCCAACTCGGCTGTCTTTCTGACACTCATTTTGCCCTTGTTGACTCTCTTGCCAACAACTTTTTTTTAACCTCCTCTTTTTTTTTTGTTTTTCTCACGCTACCACACTGAACCTGAATCTTTATAAAATCTATGCCTGATTCATCAGTTTGTTTATTTCGGGTCAGAATTTTTATGCTTTCCCCAAAAGCAATAGTACAGTTTTCAGGACAAACATCAGATACAATGTCTTCTTTTAGCCTCTCCCACATTGTCTTTTGGGTCTTTGCTTCCCTCCCCCCATATACTTCTATAATCACTTCATCTCTCAATATTTTCTATTATCTTTTTTCTTTGTATTTGTGAAAGGACAACTTAATATTTTTGACTCTTACTGGTGTTTCTGTTTTCCTCTTTACCCTCAACATTTTTAGCTCTGTGAGGCACTCATTCCATTTACCCCTGCTCTCTTTTGTACTTAGAACCCATCTTTCAATGCTTTCTTTGATCCTTTTCAGTTCAGCTTCCTCATTTGCACAGACATTAAAATCATTCTTATTACATTTGTCAGTGTGCTCTTGACTGAGTGTAATGGCCTTATTACAAGCTGATCTTCATGCTCTTAGCTATTTAAAATCATAATTAGTCCTTGGGGTGATTCAGAATAACTGCTTCTGCAACTCCTTCACCTACTCTTCCTTCTTCCCGCTTTTCATGGCTCTTTCTGTTTGCTGGCTTCTTTATTTCTGGATTTATAGGTTTCTATAGGATTTATTTGCGCAGGGTATATCCTCATACACTTCTCTTAAGAAAACATGCCATAGATGTGTTAGGGAAGAATGGAGTGGGAGAAAAATATGCTCCTAGTTTTCTTGATATATACCTACCGCTCATTGCCTTAGTAGCCTGTACCTATTTGATGGTTTCTTGTTTTTTTTTTTTTTTTTTTTTTGTAGCCTGTACACTTTAATTGACGTTCTGATTTTTTCTATCATCCGTCCTTTAACTTTCTGATACCAACTCATGTTCTCCTTACTCTTATGGTTAGCATGATGAAGATTAAAATGAATTTTTAAAACGTGAATTTTTTGTAGTTAATACTAATTAATTTAACCCCTTAAGGAGATTGCAATATGAAGTGTGTATGCCAACACCATTAAGAAGGAAGGGTTTTGTTTTTTTTTTAAATGGCTATCCAGTTGTGTGTACTATACTTTATTAGTGACATCATTATCAGCCCTTTCTCTATATAGCTTCAAAAATAAATCTCCAAACTTAAGAGATTCAGATTTTATAGATCATGAGAAGCAGTTCTATTTGCATTACCATTTCTTTAGGAAGCTCTTGTTACTGAGTTTAAAGTTACACAGATTTTTATTTTCAATTCTTTCTGCTGTACACCAAATGTATATATACATTTACATGTGTGTGTGCGCGCGTGTGTGTACACACACCACGGTGATGTGACGGGACAATAAACTCAAGAAAGCAAGTGGAGAATTTCTCACACTTCTTGCACAGTGCTGCCCTGGGCGCTGTCATGATCTTGTGCTTTTTGAAGACCTCCTATTGGAGCCTGAAGAAATTCCCTTTTGGCAATCTCTTATCTATGAAAATGATTCTCTACTTCTGAGCATTAGAATCAAGAGCTTTTACATTTATCACTTAATTTGCACATGGTATAATTTCTACTCGAGTAACAAATTGGTGAAAATGCCACCATGTCAAAGAAATGTTCACATAATATGACTGAAAACTTACAGTCAGTGCCCTGGCCATTTAGTAGGTAAGACACCTGCATTAAATTTATTTTGAAAATACAGTCTCAAAGGAACCAGACTCCTAAGATATAGCAGAACACACTGGACACAAATAAGACACTTTATTTCTATGATGTTCAATACAATAATTTGTAATCATTTGAAATTATGAATCAAATGTTTCAGGTGTTCTTCAGCTCTAAAGAACTTTGCTTTCTGTGGACCTCTGAATTTCTCTGCAGCATGAATTCAAATGTTCTGAGTTAGGGTAGAATGGAACAACCTGGAGAATAGTGGCTTTCAAAGTTTTAACTGAGACTCACAGTGACTACACACACACACACACACACACACAGTTTTCACAAAATAGTTACCTTTACCACTTTGGAGACACTTTGATATTTTTTATTTTCTGTTTAATTTCCTTCTGGTTATGACCTGGTAAATTTATTTCATGGTTCTCTGATGGACAGTGCCTCAATGTGAGAAACATTGTTGCTGGGGTAATGCTCATTAGACTAGCAGAGCATCCTCAGTTTCCTGTTGTATCTCTTGTGTTTTAATCTTTCCTATCTAGAATGGCCAACTATACATACTAGCAAAGAAGAGTGAGTCTTTTCTTGTTTGGTCACCCACTTGAATGCATGGATGCTTGGGTGTAAGCTTGAAAGACTGATCTGCACATTAAAAAAAAAAAAGGTCTTTAAATTCTATCTCTGAGATTGCTAGATTTTATTTAGATTTAACCTAACTTATTTGTTCTTCAGGCATTTCACATTTTTCTCTCTTCCTTTTTTTTAAAAAAACTTTTTAAGAAAGATTTTATTTTTAAGTAATCTTCACAACCAATGTGGGGCTAGAACTTATGACTCCAAAATCAAGAGTCGCATGCTCTACCAACTAAGCCATTCACACACCCCTCATTCTTTTCTCTTTCATGCACACACATATACTTACTCTAAGCATACTGATTTATTGAAATTGGGGTCACTTCTTGTCTTGGGAATAAGCAGGCCCATACTTGCTGATGTGGTTCTTTGCATGAATTACCTCTTTCCCTTTCTTGATACTAAGGCACAGCTGGAAGGGGCAAGAGGCCACAGCTTTTATATCCTTGAGGTCGGTGGCTTCACATTAGAGTCAACAAGGGAGCTTTTAAAAATTAAAAGTTTTTAATGCTTAGATTTACACCCCACCCCAAATAAATCAGAATGTGAGTGTTTAGTAGTGAGAGCCAGGCGCTAATAGTTTTTAAAGATTGCTAGGCGATTGCAACGTGCAGCAAAATTGGAACCATTCCCCAAGGATTTTTGTTTGATGTTTTTTTTTGTTGATGTTTTTGTAATGAAAGAAAAGGTAGAGGGTTTGTTTGTTTGTTTTTAGTTTTATAGTTATTAGTCATGGTGGCAAACTATTCATTATAATTTCATGCCCAGGGACTCTGGTAATAGCAACATTCTGAAAAATAAAAATAAGCACATAGATTTAAAAATGATTATTTTCAAATCTCTATTTTTAAAAAAAACGTTGTGACAGTATGGTCATGTTTTAGAACAGGCACTTTATGCCCTTGACTATGAGAGAAAAGCGACCCGAAGAGCTCGGTCTTCTTACTTTCTGTATAGAAGAAGCATTTGTATTCCTCCTCCAGCTTAATCATGATTAAAACATGGTGATTAGTACTGTCTCTGGAAACTCTACAGTCATCCATAAGGTAGCCTTTATCTAGAGAGACTGAAATTGGAAGGTTGTCCGGAAGTATTGCATATTTGACATCTGATATCATTCTCAGAACAATAAATGCCAGAGTATTCAGAATAGTCCTAATCTACGGAACAAATACAGAATATAGGGTGGGAATTCAGCATAGCAGTGCCAGCCATATATCATATTTCAGTTCAGTTATGGAGGGATTACCTCCAAAATGTATCAGATGGAAAGATTTCTTCCCCTTAATATAGGCCAGATATAAGCAGCTTACTTACTCAGATAGTCCATGGCAACCTCCCAAGTCATTCATTTTTAAGTGGTTGCATCCATTTGAGTCACGATATGAACATCACCCATCAAACTGAGTCACAGATTAATTTATGTATCTGAGAATTTGTTGTATTAAGCATACTGCCATAGAAATACCGTAGAAACTTAACATTTTGCTTCATTTAGATTCAGAATCCACTAAAATGTGGAGAGTTATTATTTGCTATTATTGTCCCTAGGAATAATAAGTATAAATTAATCTGTGCTTGTGTTTTACATAATATTTATATATAGAAGTGTTATACCATAACTAGAGGAATAGGATGAAATGAGATCTGTTTATTTGCTGAGAAATATCACTTAGAATACAAAAATTCACCAGCTCTAGGAATCAAAGTGGTTAAAGCATGAAAGGTTAAAATGAAAAACCTTGGTTGAATGTATTTGGGGACTTCCTGATTTTAAAATACTAGAAAAGCCATATAGTATTTGTTACATAGAAAAAATTCAGTTTGTCCAGTCTTTAGAAATCTCCAAGTTTCGGTATTTAAAAGTAAAAGAGAAACAACAAGAAGAAGAGTTAAAGTTATTGATTCTTCTTATTTTGACACTGCCTACTACCCACCTCTCCAAATGCAATATTTCATCTGTGCTGGAATTAAGTATTTATTAATGTTCAAGAAACTAGGCAGTCATCTGACCATGGCTTATTATAGCTCACTCCTAAATTTAGAAGTGTTCCCAGATTGAAAAATGGTAAAGGGAATAGAGAACAAATGCACAGTTTTTAGTTTACTCCTTCTTTTAAATTTTATATATTTTTTGAAACTAGATTTTATTATCCTGATCATACTGTATCTAGCATTTTTAGAGAGTGAAGTAAGATTGTGTTAGAATTCTCTGAGGTCTCCAAATTTTATTTGTATAAATTATACCTCTTTTGTTTGTCCAATTAACATACTTTCTAGAAATGATAGTCAATTTTTAAGAAATCAGGCGTTTCCTGTTTCCGAATTATCTGTGTGAATTGCTTCTCACTTGCTTCCATCTGCCAATCTTTTGATTACTTTTACTCATTTTTACTAGATAACAAAAAAGGGAAGTGTATGGTAAGAATGAAATCTGTTTATCAGTGAATGCAATTTGGCAGGAAGGAGGATACAAATATTTCCAAAATGAAATCTTTAGACTAATGAATTTAATTTATCCTTGCTCTTTTTGCAGTCTTAAAATACCATTAAATGAGAGGTTTTAGTTTTTGTTTTTTATTGCAACTGAAAGCAACATTGTGATAGTTCATTTCATAGAGTTCTTAGTGAGTATGGCCTTAGTTAGCAAGGTAAACTCTAAGATAGGAATTCCTGAACCAAACCTTAGGATTTCCCTGCCATTATTTTGAAAGCCTCCCTGCTAGATCTCAGGGAAATCAACAAAAATGATTGTTTGATCACTTCTCTTTTTTCCTGTGGATTCCCAGTTGAGGGGAGAGTGGTGATGGACAGTGGCATACCTCCATTTCATGTCTCCGTTTATGGTTATTGTAGTTTAGATGAATTTCTTTTCTCTGTTTCTCCTACTCTGTTGCACTCACAACTTTGAGAAATGAAAAGTAGCGCCTCTTTGCAGAAAGATTGGGGTTTCTTTATCTAAGTTAAACTGAGATAACAAGAACTTTTTATGCTGATCTGATATTTTAGTTTAGCAAGGCTTTGTTGAGATTGCTGACTATGATTAAGGTTTATATAAGGCATCGTGGAGATTATAGGATGAACTAAATATGGATTCTTTGTGATTTGTGGAAAGACTGTATTACAAGATAAAAAGTAGTGAGTATGAGTTCTAGAAGAGAAGCATGGGTAAAATTCTTTGGGACAATGTGGGGGGCAGTGTGAATACACCTAGGTTAGGGAATCGTGGAAGGCTTTATGAATGTGATGCTTGTTGAACCTGGACTTGCAGAGGCATTCTGAACAACAACAACAAAAAAGGAAGCCATAAGCCAAGTCTGGGAGGTAGAGCAGCAGAGGTCTGTTGGGAAAGGGGTAATAGTTTTTTGTTTGAGAAATAGAGTGTGTAGAGAAGGTAATAGGAAGGTAAGTGTAGTAAGGCTGGGAGCCAAGGTATGCCACACTTTTGAGTGGTAGGTTGATACAAAGTGGGCCTCTGATTAAATATAACTGATTTTACTATGAATTCTGTCAGAAGAAATGTGTACTGTTGTACAATTTATATTTTTTATTTAACAATATAGTTAGACTCTATTTCTAACTCAGTACATACTGATCTTATTCTTCTGAACATCTTTGCTATTAACGTTGTATGTACAAACTATCCTAATTTAACTAGTCCCAGGAGTGTTCATGTTTCTAGGTTTTTGCTATTGTAAAAAAAAATGCTACATTGTACATTTCTCTCTGTATATTTGTGTTAGATGTCTATTGGATAAGTTCCTAAAAGTGGAATTTCTGGGCTAAAGGCTGTATCAATTTACAGTTACTCCATAAGTATATGAGAATTTGTTTCCTCACCCTCTTACCAGTTCCAACTATGTCAGTCTTGACATAATTAAAAATTTGATCGTATTGATGAAATTAGAAATTGGCATCTAAAATAGGAAGGTATCCACTAACTAGAAAACATGTAACTTTGGAGAGTATGTTATCCTGGGGTATGGGATGGTGTGACAGTATAAGAAAACTTACAGGAATAATGTGACATGCTTTTCTAGATTGTTAAGTTTTAAGATTTGGGAGGAATGTTATTTTCATTTTAAAACAAGCTGAAACATTTGAAGGTAGAATATAGAATTTTTATGATTTATTTTTTATTAAGAAAAATGAACATTTATTCTGTTTCATTATTAAATAATGTTTATGACAGCACTTTGCATATTGGGAAGTGCTATACAAGTTTTATTACTGTATTAGCTAACAACCTATTACAAGACATAAAATCTCTCTTCATTGCTCAACAAAACCATCAATATATGAGAAAAAGGAGTGGCAACTTATTGACTTATTAAAATGTTCTGATAGAATTGTCACATAAACAAATCAAAAAGCTTTGTGAATTCTCTAGAATTTAGTTCATACCCGCTTCTCTTTCTTTTTCTCTCTCAGGTTGTCAGCAAACTATTACCTTGTCTTGAACAACTCTAACTTGTTTCTTATACATTTTGCTTTTAACAAAAAAGTCAACTTTTAAAAAATTGCAGACATTAAATACATATATATTTAATGACCACATAATCTACACTACCTTCTTGACCGGTAGATGAACTGAAGGGGAGAGACCAGAATTCCTATTTAAGGTGACACATCCAATAGAAAGAGGCACTACCAAAAAAATCATTACTTTTCAAACTCTTTGTTTCCCAAGGACAGTGGTCTTCATACTTTAACAATTTTTAGTAACAGAATTACTATCAAAACTAATTGATATGCAGAATACCAAACATGTAGATGCGGTGGTGCTCTGTTGAAGCAGAGTCAGTGCCCCTGCTGAGCCCTGAGGCACCTCCCATGACATCTAGGTTGTTGGGAACACAGTTCAGGAACAGCACTCTCTTAAGCGATTTTGGTCTGCTGCTTTTTAGGACACCGGGTGATTATCCCCAATTGCACAAGTTCTTCCATATTCTACTTTATTGTTAGAAGACATGACGTCCTGAATTTGACACGTGAAATTCTTAGGGCCCGAAGTTTTAGGTTCCAGGTTTTTTGGATGAAACAGGTCTTTGAACTTCAGTTTTTCATGTCGTTTATTGATTTCCACTAGCTGGCAAGTGTAATAATAAACTATGCTACCTCTGTGACCTCCAAGAACTTCCCTGTTGCGATTCATTGATCCTTTCTCAGATCTCTTGTAAAACATGTGTCTTCAGACAAAGTTTATACTTGGGCTAGATGCTTTGGGGTCTGCTCTTGACTTCTAGGATCTTCTAACCCAAGATAGTTATTCTGGTGGAAAAGCTAAAGATAACTCATTAAATTTTATGATAACAATCTCCTTTATAATAGTCATGTGTTTCTGAGGTATGTTAAGTGAGCATTGGTTCATTTTATTTTATTTATTTTCTTAAAGATTATTTATTTATTTATTAGAGACACACACGGAGATACAGGGAGAGAGAGAGAGAGACAGAGACACAGGCAAAGGGAGAAGCAGGCTCCATGTAGGGAGCCCGACGTGGGACTTGATCCCGGGTCTCCAGGATCAGGCCCTGGGCTGAAGGTGGTGCTAAACCGCTGAGCCACCTGGGCTGCCCTCATTGGTTCATTTTAAAGGTAGATTTACTCTAGAAATTCTGCCTTAAATATTGTGTTATAATAATAACCACATTTTTATCAACATGCTGCATATAAAAAAATAAAAAGACTTGTTATCAAACAAGTAAAAAAAAAAAAAAAACAAACCAAAACATGCTGCATATAAATCTGGCCACATAGCAAGAGAGCGATGACATGTGGCAAATGACTGAAGTCACTAATTGTCAGTGCTGTGCATTAAAATTTGTGAGTAAATCCAAAAGGAGATTGGAGGTGCCATAAAGTTCTCCTGTTGGCATTCAAAAATTTTGTTCATGAAGTATGAACCTAGATTGAATTGAAAAGATAGTTACTTTACAGAGATTTAAATTTCTTTTTATTTTTTGCTGATGCCTTCTGGTAAATGCTTTAAATTATTGTAGTAGTTAACAATGATGAACAGAAGACTATATAACTGGAATGTTCTGGATAATCCTCAGTGTAAAAGTGGACATGTCCAATGAAATCAGCTTTCTTACTTAATGGTATTAAGTTAGCTGTATTAACTTATGGATTTAATTGAAGTTTTAAGAGAGCATTTTAAATAAGATTTTATTTATATATTCATGAGAGACAGAGAGAGAGAGAGAGAGGCAGAGACACAGGCAGAGGGAGAAGCAGGCTCCATGCAGGGAGCCTGATGTGGGACTCGATCCCAGGACTCCAGGATCAGGCCCTGGGCTGAAGGTGGCGCTCAACCACTGAGCCACCCAGGCATCCCTAAGAAAACATCTTTTCACCTTTGACTAATGAATGGATAAGAGAAAATTGATTATTATGCCTTTTCTAATGGTGTTCATGGCTTCTTTGGTTCTGATTAGCATCACATGAGTCCTCTGACCATTTAAATATCATTTTTCTTAAAGAAAACATATATAGAATGCTAATAAACTATTAAGTGAACAAGTAATACAATATGTGATAATTTTTACACTCTTTCCACAGAGCGTAAAATTTTAATACAAACTTAGTGTATACTTGATAACAATTTACATGTTTATTTTACCATCTGGTAAATGTGTAAACGATATTTTGAGAAGCACATTTCATATTCACTTTAACAACTTATCCTTGACAATATGTGCCCTATCTTATGTATCGACTGGAAGGATCTTGGAAAATTTTTAAAAAGATGAATCCAGGAAAAAAAAAAAACCCCACCATTCATGTCCTAGTTTGTTTGTTTTAAAAATATTATGGAGATTTGAGACTTAGTTTTTAGTACCAAACTCAGGCATTGCGTTGTTTGCTGACTTTTACCAGACATCCTGCTAATTAGGGTAGAATAATCAGAGCGGCTTCCAAACATTATATCATGTACATCAAATCAGGTTTCTTACGAACACTATGGGCCACATAGGTAGCAGTAATAAGATAAATATGGTTCTGTGTGTTGTATAACAGTATCACATCTTCTCAGAGTGTTTGGCTTGCTCTCGCATGTGTCTAAATATGGGAAGATCATTTTTTTTCCCAGTGTGTTGCAATGAACCTCAAGTGGATAGCTTTTATCGAATACTTTAACAGCATTTATGACACTTTGGCCTTCTGCCTTTTTTATTTCATTCTCTCTGCTTATTGTTCTCACTGGAATAAATCTCAGGGATTTAACACAAAACAAGCAAATAGATAATTCCCTATTTAGTTTTGTTTTAATGCACTCTTTCTTAGCTGGTGATAATCTAAGAATCTTTATAAAATTTCATGGACTACCTCTACATATTAATTGCCATCTGCCCATCTATAATGAAGAGGTTTGATAAACAAATTGCAAATATTGGATTTAACAAATACAGTCTTCATGATAAAATCTTTAATTTGAAGGCAAAATAAATCTCAAAGTCATATATTTTTTTCTATTAGATTTAGAAATCAAAGTACAGGTATATCTTAGAAATATTTTGGTAAATGTATCACATCACAATTACTTTTAATTTATTCTAAATAATATTTTAAATTTAAATTAGTTGTCCTTATTTGTTTCTTTACAGAAGGCATATCTTACTGTTATGATTATATAACATGATTCTGAGAAATATTGTCCGTGTATATCTTTATCTACAGCTGTGATGTTAAGTTACATTGTTCCTGTTGCTTTATAAAGCTTATAACCTACTCTCTACAGCAATTCTGCAAGATGGGCACTGACTTCCTTTTACAGATAGAGAAATTGCACAAAAGTTAAATTTCTGATGAATGTATAATTAGTAAATGGTAGAGCAAGAATTTAACCACAGATTTGCTTTGCCTGAGACCCATGCTCTCTTTAATACATTATTGCTTCAAATTTTTAATCAAGAGGACATGGAATTCACTTCTGATAAAATAATTTAAAAGTCTGCCATAGTATCATTTAGTCTTGGAAGGATGATGCTTCTGGATACAGGTATGAGATGGTAGGTGTGGAGACTGGGAAGAGAGGGAAGAAATGGAGATGACTTTCCAGTATTCACTCAGCACTTTGATTGTATAGTTCTAAAATCTGTTTCTTTTTTTAAAACAATATTTTATTTATTTATTCATGAGAGACACACAGAGAGGGGCAGAGACACAGGCAGAGAGAGAAGCAGGCTCCCTGCAGGAAGCCCGATGCAGGACTTGATCCTGGGACTCTGGGATCATGTCCTGAGCCAATGGCAGACGCTCAACCGCTGAGCCACCCAGGCATCCCTAAAATCTATTTTTCTCAAATTATTATATGCCTCCAACCCTTACCTCAAACTAATGTACTTGGATTTAGTTTGTTATAAAGTAGATTAAAAATTCAAGTATTTCAGAATCAACTAATATTCAGATTTTTTTTTTAAATACAAGCAAAAATAGTATCTCAGACACCATGGCAACTCTGGAGGAAAGCTGATTTTTTTTGGAAATACCACAAGTGTTAAACTGATAATAATGATCACAAATATTTATTGAATGCTTTATGACATCTTTCTAAGATGTTTTAAAATGTATATTAACTAATTTAATTCTCATAACAACACTGTAAGATAGATGCTATTATTTGCACTTTTCAGATGAAGGATAGAAATGTTAAGTAACTTGCCTAAGGACACAGTAAATAGTAGTGGAATCAGGATTTGAAGTCCGGCAATCTGGTTTCAGAGTAATGACTATTATTAGCAAAGGTATTAAGTTAAATGAGATGGTAACTGATCTCCCTTAAGACTATTACTACAGAAAGCAGTATGAAGAAAAACATTGAATCAAATATGAGTCTTAAGAAGTCATGACAGACTGTAAATCTGCAATGGATCCTTTAGGACTTTAGTTTATTTAAAGATATAAATATGAGCAAAACAAATGGAGTATTTGCATTTTTAAAAAAGAATTAGTATTTTATTTCAGGTATACAATATTCATTATTTCTTCCAAATTGAATCATAGGAGAGCATGTTGTTTGTGAGTCTGCCAAAATTTTCCTCTTTATTGGTCTCTAATAGCTCTTTATTGTTTTTTTTTTTTTTTAAGATTTTATTTTTAAGGGGCAGCTGGGTGGCTCAGTCAGTTGAGCATCTGCCGTTAGCTCAGGTCATGATTCCAGTGTCCTGGATTTGAGCCCCATATCCAGCTCTCTGCTCAGCAGGGAGCCTGCTTCTCCCTCTCTCTCTGCCTACCACTCTCCCTGCTTGTGCTCTCTTTCTGTCAAATAAATAAATAAAATATTTAACAAAAAATAAAAAATAAAACTAAGTAAAAAAAAAAAAAAGACTTTATTTTTAAGTACTCTCTACTAGACCCAACATGGGACTCGAACTCATGACCCAGAGATCAAAAGTCCCACTCTACCAACACTCTACCAACTGAGCCAGCCAGGTGCCCCTATAGTTTCTAATAAGTAGAATTAAAAGCAGTTTAAGCTATGTGAGCTTGTTTTATAAATCATGAACTGAAAGGGTTTTGACTTTTGTTCAAAAGTTATCAGTGATATTTTTATTATAGAACTTCCCTTGTACAACAGAATAAAAATATATCTGGTAAGACAAATTTATTATTTTGAATTAGAAAAAAGCATTTTCACCAATAAATTGGACATTTTAAAAAATATAAGACAGTATTTATAGAATTAATCAGAAGTTTGTTAAATTCATGCAGAATCATCTAGTCCCTCATTTGGCCAATAGTAAAGGTCAGATTTTTGAATGATATTACTAAAATGAAAAGTTTCAATACTACTTTGATGTTTTATTGAAACACAAGACCTACTAAAATGCTTTCACAGAACACACGGTAGGACTTATTATTGGGTGTTTAAACTTGGAAATTAAGTTTTTTTTCTTTTTTGTAAAACTTTTTGCTCTAAAGTTGGAGGTCCTCTATTTTAAGTGCTTTCTATTATTATTAATTTCAAAATATTAGTCTACTTGTCTTTTTCTTAAAATGGAGGAATTTCTACAGAAGAAAAGTAAATAGGACATGTAAAAAAGAAAAATAATAATGGTAGTATTTCTTTTTGACTTATATGGCTTATTTTGAGCTTCAATTCAATATATCTGTGTGCAAATTGAGAAATGTTCTTTTCCCCATATTTTAAAAAATGCTTATTTATGTATTTTTATAAATGACCTTTATTTTGTGATTTTTTAAAAAGATTTTATTTATTTATTCATGAGAGACATGGAGAGAGAGGCAGAGACACAGGTGGAGGGAGAGCAGGCTCCATGCAGGGAGCCCGATGTGAGACTCGATCCCGGGATTCCAGGATCACGCCCTGAGCTGAAGGCAGATGCTCAACCGCTGGGCCACCTAGGCATCCCTATTTTGTGGTCTTAAACTAAGCTGAACTCATTTCTATGTCCATCATGGTAAAATGATCTGAAACTAGATCTTCATGCATTTCTTTCCCGGCAGCATTACTTTTCCTCCCATTCTAACAATGTCCCTTAGGTTTCCATGGTTGGCCAAAGGCAAGATTGGAACCCTTGTTTTTGACTGCCTACTCTCCCCATAATGTGTCTCTATTATATATATATATATATATATATATATATATATATATATTGCTTCTCTCCTTTTTTGGTTACCTCACACCCTGTTATATTTATTATGATTTGCTCAAATATCCTACAATGGCTACCCATTAGAATCACCTGTCATTGCTTTTTTTTCTTAAAGAGAGCACGATAATGATGGGCAGAGGGAGAGGGAGAGAGAGAAGAGAGAGAATGAGAATCTTAAGGCTTCATGCTCAGCAAGGAGTCCCGTATAGGTTTTGATCTCACGACCCTGAGATCATGACCTGAAATCAAGAGTTGGCCACTTACCTGACTGAGCCACCCAGGTGGCCCTCACCTTCTTAAAAAAACGAAAAGAAAAGAAAGGAAAGAAAAAAAAAGAAAAAAAGAGAAAATATACAGATGCCCAGGCTAAAATAAGAATCCCTGGGGCTGAAGCTACGGCATCAATGTTTTAAAGAAGTGCCCCAGATAATTCTTATGATTGTCCAGGGCTGTGAACCACTGAGTTAAAGAATGAAATACTTGCTTCAAGAATCAGCAGACTGGGTTGGAAGAAGAAAGTTTGGGCCTGGAGCCTTTCTGGCATCCTTAAGCTCACGTTACATAGATCATGCGTCCTTAGCTTATTAATAAGGCTAGCCATGGTATTGCTGGTAAACCAGAAAGGAGAGCCTGAAGTAGATGGGTTTATCTATTAAAAGCCTGTAGAATTTGCTCTATTGGTGTTTATCATCTTCAAATAGTTGGCATTAAGAAAACAAGAGGTAGGAGTGCCCCTGGGTGGCTCAGTTGGTTAAGTGACCTTCTCTTGATTTCGGCTCAGATCTCAGGGTCATGAAATGGAGCCCCACATCAGGCTCTGTGCTGGGCATGGAACTCTTTCTCTACATTCCTCCCCTACCCTGCACTCTCTCTTTAAAATAAGTAAATAAATCTTAAAAAAAAAAAAAAAAAAAGGAAAACAAGAGGTAAGATTTATCCATCCCCTCTCCCAAGAACCTGCATTGCTAATTCTCTTAATGTTTGATATTTTGAATAAATGATGCTGACTTAGTCTATTTCTACCTAGTATTCACAAGAATTTCAATACATTATGTAATGGGAATTGATGGTGGTTTTGATAGCTTATCTGTTATTCAGATAGCTTATCTTTGTAGAAGAAAAAAACAAGTTTTTTTTGGAGAAGTCAATAAATAATGTCCAGAGCTTGATTAAATCTGGTCACAAGCTCTGGCATTTAGATTGGGTGTTATCTGAAACTTGTATAGATTAATTGATTCTTTTCTTTTAAAGATCTTACACTGAAATGCACCATAGTGGATCAAATACTTTTAATTAACTCAAATGAATGCAGTATCCAGCACCTACCTATGGTTTTGGAAATTGTTCTGCTGTTTGGTCGAACTAAGACTGTTCAGACTATTTGATGGAACTTGTTCAAACTGGTTCTTGAGGAATTAGCTCATTTGAGGAGTCTTTAAAGTCAATATTGCTTTGGATTAAGTAAGATTTTTGTAGAGAAATGAATTTTATATTGGGGGAAGAAGGGTGTGTCCCTGGGAGTTACTTCTGAGATCTGTCAACCATTTGATTTTGTTTAGCCACTGTTTCTCCATGAGCAATTTGGATATAATAATGATTGCCCCATATGTACTTTCGAGGGATTTAGAGCAGGAAGATTTTGCTATAAATAAATTTAAATACTGGGAGCCTTTAGTAGTTTTGTTGAAATCTTATAATAAAAAGTGTTATAAAATAGTGAATTAGGTAAATACAATTGCTAATATTATTAACAAATCCACAGTTATAGATGTCATAATGTGCCCCATAGCACTTTGTATTTACCTTTTCGTATCATGTGTCAGATTATATTTTAATGAGTTGATTATGTCTATTTCTCCTTTTAGGTTTAACTTGAGATCTTGAGAGCAGGGACTGCATTTATTTTTGTATTTAGTCTAATGTAGATCTTAGCATATAGAAGAGTCAATAAATATTTGGTCAATGAGGTTTTTTTTTAATGTATTTAGAATGAAAATGTTAATTATTTAAAAATCATTATATCACTTTTTTTTTCTTTTTTTGGGAGAATACTATTAGAAAAGATAATTTTACTGTCTCTGAAATGATGCAAATATATGTTTGAGGTGGTTTGATGCTTTTGAAAATTCGAATTGGATTGGGAAGTGAATGATATTAAGTCAGAGTGATGTAGCAGGGCACTGCGTGTGCTGTTTTATAATGGGTAAGCAGTGAGGTGTGGAGGAAGGATCATGGACTTTGTAGCTAAACTGACCTGGATTTGAATCTGCCACTTTCAAGATGGGTGACTTGGGGAAGTTTTTTAATGTCTCCGTTTCAATTTCCTTATCTGTGAAATAGAGATAACAGTATTTACTTCATAGACTGGTTGTAATGATTAAATAGAATCTTTAGTAAAGCATCTGATACAATATTTGGACACATTAGGGATTGTGATAGCTGTTACTACTAGATAAATTAGCAAAAGGATTCCTTTCAGGTAGAAAATTGTTTAAAGATGTGCTTTTCTTTTTCAGAGATAGATTTTTCAATTGAATAGAAATTTCTGCCTTTTTACTTTTTCTTTTACTTTAATTTGCTGGAAGTTATTTTCCAAATTAAACACTAGGAGAGATTGCACAGGATATATTTTACTCTGCTCCTAAGGGATCTTGTACTATCAGAGGATTACAAGGTGAAGCTAAGCTGGTGGTTTTCATTCTAGCCTCTGTTAGTCCCTGTCACCAAACTACCACACAATTTGGAGCATTTGCCAGTGTTGGCTCAAGAGAGGCCAATCGAGACACTAATAGATGCATTTTCTCCATGAGTACACCCTTGGATCACACATAGAATTCCTATTAACAGCAATGAGAGTTAAACTTGTAAATCCCTTATGCATTGATGGGAGAATAGACCTTTTAGTTTACTTAGCCATCTTCCAGTTATTTGGCACTTTCCCCATCCCTTGTGAGTTCTCCAACATTTTCATTAAAGGCTTTTCTATTTTCTATTCTGCTTCATTCAGTTTGAGTTGTAATTCACGTTGGCCTGATGCCTTGGCAGCAATGAATGATTCTAATTGCCTCACTATCTATCTAGTCTGGCCTGATCATAAAGCCTTTCAACTTTTCATTCAAGCTTCCAGCAGTATCAACTTCATGGGTCACAGACTTCCCACTCATATCCTTTCATTGCATCTTAGCTGCTTACCTCTTATGTATTTAAGAAATTCTAGAGAGTTCATCATTATTTCATTCCTTTTCTGTTATACCATCTTATCCTTTTTGTAAAATTAAAAGCAGCACTGCAAAAACCTAAGGATGCAGGACGACTTTTGTCCAGACATTGTATCCGAAGAGCTGGATACCCTAGTTCTCATTTATTTGAGTTAGTTATAGTAAAGGGCTAGAAACTCGAAAGTTTTAAGTATTCCTCCATTTTGACTCTGTTACTTTAACTATCATCAGCTCCATTTCCTTGTTTACCTACTGAAATACACAGTGTTCTTTTCTGATCCTGAGGATAGATATAGTATGAGAATCGTAATGGAAAGCTGAAAACAAAGGTCCTTCTTTGAACTCATGTGATTTTCTGGCAGGCAGGGAAGCTGCTCCAGTACTCTATATAGTACCAGTGTACTGTTTTGATTCTGTGTGGCAGCGCTTCTTTTGGAGACTTTATGGGAACCTTTCTCATATGGTAAAAATAAATAAATATATATTTTAAGCAGTCTCAAAGGTTTAATGAGGAAAGAATTACATATTATTTGATTATGTAATGTTTTATTTTTGCCTTCTTTTCCCTCTTTTTTTAAAAAAAAGTATTAAAAATTTTAAAAGTTTTATATGTATATATTTATTTTTTAGTAATCTCTATACCAAACGTGTGGCTCAAACTCATGACCCCAAGGCTTAAATGTGAGCCTTATGCTTGTCATACAGTGTAGTGATCCATTTGCAATTTTTTTTAACTAATCATATTTATAATTCCAGGATTTGATACAAGGGAGGATGGTTCATCAGAAGAAGGCACATGACTCTTCACTTTTAACATGGTTAATTGGACATTTTAAAAAATTGATAGTTTTGACTAGTAATCAACAGGTACTGATTTCTTCTCTTGAAGTTTTATATATCTGACAATTAGAGGGATTTTCCATCAGATTAGCCTTAGACTTCACAGATGGCTTTAAACATTTTCTTCCTCTGTCCCCTCAAATATTTCCATGTAGATGCTGTAGGCCATATTCATCATGCAGTGTGACCTCTGCCTATGTGCCTTTATTGAGTGAGTCAGAACAGTGAAGGGGAGAAATATTTCTGAAAGCCATTGCTATAGTGGGGGTGGCTAGCAATAACCCTGAAAATGACTGCATATGTATCCCATTAAATCAAAAGTAAATGTGTACTTGACACAACTTACCCTTGACAGGATCCCAACCCTCAATATTCCTATAACCACTTCAACACTACCCAATGTGAGGAAAGTGCTGGAGAAGAAGTTGGAATCCATTAGACAGTAGTCTTAATGGATTGTGGTTAAAACATACTACTTTTGCAAGTTTTACAAAATCATATTACCATGTGAATGAATGCAAATTCTTCCAGGAGTTTTGAAGGGATTTGTATTAATTTCCTTATAGTACCAAATGATCACAAATTTGGTTGCTTAAACCAACACAGATTTATTATTTTACAGTTCTGGAGGTCAGAAGTCTGAAATGGAAAAACAAAAATGTCTGAAATGGATTTCAGTGGTCTAGAATCAAGGTGTCAGTGGGACCGCATTTCTTTTGGAGGCTCTATGGGAGAATCTGTTTCTTTTCCTTTTATGGCTTCTAGAGGCTGTCTGCATTCTTGGGACTCCTGGTCCCCTTCTTCTGTCTTCAAAACCAGCAACATAACTTCTTCAAGTCTTTCTGACACATCCTCTTACCTTTCTTTTATAAAAGGGTTATTGTACTTATATCAGGCCCCAAGATAATCCACCATCTCAAGACCCTTAATTTTTTTTTAATTTTTAAATTTATTTTTGATAGTCACAGAGAGAGAGAGAGAGAGAGAGAGAGAGAGAGAGAGAGAGAGAGAGAGGCAGACACAGGCAGAGGGAGAAGCAGGCTCCATGCACCGGGAGCCCGACGTGGGATTCGATCCCCGGTCTCCAGGATCACGCCCTGGGCCAAAGGCAGGCGCCAAACCGCTGCGCCACCCAGGGATCCCTCAAGACCCTTAATTTAATCACAACTACAAAGTCCCTTTTACTATGTAAAGTAACATATTCATGAGTTCTGGAGATTATGGCAGTGGACATCTTCGGGGCGGGGGGAGCATTATTCAGCCTACCACAGGTGAATGTAGAGTTTAGTTTCATAATAAATCTGCTTCTGGAGACGCCTGGGTGGCTCAGCTGTTGAGTGTCTGCCTTTGGCTCAGGGCGAGATCCTGGAGTCCCCGGATGGAGTCCCACATCCCGCTTCCTGCAAGGAGCCTGCTTTTCCCTCTATGTCTCTGCCTCTCTCTGTGTGTGTCTCTTGTGAATAAATAAATAAAATTTTCAAAAAAAAAATCTGCTTCTGCCCGTTAGCTAGACTGTAAAGTTTTCTTCATATAGGTCCTATATGGTCCTTATTAACTGTGCTTTTAAATATTTTATATTTTATTGTTACAATTATAAATAGCTTTTTTTTCATTTCCATTTCTGGATGGTCATATAATATTGAGAAAAATTACTGATTTTTATATGTTCTTTTTAAATGTGGTGTTAAAAAGCCATACCGCATTTCATTATCCTAGTATTTTATTTTCACTAAAAATTCTTATGCTTTTATTTTTTTTAATTTTTATTTATTTATTTGAGAGAGAGAGAGAGAGAGAAAATGAGTGTGTGAAAGGGTGGGAGGGGCAGAGGGAGAGGAAGAGAGAGAGAGAGAAGCAGACTTCCTTTGAGCTTGGAGTCTGACTTGGCCCGAGGCTTGATCTCAGGATCCTGAGATCCTGACCTGAGCTGAAACTGAGAGTCAGTTGCTCAACCAACTGAGCCACCCAGGTGCCCCCTTATGCTTTTATTTTTTTTCATTTTTTAAATTTATTTATGATAGGCACACAGTGAGAGAGAGAGAGGCAGAGACACAGGCAGAGGGAGAAGCAGGCTCCATGCACCAGGAGCCCGACGTGGGATTCGATCCCGGATCTCCAGGATCACGCCCTGGGCCAAAGGCAGGCGCCAAACCACTGCACCACCCAGGGATCCCCCCCTTATCCTTTTAGATATATAATTATATCAACAGCAAAAGGATTATTTTATCTTGTCCCTACCAATTATTTATTTTTTCTTAATGCATTTACATTCTGGCCCCAATGCTGAGATTTTGCTGAGATAGTTTCTAATTTAGTTTCAGATTATTATATTTTTTATAGTGGTATGGTTTCTATTTCAAAAACTATTTTGCACGTACATTATAAATTTGTGTCAATTTGTTATAAATGAATGATTAAAAACTGTTGGTGGTTCTCAACTTGGGACCAGTTTTGCCCCCTAGGGAACATTTGGCAATGTCTGGAGACATTTTTGATTTTTCAGGACTATGGAGAAGAAATGCTACTAACGTCTAGTGGGTAGAAGCCAGAGTTGTGCTAAACATCCCACAATGGGCAGGTCTTTCTTATCCACTGAACAAATAATGTTCTGGTCCACTTGCCAAAGTTGCGAAACCCTGAGATGTATGTATTACAGAACTCATTGCTTACCTCTGTTCCTCTCCTCTTCATATTCTCATATCTTAAGGTCGTTATTCTGATGCATGTGTTGTTTTGTTAGAGTACTTATCTTGCATATATTTTTTCCTTGGATGGCTTATGTTGATGATATATTCTCTGTATTCTTATATATCTGCAAGCATCTTTATTATGCTTGGCAAGTGAATGATATAATTTTTTTCCATTGTAAATAACTTGTTTTTGAATGATATCTTGGCTAGGTATAGGATTTTTGAATTGCATTCTCTCTCAGTATTCTGTCAATGTTGTATTCCTTCTATTTCCCAATGTTGCTGATGCCAATCTGGATTTTTTCCTTTTTAAATAACTTCTTTAGCTCTGAAGCTTGTTATAATTCTTTTTATCCTTGAAACTTGGGATTTTTACAAGGATATACCTCACTATATTCCCTCACTTCCTCTTATCTTTCCTTAATCAGTGAACTCTTTTAATTGTAGATTTGAATCTTTCCTAATATCAGGGAAGTTTCCTTCTTTTATTTCTTGAGTTATTATCCCTCCTACATGCTCCAATTTCTTCTTCTGGAGTTTCTTTTCTTTTCTTTTCTTTTTTTTTTTTTTGGAGTTTCTATTACCCATATTTTAGGTCTCTTGGATCCAGGTTTCTAAACTTTTCCTTCATGATTTCTGCTTTTTTGTATTCTCCCCCACCAAGCCAAACAATAAACTCTTAAAATTTTTTAAATAAGTTGAGACATAATTTACATACATGTACGGGTTTTAAGTGTACAGATTTGTAAGTTTTGACAAATATATACAGCCATGTAACCCATACCTCATCCAGATACGTAATACCTTTACCATCCCAGAAATATCCCTTCCTAGATATTTCCAGGCCCTGGACCAGGCAAGCAGTCTTCTGATTTCCTTCCCTTCCATTAGTTTTGCCTACAATAGAACTTCTTGTGAATAGAATGACACTGTCTGGCTTCTTTTACTGAGCAAGATATATTTTCCAATTTATGTTCAGTTTTCAAAGGTTTTCATATGCTGATTTATCTGTCCCGCACATGCATCATTCATGGATTAGTTGGAGATTTGGGTAGTGGTTTAAATCAGTTTAAATCAGTGGTTAAAGTAGTTCAGTTCTCAAAGCCTTTGCTATGCTGCGTCTGGTTCTCTCCCAAACATGCACACCTTAAAGGTAAACCTATGATTTTGTGGGTTCATGTATTTGAGGATGCACAGTATTTGAGGATTACCCTCTTTACCTCTATCTTCTCTGGGAGTCACTCTCACTCTCTCTGCTCCAAAGGGTCCCTGTTCCTTGTTATTCTGGTGATACAGATGGAATTTATTTTGGAGTTGTGGTTAGGAAGCTAACCTCACAGGTTGCCTGTCCTAGTTTTTATCACTTTTTATTATCTTCCTACTTTTTAGCTATTAAAAACAATTTTGCTGTGATAGAAAAATACTTAACACAAAGTTACTATCTACACTATCTCTAAATGTACCGTTTAGTAGTGTTAAATATATTCGCATTGTTGTGTAGCCAATCTCTAGAACTTATTCAGTTGGAAAAAGGAAACAACTCTCCGTTTGCCATCTCCCAATCCCCTGTGAGCTACCGTTCTACTTTTTGTTTTATGATTTTGACTATTCTAGGTACATCTAAGTGGAATCATGCAGTGTCATGGCGTGACTGGCATATTTCACTTAACATAGTGCCCTCAGGTTTCATCCATGTTATAGCATGTGTCACAATTTCCTTACTTTCTAAGGCTGAATAATATTCCATTGTATGTGTATACTACTTTTTGTTTATCTATTTGTCCACCAATGGATACTAGGTTTCTTCCACCTCTTGGCTATTGTGAATAGTGCTGCTATGAATATAGGTGTGCAAATGTCTCTTTGAGATCATGCTTTTGATTTTTTGAACATATATGTTAAATATTACATATATATGTGTATACACACACAGAAGTGGAATTGCCGGATCAAATAGTAATTCTATTTTTATTTTTTGATATTTTAAAAATGTTTTATTTATTTAGTCATGAGAGACACAGAGAGAGCGAGCCAGAACCACAGGCAGAGGGAGAAGCAGGCTTCCTGCAAGGAGCCTGATGTGGGACTTGATCCTGGATCCTGGGATCACACCCTGAGCTGGAGGCAGACACTAACCACTGAGTCACTCAGGAGTCCCTATTTTTATTTTTTGAGAAACCACCATGCTATTTTCCATAGTGACTGCACCATTTTATATTCCTACTAACAGTGTACAAGCATTACAATTTTTCTATGTTTTCACCAACATTTGTTATGTTTCTGGATAGTAGCCATCCTAATGAGTGTGAGATGATATCTCATTGTGGTTTTGGTTTTGCATTTCCCTAATGACAGTATGCCCATTTTTGTTCACTTTGCATAGTTGACAGATTATTATTATTACTATAGTTATTTTGATATTTTGTCTAGTGCTTTTTTAGTTGTAATCAGTGGGGGACATAAGTTTTAGGGGGCTAAATATGCCATAGCAGAACCATACCTAACAATTTTCAGTTGTAAATTTCATGTTTTGAGTGGCAGATTTTGTTGTATTGAAAAAGTGTTGGACCTTGTTCTGGCCGGCAGTTAAATTATTTAAGGGTCATCTTGAATTTGGAGAGTTTGTTTTTATTTGTTTTGTTTATTTATTTTTCTTTTTCTTAAATATATTATTTGTTTGAGAGAGAGAGAGAGAGAAAGCACAAGCAGAGGGAGAGGCAGAGGGAGAGAAAGGGACTACAGGCTCCCCATGGAGCAGAGAGCCCGACACAGGGTTCTATCCCCAGACCCCAGGATCATGACCTGAGCCTAAGGCAGACACTTGACTAACTGAGCCGCTGAGGAGTCCCTGGAGGGTTTGTTTTTAAATCTTTGTGGGGTTGATCTTGAGTAGCCTTTCTTGTAGGGCTAGTTTAGCCACATACTAAGGCGTACCCTTCTCAGCATCTCTACTGAATGGCCCATATTTTCAGCACCATCTCTCCAATCTGGTTGATGGGAACTTGAAAAGTTCTCAGCGCTGGGTGAACTCTGAATCATTTCACTTAAAGTTATTTGGGAATTGTTTTTTTGTTTTTGTTTGTTTTTGTTTTTGTTTTTTTGGTAGTTGTTCTTTGCCTGATAGTGTGGAGTTTCACTCTTGGGGCACACAAATTCATATTCAGCCAGAACTCAGAGGGACCCTGTAAAGGTTTCTGGTGCCCTTGCTTTGTGTAGCTTCCTCCTCTGTGGTGTAATCCCACAATTTACACTCCTCTCAGTTTCCCTAACTCTGATCTCTGCATCCTTTACTCAGTGGCAATGCTGGGCCAGTTTTGATTCCGCCTCCCTGAACCACAGGAATGCCTCCAAGGGTCTCTTCACTTGTTGCTCTTCTCCAAGGGAGGGGGCTAGAGTCTTGCACTGTCAATAGACTGATGTCTGAAATTCATTCTTGTATGTATTTTGTCCTTTCTTCTACTTCCATTAAGAAGGAGGGTAAGTCCTAGGGCAGTTACTCTTGTGGATAAAAGCAGACGTCCATCCCTTTATGCGTTGCTCTGTGCTTTGAGGTATTTCTTCTTGGGCTTCTCATTTGATTTGCAGTAGTGATCATCCTTTTCAATTCAGCTGCTGAATTTTAGAATTGGAAAATCATGCTTAATTCTAAAAAGTTCTCTTTATGCTGTAATTGAATCTCATGTATTCTTTTTATTTTTGTGTTAAAGTTGTTATTTATCTTCTGCAGTATTTCTATTTCAGCAGCAGCTTCTTTCTCTTAAAATTTTTTTGTGAGTTTTCATGAGGTATTTGTGTTCCTTAAATACATTAAAAAATTTACTCCTATTCACTGTCAGAGCTCTCAGCTTTTGGGGTATCTTGACTAGTAGCAGCAAACTCATGAGTAGAAGCAGGGACAACAGCGTTTTCTCCTGTGGGTTATTGATGTATCAGCTGATAATCTGCCAGACTTTCGTTCTGCCAACATACATTTTTAGCATGGCATTTAATGTCCCTGTCATTTCACTAACTCATCTTGTCATCTTCCCAAATACATCCTTTGTTCAAGACATTCTACTTGGAATTTTACATACAACCTAGTTTCTTAAGCATTTGTGCTTTTGTAACAACTGTTTCTCACACCTGAAGAATATTTTCATATTCCCAGGATATTATTTTTTATTCCTACTTTGAGATTCAGCTGAGTAGTCCTTTTACCCCGAGGAGAATAGGGAATTGCCTTAATGGGCTGATCACGTTGGTAAGGAAGGATTGAGAGAACACTCATTGGGCAGTAATTATGAAGTAGGTAGCCAAATAGTGTCTGTGCTACATGTGTGCATTATAGATTATACCTGAAAGGGAAATACAGACCCTGGGATATAACTCTCTTATCATATTTCCAAATAAGTGCTAGTAAGAACTAGAAAAAGGACAGAAGATTTTGGCCAATACTTCTGAAGAGGCCAGAAGTTTCACGTCATGGGTCTAGTTCCCCACCTTACATACAATTCATGATTTTGATACCAGACTCAGAGTTTTCTGTGCATTCCAAGTCTTATCATCATTCTAGAAACTTCAGTGTCAAAGACCCATGCAAATATTCTTAACTTCAGTGATGTTCATCTGCCCTCCAGATCCAAAAACATTTCCTGTGGTCATAAATGAAATGTGAACTGCCCAGACTTGACATCTTTAGCTTCCAATCTTATTATTCTTTTATAATACTTTTCTATCTTACTAGTTCTTATACATCTCTACATACTGTGCTTTTTTTTTTTTCTTCTTGGCTCTCCTGGACAATTAAGAGTGCCTGAAATTCGTTTTTCTTTCAAAGTATCAACAACCTTCTGGTTGTATCTTTGTCCAGCCCAGGCACCAGAGTATATAAATTCAACCACTTTCTTGTCAGTGCTCTCAGCTTTCCCACCATTTGTCATTTCACTGTATCCGGTCTTCACGGCTTCAAATCAGGAACAATCCAAGAACCTGTCTTCTCTATTCCAACATATGGGATACTGGAAGAAACAATCACAACCATGAATATTAGCATTAAAAATAATAGAAATGTGCATGTTGTTATCATTAATAACACACACTTATTTTTATGCATAATATAAACCTAACTAATTCTTTAGGGAGACCCAAGTTTTTATGATACTATGCTAAGGCAAAAATTGCTCCCAAAGTTTACATAAAGAGAGAATATACATAATATGCATGCACATAATATACATACATAATACACATAGTACACACATAAAATACACATAATATATTGGACATGCTGTGAACAAAATAGTATTTTAGAGCTGTATACAGTATACAGTCAGTGACACCACAAGAGAGTTTGCCTCCATAAAGACAATTTTAAGGGGCCTGCATAATATGATTTAAGCACATTTGGGTGGTAAATTTACCTAATTTAATTCATGGAACAATCTTTTCATCATTCAGCCTTCTTGTTTGCAAATAAGAGAAGATCAATTCTGTCTAACTTAGAAGCAAAAAATATTTTTTTTTTGTTGGAAGGATTTCACACAGAATTCATAAAAATTTTGGAGAAAGAGGCTTGAAGAAAAGGTGGGAATCAAGAGAGGCAAACCCAGGAAAGATTCTATCATAAGCGTAGTCTGCAAAGGACACTTTCACACTGCTGCTCTTAGATGGACTATAGACTTTCACCCTTATTTTCTTGAAAATTCACTTCACTCCTGCTGCTGCCAGTGTGGCAGATAATCTGATTGTCTTTGCATCTTGCTTTACCATCTCATAATACAGCCCCAGGATAATAGATCAAGTAGATCAAGCCTAGATCACATGTGGACTTCAAGCTTCTAGAGAGTGCTCTTTGGTGTTTGTAGGGAGAAGTAGGACCTTGCCTCTCCTCTATCTTGGGATTTCCCCAATATAGGAAGGATATTTGGAAGTTAAGCTGCCAAGAATAGCAAATGTCCACTTTATCCTTGAAGCAATCCTCCCTAAATATTGTTTATCTTGGCCAAGATTTTGATCGGTATTGGACAGCATGAGTTCAAGATTGTATTTGCTGACAACTACCTGGAGTGCTGCTAGTCTATGTTGCCAATTAAATAAAGACCCATATGCTTTAACAGACAGTTGAATTGGGAGTAGGATTGATATCCTCTTGTGAAGATTGAGTTGCCTAATATAGACACACGGCTGACTAGGAGGCCACCCCCGGTGCAAGAGAAGCTGTGGGAGTACTTACAGGCATGGCCAAGAGTCCACTTTAAAAAATGATAATGATTTGCTCTAATGTACAGACAAAGAGAACATTTATGTTACATGTAGCAAAACCATAATAATATTAGCTTGGCATATTTTAGGAAATTTATAATTGATGCCTCCTTAGCCATGAAAAAAAATTCAGTAAAGATTGCATAGAATAGAATGCGTGGCTTTGAAAATTGCTACAGAGTATTGCTACAAATTGGTATATTTTTACAAAAGACGATATTTGAGAAATAAACTCCAGGATAAATAAAAGAGGAAGCTTTCATGAAATTTTTTCTTTTGAAAGATATGGGTATGAAAAATTTTATGTTAAAATTTTATATTGAATAGATAATATGGTCAGATCACATGGTTCAAAATGGTATGAAGTATGAAATCTCTTACCCCATCTATCTAGTGATCTCTAACATAGTTAACCAGTTAAATTGGTTTTGTTTTTCCTTCCAGAGTTACATTTATGCAATCATAAACAAGTATGTATATGTAGTCTTGTTTACCCCCTTTTTAAAAACACAAAAGTGGGCAGCCCCGGTGGCCTAGTGGTTTAGCGCCGCCTGCAGCCCGAGGTGCAGCTCGAGACCCAGGATCGAGTCCCATGTTGGGCTCCCTGCATGTAGCCTATGTCTCTGCCTTTCTCTCTCTGTGTCTCTCATGAATAAATAAAAATCTTAAAAAAACCCCACAAAAGTAATGTACTATTTTTACTTTTCTGTTCTTGTTTTGAAACTTAATAATAGGTACTGGAGATCTTTGTAATTAATTAATTAATCAATCAATTTAAAATATTTTATTTATTTATTCATGAGAGAGGCAGAGATACCGGCAGAGGGAGAAACAGGTTCCCTTTGGGGAGCCTGATGCGGGACTTGATTCCAGGACCCCAGGATCACAGTCTGAGTCAAAGACAGATACTCAACCACTGAGCCACCCAGGTGTCCCTGGAGATCTTTTTATAGAACTAAGCAAAAAACTTTCTTGTCCTTTTTCTTTTGAGTAACATTTTATTATATAGATGTATCATAATTAAAAAAAGAACTCTCCTCTATTGAAGGAGATTTGGATCGTTCCCTATCTTTTGCTATCATATCCCGTGCTGTGTATATGTGTTATTAACTTGTATATAAATTATTTTGTACACATGCAAGTTTATACGTAGGCATTATATCCAGAATTATTAATTGGTAAGATATATGCATTTGCAATTCTGATAAATATTGCTAAGTTTTACCAATTGTCCTTCCACCGGTCTCCTATTTATTTTCCTATGGACTCCTCAGCAGTGGTTTTGTTACAGTTTTGAATATTTTTTCAATTCTGATAGGTAAAAATGGTATTTGAGTATAGTTTTAGTTTATTTAATTTGTTTATCTTGCCTTGAATGAGCCTGGGAATCTGTCATATATTTAAAAACATTTTGGGACACCTGGGTGGCTCAGTGATTGAGTGCCTGCCTTTAGCTTAGGGCTTGATCATGGAGTCCTGGGATCGAGTCCCCACATCCGGCTCCCTCCAGGGAGTCTGCTTCTCCCTCTGCTTATGTCTCTGCCTCTCTCTCTGAGTCTCTCATGAATAAATAAATAAAATCTTTAAAAAAACAATAACAAAAATGTTTACATTTCCTTTCCTAGGACTTATCTGACTTTATCTTTTGCTATTGGGTATTGGTTTCTTCCTTATCAAAAATTTAAAAAGATTTTAAATCTTTTGTTCAAGGGTCAATTGTATAATTGGGAGCCCCATGTGGGACTCAATCCTGGGACTTCAGGATCACACCCTGGGCTGAAGGCAGGCGCTAAACCACTGAGCTACCAGGGATCCCCTCTTATCAAATTTTTATGAACTCTATAAATTTATGAGATTAACCCTTTGCTTTTGATATGATTTGCAGATATTTTTTGGCCAGTTTGTTATTGTCTAATTACTTTGCTTATGGGTTTTTTTTTGCATCATTCAGAAGATTTTTTATTTTGATTTCTCCTATGAATTTTGGATTTTGAGTCATGGTACTATTATGGCTTATAGTCTTAAATCTTTGATCAACTTTGAATTTATGCCATATATAGTCTGAGGTATGGATATCTTTGTTTTTCAGATGATCACCCTGTCCTAAGACTATTGAATAGTCCATCTTGTCCCTTCTAGCCTTAGATGCTAATCAGTCTAGTCCTGTTCAGTGGATGGTTTTCCTCTATTCAGAGCTTACAGAGACTAAGGCTTCTTTTGGTTTTTGGTTTCACCATCCCATAGAGCCTTACTGTCATTTGCATTTAGCAGGAGAAGGATACAGTTTGAAAAAAAAAACAAAAAACCCCAAAACCTAAACCCTACATTTTAAAGTCTTCTCTGGGAAGTGACACACAGTGCTTCTGCTTACATTCATTGGGGAGAACTAGTCATATCATCTCTCTCTCTCTCTCTCTCATCTATCTAGCTATCATGTTTTCCAACTATTCAATTCTCTCTCTATATATACATATACCCCCCCCCCCCCCAAGTATTCAGTCAAGTCATCCGCATTTTAATATGATTGCATTGACTGGCCCATTGAGTCCACGTTAAAGAATAGTGGTGACAGTAGGTTACTTCTTTGTGACTGAAGTGTCAATACTTATAATGTTTTCTATAAAACATGCAGGATTTGGGGCCACAATAGAAATATTTTATCATATTCAGGAAATATCTTTGTATTTCTGTTTCATTCAGTTTTTTCCTTTAATTAAAAATAGATTTTTCAAATTCTATTCAGCACCTCAGAGATAAACTTTTTTTGTTATTAGAACCAATAAAGTTTTTATATTAATAGCTTCAAACTAATACATTTATGAAATGAATCCCACTTTATAATTTCCAACCATCTTTGCACTTCTGGAACAAATCCCACCACGTTTTTTATGTATTCATCTTTTAATGTATTGCTGGATTATGTTTAACAATATTTTGCTTAGGTTTAACAATATTTTACTTAAGACTTTCACATAAATTTTCTTGAATGATGTTGATTTGTGGTTTTCATTTTTTTGTGTAATCTTTGTTTAAGGACATGTTTGTTTATTTGAGAGAGAGAGAGTATGTGTGAGTGAGCATGGGCAGGGGCAGAGGGAAAAGAAGAGAGAGAAACTCTAGCAGATTCCTCATTGAGCTGAGACCCTGACTTGATTTCAAGATCCCAAGATCATGACCTGAGCTGAAACCAAGAATCAGAGGCTTAACAGACTGCACCACCCAGGGGACCCTTTTTTGTATAGTCTTTGTCAGACTTGGTGTTAATGTTATTGTTTCATGCAAATAGATGGACATTTTCTTTCTATCTCTATGCAGTTGGGCAGTTAAAATAGCACTGGACAATCTTTCTTTAAAGTTTTCATAAATTCTTGGAAACTATTCTTTTGGGGGGGCAGGGATGGACAGCTTACTGTTTAGCAATTTTTCCAGTTGCTTCTATGGACATTGATCTGTTAATATTTTCTGTTTTTTTGTTTGTTTGTTTGTTTTTGTTGTTGTTGTTGTTGTTGTTCAGTTTGGGTAAATTATACAATTGACCCTTGAACAACAAGGACCTGAACTGTGTGGTTCCAATTACGTGGGAATTTTTTTCAATTAATACAGTAGTGCTGTAAATGTATATTCTCTTCCTTAGATTTTCTTTTTTCTTTTTTTATTTTTAAGATTTTATTTATTTACTTAGCGCACATGAGCGGGGAATGGGGCAGAGGGAGAAGGAGAAGCAGGCTTCCCACTGAGCAGGGAGCATAGTGCGAGGCTTGATATCAGGATATCATGACCTGAGCTGAAATCAGGAGTCGGATGCCCACCCAGGTGCCCCGTTTCTTATGATTTTCTTAATAGCGCTTTCTCTTCCCTAGCTTACTTTATTGTAAGATTACGATATATAATACATATAACATACAAAATACGTGTTAACTGACTGTTTATGTTGTTGATAAGGCTCAACGGTAGGCAATTAGTAGTTAAGTCAATGGGGAATCACAGTTCTACAGGGATATTTGGCGGTGCAGAGTCAGCATCCTGGCTCCTGTGTTCAAAGGCTAACTGTATTTAAATCATGTTGTTATCATTATTGTTCTTCTCTCAACATTTTTCTATTTTGGTTTATATTTTTTCTTTGGCCTGACAGTTATTTTACAAAAAGTTTTAAAATTTCCAGATGCAAAAGCCTATTTCCTGAGTTTGTTAATTTCCAATGTTATTACATAGTGATCACACTGTTGTGTGTTTTACTTCTGTTTTCTGGAATTTACAGGTTGAATGTAAAAGCATTTATGACAATCCAGATGTCCTATGTCAAGCCAGATAGTAACAGTATTTGCAAAATATGTAACATAATCCTACTCTTTTCACTAAATTTTTGTTTGTTTTGGAAAATATAGTTTTTTCCCCTAAAATATGTTATTTATGGTGATATTTAGTGGCTTATTTTTTTTAAGAATTAAAAAAATTAATAATGAATTTATTCATATAATAAATAACAAATAATAAAAATTTCAGTTTTAATTTCCAAAACAGTAGATATCTATAGCTACAATCTACAAAAACAGACACTCTTTGGGGTCCTCTCTAAATTTTAAGAGTTTAGAGGGTGTGGGTCTTGAGGCCAAAAATGTTTGAGAACTGAAGTACTATAGAATTGAGTTTTGCTTTGTGATCCATTCTAAAAATATTTTTCTTCTAATGATTGAATTAAACTCATTTGCACTTAATTAATATAACAGATGTTTGCTTTTAATTCTTTGCTTTAATTTAAATGGTTTTAATTTTAATTTTTAATTAATACTAATTTTCATCTTACGTTTTCCACTTTAATAATTTTTCAAAAAGTCTTTACTCTTTTTTTGTGTAGTTTTTTTATTATAGAAGTTTTATGTTTTAATCCTAATAGTTCCTTTTATAACTACACCTTTATGCAATATATTTAGTCCTCTTACTTTAAACAGTATCTGTTGTTTCCCTACTCTTAGGAATGATAACATTAGTGTGTTTTCTTTGTTTTCCTTCACACTCCTTCACCATCTTATTTTAGTCAATTATGTAATCTTTTTATAAGTGTCACTGTTGTACTGCTAAATATGCTTATACTTAATTGTGATGTATCAACTTAAAAAGATATCCTTTGAATCCAATTACTATAAATGAAGCAATTGGTGAACATATCGATTCTCCCAATTTCCTCTTCTCTATGAAACTTACTTCTTTCTGGATTTATTTTCAGATTCTTTCATCTTAAGGTGCTGTCCAGTGTTTTCCTTCTTTGCTTCGAATGCATGCTGCTTTATTTTTCTGAGATACTGGCCCATCCTTTTTTATTCTTTATCTTTAATATCTCCTTTTGTATAGACAGTTTTCTTTCATCATATGCATATTCTGAAGTCTTTATCATCTTAGAAAATAACAAAAAATTTCTTATTCTCTCTAAACTACAGCAGCTTGAGATCTTTTCTTTTCTCCTTATCCAGACTCTTGAAATGAATAGTCTATATGCTTCTTTATAAGTCATTCACTCATGAACCACCACAATCTGGCTTCTACTTTCAATTACAGTATTGAAAGCATTCTTTTCATGATTACTAGTAATTTCTTGCTTGTGATATTCAGTTATGTCATACATGACCTCTCTGTAGTGTTTGATAATGCTGACCGCTGTGTCCTCTCTTGTTTTTCATGATAGCATAACATCCTGATTTTCTTCTTACTGCTTTGACTTCTGAATTTTCTTAATGTATTTCTCTTCTCTTTGTTCCTGCTCCTCAGGAATAAAAATTATATATATTCGGTTATCTTCTTTACTTTTTCTGATCTTCTTGGGAGATCGCACCTATTCATATGGCTTTAATTTCCATCTTAAAATAGTTCAAGAGCTTTGACCCTCACAAATTTATAAAAAATCTGCAGTTTTAGCATAGCACGCAAAATCTTAAATATCTGGCATTTGCTTTTTTTCATTGCTTTTGGGAAAAGTTATATATGCTCACTGTAAGAAATTCAAACAACATGAGAAAGTACAAAAATTAAAGTAAAAAAATAGCCTAAATTCTACCATTCAGAAATTACTTTTATTAGCCTTAGGTGAATATTATTATTAATTCTTGGGTATCTTCATTTATGCCAAACTTTATGCAGGTATCTTGCTTTCTGTATGCAGAACTGTACACACACACACACACACACCCCCCTAGATGTATGTACAGGCAGATCTGTAGGCAAAGAGAGATATGCAGGATGGAAGAGATTAAAATAGCTTTGTAAAAGGGCATCATATTGTAGATTCCATTTTAAATATTAAATTTTATCGTATGTGAATCTAATAGAGGTAAAAGAGACCAAAGTTAAAGGAAAGCAATATTGAACTTTAAATAAATGCCTCTTTACCACAGGATTTATTTCTTTTAAGATTCTGAATAGTGATTTAAAAAGATTATGACAAAACTAAGAAGCTGGAGCATTATGTCTTATTAAATGACTGTTTTAATTTTAGACAGAATTGATTGACACTCTGCTGTGAAAAGTGAGAATATTAGCTCTCTTTTACATCCTCCTGGCTTACCACCCTCCAACTTTTAAGTTATATGATTATCGTTACACTTTCTATGTTTATAATATCCATGGCCTATTAACTGTAATACCAGCAGTTGTTCTGTTGTTCTTTATTAGTCATATATATATATATATATATATATATATATATATATATGTTCACTGTCACCAATCTTGTGTTTTATTTTTGTTTTTAAACTATGGCTTCTTAGGACCCCTGGGTGGCTCAGTGGTTTAGCACCTGCCTTTGGCCCAGGGCGTGATCCTGGAGACCCAGGATCCAGTCCCACATCGGGCTCCCTGCATGGAGCCTGCTTCTCCCTCTGCCTGTGTCTCTGCCTCTCTCTCTCTCTGTGTCTTTCATGAATAAATAAATTTAATCTTTAAAAACAAAACAATGGCTTCTTCATTCCTCAATTCTTTAGTTTGATTAATCTCTTAAATGACTGACTGGCAAGGTGGAATAATGTTTTTTGCAATCGCTGTGTTCTTTAATATTTAAAGATGTCTGACTATTGTCTTTGTATTTGAATAACATAGTGATGCTGGTATTGGTCAGAGTTCATAGTTTCAGGCAATGGAATCCACTCCAGGGAGCTTAAGTAGGAAAAGTTATCAGCTTCACAAAATTAGTTGGGGAGCAGAAACAATAGACTTTAGGCTGAGCTTTGTTGCATGATGAGTTCTCTGACAGTAGACAGTTTTGGGTATAAAATATTTATTAAGGGATAACACCTGTGAAAGGAAGGGTGTGGGGAGAAGCAGGAATGTGCAGAGGAAGAAGTCAGACTGCTGTGCAACCCAGTAAAGCCTTAGCCCAACTGTGGGGACCATGTACCACAACTCACCTTTAGCACTGTTTAGATCCACTTCTCCCTGTATGTTTGGGACCTAGCTCTATGAGGTTTCTGATGGTCCTTTCTTTCTGCAGGGAACCTTAGAAGAGGAAGGTTAGTAGGACAAGCTACAGTCTCTGTCACTGCAGTTGGTCTCTGTGCTGCTATTGATACTTAGTTTTTTTCCTCCACTATCTAGTTTAAATTTTTCTGTCGCTGACTACTCTGTTGGTTTCAATGGCTTATCTAGTGACATGAGGCAGACCTTGATGGGTCTGTGACCCTGATCCCATTCCCTTCTCAAGGAAATTTTGTAATTGGCTATTTATTTATAAGTGACAGTCTGGCAAGGGAGTACAAAGAGGTGCCTGAAAGAATTCCATGTTTCACTCCTCTTTCTCCCTTCCCCAATAGGTAACAGTAGTCCTACCTTCTTCTGATGACCAAGATGGTGATTTCTCTTCTTGCCTACTGGCATTTGGACATGAGGGTCCCAAAGTGCCCAGGTAGTAGCCATAGCTTATAATATAGTGGGATTACTGCTCTGTCACCTGGTGAAAGTGTGCCCACTTTGAGGATTAAGACTTCTGGCTCTGCAGAGTCCAAAGCTTCAATGATGGGAAACACAAGGTCCTCCAGTGGGCCATTAGTAGTAATGGTAAGTAGAGCCACTCCTGTGTCTGCCTTTTAATTCTTAGACCACATATTCTTTCTGTTGGGGACATTATTCTGTATAAAAGGCTTCATTCAGTCCAGTGAGTATTGTACTTGGAGGGTGACACTCCATTCTTGAAGAGTCCCATCTGTGAGCTGGGTTTTTAGTTGTGCTCTTGTTAGGCCATTTCCATACTCTAGCAGCTTCTGGATAGTATAGCATATGATATTACTCCTTGATCCTATGATCACAGGAATACTCCTGCACCCCTTTGCTGAAAATTGGTTCCCCTGGACTGATATGATATTACATGGGCTCCTGTGCCAGTGTATTGAACATGCCATAAACTCTCAGTGTGCGGATGAGGCCCTGCATATGCAAGAAAGGAAAACCTCTGCCTGGGATATCTGTTTCTGTGAGAACGAACTATTGGCCTTTCAAGGATGGAAGGGGCCCAATGTAGTTAACTTGCTACAGAGTCTAGTTAAGCTTCTAGAGGAATGATGTCATACATAACAAGGATTCATCATTGGTCTTTGTTGTTGGATGCTGGACATTCTGTGGTATGTAGGACTAGCTATATCAGACCTTCAGTGGAATTGCATGTTGTTGGGCTTATGCATAGCCTCCAATTCTCCTACTGTGGCCACTTCGTTAATGTGCCTTTTCTGCCAGCACTGGGGGTAGTCTATAAGAGACTTGATGGCATCAAATGACAGAATTACTTTGTTTACTTGGTTATTTTGTGCCTCGTCTGTGATGGATACTTTCTGATGGTTAACATGTGATACAATTATCTTTACACTTTGTGCCCATTTTCTTTTATCCATCCATATTTCTGTGCTCAACGCCTCCTGATTTCCCAGTCTTTTTACTTTTAGGTTCCTGACCAGCCAGCGAGGCCATTGACCAATGCTTATGATTCTGTATATTTTTAACCTCAGGCTTCTTTTCCTGAAAGAAAATAGATGAGGAAGTGAACTCCCTAAATCTTCTGACTGGGAGGATTTCTCCTTACGATCTTTGTAAGCCATCCTTTAGTGATGCTACAGTATAGCTGCCATCCATTTTTGCATACTGAGTTGTTCCATCCATAGGTTAAGCTCAGGTTCTTCCCTCTTCCTTTAACTTACAGACAGTATCTTCTGAATGACCCTATCTGTGATTTGAGGGAGGGGCACTGATACAAGAGTGGTAGATACTGTGGGGTTCTGGACTACTTACTCATGAAGCTTGCTTGAGCCCTCTGTCTTGCTTGTACTTTATTCTAGATGCACCACTTCCATCTTATGATGGATTGTTAACCATCTCACTTGACCTTATGACTTTGTCTTGCTGACGGGACTCAACTCATGATGGGCAGATTTAGCCACATGGTCACTTGGTGTCCTATAGTAGGCATTTCATCTCTACCAGGGCCTGCTAGCATTATAGGTATTGATTTTCAAAGGCATAGTTTTCTACTACAGTTGATAAGTACTTCCTCCAGTATTCTAAAGGACTACAATTTCTCCCACTTTGAGACTACCACAAAGTCTATTTGGCATCTTTTCCTACTATTGATACTCCCAACATGGGAGTGTTAGAATACACACACCAAGCAGCAGAGCTGCTTGAATTGCAGCTTGTATTGTTGTTAAGTCCTTACCTGCTTTGGATCTCACTCAGAACTGCCACCCAGTGTATTCCTAAGGGGTGGAATATGACACCTCCAGAATTTGAAGTAGCCCACCAAGTGTTATGACTTCTTCTTCATGGAAGAAGATGTGAAATATACCAATTTGTCTTTTACTTTGGCCCTGCTTCTAACCACTGGACTCCTACTAAAAATATACTGGCATTGCAGACTCCAAAATCTTAAGGGTAATCTACCACTCTCTGGAGTGTGTGTTTCTTAGCAAGGCCTCCAGCATCCTAGCCACCTCTTGCTCATTTGGCCCAATCAATATAATGTCCATTGATGTAATGGATCAGTGTGATATTCTTTGGGATGTCCCAATGGTACAATCTCTTTGGACCACATTATGATAGAAAACATGAGTTAATGTAGCCTTGGAACAAACTAAATGTATGGCGTTGTCTGGTTCATGTGAATTCAAACTCTTTTTGATCTTCTTATTTTCTTTTCTGATTGGTGTAGATATGCACCATATCTACAGTGGCTGTATTACCTCCAACAAAGATAGCACATCTGGCATAGTGGCTGTGATTGGAGCTGTTTGTGGGTTGAGTTTTGGTAGTTTACAGTCATTATCTAGAAGCTATTCATTTTTTAAAGAGGCTAGACTGGTGGATTAGATGGGATATGATGGGGCCAAAATTCTTTTACATTCTTTTTTTAAAATTTCATCTATTTATTCATGAGAGACAGGGAGAGAGAAAGAGAGAGAAGAGAGAGAGAGAGAGATAAAGAGAGAGAAAGAAAGGCAGAGACACAGGCAGAGAGAGAAGGAGGCTCCATGCAGGAAGCCTAACATGGGACTCAATCCCGGGTCTCCAGGATCATGCCCTGGGCTGAAGGTGGCGCTAAACCGCTGAGCCGCTCGGGCTGCCTGCCCTCTTTTACATTCTTAAAGTTACTCTGCCTTTGGGTACAATATTGTTTTTGGTTTGCCATCTTGACTGTGAAGGTGAGGAACAGTTTCAGAGTCTTCCATTTGGTTTCCCTCTCTATGCTATTTCTTACACCAAGGACCAATGTGGGGGTTCGGCCAATTGCTAAGTATATTAATTCTAATTATCCATTTGGAGACTAGGGAAATGACCAGTGGATGACTCTGTGGACCTAGTGAATCCACTGTAAGTTGGGCCTTGCTCATGACTACTTTTATCCTCATATGTCTCTACTCTAATAGGGAAGATATGATGATGTTTTCAGGCAGCTATATATTGTCAATTCAAACTCCGTGCTCAGTGGTCCTCAAAATGTCTTATTGCCCCCTTTTTTTCAATGTATAGTTTCCCAAGTAAATGCCCAGGGGTCCCCTAGGTGGACTAGGGAAATCATTACCATGAATAACTTTCCATGGCATTACAGGGATCTTTATTTTGTGGATCTGGACACCTCTTCAGTCATTGAAAAACTGGCTCAGATCCCAAAACAGGGTTAGGGCTTGTTAATTTTTTTGCGTGTGCAACCACTCTCAGCATCCAGTTATCTATCCCTAATTTTTTCTTGTGATATAAGCTGAGTGGTACCCCTTTTGGTTCTCCATCTAATTTCCATGTTCTATTAACCACTTCTGTAACTATAACTCTCTGCACATCAAGACTCCTTTGGTTGCCATTCCTGCCTTTTTGGTCATTATGATAATTTGACTCCCTGGCTTTTGGCAGTAAACTGATCACCTGGCTTCTGTTTTGGGGATCCTGTTATCCCCATTGCTGTTTGTGAACCAAGTTCTCCTACTGTCATCCCAGGTCTATAGAGAAGAGCCATGACTAAACTTTTTGGTGATACTGGTGTCCCTCTTACCAGTATATCTCTATGGTCTTAGTAATTCAAGTAGTGTGTTCTCTTGGTCTTCCAGTGGAACATAATAAACTGGTGGATCTTCTAGCTATATGTATGTTTCAGTCTAGTTCCCTGAGCCTTTTAATCCTATCCACTACTGGCCACAGCCATTCTAGCATTTCAGCTTTATTCGGTGAAGGCCGTTACTTTTTCTGTGTGTCTAGGAGCCACCATAGTAACAAGTGCCCATTACGTCCTAGGAGTCCCTGCCAGAGTGTTAAATTCTTCATCTGCAGGAGGGTGGAGGACATGAGGAAATGTTGATCAAAGGGTACACATTTCTAGCTTTAAGATGAATACGTTCTGGGGATCTAATGTACAGAATGGTGACTATAATTAAGTGTACTGTATTAAACATTTGAAAATTTTGAAGAGAGTAAATTCTTAAATGTTATTACCACAAAAAAGTAATGTTAATTATGTGAGGGCATGGTGGTGTTCCCTAATTATATCATGGTAATAATTTCACAGTATATACCTGCATCAAATTATTATGTTGTGTACCTTAGACTTACATATACTATATGTTAATAATATCTCAATAAAGCTGAAAAATTTTTAATCTTGGACAGTGCTTCTAAGTGAATAAACTCTTACTGATTTTATACCTTGGTGCTTTTTTTTTAAAAAAAGATTTTATTTATTTGAGAGAGAGAGAGAGAGAGATGGTGAGAGAGCACGAGTAGGGAGAAAAGGGAAAAGGGGGAGAAACAGGCTCAGCAGGGAGCTTGACACGGGGCTTGATCCCAGCACCCTGGGATCATGACCTGAGCTGAAGGTGGACGCTTAACTAACCAAGCCACCCAGGTACCCCTGCCCTGGTGCTCTTAATTAAGCAACTTCAGAACCTAGTCCCACATGTACTTGCCAGGTTTCTGTTGTTACATACTGACTAGATTTTGCAGCTTCTTTTAACTATAGTTCCATTTCTCTCTTGTAAGGACCAGCACTCCCTTGCCTGGGTTATGTTGCCATTTAATCCTAATTATAGGTCCAGGAGATGGGAGGGGGGATAGGACTACGTACTGAGGAAGGTACATGTTGCTTTGCCTGGCAGAGGGCTCTGAATTGTCTTCTAGCACCTGGATTGGAGATAGGCAGGGATGAGTGGAAAGGGTTGGAGGTTGGTGGGAGAATAGAGGTTAGAGGTATTAGCTCTTAGTAGGAAGGAGGCCACTTCTACAGACTCAGTAGGTTAGAAGGAGTCTAAGGAGTCAAAATCTTTGGGGAATATTGAGCAACATGCCCACATTCCATCTGTCCCAGTCAAAGGTTTTCCCAACCAAGTTCCTGACCCAGATCTGCTTTGGTTCAGTTACTCGACAGTTAAATTCTGGGCTTGGTCCTTGCTTTGCTTGCCTTCTCTCTGTGGAAGTGAGAGCTTTTTTTTGTATACAACTGAGGAGGTCTTCTGGCTTTCAATTACCTGTTACTCTTATTTTTCCATTATCTCTTGTTTATAAATTTAGCTAACCTCATTACTGTTATTGTTCCTATTTCCTCCACGCTGGTACATCCCCCTAATTCACCACTAGGAAAGTTTTAACAACTGCATTACCACCTGGTGTTGTGATCTGCCTGCCCATCAGTGATGTTTGTTGCAAAGCCCCATTTTATTAAGCATTTTTTGAGACTACCTCTAGCATTAAATTCTGGAGATTGGGTTCTCTGGAAGTTGGCATTCAGACTGAATTGGTGATGCAAGATGTTTATTAGGGATGGATGAAGAGGCAGTATGGAACAGAGGAAGAAGTTGAACTGTCAAGTAGGCCTGACAAAGCCTTAACCAACTTAGTGGGAAGCTCTAGAATTGTCCTGTGTCAAGCCAAAATTTTTGGCCTTTAAATTGCTTCTTTACTCAATCACTGGATGTGGGTCACCCTAGAAAACATATGATTTCTTTTCTTTTCCTTTTTTTTTTTTAAAGGAATGTATTTTATAGTTTAGGAGATCTTCTTCCCTTTAAATATTTTATTTATTTACTTATTTATTTAGAGTGAGAGAGTGAGACTGAGGGAGAGAGACAGAGGGAGAAGGAGAGAATCTTAAGCAGACTCTGAGCTCAGCTCCAAGCCAGATACAGGACTTGCTCTCACAACCCTGAGATCATGATCTGAGCTGAAATTGAGTCTGATACTTGACCAACTGAGCCACAGAAGCACCTCAAAACATGATTTCTTGTGATGTAGTTCTGCAGCTGTGGCAGACCTTGCTGGGGCTGACAGCTGGAGACAACAGTGCACTGACCATTTTCCTTATTGCTGTGTAGCAAGTCCTTCCTAGAAGGAAGATCTGGGTGGTCTATCCTTATGTTTATCCCACGCTTCTAGGATTAGAGCTGCCAGATTTAGCAAATAAAAGAAGATCCCCAGTTAAATCTGAATTTCAGATAAACAATTTTGTTGGTATGTGTGTCCCATATATTGTTTTGTAGACACTAAAAGAATGGTAGCTATTATCATTGTAACCTAACTTCTCCAAGGGCCAATTAAGAATAATGACCAAAATTTCTTGGCTTTTGACCCCACCTTCTTTGAAGGACCTTGGTACCTTCAAGCTTTCTATATGATCTTTCATGTGTATTCTTAAAAGAGAAATCTACTATTTCCCAAGATCCCTCAGTCTCCTGTTGGACCTTGCTGCTGCCCTTGCAGCTACCCATTCCTGACATAACCCAGAACTGAGTGGTAGTTTGTGGTGAAGTGGTGGAAAATCCCTCCCTTTCCTTACTGATATAATCCACTGCAAGACTATCAAAGAATGCCATTTGTGACTCAGCATCTTATAGCAAACCGAAATGGCCTTTTCAAATTTTGCTTAGAGGCTACTACTCACCATAGGAATCATAGATCTATAGAGGATAAGTTTGGAAACATGGTGTATTGGGAATTATCCCTTTCTTTTGAACACAAAGTTTTTTTTTTTTTTTTTAAGATTTTATTTATTTATTCAGGAGAGAGAGAGAGAGAGAGAGAGAGGCAGAGACACAGGCAAAGGAGAAGCAGGCTCCATGCAGGGAGCCTGATGTGGGACTCGATCCCGGGTCTCCAGGATCACGCCCTGGGCCGAAGGCAGGCGCCAAACCACTGAGCCATCCAGGGATCCCTAAACACAAGTTTTTTTGTAGTTATTTTTTGCCTCTCTTTTTCTCCCTTAGGTTGCATTTCTCCATTCAGAAGGTCCTTACCACCTTATAATGGGATTCTGGGCAGTAGGGGGTAGACTGAGGCAAAATATGCCAGTTGGAACCTTAGAATTGAGATCTGTTCCAGCATGTCTTATGAATTGGATCAGAGCATCACTGGAAGTTATTTTGCTTTAAATTTTCTTTCCAAAGGAAAGAAACCATGACTTGGTACAAAGCAACCATGTAATGCAATAGTGTTTGTCTCAGATATTGGTTGGGCCCATAGCCAGTTCTGGGGAGAGAAAGGCTGCAGATGGTAGCTGAAGAAGCTTCCATGAGAGACTCACTGAGTAAATGGGCACAAGTGACACTACTTAGGCTCAGGTGTTAAATCATAGCACAGAATGGGAACATGATACTTCTCCAACAACTTGAAACTTGATAGCCCTAGAATTATCAGATGGTAGCACCTTTGGCAGACATTGAAGTCATTTCATGGTGGGTACCAGTAATATGACAAAAACTAGAAATCCTTAAAGTAGATTTAAGGCAGTGAATATACTGGGTGGAACAGGAGAAGAATGATAGTGTAAGGTAAATGTATTTGAAAACTTGATTAATGTTCAGATTTGAAATGCTCCTTGTTAGAGAGTGCATTATAAGTTTAATGTTTTCATGTTAGGTGATTGTATGGGGCAAATGTAAAAAGAAAACCAAACATGGGGACCGAAATGACACTGTAGTATAATTGGAAGGCAAGGATTCAGATGATAAGTAAAATGCTGATAATAACTTAAAAAACAAACATAGAAATGAAGATATAATATTTTTAAAAATCTCATAGAAAATGCCTGTTCAGACTTCCTGGGCCATTGACCCATCTTGAGAGACACTGTTATGTTCATTTCTGTCACCTCAGTCTTGCGTATCTGAATCAGGAAATGCTCTGTAGATATGAAGGAATATATCCCTTTGGGTTTCCCTTTATTAACACTGACTGCTAACTTCCTTGGAGTACTGCTCAATTTCTGTCAGTTCATTTTGGAACTGTGAGGGCTTTCCAGTATTCTTTCTCTTCATTATTTAGACATAATAGATTTATTATCTATTCCATCAACAGAGAATTTTAGAAAAATTTTCACCTTTCTTGTCTTTTTCACCCTCTTGTCTAATCTGGTTTAAATTATTATCATTTGGAATTGAAAAGAGTCAAGAACCAGCTTAGGTCTCATAGCTAACTCCGAGTTCAATAGTCTTTCCACCTGGCCGATTCTATGGAATTAGATCTGTCCCATTACCTTAAATATATCTCTATGGATAAGAATTTTGCACAAATTAATTATGCTTTTATAGGTAATATTCTATAGCAATTATCTGCATATAATATGTTGTCCAGAGCATGTGGAGTTGATACTGCTGACCTAGTGAGCATAGGATACGAATTGCTTTTCAGATATGGTGCTATACCACTTGGTAATCTCTACATGTTGGTCACCTCCTCTGATATTGATGAAATGGTGAGCTCTTTACCCACCATTGAGATATAGTCTTTTTTATATTTGCTTTTTTTTTTCCAGCTAATTGGTTATTATGGCACTTGAACCAACACCGTTGGCTTAATTAGCATAATATTTTCCAATTAAGTTAAGTGGGTTAGATATTTGATCTTAAAATGGCATTGCAGGAGAACATAAAAATGTGGAGATATAAAAAAGCCTGTGAACATGAGGCTATTAGAATGTTACATATATATATATTCAATTTGTCTAAGAGTCAAAGCAAAATATAGCAATCATCTATTTAGAGGAGTAGAGGTACAGAGTTTATCAATGTCATCCCACTGATGGCATGAGAAGAAAGGTCTTATACAGTCAGATGGCTGCAATTAAAGGCCACATCGCCAGGATGAGAAAATTTGCTGAAAATGATTGTGTGTGAGATGAAATGATCATTTCCTTTGTGGCAATTATGAAGTTAGGGTAGATAGTGTGGGAGGTGTAAGGGTTACAAAGAGGATTAGGTGTAAGAATAACAAGGCAGAGTGGGAGGATAGCATTTAGTGCAGATGGTAATGCAATGTATTGTGGCTATATTGCAGGGCACATTAAAACTGGCTAAAGAGACGATTTTAAAGCTGGTGAAAATGAACATTTTAAAAATAATCTTTATAAGGAATAGATATTACTTTTTATCAAAAATAGAAATGGTTGACCCATTTATGAAATAAAACATCATCTTGACCATATTAACAAAATACATGGATGTAATGAAAGTTTATGGAAGCCTAAGTAAAGTGTTTGTACTTGTTGTGAGTAAATCTGTGTAAACAGTATATATCTAAGCATGGTACTTATCTTTTAGTAAATATTGCTTGGTCTAGCTATGGCCTAAAAAAAAAGGAAAACAGATTGTTGAGCAACTTGAGTACAGTGCAGAAGAATATGCAGTTTTCTTGACTAAACTGGCAGTGACACCATATCATAGGGATTTATATATCAGAAAATTTCTCCCATACATTTAATAATTTCATAATACATCTGTACTACCTACAAACAAGTAATCCATAGTAAAGAAGTCTAAGTGATCCACACTGATTGTTGCTGGTAAAAATGCTTCAGCAGTGTATTTATTCTCAGAAATATTTAATAATAAAATATTAAGAAGAATAACTATACTGAAGTCCCACTCTTGTGACCCAAGAGCACTGTGTGGTACTACCTTAACAAAAGAGACACTCAATAATGTTTGCTGAATGAATATGTGAATGACTGAGAATTGCACACAACAGGATAATTTCATAAATAGGCTAGCAATAGTCATGAAAGTGAAGTCATTTGAGGGATTTTAGTAAGGCCATTATCTCCATAATCATCGTCCTACTGCCCAAAATTACATATTAAAGATTCTTGCTGCTGGGTTAAAGCACAGCTTTCTGTAAGATTCCTTTTTGAAATGAAAAAAAAATCTTCAGAAAAATTTAATAAATTACCTATGACACACTATGGCTCACAAACTTATAATTAGAAAATTTTCCCCATAAAAACTGAAGGGAAATAGGGTGGGATTAGGGGTTTGCTCAGAGGAGGAAATGGAGTAAGCATTTTGCTGGGGATAAGAAAGGAATGCCCTTTGAAGTTTGGCCCTATTTGTTACCTTAGATAGGCAGCATGAAAATTTGTAGCCCATAATGGAAAGAGAAGGAGTGAAGGAAAATAACCAAAGAGAAAGATCTACTTTGTTATTTCTGTATTAGAGGGGAGTCCAATAAACTAAGTACCTATTATATTTTTCCCAAACACGAGGAAAATGGCCACAGGTGATTCATGTTTCATGCCACATTACTTGATGCTCTAGCCATAAGAAACTGGGGACCAGGGATTGGTGCTATAGCCAAGGTACCCATCTGGCTGCCTACTGGATGACCTGATCTAATTAGACACTCACTGTTGAATGCTAATTAACTCAGGAAAGGGGAGTGTTTCTTAGATGTTTTGAATTCTAGACCCACAGAAGCAGAGGCAGTAGAGAGAAAGGCAGACAGAGGGACATTGAGTCACAAAAAATAATTAGTTACTAAACAAATACTAAATATCTGCTATGTGCCAGGCACTGTTCTAAGCTGCTGAAGATGTAGTAGTGAAACAAAAGTTTGCCTTCATGAGCTTATATTCTAGTTGGAGAGACTGGCATTAAATAAAGAATAATTAATATTATTTTAGGTAGGGCTAGTCCACAAAGAAAAATAAATTAGATATGGGAACCGAATTTTTTTGTTTTGTTTCTTCAGATTGGGTGGTCAAGGAAGGCTTCTCTTAGGAGGAGATAGTTGAATTGAGAGAGATCTAGAGGGCAACCCCAGGGGCTCAGTGGTTTAGCACTGACTTTGGCCCAGGGCATGATCCTGGAGATGCAGGATTGAGTTCCATGTCGGGCTCCCTACATGGAGCCTGCTTCTCCCTCTGCCTCTCTCTCTGTCTCTCATGAATAAATAAATAAAATCTTAAAAAAAAAGAGAGAGAGATAGATCTAGAAGACATGGTGAGAGAGAATTTATCAGTGGAGAAAATAGCATTTGGAAAAGCTTGGAGACAGGAGTATGCTTGTTGTGTTTTAAGGAACAAGAAGAAGGCCAGTGTTGGAGCAGTGAGAGGTAATGAGGCTGGTAGTTACTGAGATTGGGAAGTATCCAGGACTCAAATTATATAAAGCCTTAGAAATCACATGTGCTGGGAAGCCACTGGAGGGTTTTGAACAGAAAAGTGATAGGGTATGGTAGTGATAGTGATAGGGCATTTTAACAACAGCTTGGGCTGCTGTGCGAACAGACCGAGGGAGAGAGAGCAGAAACAAGATGGTAAGTTAGGAATGGATTGCAGTCCAAGAGAGAGATGATGGTGGCTTGAAATGCTATTAGCCGTGGAACTCATAAGATGTGGTTGGATTCAGGCTGTATTTTGAATCTGAAGTAGTCAGGATTTGCTAATGGTCTTATTGTGACATGCAAGAAAGAGAAGACTGAATGCTGACTTCAAATGGGAGTTACTAGGAGACGGGTAATACATAGTTGAGACAGAGGCGATCATTAGATGAGCACGTCATCAGAGCCACTAGTTGGTTACTAGAGCCACTATTTGGGCTTTAAGACTGTTGTAGCTTCCTCACCAACAAGGAGCTATCTTTATATTTCTCTGTTGTCTGGTTGTATAGCAGCTGAGTCAGTTTCCTCAGATTAATTTCTTCCCCATATGTGCTCCAGTAAATCTGTATCACCTTGGTGCATCTGTATCTCCTGCAACGTGAAAGGCCCTAACTAATATAGTTTTGCTGAGCACTTCTTAGATTCACATAAATATTATTAATGTTTATAATACTTAATCCAAAGTCTTGGCCGCACTTATCAAACATTATTAAACTTTAATATTAAAAGAATTCTGGTAGCTCAATTTAAGCCGAATGTTTCATGTCTTGATAATGGCTTTACAAAGCAAAATTTAAAATGTTTGAAATTTAAAAAAAATTACTTGAAAAGAGGGATGCCATGACCTTTAAAAAATTATTTAGTTACTTGAATAGTTGTATAGTCAACACTCTGACAACAGGGTACACTCCTTGCGAACAGGATCTGTATTTATTCTCTGCGGTATCACTAGTGCCTTGCTTGGTGCTGGAAAAACAGTAGATATACAGCATCTCTTGTATTTAAAAATGAATGATTGGATGTATGCTAATATTTCATTAGAACTGCTTATTTTATATATAGAACCTGTGACCTTTTCCTCCCTGGGATAGACATAACTTTGGCACAAAACTTCTTTACAATGAATGTAGTAATTGATGTAAAAAGGAAATATGTAACTACAGAGGGTAGATTTCAACTTGTAGGAGATGAGCCAGAAACTTATTTGGGTTTAAAATATAGATGTCATTTGTTTACTTGAAAAAAGCCCCAATTTTGTGTGTTACATAAAAATAGCATAACTAGAATAAGAAGAGGTTATTTTTTATAACATCTGTGTACAAATTATTATTAGCACTGCTAATCTAAGAACTTAATCATTGGCATGATACCTGTATCACCACCAGATGCAAGCTCTCTGAATCTAACAGTAAATAAATGGTTTTGAATAATTTTAGTATAATTTTAAAAAGAAACAAAAATGTAAACATTTTTCCCTAAAGCTAGCTCATTGGTCCAAAGCTAGCTCATTTATAAATGAATATTTTAAAAATGTGCCATTGTGTTTCTAAATTACAGTTTTCCTTTCATATAAAATAAAAATAGACATCCGTGAATAGTAGTTGTTATGAAAACAGAATTTTAGTGGATGCACCAACATAATTAGAAAAAAAATACAGAACGATTTTCAAACAAACTCAATCCTCAAGACAAAAAACTAACTTTTGTTAAAAATGGAAACCTACCACCAGCCACATCTGTCAATGAAATGTTTTGTAGACAGGCTTGGGATAAAGTAGGTTGTGCAGACTCAGATTGAACTTCTAAAAGTATAGTGAGTTAAGAACATAAAAACTGCTATGTAGAGTTTGTCCACTGTTTTTCTTGCCCAGTATTTAGTTTCCACTAGTAGAACCAAGGGATATGTTGTAGGAAAGAAGGCTTTCTCTTCTTCGTATCATTCTCAAAAAGTCAGGTTTAAAACACTGCAAATTTCCTTAAGTCATTATGACTATCATATGATAAATTATTTACTTTAAATAATTTTCAAGTTATTTACATAGTTTGCACTTCCTTGGGAGTTATAAATTCCGTGTATTTGCTATCTCTTACTAGTGTAAAATATTCTTTTAAAAAATCATCATTGCCTTGAAAGAGAAGGTCTAGATTAGCTTATACTTTGCCCTCTCTCTCAGTCTTGGCAGTAAGTTTAGTACTTTGTACTACTTTTGAAATATTTTGTATATGGATTATCAATTTTCTTATTTCTAGAAATATTTTCATCTGCAAAGTTGGTGTTGCTAGTCAGTACTTACCACTTGAACATGGTCATTGAACTTTTTTCTTTATATATTTTATTACAGCAAAATACAAAAACATAAAAATCAGCATTTAAACCATTTTAGTGTCTAATTCAGTTACATTTAGTACATTCACAATGTACAACAATCATCACTTTAGTTCCAGAACGTTTTCATCACCCTAAAAGGAAACTGTATACCCATTAAACAGTTACTCCTGATTCTCTTCTCCCTACAAACTCTGCAACCATGAATTTGCTGTCTCTATAGGTTTGTCTATCCTGGATATTTCATATAAATGAAACCATACAACATGTGGCCTTTTGTGTCTGACTTCTTTTACTTAGCACAGTATTTGCAAGGTTCATTCATGATGTAGTATGTATTAGCACTTCATTCTCTCTTAGAGTTGGATAATGTTGCTTTGTATGACTATACATATTTTGTTTATTCATTCATCTTTTTAAAAAAGATATATCTATTTATTTTAGAGAGAGATAGAGAGTGAATGGGGGAGGAGTCAAGGGGGAGGGAGACAAGCAGACTCCTTGCTGAGTGGCTGGGGCTTGATCCTGGATCCTGAGATCACTGAGATCTAGACCCGAGCTGAAATCAGAAGTCGGACAGTTAACTGACTAAGCCACCCAGGCGCCTCTTATCTTTCTATTATCTGTTCACCTTTGATGATAACTTGGGTTGTTTCCTCCTTTTTTGCTATCATAATGCTCCTGTGGATGTTCAAACAAGATTTGTTTGAAGGTCTGTTTTTAGTTTATCTGGATTTAGATCTAGGAGTGAAATTGCAGGTTGTTATGGTAGTATTATGTTTAAATTTTTGAGGAGCTACCATACTGTTTTCTACAGCAGGTGTACCATTTGGCATTCTTACCAGCAATATATGAGTGTTTCCCTCTCTCCAAATCTTTGTTAATACTTATTTTCTGATTTGTTTTTGTTTTTTATTTTAGCCATCCTAATGTACTGTGATTTTGATTTGCATTTCTGTAATCACTAGTGGTGTTGAGCATCTTTACACTTGCTTTTGGCCATTTGTATATCTTTTTTGGAGAAATGTCTATCCAAGTCTTGTGCCCATTTTTAAATATTTTGGATATTAAACCCTTATCAGATATATGATCTGTATATATATTTTTTCCCATTCTGTGGGTTGCCTTTTTCCTCTGTTGACAGTATTCTTTAATGTACAAATATTTTTAATTTTGATAAAGTTCACTTTATTTTTTAAATTGTTTGTGCTTTTGGCATCAAGTATAAGAATCCATTGCTAATCAAAGGCCATGAAGATTCACCCCTTCATCTTCTTCTAAGAGGTTCATAGTTTTAGGTCTTTGAGTAATTTTTGTATATAGTGTGAGGTTAGTGTCTAGCTCATTCTTTTGCTTGTCATATCCAATGTTCCTAGCATCATTTTTTAAAGAGAGTATTCTTTCCTACTGAGTGGTCCAATCATCCATGTTGATAATCAGTTGACCACAGATAGATTGGCTTATATATGGACATATCAGTTCAATTCCATTCATGTATGTCTATCTGTATTCTGGTACTACACTGTTTTGGTTACTGTTAACTTTGTAGTAAGTTTTGAAATCAGGAAACCTGAGTTGTCCAACTTTGTTTTTCTTTTTCAAGATTGTTGAGCCTATTTGAGGTCCTTGCAATTCCATATGAATTTTAGGATAAGCTTTTCCACTTCTACAAAATTGGTTGTTGAGCTTTTATAAGAATTGCTTTGAATCTGTAGATCATCTTGGGAGAGCATTGACATCTTTTTTTATTTTTTTTAAAGATTTTATTTATTTATTCATGAGAGACACAGAGAAAGAGAGAGAGGCAGAGACACAGGCAGAGAGAGAGAAGCAGGCTCCATGCAGAGAGCCTGATGTGGGACTTGATCCTGGGTCTCCAGGATCATGCCCTGGGCTGAAGGCAGGCATTTAACCGCTGAGCCACCCAGGGATCCCAAGCATTGCCATCTTTTAACCATATTAAGTATTCCAACCCATGCCTTTTTCATTTGTTAGGTATCCTCTACTATCTTTCAGTGATTTTTTGTAGTTTTAACTGTACAAGTCTTGTACCTGCCTAGTTATATTTATTCCTATGTATTTATTCTTTTTGCTACTATTATAAATGGTTTGTTGTTTAATTTCCTGTTTGGATTGTTTATTGCTAGTATGGAAATACAACTGGTTTTTTGAGTGTTCTTATAGTCTGCAGTTTTGTTGAATTAGTTCATTAGCTCATTTTTGTGGGTTCTTCAGGATTTTCTATATACAAGATCATACAATTTGCCAGAAGGGATTGTTTTGTTTCTTTATCCCCCCTATTTGGATATCCTTATTTTATTTTATTTTTTTAAAAATTTTTTATTTATTTATGATAGTCACAGAGAGAGAGAGAGGTGCAGAGACACAGGCAGAGGGAGAAGCAGGCTCCTTGCACCGGGAGCCCGACGTGGGATTCGATCCCGGGTCTACCAGGATCGTGCCCTGGGCCAAAGGCAGGCACCAAACCGCTGCGCCACCCAGGGATCCCTGGATATCTTTAATCTGATTGCTCTGGCTAGAATTCCAGTACAATGTGAAATAGCAGTGGTGAAAATATGCATCCTTTTGTTCCTAATCTTAGGGGGAAAACTTTCAGTCTATCACCATTCAATATGATGAATGGGATTTTTAATAAATGTTTTTTATTGTGTTAAGTAAGTTCTCTATTCCTAATTTTCTGAGCATTTTTGTCTTGAAAGTGTGTTGATTTTGTCATACGCTTTTTGTTGAGTGAGATGATCAAGTACATTTTTCTTCCCTTGTTCTATTAATATGATGTATTATATTGCTTGATTTTCTTATGTGGAACCATCATTGCATCCCTGGAATAAATTCTAGTTAGTTATGGTATATAATCCTTTAATGTGCTACTGGATTTAGTTTGCTAATTTTTTTTTTAAATAAAGATTCTATTCATTTATTCATGAGAGACACAGAGAGAGAGGCAGAGACACAGGCAGAGGGAGAAGCAGGCTCCATGCACCGGGAGCCCGATGTGGGATTCGATCCCGGGTCTCCAGGATCGCGCCCTGGGCTAAAGGCAAGCGCCAAACCACTGCGCCACCCAGGGATCCCAGTTGGCTAGTTTTTATTGAGGATTTTTGCATCAGTATTCATAAGAGATATTGTCCTGTAGTTTTCTTGTGATATCTTTGGCTTTAGTAATGCTGGCCTTGAACAATGTGTTAGGAAGTACTACTTTCTCTCTTTTTTTGAAAGATTTTTGAATAGTATTGGTGTTAATTCTTCTTTAAATGTTTGGTAGAATTCATCAGAGAAGCCATCTGATTTAGGGCTTTTCTTGTTTGGAAATTTTTGAAAAGTTTTTTTAAAATTTAAGTTCAATTTAGTTAACATATAATGTATTACTAGTATCAGAGGTAGAATTTAGTGATTCATCAGTTTCATATAACACCCAGTGCTCCTTACATTAAGTGCTCTCCTTAATGCCCATCACCAAATTACCCTATCCCCCCTCCCACTTCTCCTTCAGTAACCTTCAGTTTGTTTCTTATAGTTAAGAGTCATTGATTCAATCTGTTTACTCATTATAGATCTGTTCAGATTTTCTATTTTTTCTTGAGACAGTTTTGGTAGTTTGTGTGTTTATAGAAATTTATCCATTTCTCTGGATTACTTAATTTGTTGATACACAGTTTCTCATAGAATTATCTTATGATCCTTTTAATTTTTATAATTTTGTAGTAAGTATACACACACTTTCATTTCTGATTTTGGTTATTTGTGTCTTCTCTCTTTTTTTCCCTTAGTTTACCTAATGGTTTGTCAGTTTCATTGGTTTTTTAGAAAAGCCAACTTTTGGTTTCATTGATTCTTTCTATTGTTTTTTTTTTCTCTTGTCTCTTTCATTTATTTCTGCTCTAATCTTTATATTTCCTTCCTTACGCTGGCTTGGAGTTTAGTTTGCTTTAGTTTGCTCTTCTTTTTTCTTGTTCCTTAAGTTGTAGTTAGATTTTCCTTTTTGAGATCTTTCTTCTTTTTAAAATGTAGGTATTTATAGCTATAATTATCCCTCTGGGCACTGCTTTTGCTGCATCTATAAGTTTTGATATGTTGAGTTTTTGTTTTTGTTCATCTTAAAGTATTTTCTAATTTCCCTAATGAGTTCTTCTTTAACTCATTGGTTGTTTAAGTACATGTTGTTTACTTTCCATGTATTTGCAGATTTTTCAGTTTTCCTTCTGTTGTTGATTTCTAGTTTCATTCTATTATGGTTGGAGAAGATATTTTGTATGATTTCAATCTTTTTAAATTTATTGAGTCTTTTTTAATGGCCTAACATATGGTCTATCCTGGAGAATATTTTAAGTGCACTTGAGAAAAATGTGTATTCTACTCTTGGGAGGAGTAGAATATGTATGTATGTATGTTTTTTTAGTTTTGGTTTATAGTGTTGTTCAAGCTCTCTACCTTTGTTCTGATCTTCTGTCTAGGTGTTATATCCATTATTGAAGTTGGGTATTGGTTTCCAACTATTATTGTAGTAGTACCCATTTATTCCTTTAGTTATTGTTTTAAATGTTTTGGGACTCTGCTTTTAGGTGTGTATGTGTTTATAATTGTTATATCTTCTTTATGGATTGATTCTTTTTATCAATATATAATGTCTTTGTCTTTTGTAATTATTTTTGTCTTAAATTCTATTTTAGGGACACCTGGGTGGCTCAGCGGTTTAGCGCCACCTTCAGCCCAGGGCTTGATCCTGGAAACCTGGGATCAAGTCCCGCCACCGACTCCCTATGTGGAGCCTGCTTCTCCCTCTGCCTGTGTCTCTGCCTCTTTCTCTGTGTCTCTCATTAATAAGTAAATAAAATCTTTAAAAAAATCTATTTTATTTGATATTAGTATAGCCACTTCATGATGCTCACTTTTGGTACTATTTGAATGGAATATTCATTCTATTCTATTCTATTCTATTCTATTCTATTCTATTTTTTCTATTCATTTTCAACCTATTTGTGTTGAATTTGGTTTAAAGTGAGTTTCAAGAGTAGCATAGAATTGGATCATGATTTTAGAATCTATTCTGCCACTCTCTGTCTATTAATTGGAGAGTTTAATCCATTTACATTTAAAATAATCACTGATAAGGAGGGATTTACTTCGGACATTTTACCATGGGGTTTACCATGTGATTACCATGGGGATTCAAATTTGTAACAATCAAGTTTGAATTAATATCAAACTAATGAAAATATCATTATTTTCACTAGTATACAAAACTCTGCTCTTATGCAGCTCCATCCCCTTCATGTTTGCATTGTCACAGATTAAATCTTTATATATTTTGTGCCTATTAACATAGATTTATAATTATTGTTTTGTTAATCTATCTTTTAAATTATATAGAAAACAAAAAGAATTACAAAACAAAAATATAGTAATACTGGTTTTTATATTTACCTGTCCAGCTATTTTTGCCATGTTTCTTGTTTCTTCATATGGTTTTTAGTTACTATTTAGAGTTCTTTAATTTGAACCTGAGAAACTCCCTTTTAACATTTCCAGGGCAGGCTACTAGTAATGGACTTTCTCAGTTCTTGTTTATTAGAGAATGTCTTAATTTCTTCTTTATTTTTGAAGGAGAGTTTTGCCAGATAGAGAATTTTGGTTAACAGCTTTTTTATTCTTTCTTTTATTATTAAATGAGTCATCCCACTACTTCCTGGCTTCCATGATTTTTGATGAAGGAATTGGCTGTTCTTATTGAGGCTCCCTTATATATGACAAGTTGCTTCTGCCTTGATGCTTTCAAGATACTTTCTTTGTTTTTCCCATTTGATAGTAGATGATAATGTGTGTTTGTGTGGATTTCTTTGAGTTTATTTTATTTGGAGTTTATTAGAATTCTTGGATATGTAGATTCATGTCTTTCATCACATTTGTGAAGATTTTAGCCATTGTTTCGTAAAATTGTCTTTTCTTCTCTCCTCTTGTTATGACACTCCCATTTTATGTATATTGGTACATTTGATGGTACCTTACAGGTCCTTTAGGCTCTGTTTACTTGTCTTCATTTTTAAGAATTTTCTACTACACAGACTGTATAATTTAAATTGCCTCATCTACAAGCTCACTGATTCTTCCTTGTGCCTGCTCAGATTTGCTGTTGAATCTCTTATGTTCAACACTAGAGAAGCTATTGTATTTTTCAGTACAATATTATATGTAATATTTAATTATTTTACTTCTCAAGTCCAGAATTCTTACTTGGTTCCTTTTTGTAATTTGTAACCGTTTATTGATATTCACTACTTAATCATACATCATTCTCTTGCTTTCTTTTAGGCTTCTGTCCAATTTCTTTAGCTGTTAAGCATATTTAAAACAGTTAATTCAAAGTTATTGTTTAGTATTTTCCTCTGTCTACACGGATAACTACATCAAAAGGTGTTAAAATTTTTGCTTTACCCATTGTAACATATTTTAGAAAACTTAAGAGGAGAAGGATGGTCTATTATGTTTACCCATATTTTTGCTCTTTTGTCATTTTTTCTTAATTCTTGATGTTCAAAGTTTTCTTCTTCTATAATTTCCTTTTTGTTTGAAAAAAAATTTTTTAAGCCATTCTTATTGAGTTGGTCTGCTGGTGACAACTTTTTCTGCTTGCTTTTATTTGAGAATGTCTTAATTTTTCTTTTATTCCCCATGGATATTCTAGGTGAGTAAAGAATACTGGAATGACACTTTTTATATAAAACTAAAACTACTAAAAATGTCTATTTTTAAAAAGGACAAATTATATTGCTAAACCAAAGAATTTTTTTGAAAATTGTTATTTGAAGGGAAAGATTTTAAGCATTTGTATTATCTTTCCAAATATAATTTAGGGTAAACAAATTAAAAGGGAAAGCTCCATCTTTACAAAATAATGGCATAAACTTAGAAAAAATAGCTATATTCAGAAAATTACCATTTCACAATCCTTAATGAAATTATTGTTTCAGATAATGAGTATTAATTGGTAATAAAATTATTAAATGAATTGTTGAAATTCAGCTGGAGATTTAAATGGTGGTAAATAATAATAAAAATTCTCTTTTGAAGAAAGGGGAGGGGCATTATGCAGTGGAAGGGTGGCACCTTAATGCAATGGTCATTGGTGGGAATCGGGTATTATGTATCTCCAGTTGTGATGCAGTATGAACTACAGGGCCTCATATATATATATATATATTGGCCAGACATGTTTAATTTTAATCCAGACAAATCTTTAGATTTAACTTCCAGTTGATTTTTTAAGGGAAATTCAGGGATAGGTAATTAAATAATACCAAAAAGGGAGCAATCAGATGAACCTAGAAGGTAAGACATTGTGTAGGACAACTGTCCTAATGACTTCAACCAGTTGGTGTCATGAAAATGTGGTGTTTAAAAGAAAGCCTTACTGGCTGACAGCTAGATGGAATGTGAGGTCCTGGGTTGGATCCTGTTTTAAAAGAAAACAGTCATAAGGCACTTTGAAAACAAGTTGGAGGTGATGGTTTATGAACTGAATATTAGAGGATACTAAGGAATTTCTGTTATATCTGTGAAAATATTTTCTTGGGTGTATAGAAAAGTCTATATTAAGATAGTGTGCACAGAGATAGGTTGACTAATACACTGGATTACAGAATCCAGAAACAGACTGAAGCTCATGTGAAAAATCAATATAGAACTAATATGGCAATGCAAATCATTAGGAAAAAGTCATCTATCTAATTAATGGTGCTGAAACAATTGATCAACCATACAAAAAATGAAATGAGGTCTCTGTATCATGTAGTGTCTAGAAATCAATTACAGGTGCATAAAAGACAAATGTGAAAGTTATAACTTAAAAATTTCAAAATAAAGTGTGAAATAGTGTCTTTATGACTTTTATATAGGGAAGAATTATTTTTTAAACATAACTAAAAATGTGCACTATATATAAAATAAAAGATTAAGAACATAAAAAGACAAACTATATCCTGGGAGAAGATATTGACAAGACAAAATATTGGCATGGTATTAGTATCCAGAGTATGAAAATACTTTTTATAATTTAATAAGAAAAGATAAACTTTTAAAAAATAGATGGTGAACATTTTATTTTAATTAATTAATTAATTTTTAAAAAGATTTTATTTATTTATTAATGAGAGAGAGAGAGAGAGAGACAGAGACAGAGACAGAGACACAGGCCAAGGGAGAAGCAGGCTCCATGCAGGGAGCCTGACATAAGATTTGATCCCGGGTCTCCAGGATCACTCCATGGGCCGAAGGTGGTGCTAAACCGCTGAGCCATCTGGGCTGCCCGATGGTGAACATTTTAGAGGAGATATGAATGGCAAACAAACCTATGGAAAAGATGCTAAAACTCATTAGATTATGTTAATTTGATATATTATGTATATCATAGCAATATGTTATTTATTACAATGAGATTTTATTTTGCACCTAATAGTTTGGTATTAATTGAGTCTTGCAGCCCAAAATGTTGGTAAGTATATGAAGGAATAAGAACTTTTATATACAGCTGATGGGAGTATAAATTGATATACTCCCTTTGGAAAAAACTTTATTTATTTATTTATTTAAAAAGATTTTATTTATTTATTCATGAGAGACAGAGAGAGAGAAAGAGAGAGAGAGAGAGGCAGAGACACAGGCAGAGGGAGAAGCAGGCTCCCTGCAGGGAGCCTGATATGGGACTCGATCCCGGGTCTCCAGGGTCGTGCCCTGGGCTGAAGGCAGTGCTAAACTGCTGAGCCACCCGGGCTACCTTAGAAAAAACTTCTAGATTCAAAATTGAACATATGCATATCCTATATCTCACCTATTTAATCTAGATAAATTCTTGCACAAATATACTATCATACATTATAGCATAGCATAAATACAAAAGTATTTATGTAACATTTTTTGTAATAGCAAAAACCTAAAATAAGCCACTTGTTATTTGACAGGAGAATGGATTAAGAAATTGTCATAGTGACAGAGCAAGAATGAATATAATGCAGCTTCACATAGTAAGGGTAGATCTTGGAAACATGATGGTGAGTGAAGAAATAAAGTCATAGAAGACTACATACAGTATGATACCATTTTAAAATAATGTTTTTAAAAAGGCAAAACTAAAGAATACATGGTTTAGGGATTTGTATACATGTGGGTAAAACTTTTTTTTAAAGCAAGGAAATGATAACATTCAGGATAGTGGTTAATCTGAATGAGACAGAGAAATAGGATCAGTGAGGAACATAGAGATAGTTTTAATGCTACGGGTAAAGTTCTCATTAAAATAAATGGTGGACTCATATGTTGTTTTGTTATGTATCATGTAAAACTACAGTAAAAATTAAGAGATTGTGAAATATTTCTACCAAATGCTAGAGTGCATTCTTTTGTATGAATATCCACTAATAAGAATAAAAAAATAATGTTCTTACCTTTAAATTCCTTTTCTATGATGTTGAAAGTAGTTTAATAGCTAAATAGCTGGTATGGTGCTATTTTAAAAAAATATTTTATTTATTTATTTATTTATGAGAGACACACAGAGAAGCAGGCTCCCTGTGGGGAGCCTGATGCGGGACTCCATCCTAGGACCCCGGGATCACAGCCTGAGCCAAAGGCAGATGCTCAACCACTGAGCCACCCAGGTGCCCTGATATGACACTGTTTTTTTGTAGGTCTTTCATTGGGGCGGGGTGGGGTGGGGGGGAGACGTTAGTCTGTTTCTCTACCTGGATAGCCTAATGTGCATTTCCAATTTTTCCCCCTAGTCTGTCTAAAATAGCATGGCCTCTGAAAGGCCATACCTGATTTAAATCTTTTAATAGTCATTGAAATAAGATTTAGTATAGATTTTATTTCATTTCATGTAGTAGATACTAAACTAAATAGATACTAAACTAAATAGACAGATTAACTAAAGTTAATCATTTAGTACCTTAGAATGAAATTTATGTAGGAGGTAATAATGAGAGTACATTTTTTTCATTAAAGATTTTTACACTTGATTTATCTTTTAGAAATGTGTAGTTTTACAAAATATATGAATAAAATCCCAAGATATTTTGAAGAAGTTTTTTTTCTTAGTATAATATACAGACCTAGAATTATTTAAAAAATGTTCAAAACTGGTGTAGGTACTATATAAAAACTGTGTAAATTCTGTTGATATAATATGATGCATAGCTCAGAGAAGCAGCCACCAAATTTTATATGGTACCAGCTCTTTTATTTATAATTAGCTGTGGATAATGCATTACCACAAAATAAAAGCTGAAAGGATATTTTATGATTTTATGGTAGGTCTCAATTTACAATTGTGTCAAGGTGCTGCATAGTGTTAGATTCACACCATGGTAGTAGAGAGGGATTTTTCTCATTCTTTTCTATGGTTGGATGGTATCTATTAATTTTGTGGATGTAATGTAGTTCAGTTAGCCTGTCATTTTTAAAGGACATTTGGGTTGTTTTCAGTTGTTTGGTCTGACAAATAATGCTACGTTGGATAACATATATGCTGTTTGTGTCTATGCTGTTTTGTGTTTCTTGAAGTGTATCTTCAGGGAAGATTGCTAGAAGTGGAGTTGAGGGGGTAAAGAGTAAACACTTTTGTAATTTTTTTGATAATACCAACTTCCTTCTCAATAGAGATCACGTCATTTTGCATCCCAACCACAAATATTTGAGAGTACTTGTTTCGCTAGAGCCTTGATAGAGTATGCTGTCAAACTTGGAGTTTTGCCAATCTGATAGGTTAAAAAATGGATCTCAGTGTAGCATAACTTGCATTTCTCTTATGAGATAGGTAGAGCAGATTTTAATTTGTTTTAGGGTCATTAGCATTTCTATATGTGTGAATTGCTATTTTCCTATTTTTTTATTGGATATGATCATTTTATTTATTTGTTTTAGGCCCTTTTTGTATATATCTTTATCTGTATGTACACATTTATATGTATATATTTTTGCCATGCAAATTTATTTTGTATTTATAAAATCAAATTTATCTGTCTTTTATTTTATGAATTTCAGATTTTTAAATAAATATTTTATTTATTTATTCGTGATAGAGAGGCAGAGACAGAGGCAGAGGGAGAAGCAGGCTCTACAAAGGGAGCCCAATATGGAACTCGATCCTGGGAATCTGGGATCACGTCCTGAGCTGAAGGCAGACGCTCAACCACTGCACCACCCAGGCATCCCTGGATTCTAGATTTTAAGTCATGAGAAAGGCTTTCTCATCTCCAGGTTATTAAGGTATTGAATCATAATTTCTTCTAGTATTTATAGTTTAAAAATTTTTTAGTTTTTTTTTTTTTTTTAGAAGAAAACCTTTATTTTATTTTTTTTTAAGATTTTATGTATTTATTCATGAGAGACACAGAGAAAGAGAGAGAGAGAGGCAGAGACACAGGCAGAGGGAAAAGCAGGCTCCATGCATGGAGCCCGACGTGGGACTCGATCCTGGGTCCCCAGTATCGGGCCCTGGGCCTAAGGTGACACTAAACCGCTGAGCCACCCGGGCTGCCCAATTTTTTAGTTTTTATTAAAATTTTTTTCTTTTTATTTGAGAGAGAGAGAGAGAGAGTATGAGTGGTAAGGGGGGCCGAGGGGGAGGGAGAAGTAGAAGAAGCAGACCCCCTGCTGAGTAGGGAGCCTGACGAGATGTGGGGCTTGATCCCAGGACCCGGAGATCATGACCTGAGCTGAAGGCAGCCGTTTGAATGACTGAGCCACTCAGGTGCCCCTAAATTTTTTTTAAAGTAAGCTCTAACTCCAACATGGGGCTTGAATTCACCATCCCAAGATCAAGAGTTGCTCAGTGGACTGAACCAGCCAGGTGCTTATCAGTTTGTTTGTTTGTTTGTTTCTTTTTTTTTTTTTTTTTTGAGTACAGTTGACACACAGTGTTACATTAGTTTCAGGTATACAGATTAGTAAATTGACAAGTTTACATATTATATTATGTTTACCACAAGTCTAGCTACTATCTGTCCTATTATATCATTATTACAATATCATTGACTGTATTCCTTATGCTCTGCTTTTTATTCCCATTTACCGATTCCATAACTGGAGACCTGTATCTCCCCCTCCCCTTCATCCATTTTGCCCATTCCCCCCCACCACTTTCTCTTCCAGCAACCATCAGTTTGTTTGGTGTATTTATAGTTCTGATTCTACTTTTTGTTTATTCATTTTTTAAAGATTCCATTTAAGAGTGAAATCATATGGTATTTGTCAATCCCTCTCACTTAGCATAATATCCTTTAGGTCCATCCATGTTGTCTTAAATGGCACTATATCATCTTTTTTATGGCTATGCAATATTTTTATATTTAGACTTCTGAATCATTTGGAGTTTATTTATTCTGTACTGATCCAGTTTTAACTTCTTCCAAATGGTTATCCAATTGTCCTGGCATCATTTATTAAAAAGTTCTTTTCCCCAATCACTTAAGATGTCATTTGAATGATAAACTAAAATTTGATATATACTGGTTCTATTTTTAGACTTTATGGTCTGTTTCATTGATCCATTTATGTGTCAGTAAATTATAGAGGCTTTGTGGTGTTTTTATTACTCTTCTTTGTATTTAAACTTTAGAGTCAACATATCTCGATCCAAGACCTTGGTATTTTGTGGGTTTTTTTTTTTTTTTTTAGATTTTGTTAAATTCATTTTTAGGAAAATCGATAATCTCAAGAGCATGAATTATCTTGCTGTTGTTCACATCTACTTTTTTGTATTTAATGAGAGTTTTATATCTTCCAGATGTAGGTTTGCATCTTTCTTTTCCAGTTTAGGGGTTTTCTATTATTTTCTAATTGGTTATAATTTGTATCAAAACTATCGATTTATTTAGTTTTATATTCTCTTACTTTATTGAATCATCTTATTGTAGTTTTTTCATTGTTTTCCTTTTTTAAATTTGAATTTAGTTAGCCAATGTAAAGTACATACTTAGTTTCAGATGTAGAGTTCAGTGATTTTTCAGTTGCCTATATTTCTTGGTTTTGACAGTTATATCACCATTTCACCTGAAACCAATTTCCCTCATCCTGTCTTATTTTTATTTCTTTATTTTTTATTTGAGTTACAAAAATTTCCAATACAACTTACGTAGTAGCAAAGCTTTATTTGTGACTGTAGTTAGAATATATTCACTCTTCTTTTTAAACTTCCCCAAGACTCCTGTACTCCACTAGGCCTTGATATCATTTTATTTTATTTTTTTAAAGTAGGCTCTAGTCCAACCCAACACAGGGATTGAATTCATGACCCTGAGATCAATACCTGAGTTAGATCAAGAGTCAGATGCCCAGCTGAGTAAGCTATCCAGGTGCCCCTACCAGATGCCCTTCCTGGACATCCTCTTTATTTCAGCCAGGTCTTACTCACCCAACTTCTTAGTCTTCTTTCCATTCATCCTTTCCTTTGGCACACTTACTGAGGGCCTTGTTTCCTCTTCTGATTTGCATCTTTGTAAATGAAAAATTCCCTTGTATTCAGTTTTAGTCCTTCATAAGGCAGCGGACAGCTTAAACCTAATTCTTACTGTTATTTTTTTAGTAGAAGTAGATGAAGGAATAGTCCAAGTATGAAAAATTCTCTCATGTTTTAAGACTGCTATTAAGATACCACTCTGTCCTATCATGTAGTAAGATGATACGCTTTCTATGGGCAATTACAGTACAATTGACAAATCATGATTACTGTCTCTCATGCATGGCTCTTGGCTAAGCTTTTCTCACTCTCTTCTGTTTTGTTCTAAGCTTTATGCCAGCTGGCTATATGCCTTTAATCTCTGAAGTAGCCACCCTCTATCATTGGCGTGAACTTCTTTAGGATACAGAAGATTGAACAGGATGCAAAGTTATGGGACAAATCCTATGAAGTTTGAAGAAAAATGAGAAAATGACTCTTACTATTGGGAAACCCAAATAATTTAAGATCAAAATTTAATTTAATTTTTTAAGTGTTTAACTTCAAGTCTAATGGGAATAACTTAACTTTTAAAATTCTCTATCAATTTTTCTGAAGAAAAGATTTTTTTACCCTGAAATTTTATCACAATGCACTATGGCCATATATATTTAACATAAATTGTAGTTTTGATACATGAAATGAATATGAAGTATCAATTCCAAACAACCTTAAGTCTATACCAGAGATGGAAAATAGTTCTCCTCTCATGCCAGTTTTATTTTTAAAATTTTATTTATTTATTTATTTATTTATTTATTTATTTATTTATTTATTTATTTATTTATTTATTTTGAGAGAGCATGGGTAAAGGGAGGGGCAGAGGGAGAGAGAGAATCTCAAGCAGGCTCCACACTCAGCTAGGAACCCGCCATGTGGCTTGATCTCAGAACCCTGAGATCATGACCTGAGCCAAAATCAAGGGTCAGATGCTTAACAAACTGAGCTATCCAGGAGCCCCCATGCCATTTTTAATTGACTGGCTGCTTAGAAGATTATGTTAAGAATGGTTTTGAGGTTATATCTGGCTTTCGAGGAAAGAGTGTTGTGAAGTCTGCCAAGGGCAAGGGTAGAGAAATAGTGGTATAAAGGCCTGTTTGAAATATCTTACCTATATTTCAAAACTTCAGGTATATGGGATGGGTTCCAGTAAGTCATTCCTATGGATGATAGTGTAGCTGATCTCTGTTATATGGGAATGATGGCAAGTTACTACTCAAAGTCTTCAAAAATTGACATTTATTATCTTGGTATCGAGTCCTGAGCTCAGCAGACTTAGAAACTTAATTTTCACATTGAATTCAATCCATACATCATGGTTGACTCATAATAATCAATTTCATAAAGTAGATTTGTTAATTAATGCTGAGAATTTTAACTGGAAGAGGTAGTGAGAAACTAGTCAGCCTGATTAGCTCAGGATACTTGTAGTTAGGTTACTTGGGAAGCCAATATTATTGATTTATAAAAATAAATATTTATTAGAACCAGAATACTCACATTTATTGTGACTGGCCCATGTTTTTCTTGTATATATATGCACCTGGGATGTAAAGCCATAATCCCTTTTTTGAGCATGAATTAGGATAAAGAGAATTACATTAATTTAATAATCTTTTCAGTGGGCTTTATTTTGGGCCCAAACAGATTTTCCCATGTACAAGTGCTTTGGCAAATGCTGCCAAAGTGCAGGTTGCTTTCTTTCTTTCTTAAAGATTTTATTTATTAATGAGAGACACAGAAAGAGAGGCAGAGACATAGGCAGAGGGAGAAGCAGGCTCCCTATAGGGAGCCTGATGCAGGACTCTATCCTGGATCTCAGGATCACTCCCTGAGCCAAAGGCAGATGCTCAACCGCTGAGTCACCCGGGCATCCCCCAAAGTGCAGCTTTCTGAGGCTTCTTTATCTATATGTATTTGATTGGCCAGTTCCCCTTTTGATTGACATATTTAATAAGGCATCATCATATAATTAATCAAATAGCAGTTAAGTCTTTCCATTTGTCTTTTAAGGTGACTTTGCATCTTTACTCTTGTGTATTAGGCGTTCAGCATTTTACACTCACAGAAAGATCTTATTTCTCTAATTTTTTAGATTCTTGTGAGAAGCCTCAGTAGCTCATAAGCACTTAGACTACATCTTACTAAAGAATTGTATTTAGGTTTATTTTTAGTTAGTAACCAAAGAATTATTTAGTTATCTCAATTGTTTATATACAGATACTACAGAGTGAAGTAGGAGCGGTGGATAAAGGTTATGAGTTGTGTGCAACACAAAGAAAGTTTTTAATGGATGTTAATATTCAGTAAAATCTTTCAGAAGTGCACTGCTTTTCACACATTTTTTGCTGCATGCTCTAGCTTTAGCCCTCAGACCTCCCATGCAGACAGCACATATGTTCGATGAGGCTGTGCTGTTAAAGTTAGAATCTAATGATGTGTGGTATTAGTCTGTGGTAATGGTCTTATGGAAGCTGAATTGGGCTCAAGATTTTATCCAAATAATACTGCAATGTCTACTAAAAATGTGTTTTTGTTTCTTTTTCCTATTTTATTTGAGACCATGTTTCTAAGATTTTTCTTCCTATAAACCTCCCCATTTCTTGAATTCTATTCTACTCAACCCTGGAAAATGAAAGCTGACCCCATTACTACATTTTCTCAGTAGATGCATACTATTAAGCTTTACAGCAACATTCGGTCTTCTGCAGTAGTTTCTAGTTGAGGAATTCTAAACATGTCATAACTATAGCTTTCTGGTTTTTCATTTAATTGGAATTAGGGGTGAGGGGGAAAGGAAAAATGGCAGGTTTGAAATGTACTTTAATTCTGTGGTCCCTATATGACTTATGGGACAAATCATAGAGTTGTAATTGGTTATGGTGACAATTTTTCCAAAAGGAGAGTAATTTTTTGTGTGAAATTGTTATCATTGGGGTGAATTTGCATATATGGCTTAAGGATTCACTGCTTCTTCTATAAAGAAACTGGAGAGACTTACCAATACTTTTTCTTTTAACTAGAAGAAGATCTTATGATTATGTAGCAAGATGAAACAATACAAAACAAAACCAAAAAAATGCCGTTTTAAAAAATAGCCATTTCTGAGTTTGGGGCGGGAGGTGACCAAAGAAATTCTGTTTTATGTAAGAAAACATCTTGTACTTGGATCACATTTGTTATGCTCCTGAAGACTTATGGTGATGTTTCAAGAAGAAGATAAGGAAAAAAGATCTCAACTTCATTCTGTGTGGTTTGAATTTAGGGAAATCTTTCGGGGATGGGGAAGGAGTCTCTAAGGGGGCAGGTTAGAGAGGGGGAATGGGACTGGTGGACAGAGTGAGGTAGAAGTGGGTGCATGGCTAGACAGTAGAAGTGGTGGTAGTAGTTTTGAATCTTTGAGGCAGCAGATTCTACAACTGATTCCAGCTCTCTGGGGACCAGTTTTAATAACAGGAAGAGGATGTGTGTGTGAATCCAGAGCTGAACCCTAAGAATGAAAATATTTGGCAGTTGGGTTTATTAAGAAATGATTCTCTGCCTGTGGAGCACAGCTAGTGGGGTACCATTCTAACATTCAGAAAGGACACCCAGGCTCCATTTCTTTGTTTTACTCTTGTCCTTTAGGAAGAGGTTCTGAACTTTAGGCAGCATTTTGTGTCCTTGAAATCTGTATTTCTCAGTTCAGAGACTTCTGACAGCCTTTCTTAATAACAAGATATTGAGTTGAACTTTTCCTACTGACTAGGACTCAAAGCTGGGGACAAGGAGGCTATAATAGGATGAAATAATTAGGGGCTAGACTATGCATTTGCTGAGTACTAATTAAGAGGTAAACAGGCTCTGCTACTCCTAATCATCACCTTAGCACCGCTCTTATCACTCTCTCCCCTCTCCCTGCTTCTAACTGTAGAAGCAGAAGACCAGAAGACTAGGGTGAAAGTAAGAAAAAGCACTGGAAGGTCATCATTAGCCTAAGAGAAAGGATGTGGTTTTTCCTTTTTTTTTTTTTTTTTTTTTTTTTACTGAGGGAAGAAGAGATGCTAAACACCCCAAACCCAGGAGAGGGGGGTTTTACTTGTAAAGATTTTTGAGTCCTGGTTTGATGTCTGCTCATGTTGTAGACTTGCTGATCTGTCCAGTGCCTATTCAACAGAGAGTAGAGAACGGAGAATGCTTGATGGAGGAGAGGCAGTGTGGACAGCCTGCACTCCCATGTTAGGCCTATCAAGGATGTGTGAGTTTTTGGAGTCAGCTGGGAAGGTAGCTGGGCCTCAGCCATCTTGACAGAAGCCTACTCAAGACAACTTGCCTCCAGGCAAGTATATCCTGGCAGAAAGAAGATGTGAAGTGAAGGGACCTCCAGGGGTGCAAACTGAAGGGGCATTGGAAGAGGACAAGCTGGAGGCAGATTTTCTGTCTCATGGAACCACATTTGCTTAACGAAAGAGCCAACATTTGGATACCTGCCACACAGAACTCATCAATACCCAGCTTTGGCCAAGAAAGGATAACAACAGGGATCAGATGAGAAAGAGCAACTTGTCTCGTTCCAACTCTTCCCTCCTTGCCATAAGCCTGGAGAAAGGAGCTCTAAAATGAGGCTGGCTGGGGAGGAAGAGTGAAAGATCACACTGTTTTCTTTGTCACTCTAAGTCTTTAAGGCCTGGACGGCACTGCAGAGGAAAGGATGAAATGAACTGTAAGTTGAAAGTTTCATATCAGATTGGGCTATTTTATACCTGAAAAGTGATCCAGTAAGTTCTGTGCAAGCATTTTCAGAAATGCTTGTAAGGGACAAGAAAGGGGGACCTGAGCTAGTACACCCGAAAGTGGTGATTGGAGAAATATAAGACCCTTTCTTGTGTGTATTCTATCTGGGTCATGCAGTTCTCCATTCTGGAGCTGCCGAGCCTGGTGTGCTCCACAAAAGCCACTGTTGCATAAAAGCCAAAAACCTCTCTTGATTCAATCCTGTGAGTTGATTGTCATGTGTAGCACTGTGTGAAAGTGGTTGAGGGAGGGAATGAAACTCCTATCCCCAGTTCCAGGGACTATTCCATCCCCCCTGGTTGCTATAGGAGCCCTTGCTTTAGACTCTGGCTCCAGTCTCCACCTGCAAAGGTCAGCTTTTACCCAGCCGTAATACCCTTCTGTCACAGCCAGTGTACTGATTTGGGATGGACCTCCTAGACTCTTTTCCTAAGAAAACTTGAGGACCTCTGGGTATTCAAAGAAGAGCTTTTATAGCCTCAGGTCAGTGGTAAACTGTATTCTCAAATGCCTTATTACTGGTGTCTTAGGCAAACAAACATTGCACTCTAGGGATGTTTTTTGCACTCCAAATTGTGATTAAGTGATATTCTATATATATATCATGAGTTTTTCAATTTTTCTATGTAATTTACAGTCTTCATAATTATTTATCTACTACACAAAATTCTTCAAGAATATGTATCATTCTTTCCCCAATTTTGGAAATTGAGGTATCTTTTTCCTGTTAGGAATGTTGATGTGGGGTGCCTGGGTGGCTCAGTCGGTTAAGCATCTACCTGGGGCTTGGGTCATGATCCCAGGGTCCTGGGATTGAGACCCGTGTTGGGCTCCCTGCTCACTGGGGTGTCTTCTTTTCCCTGCCCTTCTCCCCCTCTCGTGCTCTCTCTCTCTTAAAATCATCATTTGCCACCTCTAAATTTTCCACACCTTTGCTGATTAATCTTGTGGATACATCTTTTTCTCATATCATTCTTGTGTTCAAAAGTTTTAATGGTTCCCATTGTCTCTTAATTTGTATAAGCTAAAACTTACTGACTTCATGTTTTACATTCCAGTCTGGTTCCAAAAATTCTTTTAATCCTAGTCAACTACCACTTTCTTATGTGAAATCATTACTCAGTCCAAATTGCTTTGCTCACTGTCTCCAAAATATACTGCTTCAACATCTTTGCTCACACCATTCTAGCTATATGAATGTCCTGTCTCCACTTTTAGGTCTAAGGAAATTCTATCCATATAGTAATGTGTACTTTTAAAGAACATACTATTTTTATAAAGTTTTACTTGCCCACTCCTACCCTTACAAATTTACTTTTCTCAGCTCTGAACTTTTAAAGTACTCATTAATTTTTCTGACTTGTATTATAAGTATATAAGATTGCCCAGCATGAAATGCCCAAGACTGAACAAACAAAACAAGAACCAAACCAAATGAAACAAACAAGTCCCCCAAAACTTAGTAGAAGCTAGAAATTTTTTTTTTTTCAAAATGGAACCAGTCTGCCTTGCAAGAAAAGATAGAGATTTGAGTAACTCTGAGTATAGATATTTTATTTTGAGGAAAAACATTTGAAGGGATCCTTTAATTGCAAAGAAACTCCAGCAACAACATATATTTTTATCCTGTATGGTGACATAACCAGAAAAATATACAATAATATTGCTATCTTGAGATAACAAGACTCTTACATATGATGAGTGGTATGGCTGAAAATATTGTTCTTTTAAACTAGAAGTATTTATCTGTTGAGTTATTTAGAAAACACCTACAAGGGGCCGAGCACTATGCTGTTGTCTGAAATTCATGCATGTTTCAGAAATGAGGTCTATAACTCAGGAGCATTGGGGGATTCCCAACACTCACCTAGGCCTTTGTATGTAGGGTAAAGGGAACTATGCCCTATCCTTTCCCTCAAATGCTCAAGCCTGAATGCAACCTTTCTGGCACTGGCTTTTCATACAGTATCAGCTCAGCTTGAAACAATGAAAGTAGCATATCTGATCACAAGCGGTTGATCCCCAGACATGTTTATTGATGGCACTATCAAGGAAAACAGCATACTGACATACAATACAAAGAAACTTGGCAGACTTTATAGTGGCAATTCAGTTTTGGCATTTATATTGGTAAAAACAGATTACAAGGCTTAGTGCAGCTCAAACCTTATTTAAGCTCGCAAAATGTCTGATTTGATCACTTGGCATTCCACTGAGAGCAACACCTCTATCTCTAGGAATTCCTCTTTATGCAGTTTACACTGGTATATTGCCTGTGCTTTTCTTTGAGTGTGTTATATAATCTAGTCTTTTTTGTTTGTTTCTAATTGACCCCATTCAAAGGATTCTACAGTCATCAGGCGTCCCCCCCCCCCATCAGAGCAGTTTTAAAATATTTAACTGAAGAGTGACACTTAGTGGCTAGAAATATTCATTACAGTGCTCTTCTGTAGGAATCTCCATTAACACGTCCCATGGTAATAAAGTAAATGATACCAAAATTTCATCTTCTTGGCAAAGTAATATATAGTATTTGAAGTGTTGTTGGTTTTGCAGCAGCTGTCATTCCATACCAATCCATTTAGTTAAAAAGCAAACAGGTGGCTCACACATATTGTTTGTACTACATAAATTTTAAAATTTTCCTTAGTCCTACTGAAATAAATGAGGCATTTTTGCTGTTGATTTCAATTTACCAGAATATATAACAATGCAGTGAAGATATTATTAATTAAGAGCACTGTTCACAGTACTTGCCTTCTTCTAAGCGGATATCCATTGACCTGAAACGTGAACAAGTATCTTAAGCTAGACAAGTAATTTACACTTATACCTGTGAGAATGAGAAAAAACCAAACCAGACAAAAGATTACTGTGTCCTTAATTAACCCCCTTTGTTTTGGTACTCTGGCATAGAAGAAGTTAAATTAGAGTGAGTTTTTCAAATGTTTACTCCAAGACCAAGAGTTTATTCCTTTAAGGTCTAGGTTAAGTTTCCTCTCGATTTTATTGCATTTATGGATTTATTTTTGACCTTTAAGGAAGGTTTTGGGACAATAATTAGTGTTTTATTTTCCTGCAAAATGAAAGCATGCTATCTTGCCTGAGGTTAATGTGTTTTTAAGTCTCTTGAGGTGCTGTGATTGGAAAGCAATTTAGAATATTGTCTTCTGCTAGCTTCATATACAAGAGAGATGAGTGGAAAATATCTGATTAGTGGGTGTGACAAAATATGGCATGACAGTCATGGAAAAAATGTAAACCATGTCGTTTGAGTTACATATTGGGTTTTTAAGTACCAAAACAAATATAATAAAAAAAATTCTTTTGACAGAATTGATTTAGGGAGTGGGAGTGGGGGAGGTGATATAGTAGTCTTTAACAAGTGTAGTGAAAGTCTTTCAAAAGTAAATCTACTGTATAAAGAGCTGACTTTACAAAACAGATAAATTAGAATGTGATTAGGTGGCTGAGAGAATCATTTACCACAAAGTGAACTATGTAAGATCCAAAGCAATTGTTTTATTTAGATACTTTCTCAATTAAGTAAATTGAGTAAATAATTAACTTACTTCTCCACTGTCTGATTACTTTGAATGCTTACTCTCCCCACCCCTCCCCATCCTTCCTAGCCTATCCCCTCCCCACCTTCCTAGCCCCTCTCTCTGCCCATTAGAAAATGATCTCCCTCTTGTGCTCTCAGGGTATTTTGATTGTACTCTTAACTCTTAACATACTGTAATGTAATTACCTGTAATTGTTTTCTCACAGATGGTAACTCCATGAAGCTTGGAAGTGTATCTCTTGTTCACTGTACCTAGCATCTAGCATAGTGCCTGGCATGTAATAATTACTCAATAAATATTTGATGTTTTCAGGTTCCCAGAATGCTGGAATACAGCTGGAGGGAAGATGCCGAGTAAAATCCTTTCCTGGTCTCTAGGGGTCAGGGGAACTCCTTATTTGTGGGGTTCTTTTTTGTGCTTGTCCAGGAAGGATGATGAGTTTCTAGGCTATTGATTTTTTTTTGTTTTTTTCTGCTCTTTCTCTTTGCTAATAGTTTCCAGGGGTTGGTGATCAAAAGAGGCCATTCTATTCCAGAGAATATGCAATGGGAATTCAGTTTTAGATGGTATGTAGATTTTTTTAAAACACAGATTTTATTTATTTATTCATGAGAGGTAGAGAGAGAGAGAGAGAGAGAGAGAGAGAGAGAGGCAGAGACATAGGTAGAGGGAGAAGCAGGCTTCATGCAGGAAGCCCCATGTGGGACTCCATCGCAGGACTCCAGGATCACTCCCTGAGCCAAAGGCAGAGGCTCAACTGCTGAGCCACCCAGGCATCCTGTATGTCGTAGATTCTTTAAATAATTCTCCATATAGACCTATCAAGGAGACTGTCTTCACTCTTGAGGATGTGTAATATAAATCTATGATGGAAAGAATATTATACTGGCAAATGGGAACCTAGGCCTGGTTCCACTACAAATTCTATATTTAAATTTGACTTATAATTAATTTTCTTGATCTTTGGTTTCTTCTTTTATAAAATTACAGAGTTGGATTGGGTAACCTCTAAGGCTTTAGCTCATCAGGACACAAAACAAAGATGTTGAGTTTATTTTATTTTTTAAAAAGATTTTATTTTAGTTATTCATGAGAGACACACACACACACACACACACAGAGGCAGAGACACAGGCAGAGGGAGAAGCAGGCTCCATGCAGGGAGCCTGACATGGGACTCGATCACAGGTCTCCAGGATCATACCCTGGGTGGAAGGCAGGTGCCAAACCGCTGAGCCACCCAGGGATCCCCAAGATGTTGAGTTTAATTTTAATTGCCTACAAGTTCAAGACAGAGCTGTCTACCAGATGACCATAGGCCAACAGGAATTGCCTGGTTGCTTCTTCATTCTTTGATTTAATGCAGATATCTATTCAACATATATATTTTGTTGGCTAGTGAGATATCAAATTCCTTCTTTTAGTTCTTTAAGCAAAAAAAAATGTTTTCTGAAAAAAAGACTTTTAATTTTGGTATCATTGTAGATTTACATAATAGTTTTAAGAAACAACACAGAGAGATCCCATGTGCCCTTTACCCAATGGTAACATTTTTTAAAAATAAGAATATAATATCACAAGCATGATATTGACATTGATATAGTCAGTAGGCAGTACATTTCCATCACTACAAAGATCCTCATGTTGCCCTTTCATACTTATATCAGTTCCCTCTGTCCCCACCCATAAACCCCAATCACCCTAACATATTCTCCATTTCTATAATTTTGCCATTTCAAGAATTTTATATACAATGAATCATTCAGTATGTAACCTTTTGGGATTGACTTTTTTCACAGATTAGAATTCTCTGGAGATTTATCCAGGTTATTGCATGTATCAATAATTCATTCTTTTTTATTTCTGGGTAGTGGTCTATGGTATGGATATATCACAGTTAGTTTAACCATTCACCCATGGAAGAGCATCTGGATTGTTTCCAGTTTTTGGCTATTATGAATAAACATTTGTGTCATAAACATTTGTGTTCTAGTTTTGTGTGACCACGTCTTTGAGACAAATGCCCAGGAATGCTATTGCTGTGTCATATGGTAGTTACATGTTTAGATTTTTTTTTTTTTAAACAAGCGACATCCAGCCTGGAGCCCAATGTCAGGCTTGAACTCACAACTCTGAGATCAAGACCTGAGCCAAGATCAAGAGTTGGAGGCTTAACCAACTGAGCCATCCAGGTGCCCCCATATTTAGATTTTTAAAGAAACTGCATGCTCAGCTTGGTCTCATGACCCTGATATCACGATCTGAGCCAAAACAAAGAGTCGGATGCTCAACCAACTGCACCACCCAGGCACTTCGTCTTTTGCCTATTTTCTAATTGACTTTTAAAAAACTGTTGAGCTTTGAGAGTCTTATATATTCTAGATAGGAGTAATTTGTTAGATATGTGGTTTGCAAATATTTTATCCCATTCTATAGTTTGTCTTTTTTACCCTCTGAACGAAGTCTTTCACAGAGCAAAAATTTTAAATTTTGATGAAATCCATTTATCAATTTTCCCTTTTGTAGACTGTGCTTTTGGTGTCAAGTCGTAGAACTCATCTGCCTAGTCCTAGATCCTGAGGATTTTGTCCATTTTTTTCCCCCAAAAGTTATACTGTTTTACATTTTATATTTAAGTTTCATCCATTTTATGAAACTTTTTGCATAAAGTATGAGAATTTGGTTCAAGTTCAAAGTATTGCCTATGGGTTTCCAATTGCTCCAATGCCATTTGTTAAACAAGGATTTCTCCTCCATAGAATTTCTTTTGTACTTTTGTCAAAAATTGGTTGGGTGTATTTGTATGGGTCTGTATCTTTGTTCTCTCTTCTATTGCATTGATCTGTGTGTCTCTTCCTCTGCTAATACCGAACAGTCTTGATTACTGTAGCTGTATAATACATTCTGGAAATTAGACTGATTCTTCCCCCTTCATTCTTTTTCAAAATTGTTTTAGCTATTCTAGTTTTTTGGCTTTCCAAATAAATTTAGAGTTCTATCTATCTATCTATCTATCTATCTATCTATCTATCATCTATCTATCATCTATCTATCTATCTATCTATCTATCTATCTATCATATAATCTTTTTGGGTTATTGATAGAAATTAAATGCATTAAAACTGCATACCAATTTGGAGAGAATTAATATCTTTATTCTATTGTGCCTACCAATCAATGAACATGGTACAGCTCTCCATTTATTTATATTTCCTGTGATTTCTTTCATCAGCTTTGTATAGTTTTCAGCATGCAAAAAAATGAATATGTTTTGTTAGAATAACATTTAAGTATTTCATTTTGAGCAATTATAAATGATTTTGTATTTTAAATTTCAAGTGTTCATTGCTACTGTATAGAAATATAATTGATTTTTGTATGTTAATCTATTCTATTACCTTGCTGAAGTCACTTGTTAGTTCTAGTAGGGTGTGTGTGTGTTTGCGCATAGATTCTTTGAAATTCTCGGTGTAGATAATCATGCTGTTTGCAGACAGGGCAATTTTATTTCCTCTTTTTCAATCTGTATGTCTTTTGTTTCTTGTCTTATTGCAAGGTATTTCGATATATATCTTATTACAATAATTGGTGTTGTCGGGATCCTTGGGTGGCGCAGCGGTTTGGCGCTTGCCTTTGGCCCAGGGCGCGATCCTGGAGACCCGGGATCGAATCCCACATCGGGCTTCCGGTGCATGGAGCCTGCTTCTCCCTCTGCCTGTGTCTCTGCCTCTCTCTCTTTCTCTCTCTGTGACTATCATAAATAAATAAAAATTAAAAAAAAAAAAAAAAAAAAAAAAAAAAAAAAAAAAAAAAAAAAAAATAATTGGTGTTGTCATTTTAGCAGTTTCTGTGAAGTATAGAAACCTTACTTTCCTTTGTATTCCTTTACTTTGCTCTGTTTATAATTGTCATAAATATTTCCTCTACATACATACCACGTAGGACAGTATTGTAATTTTTGCTTCTATTGTCTAATATAAGTTAAGAAACCCAAGAAGGAAAACCTATTGTACTTACCAACATTTTTGGCTTACTGTGTTCTTTTTTTCATTTCTGATGTTCCAACTTTGCTTCTCTTATTCCTTTTATTTTTAGGGAATTTCCTTTAGCTATTCTTTTAGGATAGGTCTACTAGTATTAAGTTCTCTCAGTTTCTCTTCATCTGAGATGTCTTTATTTCTTCTTAATTCCTGAAGGATAATTTCACAGGGTATAGGATTCTGACATTTCTTTTATTTCAGGACTTGAAATATACTGTGCCACTTTTTTTTTTCCCTCCAAAGATTCTGAGGAGAAGTTCACTGTCATTCAGATAGCTTTCCTTCTATAGGTAAAATATCATGGCTGACTTCAAGACTTTTTCTTTGGCTTTAGTTTTCAGAATTTGAATTATAATTTGTCTTGGTGTAGATTTCTTTGGGTTTATTTGTTTGGGGTTCACTCACCTTTGTGAGTCTATAGGTTTATGTTTTTTGCTAAATTTGGGAAGTTTTCAGCCTTTCTTTTTTGCTTTCTTGCTTTCTTCTTCTTCTTCTTCTTCTTCTTCTTCTTCTTCTTTTTTAATTTTCAATGTAGTGTTCAGTAATTCATCAGTTGCATATAACACCCAATGCTCATCACATCACATGCCCTCCTAATGCCCATCAACTAATAACCCCATTCCCCCACCCACCTCCTCTCCTTCAACCCTCAGTTTATTTCCCATAGTTAAGAGTCTCTCAGGGTTTTTCTCCCTCTCTGATGACTTCCCATTCAGTTTTTCCTCCCTTACCCTATAATCTTCTGCACTGTTCTTATATCCCACACATGAGTAAACCATGTGATAAGTATCTTTTTCTGATTGACTTATTTCATTCAGCATGATACCCTCCAGTTCCATCCACATCGATGTAAATGATAAATATTCATCCTTTCTGATGTCAGCCATTATTTAAGTGCCTTTCATCTCTGCCCTGTTTCTCCTCTCTTTCTAGGATTCCAATGACACAAATGTTAGATCTTTTGTTATAATCCCATAGATCCCTGAAGCACTGTTCTTTCTCTTCCTCTTTTTTTTTCAGTCTTTTAAATCTATGTTTAGATTAGGTAATTCTATTGTTTTTTCTTCCATTCACCCTTTCTTTCCTTTATCTCCTACATTCTGCTGTTGAGCTCATTTACTGAGACTTTTAAATTTTGACAACTGTATTTTTCAGTTCCAAAATTTCCATATGGTTCTTCTTTATATCTTCTCTTTCTTTGCTGAGGGTTTCTTTTCTTTTCTTTTTTTTTTTTTGCTGAGGGTTTCTAATTTTTCATTTGTTTCAAGTGTGTTTGTAATTGCTCACTGAAGCATTTTTATTTATTTTTATTTTTTTAAAGATTTTATTTCTTCATAGAGACACACATTGAGAGAGCGAGAGTGAGTGAGAGGCAGAGACACAGGCAGAGGGAGAAGCAGGCACCATGCAGAGAGCCCCACGTGGGACTCGATCCAGGGTCTCCAGGATGACCCCTGGGCTGCAGGCAGTGCTAAACGCTGCGCCACCCGGGCTGCCCTGAAGCATTTTTATAATGGCTTTTACAAAAATCTCTGTCAGATAATTCTAGCTCTTTTGTCACCTCCTTTTGGCACACATTGATTGTCTTTTACATTCAGTTTGAGACTTTTCTGGTTGTTAGTGTGGTGAGAGATATTTTATTGAAAGTTGGACATTTTCATATTATATTATGAGACTTTGAGCTTTATTTAAACCTTCCCTTTTGGTTGGCTTTATCTGACATCACTCTGGCAGTGACAGGAAGGGAAAAGGTGCCACCATGTTAATATTAAGTGGAGTAAAAATATTAAGTAGGTTGTTGACACTTGAGTGGGAGAGACTCCTTATTACTGCTAGGTGGCAGTGGGACTCTGGCTCCCTACATAGTCTCTACTGACCCTGTGGTAGGGGTGGCCTTATTACTACTAGGTGATAGTGAGAGTCCCATTCTGCATTAGGCTGCCTCTGACACTCCTCCTGTAGAATGGAGAGGGTGCCTCATTACAGGATTGGGAGGAAGTCCTGGCTCCTTATGTGTTCTCCACTGACACTGCAGGGAGGGGGAAATCATGGAAGTCCCAGCTTCTTCTTTGGACTTCTTCGATGCTCCTTTGGTTGAGTGTGAGGGCAGATGTCTAGGCTCCCTTCTTGGCCTTTGCTGGATGGGAGTAGAGCTGGTTTTACTTTTTGTGTTTGACTGGATTTGAGCAGTTATTGTCTAAAAGTTTTCTGTCTCATGAGGTTGACCTTTCCTTGGTCCTTTGGTTAGAGAGAGCAGGCTCTTGTTGGGGTGATTTTTATGCTTGTTGGTGTTTCCAGGTTACTGGCTTCTTAGGCAGTAAGTCTGGGATGTATGAGGCAAGAAAACCCAAGGGAGGGGCACTTGGGTGACTCAGTTGGTTAAGCATCTGACTCTGATTTTGACTCAGGTCATGATCTCGTGGGCCATGAGATCAAGCCTTGCATTGGGCTCTGAGCTCAGCAGTGGGGGTGGGGTTCTGCTTGGGGTCCTCTGTCTTCTCACCCTCTGCCCCTCCTTCTCATTTGCATGCATTCTCTCTCTCTCTCTCTCTCAAAATAAATAAGTAAATCTTAAAAAAATTCCAGAAAACCCAAGGAGCTCACCACCATGTTGTTGCTTGGGTTTCTATGTTCCTAGCCAGGCTGTCTTCTGTGCACCTTTCAGAGTTTTATATTTATTTTATTTATAACATCCAGGATATTTACTTGTACCTAGTGGGGGAAAATATGGAAAAACTCATCTACTACATCTTCCTGGGATAATGCATCTTTTAATTGTCTCAAAATAGAGAAAATCTTTTATTTGCTGCTGAGGTTAGGAGTTGCTATGAACAAGAATGGGGTAGTTTTGGGCAAAGGAAGAAAATTCCATTTTAGTTAATTTTTAGTGTTTTTGAGTGTTTGAGGAGAGGGAAGGCAAACAGATTCTGTCACTCCGAAAAAAGATCCATGAGTCCTGATTGAATGTGTGTTTGTTCATTCATTCATTTATTCATCATTCTGCAAACGTTTATAAATCAACACTGATGCCTGGCAGTGTGATTGGTGCTAGGAATACAAAGATGAGTAAGATTATTATTGCCTCTTAGGAGCTCAAAATCTAGTCTGTTGGTTCGACACCAAAATAAGCAAATAATTATATTGTCTTATAATAAGTGAACTGAATCCGGAGAGAGGAGTTCTTTGGGTGAACTGAAAGATGGTGATGTAGGCAGAAGAAATAGCTTGTTTAAATAGGCTTAAAAGTACAAAATTTTGTGGGCCTAGGAGAATAGCAAGCATCAAAAGGGGTCCATATCAGGGTGTCGTGGAGGACTAGGCTGAAAATATAGATTGGGTCGGATTGTGGAGGGCTATAATATGTTATGTAGTGCTAAGGAAGTTTAAATTTCCTTCAGGCAAATAAGAGTAATCTTTAAACTATCTGAGTGAGCATTTAAAAATTATTTTTGTTATGTGTATAACTATGTCTATATGTGTCCTTTTCCATCTTTTTACATGTGTGGGTGTAAGACTTGCCATTGTTTCTTCATCTCTCTTTCCCCTTCTACCTTTCCCTATATGATCATCTGTGGCGAGAAGCAGGGGGTGAGGGGGGGAAATGTTCACTTAAACATCTAGAGTTACTAGATAGAAATGTGTAAATGTAACAGATGCACAAGAACAGCTCAGGATGAAGCTATTGTTTCAAATCTGTTCTCCCAGATAGTTCCATTTTCACTAGTTGTGAGTGTGAGTGCATGTGTTTAAATATAGTATCACCAGTTAATCCCAGTAGTCACCTCATATCCCGTCACCCCCTCACTGTCCTTCCAGCCTACTAAACGATGGTGTTTTTTTCATAGAATCTAGAATTGTACATTGATGGGGCTATCTTACTTTTAGGAAATGAAAATCCATATTTTCTCCAAGAAATGAGAATGTATGATTCTAGCTCATTATGTTAAAATAGATAAAATATTCTTTATCATGTAGAGTGTTACATTGATTTTTTATTGTTTTTTTCTTAACCATCTCCATTTATGGTCACTATTTCTTTATGTCTTCAGATATATTCTGTTAGTATCTATAAACTCTTTCCCTCTTTGGTAATAGCATATATTCAAACCTTATGGTATTTCTAATGTATTGGTATATTTTTAAAAATCTCATATACAATAACACTTTATTTTTATGCTGTCTAAATCTTTTATTTAAAGACATCTGGTATGTTTGGCTCAGCGGACAAAATATGACAGTGCTGAAAAGTAGTATTAGCAATTCTTATGACTTCTTACATATTTTAAGATGTTTATGGCAGAAATTACATACTGTGGTGGATAGAGTAGCAGACTAAGAAAAATCTATCACTGATATGCAATTATTTATTTGTGATCTTGGGAAAACCAGTAGCTTTTTCTATGATTTTTTAAACCACAATTTTATATTATAAAAGTGGCAAGAATTGCCCAAAATATCTGCGAAATAGGAATACTGAGATTTTAAACATAGTTCTGTTTTTTTAAAATATAGAATAATACATTGCTACTATCAATATTTTCAAAGTGGCTCACCTGAATGCAGTTTCTTGTAGTGATTAAAGACATGCCCTTTATATTGCTATATGAGAATTTTTTGGTTTGAACTTCTACATGAATTATAAATGAAAATATAATATTGAATTATACTTCCACTTGTATTTATAGAAATTCTTTAGATACTCAAATCTTTTAGATACTAAAATTGAATTAGTATTAAACTAAATTGGAAAAATTGTTACAAAATTTCAATTATGTTTTATTGCTTACAGTTTTATTTCAGAGATGTTAATTGACTAAATACTATCTCTGTAATGAGACTACGATAAATAATGCTATTGTGTTAGACATGTATAAGAACCAGTTTATAGTTTGGTATTTCAGCTTGTGTGTACTGTCCTCTGCTGGATGGAAAACGTCATCCTAGTTCAAATGAACAGCACCTTACTGCCTTACTAATGATTTATCCTGATTAAACTTTGAAAGTCTTTGTGTTAAATTTGCTGAGGATAGGATAAAGAAACTCAGTCACAATCCAGTTTCCTCAGATCTGAGTGATTCTGGGAAGTTCTTTGATTTTTGGAATAATTAATTTTATTACACAGTTTTTAATCATCTGGGAAGTTGATTAAAAAGAGAGACTTAATTACTGTGGTGTGTCTATATTTATGTATATTTATATACCTTTTATTGAAGCCAAATACCAAGGTTTGGCCAAACCAGGGTACTAGACAGCCTATGGTTATTGGAAGTTTTGTGTATAGTGACTGACATTGTGAATTTTGTGCATTTCTTTTTCAGACTAAAGTTATTTAAAAATTGTGCATGCTTAGTAGAGGTGCATGAGAAGAAGAATGCTGGATTTTGATCTGATTCACAATACACATGCCAGATATATTTTGCTTTCCTGAAAAAGTTGTACTATCTTTACTCCTTCTCTAAATCTGTTGCCTTTCTAAGCATGATACCAAAGGCAAATATCCTGAAGGAAAGAGTGATAGATTTTTACTACAAAAAATTTAAAGCTTCTGTCTGCCAAAATCCACTATAAACAAGATTGAAAGGCAAGTGACAACTGGGAACAATGGCTGCAACACATATGGTGAACAAAGGGTGAAAATCCTTCTTATAAAGAGCTCTTAAAATGTAAAAGAGCATGTAATACATGCCAGGCCATCATCTCATCTGGTGAGCTAGGTACTGTTATCTTTATTTTACAGATGAAGACATTAAGTTTTGGAGAGGTCTTACTGTTAGCGATGGATTAAGACTTCAAACCCAGTGGTCTAATGTCAGAACCTGTGCTCTTAACCACTATAAGGCACTGCCCTCCATTCTTGTAGATGGTCAGAGACGTGAACAGGCAATTCAGAAAGAAAGATATCCAATAGACAGTAAGCATATAAAATTTACTTACTCTTTCCAGAAATCAAATAAATGCAAATGAGAATAATGAGTAAACATTTTTGTCTTTCAAACTGAGGTGTAAAAAGGGTGGTTATTTTTTTTGTAGGCAAGATACAGAAAACCAGACAATTGATAAATCCTTTCTGTAGGAAAATTATTTACAAAGTTCGTAAAACTTTGTGCAGTTTTAACATTGTAATTCAATTTTTGGCTTTTTATTCTGAGAAAACAACTTTGTATTTATGAGACTTAGTTACAAGGATATGAACTCTGTTTATAATAGCTAACTAAAGACTGGAATTGGCCAATATGTCCAACAATAGGAAATTAGTTAAAAAAGTTAGAGTACATCTACAAAATAGAAACTAGTAGTTGTTTAAGATGATATTTTAAAGGACTGTTTAATGACATTTTAATATTTATACTGTACATTAAAAGAATAAACCAGGTCATTAAATCATTAAGATTTTGTTTAGAATATGTAAATTTTTGCATTTGATAAAAGATTGGAAAAATTTATACCAAAATGTTAACACAAATCATATTATTAGTCTCATCAGTGGGAATATACTTTGGTGGTTTTTTTTAATTTTTAAAAATTTCTACAATAAATAGACATTTTTATTTTTAAGAAGATAAAGTTACCACGAAATTTCCTTTAAATTACCTCTTGTTGCATGTAAGATGTTTCAAAGCATAGTTATGGATTTGCAAAAGGAAAGTTTTGACCTCTCCATCCTTTTTAAATTTCTAATAAATAGTACACATGGGCCATTATTTTGATTTTAAAAATAGGTAGTTATCAGTAATGTTATTCCCAGATAAACTTGAATGATGTAATTTTTTTCATAATTTCCAGGTGGAGTTTTCTTAGTCTCATTTGCTGGCCAAATTTTTATTTTATTTTCTTTAATCCCTCCACAGTTATATTTGCATTTCTATTCCTTATTTTTCTAATTATTTTTCTACTTGAAAATGCTTTTCTTGTTTTTATATTTCTTCTTTTGTAAGACAATTTCAGTCTTCGAATCTTTCTTTTTCCCACAAAGTGAAAATTTTGCAAAATTGGTGTGGAATTTGTTGTGAGAAATGGAAGATTGCCTACTTGTTTATTTTGTCTTATGTTATTTATCAGAATTAAGATTATATAACCTAGTTCCCAATAATTAGTGGTTTAATTTTAGCATTTGTTTATAAACTTCCACCAGTGTCTTTATTTTCTGTTAATGTGGGACTTTTTAGATTAGGTCTTATTCCTGAATGGCTGGGCTGTTCTTCCTTCTAAGCAAATGATCTCTCTCCTATGCTTTCTGTAAGTCCATTTATATTTGGAGACATGGCACAGTACTAGATGATTCAGCAGAGAGAGGAGAAAAAAAGATCTCTGGCCTTCATTCTCCACTTTCTCCTGATCAGAGTTCCAGCAGGTATCTTGTATATGCTGAATTTTTCATCTTGCTCAGATATATCGGGCAGTGTAAAGCAGGCAGGAATGTAAGACTTTGAATTGATATCTTTAAATCCAGAGTAAATATTTCAAGGTTGCTATATGATAGACTTGGTGGTTTGATTTGCTGCAATTCTGTGATTTGAACACTGAGTGGCACTAAAGCCTAGGTCACAGACAAAATATTGCTGATTCAAATTCTAAGATTCAGGGGTCTGTTGACGGGTATGTCTTTGGGAAGTGCAAAAAGGATCAGTAAAAGGTACTTTGAGCTGAAAAAAGAAAGAAAGAAAGAAAGAAAGAAAGAAAAGTTCATTTGACAGCTATTTTGGAAGCTGGAGGCTTAACCAAACTGTTGCTATTATTTGTAAATTATTTGAAAATAAGACGTAAGCTGCTGTTAAAATATCAAAGATGATTAACCTCACTGCAGCCTATTCTTGAAATATTTTCCCTTTTTCTTTCCAGAGAAGGAGGAATTCATACTTAGAAGATTTGCAGACAGAGTGCACCCATATGTATATTGTTAAGCTGTTGTGCCCAAAGTGGGCAATACCTATGGTAAACCTTATTTCTAAACTCAAGCATCTGTAGAGATGATTTAGTTATATTTATAAATATGTGTTCATACATTTGACTGATTTTAGGAAATATCACCATCATTCAAGTTTGAAAAAAATTAGAATTTTGTTATTTTGGAGGAGGAAGAAAGTCATTCTTTTCCTCTCTAAATTTTAAATTCTTCATTTTTTTTCTGCTAATATTCCATTTGTATATATACTCTTCCCTGAGGAAAGGCATAGTCTTATATCTTATATGTTTTCTAGAATCTATTGGATTTTTAGCTATACCTCTTTTCTGTATTTTAAAATTGATTTTCTTTTAAATTATTTTCTTTAGGATTGCAGCACACATCCTTAACAGTCCATTTAGAGTTAATATTATGCTACTTCATTTAAAAATGTAAGAATTTGCAACCATGATATTCCATTTACCTGCTTTCTATCATTATTGTTAAAGATGTCATTTATCCTCTACAGAATTAAAAGGAAAGAGTAATCTTTATATTTAGTCAGATATTTACTATTTCTACTGTGCTCAATTTCTTACTAGGTATCTGAGTTTCTTTCTGGCATCCTTTTTTTTTTTTTTTCAGCCTGAAGACTATTTTATCATTTCTTATAGTCTAAGCATCTTGACAACAAACTTTCTTATTTTTCTTTTATCTGAAAATGTCTTCCATTGTGCATTTATTCTTGAAGAATATTTTCTCTGGGTATAGAATTTTGGGTTGATATTTTTTTCCTTTTAGAACTTTTGTGTGTTGTTCTACTATCTTCTGATCACTCTGATTTCTGATAAAAAGGCAGTATCCATGTGAGTCCTTGTTCTCCTATAAGTACTTTACCTTTTTTTGGTGTGTGTGTGGCTATTTTTAAGATTTTTCTATTTGTATTTGGTTTTCAGAATTTTGACCACGATGTCCTTAGATTTATATTGCTTGGAGTTTGCCAAATTACTGAAATTATACATTTGTATCTTTCACCATTTAGGAGAGATTTTTGGCCATTATTTCCTCCCCCTTACCCCCTGCATATTCTTTCTCTTCTCTGGTTTCTGGATTCCAGTTATACAAGTTAGTCTTTGATATTTTGCAACAGGTGTCTGAGGCTCTGTTCATTTTTAAATCTCTTTGCTCATAAGATTGGATAACTTCCATTGTTTATCTGAAATTTCACTGACTTTTTCCATCATTATCATCCATTCTGCTGTTAAGTCCATATGATTAAGTTTTATTTCAGGAATTATAATTTTTCTTCCATAATTTAGATTTTTTTTTTACAATTTCTATTTTTTAATTGAGATTCTCCATCTTTTCATTCATTGTGAGCATATTTCCAATTATTTCTTTGAGTAAAATTTTAATAGCTACATCAAAATATTTCTAACATCCCTGTCATCTTGGAGTTGGGTTCCATAGATTATTTATTTACTTGAGAATGTGTAATTATTTTTTTCTGATTCCGTTCATTTGCTGAATAATTTTGAATTAATTTTATGACATTGTGAATATTACATTTCTGTAGCTACAAAGACTGCTGTTGCTTTGGTTTTAGCAGACAGTTTTCCCAGTTGAAATCAAAGTACTGCATTTCCTGAGTGGCAGTTTCAAATCTCAGTTTAGTTTTTAAAATCTTTGGTGGGTTGCTTTGTGTCTGTCTCATGCATGCAAGATTCAGTGAGCACTCAGAGATCTGGGCAGATTTTGCAGAATCTGAGCCTCTTCCTCTCTATTTTTGGAGATTTCCACTGCAGTATTTAGTGGGAGTAGTAGTAGAACATTGTTCTCTGGTTCTTAAGGCCAGAAAGGTTGTGTGCTAAAAGCCATATAAATGAAAAACTTCATTCTGTGCCATTCTTCTTCTTCAAGTTTTGATTTCCCTTCATAATCTGTCTTCTTTTGTTTATTCTCCAGTAATTTAAGATTTTTTGGGGGGTGTGGTGTTTTTTCCCCCAGAACTTACCATTGTTTTCTGTATGAGGACCACCCCAGTATGAATTTATTCTGCCACATGGGAGGCAGAAGTTTCATATCACTCTTGACTCAGAATCTCTAGTGGTTCCATGTTAACTCCAGAAAAAAAACAACAACCCTATCTCCTTATCCTGATACTGTTGAATTTTCTTAGTATGACCATGACCAATTTTTTCAGCCACATAATTCTAACTTCTTTCCTCAGTCTCATGCCCATTTATTCATTCTGTGAATTAGCTATAACACAAGAAAGCTCTTAGTGTCACCCCCACATGCCATATATTTTCAGTTCCCTGTGTTTTGTTCTTATAGCTTCCAATGCTATAAGAATGCTAATATCCCTTTCTATCTGCTCAAGTTCTCATTCAACCATCAAGGCTAACATATCCTTTATTCTGCAGTAGAAGTAGTTGCTCCCTCTTCTGTGCGTCCATTATAATTTGTTTATTCTAATATTTATAGAGCCAGTTAATTTTATATATCTGTCTATGCTACTTTAATCAAGAAAGATCTAATTTGCAGTTTTAGCAGACGTGGTATGTAGCATAATAAATAATTTGAATGAAAAAAACCAGTGACATTTCCTTGTATATATATTCTATCATTTTACTGTGTTCTGACTTACGGGTCTAATAATTGTACTGCAACAAAACAGTGTCTTGGTAAAAAGGCAAATATAGAAATGTTCACATATGTTAAACTCTAATTACATAGATAATATTATTTTTTAATATTTTATGTAACTTAATGACATTGAGCTTGATATACACAATTTAAAAATTTTTATGAAGTTCAGTGTATCCATTTTTTCTTTTGTTACCTATGTCTTTGGTGTCTTCTCCAAGAAATCATTGCTAAATCCAATATAAGGAAGTTTTTGCCCATTATTAACTTCTAAAAGTTTTATTGCTTTAGGTCTTACATTTAGATCTTTGATCCATTTTGAGTTGATTTTTGTATATAGTATCAAGGTAATTGTCTAACTCCATTCTTTTGTATGTGGATATCTAATTTTCCCAGCACCATTTGTTGAAAAGATATTCTTTCCCCCATTGAGTGGTCTTGGCACCAATGACAAAGATCATTTGAGTTTATATGTGAAGATCTATTTCTGGGCTCGTTAGTCTATTCTAATGGTCTATATATCTGTCTGTATGTCAGTAACCATACTATTTTGATTACTATAATTGTATAGTAAGTTTTTTGGAATCAGGAAGTGTGAAACCTCTAGTTTTGTTCTTCTTTTTCAAGATTGTTTTGGCTATACCGGGGCCCTTGATATTCCATATAAATTTAACAATGAGTTTTTATATTTCCGCAAAAAAATCATTGGGATTTTCATAGGCATTACATTGAATCTATAGATTGCTTTGGGTAATTGACATTTTAACAATATTTTTTCTGATACATGAACAAGGGATATGTTTTCAGCTAATTATGTCTTTTCTAATTTCTTGCAGCAGTATTTTGTAGTTTTCATTGTTGCAAGTCTTTTATCTCCTTTGTTAATTCCTAAATATTTTACTCTTTTTGGTGTTTTTTGTAAATGGAATTGTTTTTGTAATTTCCTTTTCAGAAATTACTTTTTGTTCTTTGTATGTACATAGAAATACATTTTTTTGGGTACATTGACTTTGTAGCCTGCTTTTGCTGAATTCATTTTTTAAGTGTCTGCTTTGGGCTTAGATCATGGTCCTGGGGTCCTGGGATCGAGCTCATTTTGGGCTCCCTGCTCAGTGGGATGTCTGCTTCTCCCTCTTCCTCTGCCACTTCCCTTGATTGTGCTTACTCTTTCTCTGTCAAATAAATAAATAAATAAATAAATAAATAAATAAATCTTTATAAAAAATTAACATCTTTTTGTGAGTCTTTAGAGTTGTTTTTTTAGCCTATAAAATCATATTGTCTGTAAACAGACAAAATTTTATTTCTTCCTTTCCAATTTGGATATCTTTTATTTCTTTTACTTGCCTAATTACCCTGCTACTTTACTGAATCTGTTTGCTAGTATTTTGTTGGGGACTTCTGTATCAGTATTCACAAGAGACACTGGTCTGTAGTTTACTTGTAATATCTTTGTCTAATTTTGGTATCCAGGGTTATGCTGGATAGAATGCTTATAGAATGGCTTATAAGTATTCCCTCTCCTTTAATTTTTTAAAAAAATTTATTTATTTATTCATGAGAGACACACACACACACACAGAAGCAGAGACAGGCAGAGGGAGAAGCAGGCTCCCCATGGGAAGCCTGATGTGGGACTGAATCCCGGGACCTGGGATCATACCCTGAGCCGAAGGCAGACGCTCAACCACTGAGCCACCCAGACGTCCCCCTGCCCTTTCTTTAATTTTTTGAAAAAGTTTGAGAAGGATTGCTGTTTGTTCTTCTTTAGATGTTTAGTAGAATTCACCAGTGAAGCCATCAGGGTTGCCAATTTTATTTATCTTTTAAAAAATCTGGTTTTAAGTTTTGTTGATTTTTTTCTATTGCTTTTCTGGTCTCTATTTCATTTATTTCTGCTCAGATCTTTGTTATTTCCTTTCTCTGCTAGCCTTGGACTTATATTATTCTTTTTTCCCCCTAATTCCTTGAGGTGTAAAATTAGTTTATTTAAGGTCTTATTTTTTTATGTTGGTATTTATTACTATAAACCTTCCTTTTAGAACTGCTTTTGCTGCATCCCATAAGTTTTGGTAAAAAAAAAAAAAAGACCCATAATCTTGCTAGAAAACTGGAAATGAGGCATCACTGGGTGAGAACATATGAGGATTTCTGGAAGTTAAAAAGCTAATGGGATCAGAAAAGGGGAGAGATCAGAGCAAAGCAACCACAACCCATATAAATATACCAGAGGACTATTGATTAGACAACACCCTTAAAGAATTCTAACATAGGGCACCTGATTGCTACAGTCAGTTAAGCAGCCCACAGTTGGTTTTGACTCAGGTCATGATCTCAAGGTTGTAAGATCAAGCCCCGAGTCAGGCTTCATGATCAGCACAGAGTCTGCTTGAGATTCTCTCTCCTTTTCCCTCTGTCCCTCCTGTTCATGCTCCCTCTCTCTCAAATAAGTAAATAAATAAATCTTAAAAAAAAAAAAAAGAATTCTAACCTGAGGGTTAACAATAGGAACAAAAACTGATTGTGAACAAGCCGGTGTTTCTTAAGCCTTAATATACACTGAAGGATCTCAGGTCTTAAAATATAATTTGCATTTTAGGAATTTGCATTTCTAGTAATCTCCCAGGTGAAAACAATAATGAATGGCTGTGAAGCTATTATTATTTGTTAAGCAATACTCTAAGGGCTTTATTATTCAATTTAATTCTCAGCAGTTAAATGAGGTAGCTACAATTTGTATTTCCATTTTAAAATGAGGAAACAGAAGTTTAAAGAGAATTACAGATTTGCCCAAGGTGGTAACTGGTTAAAATTAACATTTAAATTCAAGCCTGAGCTCTTAATCATTGTGCTAACTATTCCATAATTGGAATATAGCAGTCATTCTCAAAGTGTGATCCTTGAACCAATATCATTAATATCATCTGGGAACATGTTAGAAAAGGTGGGGCCTTGCAATTTATAGTACAATAAGATTTCCAAGTGATTCTGATGCATATTAAACAAGAATTTGAGAATGACTAGAACATGTGAGGGTTTACTATATGAAAAAGAGGTGATCATTTATTATTATTTATTTTATTTTTTTAAAATTTAAATTCTAGCTATTTGACATACGGTTCAATACTGGTTCAGGAGTAGAGTAGAGTTCATTTACATATTACACCCAGTGCTCATCATAACAAGTGTCCTCCTTAATGTGCATCACTCATCTAGCCCATCCCTCATTCACCTTCCTCCAACAACCCTCTCTTCTCTATAGTTAAGAGTCTCTTGTAATTTGTTTCCCTCTCTCTCCCTTTACTTCCCACCTTCTGAATGTTCATCTGTTTTGTTTCTTAAATTCGAGGTGGTCATTTTATTTATTTTTATATTTTGAAGATTTTACTTATTTATTTGAGGAAGAGAGAGAGCAGGCACAAGTTGGGGGAGGAGCAGAGACAGAGGGAGAGGGAAAAGTGGACTCTCCACTGAGTGCAGATCCCCATGTGGGGCTCGATCCCAGGACAACGAGATCATGACCTGAGCTGAAGTCAGACACTTAGCTGACTGAGCAACACAGGTACCCCCTAGGTGATCATTTTAAACAGGAGAGAGGAATATTCACTACAGGATAATGAGTCATCTAGCTAGACATTTCCTTTCTTGAAAGTTCTTTATGTTCTAAACATTTTAATTTTTTCCAGTTTTATTGAGATATAATTGACATATAATATTGTGTAAGTTTAAGGTCTATTATGTGATGATTTGATACATGTATATATTGCAAAATGATCACTGCAATAGGGTTAGTTAACACTTTTATCATCTTACATATTTTTTTGTAGTAAAACTTTTAAGATTTACTCTCTTGAATATATAGAATTGTTGAATTACTATATTGTACACCTGAAACTAATATAGCACTATATTTTAACTATACTGGAACTAAAATTAAAATTACTCTCTTGAAAGTTTACTAGCAACTTTTGGGTATATACAGTATAGTTACCATGTTCTACATTAAACTTCAAAACTTATTAATCTTATAACTGGAAGTTTGTTCCCTTTCACCAATATGACTCCATTACCCCACCCCCCGCAGCTCCTGCCAACCACTATTTTATTCTGTTTCTATGAATTCAACTTTTTTAGATTCTACATATAAGTGAAATCATATAGTATGTCTTTCTCTGACTTATTACACTTAGCATAATAAATGCTTGCAAATAGCATTTTCTTTTTTAAATTACTGAATAATACTTCATTCTATATATATATATCTCACATTTTCTTTTTATACTCATTCATTGATAGGTCGTTTCTGTCTCTTGGTTATTGTGAATAATGCTGCAGTGAACATGGGGGTGCAGGTGTCCCTTTGAGTTAGTGATTTCACTAAGATAAGAAATCTATCCAGAAGATAAGATACCCGTTAAGATATATACCCAGAAGTGGGATTGCTATATCATCTGGTAGTTCTATTTTTGCTTTTTGAGGTAACTCCATACTGGTTATTTTCTTTTGTTTTGTTTTTCTTTTTTACACAGTGGAAGAGCCATTATATTTTCTGGAAGAGCTTGTGATGTTATCATATTAATTCTTTTTTAAATATTTGGTAGACACAGAGAAGCTATCTGCATCTAGGCTTTTCTTTGTGGGAAAATTTTAAATTCCTGATTTAATGTTTTATTTGTTATCCATCTATTCAGGTTTTCTATTTCTTCTTATTTCAATTTTAGTAGTTTGTCTTTCTTAAAATATATCTATTTAATGTAATTTATCTAATATGTTGGCATATTATACCAACATAATATTCATAATATTTCCTTATAAGTCTTTGCATTTCTATAAAGTCAGTCATGAGTTCTATATCTCTAACTAAAATGATTACCTGTTCTACATTTTTAAAGTATGGAATATAGTTATAATAACTGTTTTGCTTTGTCTACTGTTTCTATTTATTTGTCTTATTTCTGGCTCTGTTTTCCTTGATTGATTTTTAATCCTTTTTTATGGGCTGTATCTTCCTGCTTTTTTGCATGCCTGATGATTTTTATTAGTTGCTTAAATATTATGAATTTTACCTTGTTGTCTACTGGATATTCTTTTATTCCTGTAAATATTCTAGAACTTTTTTTTCCCCACGACACACTTAAAGTTACGTGGAAACAGTTTGGTCCTTCCAGGTTTTCTTTTTAAGGAAAAGAGCAGCCTTTTAACTAGGGCTAATTTTGCCCCACACCTGAGGCAATAATCTTCTAAGTATTCTGTCCAGTGCTCTGTAAATTGTGAGGTTTTTATGTCTGATGTGAAAATGTAGTATTCCTGGCTCTGTATGACTTTTGAGGATTATTTCTCTACTCCTTTCAGGTTTTTTTTTTTTTTTTTTTTTTTTGTTGTTGTTGTTGTTGTTGTTTCTTTTCCCACTTACCTCAGGTACTTTCTTCACACACCTGTGCTACTTGTTATCCAACTGAAGCCTGGACATCTCCCTCTCTCTGTATCTCTTTCCTGTTTGGTATCTGCCTTGGCAACTCAAACTGCCTTGACCTGTCTTAACTTTCAACTTCATCTCTTCAACTTGAGACCATCAAGCTCTGGATCTCCCTCTTCCTGTGCTACAGCTTTTCTTTAAACAGCTGAAACATTCAGAGGACTCCTTTTGTTTCTTTCTCTCGGGGATCTCGGTCATGCATTGCCTGATGTCATGTCTGAAAACTATGGTTTCACATACTTTGTCCAGATTTAATATTGTTCCATGCAGAAGAGTAAATCTTATAACTGTATTCCATCAAGGCTGGAAGTGGAAGGGGAGGTTATATTTTAGTAGGGGAAACAGCTAATAAATTAACAAGAAGATGATTATGGTAAATCGGATTTAGGTTCTTGAGAAGGACTGTCCAGGGAAAATATCTCTGAGGGTGGATTTTAGCATGAGACTTAAGTGATGAGAAGGAGCAAGCTGCTCAAAGATCTGGGGGAAGAGAATTCTGGCCTTAGGTAAAAATCTGTCTAGTGAAAATGCTCTGAAACTCTAACAAATGATTTGACTTAACCCTACCTTTTTAACCTCATCATTTGCAATTGCCCTGTCACTCTCTTATTCAGCCAATCTGAGCTCTTTTCAATCCCCTATCACACTGATGCTTTTCTTCCCTACTCAGGTCATCCCCTCAACTTAAAATGCTGTGTTCTTCTGTTTCTACCTTTGGAAATCTTATTCTCTTGCTAGGTAGGGCCAGTTACAATCTTCTTTACAGAGCCTTCTCTGATAGCTTTAGTTAGAAATGATCTTTTTTTTCCTCTGAATTTCTATAGTACATTTTTTTGGGTTTGCCCAGGGCCCTAAATCCTAAGTGAATACAATTTTGTACTTATTATAGTCTTTTTTTTTTTTTTTTTTTTTTTGTATTTTGTTTCCTCTTGTATCCTTAGTGCCTGGAACAGATACTGGCATAGAGTAGAAAATTAAACATTTGTTGAGTGAATGGTTATATTATACTTGTGTATATGTCTTTCTCTGAAACAGGACATTTTGATATAGTCAGTTTGAAGTAACCATTTTGGTGTATATATATTGTAAAAATATTTTTAGAATTGAAATAATTATGCAACAGGACTGACTTTTATTCATCTTGAACCTACCCTATGGTTTGCTTCCATCCAATTCCTGACCCTTCACCTAATCCTTCACCTTGCTTTTATTTTATTTATTTTTATATATATTTTAAAAAAGATTTTATTTATTTATTCATGAGAGACACAGAGAAGGAGAGAGAGAGAGGCAGAGACACAGGCAGAGGGAGAAGCAGGCTCCATGCAGGGAGCCCGATGCAGGACTCGATCCCGGGACTCCAGGATCAGGCCCTGGGCTGAAGGCGGCACTAAATCGCTGAGCCACCCAGGCTGCCCTTCACCTTGCTTTTAAACACTGTTTCAAAATCATGTTTTGCTAAGCTCAGCAATGGGGTAGAAATGTCTGTTGCACATATTCCTTGATTCTTTTAAAGTCTTATTTTATTATTTTTTAAAAGGTTTTATTTATTTAAAAGACAGAGAGAGAGTGAGTGAGAAAGAGAGCATGAGCAGGGTGAGTGGCATAGGGAGAAGGAAACTCCCTGCTGAGCAGGGAGCCTGACACAGGGCTTGATCCCAGAACCCTGGGATCACAACCTAAGCCAAAGGCAGATACCTAACCGACTGAGCCACCCAGGAGCCCCTAAAATCTTATTTTAAACTAAAATTTCATTTAACAACATTTATTCCATTCTACTTTAAAAGTTACTTAGACATGATTAATATGCATTAATTGTTTTATCTCCCAGATAATTTAGCACTTTGATACACAAAGTGTTGTTTTTTCAGACTAGCAACATTGGCATCACCCAGGAGCTTGGAACAGTGCAGAATCTTGGGCCCTACTTCAGACCTACTGAACCAGAATTTGTATTTGAACAAGATTTCCAAGTTATTCATTTGCACAGAGCACTGGTTCAGTGTTTTTTTTTTTTTATGTTTTTTGTTTTTTCCCCATATAGTCGTCACACTAAGGTATTTGTTGAGTGAATAAAAAGCTTCCAGGTCAGTTATGAAGTGCACCACCAGTCCTCTATTAACACATTATGTTGAATAGACAATGTTATGTAAGATTAGCCCATTTGCTAGGTAAAGTAGTTCTGCAAACTTAAAAAAAAAAAGATATTATGTATTTATTCATGAGAGACACACAGAGAGAGACAGAGACAGAAGCAGGCTCCCTGTGGCGGATCCCAGGACCCCAGGTGTGACCTGAGCCAAAGGCAGGCACTCAGTCACTGAACCACCCAGGTGCCCGTTTTGCAAGCTCTTAACCCATTACTTGTCAAATCTTCTGAGTATATTTCATAAATATTACAGTAAATGTCAAGATGTCCATAATATAATGATTTCAGCATAGGATGTGTTTAGTGAAGGGATGCTGGTTTTAGAATTTTAAGAGACAGAAACCTAGTTTAAACTATCTTTGGCAAAAAAAGGGTTATTAGCTTTAGTAATCAAACCACAGGAAATGTTGGATTATACTTGCATCTCAGGGATAATTATTATTTATCACTCATTATATCTCACCTTGGTAATTTGTTTTTTTATGGTTTAGTCACCTAAGGTTTTTCTTATGGTGAGAGACATGTTCTTGGTCAACCCTAGAGGCTCATATTTCCTTCAATAGGGATGCATGCAGACTAGGTCTGCCTCATATCAAGTTTAAGAATTCAGGGGAAGCGTACTGACACCCATTGGTTCATATTAGGTCAGATGGCCATCCCTGGACCAATAACCTAGTTAAAAGGTTAAATAGGCCATTTTCCAGATGTAGAGGAGAAGTACTTTTCATGATAGACAAAATGAAAAATTTCCAATATAATACTCAAAAACATGACTATAAGCTTCCATCCCATAGATAGGGCAGTTAAATTTTTTCCCTCGTTTCTTTTATCCAACGAATGTCTGGGACTAACAAAGGAATTTTAATGTTTTGTTAATCTGTTTTGGTGGCACCTTGTGCCCTCTACCAGTTGCTCACACTCTGAATGATTTTATTCTAGGGATGTACTGATGAATAAAGATGGTATTGTAGTTCTCCAAGCTATTTTCCTTCATATCAATTTGCTCCCATGTGGCATCCTGTCATGGGGCAAGCTTGATCTCCACCGAAGAGAAATCATAAGAATCCTGCACCCAGAGTTTTAAACTCTTTTTCATGCCCAGTCTAAGGTGTGCCCCAGGTGACAAAAAGAATCATCTGTTTCTTTTAGGGAAGTGCTTGCTTCCAAGCACAGGTATGGACTTGTCTCTATTACTCAGACAAGAAAATAAAAATATTGGACAGTATATTTCTAAAAGTCTGTTGTTTAGTCATAAATGATATCATTTTGATATGTGGGAGACATTAATATATATATGTAGGAAATCTTTCTCTTGTTCTAGAAGGGCACAGTCAGGCTACAGATTAATCCAATTTATATCGTTTAAACAGCATACCTCTGAGTTCTCCACACCAGCATTCCATATTTATGGTGACATCACAGATTTCTTCATATTCTTCCAAAATAAAGGTTGTCTTACTTTTAGGAACACTAACCTTTAGAAGCTCCTAACGCTTCCAAAACAAAGTCAAAGTAATTTTTTCTTCATCTGGCACCCTCGTGAAGTTAGTAATAATATTTTGTCTCATTAATCGATGTAGATAACATGTGTAGTCTTTCTTTTAAAGTGTTCCATATGTGTGTTTGGAGTTAGAATTAGGCATGGTGGTTATTTATCATGTAAGAGTTTTATTAGTCAGGTTTTATTAGGTAAGACCCTGACTGTGATATATTGTCTAATATAGGGTTAAAATGCTATTCATTCAATTATTCATTTAAGTAATTATTGCATGCTTTCATTCATTCACTTGTTCATTCAGATATATTTACTAAGTTCTTGTTATGCATCCAGCACCAAATAGACCTTGGGAAAACAAGAAGGAACAAGACAGACTTAGTCCATACAGTTACGGAACACAAACTCTAGTGGAATCTTTTGAATGAAGCCCCAAATCAGTATCTTTTTTCACTTGTTTCAAAAAAACAAAAACAAAAAACTTCCATGCCCTTATGAAGAGAGCCACATTGTTGTTATCCCTCATGTCCTGACCTGACTCTGGAAATTATAGTTTACTTCAATGATTCATTCATTCATTCAGCTGAATGGTATCCTTTGCTTCCTGTCTCCAGCAGATCTATGTCTACCAGACAACAGGAATTAAAATTTCATGGTGAGAGAACTGATACTATGATACACTTTAAAAATATTTGTGTTCTTCTTATGTAATCAGGGATTTTAATAAAGGAAATAACCTTCATTTATTGCTGATCAAACCACTAAGCTCTCTTTCCAGTGACTGTTCATCACCCTTTCTGATAAGATAGATTTATTTGTTGTCTATTTTATACCTCTTTTTGTAGTTAATTTGTTTGAGGCATTATTGTTACACTGTTGTAATTTGACTAGAATGAGTCCAATTACTTCATTATTCTACTAATTTGCTGCTCACATTGAAGGAGGCAAAACAAAAACCAAAAAAACAAAAGAGCCACAAATGGGATATGGTGAAGTGCTTTGAAAAGACACTTTGCTCATCTAGTTTGCAAGGTGAATAATAGCTGATTTCTTTTGCTGAGCCTACTTCTCACTCTAGGTCCTGCGTTCTTTACTTCGTTCTTGACTTCCTTCTCCAGTCTTCAGGAGTATTACTTATTATCTATACTCCAATTTTTCTTTCTCTGTTGTTTCTAAATTACTTCCTGCCACTCCATGAACAGCTCTTGTGAAAGTCACTTCCCATTGCTAAATACGAGTGAAATTCTTGGTCCTCATCTGTAATGGAAATGCTGTCTGTCGTACCTGTTCAGGCTGAAAACCTTGGGATGGTCCCCAACTCCTCTTTTTCTCTTTCATCCACATTCCATTCTTCAGTGAATATTGTTGGCTCTACCTTCAGAAACGCATCCAGAATCCCCCATTCTTCACCTGGTTCAAGCTATTATCATCTTTTGCTTGATTTATTGTAAAAATGTCTTATGTGGTTTCTCTGCTTCCTCCTCTCTTATCTTCTGTCTCTCCTTTGCACTTGTTCTCTTTGGAAAACTGATTCAGTCATATAGTTTCAGGGTCCAATATCTCACTTTTGTCAGGTCTTTATTCAGATGTCACCTTCTCAGTGAGGTCTTCTCTGGGCACCATTAATTAACACTGGAAATCTGGACACTCATTCTCCTCACTAGTCTTCCATTTCTTCATTGCATTTACCATCTCACACACCATGTGTTTTCCTCACTACCTAGTTATTCTTTCCTCTTAGGCTTCCTCTTTCCCCTTCCACCAACCAGCGTTTTTGGATATTTTATTTCACTGCTCTCTCCCCAGGTCGTAGAGCATTGAGTATTAAGAATCTGGTACAGGGACACCTGGGTGGCTCAGCGGTTAAGCATCTGCCTTCGTCTCAGGGCGTGAGCCTGGGGTCCTGGGATCGAGTCCCACATCGGGCTCCCTGTGAGGACCTGCTTCTCCCTCTGCCTGTGTCTCTGCCTCTCTCTCTCTGTGTCTCTTATGAATAAATAAATAAAATCTTTAAAAAAAGAATCTGGCACATAAAAGTACCTGATTATTTGTTGAAAGGGAATAAATTTTGTTCTTAACTAGGATAATTTTTCATTGGGCCAGTGATAGTCTGAAAAGGCATGTTTTCTATAGACATAGTTTACTGAAAGGGAGAATATTATGCTCTCATATTCAACTGTAATTAAAAAACCCTGCTCATTAAAGGTATTAATGAGTTTTAATTCTATAAGCACTCTTTATTCATTTGTGTGGTTTTAACTTACTTGGCTTTGGAAAGTTCAAGGTTCATTTTTAGATTATTTTTTTATTCCAGTATAGTTGACACACAATGTTACATTAGTCTCAGCTGTACAATTTAGGGATTTGACAAATTTATAGATTTTTATAATGCTAACATATTATGCTATGTTCATCACAAGTGTAGCCACCATCTGTCCCGTTATAGATCTTTCTTTTTATTAACATGAGAGTTGTTCTGGAGTGGCACAGTGCAAATCAAACTCCTGATCTCATAAACATTTTGGCTGGCATCAAAGTAAGTAGAACATTGACATCTTGGGGTATGATAACTACTCACTTGTTAATCCAGCTGCTCCTCAGATTTTCCTCATTATTCTCATTGTCTCATGTGTTGAACATTGCATAATAATAAAAATAGCAACAACAACAACAACAACAACAATTATATTTATTCTCCCTTTCTTTGTGATTGTCCTTTTCTCAGGTCTGAAAAACAGCATTGTATTTCCTGAGGAAGTTCTGGAATCCTTATTCTCTCTAAAGTAGAAAAGAAATATTAATGAAAGAAGGACTTGTAGACTATTTAAGTAAATGAGGAGCTTAAAGTCAAAAAGCAGGCTACTAGAGTAGCATGTGGAACTCTGTGGCATGCAGAGCCACCAGATGCCAAAGGACAAGGATCTTTCAAAACCCATTTATGGTCATGCTTTTTTTCTGGGACTAACATGCTCATGGGGCCTGTTAGCTCTTAAACAGGAGTCAAAATTGTATGTGAACATAGAAATCATTAATAACTTTTCCATTATATGTGGGTGGTATTTGTGTGTCAGTGAAGAAATATTTTAGTATATAGGAGCTCCATAGGGTCTTCTAAGAAAATACAGTTTTCTAGGGGAACTGAAATGGACAAATAGAACATCATCACAGATTTATACAAATAAAAGCAATAATTTTAAGAATAGATTGAATATACGGACCTGTCTGAAGGGTTGGGAAATGGTTTGATTTATTGGGAAAAAAAGTTTCTAGAGTCATAAACTGAGACTCGACAATAGTCTGAAACAAATATTTAGGATAATGAGTGGTTTAATGAAATATCCAGCAGACTTTTAAATGTTGGTGTTTACTCAGCCATCCATTCATTGAGTTTTTCTAACTCCACATAACCTTTTAAAGAAATGTAATCAATATTCAGCATTTTTCCTGTCTCCAAACCCATATTTCTAACTCTTTTCTTACCATTTGCCTTTAGACAACTTTCAACCACCACTCAATGGAATAATGATAATCGTAACTGTTTGAGACATTACCATTTACTAGACAATATTCTAAGTGCTTCATATGTGTTAGCTGATTTAATCTGCAGAACAATTCTGAGTTGGTTCTTTTATTACGTTAGCTTTATAGATGAGGAAACTGAGATTTTAGGAGTTTAAGAAACTAGCTCAAGGTCACACAAATATTAAGTGACACTCTTGTGTACAAAGCCTATGTTCTTAACCATTGTTATTAGTTTCAAAATAGAGTTCCTTAGGTGTTCTCTCCAACTACTTCTTTTACTGTTTGCCATATGTTGTTGAATGCTCTCACTATCCATCCGGCCAGATTTCTAGAACTGTTTCTCTCCTTCATTCCCCTCATCCGAATATTCATATCTATTTTTTTCTTTTGCATATATCTTGGAACTATTTCCTTTTTTCCATCATTACTGAAGCTATCATAGTTTAGGTTCTTATCTCTTATCAACTTACTAACTGGTCTCTTACCACAAGTTTTGCCCCAACATCCTCCATGTTATAGTTTATGTGATTTTTCTAACTGGTTGTATTGTTATGTCACTTTTTTTGCTCAAGATCCTTAGCTTCCTATCATCTGTGGTATAAAGTCCAGTCTCTTGTGTGTGGCAAACAAGACCGTTTACCATTTATAATCTGCTCTTTGTCTTCTCTTACATCTTTCTTTCCTGATACTTCCTTTTATACAATTCATGTTTCAGCTAGGTAGGACTCTAGAGTTCTTGAACACCTACTATTTCTCCTATAGATAGGAGAATACTTTTACTCTCTTCTCCCCTAGAGCCTGTTTCATACCTTTATTATAGTGGTTATCCTATGGGATGCTAAATGAATGTGTGTCTTTCCCCATTTCCAAGTACACTATAAGCTTTCTGAGAGTTTGGTTTGTGTTTTATTTATCTTTATATTCTTTATATTTCACCTGTGTTGATTTAGTCTTATTTGCTTAGCAGATAATGTATTTTATAATTTATTATAGTACATAAGGTACCTACTGACTCATAAGCTCTAAATCAATCAACAAATGGATGGATGGTTGGATACACAAATAAACACCGTATCAGTAGGTTTATGTTTGGTTTTGCAAGTGAGGGAACACTCTTTAGAGACTGAGTAGTTGAAGAAAGTAGGAGAGAAGGCTGTCTGCTTGGATTAGTTAACACAGCAGCAGGGAGTTGGAAGAGTTTCCTTTTTGATATTTGGAGATTTACGAGTGTGTGGCGTATTTAGAGATCCTAGGATTTTTTGTTTTGTTTTGTTTTTAGTGATAACATGCAAAATGGTTTGGATACTGAAGGTTGGAGTGTTGACTGATTTGCTTAGGCTCTTTTAACCAGTTAGTTGCCAGGCTTGAATTTGAGTCAGAGACTTCAGTTTTACCTAATTTAGTATTCTGTAGGTGCACAATTTACTGTAATTAGTCCAGCCCTCTTATTTAACCAATAAAGAAGGTAAAGAAAGTACTAGGGCAATAATCTGTCCATGCTTGCAGATCAACTTAGGGACGGAGATTTCCAATCTCATGCTTTCCGCACTGTAAGAAGCAGTGTGGAGTAGTGGTCAAGAAGCGCGGTAAATCCTGGACTTAATTCTCAGCCCTGCCACTTACTACCTCTGTGATTTGGGAGAATTCAGTTATTTTATCTTTAATATGGGGGAAAGTGTCCACATGATAGATTAATGTGAAGGTTAAATCACTTAATATAGTAAAGCCCTTTTGAATAGATCTTATGTAGATATAAAATAGTAAAGCCCTTTTGAATATCTCATGTAGATATATTCATCATTTTTTGATAAAAAGGGCGATAATAATGCTTTCTTCTCCACTCTGTTCCCACTGAATCTACATTATAGGATCTATATCATGCTGTATTCTCAAGTCTATAACCCCCTCTAGACTGTGAGCTTTTAAAGGGTAGAGATCTGGGGCACCTGGGTAGCTCTGTTGGTTAAACACTTGACTCTTGATCTCAAGGTTGTGAGATTGAGCCCTGTGCCAGGCTTCACGTTTAGTGTTGAGTCTGTCCCTCTCCTGTTTGTGCTTTCTCTTTCTCAAAAATAAAATAAAGTGTAGAGTTCTTACTGTAGTCAAAGACTAGCGTAATGGCATACAAGAGACATTTGATACATAAATCTTTAAAGAATGAATTAACTTTTTACATTAGAAAATAACAGTTGGATATATATTTCATTGTCTTTGACATTAAAGCAGAATTCATGGAAAATTTTTGAATTATCATGTCTGTAGAAAAAATAGTGGAAAACATGGAGAAAGTGTACCGTATATTATTTGGCCAAGGATACACTTAAAGTACTTGGTTAGGGATATCCTCACTATAGGACTTCTCATCCTGATGTAATAGTTATCACTTGAGTTATTTTTTGTTAAGACATAGAATCATATGTTTTCTACTCAGTCTTTTCTGAATAAACATGAAGAAGCAGGATTTGTATGCATCATTGATGATAGAAATACTTTATTTTTGGCTTGACCGGGTTCATTCTTTTCAAATTTTCTGACCAGAGTACCAACTTTGAGCTTGGGACTGGTTGTCATCTTCTTTTTGTTTGGGAGCAAACATTTATTCTGGCTACTTGGACAAATTAGAGATCAGTATAGCATGATGCAAAAAGTAAGGGCTTTGGAGACAGATAGCCTGGGTTGCATGTCTGTTCGTTCTTTCTTTCTTTCTTTCTTTCTTTCTTTCTTTCTTTCTTTCTTTCTTTCTTTCTTTCTTTCTTTCTTTCTTTCTTTTCCTTCCTTCCTCCCTCCCTTCCTTCCTTCCTTCCTTCCTTCCTTCCTCCCTCCCTCCCTCCCTCCCTCCCTCCCTCCCTCCCTCCCTCTCTCTCTCTCTCTCTCTCTCTCTCTCTCTCTTTCTTTCTTTCTTTCTTTCTTTCTTTCTTTCTTTCTTTCTTTCTTTCTTTCTTTCTTTCTTTCTTTCTTTCTTCTTTCTTTCTTCTTCCAAGATTTTATTTACTTATTTAATCATTTATGGCATGATGATGCAGAGGGAGAGGGAGAGAGAATGTCAAGCAGATTCCTCACTGAGTGCAGAGCCCCATGCAGGGCTTGACCTGAGACCGTGACCTGAGCCAAAATCAAGAGTCAGACACTCAACCGATTGAGCCACCTAGACACCTTGCCTGGGTTGCATTTCTGACTCTGCTGCTTAATTGCTGTGTGATTTTCAGCAAATTATTTAATTTCACTCAGCTTCAGCTTTCCCATATGTAAAGAGTTTAATGCATATATCTCAGGGTTAATATGAGGAGTAAATTAAATAATCATATAAAAGAGTTGGCACAGTATCTGACATGTAGTAAACACTAAATAAATGGTAGGTTTTTAAAAAGTTTTTATTTTAATTTCAGCTAGTTAACACAGAGTGTTATATTAGATTCAGGTGTACAACATGGTGATTCAACACTTCCATACAATGGTGGGTGTTATTGAATGGTGGATGTCATGTTAGTTCACTCAAGACCTATGCTAATATATTGCTATGTATTATCTACTAAATGATTATAGATATTTAAACCAATCATTTTAAAGAAAAGAGTTATAGTTAAAGTAACAAAGTTTGGAAATAAAATTTGGGATAGATGGTGTCAGACCATCTGTATCAGAATCTCTTGCTATAAATACAGGCTCCTTGTTCTCAACCCAGTTTACTGGATAAGAATCTTTGGAGGTGGGATCTAGGAATCAAATAATTTTGGAAACACCCAAGGAAGATTATTTTGATGTAAATAGCCCATGGATAAACTTTAGGAAATATTTATATACAAGGTATGTGTTTTCTTGAGACTTGTTAACCTATTTGAATATTTCATTTAAACCAACACTGAGGGTGCTTGGTTGGCTCAGTCAGTTAAATGTCTACAGTTCAGCTCCTGGGGTCCTGGGATCGAGTCCCACATCAGGCTTCCTGCTCCACAGGAATCCTGCTTCTCCTTCTGCCTCTGCCTCTTTTTCTCAGTCTCTCATGAATAAACAATAAAACCTTAAAAAAATTGATGATTTTTTTAAGAAATGGAAAATTTCTTACTTAAAGTATCTCAAGTTATAGGATCTGCATTTTTGAGTAGTATTTCAGGTCATAAGAAATACATTCATTCTTTTTTTAAAAAATTTTAATTCCAGTATAGTTAACATGCAGTGTTTGTACATGTTTCAGGTGTACACAATAGTGATTCAACACTTCCATACAACACCCATACTTCATCACAAGTGTGCTCCTTAATCCCCATCACCTATTTCACTCACCGCTCCACCCACCTTCCTTCTGGTAACCCTCAGTTTGTTCTCTATAGTTAAGAATCTCTTTCTTGGTTTGCCTCTCTTTTTTCCTTTGCTCATTTGTTTTGTTTCTTAAACTCCATATATGAGTGAAATCATATGGCATTTTTCTTTCACTGACTGATTTTGCTTAGCATTATACTTTCTAGCTCCATTCAAATGGCAAGACTGTTGTTGCAAATGGCAAGACTTCACTCCTTTTTATGGCTGAGTAATATTCCATTGTATATATGCACCACAACTTCTTTATCCATTCACCTATCTGTGGGCACTTGGGCTGCTTGCATAATTTCATGTTCTTTCTGTTTCTTTCATGTATCTGTCATACTGTTTAGAATGACTGATTGTTTATTTCTTTTCCAGACTATGAGCAACTTGGGGTAGGGACTTTGGATTTTCAGTGTCTAGCAGAATATTAGTCCCATTGGAGATATTTAGTAAATATCTTTTATTATTTTTTTATTTTTTAAAAGATTTTTATTTATTTATTCATAGAGACAGAAGGAGAGAGAGAGGTGCAGATACACAGGCAGAGGGAGAACAGGCTCCATTCAGGGAGCCTGACATGGGACTTGATCCTGGGTCTCCAGGATCACGCCCTGGGCTGCAGGCGGCGCTAAAACGCTGCGCCACCGGGGCTGCCCCGTAAATATCTTTTAAATGAATAAATCAAATTTTATGTATCTCTCTTGATTTATAATTGTGTTCTTGGGAGGAGACACTGAATTCAAACACTTACATAATTAATTCTCTTATCAGAAATAAAAGAGCAATGTTTGGTTGTTCATTTTTTTATGGTTGTTCATTTTTTTTGTCCTATTTTATTAATATTGAAGTAAGATGCTTTTTTAATCTTAGGTTCTTCCCCCTTCATTTATGCCTTATATTTATTAATTTAGTCACTGGCATTTAATGTCTTAGGAATGGATAATGCAATAGGAAAGCCATTTTGGGGCACTTGGGTGGCTCAGTTGGTTGTGTCTGACTCTTGATCTCAGCTCAGGTCTCAATCTCAGGGGTCCTGAGTTTGGGCCCTGTGCTGAACATGCAGCATACTTAAAAAAAAGCCAGTTTTAAGTTTCAGAAGCCTAAACCCAAAGGATACAGTTTCTAAATAATAGCATTGTAAGAAAAGATGAAGAACTAGACTGTCTGTAGTAAAAGATTCTCTGGAATGGAGGAGGGCTAGAATTGGAAAGGAACAGGAGCTTTAATTGCCAGTGTGTGCCCTTGAGAAAGGGCTGTGTGTTCTTTCTCCATTAGTTGAGTTCCAGATTGGGTTTGGGGGAAAAAGAGAAAAAGATAGATAATTCAGATAATTATATTTAATATTGTATGTCAGTTATACTTCAATAAAAATTAATTAATTAAGCATACAAATAAACTATTGAACACCTACCATGTACCAGCAGTTTTATACGAGCAAACAAAACATGAAACCTATACTCAAAGACATCCTAATTTAGAAGGAAGGAATATAGTACCTGTAAGTGCTTAAGTAAAAATATGTGCAGACCAGAGGTAAACCAGAAGACAAAACCATTAATTTCTAATAGCATTTTTCTCCCCTTTATAAAGATATAAAATATTTAGGATATTTCTTTTTGTGGAAAAAATTTCTAATTTTTTTGCTTGTCATGTAAGGTAGAAGTATATATATGCTTCAACTTACATATGTCTCCAATTATCAGCATTTAAGCCTAATTGATCACTGTCTGTCAAATGGTTCTGAATGTATTTCTATTCCTAACTTGAAATAATCAATATCATACTTATTACAGAGTTAATGTTATAGCTAAATAACCCTTAACTTGTCCTTTTTCTATACCATGTTTTGAAGAATTATAATAAAATAATAATTATTCATGTGTCCCATGTTTCAGGCATACAGCATAATGATTCAACATTTGTATACATTATAAAACGATCACCACAATAAACCTAATTACCAACTGACACTATACAAAGTTATAATTTTTTTCTCATGTTGGGAAGTTTTAAGAATTCTTTCAAATTTGCAATATGATATTATTAACCTGTAGGTTATTTCTTGAATTTGTCACATTCAGCTAAACACTTTTAGATTCATAAATCAGGGCAGCCCGGGTGGCTCAGCAGTTTAGCGCTGCCTTCGGCCCAGGGCCTGATTCTGGAGACCTGGGATCGAGTCCTGCATTGGGCTCCCTGCATGGAGCCTGCTTCTCCCTCTGCCTGTGTCTCTGCCTCTCTCTCTCTCTCTCTCTCTCTCTCTGTGAGTCTCTCATGAATAAATAAATTTTAAAAAATCTTAAAAAAAAGATTCATAATCAATTAAATCTACATTAGATACTTTAGGTTGTTCAGAACATTTATGTAGCTCCCAAAGGATTGAAGTACAAAGGAGATAACACTTCAGTAAATGATATGAACAGTGCTCTGACAGATTGATGTATGTGAAAAATAGTCACTTAAAAATATGAATGTTGAATTAATAATATTATCAACAACAGAGTATTAATGTTCAGAATATATTTCTGATCCTGTTGCCTACCTAAAGTTCAGCTCTTTTGTACTAAAAAAGGTCAAAGCACAGGACGTTCATATCTAAGCCAGAACCCAATATTACCAGGACAAAAAAGTGTTTTCTTGAAGTACTAGTGTTGGCAGTAACCTTTAGAATCCAATGTCTTCTTCAAATACAATTAGATGTGTCACATAAAATATTATCTCTAAGATAAACACCATATTAATGTGCATATCTTAACCCCCAGGGCTTAAAATAGCAAAAGGAGTTAGAAATTGAAAGGACATTGGCTCCATGCTGACTTGCGTACTTGGGGGATTAGTAAAATTTGAGGTCAGCAAAAGTCCCAGGATGCAGGACAGATCAAGGAAGGAAGCGCACCATGGTGGCTGTGTTCCTTTTCTATTGGCCACTGCATGGGCAGCTGGAAAGGAAGGAGGGTCTTCTGTTTCGTGCTTTCTGTAATTCCTCTTTGCATGATTGGCTTGTGGCCGATTGCTACTTTTATTTCATTCTTCAGAGAGGAAAATTCCACATGCATATTGATCAGTATAACAGGGAAGAGCATCAGTAGCACAGTGCCTCACACATAGTAGGACTGACTGAATGAAAATCAGACTGTTGTCTCATTCCAGGAAAATATCTGGAACATTTGGTTCTTTGGACGCATTCAGTTTTCATAATGCTTAAAGTTAGGTTTGAAACAATAGCTGTCAAATTGTGCTAATGAAATCTCACTGAGTTTGTAAATAAAACAGGCTGAAGAAGACCTCAATTTTAATCTAGGATCCAAGGAAACTTGACTGTTATGGAAAGAGCTCTGGACTTGGAGAAACGTAGATGTTACCTGGGGCTAGTTTTAGAAAGTATATACCCAGCTCCTTCTTCTAGCCTCCACTCAGGACATACCAGAATCTCCAAGGTGGACAGTATGTAGCTGGGGGTGAAAAAAAAAGCTGCTCATACAAGTTGGATTTTCTCTTCCCTAACCTCTGTGTTCTTTTCACTTTCTGTGTTTGAAAATGAATAGAGAAGTTGATTTCCAAGGGCCTATCTGGTTTTGGTTTTGTTAGGAAAACCTATCTGGCCTATGGTTTTAGTAAAAATTCCACTCCCTAGTGATGCTTTTCTTTTCCCAGAAGTTATCTATTCTATACTTATCTTCTTCATTGGGACTTTTTTAGTATGTGGATATATTTTCTCAGGATATGGGTCTTCATTCTAGCCTTGAGTGTGAGATAGAGGTAGTGGATTAAATGAGGATCACTTTCTTTCCCCAACTTTTCTTTTTGCTAAGCTAGCATTCAATATCTTGGATCAGAGAACTATAGTGGTATGGGCTTGCTTGATCTCTAGAAGTAGAACATCTGCTGTTGAAACTGGCTAAGTCCTGTTATACTGATAGAAATAGTAGCTCTAGGATAATAGTGAACACTCAGGAAATGGTTGTTCCAGCAAAGTCCCTACATGGTTTAATAATGTATTACTGTAGGAAAATATTGATTGAAAGTAATTTAAAATACTATCTTATTTTTATTTTGGCTCATAGAATAAAAATTCAGACATTTTCCTAGTTATATTTGAATTCTTTTTGAACAAATATAAACTGGATGACCTAGGGTTTCCTAGTGAGATAGAAATAATCTTTCTAGAGAGGTTCTCACTTTTCTTCTAATAAGTTTCTTGTGATGATCTACTATAGTCATGTGAGTGGAAGGGGAGCTTTTATTTATTAGTCCATGGTAGAAAATCAAGTTGGGCCCCAAATTAGCAAATTCCCAATCAGCACCTTGTTATTTAAATCCTTGGAATCATCTCTATGTGCTGTACACAAAGTTGCTACTCAAATAATCATTATAGTTTTCCAAAATATGTTTTCTGATCATCAAAATAATAGTTTATTATAAATAATTGTATTGAGAAGATAAACAGATTAAAGTTATTAATAATTTCACCTATGAGGAATGTTGTGGAAAATTTTGGTGTGTTGCTGAAAATAATTTAATATTCACATCTGGTGATGAATGCTTTTTAAATCTGGTAAAAATCTTATTTAACATAAACCATTTTAATAATTTTTAATCATATTCTTTCAACCCCTTTCATTTCATTTGTAACCTCTGTACTCGGTTTGGGATTCAGTGACATATGGGCTTCATACTTAAAATACTCTAGATCTATAATCAATTCTAGGAAATATGTGGCCACTCAACAACCATTATCAACTCCTTTTCCCCACAAAAGAGTTCATTTTCTCTCATGGATTAGAGAATCCTGTACTCCTCTTTTGTTGAGACTTTTGTGGCAGAAAGGTACATGCTTCATCTACTCTCGTCCGATTCATTGTCTTTTCAAAATGCTTTAGTATACAGATAATTTCTACTTTCAAAATACTTTCTTTTTTAAAAAATATTTTATTTATTTATTCATGAGACAGAGAGAGAGAGAGAGAGAGAGAGAGAGAGAGAGAGACAGGCAGAGGGAGAAGCAGCCTCCCGGCAAGGAGCCCGATGTGGGACTCGATCCCGGGACCCTGGGATCATGCCCTGAGCCAAAGGCAGACGCTCAACCATTAGGCCCCCAGGTGTCCCTATCAAAATACTTTCTTCCCTTATTATTTTTGTTGGGAAATCATTGAAAAATGTATTTTATTTGTGATAGTGCGTGACTTACCAAGTCTCTCATAATTAAAGTATTGCAAGTACCTGTCTGCCCAATTCTTATGGAGTCAACCATGACTTATGGGATTTTTGTTAATGCATAGTTGAGTCTCAGTTAAGGCGTATCAATTTTGATGTCCTCTGTTTTTAAAGACCTTCTGCGCTCAGAGCAGGACATTTAGTACCCCTTACTAACATCCTTTTATTTGAATAATGTGTCCTATGAGGTTCTGGGAATGCAGTGAATTGCCTCAGATTGTTAAGACCTGGCTGAGCTGGTTGGAGTCCACCCTGGACCAGTCTGTATAGGAAGTTAGCTCTTGGGGGAGATCCTTCGCGCCCACCAGACTTGCGGCTTTGCAGGCTGTATTTGACAGCAGCAGCCAGGTGTGGGCAGTGACACAGGGCTTGGGAGATCTCTGTCCCTGGCCCGGGGATCCGAGGCGTTCAGTGCAGAACCTGGCCGGCAGCCCGAGTGAGTAGGAGCCATGTGACTCTGGTGAGTTGGAGTGTGCAACCTCCTCCTGCTTCAGAGGTACCTGATCCGAATACTAAGCAGAGCGAGTGCCGGGCCGGGTGTAGGACACTGAAGACACTGCAGAGGAGGGTGCTTATTCCAGAGGCATTACAGGACATGGAGATTAAAGACCAGGGAGCTCAAATGGAGCCGCTGCTGCCTACGGTAAGAGACCACCTGCTGTCACAGATTAACCGCGTTTGCTGCGAAACCTGTCAGGCAAGCGGTCGCCGGCTAGGGTGATCGCACTTGGGGTGGTGGATGGCTCCCTCGGCATATGGACAGGGGTCTCCTCCCATCTCGGGTGACTGAAATGCATAACGCAAAGCACATGATTTTCCCCCCCTCTTCTCAATATGGATGCACTACGGTGATGAAATGTCTCATGTTTGCTGCTGTTGGAGGAGATGGCTGGGTTTTAGCAGCAGGGGCAGCTGTGTGTCTCTCGTCCTGCTTGTTTCTGCCTCTGTGTTTCTCAGGCTGTTCAGTGGAGGCTGAAGACCCTGCAAAGAAACCCCCTCCCCCACTTTTTAAAAATCATATTCCATTCATGCTAAATTTTCTCCCTATGCCTCATCCCCCTGGCAGTGAGGTAAGGGAATCTGCTGCTGTTGCAGCTCTAGAGATTTAGTCTGCAGAAACCAGGGGAAAGGAGAACAGGAGGATTGTGTGTGTGTGTGTGTGTGTGTGTGTGTGTGTGTGTGTTTTCTGTCAGTCAGTCTCTCTTAAAAGGAAATGTGTCATAGTTCACATATAAAGGAGGTGTGCATCTTGGGGGGACCAGCAGACAATTCAGCTTTGAATATATGAGAGGCTCCTGAGTTGTCATTTAGAAAAAGCCTGTTTATTTCTGGGTCTTCAGACACCTCCCTCGATCTAATTCTTGGGTAAGTAGTTGGTTTGCTTATCCTCTCCACAATCTCTCTGGCTGGCTCACAGACTTTGTAGCTCTTCAGGCAACATCTTTCTCAGCCGGGAGCAGCTGATGTTGCTGTGTTCAAGGAAAAAAAGAAAACAACAACAACAACAACAGTATTTTCTTGACGCAACAGAGATGCCAAATGCAAGCTTTCAGCCATCTATCAGCACTATCACAGCTCAGAGCAGCAGACATCTCCTCCCTGCACCAAATCAGAAAGAGGGGCTGTTCTCAGCTGTCTGTTACTCAGGTTGGTGACCCACCTTGCAGGCTAGGGACTGGCAGCAAGCTGTCCATTTCCAAGTCCATTCCTAGGCTTTGAACACATCTTTACATCAAATGATACCTCAGGGGGAGTGGGCAAATGCTGGGCCACTGTATTTTTAGGGCCTTACCTCTCCTGCTGGGCTCAAAATCTGCAAAAGATGCCAGTTTGCATCCCGGAATTGGCTGTGGCTACTGAGCATGCTCAGTTCTCCTCAGGACGCTAGATTTGGGCCGGGAGGGAGCAGGAGGATGGGAAGGATGCAGGCATCACCACCAGGAATGGAGCCTAAATGAAGAGCAGGGGCAGTGAGGGGGAAAAAAGAAGAAGCATATCAATTAGTCTGTCTGCTTAAAAGTAGAGACATTCCTTTAGGGATCAAAGTAGATTTGTTTTGTAAAAATGAGAGTAAAAGATTTATCTATCTTCCCAAACTTGAATGGATACATAAATTAGGATCCTGTGGGTATTCAGAATGAAGGATGGAAAGCATATCAGAGAATCATCCTTCTTTGAATAAAAGGAAGGGACTATGCATAGGAATTGATGGATGGAGATTCAGAAAAGGTTAAGATATAGGGAAAAAAACATTTCCTTTTTTTGAGAGGAAAGGGGTTTGGAAGTTGTCCTAGAAAAGCAGGCTGAAGTCAGTTTGATGTGGCATATGAGCTGTCACTTGTAGGTAACACTTAAAGGGCTTGGGATGAAATGAGGATCAACTGGAGACATTTAGAAGGGGACAACATTATTGGGCTAGAGGGGTAATCAGAGTGTAGCTTAAGAGAATAGAGAAAATACAAATTTGACCAGAAAAGGAGATTAATAATCAATCTGGTGGAAATTTTTGAAGAGTCAAAGATTGCATTTTATGTGTATAATGGCTTGTACAGAATAGTTACAAAGTTGCATAGTTTAATGACAAAAAAAAAAAAAGAGATCATGCCAGCAGTTCATTATATGAAAAATAAACTTGAGAGACTAGAAAGGATGCTGAATTACTGGCCCAATTTTATACTTATATAGTATTTTCAGCTTCTCCAATTGCTTTTATACATTTTTTTTTTAGTTTTTAAAACAATCATGTTAAGTAAAACAGGTTTTATTAATTTAAATTTTAAAAATGAGAACTTGAGGCACAGGGAACTGGAATAACATGTCTAGGGTCACATAGTATTGAAGCCAGGACTAGAATATAGGTCTCCTGAAACTAGTTCAGAAAAAAAAAGCACTATTTTTTTTTTACATTACATTATTAATCAGGCTTATCATAATCAGATCCTGGACTGGAGTTTTTATACTTGGAAGAGAAAGGAAGAAATGGCTTTGGATTCTGTTTTAGAAAATTAATCAGATGACTTTGCAAATAATTATGTAAGAGGCAATATGGCATAGTATTTAAAAACATAGTCTAGTAGGTCCTAGCACTGCTATTTATTTATCTCAGGGAAGTGGTAAGCTTTACTTTCTTCAACTGAAAAATGGGAAGGGAATGGTACATATCTCTTGGGTTTTGTAAGGGCTGAATCAAATAACCTGTGTGAAGTATCTGTCATTTAGTAAGTTCTGAATAAAAGTTAGCTGCTAATAGGGAGGAAAGGGAGAAAAAGATTCCTTTTAAGTCTCCCAGGTTTGCCTTCATTTATTGTGTATAAAGTACATTTTAAGGGTGTGAGTGAAGGAAGAGGTCCTGACATATTTCCTTTTTTCTCAGTCCTCCCCAGGGAGCTTTAAAGATAATTTTCTTTTGTTGAGCAGGGCATTTTTGCATTTTAGAGGTTCTTGTCACTCTTAAGGGTTAGGATATTCAGTTCTTCTAGGCCCAGAATGCAGTCTGGCTTTGATAGCACCTGTTTTGTCGGAAGCTATGGATCAAGCTGTGATAGAAGATTCTTTCATTTATTAAAAGCCTGTTGTTGGCCAAACATATTCTTGAGGCTGGGAATATAGCAATGAACAAGATGAACAAAAACCCTGCCCACATGGGGCTCACAATCTAGCTAGTCTAGAGCTAGAGCTTAATTTAACTTTTTGAGAGAATCTACTGTTTTCTCCTCAAATATTTAATCACTGTTATAAGCTGTTTGACACAGGTAGATACGGAGACTATATGTAATACTAATGATAGTGGTACCACTTTAGTAAAGATAGAACCAATCTTTTGAAAGTATGAAGGCAGGAATTTAGGATATTGCATAGGACTTCATATATTTCACTTTCGGTGTTGAGTTGGCTTCTAGTAGTAACCTGACAATCTTTAAATTACTAGCATGGAAGAGACTCCTAAGAGAATATTTTTACAACAAATGTTTTTATCTCATGCCATTCATTTTGGATGATATTGTAGTGGTTCCATGTTGGACCCCTTCTGAAATTCCGATGTCCTAAAAGGAATTTATTTTAAATTTAACTTGCTTATAAAACTGTCCTGAGGTATGGAACTGAAGATCACTTTTTAAAGGTAATTTGCTGGTATATAGTAGATGGGGGAATATAGCACCTTTTAAAATGTGAATTCTGGATTTCCAAATGGCCCAGTTTATTGCTTTGTGAAAAAAAGTTATGAAAAACCTCTATATTATTAAATTAGGGAAAGAGAAATGGGACTAAAATGTCCAAGTAACAAAAATAATACCTAGGTTGGCTACATAATATTAATATTTTTATTTTACGTGAATTGTAATTTAGATTATAATACTAATTTAAAGAAAACATACTCTCATGCTAATACATAGAGAGCAAGATGCAGTATAAGAAATCAATTCTCATTTTCCCCGTTGTAACTTGAATTATCACTCTACAATGGTGAGTGACTATAAAATTAAATATATGTACAGGATGTCAAAGCTGCTAATGAGTGGTAGGGTCTAAAGCCTACAAGTATTAAGTTTATGATAGTATTGAGGTCAGATGAGGAAGTGAGGTAATTTTTGATGGAGAATTAGAAAATATCTGGAAAAAGGTCTGGACAAAGGTCTGGAACTCACATAGAGTCAGTGAGCATGGCCAAAAAAATAATCACAACTCTAAGGCATTTCTTTCTAACCTTGAGATGATGGTTGCTTCAGAAGTCTAAACTGGACGTGGACTATAGCACCTAGAGCGATGCTTCAGGTGAATGGGGAAATGTGGATGCCACTCTCAACACTTCTGTGTAGAGAAATCCAGCCTTCCTTTCTCATACCCAGGGTACATGACATTTGATCATTTGACTTTCTATGAAGATACCACTTTCAATCTGTATGGTAATATTAGTTAAGTTTTATTTATTTTTAGATAAAATAAATGTAAGTTAAAATTCTAATATATGTCCTACTTAAAAGAGTTGTTTCAGATACTCCTTGGGGGTATGTTGTTTATATTTAGAATAAGGCAATAACTAGTATTTAATGCATCTATTTGATGGAACCATAAATGTTTTAGTCGGAAAAGGACTGTAGAGTTCAATTGCATATTTTGGACTAATTCCTTAACTCACACGAGGTGAAACTGGACGCCAGAGAGAAGAGAAGATGTATTTAAGGGCATTCTGCTTATACTAGTTAATGTCAGAGCATGGCCTAGAGTCCAAATCTCTTGATACTTTCCACCTTTGTATAGTCCCTCTTGTAGCATAGAGTAAATATCTGAGTGCCAGATTAAAATCATGATGGTAATTAGACAATCTTTATGATTTGTCTAATAGATATTGCTCAGTACTAATAGATACTGCTCAGGTTCACATTAAGCACAGACATCTCTAGTGTTCATGATAATCCTGAAAGGTTGCTAATGTTATCCAGCCTTACAGATAAGAAACTGAGCCTGAGAAAATTGAGTAAGTTACCCAGGTTCACATAGCTAATAAATACTGAGTTAGGATTTGAGAATATTGTATCTAATTAAAAAGCAACTCTTTTCTTTTTAATCAGAGTCAATTAAAAAAAGGAAGACCATTATAAAATGGGCTTTCTCATCTACATCTTCAAAAGCAAAAGCGCTATGATATAGGACGTTATAAAATGTAAGGCACTGCAGGCCACATTGCATGATTCCATTTATATGAAAAGTTCAGAAGAGGCAAATCCTTAGAGACTAAAGTAGATTAGTGGTTGCCAGGGTCTGGGACAAAATTGGAGAGTGATTGCTAACATCTACTGGTTTCTTTTTTGAGTGATGGAAATATTTTGGAGTTACATAGTAGTGATGTTTGTATAAACACTGAATAATACTAAATTGTATCTTGCAAAATGTTGAATTTTACTTAAAAAATTGCAAAGAAGATAAGTTATTGTTTAATCATTATCACTAACAGAGAAAAAGTTGAGGATCTAAGCAATTCTTTTTTTTTTTTGTAAAGATTTTATTTATTTATTCATGAGAGACACAGAGAGAGGCAGAGACATACATAGCCAGAGGGAGAAGAAGGCTCCCTGTAGGGAGCCTCATGCAGGACTTGATCCCAGGACCCTGGGATCATGCCCTGAGCCAAAGGCAGGCGCTCAACCGCTGAGCCACTTATACTCTTATATAAGTCATATTTATATAAATCAAGAAGAGGGAGGGACGCTTGGGTGACTCAGTGGTTGAGTGCCTGCCTTTGGCTCAGGCATGATCAATCCCGGGTTCCCGGTTCGAGTCCCACATCCGGCTCCCTGCATGGAGCCTACTTCTCCCTCTGCCTGTGTCTCTGCCTCTCTCTGTGTCTCTCATGAATAAATAAATAAAATCTTAAAAAAAATCAAGAAGAGGGCAAATGGAATATTCATGAAAATTTACAACACCCCCCCACATATATACATATATACACACCCTAGATAGTCTCTAATATAAAATTATTCTTTTTGTCAAGACAATGCTGAGGTTGGTCAAGGTTTCCATAAACTATTTGCAGACCTAGGGGTCTTTTGGAATTTATCTTCAAAGATGAGTTAAGAGAGTAGATAGCATATCCTAAGTACAAGAGAGGAAGAGGACTATCTAACTTGGGTCAAATTGTTATTTTCTTCTTCAAATCATTTTTCTGAACTTTCTCATAATATACTTTAAAATTTAACATAAAAAATTCAAAACAACTAAGTTTCTAGAAAAATACTTTTTTTCCCATTATACCTTACTTTGTGTTATCAACACTTAAGGTCATTGTTGGTTTAGCCTCATATAGTTATTATGTTACTATAGTTTATAATAAGTCAAACTCCAAAGAAAACATCTATTCATTATCAATCATTTTATAGTGATTTTCAAAGTATGTTTCTTCTTAGATCTTATGATGCTTAAGGAGATTTTTTTACATATCATAATATATACATACATGTAATTTATATATCATAAATGCTCCCATTCTAAGTGCACAATTCAGTGATTGTCAGTAAATTCACAGAGCTGACCAACCATCACTGCAATCCATTTTAGAACATCTTATCATCCCCCAAAGCTTCTTCTAGCCCATGTGTAGTTAACATCCACTTCTGACCCTATTCAATAATTAATCTACATTTTGCTGATTTGCTTTTTGCCTTTGTAGATTTGGCTTCTCTGGACATTTAATATAAGTGGAATTGCAGTAGGCAGTCTTTTGCATCTGGCTGTCTTCACTGAAGTGAACCATTGTTGACATTCATTCATGTTGTGGCGTGTATCAGAAGTTTGTTCCTTTTTATTACTGGGGAGTATTACATTGTATGGATGACAGACATTTTGCTTATTGAGAGTTTGGTCATTTGTATAGTTTGTAACTTTTGGCTATTATAAATGATGATGCTATAAATTTTCATGCTGTGTGTCTCCGTGTAGACATATATTTACATTTCTCTTGGGTGGAGTCCTATGAGTGGAATTATTGGATCATATAATGAGTTTATTTATAATGTTCAAAGAAATTGTGAGACTCTTTTTCAGTGAGGTTGTGCCTTTTTATATGTACCAGCTGTACCATAATATAAGGGTTTTGGCTTCTCCACATTTTTGCCAACACTTGATATTGTCTCTCTTTTTTGACTAGTCATTCTAATGAGTGCGAAGTGATATGCTGTTGTGATTTGATTTGCATTTTCATAATGACTAATTGTCTTAGTCCATTTTGGTTACTATAACAAAATCGATAGACTGGGTGGTTTATTAAAAACAAAAATGTATTTTGCACAGTTCTGGAGGCTATGAAGTCCAAGATCAAGGAACAGCAGATTTAGTATCTGATGAGAGCCTATTCCTGGTTTATATAGATGGCCATCTTTCAGCTATGTTCTCACATGGCACAGGGGGAGGGGAGCTCTCTGGGGCCTCTTTTATTAAAGACCTAATCATCTCCCAAAGGCCCTACCTTATAATACCAAGGCTTTGAGGGTTAGGTTCCCTCAAATATATATTCCCAAAATATACAAATTTTGGGGAAACAGAAACTCAGTCTATAGCACTAATGGTGTTGAATATCTTTTTATGTGCTTGTTAGCCATTTGTAGATCTTCTTTGATGAAATGTCTATTAAAATATTTTGTTCCATTTTCAAATTGGTTATTTGTTGTCTTCTTGACTTATAAGAGTTTTCTTTTATATATATGTATTGGATACAACTTCCTTGTCAGAAATATGATTTGCAAATATTCTCTCACTGTCTGGTCTTGTCTTAACCTTTTTTTTTTTTTTAAGATTTTATTTATTCATGAGACACACAGAGAGAGAGAGAGAGAGAGAGAGAGAGAGAGAGAGGCAGGACACAGGGAGAGGGAGAAGCGGGCTCCATGCAGGGAGCCTGACATGGGACTCGATCCGGAAACTCAAGGACCACACCCTGGGCCGAAGTCAGGCGCTAAACCGCTGAGCCACCCAGGGATGCCCTTGTCTTAACTTTCTTAATGGTGACTTTTAGAATACAAAAGTTTTTAATTTTGACAAAGTGCAATTTATGTTTTTTCTTTTATTGATTTTGGTTTTGGTATTGAATCTAAGAACTCTGCCTAAACCACGCTTACAAAGATTTTTTTATTGTATGTTTTTTCCTAGGTGTTTTATAGTTTCTGTTCATACATGTAGTTCAACGATCCATTTTGAATTAATTTTTGTGTATGGTGTGAGATTAGAATCTAAATTCTTTGAGTGTAGATAGCTAATTGCCCAAGCACCTTTTGTGGAAAAGGCCACCTTTTCCATTGTGTTTTCTTGGCAGCTTTGTTGAAAGTAACTATCAGTAGAAGGTTATTTTTTCTGGGCTCTGAGTTCTATTCTGTTTATCCATGTGCATTTCCTTACCCTAATACCCCATTGTCTTGATTATTGAAGTTTTATAGTAAAATGTTCATCTTTGCTCTTATTTTTCTAAATTGTTTGGCAATTTTAGGTCCTTTGCATTTCCATATGAATTTTAGGATCTATTTATTGATTTCTATAAAAACCTTGCAAAGATTTTGATAGAGATTATTTTAAACTTACAGATCAACTTGGGGAGAATTGCCATCTTGGCAATATTGAGTCTTCCTAAACATATATATGGACTGTCTCTCTATGTATTTACATCTTAAATAATTTCTTATGGCAATGTTTTGTAGTTTTATTTTTTTTAGTGAGGACTTCTATGTACTATATCTCCTATGTACTATATCAAGGATGACACAAAAAATTCTGGATACCATTTACATACAAGTCCCTATGTTAAGCATAGGCCATTTCCAAATAGTTCAGGACTCCAGAAGTCTTCTAAGAGGATGGAAATAGAGATTAAACTACGGGATTGAGTGGGATAGAGTGAGAATGTATTATAGCCAAGGACTTGGTATGGTTTTAACTTAGTGATAAAGTTGATATATCAGTATCAAGACTTGATCATTCATCATGAAAATTATGCACAAGGATCTAATAAACAAGTTTTTTTTTTTTAAGAAGAATTTTCTCATTGCATATTGAATGTGTTAGGTTGCTGGAGTGCCTCCAACACTTATTTGTACCTGTGCTTCTTCTTGCTTATTCTGAGAAACCAAGATTTTAGAGAAAGTGATTGCTTCCTAATGACTTTTTTTTGTTAATGTGGCTTTGATATCAAAGATGATAACATAGTCTTATCCAGGCACATTCCAGAAAGCAAGTGCCATAGAAAGTAGTTAGGTATATAACAACTACCAGATGGAGTCAAAACATAGCTCTGCTGCTGAAGCACATTTCATTATTGTTAGATTCATTCTGTTCCTTACGTTAGTACAGAGGTGATTTTCTGTTGGTATTTAAGCTGCACTTGGAATAAGCCTATCCAAACTCTTTGGATTTGTGCAGAAACAAGATTGTGGTTAAAAATGGAAAAACATGTAGACATCAAGACATAGACTTAATATATAATATAATTTGTTATTTAAGTGCGTATCATGTACTTCTTGTTTTATTAATGAATAATGTTATGATATAAATGCCTTCCAAAAAATCTGATATTATATAATATTACAGAGCACTTCCAGAAGATATATTTTTTTTCTCTTAAATGAAGGGATTGTTATTGAAACTTTAAACTCAAGAAACACCTGAATGAGAATCATCTGAGAGGGCTCATTAAAAATGTAAGTTCTGGGCCTTAGTCATTGAAGCCTTGAATATCAAGGAGGTGGTCCCAATAAACAAGAAATATAAAAATGCTCTAGGTTATTCTTATGTGCACTGAAGTTTGAGAATATTTACTTTAAAAAATTAGCTGAAAACTTATAGTTTGTCTGAATTATCTTAGCTGTGGGAATGCTAGAAGACCAAATCTTGCAAAAAAAATAAAGAGAACTATTTTTTACAAATCATAATGGATTACAAAATCCTTGCTACTCATTTTGCTCATTTGGCATTTGTTACATATTAGTATCACTTTGCAATTTATATGTGTATATAAAATTACCTTTACTCATATATAAATACACATACATATAAATGTTTTCTTAGAGTGCTAGATTCCTTTTTTTAAAAGATTTTATTTATTCATGAGAGACACAGAGAGAGAGAGAAAGAGAGGGAGAGACACAGACAGAGGAGAAGCAGGCTCCATGCAGGAAGCCTGATGTAGGACTTGATCCCAGGACTCCAGGATCACATCCTGGGCTGCAGGCAGGCGCCAAACCTCTGAGCCATCCAGGGATCCCCAGAGTGCTAGATTCTTAAAAGTGGAATCAATTTCACATAATTTTGTGCTGCTCTCTAAGACAGCCAAGTGCATACAAATCCTTCTTAAACATATAGTGGATAATATACTAAGCAGCAACACTAGTAGGCATCAGTTGTCAAGAGCTTAAACTTTGGAGTCAGACAGTTCCAACTGTTTCAATTAAGTATGTATGCCAGCTTTGGCAAATTTCCCAGCTGTTCAAAGCCTCACTTTTCTTACCTATAAAATAGGAATGATAACAATAATAATATCTACCTCACAGGCTCATGAGAATCAATAAATTATGTACATAATTATGTATGTATGTACATAATATGTATACACATTCAATTGTGTACATATTATGTATATACATAAAGTGTGTAATTATTATACATATTTACATATGAGTTATACTGTTCGGAGTAATTACTCAAAAATGGTAGCTATCATTGTTATGAGTATTGGAATAATATTCTCCTTTGATTGCAAATAATTGCACCAAAGATTTTTATACCCAATATGCATAGTTAATTCAATAATGAATTATTTATTTAATATTGCTTATTTAATACCTTAATATATCCATTTGACAGTAATATTATACAAGCCAATAATATAATCTGGTAAACTTAATAAAATACATTTTTCCTAATTCTAAAATTAATACTTATTTTTTAGAGTAGGTAAGAAAACATAGAAAAGTAAATATAAAAGAAAGCATTAATTTTGTTATTTTTTTAGCTTTTTATTTTGAGATAAATTTTGCACTTACACAATAATTGCAAAAATAGTACAAAGTGTTCCCATGTACTTTTCATTCACTTTGCCATAATATTAACATCTTACATAATTGTAGTTAATAAGCAAAAGGAGATGAACATAATTAGTACAATTCTACTAAATAAACCACAGTATTTATTAGAGTGTCAAAGGACTCTTGTCATTTTTTCTGTTCCAGGATCCCATTTTGTGTGTTAGATATCATGTCTATTTAATCATCTCCAATTTGTGAATCATTCAGTATTTCTCTATTTTTCATAACTTTGGCAACTCTTGAAGGGTACAGGGCTATTTTTTTTGGTAGATTATCTCTCCATTTATGTTTGTGAGGTTCTCATAATGAGATTGGGGTTATGCATTTATTGCCAAGAATACCACTAAAGAGATGTTTCCTTCTCAGTGAGTTATAGCAGGAGATAGATGATGTCTTTTTGGGGATGTTAACCTTGATTACTGAGGTGTCTGATGGGTTTTCTACTGTAAAATTAATAATCTCCCCTTTGTAATAATGGATATCTTGGGGGAGATACTTGAAGACTATGGCAAATGTCCTGTTATTCCTCAGCCTTTTGTCCACAAATTTTAGCATTCTTCATTGACTATTTCCTGCTTTTACTTATTTATTACTGTGGTATTTGCATATTGGTGATTTTCTGTTTCATTCATTCTGCATGCAGAAAGTCGGATTTTTCTGTAGGAACGAGCTGTCACTTATTCTCCATTTATTCATTCAATTGCTTATTTCAGTATGGACTCAGAGATATTTATTTTATTCTGTGGGCCATCTCAATTCCAATTTTATTGCTGAAAAGTTTTCATCTTTGGACATTAGGAGCTCCTTCAACTGGCTCTTATCCTTTCAGCATGCTTTCATTCTTTTTTGAGCACTTCCTTAGTGTCTGGCATTAAGATTTTCCAGGGTCCTCTTTTATTTTTTCTGCCTCAGCCCTGGAATGGGTCATTTCTTCAAGGAGCTACTAGGCCAATTTTTAAGGCTATGTATAAATATTGCCAAAATTCCTTCCAGAAAGATTATATAACCAGTTTTTATTTGCACTAGAAACCTCACAGGTATTTTTAAAATGTTGACAATTGGCAACATTTTGCTAACACTTTCTTCTGTATTCCATTTCCAACTTTAGGTAGTGTTTCTATATGAAGTTTTTTTTTTTTTTTTTAATCACAGTTCAGAAGAACGTTGAACTATTTGGAAAATTCTTCAATTTGTTCCTTTATTCAGATTATTACTGAAATGCTGCTTATAGTCACTAGCTTATCTTTTTTTATACAGGACTCCTTTGTACAGTGAAGATATGAAACTCTAACCCCTTTATTGTAGGTCCATACTAGATACCATTTTGGCCATGAAAATTTTGGGTCATCTTTGAATGAAATCATACCCCTACTTCTTCAAAACCACAGATATTCTTTAAAATAAAAAAAAATAGACTGAAGTTCAGAAAGGTCTAATTCATAAGGTGTTTCAGTGTCTTATTCTTTTTCTCAGCCTTACTGATTATTAGTTTATGATAGGCAGTCAGGTTTTATTTGTTGCATTAGGATGATTCTCTTGTACAGAACTTTCATCTTTATCACTCATTAAGAAGAGACTGTTATTCTTATTTGAACCATCCAGGACCTTTCATGTCACCAAAACCATGTTGAAGAATTACCTGAGGACCCTGATAGATGACAAACCTGACAAAAGTAAAAATTTTAGGCCTTCCTATATGTTGTTACTTAAATAAAACATGATAATTTGGACTGTGCTAATAACTCTCTTATTTAATAATTCTTTTTATGTTTATGTGGCTTGAAAAATATAATTAGTTTTTAAGAACTGAGATTAGGGTTAATTTACTTTAAATCAAATAATTCGGTAAATAGTTCTACAACAGTAATTGTTTTACATTTATCTTGGCATTGTAAGCTAGTACTTTCTATTTAGTCTTTAACATAAATATCCATTATAAATGGTTATCATAAGAGCTAAACAACAACAAATCTTGAGCTTAAAATCAAGCTATCTCATAGCTTGATATTAGAAACTGTTTAGATACTAGTGCCAATCTAATGAAAGGAACTGGAATTTACAGTACAGACCATTTCTGTAATATAATATTTTGTCAAATCTTTATGAGGACAAGAATGCAGAATGATGAATTTAATATCAACTTTGTCCATTTAAAAGATCAGTGAAGCTTTCTCATAATTCAGGAAATTCTAAAAAAAAAAAAAACAAAAACAAAAAAACAAAACAAAACAAAATTCAGGAAATTCTATCTATGGTGCGTCCATTTATTTATTTATTTAAAAAAGATTTTATTTATTTATTCATGAGAGACACAGAGAGAGATCGGAGATAGGCAGAGGGAGAAGCAGGCTCCCACAGGACCCTGGGATCACGACCTGAGCCAAAGACAGATGCTCAACCACTAAGCCACCCAGGTGCCCTGGTATATCCATTTAAAACATGCTGGGTCAACCTTGAACCCAGCTTTAAAAAAGATGAACCTTTCATAGAATTGCTTCAAGTAGCTTATAATTTCACTTATTTTCTTTTATGATTTAAAAATATTATTCCACTTCTTTTTACATACTTTAAATTCATTATATATTTTAGATTAGGACTCCTGGATTATATGGCTTTCTTATCTAAACAGATTTCTCCCAGGATCTTTAGAAATGGTTGGATGATCCGATTAAAAAAGGGCTTATATCTTTGATTCCGTAGGACAGTGCTGTATCTCGGGGAAAGGATCTAGTTAGCTCTGTAGCTCTCTTGATTTCAAGTAGGTCAAATATTTTGGAATGAATTCTACCATCTAACTTTCAAGTTACATCAAAACTTTTGACATTAGAATCAATTTTTCTTGGAAAAATATACTTTCCTGGTGTTTATTTTGGTTCAGAAAATATCTTGAAATGGGAATGAAAAGGCTTCAAAAGTTTATTGAATCGCAGATTGTTCTATAAGACAATAGTCTGGTGATTATGTTTCAATACTTCATAAACACATATTTACATTTATCTCAAAAAGTACCTGCATATTTAGAAAACAAGAAGCAAGGGTGCTTCACAAAATGCAATTGAACTTTAATGCAAACATTAATACATGAATGGTTCATATATTTTAATGCATCTAAAATTTTAATTGATTCACATACGTTACTTACCTTTTGGCAGCCTTCCTATTAGATAAGAATGAAGAAGGAAAACAAGTAGCTTTTCTGCCTTTTAAGAAATGCAGCAAGGATTCCACTTACATAGGAAGGTATAGTAAAATATGCCAATCATGGGCTTAAGAAACATTTTGCCCTGTTTTGATAATAATGTTTTTCTGTAAACGATCCACGAAAAAGGGAGAATAAGATGAGCACAAATAAATAAGACTCAAAGATAATTCAGATTATCTTATGACATCAATAGTTTCAGTATTCTGTGGCCTTTTATGAGATAATTAGGTGTGGTCACAAGAGGAGAAAGGAGAAGCAGAGGAAAACAAAAATTTCCATCCTTAGCGACCATTCTTCAATGACAAAATAAACACACAAACTAAACAACATAAAATTTATACATTAAAGATTTGGGGAACTTTTCAGAACACAATTTGAAACGACAGTGAGGTTACAATAAGATAAGAACAGATGGATCTTAATCTGTCTAACATTTCACAGTAAGTGATTAGGCAGGAGAGTTAGAGACCATTTGATTTTTAGAAGTAATAATTGAATACTCAGAAACAATTGAGGAGGACATAATACTGAGTGAAATAAGCCAGACATGGAAAGACAAATACTGCATGATCTCATTTATATGTGGAATCTAAGATAGTCAAATACATAGAAGCAGAGAGTAGAAGAGTAGTTGCTAGGGCATGTGGAGAAGAGGGCATAGAGAGGTGTGGGCCAAAGGTAGGAAGTTTTAGTTATGCAAAAATAACACAGGAGAGGCTCCAAAAAGCCATGTTATACTAACAAGTCTCTGAAGAGGGACTTGCTCTATGCCATGGCAGGGTCAAGGGGAAGTGATAGCTTTTGATGAGATGGTAGAAGACAGAAGCAAGGAAAAGTTCAGGCCAGAGCCATTATATGGAAAGGCAAGGCAAGGCAAAGCAGGTAAACAGTTTAGAATTGCCTAGTTTAAATAATGGTGGTGGGTGTTGGGCTATCAATGTCTCTGGTTGTCTGGTACCTGGCCCTGGGATAATTTAGGGCAGGAGAACTATTGGTTTGGTTGTGTGAGTTAGATGAGGAGAAAGTTGGTGGTATAGATTTGGGATTAGTTGGTTTGTATATGAAAAATATATTTTGTAGGCAAGTTGTTAGTTATCTTTGGGATTTAGCTAGCCCTGAAAGGGGTAATCTCTCCCTGAGACTGTAAGGCTCCAAATGCCAGATCATTAATAATATCGAAAATAGGAAAATGTAGTTACCACACGTAGTCCTGTGATTAATGGATGCCAAATAGACAAAAATAGGATCTACAAAAACACAGAACAAATGGATATCCTGTATTACTCTATAAATTCTCTTTTAAAAGGAAATGGAAAAAGAGTACCTGTCAGGTTAGGTATGGCCATCCCACTTTATCTACATCCACGTATAGGAAGAAATTTGGCAATTCCCAGGAACTTTTTCTTGCTTAGTTTTATATGCTTCAATGAAACTATGGGCTTTGATGGAAATTTTATTAAAAATTGCAGATGTACTATTTTTTATAACACACAACCTCTCGTGATAATATTTGCCTGTAGCTAACATATATGTATAAACAAAACTTAATAAAGAGAATATGTATATGGAAGACAACTTTTAATTCTGATTAGCCTCCCTCTGATTTTTCTCCTCAGCCTTTCACAAGTAGATTAGTGATTATTTTATGTTGCTTTGACTTTCTAATTACGTATTCCTTTGTGATAAGCCACTGCAGTGGTTTTATATTATATGAATAAAGATACAAGAGTTCACCTTTGATTATTTTGGATAAAGCTTGCACAAGAAAACATTGTATTGTTTGGACTTGGTTATGTTTTCAAGAAGTTAAGATTTTAGAAAATGTAATATTCCCAAAGAATTTAGTTTTGGCTGAACATTCAAATTGAAAACCAAGTAAGAGAATTTTACATAAATCTGAGAGCCAGTCAAAATAAAGAGCAATGGACATTTATCAAATGCAGAGAATGTGTTTGGAAACTATAAAAATCTTATTCGTTTTTGTTCACCTGAATTATATAGAATATTCCCTTTAATATTAGGAAGCATTTACCTTTGGGAGAGGGAGAGGAAATAGCCCAAGGAAAAGGTGATAATACAATTCAATAGAGATAACTTCTATTAATGTACATGACTATTTTATGAATTGAATTAAGCTTTTAAAAAAGTTCAACAGAAGCTTAATAGTTAACTTAATAGTTAACTCTATATAAAATTTAACTGTTGCCCTAAATTTTATAAAACTTCTAGCTTATTTTTTAAAGATTTTATTTATTTATTCATGAGAGACATAGAGAGAGAGAGGCAGAGACACAGGGAGAGGGAGAAGCGGGCTCCATGCAGGGAGCCCGATGTGGGACTCAATCCCGGGCCCTGGGATCACACCCAGAGCCTAAGGGAGATGCTCAACCACTGAGCCACTCAGGTGTCCCAAAACTTCTAGTTTGATAAGCTAGTCCCTAATGCTAGTGGTTTTTTGAAAAGTCCATGTTATTTCTGTGATCTATTTATAATGTGGCTAAATGGATAAATTGATTGTTTCCATAAGAATCAGGCTAGCAATACAGTTGGGCATCAGTCTGTCCCCACACTAGAATGCGTCTGAACCATGTTTGTATCCCTAGTACATGATCTGGCATATAGTAGAGGTACTCCATAAAACATGTGTTGAGTTAAAAAAAAGTATGTTATTTGCCTGTATAGTTATGGCTTTTAATGAAAATTTAGAATACTCTCTGTTTAGACCCCTTGGCTTAATCCCATTAAACACTAGCTACATTTCTTTGTGATGTTCTTCAATTTTAACAGTTAAATTTAATAATTCCTTTAAACCAAATTGACTCTTAAGGTGCTAAAAATAAAAAAATGCAAAAACTTCTCTTTGGCTTGTTTTTACCAGTTTGAATTTTGCAGCAAAAGTATATGAGAAACATTTTGATATTGTAAAGCAGAAAACATTAGACTAAATTAACAGTTTTCACATTATAATTCCAGGGAGTGTGGAAATCTTTCTATACATGTTAGAGCTCAAATTCATATTTTTAGAGACCATTAACTGATTTGGAAGTTTGGGAATCAGAAGAGACTGGAGGATATATTTTCAAATGTCTAAATAAGTAAACATATATTTTGTAATCAGCACTGCTAATAATACTGTAAAACTAGCTACCAAATCCTTTCTCCCTTGTAAATTAAATTAGTTTCTCCAAAATTAGACATAAGCAATACCACAGATATTTTTATTTTTGATATATTGACAAAAGCTTATGGAAAGCCTACCACCATGATAAAAAAAATTACATTTGTTGGAATTCTTCCTTTTGCCTAATTTTTATATGTATTGTTTCTGGAATTTTTAATGTGTTAGGTAGCAAGACTTTTATGATATCATAATTTCTAACTTTTTCTTCATTTATTCGCAGTTCTAAAATAGGTACTATTATTAGGGGTTGCATATCTTTTATGCTCAGAGATTTTAGAACAACTTTTTAAAAATCAGCATTTTCATGGGGCACCTAAGTGGCTCAGTGGGTTGTGTCTGCCTTCGGCTTAGGTCATGATCCTGGGGTCCTGGGCTCCCTGCTCAGACGGGAGTTGGCTTCTCCCTTCTTGCTGCAACTTCACCTTGCTTATGCTGTGTGTCTCTCTCTCTTAAATAAATAAATAAAAATCTTAAAAAAAATAAAAACCCCCAACCTTTTCTTTTTCTAGAATGATTATACATGAGCTTCTTAATTGCAGACTTAATCTATTATAGATCTTTCACCTGGCGAAATCATATTACTCTGATGTAACTTTGAAACTAAATGCCCTTGGAACCAAGTATTTAGCAACATTTACATGCCTATCATATTTAATAGTGTTGCAATTCTTCAAACAATTAAACTAATTTCAATTATTTCAACATCTGTTAAGATGATTGTCAAGGAACATATTTATTTTCATGTCCAATTCAGAGGTAATTAAGTCATGAAAGAATTTGAAATATTAATTGATAATCAAGATGATGGTCTAAATCAGTGTACAGGTCTCATTTTTTAAATGTACATGACTATAATAAAAGGAACTTTTGGATGTTGTTTGATCAATACTTGAGAACATTTAATACAAAGTAATTTATATTTTTAAACTAGTGTAGACATTCACCAAAATCTGAAATTAACTTCAAAGCCAATTTATAATAAATGTATAAATTAGTCTAAGAAAAGAATTGGAAAAAGATGTAAGCACAGCATAGTTATGCGAATGATTAGCTATCTAATGTGTTCTTGTTAGAGAAAAAAGAAAACTTAGGTTTATTGTGTTAATAATGAAAGCATTAGTAGACATTATTGACATTTAGTAATTCTGTTTCAAGCTGTTTTTTTCTAGATTTAGTTTCTTTAAAATTTGAATGTAGGTAATTCCTGTTTCCGGATTTCTATTTTTTAAAGCTTTTATTTATTTATTTATTCATGAGAGACACAGAGAGAGAGAGAGGCAGAGACACAGGCAGAGGAAGAAGCAGGCTCCCTGTGAGGAGCTTGATGTGGGACTCGATTCCGGGACCAGGGGATCACACCCTGAATAAAAGGCAGACGCTCAACCATTGAGCCACCCAGGTATCCCTATTTCTGGATTTTATACATTGTAAGACTTCTTTCCATCTCCAGGCACCATATAAATTGGACGATTGGGTTAGAGCAGTGGGTCTAGTGTCACGGACCACTTCACTAATTGTACTTGGGGCAGAGCAATGATACCAACCCAGCTAAACAGCATGATGACTGTTTTTTTTTTTTTTTTTAAAGCCCTTCAGTTCTTTTACAATAGCATCTATGCAGTTTTTCAGAATATTATTGTATCTACGACCTCATTTCTGTCTCTTCCTCCAATGTATCTCTGAAGTAAATAGTACAGGCCGCATTGTTTTCTAGAAAGTAGGATCAACAAATTCAGGTTCAGTTAGACATTTGACCATCATGTCATAAGCTAATGGCAGAACCAGGACCAGAACTCAAATGCCTTACATCTTAACTTGATGAACATTTTTCTGTTACTCTGTGAAATGTCAGAGTTCCCTTATTATTTCCTCAGGTGAGGTTGCAACTGTATTTTCCAAAACAGGTATCTTATGTGTTCTACTTGTTTACTCACTCACTTACTCATCCAGAGATGTATTGAAGACACACAGTATGTGCCATTGAGATTAGTTAAGGACATGGCTCAGAGGATTTCAGTTTTGCATATAAGCTTGTTGCTTTCTTGGCAAGAACTTTGAGGGGATAGATTGTGATATTAATTAGAGTATTGTTATTGCTGAGACTCTACTAATTGATAAGTAGGACTAAAATGTTCTTAGAAATAAGACATTCTTAAAGCTTTAAAAATTAATGTGATTGTAAAAAACAGAATCTAAGGTTTCAACTGATCACCACCCTGGCTGCCTGGCCTCCTCCATTCTCCACAGAATAAATCTTTGTTTTCAGTTTGGTGAGCATGCTAGACCTTTTACATTCCCATGGATAATACATGACATTATGCGTGTTTCTGAAAATGACATTGTGCTATTTCCTTTATAAATTATTTTTTTATTTAAGTAATGTTTCGGAGGTCTTTGCATGTTAGATGATCTACCTCATTATTCATCTGTCGCATATTACATAAATTATTTTTTTATTTAAGCAATGTTTTGGAGGTCTTTGCATGTTAGACAACCTACCTCATTGTTCATCTATTGCATATTACATAGTCTATGTAACTATTTCCTGTTAGGTTGTTTTCAAAATTTGTTCCCTTTTTAAACAGTGTGTCAGTAAAAATGTGTGTATATTTTCTAGAGTAGGTACTGAGGTGTCTATTAGCATTAAAGATTTAATAAATGCTGAGAAGATTATGCTTTGGATTGACTAATCCAAATTTTTTGTATTCTATGGGATTTTTGTTAACCTATGCCTTCTGCCAGATGTAATACTATATAAAAACTTTGTTTTTCCAATTTAATGGGTTAAAATATGTGATCGTTTAAAATTTCTATTTCCTTAGAATATTGTTATTTAGAGGTTTTTGTTCTAAATAAAAACCTTCTCCTTCTCCTAAACGTAATGTAAAAATTTTTGTTTTGCCAATCTAATAATTTTTTAAAATTTGTATTTCCTTAGATTATATTTTTAAGTTTGTTATTCATTTCTTCCTCTGTGAAGTTTGTCCACTTAAAAAAAGATTTTATCTTTTTTCTAAAAAAATTCTTAGAGGTCTGTTAATTACTACACATTTTATTTTTCAAGTTTTGCCTATTTACTTGTGGTATTCTTTCTATAGAAGTGTTTCATTGTGATGTAGTCAAATTTATTAATATTTTTGTCAATTTTTGCTTTTTGTATTTAACTCAAGCTCAAAAATATAATTTCTTTGTATATAATATTAAAATTAAAAAAAGATTTTATTTATTTATTCATGAGAGACACAGAGAGAGAGAGGCAGACACATAGTCAGAGGGAGAAAGAGGCTCCATGCAGGGACCCTGATGTAGAACTCCATCTTGGGTCTCCAGGATCGTGCTCTGGGCTGAAAGCAGGCGCTGAACCTCTGAGCCACCCAGGCATCCAAAAAGTTTTGATCTTTAACCTAATTAGACTTTTTTGTGGTGCTATGAGACATATATTTGTCTTTATTATTATTCAAGTCTAACAAATTAAAAAACTAACCTTTTTATTTTGGAATAAATTGATATTTACAGAAAAGATGCAAAGATATAGAGTCTCCATATAACCTTTGCCCAGTTTCCTCTAACATCATACATGGTGCATTTGTCAAAACTAAGAAACAAATATTGACATATTAATTTCAATTAATATTCAATCTCAACTACATTGCGAACTCTCTTTAAGTTGTACCAGTTTATCCACTTGTGCTCTTTTTCTGTCTGGGATCTCATCTAGGATGCCACATTGTATTTAGTATTTATGTCTCCTTAGTCTCCTCTAAGGAGCCTCTTTCCTTGTTTTTTCTTTTCTTTCTTTTCTTTTCTTTTCTTCTTTTTCTTTCTTTTTTCTTTTCTTTTCTTTTCTTTTCTTTTCTTTTTTTTAAATAATCTTAATAGTTTTGAAAAGTATGAGTTAGGGGCGTCTGGGTGGCTCAGTGGTTGAGCATCTGCCTTTGACTCACGTCATGATCCCGGGGTGGGGTCCTGGGATGGAGTCCCACATGGGGGTCCCCGCATGAAGCCTGCTCCTCCCTCTCCTATGTCTCTGCCTCTCTCTGTCTCTCATGAATAAATAAATAAAATGTTTAAAAAGAAAAAAAAAGAAAAATATGAGTCAGATATTTTCTAGAATGTGTCTCGATTTGGGTTTGTCTGATGTTTTCCTATGATTAGACTGGGATTATGTGATTTTAGGAAGAACATCACAGAGGTGACGTGCTTTTCTTATTACATCCTATCAGTGGTATATGATATCAACATGACTTACATTGATTATGTTAATCTTGATGATTCGATTAGAAAAATGTTTGCTAGGTTTCTCCACTGTAAAGTTACTATTTTATTCTTTACATACTTTATTTTTTGGAAGCAAGTCATTAGGTCAAGAGAGGAGGCTCTACTTCCTGGGAGGGAAGAAGTATTTATATATGTTATTTGAAAAATTCTGTAAGAAAGACATATCTGTTCTCTCCCATTTACCTATTTATCCGGGCATTTACTTATATCAATATGGACTCACTCATGTATATTTATTTTATACACTGGGTTATAATACAATACTATATTACTTATTTTGTTGCTCAAATTGTTCCAGCTTTTGCCATTGGGAACTTTCAGGTTGGCTCCTAATAACCTTTTGTTGTTGTTGTTTTGAGAGATCTTTTCAAATTAAGGGAAAAGATACAAATAAATGTCATGAATTAAAAAAACTCAAAAGTAATAACATACATAAATATACATATTTTTCTAAATATTGACATTTTGCTTTAAAAATAGAACTTTAAGTGATATAGAACATTTCATTTTTCAATATTCTTTTGTACTTTGGAAAGTCCCTTTGTAAAGTTGTTTCAACTTATTACTGCCTAATTATATTTTAGTGACAGAGTATTAAATAGTGAATGATCTGTTCACTTTCTAAAAGTTGGTAAATTAAATCAAAATATTTACAAACAAGAAATATAAGAAACAATTTTGCTTATGAATTATATAATTATTTGTTTTTAATAAGTGAGGATGTATAGAATATATTAAAATAAATGTGACCACTACTCAATAATTTATTCAGAATTTCTGAAAACCTCTCACCCTCAAGATTGAATTTTAATAATATATATAACTCATATAATTGAATACGATTTTTGCATAAAAATAGTAACTTTGGAATACTGTTTGGTGCATGAGTCCCCTGTCATTCAAAAATTCCTAACTTGATGCTAAATATTCAAGCCAGTCAAAGTTAGGCCTCAGAATTAGAATATTCTCTTATAAGAATTTTTTAAGACAGAACATGAGAGACTCCTAACTCTGGGAAATGAACAAGGGGTGGTGGAAAGGGAGGTGGATGGGGGGTGGGGTGACTGGGTGACAGGCACTGAGGGGGGCACTTGATGGGATGAGCACTGGGTGTTATGCTGTATGTTGGCAAATTGAACTCCAATAAAAAAATTAAAAAAAAGAATTTTTAAAAAATGTGCTTCACTTTATAAATATACAGTTATACTTTGAAATGCTTAGGTTTTCTTAATTAATATAGATGTTTATTTATTTTCACATGATGAAAGCCAAAACTCATTTAAAATAAAAGTTGAGAATGTTATGGCCTTAAAAATAATGTCCTGAACATGGGGAACATATGCTATGTTGTCAGATTTACAAAGGTTTATAATTTGCTGGATTCTACGATATAACATTTGAGATGATATTCAATACGTATGATGATTTTCTTCCGTCTTCAGTTACTTTATTGTTATTAAGATGTGTAAGTGTAGCAAGCTATGATGATAAAACAATAAATTTGAAGCTTCATAGAATAAATGAGGATCCCCTCTGAATATTTTTTATTGGTTAATCTATATGGATATATGGTGGAAAGATAAAGGACTCTGGTGTTAACTTAGTTACTCTGAACCTCAGTTTATCCATCTAAAAAATAGAGATCTAATAATAGCTATTTTGCATGGTTTTTGTAGGTGTTTTATATGGCACATAAAAATAGATCCACACATTTTAATTCCTTCCTTTTCTGCTACACTGTACAAAATTTATAAAAATAAAAATGTCTCACAGTCTATTCAGATTTTTTCTAGAGTTAAGCTACTAGTTGAGTAAAGTTAGTTATAACATATTCCCCATATCTGATCCACTTAGATGACTAGAATACATGTAAAGAACAATAAGAAGAAAATTCCATTCTTCCAAGAGTAAGTATTATTCTTACTTTTTTAAAATAATGGGGCAAATGTTAATAATTGGCTGGGAACATGTATCAAATTATAACACCAACTTTCTATTATATATGATATGAAGATAGGCATTTATTTCTGTTAGTTGGAGTTTATTAACGTGGGGAACAAATAGGATCCTTCTATGACATTAAAAAGCTATCTTAAAAAATTCTAATAGGAAGTTATAAAGGACATGGAGCCAAGATGTAATGCTCAGGGCAATTGACATAAATGACAGAGTATTTGGCTTCTCTCACCCCCATTTATGGTGAGCTCATGCCATAATTTCTCAAGTATTTTTTCTTTCCCTTCAAGCAATGTGTCGCTTTTAGATATTAATTGACTTGTTAATTTAGGAGGTAGTCACTCTACTCAAAGATGTTTACATTTCTTCTGAGTTATCCAATTTGTTGGCATGCAGTGTGTTTAGTAATCTCCTATGGTCCTGTGTATTTGTGTAGAATCATTTGTAATGTCTACTCATTCCATTTCTGATTTTATTTGAGTCTTCTATCTTGTCTAGCTAAAGGTATGTCAGTTTTGTTTATCTTTTTGAAAAACCAGATCTTAGTATTGTTGGTCTTTTCTGTTGTGTTTCTGGTCTCAACATATGTTTACTAATTTCTTTGCCATTTCCACAAGTTTCTTTTTTTTGTATTCAAAGTCTGTTTGGGCTTCTTGAATCTGTGATGTGATGCTTTTCATTAGTTTTGGGAAATTCTAAGTCATTATATTTTCAAATAGCGCCTCTTTTATCTTTGTATTTTGTCTTTCTGGAATTCCAATTCAAGTTACACTACCTCACCAGATCTGATGTCTCCTTACTCTTCCTCCTGTATTTTCTATAGATTGCCTCTAGATAATTTCTTCTCCTCTACTGGTGACTTAGTTTCAGTCATGGTAGGTTTTGGGGTCATATTTAGTTCTATCTAGTTGATTCTTTCATAAATATGTAATGTTACTTTTTATAGTTCTTGTTCCTTGCTGAAAATATCATTTTCCTTTTATTGACATAACCGTAGTAATTATAGTTTTTTAAAAAACATTCTCTGATAATTATTTTCCATGGCAAACTGGTGGATCTGTTTCTGTTGTCTGTTATTTATGGTGGCTTTTATTCATGTTATTATAGTTCTTTTTTGTCTGGTTAGGTTTGATCATGTACTAAATATTGTGTTTATAAAATTATTCATAGAAATAATTTAAGGTCTACGATGATGTTGTCATACTTCTTAGATGATTTTTTTTCTTCTACTACTCTCAGGCATCCAATGAACCAGCAATTCTTTTTTTTTTTTTTTTTTTTTTTTGCAATTCTGAATGATTTTTTTTTTAAGATTTTATTTTTTATTTATTCATGAATGACATAGAGAGAGAGAGAGGCAGAGACACAGGCAGAGGGAGAAGCAGGCTCCACACCGGGAGCCCGACGCGGAACTCGATCCTGGGACTCCAGGATCAGACCCTGGGCCAAAGGCAGGCGCCAAACTGCTGAGCCACCCAGGGATCCCCCTGAATGATCTTAATACTATTTTGATATGTGAATTTTTCTGTGCCACTAACTCAGGGCATGACTGAAATCAATGTGAATGCTATTTTGCTTCCATTTTGTCCTTACATCTAGGTTACAGTCTTTTGACATCTCGGTCATACCCACAAGTCCTCCAGATCTTGCTCTCTAATTCCAAGAGGCTGTCAGGAGTACAGTTGACTCTCAATAGGATCAGAGCAGCTCAGATCAGCAAGTGGCCTCAACTCTGCACTCACCTGTTTGGTTTTCTGTCAGTTTTTGCCAGGAATTCCTTACTGTTTCTTTTCATTTTTTAAAGTTTGTTTCTTTGTTTGTCTATGTATTTATTTATTTGAGAGAGAAAGCACAAGCAGAGGGAGAAGGAGAAGTTCCCCACTTCCCAGGACCCTGGGATCATGACCTGAGCTGAAGGCAGACACTTAACCCACTGAGCCACCGGCGCCCCATATTTCATTGCTCTTTTATGCTTTCAGAAAGACATTAGTGTAGCTCATCCAGATTTTTTTGTTTTGTTTTGTTTTTTATTTATTTCTTTATTTTTTTAAGTTCATATAAAGGATTTTATAGTTATTAGTGTGAGGGTTGGTTTTAAATTACCTAGTGCACCATTACCAGAAGCGCAAGTCCCTTTACATGCCTGTTTACATTGAAATGAAAATAAATCTCTAGGTAGTTCTTTGTGGGAGAACATAGATATAGAAGTACAATTTTGTTCTGTATTGAAAATTAAAAACAAGTCCCCATGGCTTTTTTTTTTTTTTTTTTTTTGCTGCTTCTTTGTTAGTTCAAATTAAGGTCTGTTCTCACTCAGAATGTCTCAGAGTAGATGATTCCATTTATATTGAAGCCTTTACAGGAATCTTTATATCTGATAGTTAACTTCTAAGGCAAAGCATTGGTATGTGGATGACCATGCTGTTCTGTTAGAAATAAAACTTATAACACATGTTTAAAAATTAGAGGTAGATTTGAAACCTTATTTACTCTGAAACTTTTTTAAAGATGAGAAATGTTAAGTGTCAGAAAATAGCATTACAGTTATTAGATTATGTCTAATAAGAAGATTTAAAGGTTAGTTTTTGTCTAAGGTGTAAAATTTGATTTTGCATCTTTCATTTGACAGCAATTATCTATGTGCATTTAACTAAAATGTCAAGTTCATGATAAACTATGGTAAAATGATGTATTTAAGTTTTTAAAATAAAAAAGTTATAATTTAAACTTGTATAGGTGTAGGAGCAATAAGTAAGAGTGAAGGATAGTGTGGTGTCTAATTGGGGTATCTCTCCATCAGATAGGGGCCCCCAAATGTGGGGCATGATTGAGGGGAAGTTGGTGGCATGGTAGCTGAAAAGAATTCACCTGAGGCAGAACAAAGGAGACAGGTTTATTGAATACACAGCAAGGGAGCCTCTGGCTGGACAGCAGAGGAGGGGGGGGAGGCAGGGAGTGGGGGCTGCTTTTAAAGAGGAAAGATGGAATTCTACCTTTCTTGGCAACTGTGCCTGGTTGGTTAGGCCTTTGGATTTGGATGTTTCGAGGTGGGTCCCCTGATGGGCTTTTTCTACATTCCATTGCTCAAGCCTGTTTGCCTGAAAGTGGCTTCCACAAATACTTCCTTACCTGGTGTTTGAGAGAATCCTATTCATTATTAGCTTTAGAGGGAGAGTATCTTTAAATATAACTTCATCATTTATTGCCAAACCCTGTGCTCCTTTGTTCCCTCTCCTGGGTCACACGGTTACCATATATTTTATGCGACCATGCCACACTTTCACTGGTAGAAGTGATTCTGTTGATGATCATATAGGGCAGAGGCAAGTCAGTGAAAAGTATTTTGGGCGTCTAGGGTTTCGATATTGCTCATTGCCTTGCTCATGGTACTTCTGTACATTATATACTTACAATGGGGACCAGTGAGTAGAGAACCAACTTGGGCATACAAAGAAAAGATTAGCAAGTGATATTAATTTCATAAAAGCTTAGGTAGTAAATATTTAGGCATTAAGGAAATTTTTACCACATGAAACATTCTAAAACACATTTTCCCTTGAATAACAAAACATTTGCCCTTTTGGGTTTCTTTCTCCTTTTCTTTTGTTTAGAAAAAATATTGAGTTTAAAAACATTTTAATACAATATTACAGGTAATAGGATTCCTGGGGAACTAGAGAGGGCTTCCAGAGCTGAACATCTAACAGAGTAATCTGAATCTATATAGGGAAAAAGGAGAAGATAATGGTGTGAGAGGCTTAAAGGAGGAGTTAGAGGAGAATAGGTAGCAGATAGGAAGGAGAAATGTTTAAAAACAGCTGTGGGTCGGGCAGCAATTAGCAAAAGCATACAAAAGAGCAAGAAGATTAGAGAAATTGGGGCAAACAGATTTGTGTGTCATTTTTGCAGAAGGCTAGAGAGGAATAAAGAATAACAAAGGCAAAGTATTACGCCAGTGGATCCTTCAGGTGATGTTGTATCTGTGAATTGCACCTGCTTCTTCAGGATTACAAAGAAAAAAAGGAAAGCGTAGACTGTTACAGAGACAAAAATTAGTGACTGATGCACATAAATAGATGCCTGATTGTAGATCATGGGGCTTCATCACAGCACTACTGACTATAGAGAACAGCTACAGTCAGAGCTACAGACAGGTCTTTTTTCCCTTTTTCTTCCTTCTCCCCCCAGTTCTTTCCCTCTGAAGAGTTGTTGAAGAGTATTGTGGAAAAGGTAAGAGACCAGTATCCAAAGGGTAGAGTCTCGTCCTCCTTCAGTAGTTTAGTGTTATGTCAACCTCTGAATGGCAGTTTCCATAGCTGTAAAGTGGAAATAACAGCTGGACTATGATGTTTTAGTATAAGCTGAAATACTTTTGAAAATGCTTTGAAAAATATACAAAATGTAAAGTTTTCTTTAACTACTTATGAGATGTAATATGCAATAGTGTTTTAGAGATCTAAGTGTAAATCCTGGCACTACCCTGTCAATTTAGGTCTAGTTACTTAATTGCTCTGATTAGAAATATTCTTATTTATACAGTAAAGATATAGTAACTCCATCTCACCAGATTATGAGAATTAAATATGGCACTGCAAGGGAAGAATTTGGTGGAGTACCTGGCACACAGTAGGTGATAAATGTGAGCCCCTTCCTTTACATAGTGACGTTAGAAATCTGTCCCATGGCCATCAGTCAGTTTGTGTGGATCTCTTTCTTTAGTCATTATATATATACCTACTTCATTCGCATTATGATATAGTTTGTTTTTATATGTATAGGTCTGACTCTGCCAATAAATGCTAGGCTGCTGAAAGATGTTCGCTTTATATTCTCCATCATGTGTAAATCATAGACAGTTTGTCAGTAAATATTCCCTATATCAGAAGGATGACCACTCAGGTTCTGAATGAAGCCTCTTTGCCTGGCAATATCTTTAGTTTGACTTTAAAGAATGGGTAACGTCTATACTACATAATGGATAGTTGTTTAGAAATACAAACTTTTTTTATTCATCTTCTTTTGGATTTTTGTCCTCATCCATGTACATGTAAGCAGTGTCTTCAATGGACAGAGTAAGGTACCGGGCATTTTTGTAATGTTGCTGCTTTAAGTCTTTCCTTTCTAAATCCTCTTTTAAAGGGTTCACTTGATCAGGTCAGGCCTTCCCAGAATAACTGCTTTTGATTAAGTTATTATTAATTAAGGACTTTAATTATTTGTACAAAATCCCTTCATCTTTGCTACATAAAATAATCATAGGAGTTATATTCCTTCACTTTTGCCATGTTTTTTTGCTTAGAAGCAGTTACAGATCCTACCCACACTCAAAGGCAGGGGAAAACACAAAGATATGAATAGCAGGGGGTGGGAATCATGGGAACCATCTTAAAATTCTGCTTACCACGGTATTGATGTAATTTTGTGTCTCCAATTGTAAATAATATTAACAGATAAGAACTTATATGACTTGAGAAGTTCTAGTTTCTGAATGAATTACATTTTGCATTAGGATTATTTAGACTGAATCTATTACCTTTTAGATTGGACATTGGGACACTTGGGTGACTCAGTGATTGAGTGTCTGCCTTTGGCTCAAGGTGTGATCCCGGGGTCCTGGGATCGAGTCCCACATCAGGTTCGCCAGAGGGACCCTGCTTCTCCCTCTGCCTATGTCTCTGCCTCTGTGTGTGTGTGTCTCTCATGAATAAATGAATAAAATCTTTTTTTTAAAGATAACAGAACCTTGTCTCAGAAGCAAAAACCAAAAAACAATCAATCTCAAGAAAAATCCAGATGAATATAAACATTTAGAATAAAACAAATGGTAGAATTTGCCTTGTTGTTTAATAGGTTCATGCCTTTTGAGTTTATTTTAGAAAGTAGGAGATAAGTTTTCAAAAAAATTCCTGATTTTGCTTTCTTGAAACGTCTGTTGCTTATTTTAATGGATAGTAATTTCGATTGATGTCAAATAGCAAAATAGAAGAGAAACTGGAATTGCATGTAGTATGGTGAATGTTACTTTTACTGATGATCATAACCACCAAGAAAATGTACTGGGCATTTATACAATGTTTTTACTATATGTTTAAGAAAATACTTTTAGATATCTTTTTAAAATGAGTATTCTAAAATGGAATTGCAGAAAAAAACATATGCCCACAGAAAAACTTGTACAAGAAATATCATGGGAACATTATGCATAATAGATAAAAAGTGGAAGGATCCAAATCATTTCCTATTTATGAATGCCTAAATAGAATATAGTATATATATATATATATATATATATATATATATATATATATACACAATGGAATATTACGTGGCAATAAAGAGGAATCAAGTGGCTGGTACATGTTACAACATGAATGAACCTTGAAAATATTATGCTAATTGAAAGAAATTACAAAACACCACATATTGTATGATTCTGTTTATATGAAATGTCCAGATTAGACGAATCCATAGAGACAGAAAGTAGATTAGTGGTTGCCAAGGGCTGATGAGGGGAGGAAGGTTGCAGGGGAAGGAAATTGACTGCTAATAGGCACAGGGGTTTCTTTTTGGGGTGCTGAAAATGTTTTGAAATTAATTGTGGTGATGGTTACACAACTTTGTGAACATACTAAAGACTGTTGAGTTGTACACTTTAATGAGTGGATTGTATGGTTTGTGAATGATGTCTCAATAAAACTAAAAAACATGGAATTTTATGTTCTAGCATTTTGATGCGACCAATGTATTTACTGCTCTTCTTACCTCTCCTGACTCAGTTCTGAGCATTTTCCATCTGCTAAGGCTTGAGCATCCAAAATTGAAAAATTTAATTCTGTATTGATGAATTTTCAATGTGAATGAGTGGAAGTATGTGAGAGCATAATTGTTGTCCAGGGCTTTTATCATATTTGGTTAAAGCAGTATATGATTCTCTTGGATGTAAGTAAGAACAAAAACGTACTGTGTATTTGTTAAATATTTCAGTATCTATTTCAATTAAATTAAATTTAGATATAAACTCTGATTACATGAATAAAACTCCAGGAACACCTCAGATCACATGTTGTCAATTCAAAATTGCAGCCTTAACAATTTTTAATTTACATTGTATAATTTTCTTTTCTTATTGCTGCTCATTAGGATCTTTTTTAATTTTTAATTTAAAAAAATATTTAATTTATTTATTCATGAGAGACACACACACAGAGAAAGAGAGGCTGAGACACAGCAGAGGGAGAAGCAGGCTCCATGCAAGGAGCCTGATGTGGGACTCGGTCCTGGGTCTCCAGGATCACGCTCTGAGCCGAAGGCAGGTACTAAACTGCTGAGCCACCCAGGGACCCCCTCATTAGGATCTTTTAATTTAATTAGTTTCTCTTATAATAGAAGCATTGAAAGGAAAGTAAGAATAATATTTAATGACAATGTTGATGAAATAGAATGGGTGGAAATCTTTTTTCTGACTAAATTCAGAGTAGAAATCTTTAAAACAGTCTGAATACTGTGTGAAATCCTTTGTGGAATTTTCTTGGAGATTTTCTTAGAATGCCTTTGAAAATGTACTGCTTTGCCCTTCAGCACTATTTGTTTATGGATCTCTGAGGAATTCATTAATATTTTTAGGCTTTCTATTTGCTGGTTTCATTCCCATTTTGCAGATTGAATTACTTAAACTGCATAGCTAACATGATTTGTCCAAAACCAAGTAGGCAGTTAACTGTTGGAACTTAAGCTTTCAGCAACAAATGATGTTTTTTCACTATAAATGAATATTTTAGTATGTTAGGATACTTGGCTTCACGCAACAGAATTTTATTTAAACTTGCAATATTCATAAAGCCAAACACAGGACCTTATGTGTTACTTTTAAAAAGTAAAAACAATAGTCTTAAGAAATATGCTTTATGGAGATACTCTATTCATTAATTATTATTTTTAAAGTGAATAATATCTTGACTCTATGGGGTCTTTAATTTCTTCCTGGTGCTATGACCTAATATGAGTGTGTTGATTGGTGTGTATGTTCTTGATATCATAGATAGTTGCTAAAGAGATCCTAAGAGACCATCTAGGCTCTTACCTTATCTTTGGGTAGATTAAATTGCTTTAGAGATTGCTTTTTCTGTGGTAAAAAACATTGCTTAAGTTTCATTTTTTAAAGCTGTATATGAAATAACCAAACCTCTTTATTCATTGTTTGGAGGAGACAAATAGAGTCTCTAGCTTCCTTAAAATTCTAATTTATTATAATTAGTTTGTATGAAAAGGAGATTTTTCTCAAAGGAGATGGAAACTTTTTTTTTTTTTAACATTATCTGCCAATAATCCCTGTGACTGAAATTACTCTACCCTGATGAAGTAGGTATGCTGTGTTACAAACATGATACAATAATAGTAGTAATAAAACCCAACTATTTTCCACTTGTTCCTAATTCCCTTGCTTCCCTGCATCGTTCCCCTTGGACCTCTTGAGCCATGGTTAATCAGACTCCCATATGATTTGCTAGTCAGGCAAAGGCTTGTGTAGTTCAAACTGAAATAAATACATTTCAGCTTTGGCCACCATAGGATCTTTCAAAGCCATAGGTGTATTTTAAAATTTAGCTCCTGGTCTTAAATCCATCATCCAGTTTCTTTATGCAGGCACTGAACCAGTGAAGGGGTGTTCAGTCACAGTTACCCATTGGTCCCTATACCGGCAAACCATTGTTATCTCTGTATGTCCTAATTAAAGCTTCTTGGAAGTGTCTGTTGTGTTTTGAAGTGGATACTCTCGATAAATAGGTAGTTAATGAGGATGATTGTTAGGTTGACAAAGTGTTTCTCTTTAACTTCCAATTTGGAGGAAAGATAGGTGTGAACCTGCTAGTTTTGGTAGTGTGTTGTTCCCTCCACTCAGCTGTATGTCCTTGTGGGGGCCCCAGGTGATAATCTCATATTTTGCTTTTGAAATTAGACAAAAACTACAATATCGGGCATGCTGTTGCTCACAGTGCCCTACTTGCCTTTTAGGGATCTCCTTATAATGGTTTATTTAAACTACTTATACCTGTTTGATTTCTGTAGGTCCCAGAACAACTTTTAAATACTGGAACTTGGGGCACCTGGGTAGCTCAGTGGTTAAACATCTGCCTTTGGCTCAGGTCGTGATCCTGGGCTCTTGGGATCAAGTCCTGCATCAGGCTCCCCCCCACCCCCCCCCGGGGAGCCTGCCTCTCCCTCTGCCTATGTCTCTGCCTCTCTCTCTCTCTCTCATGAATAAATAAGTAAAATATTAACAAAAAATAAAATGCTAGAACTAAGTTTTCCTGAGGAAAACAGCCACTTAGTAAACTGGTTTAAGAGAAATAGGAGTAATCTGCTCCCCCTCCCACTGAGAAACTCCACAAAACACTGAAGTGAAGAAGGAAATGTTTATCTTTGCTTATTTTGTGCTTCCAGTCACTCATCTGTTTCTTCCGTGGCTGGATGTTAGAATTCCATTTTTTCTACAAGTATTTTAGAGGACTATTTCCCACTATTTTTGTTCTATTTGGATTCTTGCTTTACCCTTTCAAAAGACCATGTGTTAAGTTGTGATATAATATTATGATTATTGCATCCCATTAGAATGTAAAATCCAACACTCCCTTTCACATATTTGAATATAGACTTAGTCCTTGTTAATGGACAAAGATGATATAAAGTGGAGGAAAATGTAAGTCACAAAATTAGTTGACGGAGGTAGAGGCCAGGAAATTTGTGGGCCGGGTGGTAGTATGGAAGAAGCAGGAAACTCTTTGAACATGACTGCGTTATCTCTATTGCAAAGTATTACAGAGTTGGAGCAGTAATAAAAGTTTGTTTTATCTGTACATTATTTTTCAGTTTGTTTCCAGAGGTATTGATAAAACAACATCATCTTATCAAATTATTGCTAGACTGTAATATGAATTTTTTTAAACGTTTTTAACAGCTGCTGGTAAAAGAGGCGTTGGCATTTATGTAGAAATGTAAAGGCTATATATTTCATTATTGTATATGTTTTTAGTTAATAGATATTTATAATTTGTTTTCAACCTACCAAGAAATTTTTTGAGGCATAGGGAACGTGAGCTTAAGGAGCATTTCTCAGATTTGCTTTATTGCACTAGGGAAATTTTAGGCTTCATTTAGGAAATATCTTTATAGTGGCTATGGCTTATTGAATATAGAAAAAAGTGGAAACGATGCTCTGGGATTCTAACTCTGATTCTTCTTTTCTGATTTTGTATGTAATACTATTTTCTTAATAAATGAGAATTTTGGCTGTCTTGACAATTGTCTTAGTTCGTTTGAGCTGCTGTAACAAAAAATACCATAGACTGGGTGGTTTATAAACAACACTACTTTATTTCTCACAGTTCTGGAAGCTGAGAAATCGAAGATCACAACACTGACAGAGTCAGTGTCTGGTAAAAGCTTTCTTCCTGGTTCATGGAGAGTCATCTTCTTGCTATGTTCTCACTTGGCAAGGGGACCTGGAGGTCTCTGGAGTATCTTTTTAAAGGGTGCTAAATCCCACTCATGAGAGCTCCACCTTCATGACCAAATGACCTCCCAAAGGCTCACCTCCAAACACCCTCACATTGAAGATTAGGTTGCAACAAAGGAATTTTGGGGGGACACACACATTCAGTCTATTGCAATGACTATGTCACAAAAGTTAATATGAACAAGAAACAGAATAGATGAAACATTTGTGCAGTTATTGACTTAATATCTAAAAGTTACCTGGGCCAGCAGATAATCAGAATAGCATTTGTGTTTAAATCTTGGTAAATTATAGAATGTTTAAGAAGGTAAAATTGGATATTTGATGTCTAATGAGTGAACCAACAGGAAAGCAGTTTTAGAATTTGTAATCAGAGATAACGATTCATACAGGAGCCATTATAGATTCCACTACAGCAACTTTGTGTAAATAACCCCCCCCGCCCCACCCCCAGTTTATTTAGAGACTATGATATCCATTGCTAGACCAAATTAGATCATTTGCTAGGCCAAATGTACTGTGTACATTAAGGACTTAGGAAAAAATGAAAATATAAATGGTAAACAGTGACTTCTTATTGTCTAAATTTAGTGAGGATTTTTTTCTCCTTAGGTCTTTCTAATTTTTTAGGGGAGTGAGTTGATATAACATCAGAAAATTACATAGTTGCTTAGGTCTTTTAGCTGACCTGTATTTCATACTCATGTGGTTTTATATTTATACATGGTTTTGCTAGCAGAAACATTTTTTTGTGTGTGAGTTTTTGAAGTTTTGAGAAACAGTCTAAGAAACAGTGACAATACCAAAACATTGTATTTAATATTTTGACATTTATTTCACTTTAATGAATATACTACAATTAAATCTTGAAATCTATTCCTAGAAAAGTTTGTATGATGTTTCATATGTTAATTATTTCAGAAACTGTATTTCTATAAGTAGAATTATAGAAGCATAACTGAAATCATCCCATGAAAGACAGGTTTATTCCCAAAATAGCAGCAGCTTTGGTAAATGCTACTTAGAATGAGTACATTTTTCACTTGAAATTGATGATAAAGGAAATAGTCTTGCACTTTAGCTGTTGAAAATAAGTTATTTTACTTATTTTGTTGTATTTTACTTTACTTTCCAGGACCTTCCATATATCTGATGACAGAGGTAAAAGATCAAATTTTAGCCTGGTCTATGGCATGAATAGAGTTGTATTTTAAATGGGGCCAGCTGTGTTGTTCTGTATCATTAACCAAGTTTGATACATATGTTCTAATCTTGATTGAATCATTTTGTTTTTGTAGTTAAATTCTGTGTGTAAAGTGGCAATTATTTTCACAGAAAGAAGAGGAAATGGAAAACAACATAGATGGAAGTCCTATGAGAAAGAAGTCATGTTTGAATAATGATTTCAACTTTCATGTTGGGTTCTAAAGATTCCAGTTAAGGACTATTGAAAATATAGTAGTAGATACTTAATTCTCAAAAAAAGGACCAAATCTTTATTTTAATTTTTGTGAATAAACTCTATTTTAGTATTAAATTAAGGATTTTGCATATGCAAACTTTCACATATAAAACTGAGCCATAGAAAATTGATTTGTGTAATTTAAACAGATTTGAGGCAGCTAGATAAAACTACAAGAAGCCCAGAGGCCATTTTTGCAGTACAGTTTGTGTGTTGGTGTGTCATGAGCATCCAAAAGCTTGCTTTTTCTTTGTTCAAATTCATATCTTTCCGTGGAAAACTCTTAATATAGCCTTTGAAAAGCTACTTTGTTTACGAAAATTATTTTATTGAAATGACACTATTTGTGATTTTTTTCCCCCTCACCTACAAATAAACATTCATGCTCTCAGGTATTTCAAGTTGCAGTGTAAAAAATCTCCCAAATAATATACAAGGAAAAGCATCATATACTTGTGACATAGGCAGATCTGAATGGAGATTAAAAAAAGCAGTATTACCAACAGTAATTGGTAACAATGAAATATTTTTGAGAATATCAAAATTAACATGAAGTTTTCTCATGACAGAATATTGTACCAAAGAAAATTTTAGAAGCTTTGAAATGATACTCTCTTTGTTAGAGTGCCAGTTCCTTTGGTATGTGTTTCCTTTTGTCACCTGGGGCAATTTTTCCAACACGTAACACATGTGATGTTTTTTTCTGCATTTGGAATAATCAGCTTTTCCCTGTGCTCATTAAAGGGGGAAAAAAACTGCAGCCAAGGTATTAGCACAAAGCAAGGTATTAACAGTGCCCAATCTCTACCAAATACCAAGTTCCTTTGTCTATTACCTAATTAACATACTTTAATGAGTTCACCAAGTTTAATGAATACTTCATGTAAAACTCAGCACTTTCTACCTCCTAGATTAATCTGACACCTGATGTAACAGATCTGGCTAGATATTATGAATAATTCATGAGCTAGTATTTCTCAAATAACAAATAATAAAGAATATGAAACATTTAATATGGAAGGAATTCTTAAAGATTTGCTATACACTTACTGGAACATAGTATAATTCTAGCATCTATTGAAATGCATGTTCTAGTTAATAATAGCTTGAAAGAAACAATGTAATTTATGTAAATATATTTCTGTTCATGCTAATGATTTTTAAAATGCAATGAACCATTTAATAGTAAAACTCACTGCTTATAAGTTATATTCTATAAATAGACTTGGTTACTTCAACACTATTGGGTTGATCTGCAAAATCTTAATTTTGTGATAAACATAATAAACATTTCTTTCATAAAAAATGACTTTAGAAGTTAGAAAGAGTATTCATAATGATATTGGTAGTTTTTATTGATTTGTATTGACATGTATTTTGTGTATTCATATCTATGTGAGGCATTTCATTTACCATTACATGTGAGGGTATAATAGGTCTGAGAATTTTAAGCTCTCATCGTAAGGTAACATCTGGATGTTATACTCTCTTTCCCTCCATTTTTTTCATGCTACTGAAAAAAAAAAGGGTCTGAGAAGTATGGATAAATCATCTAATTTTATGATGTTATTTTTGTCAATATTAAAAATATTAGTGAGGATTATTATTGTGTTCCAGGTTCTGTTCTAGGACTTGGTGAAATAGATGAAAATCAATCTCTCTGCCCTCAAGAAGCTTAGACTCTAATAGGGAAGACAAGTTCACAAATAATTGCAACATAGTATGACAAGATCTATGGAAGTTATTAAATATACAAACAGCCATTTATGATTCAGCAATAAGAAGAAAGGTCTAATCAACCTTACACAAAGTGGAATATGAAGACATCACAACATCCCTGTTTACCTTTTCAGCCATATATTCCATATAATCTATAACCATAAGCCAAAGTGGATTTTTTAACAGGTCAAAATATACCTATCGCAATGTGCTGATATCAGTTACTTTGAGAAAAAAAAATATTCCACTGATATTGTCATTATTCAAAATATTTTTGCTCTTCTTTTGAACTTGGATTTGAACTTGTCTGGCAAACTATTTTGACTGTAGTAGCAGATTTTTATGCCTTGAGGGTAGATTTAGTTTTTTTTTTTTTGAGGGTAGATTTAGTTTTTTAAAAAACCAAAAATTATCCAGAGCAAAAGGTGTCATATACAGTAGCCAAATAACAGTGCAAAATTATTTTCATTATTTAAAAATAATAGAATAACAATAGAGTAATAAAATACAATAATAGACACAATAGTCAAACGAGAGTGTTCTATGAGGCAGTGAGTCTAATTTTCTTCTCCACTGGTAAACTGACTCTAAAAGCAGTTTCGTAAAAAGGTATTATCATCGTATATTGCACTGTAGCAGCATTGCTGATGTGAATTGCTTTAGTAATAGAGAATTTGTAATTGCGGTATGTATATGTTAGTTGACTTAAGTAAATTAACTACAAAGCTTAAAAATACTTCACTGATTAGAGTAAGGGGTGTCAGATTTTTATGAGCTCTGTTCTGGTCTGATTATATACTTGGACTTTAGCATTTAAGAGGAGGGCAGCTGGGGTTGAAAAGGAAGGTAAAAACTTGAATCTGCCACCAAAGAATGGGTGAAGAGATCAATAAAATTTAATCTTGAGAAGAGAGAATTTAGAAAGGATGGGATAGCTGTTTGAAATTATCTGAAGGGCTTTCACATAGAGAATTAGGTTTATTTTGTGTGTCACATGAGAACAATGCTACAGCTTTGAGTGGTGATACAGGAAGCAGCTTCAGAAACAGTCAGTTCCTCATATTGGAAGTGTTCAAGTAGAGAACATGGGATCACTTGATTATACTGAGAAGGGAATTGAAATATTAGATGATGCAGTTTTATCAACCCTGTGATTCTATCTTTGACAGCTGAAGATTTTCCTTTCCAAAATAGATTTTTACTGGTGTAAGGAATTCATGACCTTCTTTATATACATTTCAATTCTCATATCTTGTTATAATACAGTCTTTTGGAACACATTACTTGATTTGTTTTTATCCACAGTGAATATGGATATGTCTATTTTTTCCCTTTGTAGAGGAGTTTTTATGAAAGATTTCCAAATGGATTAATTTATCCTTATTCCTGGTTCTTTACATCTAGTTTGTGCACAGAGAGAGAGACTGCAGTTTCACCTTTCAATTTATTTCACTTCAAATGTTCTACAAGATGCCATCTTCCATTATTAAATGAAGGCATTGTATTATGCTACTAAGTTCTAGCTTTTCATACTTTCTGCTAAGAATTTTGTGTAGAAGGGCTTTTCTCCCTTTTGCATGAATTAGTTTTTATCCGCTTCATGTTGAAGCTTGCCTTCTGTCAGTATTTGTGATAAATTAGCTTCTGAATATCACTGGAAATCCCTGATACAAGCTATATGACTATAAAACATTTTTCATTTTATCAGAGGCAGCAATTTGGTTTGAGCCCACTAGATTGACTGTCTTTTTTTTTTTTTTTTTTTTTGTAATACAGGTAAATTCAATGTCTTTACTACCAAGTTGCGATTATGGGACTGAGTAGGATTTTTGGCCTTTGTAGACAAACATTTCCTATTTAGGAATGCCAGAGGATGTATTCAAGTGAAAGGCATTTGGTCTGTTTCACTTATTTGAGGTTATATATATATCTAAAAAAAAAAATTCGTGTTTTTTTGGACTGCCCCATTTCAAGTCTAAGCAGATTAATTTGGTAATTAAATGCGCCATGGTTACTTATGGTGCAATTAATTTGATAGTACGTAGATACTATTACATACAATGCAAATGTGAGTAACACATTGAATTTAGAGATAATTTTATAATGATAGCTACCTTTTATAGTATTAAATTAGTAATAATATCAGAATATCATGTGATATGTAAATATAGGGTGCTGTTGATATTTTAAAATATGATTAACCCTCACTATTCATCTAAAGGAGGCAGAGGAAAGTATGTTACTCTTATTTTTATTTTAAAGATGAGGCAACAGATGCTCATTGTTGCTGTGACTGTAAAATCGTAGTGTGGTGAGTCATAATTTAGATTACCAATCTAAGCCTCCAACCAGGTGGGTGGCTCAGTAAAACTGACTGGACTCATTCTGAAGCCATGGTCTGATGTATTCTTCACAGACTGATGAAAACTGTGACCTCCTTTTTACCATTATAAGTGCAGGGTCTGGAGTCAGATGGTCTGAGTTAAAATCCTGGTTTTACTGCTTACTGGCTGTGCATGTTTTGCTGGCTCTCTGATCCTCATTTTTTAATGTATAAATTTGTTGTAATAATTCTTAGGTTGTGGTGAGGCTTAAATGAATTAATACATATAAAGTGTAACAGTACCTGGCACACAGTAATAGATAATATTATTTACTATTTCAGACTCTAGGGTCTTTCACAGTATTTAGTTGTCTGAAAAACAGCTTTCTAAATTGCTACTATTGAGACCTCCCTGCCAATTCCCTCCCTCTCTCCCTTCTTCCCTTCCTTCCATTCTTCCTTCCTTCCTTAGTTTTTCTCTGTTTTTCTTTTTTTTCTTCCTTCCACAAGAATTTATTGAGCATTTACTATGTATGCTGTAGTCATTAATACAAGGGGAAGAAATTTTTACTTACCCTGGTTGTTAGATTGAACAGTTTGCTGGTCTAGACAGTGACTTGTTTTAAGTTGTTCAGTATTTCCAAAATGAATGAGGCAAGGGTATTGGAATATTTGATCCCTCAACTCTCTTATCTTTCAAGTTTTGAGTCCTTTCTACTCTTGGCCAGATTTTGTCTTATATCCACATAATTTATGTTGGTCCAACTCAATTTCTCTTCGACTAGTTTTCTGAAAATTGTTTATTTCTCTTGAGTATGTTTGTCTCCATGCCTTTGTTCATGTAGTTCCTTCTACTTGAGTATAGCATTTCCTGTAGTCAGGAAATTAAATTCTCCAGAGTCCAGATTAAACCTCACTCTTCTGTAAAGCTTTTTCAGACCAGGCTAAGTGTAAGATATCTTTTCTTCCTCTGGGAGCTTGTTGTATTTGTTTGAATCTCCTTATGGTCCCTAAGTATCCTTCGAATGCAGGAACCATTTTAATAATTTTTTGTATCCTTCCTCCTAGCATTTGATACTGAACAGGTACAATGAAATAAATCTTCAGTAAATATCAGTTGATTGGATTTGTTGACACAAGGAGCAGTTTCTTTATATTACATATCTCAGCATAAAATATAATGTAAATTTAAAAATCATCGGACTATGAAAGTTTTTCATAGCATTTCAGAGATTAGGGCAATTTTAGCTTTTAAAATATAAAAATAATGCTAGGTACTGGGTGGCAGGACATGTAGATAGATAAAAATGGTCTCTGATCTCAAGGTACTTGAAATTCAGAAGGGGAAAAAAAGCATGAATCAAGGCAGAAGGTAATAGGTTCTTAAAAAGTGGTAATGTTTTGGGGTGCTTGGGTGCCTCAGTCAGTTAAGCATCTGCCTTCTGTTTGGTCCCTGATTCCAGAGTCCAGGGGTCCAGTTCTGTGTCAGACTCCCTGCTCCACCGGGAGCTCGCTTCTCCCTCCGTCCCCCTTGAATAAATAAATAAGATCTTAAAAAAAAAGAAGTGCTGATTTGTTTTGGTGGTGTTGGACTATTTAATTTTGGTTGTGTGAATTAGAGAATGGTTTTTCAGTTAAGTTGAACCAAGCTTTGACTCCAGAAATGAAGTTGTAGAAAGAGAATGGGAGTGTGGACAAACTGTCACAAGCAGAAGATAGAGTAGTTGGTGGGTTGTACCAAGAAGGGAGACAGCTGATGTTTAGAATCAGTTCATTAAAGACCTGATGGCTTTTGAGAAGTGAAAATAATATGGGCCAAACTGTTTAAGCAAGATAGCCCTGGTGGCTTCCTTAGAGATAAATGAGATTTGAATTATTTGAAAAGGAAACTGTTTTTGTAATGTTTTTCTGCTGTATGTGTTTTTAGAAACTTGAGAAAAATCTGAAGAGTACCTTTCAAAGTTCAATGTTTTTAAAAACCTGGAATTTCTAATATGAAGTAACAAATGTCCACTCCCCTCACTTGTTTTCAGATTAGAGACAGCAGTCTTTCTGATTCACTAAGTTCTTTTTTTTACCTTATTGATTTTCTGCATCATCTTTTACTTTGAAGAGTGTTAGAAATATGGAAACATTTTATGATCTCTTAGTTTTTGCATATAGATTTGTGTCATTTCAAGATTGTACATAAACAAGCAATTCACAATCCAACAAAATGAAATGTGGCACTAACAATTGAAGTTAATAGGCATTAACCTCATGATCCAAATTATTGATCTATTTTCAATCAGAATTAAATTCTAATGCTGAATTATACCATAGTGAAAATGTAATTTTATACTTCTTTAAATATAAAGATTGCTGTGAAGGGATTTTTCACTTAATTGTAGTTATTTTGGTTATTTTAAAAATATGTGCTCAGAGGTACAAGGTAAAAGGAAAAGAAAACACTTGGGATGGTGCAGTTCAGGAAATGAGGGCAGTTATTTTAGGTCATTAAAAAAAAAAGGCAAAATACTGTGGAGTTTTCTGTCTGAGGCCAATGCTTCTATCATCTGGGTGTGTTAGGGTAGTGTTATTGCACTGGGCAACTGAGTTGGGCAGGGAGCTGAAGAAAGAACTGTATACTAATTATACACTAAACTGCCCAGGTAACATGGAAGAAGCCATGGGATAACTAAGAATGGAATTAGCAACGTGGAATTAGTAGCTACAGCATTCTTGGATGGATGTTGAAAGAGTTTGAGGTTGTATCTGGACTTTCCTTAACTCACTCTATGACCCTGACATTTTAGTTTTTCTGTCTTTAAAGTAAAGCATACAATCCATTGCCTTCATTTCAGCTGGTAATGGATTTGTTGTGAGGGCCAGTTTCATCAGGTCAAGGTATACTTAGAATTATTGGATAGATATACTTTAGTGAAATTTTTTTTTAAACTTTTTAAAAAATTTTTTAAATTTATTTATGATAGTCACAGAGAGAGAGAGAGAGAGAGAGGCAGAGACACAGGCAGAGGGAGAAGCAGGCTCCATGCACCGGGAGCCTGACGTGGGATTTGATCCTGGGTATCCAGGATCGCGCTCTGGGCCAAAGGCAGGCGCCAAACCGCTGCACCACCCAGGGATCCCTACTTTAGTGAAATTACAGTCACTCTTGAATGCTGGTAGTAGTACTTTACAAAAAGAGAAAATAACATTAATTTTGAATAAATGGCTAGAGTTGGAGGACGGACAAGAAGAAGAAACATTTTTTCAAAATTATATAAAAAGTACAACTTGGTAAGATTTTCCTAGCAGCAATGAATACGATCTACTTTGACAAACATATTAAACAAATACAGCAACTTTGCTTCTATATTTTATTAAAATACCATGCAAAAAATTTTAAAAATTGCCTTGAAACATGAGAATCTTGGATATAAAGCATTTGGGTAGTGATGTATTTTTGAAAAAAAATATGAAGATTAGAAGTTCATTGTTTACCAAGTATATTTGGAAAAACAGAATCTATATTTTAAAATAGATAAATTTCAACAAAATGCTCAGGTATTATCAGCTGAAATGGTTAAAAAAACATTAACTGGATAAATATTTATTCAGTGTTTCCTAAGAAGGTAGTGTGGTGTACTGAATAAATATGGAATGTGGCAGGTCTGAATTAAGTGGGTATGAATTTGAAAACCAGATCTAATATTCCTTGATGTGAGACTTTAGGAAAATATCTTAACATCTCTGAACCGGGATCCCTGGGTGGCGCAGCGGTTTGGCGCCTGCCTTTGGCCCAGGGCGCGATCCTGGAGACCCGGGATCGAATCCCACGTCGGGCTCCCGGTGCATGGAGCTGCTTCTCCCTCTGCCTGTGTCTCTGCCTCTCTCTCTCTGATGTGACTATCATAAATAAATAAAAATTAAAAAAAAAATCTCTGAACCTTAGTGTCCTTATCTGTACAATGGGATAGAAATTCCTTCCTACTTCACAGAATTGTGGATTATGGATAGCTCATTTAAAGTGCCTGGTAAGTACTAAATTAGCAATGTATTATAGCAAATATTTGGTAGATGGTAACTATTATAAATATTTTTGCTGCTGCTGCTAAGCACTGTACTAGTAGTTGAAAATAAACTTCTTTATGTACCAAAGGGAAAGGATTTCCTTTCCTTTTTGAATGTACTGTTCTAATGAAAAGAGAGCTATCTGGTTGATTGACTAAAATTATATCACAAAATGTTTTAATTTTCGTAATATGATTGGACATAGCATGTGGTCAAGAGAAGAAATATACACATAGCCTATTGACATATACCTTATTTGGAAAGAAAATTGTCTTTCTCCCTCTTTCTGCCCTTGCTCTTTTCTACAAATATGTTAATAGTTTTGTTGAGCATCTGCTGGACACAAGCTGGACACAGGTGTTCTGTCCTGGGGGTATAGCAGTGGCCATGACAGAAATGACTCCTGCTGTTAAAAAGCCTATTCTAACGAGACAGACAGATGTAAAGAAATAGGGAATTAATTTTGTTAATTCAAACATTAAAAAAAGAAAAAGAAACCAAACACCTTTCAGCATGACATTTCTCAAAATGGGCAAACATCTAGTACTTGCTTCTCCTTCCAAGTTATAGCAGCTTAATGGGACTTTTAATAAAAAGTTCTTAACACAGCAGACCTATCCCATTTCAATGATCTTAAGAAAATAAAATCCATTTCAAGATTGGAATTGTGAAGTTGCAATCGGACCAGCTTACTGTAGCTGTAATTAACTTTGTGTGACAGTGGCCTGTAAGGCCAGAGCCTGTATTATTGTGATGAGGGAGTAACTCCCACTTGCCCACTCACTTAATTGTGCCTTTGAGCCCTTCATGAAACCTCATGAGTTTCCTCTCATTCTATTTTTAGATTTGATTTTCTTTACCATATGCCAAAGATGACCTTCATCACGGTGAATATCTTTCTGACAGAAGGAAGTACACATAAGGCCTGGCCACACAGTCTCTGCCCAGTTTAGAGGGTTCTTACTAGCAGGTAGCACAGATATGGCACCGTAAGGGTTCCCAAGACCCTCGTTTTGCTCTGGTAGCTTTTTTCAAATAATTTTTTCCAAAAATAAAAAAATCAGCTTCATTGCAGTTTGTTTTTATCTTTTATTTTGGAGGACAGTTATAGGATTTAAAAAACTAAGATATAGGGGGTTCCTGGCTGGCTCAGTTGGTAGAGCATACAGTTCTTAATCTCAGGGTCTTGAGGTCAAGCCTCACTTTGGGCGTAGAGCTTACTTAAACATCAACAACAGCAACAACCCCCCCCCCCAAAAAAAAAAACAAAAAACAAAAACTAAGATGTAAAAGTAAAGAAAACATAATATATGCTACACTGGTTAGCTATGTGACTTTAGGCAAGTCTCTTAACCTCTTAGGCTTTTCGTTTTCCTCATCTATAAATAAGGACTCACCTAGATATTTTCTAAGCACTTTCTTAATTTCCAAAGAATTTTATATTTCTATAATTCCATGAACTCTTTTTTCTTTTTTTATAAATTTATTTTTTATTAGTGTTCAAAACTCTTTTTTTCTTTACATTTTCTTTTATGTTTCTACATTTTATTTAAATATAAAATGATTATTTTTCTGCTCCAATTCACTTTTACCAAAAAAACCCATGAAAAATGTGTAAAGCATATGCTGTTTATTTAAAATATTTATTTTGAAATAAACACCATGTATCTTGGTTCTGCTCTTCTATACTCATTTTTTTATCCTCCTGTCACAAATATTTGAATCCCTCAATGAAATAATGTATTTTTAAAAATTTTTATCCAAAATTAGAATTCCATTTTTGAATTATACAGTCTGGGAAAATACCCTTTGTGTTAAACCTCAGACTAGAACCTGAGGGCCAGAGATCATGGATAGGTTTCAAAGGTTCCACGAATCACTTGAAATTGTAGGTATAACACTCAGTGGATGTGCCTTGTATACTTATATGGGCAGAGAGCTATCATCAGATTATCAAAAGAGCCTATAATCCCCCCAGATTTAAGAACTACTTACTGCTTCAGGTAGATCAGCCAACAGCGTTACTTTGAGAAATTCTTGGTAGCATTTATAACACAACCATGGGATCAGGGTGTATGAGAATGATCAGCATATGTCCCCTTTAGGAACAGAATATAGGTTCTGTCATGGACCACAAATGCACATGCTGAAGTGTCATTTAAAATAAAATAAAGGTAATTCATTGCCTTTTTTGTTGTTCTTTTGTTGGTGTTGGTTTGTCGAACTTCTCATTTTTTCCCTTACTTTCAACTTCTTGTATGTAGTAATGTTTGATTATCTTCGCTAACTAAGAAACTCACTTGGTAGCCAATTTTTTTTTTAGAGGCAGGGGAGGGGTAGAGGGGTAGTGGGGGAGGAAAAGAGAATCCCAAGCAGGCTCCAAAGCCAGAGCGGAGCCTGATAATGGGGCTCGATTTCACAACACTGAGATCATGACCTGAGCCTAAACCAAGAGTTGAATGCTCAACTGAGTGAGCCAGCCAGGTGTTCTTTGTAGCCAGTTTTTAATTTTAGCCCTTTTACTACTCTTTTTTAAAAAAGATTATTTATTTGAGAAAGAGAGAGAGTTATTTGAGAAAGAGAGAGAGAGAGAGAGAGAGAGCGAGCATGGGAGGGGGGTGCAGAGAGAGAAGCAGTCTCCTCATAAGCAGGGAGCTGGATGTGGGCTCAATCTAAGGACCCTGGGATCATGACCTGAGCTGAAGGCAGATGCTTAACTGACTGAGCACCAGGTGTCCCTACTTTTAACATTGTTATAGAAATTGGATATTCTAGAAGCTAAGGCATTGAAGTTTTGAGAATCATACTGAAATAATTTGAGTGTGACTAAGTATTACAAAATGGAATGATCTGTCCCTGTACTTTGGAGAGTTTAATTATATATAAGTACTGGGCTAGGGCTGGACTTTGGGACCTAAAAAACCTCCAAAAAGCACATAAGCAAAAAAATGATCTTGAAATATATGTCAAATATGTTGAAAAATACTGATATCAGAAATTAACCTTAATTCAAAATTTCTGGGGGTTACTTTTACCTTGAGTTGCTGCAGAAAAATCCTCAGGCATGTTTGGAAAATGCTGGGCTGCTATGTTTTTGCACTGATGTTTGTAGTTCTATGTAAATGGGGCCTCTGCAGTTGTGCTGTGTGGTAACCATCGGTAAATGCTAGATACATCTCTTTTAGCCTATTAAAGGCCCTGAGAAACCGTGTAGTAACAGTTTTAATTTTGTTTATTGGATATTCAACTTAAAAAGTTTGTATTTGGTAAGATTGGTGTTCTGCAGAACACCAGACAATTATTACAAGTGGATTTAAACAGATAATTTACTTTTGAGGTATAGAAGGCTATATACCTTGAAGGGTTCAGTTCAGTTTAATGAATTGGGCAAATTTTCCCTAGATGATTTTTCCAGAACAGCTATAAATTTTTGGTCAAATAGTGGTGGATAACATTGATCAAACACTTATTATGTATAAGTCAAAAGCCTAGTTATGCAAAAGGCGCTTTTGCTATTTTTATCTTATGTAGAGAAACCTGATACATAGAGAAATCAGGTGACTTGATTTGGGACAGTTAACCGACTGTTATTACACATGAAACATAGTCCATTTGTTTCCCTCCCACCCCAAATCTCTAATTCTTACCGTGGCAATAGATTGCTACTTTTAGAAGAGGTCAGGGATGCAAGGTAGGCAAAGAATATATCCTGAAATAACAGAGTCTTCCCTTTGTCCATTTGCCTTACTCAGGGGGTCTCTCAATTTCCAAGGCTTAGATAGGGGGACCTTTTACTCATTATCTTCAGCCATCTCATTTTCTTGTTTTTCTCTTTTTTACTGTACACTTTAAAATGTTAACTTTGGACAGATTCTTCAGTCCTTATAACCTGACTTCGTTTAGGCTTAGCTGAATTCCTTTGAGGATCCAGTCAGTTGATTGGTTTAGATAATGAATGGGAGGTGCTGGGTTTGGAAGTGATTGTATACAAAATGGGAATGGAGCACTCCAGCTCTACATACCACCAAAGAGATGGAGAAAGTGCTTTACCTGCTTAAAATCTTGCTCATTTTTGCCATTTACAGAGAGGAATTACTGGAGTAATCTGATGCTCATCAGTTCCCCTCAGATGTTGACAAATTGTTTTTATTAATGCCAAAGTGAGGGATTACACAGATATTTCAAAAATTTTATTGAATTTCAATATACACACAATAAAGTACATGGATCTTAAGTGTGCAATAAATGAATGTTCACACATACACATACCTGTGTAACCACCTGTGTAGAATATCTACAACTTTTCCAACACCTCAGAAGGATTCTTTATGCCCCTTCCTGGTCAATGTCCTCCCTTACACTGAGGTAACCGTTATTTCTAATGTCCAACACCATGGATTAGTTATGTTCCTGAGCTTCAAATACATTGAAATTACTCAGTATGAACTTTTTAGTGTCTGACTCCTTTTGATTATATTTGTGAGATTCATACATGGTCTTGCATGTGGCAGTATTTCATTCTTTTTCTATGTAGTATTACATTATGTGAATATATACCACAATTTACTTATTTATCCATTTTACTATTGATGGTTTTGTATTATTTCAATTTTTGGCTATTATGAAAAAAATGATATGGACATTCTTGTATTTTTTATAGATATAAGAATTCCTCTTTTTGAGTTTATAACTAAGAGTGAAATTGTTGGGTTGTAAGATATGCATACATTTTGCTTTAGTGTCTTTTGGTCAAGAGTTTTCCAAAGTGATTTTTATTCCCACCAGTAATATCTGAGAGTTCTAATTGCTCCATATAATAACTCTTGGTATTGTCAGTCTTAAAGTTTAGTCATTCTAGTGATTGTTTAGTGATATAAATTCTTTATGCACAGTGAGGAATTCAAGACTTGTGTATCTTCAGTTTGTTTTTCAGTTCAACAAATATTTATTTTGTGCTTATGTTCAAGGTGTTCAAATGTACTCAGAACAAGCTTATAGTCTAAAGTAAGTCATGTTTTGCTTGATGGAGCATAAAATCACTTATTCTGTAAAGATTTATGGATACTTGCTAAGCACATAGTGTGCTTAGTGCTGGAAAGGATATAAAAAGTAAAAGTAGAGGCCCAGTCCTTGCCCTCAATGATTGTGTAGTTGTAGGGAAATAAAAACAATGCACCTAAAATGAAAGATCCAAAATGACATGATAGCATCTAAATGTTAAACTGTATGTGACAGGCTATAAATAGCATGGAAAGAAGGAATTGACATTGGTGTTCCTTAGGTTATCATTAGAATCTTTCTTCTTCAGCTTCACATGCTGAATTAGGCACTAAGTGCTATCAGTTTTACTTTTTAAATATCCGGAATCTCTTTGGTTCTTCTGCAACTGCAAGTCAACATTTTTTATTTGTTTATTTGTATGTAGTATATTAAAATTGCTACATAAGTGGTCTCTCTGCTTTCATTTTTAGTCCTCTTTTATCCATTCTCTTATCAGAATGTTCTTCCTAAAAGGTAGGTCTTATCACTTAAAGTTGGTTTCCTACTTAAAACTCTTTGTTTCCCATTGTTTTTGGGAAAAATCAAAATTCTATGGCATGTCACCTAACACTTTATCACCCTCTAGCCCTGGCCAATATTTCTAGCTTCACATTTTGCCACCTTTCATGGTATAAATACCATTTTCCATACACCCTGGACTACTTATATTTTTCTGAAACCACTGTGACATTTCATACTTTTGCATTTAGTATTGCCCTTTGTGTTTCTCTTCATTAAAGACTTGGATGAAGATTTACTTCTTTTATGAAGCCATTTCTGATCCACCATTATTCAGAGTTCCATGCATTCTGCTCACAGAGTATTGCAATTGTTGGTTCATTTATTCATTTTCTCTGTTAGACTGTGACCTTCTTGAAGACAGAGCCCCTGTCATTCATAAATAGATGCTTAATAAAAGGACTTTTATAGATGAACAGGAAGGGATAATGTATTTCTAAAAGTGGAACATATAGCAAAAGCATGGAAGTGGGAATTAATTTGTGTTACAGGGAATAGGAGAAATTAGTGGAAGGGTGTTTAGATGGGTAACATCTAAGTCAACCAAGTGTTGCCAACACTTGATTAGAGTGGATAGTTTATGTTGAAGAATACAGGAATAGAGACTAACAAAATAGGATGAAGTCAGGATATGGAGGGACTTGAGAATTTGATAGAGATGGTTAGGCTTGATATGGATAGCAAAAGGTTGTCATTTTAGGTTTTCGAATAGGATAATAATGTGATGAAAGCAAGTTTAAAGGCATATTATTTAATAGCAATCTTCAGAGTGGATTTTACAGGAAGGATTAGAGTCAGTGAGATGAAATAGAAGACTTTCAAGATAGGATATGTGAGATGAGAATTTAGACAATGGTAACAGCTGCATAGATACAGATGAAGAGATAGATACACGTAATATTTTAAAGGATGCATTGATATGGCTTAGCAATAGGGTACGCAACTTTATTTTTTAAAAAACCCTCCTTGGTTCAGTAAGAAGTCAGGGGTATTGGCTTCCCCAGTTTTAATTAAAGAATATCAAATTGCAGCCTTTTCTCTCCTTGATCTTGTGTGAAGGTGATGGCACTTATTTCAAATCCTTATTATCATTTACTATCCACCCAAATCCATTTATAACTATCGTAGAGAACATAACAGACTCACAGTCTTCCTTTCCCTGCTGTTGGCTGCTAACATTTGTGCTCATGACTCATATAATTCCTCACTGTCAGCACTTCACATCAGCCATGCACTGTTAAAGACTTAATCATCGTGTGGCATAAATCCACCTAGAATTAGAGGCTCACAGAATTCTGAAACCAGAAAGGACTACATATATAGTTCATATTCATTTTGAGATGAAAGTCTGAAGCCAGAAATATTAAGTGACTTGTCTAGTATAACATAGCTAGTTAAAGTCTTCTGAATTTTAGTCCAGTATGCCTTCCACTAATTATATCATGATATATTTTGCAATCCCAAATTTTTATAAAATATAACTTTATCTTCGATCAAAAATCAAGCCACTGCTCTTTGTGGCTTCGTGTAGTCACTGAACAAGGTCCTTGTTTACCAGGATTCCTATCTTCAGGAGCTACTTTACTCCATTAAACACCTTCTTACTGCATATGGCCGCTTGTTTGGTCTGTAGGACATTTATAGCTATTTTAATGCTCTTCTTACTAATACTATAAGCTTTCTCATCTTTTTAATTTTTTGGTGTGATTACTGTGGCTCCTTTTTCCTCCTCTCAATTTCTATGCTTCTGTTCCTAGAATGCAGACCTAATGAGAAAAAACAATCATTCAGTTCTGGTGACATAAACTACTACAATTTTATGCCCTTAGTTCTTAGTATTGTCATACTTTCTTATCTCTACATTAAGCTAATATTTCTGTTTTCGCTACTTTTTATTAAATAATGCTATACATATTGAAAAATGTACTTTTGTGTTTGACTTTTGAGAAAATGAAGACCTTCAAGAACAATTAGATGTATCTTCCTTTTTTTTTTAACTTTGTCCTTACTTTGTCCATTTTCCCAAAATGTATTTTGTAAAAAAAAAAATCGTCTCACTTTGTGGAAAACAGTATTCCTTGTTGAATATATTTTAGAAATATTCATTTTGTATTCCTTTCTTGAATTTAACAAGTTCAATTGGAAAGTCTCTAAGTAATTTTACACTTTTACTTAATCCAATGTTTTTCAAACTTCAATTTTTTATTCTAGCATTCATAGCATTCATTCAATTCACAACATAATTTATGCTATATTTCATTGCTTCAAAGCAAGTGACAGGCCTAGCTGAGATTCATGATGAGGTGACTACAGAAGGTTGTGAACACAGGATAGCATGGTTGATTTGGGGCCACCATGCAGCAGACTACCACAGATGCCATATAGCAAATGGGATAGAGAGTATATCAGCTTGAAAAAGAGGTTTTAAAATTTTCTATTTAGTTATCTGTTTCTCATACTAGAATATTGAGGCAAGGACTGTATTTGGTGTACTATTATATCCCCAATGCTTTGCACAGGGAGTGATAAACTCTTATTTAGTATATATATATATAATTATTTTGCCTTCCTTTGTTGGTTGGTTGAAATGTTTTTAGAGATCGAGTTTTTAAATCTCTAGTCAAATTTTATGCTTTTAGGCATTTTAAAGTGTAATGGCCCCACAAAATTGGTATTATGACAGTTAGACTGAAGGAAGAATAATGCTTGACAAGTAACAAACTTTTTTGTAAAATGTTATCATTTTGTAAGATCTTTAATATGTAAGGAAAATAAAAATAAGATTAGAAAAGACAATAGACTCAAGTTACTATCAGAAGTAGAAATTATTATTATTATTATTTAAAGATTTATTTCTTTATTCATGAGAGAGAGAGAGAGAGAGAGAGAGAGGGGCAGAGACACAGGCAGAGGGAGAAGCAGGCTCCCTGCAAGGAGCCCAATGTGGGACTCGATTCCCGATTCCACGATCGCGCTCTGAGCCGAAGGCAGATGCTCACCCGCTGAACCACCCAGGTGTCTCCAGAAGGAGAAATTATATCCATTTTAAAAAATTGAAGTATAATTGATATACAACATTATATTAGTTTTAGGTGTACAACATAATGATTTGACTTTCGTATACTTGCAAAATGATCACTACATTAAGTCTGTTTACTATCTGTCACCATACAAAGTTGCAACGTTATTCTCTTGTGATAAGAACTTCTAAAATTTACTTGCTTGGCAACTTTTAAACTTGCCACACAGTATTATTAACTACATTCCTCATGCTGTACTTTACATTCCCATGACATTTATGTTACAGCTGGAAGTTTGTGCCTCTTGATCCCCTTCAACCATTTTGCTCAATTTCCCTCTACTCTGGCAACCAATCTGTTGTTCTCGGTCATTGGTCTGGGGTTTTTTTGTTTGTTTTATTTTTTAGATTTTGTGTACAGATGAAATCACGTGGTATTTGTCTTTCTCTGTCTGACTTATTTCACTTAGCATTGATACCCTTTAGACCTCTCCATGTTATTGCAAATGGCAAGATTTATTCTGTTTTTATAGCTGAGTAGTATGTATTATATATTTATATATATATATAAGTAAATATATATAGTCACCATATCTTCTTTATCTATTTACCCATTGATGGATTTGCTAGCTTATTTCCATATCTTGACTTTTATAAATATGCTGCAGTGAATATAAAGGTGCATGTATTTTTTTGAATTAATGTTTTCATTTTTTTGGAATAAATACCCAGAAGTAGAATTGCTGGATCATATGATAATTCTATTTTTATTTTTTTTTGAGGGTTCTCTGTAGTTTTTTTATATTAGCCCCATCTATTTACTTTCCTACCAACATGCGTAAGGGCTCTCTTTTCTCTACTTCCTTACAACACCTGCTATTTTCTGTCTTTTTTGATCCTAGCTATTTTGACAGGTGTGAGGTGATATTCATTGTGGGTTTTGACTTGCATTTCCCTGATTAGTGATGTTAAACATGTTTTCATGTGCCTATTGGCTATCTGTATGTCTTCCTTGGGAAAATGTCTATTCAGATCATCTGCCCCCTTTTTAAATTGGATTGTTTTCCTTTTTGTTATTGAGCTATAGGAGTTCTTCATCTATTGGGATATTAACTCTTTATTGGATATATGATTTGCAAATATCTTCTTCCCCTCAGTAGATTGCCTTTTTATTTTGTTGATGGTTTCCTTTGCTGTACAGAAGCTTTTTTTTTAAATTTTTATTTATTTATGATAGTCACAGAGAGAGAAAGAGAGGCAGAGACACAGGCAGAGAGAGAAGCAGGCTCCATGCACCGGGAGCCCGACGTGGGAATCGATCCTGGGTCTCCAGGATCGTGCCCTGGGCCAAAGGCAGGCGCCAAACCGCTGCACCACCCAGGGATCCCTGTACAGAAGCTTTTTAGTTTGATGCAGTCTTATTTGTTTATTTTTGCTTTTGTTGCCATTGCTTCTAGAGTTAAATCCAAAAAATATCACTAAGACCAATATCAGGGAGCTTATTATCTATATTTTCTAAGTTTTTAATGGTCTTATATTATAGTCTTTAATTCATTTTGCATTAATTTTTGTGTATTGTGTAGGATAGTGGTCTAGTTTCATTCTTTTGCATATGGCTGTCCAGTTTTCCCATCGCTATATATTGAAGAAATGGTTCTTTCCTCATTTATATTCTAACCTCCTTTATTGCAAATTGCTTGACCATATATGTTATATGTGCCTCTCTATTCTGTTTCATTGGTCTTGTGTCTTTTTATGCTAGTATTATACTGTTTTGATTACTATAGCTTAGAACTGTAGTGTGAAATTAGGTAGTGTGATGCCTTCAGCTTGGTTCTTCTTTTTCGTGATTGCTTTGGCTAGTTAGGATTGTTTGTTTAGTTCTGTGAAAATGCTTTTGTAATTTTGATAAGGATTGTATTGAATCTGTAGATTGCTTTGGGTAAAATGACACTTTAGCAGTATTAATTCTTCCAATCCATGAATATGGAAAAATCTTTCTATTTATTTCTGTCTTCTTTAATTTCTTTCATTTATGTCTTATAGTTTTCAGTATACAAGTCTTTCACCTTCTTGGTTAAATTTATTCTCAGGTATTTTATTCTTTTTGATATAATTATAGAGGGGATTATTTTCTTATTTTCCCTTTCTGATAGCTTGTTGTTAATATTCAAAAACATGCCAAATTTCTTTATATTGGTTTTGTATCCTGCAACTCTATTGAATATATTTATTAATTCTAACAGTTTTTCAGTAGATCTATATCTAAAATCATGGCATCTGCAAATAGTGACAGTTTTACTTTTTTTTTTTTTTTCCAATTTGGATGCCTTTTAGTTTTTTTTTACCTGCTTAATTGCCCTGGCTAGGACTTCTAGTACTGTGTTGAATAAAAGTGGTGAGAGTGGGTATCCTTGTCTCATACCTGCTTTTAATGAGAAACTTTCAGCTTTTTGCCATTTAGTATAACATTAGCTGTGGGCCTGTCATACATGGCTTTTATTATGTTTAAGCATGTACCCTTTATGCCAAATTTTGTCAAATGTTCTTTCTGCATCCGTTGATATGATCATATGATTTTTTTCTTCATTTGTTAATGTGTATCACCCTGATTTGCAGTTGTTGGATCATCCTGGCATCCCCAATTGAATCCCACTCAATCATGCTGAATAATAATGTATTTTCTACTTTAGCTTGCTAATATTTTATTGAGGATTTTTGCATTTATGTTCATCAGGGATACTGGTCTATAATTTTTACATGTGGTATCCTTTTTTTGTTATTATGGTGATGTTGACCCCATTTGAGAAGAATTCCAAATTTTTGGAAGCATTCCCTCCTCTTCAATTTTTTTGGAAGAGTTCGAGGATAGGTCTTCTTTGAATGTTTGATAGAATTCACCAGTGAGGCCGCTCATCTCACACTTTTGTTTTTTGAGAGTTTTATGATTATCGATCAAATCTCTATACCAGTAATTGGTCTAATCATATTTTTAATTAATTCATTATAATTCTGAATGGTTATTTGAGAGAGAGTGAGAGAGAGAGAGAGAGAGAGCATGTGACTGGAGGGAGGGGCAGAGGGAAAGGAAGAGAAATCCTTGAGCAGACTCCCCACTGAGCATGAACACCCCCCCAGCCCCTTCCCCGTCCACCCCATTCCTCCCAAACCCCGCAGTGCAGGGCTCCATCCTAGGACCCTGAGATCATGACCTGAGCTGACATCAAAAGTCAGATGCTTAAATAACTGAGCCACCCAAATGCCCCCAGATTTTTTATTTATTTATGATTTGGTCTTGGAGTATTGAATGTTTCTAGGAATTTATCCATTTCTTCTAGATTTGAAATTGTTGGTGTATAATTATTTCTAGTAGTCTCTTATGATTCTTTGTATTTCCTTGATACCATTTGTAATTTCTCTTTTATTTCTGTTTTTGAGCCTTCTCTCTCTCTCTCTCTTTTTTTTTTAAGATTTTATTTATTTATTCATGAGAGACACAGAGAGAGCAAGGCAGAGACACAGGCAGAGGGAGAAGCAGGTTCCTTTCAGGGAGCCAAAGGCAGACACTCAACTGCTGAGCCACCCAGGCATCCCTCTCTCTTTCTAAGTGAGTCTTGCTAAAGATTTGTTAATTTTTAAAAATTTTTCAAAGAACCGGCTCGCAGTTTCATTGAGGTTTTCTATCAGTATGTAGTGCATATCTTTGTCTTTTATTACAATCTTTGTATTAAAGTCTATTTTATCTGATATCAGTATAGGTACCCCCACTTTCTTTTGCTTTCCATATGCATGGAACAACATTTTCCATTCCTTCACTTTCAGTTGTGTAAGCAGAATGTAAGTGTGTCCTGTTTTTTAAATACATTAAGCCATTCTATGTCTTTTGATTAGAAAATTAGGTCCATTTACATTTGAAGTAATTATCGAAAGGTATATAGTTATTGCCATTTTCTGTTTTTTGTCCGTTTGGTAGTTCCTCTTGATTTCTTCATCGTGATTTAATGACTTTCTATAGTGTTGTGCTTAGATTTTTTTCTCATTATCTTTGGACATCTATTGTGGGTTTTTGTTTGTGGTTACCATGGGGCTCATATATAACAGCCTATATATATATAACAATTTAAAAAAATTTTTTTTAAATTTATTTATTTATGATAGAGAGAGAGAGAGAGAGGCAGAGACACAGGCAGAGGGAGAAGCAGGCTCCATGCAGGGAGCCCAATGCAGGACTTGATCCCGGGACCCCATGATCACTCCCTGGGCTGAAGGCAGGCGCCAAACCGCTGCGCCACCCAGGGATCCCCTACATATAACAATTTAAGTTGATAGCATGTTAAATTAGAACACATTGTAAACTACATTTTTATCCATAGTCTCTTGATGTTTTATGTGTTTGGTGTCACATTTTACATATTTTTATTTTGTGTATTCTTTGATCATTCTGCTAAACCTTCATTCTGATAGGGATGAAGTCTTTATTTTTATTGGTAAGATTTTTTACCTTTATCAGGAAGATCTTTAAAATATTTTTTCTTGTTATTAATTAGTGTCCTTTCTTTTCAGTTTAAAGAAGTTTCTTTAATATTTCTTAAAAGACTGTTGATGAACTATTTTAGCTTTGTTTTTGTTTTTTTAAAGATTTATTTATTTATGATAGACACAGATAAGAGAGAGAGAGGCAGAGACACAGGCAGAGGGAGAAGCAGGCTCCATGCCGGGAGCCTGATGCGGGACTCGATCCCGGGACTCCAGGATCGCGTCCTGGGCCAAAGGCAGGCGCCGAACCGCTGAGCCACCCAGGGATCCCCTATTTTAGCTTTTGTCGTCTGGAAAGCTCTTTATTTCTCCTTCAATTCTTTTTTTTAAATAAACTTTTATTTATTTATGATAGAGAGAGAGAGAGAGAGGGGCCGAGACACAGGCAGAGGGAAAAGCAGGCTCCATGCACCGGGAGCCCGATGAGGGACTCGATCCCGGGTCTCCAGGATCGCGCCCTGGGCCAAAGGCAGGCGCCAAACCGCTGCGCCACCCAGGGATCCTTCTCCTTCAGTTCTGAATGATAACTCTGCCTGGTATTCTTAATTGGAAGTTTTTGCCATTCAACACTTTGAATATTTCAAGCCATTCCTTTCTGACCTGAAAAATATCTGCTGAGAAATCTGCTGAGAATCTTTTTTTAAAGATTTATTTATTTATTTATTTATTTATTTATTTGAGATACAGAGAGAGGCAAATAAATTTATTTATTTATTTATTCAAGAAAGATACAGAGAGAGAGATGCCTCTCTCTCTCTCTCTCTGACTATCATAAATAAATACACAGGCAGAGGGAAAAGTAGGTTTCTTTCAGGGAGCCTGTTGTGGGACTCTATTCTGGATCCCAGGATCATATTCTGAGCCAAAGGCAGATACTCAACTGCTGAGCCTCCCAGGTGTCCCCTGTGGATAATCTTATACATAAAAATTTTTTCTGCTGTTTTTTTAAGATTCTCTTTTTATCCTTAAGTTTTGATATTTTACTTATAATGCATCTTGATGTAGGTCTCTTTGGGTTCATCTTATTTGTAACTCTCTGAGCTTCCTGGATCTGCATGCCTGTTTTCTTAACCTGGTTAGGGAAGTTTTCAGCCATTTTTCTTCAAATAAGTTTTCTGTCCTATCCCCCTTTCTTCCTCTTTTTGGCATTCTTATAATGCAACGGTTATTTGTTTGAAGTTGTCCAAAAGTGCCTGAAAAGCTGTGTTCATTTGCTGAAGAGTTCTTTTTACTTTTTGTAGTTCTGTTTGGGTGAGTTCCACTTTTCTGCCTTTCAGCTCATGAACTCTATCTTCTGCTTCATCTAGTTTGCTATTGAATCCCTCTAGTGTATTTTTAAGTTCAGTTATTTTATTTTCAGCTCTGGAGCTTCTCTTTGGTACTTTCTTATATTTTCTATTTTTGTTGAAGTCCTTGCTGTATTCATTCATTCTTCATCCAAGTTTAGTGACCATCTTTATGACTATGATGTTGAACTCTTTATTAGATGCATTATCTTTTTTTTTTTGTTTTTTGTTTCAGAGGTTCTAATTTGTTCTTTCGTTTGCAATCTGTTCATCTGTCTCTTCATTTTGTCTAACTTTCTGTGTTCGATTCTGTGAATTAGGCAAAAAGACTGTTCTACATGTCTGGCAGCCGTGGCTTTGTGTAGGAGATGAACCTATCATTCAACCTTGTCTTAGTTCTTGGTCATCTCTCAAACCCTTGTGATTGTCTAAGCAGCCTGATTTTTTTCTTGGTACGTCCCAGGTGTTGAGGGTATGACAAGACCTGTGAATTTTCCAGAGTGTGGGATCTCAGTCAGCACCTCTCAGGCAGCAGCTTTTAAGGTATGCAAATATATATATAGTTCTATGAGATCTCAGTCATAGACCCTACTGGCCTCTAGACCAAGTAATCTGGAGGTATCCCCTTAGCAACAGTTAAAATCTGGGCTTTTGATGAATTTACGACTCCTTTCTAGGAAGTACCAGTGAACAATAGTGAGGCCATGTGAGAGCTCAAAGATAGTATCTCCTAGCCTATATTCCCTGTGAGCATCTTTGTAATCTCTTGACATGTGGTATACCTGAGGACTGCCTCTCGGGCTGAAGCTCCAAGTCAAGTAGATATGCTGTTTGCACAGGAAGACGGGGAGTGTGTTTTGATCTGCTTGCTATCTGTGCATTGCCCTGGGGATGGTAGCCTGCCAAGAACTGTTTCTGCAACTGTTTCAGGTATACAGGGCCCAGAAACACAATCCCCTTGGCTACCATAGCCGAGCACTCAAGGGACACACTCCCCTGTGTATGCTGCATACCTTGATGGGCAGGAGTGAGGTGCTCACCCAGGGGCTTATGCAGGACTGAAGGGAATGCTTTGTGGGTGTGAGTTGTGAACACTAGCGTCAATAGGTCAGAAAGAGAGCAAAAATAGTCTCTGCTAGTGCCAGATAAAGGTAAAGAGAGAAAACAAAAAATGACACCCACCAGCAGCAGAACTCCCCTTTGTCCCCAGGGAGTTCCAACAGGCTCCAGATGCTTTAATATTAGCAAATGAATCTCTTTCGCTTATAATCTAGGCAGTATTCAAACTGATTCCTTTTCATGGGGTCTCAGGGGAGTGAGTTTGCATGTTGAGCCCCCTAAGAGCAGTCTCCATTCCCTACAGCCCCAGTGGTTTTCAAAACCAGATATTTTGGAGGCTATCTTCTCAGCGTAGGTCTCAAAAGTTGGGGTGCCTGATATGGGGCACAAACTTATTCCTCCTTAGGGAGAAGTTCCATAGTTATAAGATCCCTCCCACTATCGGTTGCAGTGCTGTGGGTGGAGTTTTTGGTGAGACAATATGTCTGCCTCTCCTATCTGCTTCAAGGTGGCCCTTTTAATCTTTGTTATGGAGGAGCTTGTTTAGGGAGTTTTCAGGTCTTTTTAGAGGGAATTTGCTAAATGTAGCTGCAGATTTTTTTGTGTCTGTGGGAGGAAGTAAGTTCAGGATCTTATTACATAGCCATCTTAGACTGCCAGACTTCCCTAATTTTTCTTTATTGTGGTAAAGTCTGCATAAGATAAGATTTATCTTATCTTTATCTTATCATTGGGATGGCTATTATCAAAAAGAGAAGAAATGTAACAAGTGTTAGTGAGTGTACGGAGAAAAGGAAACCCTTGTACACTTGTTGATAGGAATGTAAATGGTGCAGCCATTATGGAAAATAATATGGAGGTTCCTCAAAAAATTTAAAAATAGAACTACCATATAATCTAGCAATTCTGGGTATTTATCTGAGGAAAATGAAAACAAAAGTTTGGAAAGATAGTATGTACCCATATGTTCACTGCAGCATTCTTCAATAGGCAATAAATGGAAGCAACCTAATTGTCAATCAGTAGTTGAAAGGATAAAGAAAACATGATCTACCCCCACCCCCCGCCCCAGCAACACACAATACTCAACCATAAAGAAAGGTGAATTCTTGCCATTTGTGACAACATGGATAGACCTAGAAGGTGTTATGCTAAGTGAAATAAGTCAGACAGAGAAAGACAAAGATTGTATAATTTTACTTATATATGGAATTTAAAAACAAAACAGATGGACAAACAAAACAGAAGCAGACTCATAAATACAGAGAATAAACTGGTAGCTTCTATAAGGAAGGAGAGTTAGAAGATAAGTGACTAGGTGAAGGGGATTAATAGGTACAAAGTTCCAGGTATGAAACAAATAAGTCATGAGGTTGTAAAGTACAGCATGGGGAATAAGGTCAATAATATTGTAATAACTTTGTAAGGTGACAGATGGTCACTAGACATTGTGGTAATCATTTTGTAATATATATAAATGCCAAACCATTATGTTGTACACCTGAAACTAATATAATATTGTATGTCAACTATACTTCAAAAAAAGGGTAAACTTTACTGTTTTAACACTTCTGAATGTACAACTCAGTGGTGTTAAGTACATTCACATTGTTGTGTAACCATTGCCACTGTTCATCTTTAGAACTTTTGCATAATCTCATTCTGAAATTCTGTAGCCATTAAACATTAAGTAGCCATTTTTCTTTCCTCCACAATCTTTGGTAATCACTCTTCTACTTTCTCTATAAATTTTGCTCCCCTAGGTTCCTTATATGAGGGGAATCATCCCGTGTTTTTTCTTTTGTGTTTGGCTTATTTTACTTAGCATGTTTCCAAGGTTCACCCACATTAAAACATGCATCAGAATTTGATTCCTTTATGAGGTGGAATAATATTCTATTGTATGAATATATTGCAATTTGTTTATCCACTCAAGTATGGATAGGTTTGGTTTATTTCTACCTTTTGGCTATTGTGGCCATTTTTTTTTTCCTGTTTAGGAATAGTAATTTTTCAGTTTTTCCCCTCTTTGCAGTCTATTTGAGTTCTCCATATTCTTTTTTTAGTTCTGCTCGTTCAGAAAATTTTCTGGAAAAATGCCCTGGAAAGAATAATAAAAGATATATTCCCAGCTATAGCTAGAAAGTAGGGCCATGCTTGAAGGACTTGAACAAAGACTTGAGAGAAGATGATATTTGTCTGGAGATAGGGTTTAATAAAAGAAAAGAGAAAGAATTTTGCCACTTAGAAAGCTGTGTGATCTTGGATAATATACTTGATCTATCTGAGGCTTGATTTTTTTCCTCAACTGTAAAATATAGAAATAGCATCCATCTCATAGTTTATTGCAGGAATTAAATGCTCAGATAAATAAAATGAAATTTTTTCATGTGTGACTTTGTTCTTACATCGCATATGGTGGATTTTTACAAATACAGGTCAAAGGCTTGGGATGATATAACTTAAAATACAGGTTTGTTACATAATCATTAAGGGTGCTGGGAAGAAGATAGCGGAAATAGGTAGTCATCTTCCAGAATTGCTGATTATGAGTTCCAAAAGGGGGCCAGTGAAGGAGTCAAATGCTATGCCTGTTAAGATGCTATAGGGAGAGAGGATAAGCAACAGGTTCACACATGGATTCCATAGAGAAACAATTTCAGGCATTGACCTGCAATTGAGCTCCTTATCACCCAGGAAGCTCAATTTTTCTATATCCATGGTAATTACCAGTGGGATTTATTTATTCATTTATGGTTATTGATTATTTAAAGCAACACAGATCAGTTAAAAACTAATAATAACTATGATTTATTGAGAGTTTACCATGTTCTAGACCTTGTGTTAAGTGTATTACCTATGTCATCTCATGTAATCCTCTCAATCATTCTGTGAGGTATGTACCATTACCAATCCCATTGTATAGATGAAGAAATTTAAGTTTATTTTATTTATTTATTTATTTATTTATTTTTTGAAATTTAAGTTTAGAGGGATTAAGTAATTTGTCCAATATTACACAGTAATAAGTAGTGAGGTGATATTTGAGCTTGAGCACTTTGACTTAACTGTGCCTTTTTTTTTTTTAAGATTTTATTTATTTATTCATGAAAGATACACAGAGAGAGACAGAGACATAGGCAGAGGGAGAAGCAGGCTCTCTCTGGGGAGCCTGATGCAGAACTCAAAACCAGGTCCCCAGAATCATGACCTGAGCCAAAGACAGATGCTCAACCACTGAGCCACCCTGGTTAACTGTACTTTTAACTACTGTACAAAAATGAATTTTCTCCTTTCTTTTATATCCTGATAATTATGGTCCAAGATGTGCTATCAAGGGTTATTTTTAGTACATAAACCACTTTTACAAACAATCTTAAAATCAAATCCCTAAGATGAGACTCCAGAGAGGAAGTTTACAAAGTACATTGTCAATGTCCTTTTAGAAAAATAAAGAGAACAAATAATTCTCAAAAAAATTACAAATAGCTTCAATAGTCATAGAAATAGTAAATTATTGAGAAATTGAGATATACTTTTTCAAATATAAATTTATTAAAGATTAAAAGATTGATAATAACCGGTATTGAGGCAAGGATAAGGGAAAGGGACACAACTACTTATTTACTTAGGTACTAATTAAATAGTTTAATTCTTTTTAAAAGGTGCTTTGGCAACATGTACTGGAAGCATTAATTTCTTCTGTCTGAAAAATTTTACTTCTAGTAAAGGAAAAAAATAATCAGAAATCTGAGCAAAATTTTGAGTAAGGGCTGTATCATAGTACTGTTTACACCAGGAAAATACGGGAAATCATGTTGGTTAATTAATTAGGGATGCCTTGCAATACATTGATGTCCTGCCATTAGTATTAAGTTGGAGAAGACTTTTAAAGAAAATATTGGAAAGCATGCATGATGAATTCTAACGTGAAAAAGAAGGTTACAGGGGCGCCTGGGTGGCTCAGTCTGTTAATTGTGTGCCTTCTGCTGAGGTCATGATCCCAGGGTCCTGGGATTGGGTCCTGTGTTGGGGGAAGAAGGGCGGGGGGAGGGTCCTTGCTCAGCAGGGAGTCAGCTTGTCTCTCCATCTGCCCTTCCCCTTGCTTGTGCTCTCTCTCTTAATGTGTTTCTCTCTCTCTCTTCAAGTAAAATCTTAAAAAAGGTTATAAAGTTCATATATATTATGATTCTGTGTATTTAAACATGAAAATGTAGTGGCTCCCTGAATGTGTTAAAACTGCAGATAAGTTTTTATTCTTTGCGCTCTTCATTTTTGCATGTTTCCTGTAATAAACAAGTTTATTTTAGTAGTTAGGAAAAAAGAGATAGATATGATTTTAAAACAATACCTTGGATTTATAAATTGAAATGAACATATAAGCCAATTTAACAAGTGCCAGTTTATTTATGTAATTAAGTGAATTATAATAATTTAAAACTTTAATAAAGCCTTTCCTAACTTCACTGGTTTCTCTCTAATCTATACTTTTTCCAAGGAAAATGTCTTGTAGTTGTTTGTTAAGCAATGCTTTCATGTTAAGAAACATGGTAAGCAGTATTCATCTTTCTCCCAATGTAATTATTTTTTTATTGTTCATAAAAAACAGTATAATTATATTTTATTTAGTGATCAGAATAAAAGGAAATGTACTTAATTATAAAAAGGAAATTACTTACAAAGTTTAAAAACATTTTTGTTCTTGAAGTAAACATTAAACAGTACCAAGGAAAAACATTTTTGTTTTTCTATCCTGTCTAAAAATAGAATAGAAAAATTATCTGCTTTAGAAGGCTTAGGTGTTAATCCCCACTGAGGTAGAATCATTTGACTTAGTGACCTCTTGCTATTGCTTATAATTTGTCATTTTTAAAGCCTTGAATAAAGAATATTTTCTTCGTTTTTTTGTATAGAATAATGAAAAGTATATCCTAGAATAAGGATTATAAAGTTATTGACCCAAATAGAGTCTCTAAATATATCTCTTCTGTGAAGTCTGAAATGCATTGATACTCACTGAGGTTTAATCGCTAAGATCATAACTGATATATTATTTCACTTATTTTCCTAAATTTATTAGGTAAACTGCTTTATAATCAAAACCACATTTCAAAAATTGTGTTTTGGAACTATTTCCTTAATGTTAAGGAAATCCTTTTTATTGAATAGAAAATGACTACATCCTTTCTTTAGTCTTTCACTCACAACTGAATAATTTACATTCACCATGTTGTGAGTAGAATTTAGTGGTTGGCTTTGTTAATTAGGGAAGATTACAAAAACATGTAAAGTACTGCCCTACTGGAGATTATTGATTTTTTGGTAATTAAGATTTAGGTATCATGGACTTTTAAAAGCAAGATCTTTCCAGGTGTTACAACATATTTTTTTATTAATGTTTTGGGGTACCAAATTTTTCTGCTGCTAAATTAATGTTGTAGTGTGCATGTCAACTATGCAGTAAGTATGGTAGGCTCTTGACAAAATCGTGAAGTAAAACAAATACATTTTTGCACCTTTCTTTCACCTTTTTCTTTTCTTTTTTTTGGTGCATTCCCATTTGGATTTTTTTAAAAGATCTTATTTATTTACTCATGAGAGACACAAAGATAGAGACATAGGCAGAGGGAGAAGCAGGCTCCCTGTGGGAGTCTGATGCAGGACTCCATTCCAGGACCCAGGGATCACGCCCTGGGCAAAGGCAGGAGCTCAACCGCTGAGCCCCCCCACGCATCCCCACATTCAGATTCTTATCCAAGTTCTTTTTGGCATATTCGGCCTTGAGCACCCCAGGCTACTTAAAACTTTCTTGTTCTCCAAAGAAAGCAGTGGATTGATGGCGTAAACTGATTTTCAAAATAAATTTAAAAGTTCAATCTAAGCAACATCACTTCTTAATCCAGTAAAATATGGAAAGACAGCTGATACTGAGAATTTCAAGCAATTTGACATTTTTCCTGTGTCTTAAATCACAGTGTGTGAGCCTGCCTAATCCGTCTGCATTGCCCCCTCATGACTAATACAGAACCTTGCTTATTTGGTATTTTTAATACTTATGGCAGGTGCCATTTGTATCCAACAAGGTCTGGGGTCGGCATCATAGAATGAATTCTCTTACACTGGAATTTGAAAGAGGTAATAATCATATCAGTATACATATTTTTATATGAATATAGACCTATTATATATGTATGTATGTGTATATATAGACTACATGTATCTTAAATTGTGCTTCATTTTCTGCAATTATATATGATGCAGTGAGATGTAAGTATAAACTGTCATTGTACATAGAGAAAATAAAAAGTACATTTATACAAATTTAGCCCAACAGTTTATTAAAATTAAACTGCGTTCCCGTGGATGTATAATAATATTGTCCTCATTAAGAAAAAGCAAATATTATTGAAATTTTATGCACTCAAGTCTATGATTTTAAAGAATCCTAAAGTATATTTTCTGCTCTCAGGAGGTTTGTAATCTCATTGAAGAGATAGCTTTTCATTCTTTCTCAGGAAACATTAATTGAATGTTTGTATAAATTAAAAATTCTTTCTCTGGAGGAGTTTATAGGCTAAGAAATAACACATGTACATGAATGTTATGAAACAAGTTCATCAATGATAAACTGGCATAATAGAAATTCAAATAAAATGTTATGTGTTTGGAGGCCACATGCATAGGCTAAATGCCAAGTAAGTGAAGTTAATGACACAGAACTTCAGAGAGACTAGTAATGACCTAAGTACAGGGCCATTGAGGAAAACTTCACTTATAAGTTAAGACTTAAATTCTCCTTAAAAAGAAGAAAAAGCTTAGTGGAACCTACATTAACTCCAGAAGAAGGACTGTAAACATGTGGTTTCACACTTGGAATCAACCTTTTGCCTATTTAATAAATCAGCATTTTTCAGAGACTCTAACAAATTTTATGTGGGTATGGAAAAATATAAAATTACATAATTACTCAAAGAAAAATATGTACAAATAATTAAATATTGTGGTTCATTTTCCTATAGGCTGACATTTTGAATGTTGAACACATTTGACTCATTTCATTTTAAGAAAAATATTTCTTGTGTGCATTATCATAGAATTCTATTGCAGTGAGTTGCACCCCAAATATTGAGTATAGCTGCCTTGTGAGAATTAAACCTTAAAGCCAACACTTAATACATAAAGATATGAAACATTGCTTCAAAGGAACCAAATGACTTCCACCTAAAATAGTTTATTAAAATGAATTTGAGTATTAACATTGCTAAAGAAGAGGGAATAGTCAGAAGCCAGGAGAGCATGGTCAAAGGAAGACCACTGAGGCAAATTGATAGTTTCCATCAAGTCCAGAATAGGCAGTTGAGTGCATCACCTATCCAACTCCTCTTAGGAGTGACCTTCCTAGATATATATGGGGTATCTTTACACAGTCAAGTGTTTGAGTCATAACTAACTCATCTAGGTTTCATGCTATATTGGTAAACAAACTTCTCATTACAATTTGGCTCTTCACGGTGATGTACTAGAGAGACAGTACCTCAGTAGTCATATATACTAATAGATCTTAGTAAGCAAACAAAACTATTTCTATGGGTACAAGTTTAAGAGAAATACTCAAAACTTGACACATTTACTAAGGTAATGCCAGTAATTGAGGACTTTCAAGAGGCAGCTGGCTTTTCCAAGTGACACCTGTTTCCTTTTATTACTCACTTTTCCTACTTCTCCAATAATCTTGTTTAGAACACATGTGACTTTGAGACATCACTTATTACATATGACCTGATATTGTAGCTGCTTAGGGTAAATAAACAAGTCAAATCTGTGCGGTCAAGGAAACCAATAATTTGATTTTAGAAATTAAGCATGAAAATCTTCACAAGAGTTCAGACCCCTCAACTCTCATTAAATTTGTATGTACAACTCATACATTTGCACTATTCTTATCTGTATGGTATTTTTCCTCGAGATATACTTCAAGATGCCTAAGGCCCGATCTATACTTTAGTTGTTGTTGTTCTTCTTCTTCTTCCCTTTTTTAAAGATCTTATTTATTTATTCATGAGGGACACAGAGAGAAAGAGGCAGAGACATAGGCAGAGAGAGAAGCAGGCTCCATGCAGGGAGCCTGATGTGGGACTCGATTCTGGGACTCCAGAATCATACCCTGGGGCTGAAGGTAGACGCTCAACCGCTGAGCCATCAGGCGTCCCCATACTTTACTTCTTTTAGATCTCATGGTGTTAAAGCAGCCCATCATAAAATAAATGAATGAAATTCAGAAACTACAGCAGATTGTTAAAAAAAAAATTAAAAGGCTAGACAAAGTAGAGCCTTTCTGTTTCTGTGTATACTTTTTTATAGGAAGGAATTTATGTTAGAAGGGAAAGGAAACCCAAACATGGTAAGGACAAAGGCTTTAACAGAGAAACATGGAAATACAACTGTTTTGTTTGTGACTATGACCAGAATTATTTAGATTCTTGTTTGATTTGAGTTTGCTACTTCACTTAATTAATTTGAAACAGGATTTAAAACCTTCTTAACCCAATTTGAAACTTAAAAGTAACCATCAGTTAACAGGAAATAAATTTGCAGAATTTCTCTTTATACAGGTAATTGTCTCAGTTTAAAAGTATTGCTGAATGTAAATAAAATTGAGATAGTTTATTTCAAAAATCTTAGTATGTCAACACTAAATACTTTTTTGTATTTCTGTGCCTTGTTTTCATTATGGCTTTTATGCTAGATTCAATAATCTGTTTAAATCCATGTATCTATACACAAAAGGGATTGAATGTGAGATTGTAACTAAGCAAAATATTTGTGTATGTGAATATGATGCAGTGATTACTTTTTGTCCTCAAAGTGATAACAGTAAGATATCTGGAGTTCAATAAAATGGAGACTGAATAAATAATATAACTTTCAAATACAGAGAAATTAAGAATCCTAAGGTCAATTGAGTGGAAAAGAGATTCTTTTTCTTCCTCCCTTATTTCATGTTTCAGAAAACTTCTGTGCCACAAACTGAAATTGACTTTTAGCATGCCTATAATCAGCATTTATTTTGACTGCTATTTACAAAGTGACTCTTGTTGCTGATTTTTTTTTATACTGCTTTATTTGCTCGTGTATACCCAATAGTGATTGCTTTTGGAGGAAAAGAGAGAAGAGAATATTGGTGATTTTTAAATTCATTTTCTTGATGTTTTGTATTTAGTTTCATCACTTAGGAGGTATAATGTTGGAGACAGTCCTCCTTGGCTATCCTCTCAATTTAAAATTCCAGTGATAATAACTTAACAATTTAATGTTGTTCCTTAAGGACTTTTAGGTATATATTTAAAATGATTTATGTCTAAATTTTATCTTTTTAAAGATAATTTATTTGAGAGAGAGAGAGAATGCAAGCAGAGGGAGGGGCAGAGGGAGAGGGAAAGAATCTCACGCAGTCTCCCCACAAAGCACGGAGCCCGATGTGGGGCTTGGTCTCATAACCTGAGCCAAAATCAAGAGTCGGACACCTAACTGACTGAACTACCCAGGTGCCCCTTAAACTGCATTTATTTAACAAACATTTATTAACATTTAGAGTTTTCCTAGTATTTTGCTATTATAAATACTGTTGCCATAAATGTCATTGCACTTCTATCTTTGTGTTCTCATTCATTAGAATATTTTTTAGTAATTAAAATTTAAAAAAATTATTATGGCTCTATTTATAGTCAGGCTTATGGAACACTCTGATTAAATTAAAAAAGAGCTTCTTAAAAGGCTAATTCTTGCCTTCCACAACCCATAAACAGAAGAGAACTAGAATTTAACAAAACATTATCCAGTGACAGCAAATATCATGGCTGACATTTATTGTACTTCCCTTGTTTGAGTCATCTTTGAAACTGCTCTTCTATTTGCCATTAAGAGTACCAGTTTTGCAACAACCATCCCCACACAGGTATATTTTAGTGTCTGAAAAATGACAATTAAACTTCATTCTTTCACTGATTCTATAAATATTTTACAGGGGACTATGTTAAGTGTGATATAAAAATGAATCATACACAAATTTTTGTATTAAGAAGCTTAATAATTGAGAATGAGGAATAAAATAAGGCCATGCATACTCTAATAGAGCAAGTGCTTCAGAAAAGTCAGGAAGGAAAGTTGGGAATTCAAGAGCTGAGACAGAGGGAAAATCAAAAACATCTGATTAGGGAAGGCTTCCCTCCTGGATGATGTGTTTTTTTTAAACTTTGGTTCATAGATAAGATCTAGATCCATGGAATAAAGGAAAAAGCATTCATTCTGACAACAACAGTTTTTAAGGACTTACTATGTTGTAGGTGAGCACTGAGTGAATCAAGCACTATATATTTTTAATTCCTCTAATCTTCAAAGAACACTACATAGCTGGTATTCTTGTTATTTCCATGTTAAATATTATAACTTGTAAAATATGCTACAGTTAAAAAATGCAGTACCACGATCTGAACCAAGATCTGCACTTAGTAGCATGAGCAAAGCTAAATGCTTTCAAGCACAGAATGATTATTGGGAATGGTAAGCCCTTGGATGTAGGTGGAGTATCAGACAGCTAACAGAGAACACTGCTAAGATCGGAAAGTTCTGTCAGAGTGAGACTGTAGAGGTCATTAAATGATAGAGTAGGACATTTGTAAAAAGTTTTTGACTAGGCAGTAACAGTAGTTTTAGATAGGTTGAAAATAATAAAGACTAAAAAAAGTTGTTGGATTTGGTAACTAGCTGGTCATTAGCATATTAATTACATTTATTTAGTAATTATCCTGTGCCAGGATTGTGAGACAAATGCTGCCAAAATTGAGAATAATGAGGGTAGAGAAATGGCCGCTGGATAGAGTAGAGGGAAAGGAACTGGCCGTATTCTATTATGTACTTTCCTTCCTAACTTTAGCTTACCAACTTTTTCAGTGATTCACTGATTCTTCTTTCCCCTTTCTTGATCTTTTATGTTGGTACACAATGCTAATTGCCTTATATATATTTTCTTATTTAACCTTACAAAAAATTCTACAGGAGAGATAACATTATTAATTGTATTTTGCAGATGAGAAAACTGAGGCTAGGAGCTTAAGGAACTTGCTCATGGTCACTAATTGGTGAATTAATCAAAGTTTGTCTGACTTCCAAGCCACTATAGTGTAAAAGTTGTGTTATATCCTTGAATTAAAAAAACATACTTCTGTGTCTATATAGTTATCTGGAGTGTCTGTATTGGCATCTTCATGTCTTGAAAACTCTACTCAGTTATATTGAGTAGACAATACTTCTGATTGTTTCATAATCTTATACTATTTTTTTTTTACTTCCTTGTCTTTTTTTGGGGGGAGGAAGAGAATTTAAAGCCAGCTTTCTTAGAATAAGAGCAAAGATTTATTCAGCAATTACTTTATGCTAGGCACTGTTTTAACTGCCTCATATGTATTTATCACACTTAATTCTTGCAACAGCTCTAGTAGGATTATCATTATTTAACATTAAAAAAATGAGACAGAGAGTACACACAGAACCCAAAGTTATAGAACCAGGATTTGAACTTCACAGTCTGTCTCTATAGCCTGTGCTTTGAACCACAAACCTATGTGTGTCCTTTTGAAAAATAAAGGGTGGGCTATGAGGTGTTTTAATTTTTTTTCAGTGTTTTTTTTTTTTTTTTTTTTTTTTCTGTTAAAAATGATATGTAGGGGCACTGGGGTGGCTCAGTCAGTTAATCGTCCAACTCCTGGTCTCCACTCAGGTAATGATGTCAGGTGATGGGACAGAGTTCCCTACTGGGCTTTGAGCTCAGCTCAGCAGGAGTCTGTGTAAAGGTTCTCTCCCTCTGCCCCTCCCCCAGTCACACTTGCATGCGAGCACTCTCTCTCTCTCAAAACTAACCTAAATATATCTTTTAAAAAATCATATTTATTAATGGCCTGTGACCCAGTTTACATTGAGATGGAAACTGTCTTCAATTTCCATGTACTTTAAGTACATTTTTAGTATTACCAAAATTACACTTTAATAATGGGTAAGTCTCTCTTTTTTTGAAAAAGATTTTATTTATTTATTCTAGAGAGACACAGAGAGAGGCAAAGACATAGGCAGAGGGAGAAGCAGGCTCCATGCAGGGAGCCTGATGTGGGACTTGATCCCGGGATTCCAGGATCAAGCCCTGAGCCAAAGGTAGACACTCAACTGCTGAGCCACCCAGGCATCCAATAATGGGTAAATCTATGAGAAAGCTTCACTCAAAAGATCGTTATTTTATTGATTTTTTAAAACAGTGATATCTTTTAAAGATCAAGTACATTGTGAATTTTTCTTTATGTTTCCCCTCATTCACTTAGCCCTGGCATAAGTGGTGCTTGGGGAAAATAAATTAACACACACACACAATTTGTCTTACACATGGTATTTTTGAGACTCAATGGTTCTCCTGAGTGGTTTCTTGGTTAAAGATAATATTTAATAACCATTTGAAAGATTTCAGGAGGCCACAAAATCCATCTTTCTGTTTGTATGTTTCATAGTTTGGAAGAGTGAATTAGCATTGTACTGGGTGAATTATTCTTCATCTTTAGATTCATTCATTCCATAGATGTCACAGAGAAAAAAATAAAGACTAATTTTGTATTTGTAATTGCATTTTTAAAATGAAGTATAGTCAATATACAATGTTATATTATTTTCAGGTGTATAACATAGTGATTTGACAATTCTGTGCATTACACAGTGCTCACCATCTGTCACCATACAAAGTTATTATGGTACTGCTGTCTATATTCCCTATGCTGCATTGATTTTTATATATTTTTTAATTTTTTCCTGTGCTGCACTTGGTTTTAATTCGTTAACTTTACTATTTTTAGTACCATTTATTCCAAGGTTGCTGTTTGCTTTATAATCTTAGGGTATATTCCTTAGAGACTAGTGTTATATCTTTGTGTATATGTATAGAAACAGAGAAGCTTATTTTTTCTAAGTTTTTGTTATTGTTGTTAGAAAATGTATAAACAAAACTGTATTTGGTTTAATTATCCTAATTTAAGTCTTTGTCTTAATGTATGCCCAGTTTTCCTTTATTTTGATATTAACACATTGAGACTGTTATTCTACATAAAGATTATGTGATAATACCCAGTTCTGGCAAGGCAATGAAGAAATAAGATGTTTTTGTTGGAGAATGTAAATGGACATAACCCTTCTGGAGGGTAATTTGGCAGTTTTTATCCAAAACTTCAAAAATATTTATGCTTGGTCCAGTAAGTTTACTTACTCCAATTTATTCTAAGGAAGTAGAAAATATATATAAGGCTGTTTCCAGAAAGTTGTTTATTGTGCTATTATTTATTATATTGAAAAATGGAAAAAAAAACCTAATATGTCTAAGAATAGGGATTTGGTTAAATGTAGTTTGGTACCTCTATTTGATAGAATTACATTTAGTCATTAAACATTGTTATAGAAAACTTCTTTCACATAACATCGAAGCTAGTGTGAGAACTGATTTGCCAGAAACAGTCTGTACCAGCATTAACTCAATAGAAATAGTGTGAAATTAAACAGTCACACACATGTATAATAATAAATGATATGCAAGGCACATCAGTAATTTTTTATTTTTTAGAGACAGGGAGGGTGAGCTAGCAGGGGAGGGGCAGAGGGAGAGGGAGAGAATCTTAAGCAGACTCCACACATAGGGCAGAGCCCACCGCCATGGGACTTGTTCTCACGACCTTGAGATCATGATCTGAGCCAAAATCAAGAGTTGGATGCTTAACTGACGGAGCCACCCAGGGGCCCTTAAGAATGATTTTTAAAGTATAGATAACCTGGGATCCCTGGGTGGCTCAGTGGTTTGGCACCTGCCTTTGGCCCAGGGCGCGATCCTGGAGACCCGAGATCGAGTCCCACGTCAGGCTCCCTGCATGGGGCCTGCTTCTCCCTCTGCCTGTGTCTCTGCCTCTCTCTCTCTCTGTGTGACTATCATGAATAAATAAATAAAATCTTAAAAAAAAATAAAGTATAGATAATCTAATAGAAGTAGATTTGAATATTTTCATTAAATTAGAGTAGAAATATGAGTCAAACATTAGGGAGACTGAAATTTGAGGAATAATTTTTAGTGGAAAGAGAAAGCATATGAGAAGAGTAGTTGTTCAACTTTAAAATACTTCTCAGAAACTTTTTTCTATTTTTATTAGAAAAATCATGAATTCTGGGATATATATTCATAAAATAAGTCATGTTGGGGGCTGTCTTTTAAAATTCACTATTTCATCTCTTTTTTTAGTGTATATTTTACATAGTCATGATTGTACCACATAAGTATATTTGGGATCTTGTTTTTCACTTATTCTATGATCCACATTTTCCTTTGTCATTAGCATCTTTCATTCATAATACTCAGTGGTTGCATGGCATTTCATTTTTGTTATAATTTAATTAAACTTTTTCTTATATTCCTGTTTTTTCTCTTATAGTGTGGCACTAAACATCTTTGTACATTAACCTTTATCTGCACTATTTATTTGGACAGATTCTTTAAACTGGATGTACTGGAAAGATTAAAATATTTTTAAGTAACTTTTCCAAATTACTTTGAAAAGTTGAACTATTTTATGATTTTTAAAGCAGTAATATATAAAACAAAGTTTTTCAGAGGTATTCTTTGAAATAAATTATCTTTAAATAAAAATAAAAATAGATGCTTTATGATAAAAATATACTTTAATAAAAACCTTTTGATTCTTATGGATATGTTTCTGAGGTATTTACTATGTTTCACAATCTACCAAAAATGTATGAAACTATTAAAATGGAAGTTACTTTAATTAATGAAGAGAAACTACATTATTACAAAGATATAATCAAAAGACTGTGATTTTATTGTTGAAAATGTGAAACTAGGAGACAGAAATTCTGAATTCTGCCATTGGTCCTGCTATTAGCTGACCTTGGACAGGTCACTTCTCTAAATTTCAGCTACCTTATCTGGAAAGACGGCTTTGGATCACATACTTCCTGAAAGTGAAAAATAGAAGCTAAGTATGTATTGATTATTGTAAAGCTCTTGCTGTTTTTAAGATGCTGATCATTTATTATTTGGTATAGTCTGACAGTCAACAAATCATTAACTACATAAAGTTAGTTTTGATTTATGCTTTTTACTCTTTTGGTTCTTTCTTCATTCAGACTAAGGGGTTCCTTTGTTATGGCTTTGGCTTTGTTAGATTTGTTAGGGAAATTGTAGAAGCATTGTGCCTTACTATTACAAGAATACCTTAACACTGTATGAGTAGCGATTTGTATGAATAATTTTTTTTCACAGAGCAATGGTCATCTAAAAAAATGGATATCTATTTTTTTTGATTGGTTAGTCCATGCTAAATTATTATTAAGTGGGTCAAATAATGAAGTATAAATACATAACTTTTCCATTTAAATTATTTTGTCAACTAGATGGTAGAGAAATTAAAAGCTTTGTATTCCCAATTTCATATTTTTATTGCAGAGATTAAGTGTGTTGGCAAGAAAACTCTGAAGAAAATTAGATTATATATACTAATTAATAATGTCCATGAAAACAAAGTTTATATCCGTGTTATGACAAAGTATGTGAAAGAAAATCTCAATTTTTTGTTTATTTCTCGTTTATTTAGTTATTTATAGTAACTGTTATGCACAATATGAGAAGACAGAGATGAAAGATAAAATAAGACTTCTCACAATTTTCTGGCTATTTTATAAAAACTAGTTATATACACATGAAAAGGATAAATAACAATACAACAGAGCATGTGATGAAAGTATATTGATTGTCAAATTGAAATCTGTAATAAAGGAGAAGGTTAGGGAACCAATCTTACATTTCTCTCTCCCTCATTTTTCACAATCCCCATATCCTCTCTTTTAACTAAAAATTGGATAGATCACTAAAAAGTGATAGATCTAGAATCTATCAGTTTCTTTCCACTTCTATTGCTACCATTTTTGTTTAGACCATATATCCCCTGACCAAAATTACATACCTTGTCTCTCTTTCTTCAGTTTTGTTTTATATACCTGTTTCTATGCCATAGCCAGGGTAATTTAAAACTACAAAAGTGGTTATGTTTGATGGCTTCTCATTCCCCTAAGGATAAAGCTCAATGACTTCTAAGCTTTAAATGGTTTCTAAAGCTTCCTGTGCTTGGACTTTGGCTCATTCTTCTAGTCTTATCTCTCCCTTCTCTCCCACTTACCCTACATGGCCCAACCACCTGTATTTACCACTCTTGAATTGACCAGAATCTCACTTAAGGAGATACATTCTGATCCCTAGACTAAGGTCAGATGCCCTGTTACTGCTGTTATATTGCCTCCTAATTCTTCTATTAAAACAAATCGTGTTTAAAACTTAATTATCTGCTTTTGTGATGGCATATTTTGTGTTGTCAGGAAGTCTCTAGCACTTATATGGTGTCTGAACATAGAAGGTGTTTGATATTTTATACATTAAAGAATTAAAATAGAAAGGGAGATCATGTCGTTTAGGAGGATCTTATTGAGAAGGTAGGTCTTTGAGAACGAGTTCCTAGTTTGATTACAAGAGAGAAAATACTGCATAGATAAATGATGTTTCCCTACATCTAATTTTCATCCAGGTGTGTAATTGTATACATACAGCCAAAATACAAAATTCTTTGTCTGGACTTGTGCAATTAGAGTAGCAGCTTCTCTAAAGAGATAGCGTGGCTCAGGCTATTAAATCAAATTTCTTAATTTTTTACAAAACAATTGTATATATTTTATGTGTGATAACTGTTTTTTCCAGATATATTGAGATATAATTGACATAGAATGTTGTGTAAGTTTGAGGTGTAAACATGTTGATTTGATACACTTATATATAGTAAAATAATTATCACCAGAGTGTAACTTTCAAGTACGTAATACTATATTATTAACAATAATGACTATGCTGTACATTAGCTCTCCAGAATTTATCTTCTAACTGGAATTTTGTACTCTTTTATCTCCCCTTTTGTCCCAATTCCTCCACCTTTTCCCCCACCGCCAGCTTCTTAAAGAAGCACAATCTTTTAAGATTCATTTTGACTAGTCTCCATGATAATGCATTTTATTATGCATCAAATGTCTTGAGTTGGAGAAGGGAGATTATACTGAGGTATTAGTCTACATTTATCGAAAACATTTTCTCTAAGCACTTTAGCTATCATTAAATTTTATTTAGTTTATTTCACAAGTTTATAAACAAAATTTTCATAGGTATATAAGTAAAGTCTTCATTAACTCAGGCTATGCATAATGTGAAGGCTGTTTTAGGATAATAATACATTGTGCTTGGTGTCCTGATTTTGAATTCAGTTAAATTGGTTATAATTTTAGTCTATTTTATATTTCTAAAATACAATCTTTCATCACATGGTAAAGAAAATATTTCCAATATTACACTGAATGTTAACTAACTGGAATTTAGTATTTAGAGTACCCCCCCCAAGAGAAAATATTTCCATTTATAATTTTAGAGGATATTGTTTTTCTTTCTTTCCTGATTCTGCTATGTTGTGGTGAAAGAAAGCGTAAGACCCTTGCTGAACACAAATAAGATGTAGTGAAAAATCACAATAAAAATGCCTATAGGGGGAATCCCTGGGTGGCGCAGCCTTTGGCCCAGGCGCGATCCTGGAGACCCGGGATCGAATCCCACGTCGGGCTCCCGGTTCATGGAGCCTGCTTCTCTCTCTGCCTGTGTCTCTGCTTCTCTCTCTCTCTCTCTGATGACTATCATAAGTAAATAAAATTAAAAAAAAAATGCCTATAGGTTACATAGGTTTTGCTCCTAGGGTTAACCATGAGGTCTTGGAATTTGGCAATAGCACATTGTGTATATAAAACTCTTTGTGTATATAGAACTCTTTAGAAGAAGATGTTAAAATATAAAAGGTATTTTGATTTGAAGCATGTTGGTCTAAAGAATATGAAATAAAAATGAAGTTCTTGAGAGGCCCCTAGGTGGCCCAGTTAAGTGTCCAACTCTTAGTTTTGGCTCAGATCGTGATCTCAGGGCTGTGAGATGGACCCCTGCATTGGGCTTAAAAGACCCCTTCTTTTTCTCTCCTTCTGCCCCTTTCCCTTTCCTCCAAATAAATAAATAAATAAATAAATAAATAAGTCTTTAAAAAATGAAGTTATAGAGAATTAAAGGTAAATATGCACTTATCTATTTATCAACTGTTAAACGCAGTTTTCAAGATGCTAGAATAAAAATTTTTCATATTTAGGACTTCTAATTTTGATGGGTTGGATGAATAATGATACATATGGTTTGGAGGAAAGATTCCTTTAAAAGAGAGTACAATTTGCTTATTAAATCATTATACTAAAGCTTAATCATGTAGAAAAATCCTGACTAATAATTAAGAATTGATATTTTAACATGGCATTTTCAGCAGACACATTGGATACTTAATTAAGTAGAACATTGCTTATTTTTTAAAGGATTGACAACATTAAACTCTTTTTGGCAAGTGACATTTTTATAGTAGCAGAAGTGGGAAACCTAAAGGATGTGGCTCATTCTCTGTTTGGATGATACAGATTTGCTCCAAGCAGTAAGCTTACTGTTTTCAGACAGCATTAGCAGCCTCAGCAAATACAACTGTGTCATCCTGCCTTAATACTGGGTGTTTGTAACTGCAGAGGAGACGATAAACAATATATGAGATTTTGTATCTTCTTGATGGCTTAAACAGATACTGATGGGACAGATCTGCTGTTTGATGTTTTCTTCACTAGCCCTGAAGATGCTGAGACATAGAGATGGCTGTGATTATCTTTTATAAGACAGGAAATGCAATCTTTAGGGGTTTCTGGAAATAGAAAGGTCATGCAGTCTGGAACCTGTGAGCCTTTTCAATCTCTAAGTCATCAGGTATGACCTCATGAATTATGATGATACTATTAGATTGTAGGGTTACTGCTTTTTCTAGCTCTTAGTCATGTAGAATATATTAATCAATGTAATTGTTTATTATTATCAGATTTTTCTTAGGATATTTGAATATCTGATATTTATAGAAATAGACAACAGCTGAACAATATGAATTTTAGAAATGTGTGTGTGTGAGTTCGTGTTTACTTTAGCTTTCTTTTTTGGGGATGTGGGGAGTAAGGAAAGAGATTCTTTTTTGTGATTAAAAGCAAGGTTTGGGGCTCTACAGATTTTTCCAGATTAAGCCTGATTCTGTACAAATTGCATTTCTTATTTCGAATGATAAAAATTGCATAATTCAAACTGAGAAAGATATATCATAGCTAGCTAGCAGCTTATAGATAGTGACATAATAAAAAGATTTTTTGTCTGGAATTTCTTAAGAACAGAAATATTGCCACCATTGTAGTGTGTAACCACACAGTAATTCAAGTTTGATGAGTAGAATCATGTTTACCAGAATCTGAGCTATAAGCTGATTTCCTGAAATTTGTATTTCAGTATCTGAACTGTTTTAAAAGGCAAACATTTAAAGTATTTCTCAGATCTATTGAAATAATGATGCTCTTGGTCCTCTTAATGTAGATATCTGCTTAAGGCATTGTTTATAGCTGAAAGCAGATGATAAATCTGTTTTTTGTTTTTCCCTTTGTTTTTTTACAAAGAATGCTTGTGACATTTAAGCTTAAGATTTTTCTGATCCGGAGATACTCCGCATTAGCTTACTTTCATTTTCAAAATGAAAAGGCTTGACTACATTATGCATGTTAATTACAAAGAGTAGAGAATCGTCAGAGCAAAGAATTTGGATTTATATGTCCACTTTATCCTGAAGCTCTGGTATTTATTTTAAACTATTTTTATCGAGTTATAATGCATTTAACTTTGTTTTGTATAGCATTTCCTCAGAATTACATACTTGGGCAAGAAAACGTGCCTGTGTTCGACATTCCAGTTTTGAAAAGATATTTCATTTTTTAAGATTACGCATAATTAATTCTTCCTTAATTTTAGAGGATTTGTCAGATACTTGACTAGGTATTGCATATTCAATGAGTAAAAGAAGAATGTTGCAGCATTTCTCAACAGAAAGATAAGTTTTGTCTTCATGATTCTGTAGTATGGTTAGGACGTAATACCTCATCAGGGTGATGCTATAGTAATAAAAATGAATATGTTTATCAGAATACAGAATTGGGACTCTAAATCAGTGATTTAATTCGGTTAAGGGGTTAGTTTCTTCTTTTTAATTAAAAACACATTAAAAATTATACCTACTGATATTGGCTATAATTTATATGTTATTCAGGCTACTTAGCCAGCTTATATTCTTATTAGTAGGGAAGATTGCCATATTCTTAAGCTTGATTAGTTTTGGAATGATTTGAATATACCTTTTAGTTGCTACAAAACCTGTTTAATCTGTTAGAATTTATTTCCAGTATTTGCATGTATTAGTCGCTATGAGTACATTCTGTTTCTTGGCATTGTTTTGGGATTCCTCTAGGTATTGGTTTTACAGCATTCTGCTATTTTTCACCGTATTTATGACCTTTCAGAGGAACTAAACCGTAAAGATTTTTGGTTACTTTCCTTGAGTAGCACTTTACAGATTTCCAGTAATTTTGTAAGGTGAAAAAATTACTGCCTTAGAATTGTCATTTCTGTCACAAATCACAAACAAATTTCTCTCTGTTGCTATGTCAAAATGTATTACCTTAAAAAGTAAAGATTGGTTATAATGTCACAGACAGTTAAATTTAATGTCAACCTTTTTCCACATGCAGCAAGATGATCTTGACCTTTTGGATGGAATTGATTGTAAATCTGTCCAGTAATGATTGGTCATCTGCTTTTTACAATGGCTGCCTCTGTCTTTACTATTTGTAAGCTGTCTATAAGTAACTATTTGAGTAATTGTTCAGTTTGGTCAGCATTATATAGAAGCTGATCATTTGCACAATGCTGTATTTGGTGTTGTGAGAAATACAGAGAAGAAAAAGTTGTTTTTTGCTTTCAAGGAGATTATAAGAAAATGTACACAATAAGCCATGCTTATGTTTTGAATTGGCTTTTCAAAGATGGTATGCTACAATCAGTTTTAACTTCATATAAACTGATGAATCCTTGGATAAGTTACATATAACACTTTTTCTTTTCATGTACATTTCTTGGTATTAGAGAAATAAAAGATTGGATCAAACTGTATAATTATTTCATAATTTTGATAACTGTATCAAATTATTTTATAATGCATATTTTGCTATAACAAGGCATTATAAACTGTGAATCAATAAAATAATTTTGTATGTTTTGTTAGCTGTAGTTGGCAATTGATGTTGAGAATAAGATGGATCTAGCTCATTGGCAGGAAACAGAAGCAAGGACCTCAAGAATCAGCTTAAAACAGTGATGAGACCAGGTCCAATCTAATTACGTATTATGGAAGGGAGCTTTGACTTCATAGGGATTAAACTTTGGAAATAAAGAGTAGAAAGTTTAGGAGTGTTTGAGCTAACTAGGTCACTAGAGAGTTTTTTTCAATAAAATGGGGGGATAGGATTCACTTCACGTTTTGAGAAAGGGACTTGTATTGATGTAGGTCTTAGCCAGCTAGCTATTGGACCTCCAGGCACCACTTCTTTTCTCCTTCATACCAGTATGCTGGCTGACAGTAGCAGGGAGGTGGGGGAGCAAATGGAAAAGCCTTGTTTCCCACAGAATCCTAAACTGGGGCATGTTGCCCAATAGTGTCTCAAAAATGCTTGTTTCCTTGTATTAGAGCAACAGAAAATTGATAATGCAAATTCTTCTGGTTTATAATAGCTAGCTGGCTGCAGTAAGAGGTGGTAAGTATGGTGGTTAAGAATCTGGGCTTCATGTTTACTGGGTTCAGATCTTAGCTATACTACCCTTACCAGCTATATGATCTTGGGCAAGTTACTTAACATTTCTGGGTATCAGTTTCCTTATTTGTAATATAGAGATAGTAATGGTACCTGCCTCAAAAAGTTATTGTTAAGACCAAGTGAGATAATGTATATAAATTATTTATAAGACTACCTGGTATATAACAAGAACATTATTACCAAAACTTTTGTTGACAAAACATTAGTGTATACTCTATAAGCTAAGATGTATTATTGGCACGTGCTGGTAATGGTAGTCATGCAGTTTAGTTTCATTACCTCTTCTTTATTCTCCTTATCAAATAAGGGATTCAGTAAAAAACATATGGTACACTGAAATGAAGTTGGCTATAAAAATGCAAACAAAGAAGGACATCCTATATCTGATTAAATTCTAATATTTACTGATTATAGGAATAATCAGTAAAAGCGTTATGTTTAAAGTTTTTTTTGCATCTAGTTATTAGGCTGACTTAAACTTTTATTAGTAGTCTGTGTATAGATTCTTTGCTTTCTTGTATTATACCAACCACTTCATTAATGGCAAAAAAGATTACTGGACATTGGCAGATCTTCATTAGTTGTAGTTGAAGATTAAAATTTAGGAGAAAAAAATCCAAGTTTAAAAAAATAATAGAGAAGTTATATAGCTTAGATGTAATGATCTGAGTTATTTTTTAATCATTAAAAATGTCCAGGACAAAAACCTTCACTGAAAGTTAAACACAACTTGTTTTATTTGTCTTAGTTTTATTTTAAATTTTATTTGTTAATAAATATTTTTATTCTAGATGAAAGACTAAAATGACATGTGCTATAAATACAATACTGTATATGAATAGAACAATTTATGTTCCTATTTGATAGAGTATGCTATTTTGAATTGCTAGTGTTTATTAATGTAAAAACATCTATAGTTGACCCCTGGGCAATGGGGTGGGGGGTATAGTTAGGGTTGCTGATACCTTGCACAGTTGAAAATCTGTACATAACTTTGACTTCCCTAAAACTTAACTACACAGAGCCTACTGTTGGCTGAAGTCTTACCGATAACATAAAGTCAATTTTATCTGTTAACGCCTATTTTATCTGTTATATATATTACATACTGTATTCTTACCACAAAGTAAGCTAGAGAAAAGAAAATGTTAAGAAAATCATGAAGAAGAGAAAATATATCTGTAGTACTGTACTGTATTTATTTCAAAAGTATCCACATATAAATGGACCCATCCCCTTCAAACCCATGTTGTTCTCTTAAGCTCCAGAGTCCAAGTGAGTAATTTGATATTTGGATGAAGTATAAATGCCTAAATGTTACATTTTATGATATCTTTGCATTTTAGTTCTAGTCTCTTGAGCAATTTCCTCAACATGCAACTATTTCCCCCACATTGGCACTGGGTCACTCGAATCTCAGTACAATGCCATTTCTTCAAACAAACAAAAAATCCCACAAAATCCCGTGATGTTCTAGTGAGCATAGTATTGGGCAAAGATATAAAGACTAATAGGTCTTTGCTTCAGGAAGTCACAAGTAGTGAGTCGTAAACACTAAATACAAGTAACTGCAACAGAATGTAAAAAGTAGTGAGATTCTTAACGATTCAAAAGAGAGAAGAAAGAGCTCAAATTGTTCTGCTGTGAATTCAGTAAGCAGAGTATTTCAACCTGGGTAGGTAGAAGAGAGGGGAGGCTACATGAGGAATTAGGGAAGTTTGGAAAAATTAGCATTTGAGATAGACCTTGAAGACTGGCCAAGAAGGGGAAAGGTCATTTTGGGCAGAAGAAACAACATTAACAGCAACGGGGGAACAGAAAGCAAATAATACGTTTGAAAAGTATGGAGTAGTTCATTTTGGCTGTAGTCTGGTGGGGGTAATTCAGGCTAACACAGGAAGGTTTGTTGGGACTAGATAGTACAGGGTCTTGAATGGTAGATTATGATTTATAAACTGAGAACATTTCTGTGCTGATCTACTTCTTCTTGGAAGAAAAAAAAAACAACAAAAGAGCAGCACCTATATTTTGCAGTCATTCTTAGAGCTCTAACCCTCTTGAGACTTTGAAAATGAAAATTAAATTCCTGAGTAGATTTAGTAGTTAGTGGACAAGGTAGGGGGTAGAAGCAAAATGAAGGATTTTAATAAAATTCTCTATCAAAATTGCACGTGAGAGCATTTCTGTCTATCCACAACCACTCAAAAGTCCTAGATTTCAGATCCTAAGAGACCTCCTGCTTGTCCTTGATGTAAACTCTATTTTATTGGTAGGTAATCTGATTTAGCTTTGGCTTTATTTTTGACATTTCCTAGACCAAGGATAATCTAGAGGGATCATTTTAATGCAATGAATATACATGTCACTATGGTGAATATTTGGATAATAAGGACTTTGCTTTAGGGAAAATTGGAAATAGAAATGCTATTGATAATCATGGAAGTCATAGGGTTGTTTTAGCTTTACTCTTTGTTCATTTAGAAATGATACAGTAAACCATCATTGCTAAATACTTTTAATATTGCCTTTAAATCTCCTCCATGCACCAGAGCATTTCAATATTTCCTATGGTTAGTAAAAAATCTGGGTAACATCCAAGAGCAGATTTCCTTTAGATGTGACAGCTGGGGTGTGACTTTGTTATCAGACCCAGGAAGAGGATATTTGTGCATGGGAATTGTGAAAAAATTGTAATTGAATACTCTTACTTAGCACATTATCCATATAAAGTATGTCAGACGTGAAACCCATGGAATACCACAAGAGAGTAAAAATGAAATTGGGCACAATAACTCTTCTGGCTTTATTTTTAGCAGACCCATATAATTGACAATATTCCGTTTCTTTCTGTAGAAGTCTGAATTACTTGAAAACCCCATTTGCTAGTTCTTGTGAGGTTGTTCTTATTAACCTTTATGCTTCCCATTGCCTGGGAAAGAGTCATTTTGTAGTAGGGACCCAACAAAATTTTAGTTCTTGTTTTAGAATCAGATCCATTTCTGGGAAAAAACTTAGAGATCATTGGACTTTGCATTGCTTTAAAACATTTAAAACTTTAAACATTTTTTTATCAAGAAGAAAAGTAAGTAAAAGACATTTAGTGATGTCCTCACCCCCCTCTTTAAAAATGGTAATATTGAAAATATTTCTTTATTAAACCCTTGTTTCTAAAAGGCAAAAGAGCCTAGTTTCAATGAAGTACATTGCCAGATGTGCTGCATATAACTGTGTACATATACTTCTATCCATTTTTTAAAAATATTTATTTATTTATTTTAGAGAGAGAGAGAAAGAGTACAAGTGGGAGGGGCAGAGGCAGAGGGAGAGAGCGTGGAGCCCGACATGGGGCTCCATCTCACAAGGTTGAGATCATGACCAAGAGTTGGTTGCTCAACTCACTGTGCCACCCATTTCTTTTTTAAGAAGATTTTTCATTCAATCTCAAAAGAATTTGAGTCATTGCATAGTATAGAGGGAGGCAGCATAACATAGTAGTTAACAGCTAGAGTTTTTGTGCTGGATCCCTTGTTTGGATCCCTTATTTTACACTTCACGGGCAGTATTATTTCAGGAACATTACCTGATCTCCATTTTCCTCAGTATTGTCATCTGTAAAATGGTGATGCTAAATTATTAATCCCTAGAGTTCTAATGAGAATTGATTGAATTAATCAATACAAGTAAGGCACTGAAACAATGTATAGCTTAACAAATATTAATTATTACTTCCCACTTACATTAGGAACTTATGTATATACAAACACATGTTTAGCACACATATGCGTACATACACCTATATTTAGTGTATATGTGTGTGTATACACATATATATACTTTAATTGTATGTAGTATACTAAGACACTAAGTAGCTTGCCTAAGATTAAAATTGCTAGCAAATGATAGGATGATATGGGACTCAAGCCAGAAAATCTAGCTCTAAAGCTCTTGCTCTTAATCACTGTGTTATATTGCTTAGGGTCATGTACACTTGAATTAGATAGTCACGTGTAAGTTAGTATCTCCTAAATGCCAAATTGAGATAAGAGATGTCAAGGCAAACTGAAACTGCTGTGGAAGACTTCACAGAAGAGGTGTTAGCTTACTTTCATCATACACTTTTTTGATTTCTCTTCCACTACATAAAAAATACATGTAAAGTCATTAGCATAAATCCTGCCATAGTGCACAATAAATTCTAGTTTATTATCATCATAATATTTCTCATAATTTCGTCTCAATCTTCTCTAATTGGTGCAATGTACTATTTGAAAATCATGTACTAATTTATAATTTTTTTCAAGATAATGTTCAGAGTTCAGATAAATGAGAATATATAGTATTTGTCTTCCTCTGACTGCTTTATGTCACTTAGCGTAATGCCCTCAGTCCATCCATGTTGGCACAAATGGAAGATTTCTTTCTTTCTCATGGCTGAATAATATTCCATTATATTTATTTTATCCATTTATCTACCATTGGGCACTTAGGTTATTTCCCTATCTTGCATATTGTGAATAATTTGACAATGAACAGAGGAGTGCAGATAGTTCTTTGAGATAGTGATTTTATTTCTTTTGGATATATACTCAGAAGTGGAATTGTTGCATCATATGGTAGTTTTATTTGTAATTTTTTTGTGGAATGAGGAAGTGATTTTGAAACTTAGCCATCTTGAGTTAAACTTAGTCTAAATTCTATTAGATAGAGACAGACTCTCTCAAACCTTTTAAAATACTGTCCTTTTTGCATATAATGCCTTTGGCTCCTCATTTCTCTTTGTTTTTGTCTGACTCACTCTTTATTATGCCTCAAGATTATTTAGATTAAGCATTGCCTCCTATTGAAACATTCCCTTATTCCTTCAGAATGAATTAGGTGTTTTTCCCTAATGTTTCTCTTGATTCCAGTATTTACCTTAAGTGAAGCCCAATACATTCTGTATTATAGTCATTGATTTTTCCTGTCTTCACTATGAACTGCTTAAGGGCAAAAGCAGTGTCTTATTTCTTTAAAGCTAACACAAATAATTTTTAATACACAAATTAACAAAAATAAATTTTTGTTGAATAACAAAATGGGGAATTAATATGAAAAGTTCATGTAAAAATATAGCCTAGGTCACTTTGGACACCATTAGGAATTTACATCACCTGAGGTATATAAGTAGGGTGGAACCAGACTGAAGTATTCTAAAATTAAATTAAGGAATTATAGATTTATGGTTAACTACTATAATGTCTTTGCAGTGTCTCATACTGGTTAAGAGTACTGACCTGCTTTCAAACTATTCTCTACCCCTTAATAGCTGAGGGTTCTGGGAAGGTTTCTGAGCCTCTTTAAATCTCAGAATACTTACCTGTTATTGAAGATTTCTATTGAGTTCTAGCACTATGCCTGGCACATTGCAAACCTTACAATGAGTGTTAGTTCTCTTTCTTCTTCTGTTTTTTTTTTCTTTTTTTTGGTTAGTTCTTATTATTATTGCAATTATATGCAAGGATGAGAAAAATCAGACAGTTAAGAGACTGTTTCAGAATGTAGAGTTAAAATTACCGAGTGATTGATCATTCAGATTGCCATCAGAAAACCAAAGTTTTTAGTTCTAGTTCTAGCTCTACTACTGCCTTACTGTAAAGCTTGGATGTATCTTATTTCCTCATACCAAATTACAATAAAAGTAATAGTATTAATGCCTTCTTCACCAGGATGTTATAATCATTTGGGATGTCTAAAGAAAAAAAAATACCTGTCACATTAAAAAAGAGTGGGGATTTATATCTTTTGAAATCATTGATATCACATGCTTTTGTACAAGTTGTGCCATTTGTCTGGAATACTATTCTTTTTATTCACCTTGATAATCCTATTTGTCCTTTAGGATTCAGTTTAAGTATCAGTTAGTGGTATTGCATTCTTTCCAATAGGTATATAGATCCAGAATGGGAAAGAAATAAAACAAATGGAGTTGAAATCATAGGGAGGCAGATTTTGGTCTCATTCATTCACTCACTCACTAAATTATATATATATATATATATATATATATATATATATATATATAAAATGATATATTAATATAATATTAATTAACAATTATAAAAATTGAAATTGTTTGTAAAACACCTCTGTGACAAAGAGGAACCAAGCACAATAAAATTAAGCTGGGATAAACACTAATCACTAAATATGTGGCTAAAAGACATTGTTTCACATATAAATAATGGCCTTTTGCCTTAAAGATGTGTCTCCTTCAAAGAATAACGCCAATCAATACTTTTCAGTTACTTGATGTTAGCGTATTGATAGCTAACTATATCAGGCCCTTTGCCAATCATTTGATTGACTAAGTCACGAAGATGTAATGTTTCTATAGAATTTGAAGTCTTATGTCTTTCTTTTGTTCTTCCTATTTCTCTTCCCTCCTTGAAAATTCTCTAGAAACTTAGAAATAAATGAAGTATACATATACAATGCATTTTTAAGTATTCTTTTCCAAGTGACTATTATTTTTCCAAGTTACTATTATTTAAGAAAATAAATTTTTATATAAATTTTCATGTATATAAGTTCATATTTTATCTATTAAAAGTACTTTTATTCATCAGAGATGACCAGCTCATAATTAGCTGGATTTTCTTTTAAATGTTTTCACTTTTTAAAAATTATTTTTTAAAGATTATATTTATTTATTTGAGAGAGAGAGAGAGAGAGAGAGAAAACACAAGCTGGGGGAGGGGCAAAGGGAGAGGGAGAAGCAGACTCCCTGCCAATCCCAGGACCCTGAGATCATGACCTCAGCCTAAATCAGAGGCTTAACAGCCTGAGCCAGGTGCCCCTAAATGTTTTCACATTTTAAATGACAAATACAGCTACTACACAGTCAATGTTAATAGATTTTGCATCTCAAAAGCAGGCAATTTAGCAATTTGGCAATTGTGAATCCTTCTCTGATCCTTTTCATTGTCATCATGGACTTAGGAAAACTGATTATCTGCCTAAAATGAGAAAAGCTTATCTTCAATGTCATATTTATTCATTTCTTGGTTTGGTTTGTGTTCTCCAAGCTTGGACTGATTTCTGTCACAATCTCAAGAAGATGGGGGAATCTGAAGTAGAGAGGAAATGGATGCTGTGCTGTGTGAATACCTGAGATTTTTGTCTTGACTTTTTGGGGACCTGAATTTTCTCATCTTTATTTATTTTTTAAGATTTTATTTATTTATTCATGAGAGACACAGAGAAAGAGAGAGAGGCAGAGACAGAGGCAGAGGGAGAAGCAGGCTCCATGCAGGAAGCCCAATGTGGGACTCGATCCTGGTACTCCAGGATCATGCCCTGGGCCGAAGACAGGAACTCAAGGCTGAGCCACCCAGCGTCGGTTCTCATCTTTAAAATAAGGATCCTGCTGGGTGGCGCAGCGGTTTAGCGCCTGCCTTTGGCCCAGGGCGCGATCCTGCAGACCCGGGATCGAATCCCACGTCGGGCTCCCGGTGCGTAGAGCCTGCTTCTCCCTCTGCCTATGTCTCTGCCCCCCCCCCCCATCCCTCTGTGTGTGACTATCATAAATAAATAAATAAATAAATAAATTTTAAAAAAAAGTAAAAAAATAAAATAAAATAAGGATCCTGTGTCTGTCTTCAGCTCAGGTCATGATCTCAGGGTCCTGGAATTGAGCCCCATATTGGATCCCCTGCTTAGCGGGGAGTCTGTTTCTCCTTCTCCCTCTGTGGCTTCTCCTTCTAGTGTTCTCTCTGTCAAGTAAATAAATAAAATCCTTTTTTTTTTTTTTAATTAAAGGATCATTGATTGGATGATTTTACAGTCCTCCCAGAAGCCATACTCCAGGTCTATTATTCTGATATTTCCAATTTTTAAATCTTAAACCAAAATTAACCTTTCTTTGTTCACATAGTTATAATTATGTGTTGGGGCATCTACATTTTTTTTTCATCCTTTCTTTTCCCATAACGTTGACCTCTTCTTTTAGGTATTTTTCATTGGTTTTTCTCACAATTCCATTATTTTCATCCCTTTTCCTTTTAAAATCTCTGCTCTTACTTAGCTATTTCTGCACCAAAGAGTCTATTCTTTACTCTCTATTTTCTTGAGTTCTTCTTTTAAGACCTATCTTCATTTCATTAAATAAAGTATGTTCTACCATTCTATTCCATTTTATTTATTTATTTTTTTAAATTTATTTTTTATTGGTGTTCAATTTACTAACATACAGAATAACCCCCAGTGCCCGTCACCCATTCACTCCCACCCCCCGCCCTCCTCCCCTTCCACCACCCCTAGTTCGTTTCCCAGAGTTAGCAGTCTTTACGTTCTGTCTCCCTTTCTGATATTTCCCACACATTTCTTCCCCCTTCTCTTATATTCCCTTTCACTATTATTTATATTCCCCAAATGAATGAGAACATATAATGTTTGTCCTTCTCCGACTGGCTTACTTCACTCAGCATAATACCCTCCAGTTCCATCCACGTTGAAGCAAATGGTGGGTATTTGTCATTTCTAATAGCTGAGTAATATTCCATTGTATACATAAACCACATCTTCTTTATCCATTCATCTTTCGTTGGACACCGAGGCTCCTTCCACAGTTTGGCTATTGTGGCCATTGCTGCTATAAACATCGGGGTGCAGGTGTCCCGGCGTTTCATTGCATTTGTATCTTTGGGGTAAATCCCCAACAGTGCAATTGCTGGGTCATAGGGCAGGTCTATTTTTAACTGTTTGTTTTAAAGGAGTACTTTTAAACAACTACCCAATTGTGCTCATTGTTTTGATGCAAAGACAGTAATTTATTTACCTATATACTTCTGTTGAATTTTCCAACATTTAATCTCTACAAATATGAATATTAAGAAATTATCTATATTAGTGAGAAATTGAATAAAAATCTAAGTGGCTAATACCACAGGAAAGATTAATTAAACTACATAGCATCAACCTTTTAAAATATATAACCACTAGATAGTATAATTTGGAGAAGTATGAATATAAAAATGTTTGTTTTCTTGTTAGGATGGGCTAAAATATGCTACAATATCAACTCCAAAATCTCAGTGGCTTCATACAATAAATATAATAAAGTGGGTCAAGGCTGAGATTGGAAACTTCTCTTCCACACGGTCACTCAGGAATTTAGATTAACAAAAGCTTTTATAGCTGGACCACCTGATCTCCCTGGTCTCTGATAACTGGAGAAGAGGAGCATAAGGAAGTCACACTCATTTTCTGTACTTTCTCCCAGGCGTGACACACCAGCACTTTTGCTTATCACTAGTTACTACAAGGGCCTGAGAAATGTTAATATATTTCTTGTATCCAAGAGGTGAAAAAGGACAACATGCTATTATGAGTTCTCTTAATAACTACACTTTAATATTAAAAAATCAAAATACATAACTTTATGTGAATATATGTTCTTATATAGGTTTGAGGAAAAAATAGAAAATTGTAAGATTTGAAAAAGAGGGCTTGAATTCCATTTAATTTTTTCTATCTAAAATATCTGTTGTTACTATTAATGTTATATATGTGGTATGTTAAAATTGGGAGAAAAATGGTTAAGCTTTGAGAAAATGAAGCAATATGTCACAGAGAACATGAATTTTAAAGTCATATAAAATTTTATTCAGATCCTAATTCTGCCTCATATTAGTTGAGCAAGCTATACTCTTGGGCAAGTCATTGAACCTGTCTTTACTGAACTTCAGATTCCTTATCTTTGAATATTTATAGAAATATTTATAGCTATAATGCTAGCTATAAATAAGTTTTGGCCATTTCTCTTATCTAATAAATAGAGGAACAGATTATTCACATACATTTCTAACATCTCAAATTCTAACATCTCAATCGAACATCATTTGAGCAAATTGAACAAATAATAGTCTTTGGCCTTGTGAAGGGAATAGTTAGTTGAGGAAATTTAAGAAGTTATCCATCTTCTTAAGAGAGTTGAACAATGCATGGGTTGGGGTACTAACTCCCATGCATATTTGAAAATCCATGTATAACTTTTGACTTCCCCCAAATTTAGCTACTGATAGCTTACTGTTGACCAGCATCCTTACTGATAACATAATCAGTCAATTATCTTACAATAAAGTAAAGTAGAGAAAAGAAAATGTTATTAAGAAAATCATAGGGCAGAGAATATACATTTGCAGTATTTACTGAAAAAAAATTCTCATATAAGTAGACTCACACAGTTCAAACCTGTGTCATTAAAGGGTCAACTACACATTTTTACTCATCTTTTGGCATTTTTTCATTTCCTGTTTCTTTTTTTCCCCCCAATTTTCCCCATGTTTAGGGCATTGTAATTTCCTTTCTAAATATCCCTTGAATTGTGAGATAATTAGAAAATTTAAGAGCTCGAGTGTTTTTGGTTGGTTGTTTTTGTTCTTTTTTTAGATCTAAAGGGGAAAGTAAATAAAGTGGTCATCTCCAGTCCCTTTACCACATTTTTGGTATTTGTATAGGAAAATCACTTTGCTTAAAGTAATTAAATATAATAGATGTTAGCTTTTTAAAAAAATTGCATCACTAAGCATATTTCTACCATTTTATTAATGACATTATGAAGCTTATCACTAATAAACAATCTCTGAGGTTAAAGAAAAAAATCACAAAACCAGTTAGACTTGCTTACTTTGCTTTTTAAGTACTTAAACACTACACTTTTCATAACTCATGGGTATACTTGAAGTATTTCCTTTCACTGCTTATTTTCTTATCATCTTCTAATGTTTTATATTTCTTACTCCTCATTATCATTTTCGTTATCTAAAAATATCTTGAATTTTTTCTATTTATTTAATCCATCATGCCATATATATTATTTTATTATCCCCATCATCTGGCTCATTTTGGTTTTGTTTATATTAGGAAACTTCTTTCCATCTAATTATTGAATATCCAAGCCCACCTCCCCTATAAGTCATTAAAATACAGACACTATGAGCTTATTTCTGTTTAAATAATTAATATAATTGACTATTGTGTATGTAGGCCAACTCAGATCTGTCCTAATTTATGATGAGAAAGCCAAATAGTTATGTAGTGCTCTAATTTAGTAGATTCTCACAAATCTATAATGAACAAGTGCTTACTATAGAAAGGATAAAAATTACTAATTAGGGGCTCCTGGGTGGCTTAGTCAGTTGAACATCTGACTTCGGCTAGGGTCATGGGTTCAAATCATGGTCTTGGGAGTCCTAGGATTGTCCCTGCATTGGGCTCTGCACTCAGCAGAGAGTCTGCTTGTCTCTCTCCCTATCGCAGTGCCCTTCCCCCTCCCGTGCTTGTGCTCTCTCTCTCTCAAATAAAGAAATACCATCTTAAAAAAAAATAAAAACCAAAATGAGATACCACCTCACACCAGTCAGAATGGCTAAAATTAACAACTCAAGAAACAACAGATATTGGTGAGGATGTGGAGAAAGGGGAACCCTCTTACTCTGTTGATGGGAATACAAATTGGTGCAGCAACTCTAGAAAACAGTATGGAAGTTCCTCAAAAAATTAAAAATAGAACTACCCTGTGATCCAGCAATTGCACTATTAGATATTTATTCAAAAGATACAAATGTAGTGATTCAAAGGGGCACATGCACCCCAATGTTTATAGCAGCAGTGTCCACAATAACCAAACTATAGAAAGAGTCTAGCTGTCCATCAACAGATGAAACAATAAAGATGTGGAATATTATTCAGCCATTGAAAAGAATGAACTCTTACCATTTGAATGATGTGGATAGAACTAGAGAGTTTTATGCTAAGCGAAGTAAGTCAGTCAGAGAAAAGCAAATATAACATGATTTCATTCTATGTGGAATTTAAGAAATGAAACGGATAAACATAGGGAAGGAAAAATAAAATAAAATGAAAACAGAGGGTTATACAAACCATAGAAGACTCTTAATTCTAGGAAACAAACTGAGTGTTGCTGGAGAGGAGGTGGGAGGATGCAGTAACTGGATGATGGGCATTAAGAAGGGCACTTGATGTAATGAGCACTGAGTGTTATATGCAACTAATGAATCACTAAATTCTACCCCTGAAACTAATAATACACTACATGTTAATTAAATCATATTTAAATAAAATTTTTTAAAAAGGATAAAAGCGCTAATTATATTTTAAAATGTATACATATACCTTTATCTTCTTATAGTTGATACTAATTGATATTATAAGTCTAGAGTATGTCAGTAAAGCTATCAGGATTTGGGGTGACAGGAGTGGAGAAAGTATTGATATATGGAAGAGTTATGAATGTTATTATCTTAGGCTAATGCACAGAGAGCTACATGAATACAGATCAAAAATAACCCTTATTTACACTGAAGTAGAAAGCAATATAAAAAATCAACTACTGTACAACTAGAAGGGTTCTTAGAAATCATGAAGTTAATTTTTAAACACATTTTTATTTTCTTTATATTTGTTCATGTCCTTCAGTTTCTAGGCTTAGGATTCCTTTGTGCATCTCAGACATCTTTCTGGGATCATTTTTATTCTGAAGTATATACTTTGAAATCCTTTTACAAAGGATGCCTTGGGAATAAATTCTTTATTTCTATTTGTCTGAAGTGGGTTTCTTGAATGATAACTTTGCTGGGTATCCACTTCTGGATTTACAATAGTTTTGTTTTGTTTTGTTTGTTTTTGTTTTTGTTTTTTACAATACTCTTTCCTCAGCATTCTGAAGGTATTATGTTACTGTCTTCCGGCCTCTATCATTGTTTGTTTGACATTCCTTTGGAGGTAATCTTTTCTTTTTCCTTTGCTGCTTTAAAAATGTGTTGTTCTGTGACTCCACATGATATGTAGAGGTGTGAATTTTTCTTTAATTATCCTGTTTGTGATTCATTGTGATTCCTGAATCTGTGGATTCATGTGTTTTATCAATTCTGGAAATTTTTCACCTATTATTTTCACCTTCCTCGTTTTTTTCTGTCCTATCCTCCAAAAATCCATTTTGGTATATGTTAGACTACATCATATTACCCTCATTTAAAAAAATTACCTATATCAGGGATACCTGGGCAGCTCAGTCAGTTAGTTGTGTTTGCCTTCAGCTCAGGTCATGATCCTGGGGTCCTGGAATGGAGCCCTGTTTTGGGCTCCCTGCTCAAGCAGAGAGTCTGCTTTTTCCTCTCCCTCTGCCTCTACCCCTTACTTGTGCCTTCTCTCTCTCCTTCTCTCCCTTCCTCTCAAAATAAATAAATAAATAAAATCTTTAAAAAAATCTATTTCTTATTTTTCACATCCTTGTCATTTAATGCTATGTTCTGTGTATTTTTTTCAGATCGTTTTGCCAGTCCCTAATTTGTCCAGTCTACTGGTTTACATATCTTCAATGTTAAGGATTATATATATATATTTTTTTTCTGTAATTTCTAGAAGTCCAACCTTTTCACATCAAGATTTTCAGTCCTGTCTCAGATATTAGAAGTTTTCTTTCCAAGCATTTGGATTGTTAGGAGAATAAAATCAGTAGCTTGGTAATTTAGTACTCAGTCTTGCTCTGGGTCCAGCTAATATCTTGCACCAAATAGGCTCCTGCCTTAATACTTGCAACTAAACTACTACTTTGCCCACTTATCTGCCTGACAAAAATGCCTTTATCTTTTAAAAATCAGCTAAAGTGTCTCTTTAGTAATAATAAACATTTACTAAGAACTTGATTAGCAAATTCAAGAACTTTACATGTATTAGTAAGTCATTTGACAAAGAGATTACATAAGATGCCTAAAATCACACAAGTAGGAATTAACTGAAACATGACTTAAATTCAGGGATAGCCTTGCATACAAATTCTCAGTGTTTATCCAACACTGCCTTTCTCTTGACCTGAATGGGAGCATCAGCAGCAGAGGGATGGCCATACCAGCAAGAACTTGGACCTGAGCACCGAACAAGCCCCTAGGGATGTGTCAGATGCTTAGAGAAAGACACAGCAGGACAAATGAAGGAAGGCCTACAAGACAGATGGAGCCTCATAGGGCATGAGCAAGCAACATGCAGAGAGAAAAGACAGCATGAGGCAACAATTAGGAAATCTAGCAGCCGTTAATATCATTTTCTGGGTACCAATTGGGTTCCTATGCAGAAGTGAAGGTCTAGAAGGACTCTTAAGAATAAGACAGGAATCAAAAAATATAAAAAAAAGAATAAGACATGAATCAAGTCTATAATTCAAAACAAACAAATTGAGGGCGATCAGGAGGGCAAACAAAGCAGGAACTCAATTACACAGGTATTGGTGCCTTTTAAAATACTGTTGGCTAATTAAAACTGGTCTTAACTTCTCAAACACTTTTTATCCTTAAACAATCAGATGTTAGGACCATTAGGAGAGATAGTATTCTCTAGGTTACAGTGGCAGTAATAAGTACACTACTGTATGTGCTCATGAAATTAATCCCAAGCCAGAAATAGGTAGATTTTAATTTTAGTGACCTAACTGTGTAGTTCCCCAGCTAGTCTTTAAGGTTTACATGGGTGGAGTGTTCTAAGTAAGTGAGATGAGAAAAATCTTGAAATTGTTACATGATAGTTTATTTCATGCCTTCTTAGCCCTATTCCTGTGATAGCGTTTTATTCTCCAATCCTTATCCTCAGTTCCATTTTTTCCCTATATGCTTGAAGATGAAATAACCCATTTACTCTATATAAGTGAATGAAACCTAACTACTACCTCCCCAACTCAGTATTTTGGAAAGGAACTCAAGTGACTCTGTTAAAAATATGTAGGGATGGAGAAAGAGTGAATTATTGGGCTACTTTATTCTTTAAGAAAAGATTTATTTATTTGAGAGAGAGAGAGAGAAAGAATGAACAGAAGGGGCAGAGGGAGAAGAAGAATCTCAAGCAGACTCTGTGTTGAGCATGGAGCCAGACATAGGGTTTGAAACCAGGATCCTGAGTCATAAGCTGAACTGAAACCAGGAGTCTAATTGATGCTCAGACTGAGAATCAACCGACTGAGCCACCCAGGCCCTCTAGGCTACTTTATAATAAACATTTCCTGTGACTTCATTAACACAATATATAAGATAGATTTAACTTGTATTACATGAGATGGTATAGTCTACAATTTAGAGTAGATACCAGATTCTAATACCTAGTTTCCAAGCAATATCCTGGTACAAATAGATGTGTTTATATGTTTTATGGAAATATAATATGCTAAATGAAATTCAAAGTTAGGGTTGGCTTATGCTTAGATTCCGGTTTGACTCGTATTTATTGAACTCTTATGATATGTTAATTTCTGACCTGATGCTTCACAGCTCTTGTCCTATTTAATATAGCATAGTGAAATTAGAGATTAAATTGTTGACTTCTTTATATGTATAATACTTTAACTTACATGGTTAATGCAAAAATAGCCTCTAGAGTAAATACAGATCATATGTTGAATATTAATATTGAATCCAAGTGTTAGTGTTTGGTTTTCTTAATTTCATAATTTGAAGTAAAAGGTAATAAAAATAATAAACACTTTAAAAACTAGCTCTCACATCATATTTATAAAATATGTGTCTATGTATCTATCCTCATTAAATTAGTAGTGGAAAATGTTTCATTTATATTAACCAGGATATTAATCTGTAAATTGAGAGAGACCCTATAGACTGAATTAAAAGTAATTTTTTCTCCATTATACTTAAATGGAAGAGAGGAAAAGTTATGTTTGCACTAAAATGTTTTGTTTTGTTCCAAATAGAAAAATAAACAAGCACAATATTCCATACTCGTAATCAATTTCTTCTTACTGTACCATCTGCTCTATTCATTTCTCCAATTTTATGCCTACCTTGATGTGTGAGTGGGGGGTGGAGTTAGAAGGATAATCTTATCAAAGGCACATTGGTGAATGTGTATTTGCTAGCTCACTTGTTCATGAAAATATTTTATAATATTAAAGAAAATATTTTGAAATGGCAAAAAAAAAGCACCTCATGGGTAGAAATGTGTACATACATTTCTTGAGTTTTGGGGAACATTCTTTGCAAGTGTAAAATGCTCATACTTGATTATTCTTTTTTCACTCCCTTTCACACATCTAGAATTTTATTCTATTTCCTCTTTTTCATTTCTTTCAGAAATTAAATATTCTTGAATTAATCATGCCTACTGAAAGATCTTTGATGACTCAGAGTCTGTTTCCAACCATTTTATCCTCTACACTTCATTCAACAGTATTTTTTGATAGATATTTCCTACTCAAAGTTTTATACATAGGTTGCCATTTTGCTTATATCTTCATCTTCACAAAATTTAATGTCTTGGATTTTAGTCATTAAACGTGACATATATGTATAGCTTAGGATCACAGCAGGAAAGAGACAGTCACTTGAAAAGCATGATAAAAGAGTTTAATGAAAGGACTGTTTTTTAAAGGCATAGACAGGATAAAGGGATATCAACAGGGTTGATGAAATCCTGGAACTTGGAGCAACAGAAAACTGTCACTATTTCTGGACTTGAAGGAGCAAGATGTGGGAGCAGTTAATGCAAACTGGCAATATCTAGAGCGGAAAGGGAGTCAGATGACAAGATTTTGTCTGTGATAGAGGAATGCAGCAATTGCCAAATTATGGCCCAACAGGGCCCATATCTCTCTGCTCCCACTATCCAGTCTTATCCTCTCTCATTGGCTAACCTCAATAAGAAGCTGGATTATAAGGGAATCTGATGATGCAGTCGATAAAGACATAGAGCATGGCGAAGAAGAGTGGAAAGGGGATTTGTAAGGGCTAATGGAGTGTACACAGCATACCATACTTTCCTAATACCTAATAAAAAGTCAGAAAATGTGGTTGTTTTAAAAAATATTTATTTATTTATTTTAGAGAGTGGGAGCATGGGGTGGGGAGAGGGAGAGAATCTTAAACAGACTCTGCACTGAATCTGACATGGGGCTCAATCTCATGACACTGAGATCATGACCTGAGCCGAAACCAAGAGTTGGATGTTCAACCAACTGCCACCCAGGCGCTCCTGTGGTTGCTTTTTTTTTTTGTTGTTGGAGTGTAGTTGACACACAATATTACATTAGTTTCAGTGATTCGACAAGTTTATACATTATGCTATGTTTGCCACAAGTGTAGCTACCATCTGTCACCATAGGTCCCTATTACAATATCATTGACTATATTCCTTATGCTGTGCCTTTTATTTCTGTGATTTATTATTCCATAACTGGAAGTCTATATCTTCTACTCCCCTTCATCCATTTTTTAAAAGATTTTATTTATTTATTCATGAAAGGCAGAGAGAGAGAGAGAGAGAGAGAGAGAGAGAGGCAGAGACACAGGCAGAAGGAGAAGCAGGCTTCATGCAGGGAACCTGATGTGGGACTTGATCCCGGGGCTCCAGGATCACGCCCTGGGCCAAAGGAAGGCACTAAACTGCTGAGCCACCCAAGGATCCCTTACCCTTCATCCATTTTGCTCAACTCCCACCCACCTCCCCTTTGGCAACCATCAGTTTGTTCTCTGTATTTATACGTCTGATCCTGCTTTTTGTTTATTCATTTTTTTAAAGATTCCACTACAAGTGAAATCATATGGTATTTATCTTTCTTAGTCTAACATTTCATTTAGCCCAAATACCCCCTGGGTTCATCTATATTGTCTCAAATAGCAAGATCTCATCTTTTTTTATGGCTGTGTAATATTCTAGAGTGTGTGTGTGTATATCATATCTTCCTTATTCATTTATTATTGGTGGACACTTAGATTGCTTTTATATCTTGGCTATTATAAATAATGTTTCAGTAAACATAAGGGTGAATATATCTTTTCAAGTTAGTGTTTTTTTTCTTTGTGTAAATACCTAGTAGTGAAATTATTGGATCATATGGTAATTCTATTTTTAAATTTTGAGGAACCTCCATACTGTTTTCCACAATAGCTGTACGAATTTACATTCACATCAAAAGTATATGAGGCTTCTTTTTTCTCCACATCCTCTTTAATACTTGTTATTTCTTGCCTTTTTGGTTTTACCCATTCTAACAGGGATACGATGATTTCTCATTGTGGTTTTGGTCTGCATTTCCCAAATAATTAGTGATATTGATCATCTTTTCATGTGTCTACAGGCAATCTGTATGTCTTCTTTGGAAAAAAATGTCTATTTAGGCCCTCTGCCCAATTTTTTTAAAGGATATTTACTTGAGAGAGAGAGATAAAGAGAGAGAGAGAGAGAGAGAGAGAGAGAGAGAGAGAGAGAGAATACATGCGTGTAAGTGGGGTGGGGAGGGGCAGAGGGAGAGGGAGAGAATTTCAAGCAGATTCTCTGCTGAACATGGCCCAACAAAGGGCTCGATTTCATAACCCCGAATCATGAGCTGAGCCAAAATCAGGAGTTGGACATTCAACTGACTGAGCCATACAGGTGTCCCTTTCTGCCTTATTTAATCAGATTTTTTTTTTTTTTTGGTGTTGCGTTGTATAAGTTCTTTATATAATTTGGACTTTAACCCCTTATTTGATACATTTTTTGTAAATACCTTCTTCCATTCAGTAGATTGCCTTTATGTTTTGTTGATGGTTTCCTCTGATGTGCAAAAGCTTTTTATTTTGATTCAGTCCTAGTTTTTGCTTTTATTTACCTTGCCTTAGAAGGCATATCTAGAAAAATGTTGATATGGCTGATGTCAGAGAAATTACAATCTGCATTCTCTTCTAGGATTTTAATGGTTTCATGTATCACATTTAGGTCTTTAATCCATTTTGAGTTTATTTTTGTGTATGGTGTTAAAGGTGGTCCAGTTTTATTCTTTTGCATATAGCTCTCCAGTTTTCCCAGTATCATTTATTGAAGAAATGGTTGCTTTTTAGAAATTGAAATGATAAATGGTTCTAGGGAAGAAAGAATACTGAAATGAAAATGAACTGCTCTCTCTTCTCAATTTTCAATTCTCTTCCCACTCTCAAATGAGATGAGAATTATCAAGAGGACATGAAAATTTCAATTGTTTTGCATGGGATTACTGTTAGATTTTGTTTTACAAAGTTAGGAAAGTTTATTTCTGTCAAGACTGTGCTCAAGAGTTATGGTAAATCAGAAAAAATGTATTTTTTATACATTTGTAGATAGCTTAATGGTATTTTCAAACAATCCTAGAAGAAATTGTTGGTATCTTATTATGAATATTTTAACACTAAAATATGCTAGCTCATATTAGTCGGTCTACTATGAGAGAGTGTACTGGTTCAAGGTCACTTCAAATGTGAGAGTTGAGATAGAAAGCTCTTTTTTTCTGCTATTGCTTGCTCGTAATTGTTCTGGAAAAATAATGAAGTCTAAAGACTTTCTTGGAGGTTGAAATATTCACAATTTACATGTATATACATTTGTATTAAAAACACAAGTGTCTTAATGTTTAGAAGCAATCAAATTGTAGAAAATTATAAAATACATTTGGGTTATGACAATTATATGGCGTTTGCCTTTAAAATAGCTGAATAAAATTGGAGAAAGACAATTATCATATGGTTTCACTCATGCGGACCATAAGAAATATAGTGAAAGGGACCATAAAGGAAAGGAAGGAAACTGAGTGGGGAAAAATTAGTGAGGAAGACAACTCATGAGAGACTCGTAACTCTGGGAAACAAACAAAAGGTTGTAGAAGGGGTGGTGGGTGAAGGGATAGGGTAACTGGGTGATGGGCATTAAGGGAAGGGCACATGATAAGTGCTGGATATTATACTATATGTTGGCAGATTGAATTTAAATAAAATATAAAAAATAAAATAGCTGAGTACAAATTCAGTTTAGTCATAAGCAGGATTTAACTGGAGAGGATGATGGATAATACTATTTGTTCCTTCTTTCTTGGGAAGACATAGAGAAAAGTACTTAAATGGAACTAGGAAGAAAAAAACCATTACTTTCCTGGTGAACTTCAAAAATTGAAAAATATTGATTTGAAAGTTTAGTACTATTGTTTATTATTTGGGTAGAGGCCTATGTACGTGGATTTAAGATGTGATTTCTGTTCCTGTTCATAGTTCCTGTTACTCTGTTTCAGGGCCATAGTCTGTACCAATGTTTTTCAAATTGCAGGTCACAACCCATTTTGAAGTACCAAAATAAGTTTAAAGGATAGTGACTAGTATTTTTAAATGAAATAGAATATCCTGGGATAGAAAATATCATACTGTATTGTTTATAGTTATGGTAAATGATGGTTTGTGAAACTTTGTTTTGATTACATTTATATAAATATGTGACTGTGTTGAATATGTATTTCTTACTATGGGTTGTGCTCCCCCCAATTTTAGAACATTGTCTTATACTTATTTACTGGAATAAATCATCTTATAAATGTTTACCCAGTAGTGTAATAAAGGTAAATTGTAATGAGAGGTAATGTAAGAGATTTATGTGTTCTCTCTTTACACAGTGCTAAAATTTGTTCTGAGTAAGTAAATACATATGAAAATTAGGGTACATTAATGTATTTTATGATCAACTAATCTGAAAAGGGTAATAGTGCAAAATGAATAAAAAATATCTTACCGGTCTATTTGGGATTATTGCACAGACTGGCACCCACTGGCATTTGTCCCTGCATTCTCTTCATCACACCCACATTTACTTGCTCTTGGTAAAAAAGGAAGAAGGGAAGCACTCTATTAAAAAGTCTTCAATAATATTGAAATAATCTTTTGAACTATAACCAAAGTAGAGGAATTTCAGTATATGTATTATTAGTATTAAGTAGTATCTTGGGAATTTTCAGCCCAAAAGAATATACATTTAATATATCTATGGGCTATTTGGAGAGTATTTAAATTTATATGAAACTGCAAAATGAGTCACTTACATTGAGTTACATTCATATTCTAGCTTCAAGTTCTTTTTTTTTTTTTTTGCCAGTGAAACATTAAAATTAGGACACTTCTACTTGTAATTCATCTGGTAATTAAATAATCAACTATTTCCTATTTAGATTCTACTCCTACTTCTGCTGCAAAATTTCATTTTGTCTCAATATCCTAACATTAGCTATTCAGTATAATTATCTTTTGTGTGTGGGCAGTTTTTATGCTACATAAAAATAAGGAGAAAAGCCATTTTGTATAAGTTGAAAATTGATTCAGGCCCTTGAAGTAAGGATTAAGTATTTTATCATATAGATGGAAATATCTTCTTATATCCTATAAAAAACTTCTTATTTTGCAATTGTTTTAAGGGGATGCTATTGTGATTTAGTGGAATGATGCTTCTTCTGACCTCTGAACATGGATGCATGACTTTGCCTTTGGCAAGAGGGCAGAGATGCATTCCAATGTGCATATTTGATATGTCCTCCACAGAGGATAAATGTGATTTGTAAATGTATCAATAACAGTTTCTAAAGAGACTTAAACTTGCATTTGTCTGGTTCAGGAAATTATATAAATATATAACTCTTTAGTTTTTTCTATTGCTATTTTGCTCAGACCAACATATTTTTAAAACTTCGCCAAACACAAGAGCAGTAGACTCTTAATCATATATTAATTTTCATTTTTTCCTTCATTTGTAGTATAGATTTCTTTTGCTCTAATTTCAAACTCTTTGCCCTTACCTGTCTCAGCACATGTTGTCTGCAAGACACAGTACTACAGACTGTAAAACATGTTATTCTACTGTATGTTTTGCTGCATATGAAGCACACAAGAGCTGATATTTCTAGATTGAAATATGTCTGTGGTCTATAATCCTTACAGTTGACAATACTTATTTGTAAAACATGGAAGCCAAATCTTTATCAAGATTATGTCTGGGAATATAAAGCTTTCAAAGAAAAAACAGAGATTTGTAATTTTTCTAATACAAATGCTAGAACAGGCTTAGAAATAGAAGTTGGAACTGGGGGGTATTATGCTGAGTGAAGTAAGTCAATCCGAGAAGGACAAACATTATATGGTCTCATTAATTTGGGGAATATAAAAAATAGTGAAAGGGAATAAAGGGGAAAAAGAGAAAATGAGCGGGAAATATCAGTGAGGGTGACAAAACATGAGAGACACCCAACTCTGGGAAATGAACAAGGGGTGGTGGAAAGGGAGGTGGGTAGGGAGTTGGGATTGACTGGGTGACGGACACTGACGGGGGCACTTGATGAACACTGGGTCTTATGCTATATGTTGGCAAATTGACTCCAATACAAAAAATTAAAAAAAAGAAGTTGGAAGATTCACTCATCTTTAGTCTACATTTTTATTTCTTTTTTGTTTTCAATAGTCCCTTTTAAGACAATTTTTACATAGGTGCTCATAATCAAAAAAACTTGTAAATAATCTGTATTTCACTTCGTTCAGTATTTGGTATTTTGTTCATTTCTGCATGTTTACGTGGATTGTATTTCTCCCTCCCCTATTATGTTATTGAATACCAAATGAGTGAGTGTATTGTTTTGAGCATATGTACAATATTCAGAAGAGAGTCTCCACCATTCTAAATAAGTAAATATATATTTAATAAATATAATAAATATAATAAATATATATTTATATATACATATATATAAACTGGATGAAGGTTGAATGTATATGATTATAATTAAAAGTTTAGTTTGAATAAAATGCATTACACTGAAGCAAAGTAATTAGAGTTGTAGTTTACCTAATAATTGCTACTAATTGCTTTCAAGAGATTAGATGCCTCTCAACCCCATTTTAAATGGCAGTGGAATTATTTCACCTTGCCATAGCATTAGTGGTGTTAATACTAATGATTTCCATATTTTCCTTGTATAGTTCAAAATGTCATCTTGTTAACAAGAATTCTTTATCAGAGATAAAAATGCATGTTACTAAATTGTCAGGGTAACTGTTATTTGTTTTTCATCTCAGTAACCAATGATGGCAACTGGAATGTATGACTGCTTTTGATTTCATGGAAAATCAAATGACATTTCTTCTCTGAGTATGTGGTCAATTTAATTTTAATCTCCTTTTTAAATTAACACTTGATAATCAAATAGGATAGTTGTGTAGAAGTAGGTTTAAGTGGTTGAATTAAACCCCTAAAATATTAGATTATATTATAATTTATTCTCTGAAATTAAGAGAATATATGTATAGTAGTCCACTCTTATCTGTGCTTTTGCCTTCCATGGTTTCAGTGGCCTGAGGTCACCCATGGTCAGGAAGCAGATCATCTTCCTTCTGACATACCATCAGAAGGTCAATAGTAGCCTAATGCTATGTCATAGTGCCTACATTATTCACCTCACTTCATCTCATCACATAGGCATTTTATCATTTTATATCATCACAAAAAGGGTGAGTATAGTACAATAAGATATTTTGAGAGACCAAATTCATATACTTTTATTAGAGCATATGGTTATAATTTTTCTATTTCATTATTATTATTAAACTCTTCCTGTGCCTAATTTAAAGATTATATTTTATCGTAGGTGTGTATGTATAGCAAAAATAGTTTATATAGGGTTTGGTACTATTCAGGTACCAATTCAATTCAGGTGCAATTTCAGGTATCCACAGGAGGTCTTGGAAAGTATCCCTGTGGATAAAGAGGAACTACTGTAATATCATTTAATCTTTTTCTCATTCTACAGAGAAATGATGAAGAGGCAGTTGTGGATAGAGGTGGAACTCGTTCTATTCTCAAAACACACTTTGAGAAAGAAGATTTAGAAGGTAAGACCTTTCCCCCCCTTGGAATAGTTTTTGTTATGCATTCCTAAAGTACTTCAAAGAGAAATATGAAGTATGTCACAATCTGGAGAATTGCAAAATTTGGTATTAGAGTAATGGTGGTGGTGGTTATGGATATGATTGTTCAATGCAGCCTGAAATGCCAACGGGAAGACCTACAAGAGAAGTATCCATTCATCGAACAGATATTGAATCTCTACTATATTTAAGGCACAGTGTTGTGTGCCAGTCTTTCTGTAATTATTGCTTCAGGAATTACCATCATTTGAGGAATGAAGAGAAAAATAAGTTATGGCAGACCAGCATATTAGGTGCTACATGAGAGTGGACAATAGGACAGGAAGGGCATCCAACCCAGCCTATGTTGTCAGAGTAGGCTGACACTGGAAGAGAGTTAAGGACAGAGTAGGCTGACACTGGAAGAGAGTTAAGGAAGAGAGTTAAGGCATTTGAATATACTCAGATATATGAGATAGAGTTGGAGGCACCATTTGTGTGTATTCTTTTCAATAGGAGTAAGGTCGAATAAGTCAACAGAGAGGTAGTATGGTCTAGTATACGGGATCTGAAACCAAACTGCAAATACCGGTTCTGCCCCTTATGTGCTGTGGAAGCTTCAGCCAGTTAATTTTTCTGCACCGCAGTTTTCTCAATTGTTAAGTTAAGGATAGCAATGGTGAAGATATAGAACAACCTAACTGTCCATCGATACATGAATGGATAAGGAAGATATCATACAAACACACACACACACACACACACACAGACACATGAATATCACACAGCCATAAAAAAGAATTGGATCATTCCATTTATGACCATATGGATGGATCTAGAGGGTATTATGCTAAGTGAAATAAGTCAGACTAAGAAAGATATGTTTTCACTCATACATGAAATCTAAAAAAAAAAACAAACGGATAAACAAGCAGACAAAAGGCAGAATCAGAACTGTAAGTACAGAGAACAAACTGTGGAGGGGGCAAAATGGGTGAAAGGGAGTGGGAGATACAGACTTCTAATTATGGAATGAGTAAGTCACAGGAATGAAAGGCATAGCATAGGGAATATACTCAATGATATCATAATAGCATTGTATGGTGACAGATGGTAGCTACACTTGAGAGCATAGCATAATGTATAAATTTGTCCAATCATTATGTTATAATTACTGAAACTAATGTAACAACTATACTCAAATAAAAATATTTTTTAAAGATTTTATTTATTTATTCATGAGAGACAAAGAGAGAGAGAGAGAGAGAGAGAGAGACAGGGAGGCAGAGAAACAGGCAGAGGGAGAAGCAGGTTCCACACAGGGAGCCCAATGTGGGACTAGATCCCAGGACTCCAGGATCACGCCCTGAACCAAAGGCAGATGCTTAACAACTGAGCCACCCAGGGGTCCCAAAAATTAACTTTAAAAAATAAAATAAAGGTAACAATGGAATATATTGCATAACGTTTTTATGAGAATTAAGGGGAAAATATTTAGAATAGTACCTGGCATAAGAATTACAGAAGTCTTGACAGTTATTACTGCACCACAATTTGATGTATATACATTATTACTTCATTTTAAGAAATTATTGTTAGTGAGATAACAAGATATATAAATTTTCTAATCTTTTGGTTAGAAAGTGAAACCCAGGTAATCTCAAGTAAAAATAAGCAGAGATAGTTCTTAATAATCCACCATAGCTGAGAAGGGGTATTCCCCCTAAGAATTATTGGTAACTAATTAAAGTACAGTGAAATTCATAGCCTTACACCTTTTCTTTCACCACAACAATTTAACAGGAGAATTGATATAAAATTTAGAGTAAACTTGCAACAACTATACCTGCTCAGTACCTGACGTTTTGCTTGGTGCACAGAAAATATGCAGGTCCAAGAAGGTTATACTTATTGGGTGGTGTAGTGATTTGCTATGCTATCCATATTCATTACTCAAATTGAAGGGAACAGAAACTTGCAAAATCTAAACTGATAATGGAGACTAACTAAAGATAATTTCTCCTTGGTTTTGAAATGCCATATTACATTTTTTCCCCAGCAGCATATTTACCTTCTTATGTCGTGACTTAAGCTATGCTTATATTCAGTAAGCATGTGTAAGAAAACCCAATAAAGCAAGAAGGTAGCCTAAAAAGCAGAATTGCAGGAAAAAGCCATCTTGGTTTTAAAGGTTGTGATGGATAATCTGCACAAAGATAATTGAAAGTTAACAGTTGATAATTTATAAATAATTGCAGTAAAATACTGAATGTTTCCTGTGGATGGTAAATACATAGTACAAAAATAGGATTTAATAAGTTTATTTTAATTATTATGTCAACATGTATTATGTACATTTTCTCTTACTGGGCATTCAGGTGAGGGTGTAGGAGATTAAAAGAGATTTCTGATTGGCAAACAAAGTGGATAAGTCAGATTTTGTTCTGTTTATTGATGTCTATAGTGGGCATTTTAATCCCAGAAGTGAATAATTGTGGCTAAGTCACAGGTGATTAAAATTAACATCATCAAATGCAAATGTAACATTACATTTTAGAATTTTGAACTAAAATAGGAAAACTTATTTATTTTGACTTTCTCAGTATTTATCCTGTTCCCAGACCATACTGAGCAAATAAGCATCCTAGCATCTGAGGATGCTAAACGGGATTCTGCTGTGATACACACAAAGAATTAATAGATTTCTTAGTGGTTCCTGGATTGATTACTCTGAATCAGAACAGAACTGCAGGGACAATGTGTTGGGTATCATGGTTCAGGAAAAATCAACTGGGAGCATAGTATAAAATGGGCAAAGGGGAGAGTGTCAGTTAGAAAGACAGCATTGCTGAGGGTAATGTGGGCAGTAGTTTCTCCTTTTGTGTAATTAAGGAAAAAGATCAGGCTTCCACATTTTAAGAACTCTTGAGTAATAGAGGTAAAACATACAAATAGATATTTAGAGCTGAGAATTGTTATTGAAGAAAAACATACATTTTAAAACTCTTCCTTCAATTAAGATTTTAAATTTGAAAATTAGTGTTTACAGGACTTAAGTCTATAGAAGAATTATTAATAGCTAATAGAATTACCAGTATAATTTAACATCCTGTGCACAGCTTGTAGAAATGCAAGGTGGTTAAAAATATCTATAAAGTCTCAGGTGAAATATGTTTAATGGAAAATGATCACTTGACCAATATTGACAGCTTGGTGTGGTATATTAGTTAACATATTCACGTATATTATACATTAGGATGAAGTATGTCAAATGTATAATTTCTCCCTTCAAATCTACTTATATTTCTGTTTTACATATATCTTGTACCATTTTCCTCTCTTTTTTTCTATTACCTCAAATCAAGAACCTACAATTTTGTTAAATTCTGTTCACCTCCTGTATTTCCGTATCATATAGTTAGTAAATTCTTTGAATCTATTTCAGGGGTGTCTCTTCTCATTTCTTCCTTTCATTCCCACTGCCACTGCTCTAGTTCTTTCCCTGTCTGTGTACTGTGTGCTCTCTTTCTCACAATCCACCCTCCTTAAAACTGCAAGTGTTCTTTCTAAGCCTATTTCTGCTTTCTATGGTAAAATGTGGCAAGCAGCATTGACTCCCTATAATTAGACCAAATCAGGATTGTGAGTGGAGCAAAAGTTGTTGAGGTTAACCAATTTTTATTTTTGGTCTCTCATGTCCATATGGGATTAGTACTATACAAAGTATAAGATTACAAAAGGAGAAATGCATTAATACGCTTGGAATTTTCTTTGTATTTTCCCTTTAATACATGTGTAGTGGACAGAGTGGCCAGGTAACACAGACAATGCTCAGTTGTATTTGAATTTTATGTAAATAATGAGTATTTTTTAAGTATAGGTATGCCATGTAATATTTTTATTTATTGCTTTTTACTTGCCAACTCTGGCCACCTTAGTAGTGGATGTTACCAAGAACCACCAAAATCCCCTTTTAAGGATTGCGGTCCTTATTTCCTTAGTTGCCATGGGTGTTGCCTGCTGTTGCCTCACAACTGAGCTTTTGCCCAGAAATTACCTTCTGCTTAAAGGAGCTGTCTCTTGTTACGGGAACTGCCTCCCTTGTGGCACGTTGAATTCAGTGAATGATCAGTGAAGGAGCATTAGGGCTTAGTCCCTTTGCTTCAATTTCATACAACTCTGAAGGGCGGTCACAGCTTCAAAGCCCCCTGTGGAATCAATGGATTCACATGTGGAATTATTGCAACTGTACCATAATTAAACTGCTTCCTCTACCGAATGCTACCACTCATATTCCTGCACAGGTGCTATTGCCGACAGCTCTCTTCAATAAACTCTCTGAACACAAATCTCTACTACAGAGTCTGTTTGCTGAAGAACTTGACTCACTCATTCATCCCTTCCTGTTCCCTGAACCGTATGGATAGACATACATACTTGGTAATTGGCAGGACCTTCACGTTGGTGTCTTAGCCTGTGGGGCTAAGAACTATCGTAGTGGGTGAGAAGGCTCCCAAACTAGTTGGCTTGGCCATGACAATATATGAAAGTCAGTATTGCATGTGACAGGAAGTGGCAGAGATTAGTGCCATCTTTAAAGACCTAAAGTATATACCAGTCTGGCCATTGCAAAAATCTTCAAGGATGGTAGTGGATGACTGCAAACTCAGCCAAGTGGGAGCATCAGTTGCAACTGCTCTGTCAGGAACTGCTCTTCTCAGAGCAGGTTAACGTGGCCTCAGGTATGTGGTATGCAGCTCTTGATCTGACAAATGCATTTTTTTTTCTCTTACTATCAAGGACTATCAGAAGTATAATGTATATATTTATGGCCTTGCTCCAGGGCTGTATTAAGTCTCCTACCCTTTTGTCATCATAGAGGTTAAAAAGACTTGAACTGAGTGGATATTCTGTAGAATGCTACATTGTTTCATTATATCTACCAAATCAACAAGAAGTGGCAAGTACATTGAAGGCCTTGATAAGACAGATGGGTTCCAGAGTCTTTTTCCCAGCCAATCTGTTGAAAGGACACAATGAGAGTGTCAACACTGTACTGAGTCTGAAATTCCACGATGAATGGATGGATAGGTGGGATCAGTTTCCACAGGCACAATAAAAACCAAGTGTCTCTTCAAGGTACTTTTACTCACTTTGAGTGTCTCTTCATGGTCCACCTTGGTTCCACTTTTTTTCACAATTGATGCCTGCACTTTTTGAAGATTTAATAGTTTTTTTTCAGATAGGACCATTGTTGTATCTTCTGCAGGTGTAAGAATAAATTAAAGGCAAACCTCTAAAAGTACATGTCCTATTAATAACTAGATGATAATAAAGAGAAGAAAACTTAGTAGCTAAAGATGAATGCTATTAGTTTAGTAATTTTGACTGAACTGATCAATTTCCATTTGAGGCAATACTATCAAATGACTGGATTGGTTCTTTTGCTAAAATTTTTTTAAATATTTTTTTTGGTGCTAAAAGAAAGCATAACATAGAATTTACCATTTAAACCATTTCTAAGTATACAGTTCAGTAGTGTTAAGTATATTCACATTGTTATGTAACCAATCTTCAGAACTTTTTCATCTTGGGAAACAAAACTTTATACACATTAAATAACTCTCTCATTTGCTCCCTACCCTATTCTGTAGCAAGCACCATTCTATCTTCTGTTTTTATCTAAATGACTACTCTAGATACCTCATGTAAGTGAAGTCATGCAGTATTTGTCTTTTTGTGACTGGTTTACTTCATAGTATAATGTCTTCAAGATTCATCCATGTTGTAGCATGTGTTAGTCTTTCCTTCCTTTTTAAGGTTAAATAATACTCCATTGTATATAGGTACTACATTTTGTTTATCCATTCATCTGCTGATGGACATGGTTGCTTTCATCTCTTGATAGTGCTGTTATGAACATGGGTATCCAAATATTTCTTTGAAATCTTGCTTTCAATTCTTTTTGAACATAAAGTCATAAGTGGGATTGCTGGATATAAAGTCATTCCATTCTTAATTTTTAAAAGAACTACTATACTATTTTCCATAGCAGTTCACAATTTTACATTCCCATCAAGAGTGCACAAAGGTTCTAATTTCTCCACATTCTTGCTAACACTTGTAATTTTCTGTTTCCTTATTTGTTTTTGGTAGGAGTGATTCTAATGGGTATAAGGTGATATCTCATTGTGGTTTTGACTTGTATTTTCCTAATAATTAGTGATATTGAGCATTTTTTCATATGTTTATTGGCCATTTGTTCATTATTTTTTGGAGAAATGTCTGTTCAAGTCCTTTGCCCATTGCTTAATTGGGTGTTTTGTTGTTGTTGAGTTGTATGACTGCTTTACATATTCTAGATATTAACCCATATAAGATATATTATTTGAAAATATTTTCTCCCATTACATTGATTGCCTTTTCATTATGCTGATTTTGTCCTTTTGATACACAGAAAATTTTAATTTTTATGTAGTCCAGTTTGTCTAGTTTTACTTTTGTTGTCTGTGCTTTTGGTATCATATCCAAGAAATTCTCATCAGCTCCAATGTTATAAAGCATTTCTGTTTCCTTCTAATTTATAGTTTTGGGTCTTAGGTTTAGGTATCTGATCCACTTTGAGATAATTTTGTATATGGTATAGGATACTTGCACTTTTACCTTTTATATTTCTTTGTTGCCTAACATTATACCTATTGTAGTTCACATCGCTCCTCATAGGTTAAATATTTCCCTAAATCACTGATACATAAAGAACCTATTTAGTGAGAGACTATTGTTTTCCATATATTTACCAAGTATTTCTATTTTTCTATAGTTTGAGAACATAGAAGACACAGTAAAATCTCAAGGATATTATTCTAGACTTCTGTTTAAGGCCTTTTAAATTACCCCAAATTGGAGCCTTCCCATCTCTACCATTTACTAGTGATTTCTCTCCATACAGAAATAGAATGCCCGCTCTTCCCATCCATTAGTGTCACATTATCCCTCCTAGCAGAATAATTATATTCTTCCCTCACATCTCTATTTCTGAGTTTACATCTTTTTTATATTATTATTATCTATATATTTCTTTTTTTTGAGAGAGAGAGAGCATGAGAGCAGTGGTGGGGAGGGGCAGAGGGGGACAGAGACAGAGACTCTCAAGCAGGCTCTATGCTCAATGCAAGCCCATGACCTGACCCAAAATAAAGAGTCAGCTACTTAATGATATCATGACCTGAGCCAAAATCGAGTCAGTCGCTTAACCAAATGAGCCATTCAGGCGCCCCTATTTATATATATCTTATCCTTTTTTTTTAAATTATAAACTTGCTGAGGGACAAGGCATTATCTTACACATATTTGCATTCTCCCATGTTATCTAGCACTTTTTCTTGAATTAGGAACTAAAAATGTGTTGCACTGAATCTCATTTATATGTCATTCAATAATATATCACTAATCATGTAAGACGTTAAATTTATGTAATTAGATGTATAATTAATGCTCATCAAATATTCAATTACCTTTGAATTACATATAAATACAGAAGTTTCTAATTATGTTGCAATGCACCTAGATAATCAATCTAGTTTACTTCAGCGATTTTCAGGAATTCATAAATTTAAAATTTTAATGGAAAAGTTAAACTCATCTTTAAATCTCGGCCTACAAATTAAATCAAAGAGACATTTTCTTTATCCTGTACTGCTTTTAGCAGACAGTAAAATATTTTTAAGTCAAGGATTTAATAAAGAAAATTATGCCCCTATCTTGGTATTCTTTTGCTCATTCCATTTGAGGGAAAAAAATGTTTACTGGTTTATTTCCTTTGGAGACCACTTAATAGATAGTGGACTCAAAGTGCAAAGATAATATAAGTAAAGTACCTAGCACAAAGCGATCATACAAATAGTTCTATCAATGGTAGTGCCCTTCCACTTTCTTCCTTTCACCCCCTTCCTGAGCTCTTAGGATAACTGAAATGGTTTTCTGATTATAATCATAATGTCTAAAGTGGTTTCTACTAAAAAACTAAAGATAATGAGTACAGATCCTATATTTATGTCACAGTGTTTTGCAGCCAAAGTAAAATATAATTGAAAAAAAAATGAAGACAAGAAAAAGCCAAAAATTAGGCCTATACTTTTCTTTTTAAACTTTTACTTCCAAAAATTGACAAGAGAAGGAAAACATGGATTCTACTGAAAGAAACCAAAGTTAGCTTCACAGAGACAGAAGTGAGCTTTGAAGGAAGAATGGGGGTTTTGAAGGCAAGAAGGAAGGATCTGTTATATTCTGGAATAGTTAATATGATCTGGCTAGTATACTGGGATTATGTGCATAGGGACAAAGAGTGGTTACAGATGAAATTTAAATATTTGTATGAGGTAGTGTAGAATGAATTAATGCTTGATATTACCAAATGAGGTAAGTATTATTATAATCTCCATTTTACAGTTAAAGAAACTAAAGCACAGAAGACTAACCTGCCCAGGCCTAAGGACTAGCAAGTGGTAGAGCAGGGATTCAAAACCATGAAAGTCTGGGCTTTTAACAACTATATTGTAGAATTAAAGATGATGCTTAGTTTTATGTTTTAGGAGATGGAATGGGGCAAGGTGATTATTAATTGAAAGATTTGGGCATGTTTCCTCACTTGATCATGACTATATACAAAAAGTTCAGATTTTTATGTCCTATTATGCAACAATAAAGAATTTAATAATGAGAACCCATATCACAATGGTTTTCCAAATTATTTTGCAAAAATTTGAAAAGCTTTGTAGTTAGTAAATTCCCTTTAGAGAGATTCATATCCACAAATAGGAGAGCCTCTCTCCCACTGGAAACCTCTTTTGTTTTGTTTTGTTTTTAAGTTTTTATTTATTTACAAGAGACAGAGAGAGGCAGAGACACAGGCAGAGGGAGAAGCAGGCTCCATGCAGGGAGCCCGATGTGGGACTTGATCCAAGGACTGGGATCACATCCTGAGCCAAAGGCAAACACTCAACCACTGAGCCACTCAGGCTCCTTGGAAACCTGTTTTATTATAACCCCATGTTCTCCTATTTTAAATTCTCATCTCTCTGCTCCACAAAATGAATAATCTTATTGTTTGCTTATTCCAAATGTCTTTTCTTTGAAAAAAAATTCATTTTTTCCTGCCATTACTGGTTGATTAGCTTTTATACAATTTAGTATTGTTGATATAGGCTCAATGTCAATTGATGGGGCAATTCTAGGTGTTATTTGATCCATTGGTAATGAGTAGTAAAATTAGTTAATTACACAGGATTAATATGAACTTATACATTTTGCCTGTCAAATACGTTGGATATTTGAGGATGAGATGTAGGCACATAGACTAATTCTGAAGATTTCAGAAAAACAATAGTGAGTATTACATTTCATTTTCTTATTGAGCAATCTTTGCCACCTGAGCACATTTCATAATGAACTGGTTCCCCTGGGTATCCCAAGAATAAGAAATAAATAAGAGAATATTGTTTTAAATACTGTTGTTTCTAAAATTAACTCTTAGGTAAGCTATACATCATGTTCCATATTTCTTCATTTTAGGCATTTCACATAACTTGTGTATTGTGACCCACATCAATATATTTTGGTATATAATTTATACATGATATTTTGTCTATTTGAAGTGAGTGGTAACTTGATAATTCTTTATAATCTGTTTTTATAGTGTATTGTAATCCCAAGTAAATTTGAAAGATCTTAAAGTGTTTTTTAAAATCTGGTTGTGGTTTATTAGACCACTTGTAAGCAGTTATAGACATGTATTTGCATTAGGAGAGTAACATATACTCTAATGTGTATATGTGACTAAGAAATCCTGCAAATTTATGATTTCATAATTTAGGGGTCCTACTTATACATCTTGCATCCCTAGCTTAGGATGTCAATTTTTAGGTAGCCAGTTTTAGAATAAAAATCCCTAGATTAGGATGTCAATTTTTAGGTAGCCGATTTTAGAATAAAATCCCTTCATTATTCCTTGTAAGTCAAACTCTGTTTAACACAGTTTTCTACCTATCAAAGATATGGTACAGCATTTAGAATATTTGCTTTCTTGTTTGGGGGGAAGGGTATTTGCTTTCTAATGTGACTTAACTATATCATCTGTGAATGAGTAGAACTGTGTGTTTGTGTGTGTATGTAACATTTCAATCAATTACTATTTCAGAGATATAATAGATGAAAAGAAATTCCTTTTCATTACATTGAATATATAATCCTATAAATATTAAAAGAAGGAATTTTACAGCAAAGAAAGTATTTCCTTAATCCTTAAATATTTGAATCCTTAAATATTGAAAATTTGAAAACAGACCACAAATGACCAAAGCTTCTTAATATATACTACGTAGGTTTATATTAATATTATACTTTAGTTTTGCATTTTCCAGACATCTGAGACTTAAGGGTGTTCATTATTTAGTTATACAGTTTAATAGTGTGTGGGAGTAGTATTATGAAGGTGACATTGTGAAGTAGATCAACTTAGTCTACTTCTTGATTAAATTCTTAAATCTCTATTTCAGCTGTTACTCATTCCCTCTAGAAGGATCCAACTTTATTTTTTAAAGATTTATTTATTTATTTTAGAGAAAGAGAAAGAGCATGGGGGGTGCAGAGGGAGAGGGAGAGGAAGAGAAATCCTTAAGCAGATTCCCTGCTGAGTCCCACACCCGCCCAGCTCAATCCCAGGACACTGGGATCATGACCTGAACCAAAAATCAAGAGCTGGCTGCTTAACCGACTGAGCCACCCAGGTGCCCCCATCAAGTGATTTTACTTTAAAGCTCTTCAACTACATGTGATCGCAGCCTCCTTGGGTTGTTGCCTTTCTACAGAATTGGATCACAGTAGTACACACAGGGATAGGCTACCAGTCAGGCTCTTCTAGGGAAGTTGTCATCATTCACCAATATTTAAGTGTTGTTTATGGCATAAAAACACTGAGGCATTTTCTGTTTTATGCCCTTCATTCTCTAAGGAGTTTTAGATACTGGTGTAACCAATAGGACACTTCAGTCCTCCAACCCTTTGGAAAAAAATGTCAGTGGCCACTTTGCACATAAATGCTTACATTAAAATTGAAATTTATATACATAGGAATAATAATCAGTATCAAATAATAATTGAAAGAGGTGATGTTCTTAATTGTTTGGGTAATGCACACCTACACTTTAGAAGTACTGGTATCACTAGTACCTTAATAGAATTAATCCCATTTTAGGTACCAGTATTCTGGGTATTTTTCTGAGTGCTCTCTTATATTTTCTCCCAGTAACCTTGTTTGCTTCCCTATTCTATCTTCCCGCTTTGCTGGCTGCCTAGTTGTTCCTAACCGCCTTTAGTGTATCAGACTTGCTGAAAGCACAATGAAAAAAATGGAATTTTCTTTTCTTCCTTTTTCCATCATTTCTATTCTTTAATGAGCTACAGGTAGGACAGTGATAAAGGAAACAAAATAATACAAATTGTGATTAGAAGAAAGTAAAATTTTAATTTTCTGCTTGTAAATTAAGCTTTTGTGTCTGAGGCAGGAAGATTATGAATATTCCTGATTACTTTTCTAAACTGCTTCAAAATTGCCTTAGGAGCATTTGTAATAAAAAGTATTACAGTCTTATTAGCAAAAGGATTTCTAATTTCTAGAAATTTATTTAGAATTATGCCTATTTTTTCCTTTGCATAACTCAGTTTTTTTTTCTTGTGAACACAGTTGCCATGATTTAATTAGATGACAATATAGCACGAAAGCATTTTATGACATCACAGTGATTAATACAAAATTATAGTGTCAGCAACACCAGAGCAGTTAATAATAACAGTGATCATGAAAACAGAAGTCTTGTTCGGTAAATTGAGATACCAATTGTTTATGTGAATGGCTTATTTCTCTCATGCTAAGATTTATTAATATGTATCCTATGTAACTATTAAAAAGTGCTCTTAATTGCCAACTACAGTGGCTCTCTGTCCTCATTCTTTTTGAATTCTCTTTGCTTTTAGAACTCTGACTATGCCTTAATTCTTAGATCTCTCTTCTCTCATCTCTCTTCCCTTGACTGATGATTTTCACAGAGCGTGTCTTCCTTGGTTTTTTTTTCTGTTTTACTCACTGGCCCCTCTTACTCTGCCTGACTTTACTATACTTTTTTTTTTTCAAAATTACATTAGTTTTATTGTTTTAAAAATTATGAAATAGGGGCACCACGGTGGTTCAATCAGTTAAGTGTCCAACTCTTGATTTTTGGGTCAGGTTATGATCTCAGGATCCTGTGATCAAGTCCTGTGTCAGGCTCCATACTGGGCATGGAACCTGCTTAAGATTCTCTCTCTCCCTGCTCCTCTCCCCCAAAATAAATAAATTAAAAAATAAAATTATTTAAATAATATGTGTTCCATTAGAAAAATCCAAGAAATATAAACAGTATAAAGAAGACGAACAAAACAATAGCCCTGAAAACCCACCACCTAAAAGTAATACTATTAATATTCTAAGCAGAATAATGATGGAACTAATATTATGAACAGAATATTAATTAATTAATTAATTTAAAAGATATTTATTTATTTATTTATTTATTTATTTATTTATTTATTCATGAGAGACAGCACGAGAGAGAGGCAGAGACATAGGCTACTACAAATATTAGTTGAAGAAAATGCTAAGGGATTACTTACAAGGAACAAGACTGCTAAATTAAAGTATTTGAAAGATTATTATAAAGAGGATGAAAGGGATCCCTGGGTGGCGCAGCAGTTTGGCGCCTGCCTTTGGCCCAGGGCGCTATCCTAGAGACCCGGGATCGAGTCCCACATCGGGCTCCCGGTGCATGGAGCCTGCTTCTCCCTCTGCCTGTGTCTCTGCCTCCCTCTCTCTCTCTCTCTCTGTGACTATCATAAATTAAAAAAAAAAAAGAAGATGAAATATATTATCATTTTATTATACAGAAATAGCGGAGTTTAATATAAAGAAAAAAATGTATTAAGTTGTTAAAATTGCCCTATGGATATGGTTACTTAACAATACTTAGTTTTAGAAATATTGAGTTAACTTCTTCAACTCCTATTTATTTCAGATGTTAAAATGAGAAATTTTAATCAGATCTCTGAAAAATTTTTCAGCTCTAACTTCTGTGATCTTTAAAGTGAACATCTAGAATATGCTTTAAAATATAAATTCCTTCTTAACTTTGCTTAATATTTAAATACTTTGAAGTTTTTAAGTTTCCTGACTGACCAAAAAAGTTCATTAATTTTATTTATTTTTTTCAGTTCATTAATTTTAAATTTGAAAAGGAATCCTCATTCTGTATAAATAAAAGGGTTCAAAATGTCCTAAAAATTATTTAAGACCACAGAAACTTATTTTATACCTTTCTTGAGGAAGAAAGCAATTTGAAATAATGTGACATTATATACCTGATTATACAATTAGCTTAACTGAAATTTTGAAAAGTTTTATAATGAAGTATAAGGTGCTAAGAGAGTATACACTGGCAGTTATGTGTGATAAAATTAGACAGATTTGAAGATATGATTACATGGTAGCAAAGAGTTCTCGGAAGCAACAGCAGGAAAAACTGATGTACCACGACTCTCTAAGCCTTTGTGTCACATTTGCTGATGTCCCAGAGGTCTAAACAAGTCGCACAGCCAAGCCGAGATTCAAGGGTTGGAGGAATAGATTTCCTTTCAGATGAGAGAAACTGCTAAAATATTTCTAGCCATAAAAAACTACCATATTATCACATTTGTAAATATCTATTCAGAAATGCCAGATTTTTTCATCTTTGCTTTCAGATGTTTCTTTTTATCCCTTCAGTTCTACAGTTGAATCCCACCAACTTTCTTCATGGAAATCTCTTTTTCTTCTCAACAACTCTTTGTTTTCCCAAGCAAGCCTCTTTGTCCTTAATTATCATAATTCCCAGAATGAGCCACTTTCTACATGTGCACATGTCTTTTGGATTAACACAATACAAAACTAAATCTGGAATATTTTACAGTTTTAATTTTTGCTCATTTCCTAAGCTGTTTCCCTAAAGCAAAGTGGCAAGGCTGTTCAGAAATCATAAATTAATTAAAATGGGCTAGGGAGGTGGGGAGTTACCACCTTCTCTTTGCATTCATTTTTTAAAGAATCCCAGAACATATGTTGATCTATTTTCTCTCTCTTCCTTGCAAAATGAAACAACAAACATAAATATTTTAAAATAATCATGAAATTGATGGGGTACGTGGGTGGCTCAATCAGCTGCATGAACAATTCTTGATTTCAGCTCAAATCATAATCTCAGGTTATGAGATTGAGCCCCAAGTCAGGCTCTGTGCTGAGCACTGAGCCCTGAGCCCTGAGCATGGATGGAGCCTGCTTAAGATCCTCTCTTTCCCTCTCCCTTTGCTGCATTTCTCCCCCCTTAAGATCCTCTCTTTCCCTCTCCCTTTGCTGCATTTCTCCCCCCTTCCACGTGCTCTCTCCTGAAAAAAGAAAATAGTGAAATTGTAAGCTTTTGTGATTGCAAAAGTACATATTCTAAGATAGATAAGGTAAGATACCGTATTTCCCCCCCTACTCTAGCATGTACCTTACATTATCCTCCCAAATTGCTCCTCTGCTTTTGCATATATTATTCCACCCCTTTGCTAAGGTCAAACCTACTTATTGTTTTGAGACTCAAGTCAATTTCTACCTTCTCCATGAAACTTCCTGTTATGTTAACCTCAAGTTATACTTGATTTCACTCTAATATGAATTCCTACAGCATTTAATGGCTGGTACACATAAGAACATTAGCTTTAATGCAGATTGGTATTGTTCCTGCTTTGTATTTGTATTTTAATTTGTATATTTGCTGCTGTTTTCTTTGTTGGGCTTGAGTCCTCAATAATTGAATGGTTATCTTTTAAGTGCAGGGATCATGTCCTATAAGCATTCCTTATTATCCCATTGCTTGATTGATTTGAATTCTAACCAATCTTTGAGCCCTGTAAACATCCAACATCAAACTGTTTTTGCAACCTATCAGGAATGGGAATTCTCCTGTTTTTTTTTTTTTGTTTGTTTTGTTTTGTTTTTGTTTTTTTTTTTTTGCTTAGAAAATACATATTATTAGGATTCATTCATTTATTCGACAAATCCTGAAGCTTACATGTTAAGGCTTTTCATGTTCCAAGAAGAAAAATAACACTGCTATCTCAAGATACAAAGTAACTTAGTGCTGTGTTCTGCTCAAGACAGTGTTATAACAAAAAAGTTTAAATAACTTATAAAAAGTTGTTTTTTTTAAAAAAATATATTACAGTAGTAAACTAGTAAATCTCAGACTATGGCTTTTTTGAGGATAACATTAGCACTTAGAAGATTTCTATTTTTTTTTTTTTGATAAAATAGTCATAGTCATGTGATCCTTTGTTTTGTAATGATTACAAATATAGCCCTGAGGTCCATGACTGTGACCAGCCCTGGTTTGACACTTTTTTTCTTTCAGTGAAGCAGTCCAAGAAACAGCAGTGCTATAGCCTATACACACACACTCACTCACACCCTCTTGGTCTCTTTCTTTCTGTTGCTTTCCCTCAGCAGAGAATTTCTGTTGGATTTAGAATTCTTTGATATATTATGATAAATGATGGCTTGTTGTGTTTTCTGACTCTGTTAGAGTCTCCATGGAATTAAAGATCACATTCTTATTCAGCTTAATGTACTTGACCTTTTCCCATGATTGACACATCTAAATGGCTGTAGCAACTCAGTAATTATGCACCAGCTGTGTTATATTCATTTCACGGAAAAAAAAACCCACAGAGTTTTCTTCAAGAGTAGGTAGCTTGGCCACTTTCCTCCTAGCTAAATAAAGGAAAATAGTTTATTAGTACTATTATTAATTATAGTAGGAGTCCTTTCTATTCCCAAATACACCTCTAATCTCACTGCATTTGGTAAACACTTGGAATGCTATGACCACAGCCACATTGAGTTGTTTCAGTACTGGGACTTCTAACATAACCAAAATATCTACAATAATTCTGTATCTGCTTAGCAAAATTGTATCTACACAATTTAAGTGTCAAAAATCCAAGATCTGTTAGCAAAATTTTACTCAGAAAACAATGTTATCTTTAATGGACCCTTGTTTTTCTAATGGGGAAACTATATTTTCTCTGAAGTGATGTATAGGTAAATTCTGAATAAATTCTAGTGTTCTGTGCTTATCTCAAAAAAATCTTATAATAGCACTATCCCATTATTACTAATATTTTAAAAATATATTTTTATCTAAATAATTCTGAATTTTTATTAATTTTTGGGTTTTGACATGATATGAAATCATTAATTGACTATTTTGATTAACTTAAGAACTGCTCAGGGGATCCCTGGGTGGCTCAGCGGTTTCGTGCCTGCCTTCGGCCCAGGGCGTGATCCTGGAGTCCCGGGATCAAGTTCTGTGTCCGGCTCCTTGCATGGAGCCTGCTTCTCCCTCTGCCTGTGTCTCTGCCTCTCTCTCTCTCTATCATAAATAAACAAAAATAAATCGTTAAAAAAAATTAACTTAAGAACTGTTCATTTGAGAAGATTCCCTCTTTTAAGACTAAAATTTTGGACTTTATATATCATAAAATGAAATTGTTCCCTATATAATCTTAAAAATAGTTTGGATTAGGATTAATATTATTCAAGTAACTTCTGCACAATAACATTTATCATTAAGTTACTCAAATTCTTTGTCTTCTTAAGTGATGTCTACCAGGATGGAAAATTCCATTTTGGATAAAATGTTTTTGGAAAAAATTGTGGAAATGTTAACCTGAAAATTTTATATTATACTGTTTTCCACAGGATCTAATGTGATTCTCTAGTTGCTTAAAACAGGGTTATTATAGTTGGGATTAGAAAAGTTGGCAGTATAGAGGAAACAGGAAGACAATGAGATAGGACAGGAAAATTTTATTTTGTCTTCTTATTCTTTTGAGCCACTGAGAGGTGAGTAGTATGAAGGACAAAGGAGACTAATAAGTATGAGTGGTCTGCTCTGTAATAGGCCTCATGTTTAATACTTTATATATATTATATTCTCATATAATCTTTTGTAGGAAGTATTTTAAATCCATTAACAGTTGTTAATTTTGTTCTAAAAGCAAACATGAGGTGGTTTCTGGATCAGAGACAGACTCTTACTACTTATAGCAATAACCACATTCATTCTCCATGTCTTCTTCCCCTTTAAGGTAATGTGATGAGAACCAGGTGGTTATATGCACAGGAGGGAGACCCTAATATTATGAATCTGTGAGTTTATATAAGAATTTCTCAATAGCTGCCTTTTTCCCTCCTGAGAGAGAGAGAGAGAGAGAGGAGAGAAGGCTTATCTACTTTATGTAATCAAATCTCAAGAAGAGGAAGACCCTTAGTTTAAACCCTTTGGACTATAAACCAGTAGCTATGGGGACTTATTATCTTTTGCAGTGTAAAGACATGAATCTGGAAGATAAATGTCTACATCTCTATGAAGGTCTCTATTTTTTAGTCAACGTTTAACCTCCAAAGCTTGTCCTTTAATCCAGATTCCATTTTTCTTTACTTTAGGTCTCTAATCATGTAGAAACAGGAAATATTTTCTCTATGGTTTCATAGCCATAAATTGTGGCTTTTTCATCACTGTTACTTTGAAATTTTTTCCATTCTTAAGTTTTGAAATGTGCTTAGTATCTAAAGCATTATTATGTCTGTTATCTATATATTTTACTTAAAAATCATTTCTATTTATACAAAAGATTTATGTACTCAATAAAAATTTATTGAGCATCCAGAACTATCAAGCACTGTTCTAAGTACTTTGGGGATATATCAGCAAACAAAAAATCCCTGCCCTTCTTATGTTAAAAGACTTTGGGGAGAAACTAGAAAGTAAACACTAAATATAACAAGTTAACTACATGGTTATGTAAGTGCTATAGAAAAAAATAAAAATAGAGGATTCTGAGAAGCATAAAGGGTCAGAAATGGTAGGGTATAATATTAAATAGGTGTTTAGTGTAGGCTTCACTTTGAGAAGGTGAAATATGAGCAAAGACTTGAAAGAAGGGAGGAATTATCCAAGTAGGAAGAATGTTCCAGGCAGTGAAATGAGACAGAGGCAAGTTCCCAGGGTGACACTCAGAACAGCAAGGAGGCTATTGTGGCTGAAGTGAAATTGGGTGAGGAAGAGATCAGTAGGGAAGAGATCAGAGACCTAATAAGAGTGGGGCATGCAGATCACAGAAATCTTTGGAGAGCCCTCAAGAAATCTTGACCTTTTCTCTGAGTAAAATAAGATAACAACATTAGAAGAAAGAATGAATGACATGATCTAACTTTCATTTTTAAGAAGACTACACTGGCTGTTGTGTTTGGTGCAGACCATAGGGATAATGTTAGACTCATGATAGAACAGTCAGGAGACTATTGAAGTCATACAGGTTGGGTATGTTGTACAAGGCTCTGACCAGAATGGTGAAGTAAAATAATTCAAATTCTGGATATATTTTGCAGGTTGCTCGAATAGGTTTCCCATTGGATTGGTTGTGGGCTTAAGAAAAAGAGAGGAGCCTACAATGACTCCAAGATATTTGTCCTGAGCAACTAGAAAATTGTTATGTCATCAAATGAGATGGACAAGATTGTGGAGGAGGATTTTATAGGAGGGGCTAGGGATGGAAAAGAGTAGGAGTTTAATCCTGTACATGGTGTTAAAAAAATCCTTTTTAAAAAAAGATTTTATTTATTTACTCATGGGAGACACAGAGAGAGAGAGAGAGAGTGAGGCAGAGACATAGGTAGAGGGAGAAGCAGGTTCCCTGCGAGGAGCCTGGTGCAGAACTCAATCCCAAGACCCTGGGATCATGACCGGAGCCAAAGGCAGATGCTCAACCACTGAGGCACCCAGGTGTCCCACATGTTGATTTTAAATTGTATTTTAGACATGCAGTAGAGGTGTCAGATGAGCACTTGGATATACCAGTTTGGAGTCTGGGAAAGGGGTTGGAGATGGAGACACAAAATTGGGGGCTACCCACATAGAGGTGGCTGTAGGGCAGATTTAAGTTTTGTGGGGCCTGAAGCTTATGCATTTTTGAGGGTTCTCTAAGGGAAAAAATTAACATTTGAATATAAATTAGGTCAGAGGTGGATATTTATTTAGAATGAGAAAAAAATCAACAAATGATTATTTGGAAAGTGATAAATGGCACAAAATCCTAACATTTGGAGAAATAGCATGCTTTTAAAAATGAACTGACATAACCCTGTCATACTTTTTCCCCCTAAATTTTTGACCTCTAATATCAAGGATTTTTAAACAGAATTTTCTATTAAGGGTATGGAAAATTAACTCTATTATTATTAATTAAAATTTATTTTTTTATTAATGTAGCCTACAAAGGGTTCTTTCATCTTTACAACTGAATTAGTAATTACACAAAAATGTTTGGGGTTGTCTTAAAATTTAAGAAAACTTCTATCAGGTTTCTTGTATATATAACCCATGATATATAGAGGAATTTTCTGGAGACTAACTCTGGCTCTATGCAATTGAAACTTTGCTTCTTCTCTACTACTCACATACATTTATTTATTTATTTATTTATTTATTTATTTATTTATTTATTTATTCATGAGAGACACACACACAGAGAGAGAGAGAGAGAGGGAGGCAGAGACACAGGCAGAGGGAGAAGCAGGCTCCATGCAGGGAGCCCGATGTGGAACTCGATCCCGGGTCTCCAGGATCACGCCCTGGGCCAAAGGCCCGCTGAGCCACCCAGGGATCCCCCCCACATACTTCTAATGTGGCAGATTGTGATGCTTTGCATGTTATGATAACACTTCAGCCCTGGACCTTGTTGTCACAGTGTCAGATGAGTTTGGTACAATGGGTACAAGGAGTATTCCTCAAAACGATTCTAATTCCAGGATAGCTAACAATAACCTACTCATATATGGAAGTGCCTGCAAATCACATAAATACATTCCATTAAATCCAACCTAAATGTATCTACACCTCTATTTTCTCTTAGTTTCTCACGATGTCCACAGACACTTAAGTGCCTCCCATCATGAAAGTATTTTACATTAATAAATTTTCATAAAATATATGACCATTAGAATACAGTGTTAGTCCTCTCCCTTCTTACGTCTAATCTACTATGAGCTATGAATCTTGACTTTCTTTTTTTTTAATTAAAAGACTTTATTTTATTGAACAGTTGTAGGTTTGGTGAGGTAGTGCAGAAAGTACAGAAAGTTCCCATATACTCCATCCCTGCACACAGTTTCCCCTATTACTAACATTTTTCATTAACATAATACATTTGCAACTGATGAACCAGTATTAGAAGATAATTTTTAACTACATTTCCTAGTTTACATGAGGGTTCACTCTTTCTTTTTGTATATTTCTATGGGTTTTGACAAATGTGTAATATTACATATCCACCATTACAGTATCATAGTGTCACTTCTCTAAAAATGCCCTGTGCTTTACTGAAACATCCCTACCACCTATCCCTGAACCTCTGGAAATGTTTGGTAGTTTTACTGTCTCTATAGTTTCACTCTTTCCAGAATTTCATATAGTTGGAATCCTACAGCACATAGCTTTTTCACGGACTTCTTCAATTAGCAATATGAATTTAAGGTTTCTCCATGTCTTTTCATGGTAGATGGTTTTCTTCTTATTGTTTAATAATACTCCATTGTATGGCCATACCACAATTTGTTTATTCATTTATTTTTTATTATTTTTTAATAATAAATTTATTTTTTATTGGTGTTCAATTTGCCATCATACAGAATAACACCCAGTGCTCATCCCATCAAGTGCCCCCCTCAGTGCCCGTCACCCATTCACCCCCACCCCCCACCCTCCTCCCCTTCCACACCCCTAGTTCGTTTCCCAGAGTGTTTATTCATTTAAAGGATATCTTAGTTGTTTCCCATTTTTTGACAATTATGATGAATAAAGCTGCTATAAACATTTGTGTGCAGGGTTTTTTTTTTTAAAGAATTTTATTTATTTATTCATGAGAGACACAGAGAGAGAGAGAGAGGCAGAGACACAGACAGAAGGAGAAGCAGGCTCCATGCAGGGAGCCTGATATGGGACTCGATCCCGGGACTCCGGGATCACAGCAGCCAAAGGCAGATGCTCAACCGCTGAGCCACCCAGGCATCCCATGTGTGCAGGTTTTTATGTTGATGTTCGCTTTCAACTCATTGGATAAATACCTAATGGGTGAATTCAGTATTTAGATTAGAATCTAGACATAGATATTACATCTTTCACAAAAATTAACTCAAAATGGATGATAGGCTTAAATGTAAAACAGAAACTTGTGCAACTCACAGAAGGTAACATAGAAGAAAATCTAGGTGACTTTGAGTTTAATGATGACTTTTAGATATAACACCAAAAACATAATTCATGACAGAAAAGTTGATAAATTGAACATCTTTAAAATTAAAACATATGCTCTATGAAAGATACCATTACAAGTGAAAAGACAAGCTAAAGAGAAAATTCTTGAAAAGGCATTTCTAATAAAGGACTTATATCCAAAATATACAAAGAACTCTTAAATCTCAACAATAAGAAAACAAAAATCTAATTACAAAATAGGAAAAAATCTGAACGGACACCTCACCAAAGAAGAAATACAGATAGTAAATACGTGTGTGAAAAGATGCCCAATATTGTAGGTCATTAGGGAATTGCAAGTTAAAAGAATGAGGTATCACTACATACCCATTAGAACAGCTAAAATCCAAAATACTGACAACATCAAATGTTGGCAAGAATGTGGAGCTACAGGAACTTTTATTCACTGATGGTTGGAATGCAAATGGTACAGCCACTTTGGAAGACGGTCTGGCAGTTTCTCCTATAGGTAAACATAGGCTTACCATGTGATCCAGAATTCAGTCATAGTTATTTACCCCAGTGAGTTTTGATATTTTAACCAGCCTTGCAAGATTCTGCCTCAGGAAACTCCTTCAGCTTGGTCTTCTTTGCATTTAATGTCCTTAAGACATCAGTTCAGCTGTGTGTCTTGGCATCCTCTTATCTGATTATGCTTGGATGTGGTTTCAGATGGTTTATTTTAGCCTTGACTTGGCAACTTTTTAGGATGTTACTTTTGGCACATGCCCATCAAATCTGCATTTCACAAACAAAGAAAATATTCACTATACCCAGCCAGGCCCTCTGGACTTGCATCTTAAGTCCTGGTGCCCTGTCTCTTTGTCCATCTGGGGAATGGTTATCTTAATCAGTAATTATTAGAAACATTTTGCAATCTTAAGATTTTGTTTAAGTACCACCCTCTGTAAAGCCTTTATTTGCAAGTCTAGGAAATATTCATTGCCTAAACTTCCTCAATTTCAGTCATTTCTTCATTTACTGAAATTGCTCTTATGAAGATAACAGATAAACATTCATTTCCAACTGCAATGGCTGGTTTTGAGTCTTAATCTTGTTTTGGCTCCTTTATAGCATATAAACTAGTAAATGTCCCCTTCTTCAAACTCTCTCTGTTTTTTTTAATTTTTTAAATTTTGAAATGAAACAAAAAAGCTTAGGTACAGAAAAGAAAAGTATAGAAAGCTTATGTTTAAATTTTAGATATTATTGAAAGAAAAACTTTTATCAAGGACAGAACATTTCTGCTACCCCAGAAGCTCCTCATGTGCCTCATGTGCCTCTTCCCAATCACAGCTCTTATTAACTTTTGTGCCAGAGGTAATAAGTATTCTGACTTTTGGTTTGATCTTTTCCTATGTATACATCTCTGAGCAATATATTTTAGTTTTTCTATTTTTAAAGTCTTAAAAATAAATTCTATTATATATATATTTTAATCAATAATATGTGAGATTTATCTATGTTGTTATGCATATTTCTGGTTTGTTCATTATTGTCATATATGTCCCATTATGTGAATACCCCCTACTTTATACATTGTTTTAATGGATTTTTGGGTTGTTTCCAGCACTTTTTTTTAAAAAAAGATTTTATTTATTTATTCATGAGAGACACACAGAGAGAGGCAGAGACACAGGCAGAGGGAGAAGTAGGCTCCATGCAGGGAGCCCGACCTGGGACTCACTCAATCCCGGGTCTCCAGGATCACACCCCAGGCTGAAGGCGGCGCTAAACCGCTGAGCCACCAGGGCTGCCCCAGCACTTTTTTTACAAGCAGTGCAGCTGTAGAGATTCTTATACATGTCTCTTATACTTCTATACATCTTCATGCAATTTTCTAAGATCCAGGGAAATTGCTGCATTATAAAGTATGTATATCTTCAATTTCAATAAAAAATGCTATACTGAAAAAAAAATGCTATATTGTTTCAAAGTAGTTTTGTAAAATACTACTGGTACTCTATGAGAAATTGGTCTGCACCACACCAAGACATAGAATTGTCAACCAATCAACTTTTGCCAAGATGGTGGGAGTATAGAGAGATCTCCTTATGGTTTGAATTTCTATTTCCCTGAGAACTAGTGCAGTTGAGGACCTTTTCTTACATTTAGTAGCAGTTTGTATTTTCTTTTTTATTAAGTGCCTGTTAAGTTTTTTGTCTATGTTCCCACTGGGTTTTCATTTTTTCTTAGGATTTATAGGATTTCTTTTTATATCTAGCTTATTAGTTCTTTATCAGTTATATGTGTTAGAAATGTATTTTTTAGAAATGTATTTTTATGCCTTGTAGCCCTCCCAGCTTATAATGAAGAGAAGTTCCTGACTTAAATATAATAAAACTTATTAATCATTTCTTTTATGAATACTACTCTTTAAGAATTGTTTCCCAACCTGGCATTAGGAAGACATTTTCCAGAGACAATAGAGATAAAAAGCAGGTGTCTAATCTCCCATATTTAATTGAAGCTCTGTGACTTAATTTTTTTAAGCACCTAATTTCTTTTTTCTGACTCTTAGATGCTAGTTTTATGCAAGGCTCCATCTGAATTCTCTTCATCGCTCTGCACATTCCCCCCAGTTAATAACCTTCAACATATTAGAGAATAATAATGTTGTGATGGTCCAAGTAATTTGCAATTACTAACATTTAAGATGCCAAATTTGTGAATTATTTTAATTATACAACTTTGTGGTATATCTTGATATTTCATAAGGTAAATTCTCCCTCCTTGAGCTTCATCAAGATGTTAGTGTTTATTTTTCTTTTAAGTTTTCTTACTATATTTTAGATGATTTGTTCTAGTTACGTTGAAATAGTAACATCAGAAATTTGTGATTGTATTGAATTTATAGATTAATTAATGTATGTCTGTTTTGCGGTTCACATCTTCTCTTCACTTATTCTGATATGTTTGTTCAGGGAGAGGATACCCAGAGCAATACATTACACTTGTGAGCTCCCCTTTTTACATAAGTTGGGAGGGCCAAAACCTGCTGACTTATAAAAATAAAATAATGTATTGTTTATATTTGTATTATTGATATGTAGCACAATACTGCAGAATAAAATGTTTGTTATTTCAGTAAATGTTTGTTAGGCATCTGTTGTATGCCAAGCCTGTGTCAGGTGCCAGTGATACAAACTGACTAACATAATAGCCTTCTTAGTGAAGATTTATAAGAAGAAAACTTCTTATAGGTAAATAATTACAATCAAGAGTTATTAAGTATTAGAGAGCCCTTGAGGAAGAAACTGGTCAACTATATTTAGAATGAGAAGGCATGAAAAATTTTATACTTGGCCATAATCCTTGAACTGAGACTTCATCAGATAGTCAGGAGGGACAAAGACATTTCCTATAGTTAGGGAATAGGAACAGTATTAAATAAAAACAGAGACTTGAGAACATCTGGCTAAAGGATTAAAGGGGCTCACGCTGGCTCATAGTGTGTGAGGCAGAGTGTATTTAGAAGCCTGGCCAGAGAAATAGGCAGAGGTCAGATATTATTTGACCTTAAAGAGTACTTAAAAGCTTTATCTTATAGGCAGCAGAGAACAACCAATGAGTTTAAAGCAGGGGAGTAATGTAGTCAGATTTGCATTTTTGGAAAAAAAAAAAGCCATCAGCACTCAGGATGGATAAAAGGTAATACAAGAGTGCAGCTAGGAAAGAAAAAAAAAAAAAAAAAGCAGGAAGGAGAATGTTCTAATAGTCCTGATGGGAAATGATCAGAGTCCAACTAAGACAGTAGCACTAGGGATACTGAAGAAAGAATGGATTTTAGAGATGTAAAGAAGGACCTGATCATAAATTAGATGGTCTTTGAGATGACTGGATAGATGGTGCATTTACTAAGATAGAGGATAGATGGTTAATACTTGGGAGACAGAAAAGAGTGAGTTCAAACATGGACATGTTGAGTTTGACATACCTGTGGGAAGGATATACAAATAATATGTGTAATAAGTGGTGGATACATAGGCTTGCAGTCCAAGAGAGCAATCTGGCATCAAATTTTAGGTCTCAGAGCCTATAATAAATATGTATCAGCTGAAATCATAAGGTCAAATATAGAGCCTGGGGATCTCCAACCTTGAATGGGTAAATAGAAGAACCACAAAGGAAACTGATATGAACAAAACAAAGGAGGAGGAGGAGTACCAGGAGAAAGTGGTCATAGAAAGGAGAGTGATCAATAGCATCAAGTGTCACAGATAGATATAATAGAACTGAAAAAATTCCATGGGAGTTTGGCATTACTGTGGACCTTGGTGAAATCTGTTTCATGAGATAGTGATTGTTTCACATACCGAACTGTGAAGGGCAGGGAACTGGTGAGATAACAGTTAGTTGAGTGTAGGGAGAAAATAAAATAAATTTTCTTTATGAGAAGAGTATAATTATAAACTATGAGGGATAGATATAAAGAGATTAATACAATTAATAAATTAATGGTGATTATAAGATATATAACCAAATAATTAGCATTATAAATGTTTGTGGTAGATCTGTGACATATTTAAATAGGTATAAGGGCCAAAATACCCTGCAAGTCACAAGCTTTTACATACTATACACACTCAAAAATGGTTTGCTGGATTGAACTGAATTGAGTTCTATTAATATGTAAATCATCATCTTCTGTGCTCTGGAATAATTCAGAGTTTAATTTGTGCATTTGCTTCTGATGAAGGTCATCGGACACTATTTATTGGAGTACATGTGCCCCTGGGAGGAAGGAAAAGTCATCGACGTCACAGGCATCGTGGTCATAAACACAGAAAGAGAGACAGAGAGAGAGATTCAGGATTAGAGGATGGAAGGGAGTCACCTTCCTTTGGTAAGAAACTTTCTTCTTGTTATGTTTTTATTAAATTACCATGGTAATAATATTATACTTGCTCAATCCATAATTAGAGGTTATACCTCATACTCATAAAATTGCTTATACTTTTACAAAAGATGTTGGCTGGTCAGATGGGGGAGAAGTGACAGGGAAAAGACTTGATCTTTATTTTTCTCGAATTGTGTTTTGTGAAATTGAGAATTGGCTTAGATTTGTGACTGAAGAAACACACAGAATTTGTCAACCTTAGTTGTATAAACCCTTGATAATGTGTACAAATAATAGTCATTGCTGTAAGCAGTTAAAAATCCCAGGGGGAAATGCCTTTATTAAGTCCTTACATACTTTTTTTTTTTTTTTAAGATTTTACTTATTTATTCATGAGAGAATATGGTAGTTGGTAACAATATCTGAGTGCTATGAAAGCCTGTGGACATAACATAACCAAGAGCCTGGCTTTCAGTTTCTTGACATTTCTGTCTCCTATGACCCTCTCCTCCACTGTACCTAGGTCACCTAACTCATCCATAGTCACTCTACCTCTGAGGTTATCAGTGCATTTGCTTTGGTTTCTGACCCTGCGTCTCTCCTGCTTGCCTGCCTATGCAAATGATTGACCTCTATTTTTTTTTTTATCCATGCTATCATCTTTCTTTCATTATTTTCTTATCCTACTCTGATTTCATAGCCTATAATTTTAATAATACTTTTGTTAATCTTCTAAATATCATAGTTCCCTGTTTTAATTTTATTCATACTTTCACTCCCACTTACCCATACTTCTGTTGGGGTCACTCTGTGTTCCTGCTCTCTCTCTGCCACCCCGATGGGCACGCTGTGCTGGATGTACCCATTCGCCATGGCAGATTGTAACTATTTAAATTCATGATGCAATCAACCTTCACAGTGCCTTCCAGTTCTATTGTGTTTCTTTGATTCTTAAATTAACTGTTTTTCAAACTTTTTCATCACTCTCCACCATCCCTTTTTTCACTATGACTTAGCAGATACTTTCTACTTTGGAGGCAAATTATGTCATGAGAATAAACTCATTCACTTTCCTATTAGACATTAGATATTAAAATGATGATATATATCATTACACATTTGTCCAAACCCACAGAATTTGCAACACCAGGAGTGATCCCTAAAGTAAAATATTGGACTTTGGGTGATTATGATGTCTTTATGTAGGCCCATCCTTGGTAAAAAGAAATATACCATTCTGGTGGGCGATGCTGATTCTGGGGGAGGCCCTGCATATGTGGGGGAAAAGGGTATATGAGAAATCTCTATACCTTCCTCTCAATTGTGTTCTAAGCCTAAACCTGCTCTAAAAGATAAAGCCTTAAAAAATAGGGTGCCTCAGTTTTTAATGTTTTTAAATGTTATTGTTCACACTAATATGCAATGTACATCTTCTACATGATTATGTATATTCAAGAAGTAGAAAAAGAAATTACATTTATATAGCATATTTGCTTCAGGCATTGTTTCTTTTTTAGAATGTTAATAATATAAGGCTTGGTTTTATTACCAAATATTTTAGGAAGTTTGTCAAATGAGATTTTACAGCAAAATGAACAAGAATTGAGTCAATAGCCAAGTCTTGTGTTTCACTACCTCTTCAAAGGAAGATGCCAATTTCCTGAATGGAATATGAATATTTATTTGAAATGAGACTGATGAATTCCTATAAATATCAGATGTACTTAAGAAAATCAACAGTGCAACATATACATTTCCGATCCAGTATCTTAAATAAGAACCTGGTACTATCTTTTTCCTAAAAGTATACAATCCGGTGATAGTTATCTAATACCTATGAAACCAAATCTTATCAGAATCAAATTAAATACTTCTAATTAGCCTGTTATTTTTGTGGCCGGTTGTTTTGGACCAAAAAAAAAAAAAAAAAGAAAAAATCAGTACTTTATGTTTTTTTTTTTTTTTTGAAGGGGGCGATGTTTTTAAAGATTTTATCTATTCTGTTTACTTGACAGAGAGAGAGAGAGCACAAGCAGGGGGAGCAGCATGCAGAGGGAGAGGGAGAAGCAGACTCCCTGCTGAGCAGGGAGTTGGCTCAGGCTCAGGGCTGGATCCCAGGGTCATGACCTGAGTCGAGGAAGGCTGATGCTTAACCTACTGAGCCACCCAGGTGCCCCAAGATAAGGAAGAACTTTAAGAAAACTAAAAATGCAAAATCAAAACCAACAATAGAAATACTAAAATGCAGAACTGTTATTGTAGAGAATCAAGTGGATAATCTGAGAAACTAACTCAAACTACAAAGGAAAAAGACAAAGAACAGGTATTACTAATTTAACATGTAGATAATATTCACAAAGAAAATATCAAGGTAAGTGGAACAGAATCAAATAAAATAGGAATATGTGCTGTAAATGGAAAAATATCAGTGTATGCACATTGGAAAGACTTTCTAACACACCCACCAGTAGGCCTGTCTTAGGAATTTTCTTAATTAAAAGGACCTAGAAAAATGTACTGCTTTTTAGCCTCCTTCATTATTTGGACTGTCTTTTAAGATTAATACCAATGCCCTTTCAATTAAGTTATTGTAAGACAAAGCAGAGATAGACATAGAGATAGTATATGAAAATTACTGACTCATAGAAAATACTAACAAATTAAAACTCTGTTTTGTCTTTTTTCTCACTTTTCATAATCTCATCAAAGTCAACCACTATTTCAATAAAACAGTTTAAAGATTACTGACCCATTTATGAATATAAAAGAATTATGATCATTTGTAAGATTCTTGTAACTGCTACAATGAATCCTCTTAGTGGGATTTAATCAAAAGTAACTATTTCTGTCTTACACCATCTCTTTGTATTTATTCAGTGGATCTAATTGTTAGTCTTCTCCCAAATGAAAACACTGGTGGGCTCCCCAACTTTTCTAGTCACTTTTAGGTAACTCAAAGTCCTCTATCAGTAATTAAAATAAATAGTCTCATGTAATAGTGAAAATTTGAACTTAGATTTAACCCTCAGGCTTTTCCCCTTCCCTGGCCCAGGCCTGCTGCAATTGAGGAAAGAGAATGTAGTTGCCTTTTTTTTCCCTCCTACCTTGACCTTCTCCTCCCAGATGCTCCATCATTGTCCTAACTGGTTTCTGATCCCTTCAGGTTTGGAGCATAGGAAATGAAAACCAACTAAAGGGGATGGAGCAAGAAAGTTCTTATTTAATTAGTACTATTGCAAGCTGATGTCACATTCTCTAGGGTTAACAAGAATTTGAATCTACTCATTCTCCCCTGCAGGATCTCTCACCTGTATTCTCTTCTGCTTTATTGTTTATTCCTCCTCAACACCTAGGCATTCAGCTATAGTAATAGATTCTCTCTGGGGAGGTCTTGTCTCTGTTGCATAGCAGCCTCTTGGACAGAAGCCCATGTTCTACATTCTCTCTCTTCCTCTGTTTTTCTCTGTCTCTCTTGTGTGGCCCATATATGATTCACAGAAAATACACATACCCTTACTGCCTTGATAAATACTAGAAAGGTATGTTATCTACAGCAGCAGTCTCAGCCATCAGCAGCTAGGCAAACTTTGTGTTTTTCAGGCAGAAATCATACCCTAGTCCACTGCAGGAGGCATACCAAGCCCTTTTAATGCCCATGGAGCAATACTTGCTTGACCTGAGGGAGGGGCAGACATCCCTCTATCCTGCCTTTTAAGGGAACAAGGAGACTTGGGACTCACATTATAGTTTACTCTGAAAAAGTCCTCTCCAAAATGTGTCTACTGTTTTCAACTTATGACTCTTTATTAGCCCTAGTGTGGGTGAGGAGTTAGATGACTAGGTTTTCAGGAACATGGTTGGTGAATTCTGCAAGTAGTCTTACATCCTCTTTGGAGACAAATACACTTGTTCTTGATGCTTCAGCTGAAATATTTATTTTATTAATCTTTTACCTTATAACCAAATGAGCTAATTAGCATTAATAGCAATAAATATATTATTTCAATTATGTAAATGAATTAAATGTAAGACTCCAAATGAATAGACTGTATATAACATTAAAAATATGAGCAAAATCTTAAAGTTCAAAGGCAGATGGAGGATATTGATCTGTAGACACCAAAGACATGAACTTGAATAGAACCATCAAAATAATCATTTTTGAACAATTTCATAAGATAGATTATCTGAATATTGATTTACCTAAAGTACAACAAGGATAAAGAGGAAGAAACAAGGATGAGGTATTTCAGAAATGCATAATGTTAAACATTTCATATTGCAAATCTGCTCCCTTGAGCTAAATGTCATAGTGCAAGAGGCTTCCTATCTTCATGACCGTAAGATCACATTTGTGAAATGCAAATTTCCCAATTCACTTCTGTGATTATACTTGTTATGCTGCTATGGAAAATATATTTTTCAACATACTTGTTGACTATTCTCCAGAAAGTGCCTAAAAAATAAAGAACTTTGGAACTGGGCCAATAGAAAGGAGAATATTTTCTTTTCTTTTTTTTTTTTTTTTAAGATTTATTTATTTATGATAGAGAGAGAGAGAGAGGCAGAGACACAGGAGGAGGGAGAAGCAGGCTCCACACTGGGAGCCTGATGCGGGACTCGATCCTGGGACTCCAGGATCGCGTCCTGGGCCAAAGGCAGGCGCTAAACTGCTGAGCCACCCAGGAATCCCCGAATATTTTCATTCATTATTAGGAAACATGTACTTAAGAGCATGGTATTAATATGTAAATAAAACAATATGAATAATATAGCTAATAATGAAAAGGTAAAAGTTTTCTAGGAAACTTGCTTAGTTACAATTCTATTAGGGATTTTTTTTTCAGTAGTGTAACTATGTAAGTTTGATTTTCTTAACTAACCACTTATTGAAAATGTAGTCTATATTCCAAGTGGAGACAGCATATTTATTAATTTCTGATTGTAAAATAATACATGGTCTCTGGAATTCCAGTGCTATTGAACATGACTAGCCAAATCCTGTAGCTCTTATTCAATTATCATCATCGGTTCTATAATATCTGACATTATTGACTCCCAGTTCTTTGAAACCCTATTCAAACATGTCTCCTGTTATATTACTCTCTCCATCAGCTCTATGGTCAATAAGGGCAGAGACTTTTTTGTTTATATCAATCTAATTCACTGCTTAGAATAGCACCTGACCTAGGGAAGGTACTCATTTAATGCAACAATCCTTTTACATACTTGTGTATTCCTTTTCTGATTCTTTTGTTAACTCCTCTTCTCCCAAATTTTGAAGTTGACTATTCTCCCTATGTTGAGTCTTTTTCTCTCCCTACTTTTTGAGTCCTTATTCATTATAATCATATGACTTCTCTAAATGCCACCCACATGTCTCTACCACTGACCCTGTTTTCTTTTTCCACAATCAAATATCCAGCCGCCCTATGACCATCTTTATATGCTTGTCCCGTAGTCACCTCAAATTCAGCATATCTAAAAATTGTTTTCTGAGCTCTCAGTCTGTAATAGTGGTTGTCAGGATGACAACCCCAGGTTTTTTTTTTTTTTTTTGAGAAATAATTGACATACATCACTGTGTAAGTTTAAGGTGTACAGCATGATGGCCTGATTTACATATATTGTGAAATGATTACCACAGTAGGTTAATCACCGTCCAATCTCCATTATCTCATATAGATACAATAAAAACAGAAAAAAATTATTTGGATAAGAACTTTTAGGATCTATTCTCTTAACAACTTTCCTAAATATCATACAACAATGTTAGCTATAGTCATCATGTTTACATTACATGCCTGGTACTTATTCATCTTGTAACTGGAAGTTTATATCTTTCAACCAACTTTTTCCAATTCTCCTAGCCCCACCCCCTGCCTCTGGTAACCACAAATCTCTTTTTCAATGAGTTCGGTGGGGACTTTTGTGTGTGTATGTATTTGTTTTTTTTTTTTTATCTTTTTTTTTTAAATTTATTTTTTATTGGTGTTCAATTTACTAACATACAGAATAACCCCCAGTGCCCATCACCCATTCACTCCCACCCCCCGCCCTCCTCCCCTTCCACCACCCCTAGTTCGTTTCCCAGAGTTAGCAGTCTTTACGTTCTGTCTCCCTTTCTGATATTTCCCACACATTTCTTCCCCCTTCCCTTATATTCCCTTTCACTATTATTTATATTCCCCAAATGAATGAGAACATATAATGTTTGTCCTTCTCCGACTGGCTTACTTCACTCAGCATAATACCCTCCAGTTCCAGCCACGTTGAAGCAAATGGTGGGTATTTGTCATTTCTAATAGCTGAGTAATATTCCATTGTATACATAAACCACATCTTCTTTATCCATTCATCTTTCGATGGACACCGAGGCTCCTTCCACAGTTTGGCTATCGTGGCCATTGCTGCTATAAACATCGGGGTGCAGGTGTCCCGGCGTTTCATTGCATTTGTATCTTTGGGGTAAATCCCCAACAGTGCAATTGCTGGGTCGTAGTGCAGGTCTATTTTTAACTGTTTGAGGAACCTCCACACAGTTTTCCAGAGTGGCTGCACCAGTTCACATTCCCACCAACAGTGTATGAGGGTTCCCTTTTCTCCGCATCCTCTCCAACATTTGTTGTTTCCTGCCTTGTTAATTTTCCCCATTCTCACTGTTGTGAGGTGGTATCTCATTGTGGTTTTGATTTGTATTTCCCTGATGGCAAGGGATGCAGAGCATTGGTATTTGTTTCTTTGTTTTTTTGGTTTTGATTCCACAGATAAGTGAGATCATATAGTATTTATCTTTCTCTGTCTGACTTATTTCACTTAACATAAGGCTGTCAAGGTTGATCCATGTTACAACTGTCTTTTAATCAATGGCACTATTATTTTCTCACTCTCCCTACTTAAAATTCTAAATCTATATGATCATTATAACCATCACCACTACCACTAGCATTAGCATCAATCATCATAAGTAAAATTTATATAATGTTTTATAATCTGCAAGGTATTGTAATAATTTTCTCTCATAGCACTTGTTTCTACCTTTTGCCAAGAGACTGATTTTGACTATGTAAAATATGTAATATACTATTGTACAATAAATTTAAAGTTACAATCGAGATAAGTGTAACAAAGAGAATCAAAGTGCTATGAATTAGTATAACAGATGTCTAATTTAATTGTTTGCATAGAAATGTGCCTATATGTGTGTTTGTGTGTGTATTTTGCAAGCCTGATTGGGCACATTGAAGTAGATGCTGAAAGATATACAGGGGAGCTAGAGAAAACAGTGTGTGCAGTGACCCTGATATGAAAAAGAACATGGTATTTTTAAGAATCCAAAAGAAAGCTAATGTACCCAGAATGGAATAACAAGAGAAAGAGTGGCAAAAGACAAGGCAAGTGAGATGGGTAGGGTCTAGGGCCTCATTACAAACATTCATTTATACAGAAAGTAGGATGCTGTATTATATTTATATGATTTGTATGTTTTTCACATTCAACTTCTGAAGTCCTCTCAGTTGTGACTATGATAACCTAATATTATAAATAACTGATGAATTGATTTTCACAACAAATTAAAATTATAGAATTCAGTAATCATTCGATTTGTTACTGATTTACTTATTCTTTTAGGTTTTATTTATTTTTTTAAAAAGATTTTATTTATTTATTTATTATTTATTTATTTATTTATTTATTTATTTATTTATGAGGGAGAGTGAGAGATAAATAGCACATGAGCAGAGAGAGGGCAGGACAAGCAGACTCCCTGCTGAGCATGGGGTTTGGTCCCTGGGATCATGACCTGTGCTGAAGGCAGACCCTTAACCAACTGAGCTACCCAGGCAGACTTTTTTTGTGTTTAAAAAAAAATATTTGAGAATACCAAATGTTTTGCTGAAATAACATTGAATTTGTAAGATAGTTTTCCACTATTGAGCCTTTCCATTAGTGTATATTCATTCATTTACTTAGGCCTACTTTTATATCGTTTAATGAGGTTTTATCATTTTCATCACAAATGTATTACATAATTTAAAAAAATTCTTTTTTTTTAAAGAATTTATTTTTTTTAATTTTTATTTATTTATTTATGATAGTCGCAGAGAGAGAGAGAGGCAGAGACATAGGCAGAGGGAGAAGCAGGCTCCATGCACCGGGAGCCCGACGTGGGACTCCATCCCGGGTCTCCAGCATCGCGCCCTGGGCCAAAGGCAGGCGCTAAACCGCTGCGCCACCCAGGGATCCCCAATTTAAAAAATTTCTTAGATAACTTTATTTTTTCCTTCTAAAATTAATGGTTTTTTTTCCTAATAGATTTTTAAATTATTTTTACGACAGTATAGGAATAGAGTGGATTTTGTATTTTGTCCAGTGACCTAGTATTTGTATCACCAATGATTTTAACCTTAACAAGTCTATCAGAAATGCAGGCATGTCCTTAGTGCCTTCATCTCCCCCACAACAAAAACTTATTAACACCTTTGGATGTTTTCCCTACCCTCTTTTCTGTAGCCATCACACAGTGGAATGAGTGAATGCCACCTCATGGGTAGCATGGGCAAATAGGTCAGATTGGACTAACTGTCCTCAAGCAGTTACTCTAAAAACAGAGTCTAGACCTAGTTATCAACTGAACTGGAAACTCTAAGGCCAACTAGCTGGACAGGAAGCCTTGTAGGAAACACTGTCAATCTATGTCCCCAGATAATATAGGTCTCTGTTTCAGAGTCCCCCAAATTGTGAACAACATGTTCTTTTCAGGAACATCATGTGCACCTTTGAGGTTGTGTGTCTTGTGTCCAAACCACACATTATTTTGCTCCTTTATCAAAAACATAGTGACTTGTGCCATCGTCATGGTCATAAGAGATCTTCTAATGTTTAAGCAAACACCACCAGTAGATGATGTAGCATGCAGATAATTTTGGATTTGGTTTCCATTTATATAACATTCTGAAAAGGCAAAACTATAGCAGTGGAGACCAGATTAGTGGTTGTCAGGGGTTGGGGAAAGGGCAAAGGTATGACTATAAAAAAACATCACAGGGAGTTTGTGGTGAATTACATTCAGTATGATTTTAGTATAAGTGAATTTTATCAGAGTCTGTTCTGAATATTACCATGAAGTATAGCATATATGGTGAGAGAAAATGTGCGTGCGTGAGGAAGATACAGAGTTTCTATGATGAGTGCTATAAATAATCCAAAAATAATCATAATATTAAATATTTTTGATAATGTATATATCCTATATTTACATTTTACATAATTATGCTCCCAAATTATACTAGACTTCATGTAATGCTAAATTTAGGTTCTTTTTTTCTTTCTAAATTTAGTTTTATTTCCCAAGTATATTCTGGATGAGGTGTTGCAATAAAGGGGCAGGGAGGTGTGAGTTTGGATTGGTGTTGAAGGTGATGACCAGGAAATTTTAAGCTTGAAGTCATGGTAATGCGTGTTCATGTCTCTCACTTTCTATAGACACCCCATCACAGCGAGTACAATTTATTCTTGGAACTGAGGATGATGATGAGGAACACATTCCTCATGACCTTTTCACAGAACTGGATGAGATTTGCTGGCGTGAAAGTGAGGATGCTGAATGGCGAGAAACAGCCAGGTGAGGATTTTTGTTGAAAGAAGAAAGTATATTAAAGGATGTTCATGCTATCTATTGGAAAAGAGATTTGTAAAGCCACGATTTTGCAAACATTCATGAGTGCTGTTGATTTCTGAAATTGCTCATCTGGCCTGGGCATATCCTGTAATGGGATATGGGTCAGAATGAAATCTGAAGGCAGCAATTATAGTAAACAGTGACGCAGAGCCAGCAACAGCTGCAGCCTGAAAGATCAACAGTGGCATAATTTGTGTGTCATCAGGAAAACAATAGGAATTTAAAAGTAATTTATTTCTATCTTTTCAACTGCTGGCCTGTGCCAAAACTAGTGATATTATATGATAATTTGAATGTGGGACTTTTTAAAGAAAAGGAAAACATTTTAAGAGGCTTTAAGTAGAGTCCTGGATATATTTATGTACTATCTGGTGAGGATAAAAATATTTTGTAATGTTTCTAGGATATGCATACACTTAAACATAGTGTTTTTTCAAAATAACTTTTAAAAAACTACGTTTTAAAAAACTACTATAACTAATATTTCTATATTTCTATATTGCCATGCAATTGATGAATTGCTATAAATATATATTTTTAAGATGTTACTTATTTATTCATGAGAGACACAGAGAGAAAGAGAGGCAGAGACTCAGGCAGAGGGAGAAGCAGGCTCCTCCCAGGGAGCCTGACGTGGGACTCGATTCCGGGTCTCCAAGGTCACACCCTGGCTGAAGGTGGTGCTAAACTGCTGAGCCACCCAGGCTGCCCAATGAATTGCTATAAAAGAATAATAAGCTAAATTTTGCATTTACTTTTCATTTACTCATTTTTGCTTTTTTGCTCATTTATTTAACAGACATTTATGAAATATCTATTATGTGCCAGGTATAATGGCTAAAAAACAACAAGAATCTTAGATCTTGCCTTTAACAATCTCACAGTTTAATGAGGGATTTAGACAAGTAAACAAAGTTATAAATATTGTATAATGAATGCTGTGATACAGGTGTGCACAAAGAACTATGGGCACACCTCGGGTTTTCCATTAGCCACTGCCTCCCAAATTTTATTGTGAATACAAATCACCTTGGGTCTTGCTGTAATATAGATAGATTCAGTAGGCCTCAGGCACGGAGTCTCAGTTTCTGCATTTCTAGTAAGCTTCCAGCTGATGTCACACTAATGTTTTTGGTTTGAGGATCACATTTTGAGTAGCAAGGATCTAAACCACAAGGGTGGAGAAGGGATTAGGATAGCTTTCCTGGAGGAGATGATTCCTGAGATGCCTCTTGAAGGGTGAATTGGACTTAGCTGGGAAGAAAAGCAGAAGGGATGGTATTCTAGGAAGAGGAGGCAGGGTATACTTGAACACGTCCATTGACACAGGTTTGATTATTTTATTAGGTTATCCCTTCCATGGTCACACAGCTTTCATTGTCAGAAATTCTTCTTGTTGGCCATATTTGTTAGTGGCCCAGGGATTGAACAGTCTTCTGAGAGCCACAGTACATCATTAGATCATATTAAACTTTTGATTGCATTTAATCATTGCCTTAACTCTACCCAGAGTTAGTGTGAAATTAAATGTTCAGTCATATTATAAATAATATTGGCTTAATTAATTCTTGTTTGATACATTTCAAATAGTCTTTACAGATCTCTTTTATTTAAAAAATACTAAAAGTAAATAGAAGAAAATTAAAATGGCTGTTACCTAGTTCCTCTCTGTTAACATTAAAAAATAAAATAAAATGAACTGCTAGTATTTATAATTCCAAAAGTATGGAAAGATAAAAAAGCAAAAGTATCCTCTAGTCTTGTTCACATTACCTGTCTTCAAAGGTAATCACTGTTCTTGTGTATCTTCTCATAAAAATTTTAATACGTAGATCTGCATGAATATATATGCTTTTAAAATTTATACAATAGGAATGATATATAATGTTCATACCTCACTTTTTCATTTAATAATATATTTGGACCATTTTCCATATTTTCAGTACAGATTACTCAATCTTTTTAACGATCGCATTAAATTTAACAATATGGATAAACTTTATTTAGCTACTCTTGATAGGGATTTAGGTTATTTTATATTTTTGCTACAAACATTGCTGCAGTGATCTTTTACATATCTGTTTTGGTGTTATTTTGTACATAGTTAGGTAAGGTGAATTTCTAACAGTGGAACTTATGTACCAAGGAGAGCAGGCTTTTAAATTTTGATAGATACTGCGAAATCCCCTTTATAAAATGTTTTGGTAATTCATACATCTATAAACAGTGTACGAGAGTGCTTATTTTCCTCAAACCCTTGTGAGACTAAATCATCAAACTTTTACATTTCTTTGCTAATTTTATAGATGAAAAGTAAATCTTCTTGTTGTAATTTACATTCTTAAAAATATTAGTAAGATTGAACATCTTTTTATATGCTTTATTTTTTTTTCCTGTGAACTAACTGTTCATTCCCTTTACCTATTTTATGCCAAATCATTTTCTTTACGTTCCTTTTTTAATACTTTAAATTAGGGGTATGTTATTTTGTCTAAATTCCCCTTTTTAGTGAAAAAATCTTGTAGGTTAATCATTTTCTTTCTGAAGCTATTATAATATTTTGAATATAGAACCAAATTTGAAGTAGTTTTATATGACTTGGTAGATTTTAAGCTTAAGAACCATTTACCCTATTTTTTTCCAACTGCATCAAAGACTAAGTGCTTTGCACTTTTTCAAGTATGAATAGTCATCTTTTTTCTTTGATGGCAGAAAACCAATGTATGATAATTTTCTCCACCAATTAGCATTGTAACTTTGCTCTCTCATGATTAAAGAGTTGTCGACAAGGAATTTAAAGTGCATACCTACTTTTTTTTTATAAATTTATTTTTTATTGGTGTTCAATTTGCCAACATATAGAATAACACCCAGTGCTCATCCCATCAAGTGCCCCCCTCAGTGCCCGTCACCCAGTCACCTCCACCCCCCGTCCACCTCCCCTTCTACCACCCCTAGTTAGGAGTCTCTCATGTTCTGTCTCCCTTTCTGACATTTCCCACTCATTTTTCTCCTTTCCCCTTTATTCCCTTCCACTATTTTTTATATTCCCCAAATGAATGAGACCATATAATGTTTGCCCTTCTCCGATTGACTTATTTCACTCAGCATAATACCCTCCGGTTCCATCCACGTCAAAGCAAATGGTGGGTATTTGTCATTTCTAATGGCTGAGTAATATTCCATTGTATACATAGACCACAGCTTCTTTATCCATTCATCTTTTGATGGACACAGTTTGGCTATTGTGGACATTGCTGCTATAAACATCGGGGTGCAAGTGTCCTGGCGTTTCACTGCATCTGTATCTTTGGGGTAAATCCCAGCAGTAAAAGTGCATACCTCCTTGTTTAAGGCTGGAAGCATCTATCTTCAACTAGGTGGAAGAAATACTAGATATTCCTGGGTGGCAGGAAGAAGAGGGATCTTTGAGGTATGATGACTATGAAGGTCTGATTAGTTTGAGTCTCTTTATTGCTGCAAAGTACTTTTTTGTAAGCATTTCTTATGTATTCCTTTCTTTGCTGTCACCCTACATGATAGAGCTGAGAAGTAAGATTGGGATGTGTGTTCTGTCAGGAGTAATTCACCTATTTGTAAAATGGTTGGTGATCTGTTCCTTTTAAGCAGTAACTTTCTTGTGACTTGCTCACTCTCATGAAGCTCTATGATGGCAGGACAAGACTAGAATCTAGCCGCTTCACTTTATCATAGATGAGCAGGTAGAATTTTTCATGCTCTCCTGGATTAACCTAAACAACATGTTTATCTTAAACCATCAAAATGTATTGTTATTCATTTATAAAGAAGAGTTGATCCAGTTAATTATTAGTGTTCTCTGTTATTAAATAGGACCTGTGTTCTTAGCCATGCTTCTGGAACCTTATGCATGGTACAGCTATTTGAGGTTCAAGGAGACATCTGATGAGCAATCAAAATAGTAACAGACATTGAAGAGGAGGATAGATGAATTTTGGCTCAGACACAATACATCAGGGAAGAACAGAGTGTATTTATTGAGGATTTAGAAATGTAGTGAGTTTTAAAGTGGCAGAAGTAATTTTGTTCTGGTTGCCCTAGTTCATCTGAAAAGATTAATTTTAGTTAATTTAGGACTCCATCTGATTTTCCAAATGAAATTTAATTCTAATAAATCATTAGCATAGCTATTTGAAGCACTTATTTATTTTGATTAATATTCTAGGGGGATTAATAATTTTCTACCCTAATAGTAGCAATAAAAAGAATATTTTATCAGCACATTGCACCTGTCACATATCACATCTTGAATAATTCATGTCCACTGTTGTTGCCAAGTAAAACTTGAGCAAAGTTTTAGATTTTGAAGCTAAATTTTTGAATCATAATTATTTAATAAATGTTTGTGAAAACCAGCTGTTCACTTTTAAAAACCCCAAAAGAAGCCATATGACAAGGGCTAATGAAATCAACACAATTACAATGTCCTGCTTATAAATAACATATAATGTTATTAATAGAAAATCATGCAAAGATACCACAGCTGTGCAATTATGAAGACAACATGTTTGACTCACTGTAGTTGCCCTTTAAAAGTGCTTCCCACAAATGAGCTCAAAAGAGGCAAAACAGGGAGTAGCAGTTAGCCTCTAATACATACATGGTAGTATCAAAAAGGATTATTGCATCAAAACAGTTTTATTGATGCTGTGAAGGCATTTTATATTCAAAATTAGTAAAGGTTTAAGTCATCAAGATTTTTCCATGAGATGTGAGATGTGAAGATAATATGGATTAAGGACAGCTAGGGGCACCTGAGTGGCTCAGTGGGTTGAGCCTCTGACTTTGGCTCAGGTCATGATCTCAGGGATGGAGCCCCAAGTCAGGCTCCCCTCTCAGTGAGGAGTCTGCTTGTCCCTCTGCCTCTCCCACTGTTTGTGCTCTCTCTCTCTCTAATAAATAAATAAAATCTTTAAAAAATCTCTTTAAAAATAGTTAATAGTTTTAGGTTTGGATATATTTCACTTCCCCTTTCCCTTTAAAATAGGCACTTTATGATTTCATATGTTATTGTCTCCACCCTAATCATGTCCCTCCTCCACCATCTGTAGCCTCAACTCTACCCAAATGAGGATGTTTTCTTTTAAGAATCTATAACTTCTCCCAAGGGTATAATTTTGGATGGTATTTTACTTTCTATTTGGGTAGAATCAGAATAAAAATTCCTAGAAAAACTTAAAGGGATTGGTGGGAATCGAAAAAACAGGAGTTAATTTCTAAGGAGAACATCTATTTCTAATTTATAGAAGAATTTTATTTTGTAGATTTTTAATATGAGTAATGCAGAAGAGATTATCATCTCTTAATCCTCAAAGAATTCATGAAACACCTATTTTATGTTGTTGCTGTTCAGTAGAAGGAGATTCCAATGTGTTAATCATGGATGAAAACAGATCCAGATACACGTTAGCAAAATCAGACAATCTCAGAGTTTAACTCTGCTCCTCCCCCAGAGAAAAATGTCATACAATTGGCCTACAGTTTTGATTCTTCTCATTGGTCATTACTTCTCATTCATACCTGTGAGACTGTTGTTTGCTGTAGTTTGCCGTTCAAATAAATGTCAACTGAGTTTATTTGAAAGCTGGAATAAATTGCAGCAGTTTAGGTCATTAACCGCAACCAGGCATTTTGCAACTGTCTATCCAGTGACTACAAATCTTTTTTTTTTTACTACAAATCTTTAAACAGGATTTGGTGTGTTCCCAGACCTCTTAATTTCTATCTTTGAAATATGAAATGTAATAAAGAAGCAGAAAAGAGAGATACACTTTTGTATTTGTGTATGTGTGTAGAGAGAGAATACATGTATAGGATATATATGATTTTTTATATAGTCTTTTAAAAATAATTAAACAGCTCTTAAAGCTTTTGGCATCATTCTGAAGTTGGCCTGAAGCACCGAATCTTGAAATGTTTAGAAACTTGATATTTGTAACTTGTGAGTTTCTTTTTATGGAAAGTATCTTATGCTTTTTCCTATAATATTCATAAAATCTATGGCTAAATCAAACTAGCATCCATATATTTGATTATCTTAACTACCAAACTGGAATTCCCAGAGACTCCATTCTTCTTTTCTAAAGGACCAAGCCTCCAACATGGAGGAAATTATGCTAAAGGAAGGAAGATACCTTTTAGATTTGTCTTTAAAATTTCTTTTCAGAGAGACACATAGATCAATGGAGCAGAATAGAGAACTGAGAAAGACCAACCCATGTATGGCTACCTGATTTTTGACAAAGGGAAAGCTGTTTCATGAAAAAGAATTGTCTTTTCATCAGTAGTTCTGGAACAACTATAGATCTATAGGCAAAAAAAAATTCAATACCTCATAGTGTATATAAAATTAATTCAGAATAAATCATAAATCTAAATGTAAAACATAAAGCTATACAAATTTGAGAGAAAAATATAGGAGAAAGTCCTAGGACTTAGGACCTAGATGATGAATTTTTATTTTTTAAAAGACTTTATTTATTTATTCATGATAGACAGAGAGGGAGGGCAGAGATACAGGCAGAGAGAGAAGCAGGATCCATGTCAGGAGCCTGATGCAGGACTCGATCCCGGGACTCCAGGATCATGCCATGGGCCAAAGGCAGGCGCTAAACCACTGAGCCACCCAGGGATCCCCGATGATGAATTTTTAGATATGATATCAAAGCACAATCCATAAGAGAAAATATCCATAAATTGGACTTCACCAAAATTAAAACCTTTGTGCTGTGAAAGATCATGTTAGGAGGATAAGGACAAGCTATAGACAATGAGAAAATATTTGTAAACCATGTATTTGACAAAAATACTATATCTAAAATATGTAGTGAACTCCCAAATTTCAACAGTATGAAAACAAATCAAATAGGAAAAGGGGTAAAAACACAGTCTGGAAGTGACACTCATAATTTCTGCTCACAATTCATTGTCTAGAACTAGTCAATAGTCACATGGTCTCAGTCAAAAAAAGGCAGGTAGTGATATCCTATTCTCTACCAGGTAGAAAGGGACAACTAGTTAATGAACAGTACTAATGATCACCACATGATTTATAAAGTATTATGGCCCTATCAAGGCCTGAAAATCATTAAGAAGCATTAATATAAAAAATTCCCAAATGTATTCACAAAAATATTCTATAAAATTGCCAGCATTGAAGAAATACGGTCAGTGATTTGGAGCTTAAATATAAATTTTTTCAGTCTTCAAGCATCTTATAAACTTATGATAGGTATAGGTATTCGCTGTCTGTCAACTCTTGGCAGGCACAGCTATTCTTCCCTATTGGTTTCCTTTTCATTTCCTGACAACTTCTGCTTCCTTAACATGAGGATGTATACATAGCTTTCTTTATCTTTCTTGGAACTTTGTACATTAATCATTCTGACTAGCCCTTTTGGTTAGTTACTTTTGGCTGACCCACTGATTCCATAACAAGTTACTGTAACATATTTCTCCTTTGTTGGAGGTAGATCATTTGACTACATAAAACAATAATACAATATTTCATGGAGAATCTGAGTGATTTTGCATGAAGAGAGGAAGTTAGGGTAAAAATGACTAAGGAGAGAAGAAATGAGGAAAATGTTGGAGGGAAGAGGTGGAAAGGCAATTTAGGCTTTATATAGGGTACATTAAAAATGGTGGAATTAGGGGCTCCTGGGTGGCTCAGTCGGTTGGGTGTCTACCTTCAGCTCAGGTCATGATCTCAGCAGAGTCTTGGGATTGTGCCCTGTGTCATCAGTCTCCCTTCTCAGCAGGAACCCTGCTTCTCCCTCTCCTCCCAGCTTGTGCTATCTCTGTCTCTATCTCTGTCTCTCTCTCAAATAAATAAATGAAATCTTTTTTAAAAATGGTAGAATTAAATTGGTCATCTATTAGATTAGATGCCTAAAAGAATAAGAGATTTAGTGCTTATGCCAGAGCAGTGGAATCATTGGTTTCTCTTTATTCCTTCCATTTATCTTACTTAAACAAATTCAGATATTATTACTCATTTCACTCCAAGAAGGCAGTCTTGACATCAAGCTTCTGTTCTCCATCTGGACAGGAAGGCTCCAGGATTGGAGGCTAGCCTCCTTCTCATAGGTTTCTGTAGTCCCTAGGAAATGACTGCAATAACTACATTTCATCCAAGTAGGCCTAATACATATTTTTCTACAGAATAGGCCCCAAAGTATCCTAGCTTTCCTAAAAATTGAATGGAAAAACTACCAAGAGACTCAAATATTCCATTTTAAGACTTCCCATTGAAGAAAAATGAGTATTCTTTCATTTTCTTTTGCATCTTTTTCCTTCTATGAAGTATAGTCTGTTAATTCTATAGCAAATTCATTGTGACCACTGAATAAACATTATATTAAAATTTTTTTCAGAGCTCAACAAACTAATAAAAATAACATTTGAGGATTTTTGTTTTGTTTTGTTTTCTATACAACCTTCCGTGACAAAAAGAATGCTTGTTAAATGGAATTAAAATGAAATAAACCAAATGACTTCAACTAGTTTTTACTTCCAAACCCACAAAACCAAGAAGCATTGTGAATATCTTTGTTTCTACTTTTTATTTTTGGGACAAAGGATCTTTCATCTATAATATAATATTCAATGTGCTGATAATATTTATTTGTGTAGGTGGTTGAAGTTTGAAGAAGATGTGGAAGATGGAGGAGAAAGGTGGAGCAAGCCCTACGTGGCTACTCTTTCATTGCACAGCTTGTTTGAGCTGAGAAGTTGTATTCTGAATGGAACTGTGTTGCTGGACATGCATGCCAACACTTTAGAAGAAATTGCAGGTATATCTTTTTTTCCCTTAGTCTATTTCACTCTTATGGGTATAGCTGATTTTTGTTACTCCCCTTTCCTTATAATTCTATATTATGTGTACCTTTGGAAAGTTAATTCTTATGATCAGCATATAAGACCTTAAAAATAACTATTTTCTACCTACTTATTTAAGATAAAAGAAGTTGAATCTCAGAGAAATGTGGTCTAATTTGTCAGTGGCAGGTATAGAACAAGAACCTAGATAGCCTGATTCCCCTTTAGGATATATTGTTTTTCACTATTGTGCGTAAGCTGTCACCATCAGAAAATAGAAGGAAAAAACCCACAAAGCTAGAAATGGATTTTTTCAATATTCAAATGATGAAATGATAAAAAAAAATCAGTAGATAGGGAAAATGTTAATTTAGAATAGAACAGAAAGGTATGGCCATTTATTTTAAACTGAACTAGAACTCATGAATTCCAGAGGATGCCAACTGATGCAGTTGGTATTACTTTATATTGAATATTATGACTAGGCCCTGGGATGAAAGATTTATATTAGAAGTCTATAATGTTTAAGTAACACAAGTAGTTATGTTTATGAAGTATCTCACTGTTACTCTAGAAACAGAGGAAAGAACTCCTGTATCTTTTTTTTTTTTAAAGATTTTATTTATTTATTCATGAGAGATACAGAGAGAGGCAGAGACACAGGCAGAGGGAGAAGCAGGCTCCGTGCAGGGAGCCCGATGTGGGACTTGATCCTGGTTCCCCAGTCACGCCCTGAGCCGAAGGCAGATGCTTAACCGCTGAGCCACCCAGGCATCCCACTCCTGTATCTTTTGATCTGAAAGAAAAACATTTAGTATAAACAAAATAATACAAAAAGAGTTTTAAGAGAGTATAAATGAAATGGTTAATGGAGATTTTAAAAATAAAGCAGAGACTCAGGCAGTTTTAAAAAATTTCTAGTTTGGAAAAGATTAATGAAAGCAATTCCATGTAGAATTTATTTTTATTTATTTTATTTTATTTTTTTTGAATTTATTTTTAAAGTACAAAAACTTAAGGGAGACTTTAATGTCTTTTTTTTTAATGTCTAAATTATATTATAGAAATGGAAAAAACCCAAAGCTCTGTGAATGTTTTTCTATTCCATAAGTAAGATAATATTATATTTAAAATTGTTTGCATAATTTAATCTTCTGAATAGCCTCATAAAGTAAGTGTCATTCTCATTTTTTCAATAAAAATATAGAAATCCTGAGACTTTTAGGGCCCTTGTTCCGTCTAAGGTCTCTGACTATAAGCTGTGTGTTCCTTATGTTACATTACAACCACTGTCTGAAGAAAGAGAATGGCTTGAAGTGTATGTTGCCCAAATTTTAATGATAATTTATTTACTTAAAAATTATTTATTTCATCATTGGAGCTGATAGGCATGCATACATTGCAATATGTGTGAAAAGAGAAGTAAGTGTGCAAAGATATCTTGGCCTAAAATATTAAGTAAAAACAAAATCAAAACAAAAAATAGGTGAGATAGGCCTTCTTTCCCTGAGCTTCACACTACATCTGTAAAGAGCTTTCCTTTCAAAATACATTAACTAGAAAAAAATAAAATAGAATATATAACTAGAGCCAAAAAGACTATATGAAGTTAAATACATATACTTTTCAGAAAAACACAGGATACAGTAATGGATCGCATTAAATCAAGACTTAAAGAAAATGGTTAACATGAGTTAGCAAACTTTTTGTGAATGCCGGAATGGTAGTTCCCCAACCTAATTTATTAGCTTTACATTATAGGGTCTGGATGATAGCCCGTAAACATTTTTATGTTTTAATTACGTACCAAATGGCTGGGCTTTTCATGGTACTTTGCAGTTTGGGAAGTTCTTTTTTTTTAATTCTACGCTATCTTTTGGATACTCAAAACAAAATTGGGCTTAGTATTATGACCGTTTATCCTTACTTCATAAATGAAGAAAGTAAGATTCAGAAATTTTAAGGTCTTGCCCCAAATAGAGTTCATTTCTGCTGTTTATGTCAGTGAAGGCATTACCTTTGAAAATGGGTTAATCCAAATAACTTCTGGATTGGCTATATCTAATGAGACTGTCAAGTTCCTCCACCTGGCAAAATTAACCTCAGAAAGTACCCTTCATAGTTTTACCAGGTTTTAAATTTCTTAAAGCATGTAGTTTCTAATGCTTTCTTCAGAAATTTATTTCTACCAGGAAATCCCCCATGAATTTGACAGAAACTGTTCATCTCATCACTTTAGTTCGGTTTTATTGTCTAAGTTTATGTTTCCTTTCCCTCCTGCTGCCCCCTTCCCTGAGCTCTGTAGGATATGGGAGGGTTGTTAGCTGTGTTAATTCTTGCTCCTGAAGGCGAATTACATTTTCTGAGTATATCCTTACAAAGGAAAGTAGTTCAATGGAAGTCTTGATACCCCAAATAGCTTTTATTCTTTCTGCTCGTCTAATTAGTCTGTATCTTTATGTCTCCAAAGTAGCTCAACTTGACTGTCCCATTTTCAGTGTAGAGCAGTCTGTAAAATGCCATTCAGATGTCAGTAGTTTAGAGTTAATACCACATTAAAAATATGATTAAAATACTTGTTGATCCTTGTTACCTTAAATTTCTTTTCACTCATTAATGAGAAGAGAGTCTCTCTTTGAGTAATTGTAATTTGTCTTATGTAATTCATAGATATTTATTTCTGCCCTCAATAAAATCTTAAGATATTTTTCTTCCTATAGTTTATAATTATTTTCTTACTGTTTACTCATTGCTATCTTTACTTTGTGACAATTGAGCTGTATTATTAAGTGTGTAGTAAGTATACTTTACATTTTTAAGACTTCTAATTTTGTAAGGTATTTTCACATTCATTATATTTTATTATCACAGTAACCTTATGAGATAGGAGGATACACTCCACCTGTTTTATAAACAGATAAAATGAAGTGATGTAGCATAGGTGATACAGCAATAGGAATAATTTCTCTTATTAACCTTTAATCATAAGTTTTGTTTTATTCTATTTCATGATAATTTGTGACAATAGTGATTAACAATAAGACCTGGAACTCTTTACCTCTTATTTATCATGTTTTTCTATATGTTAGGCAGTTACTAACATATTAGTCACTAGTTTCAATTTTCCAAAAGCTAGATATAATATCTATCTTTAAGGGCTCTAAACTCTTAAACTTTGTGAATGCACAGGCTCTGTAGCATTAATATTTTCTAGACATTTTCTAATAGAGAAATATGATCCAGATATTGTTTTAGAATAATCAAGGATTTTTATATCAATCTTCTGATATGTTTTTAATAGAGTCTTAGATAATTCTTTAAAGAGATTTTTGTAGACTTAGCAGGAGAAAATCCCATTTGTATCTGGCAGGTCTGTCAAGAATGTCTGGTATAATTAAAGTAGGATTTTCTTTTGACAAAGTTAATTTAAAACTGTCTATTTTCCAGTGTTTCAGGGAACTTAGAATAAATTTAAACTTCTTCCTTCAAAATATTATTTAACCTTTTCAAATCCGAAATTCTCCAGATATATTTTCTTACTGTGATTTATTCTGATGGAGATTAATTGCATTTAAAATGCTTCTTAATTATGTTTATATAAATTACAGGCAATTTTATGGTCTTTGTCAATGTCTTTGAAATTCAGCACTGTAAAGATTAGTAATGGAATATTCTCTCTGCGCTGGTATACTTTAACCTAATTCTGTCAATGGGAGTAAGAAATGAAAACCAAACCAAAGTTAGGACTGTGGACAGATTTTCAATCATAGCTCTCAACTCATTACAACAACTCTTGTTGTTTAAAATATTCTATTGAAGGAAAAAGTAGAAGTTTGCTCCACTGAATATAATCTGCAGATTTGGGAGTACGGGAATAGTCACATATTTTTTAACTTCTCCATACTATTACCATCCTTGTTCTGGAAAGTAAGTATTCTTAGGGTAGTTTACAATTTTAGTATATACACTCCTGTGAGTGCTGTCAACCAAACTGTTGAATTTAGACCCTTCCTATTTCTCACTCCTCTCCCAACATCTTGTAGAGTTAAGGAAATGGGTTTTTTAAGACAAAGAATTCATATAATTATCTTTTAAGATAAGGCAGATATTTACATAGAATCTGTAAAATCTCATGATCTCTAGAGGTTTTCATTCAGTGGCCAAGATGGATTGATCATAAAAAAATAACTGATTAGAATGAAAAATAATTTTTTTTTCATTTTCTGAGGACTTTTTACACAAATGCTACTAGTGTTCTTAGAGCCTGCTTAGTGCTAGAAGAGTGTGACCTATTTATCCTTTTCCTTCTTGCTTCTCCTGATATCACCCAGATCCTGGCATTGTGCTTTGGCAGCTAGACTGTATTATTTAGACATCATAGCCGTCTGAGATTGTAGGCCTTGATTTTGGGCCCAAAGCCATTATGGTTCATTATCCTTTCCTACTTTTCAAGGTTAATACTAATATATATTATAGTGGTGAAGAGAACAATGAAAGTGATTAGTGAATCAGACTCCCATTGGTACTTAAATCTCACCTCAGTTGATAAGTTACATTCTTAAGCAAGATGATTAATTTTTCTAGTTAAGATATATTTGATGCAGTTATACCTCAGAGGAGTTTACTGTATATTTCTGTGTGGCTAACAAGCAGATGATCATTCTTTTTCTATTTACTTTCTCTTATGTAACTGTTTCAAATAAAGACCTTATTTCTGAATGACTGAAGCAGTGACTTATGGGTTTTTGTAGTGCGTAAGAAAGACTGTACTTTGGTAAGAACCAAAAATCATAACCATATACATGGGGTTTTATATGATTCATTTGATTTTGATTAAAATATTGAACTGTGGATACACATTATGGCTTACAGATGAAGCTGTGATCCCACTGTGCAGTGGCATCCTTCTGGTATTTAACTTTACAACTCCCATTATGAAGTATATGTGGCATATTTTATATACATTTTTCCCTCTTAATGTAAAGTCACATATGTTGGCAATTTATAATTTCATTTGTTTCAAATTAATTCAAAGATATTATAACTACTTATCTCCAAAGGAGTGAGATATAAATATTTTATACTATCAGCTATTTTCAGAGTTGAAAAGGACTTTAGAGATGATTATAATGAATAGTATGGCTGATTTCCAAAATTACATTCTACCTCTTTCCATTGTACACAGTAAAGTAATAGAGTAATAGGTCAGCAAATTATATCCCATATGCCAGTATGAACCACTGTCTGTTTTTGTCAGGCCTATGGGCTCAGAATGGTTATTACATTTTACAAAATTGAAAAATAATAAAAAGAATATTAATATTTTGCCACATGAAAATCATATGAAACTCAAACTTCAGAGTCTGTAAGAAAATTTTATTGAAACACAACCATACTCATTTATGCATATGTTCTTTATGTCTACTTTCATGCTATAATGGCAGAGTTGAGTAGTGATTACAGAGACTGCATGGTTTACAAAGAAAAAGTTTGTCTACCTATGGCTTAGAGAACTGATTCCAGAGTGAAGGGCAGCTCTTGATCAGCCTAAGCCAGTCATGGGGTGTTATTTCCTTAACCAGGGATTGTCTCAGCATCAGAAGGGCTATGTCAGTTGGATTTAAAAGATTTTTTCCTGGGTAGAAGAAAAAGAACCTTCTTTTATGAGAAAAGTCACAAAAAGTCAAAGAATATATGGATATCAACAAAAATATGTATTTCTTTGTTGCTATTGGCACTTGCCTTATGGCCATAAGGAAAATAAGCCTTAGGTTAAACTCACACTGAGAGGAGGGGGAGTCAGAGGAATAAAATTAAATCCAACCTAACTGGTTTTCTGTTATGTGAGCCAATGAAATTCATTGTTTTATAATTTTTTTTTTTCATTGTTTTATAATTTGATTAGAGTTTCTGGTATTTTAAATTGAAGTATAATTGGAACACATATTAGTTTCAGGTGTACAACATAGTAATTTGACATTTAATACATTTTGATATCATCACCATATAAGTTTACTTGCCATCTGTCTCTATGTAAATGTAAAGTTATTACAATATTACCTATGTTCCTTGTGTTGTATATTACATTTCATGACTTACTTACTTTATAACTGGGGTTTTATATCTCTTGATGTCCTTCACCAATTCTGCCCTCCCCCAGTTTGCCTCTCTAGAAAACTGTCAGTCTGTTCTCTTTATCTGTGAACATAGATATAGAGTTTTGTCTTGTTTTTTTGTGTTTGTTTTGTTTTTTAGATTACACGTATAAATGAAATCTTATAGTATTTGTCTTTCACTATCTGATTTATTTTATCAACAAATATCCTCCAGGTCCATCCATATTGTCACAAATAGCAAGACTTTACTCTTTTTTATAGCTGAACAATATTACATTATGATAAATAGATGGATAGATATATACCATTTCTTCTTTATCCATTCATCTGTCAATGGACACTTAGATTGCTTCTGTATTTTGGTTATTATAAATTATACTGCGATAAACATAAGACTGCATAAATCTTTCTGAGTTAGTGTTTTCATTTATTTATTTATTTTTAAAGATTTTATTTATTTATTCATGAGACACAGAGAGAGAGAGAGAGAAAGAGAGAGAGAGAGAGAGAGAGAGAGGCAAAGACACAGGCAGAGGGAGAAGCAGGCTCCATGCAGGGAGCCTGATGTGGGACTTGATCCTGGGTCTCCAGGATCATGGCCTCGGCCAAAGGCGGCGCTAAACTGCTCAGCCACCCTGGCTGCCCAGGGCCATTGTTTTTTTTTATAGGGATCACATGGAATCTGTATATTGCTTTGGGTAAAATGGAAATTTTAACATTAGTTCTTTCAATCCATGAGCATGGTATATAGTCCCATTTATATGTGTCTTACATTTTTTTCATCAATGTTGTATTTGTCTTGTACCTTCTTGGTTAAATTTATTCCTAGGTATTATACTCTTTTGAATGCAATTGTGAATGGGATTTTTTTCTTAATTTCTTTTTCTGATAGTTCATTATATGTTTATAGAAATGCAATGGATTTCTGTGTATTAATTTTGTATCTGCAACTTCATTGAATTCATTTATTAGTTATAGTTTTTGTTGGCTTTATTTATTTATTTATTTATTTATTTATTTATTGAATGTTTTTGTTGGTTTCTTTAGGATTTTCTACATATAGTATCATGTCATTCACAAATAATGAGTTTTCCTTTTTACTTCTTTTTCTTGCTTAATTGCAAGAACTTTCAATAGTATGTTAACTAAGAGTGGTGAGAATGAACATCTTTTCCTGTTCCTGATCTTGGAGTATAATGTTAGCTGTGGGTCTGTCATATACAGTCTTTATTATGTTGAGGTACATTTTCCTGTACCTACTTTGTTGAGAGTTTTTATCATAAATGGGTGTTGTATTTTGTCAAATACTTTTTCTGCATCTATTGAGGTGATCAAATGATTTTTATCTTTCCTTTTGTTAGTGTATATCACATTGATTGATTTGCAAATGTTCAACCATTCTTACATTCCTGGAATAAATAGCACTTGATCTTGCTGTATGATTCTTTTAACATATTGTTGAAGTTTGCTAATATCTTGTTGAGGATTTTTGCATCTATGCTCATCATGGATATTGGCTTGTATTTTCTTTCTTTTTTTCTTGTATCTTGTCTGGCTTGATATCAGCTTAATGTCAGCCTTATAAAATTAGTTTGGAAGTATTCCCTTCTTTCAATTGTTTGAACAGTTTAGAAAGTATAGGTATCAAATCTTTGAATGTTTGGTAAAATTCATCAGTGAAGTCATTTGGTCCTGGACTTTTATTCATTGGAAGCTTTCTTTTTAATACTGATCCAATCTCCTTACTAGTAATCAATATATTCAGATTATCTATTTCTTCACAATTCAGTCTTGAAAGATTGTGGGTTTCTAATAATTTATCCAGTTGTTCTAGATTGTTCAATTTTTTGACATATATTCATAGTAGTATCTTATGATCTTTTGTATTTCTGTGGTATTTCTGTTGTATTTCTATTTTAGTCAGTTATAATTTCTCTTTTACTTCTGATTTTATTTATTTGGGTCCTCTTTTTTTGGACATGTTTGGCTAAATGTTTGGTATTTTTGTTTATCTTTTTAAAGAATCAGTTTTTAGTTTCATTAATCTTCTTAATTGTTTTTTTTTTTGTCTCTATTTCATTTATTTCTGCTCTGATTTTAATAATTTCCTTCCTCCTACTAACTTGAGCTTCATTTGTTCTTTTAAGGTGTAGAGTTAGATTGTTTATTTGATATTTTTCTTGTCTCTTGAGGTAGACCTGTATCACTATGAACCCCTCTCAGAAATGCCTTTGCTACATTCTATAGATTTTGAAATGTGTTTTCATTTTCATTTATCTCAAGGTATTTTTAATTTCCTCTTTGATTTCTTTGTGGTTATTTAGTAGCATGTTGTTTAGTCTCCATGTATTTGTATTTTTTCAAATATTCTACTTATAAATGATTTCTAATTTCATACTATTATGATCTGGAAAGATACTGGATAAAATTCAGTCTTCTTAAATTTATTGAGACTCGTTTGGTGGCCTAACACGATTTATCTTGGAGAATGTTTCATGTGTACTTGAAAAGAATGTGTATTATGTTGGTTTTGAATGGAATAATCTGTATTTATTAAATCCAGTTGGTCTAATATGTTGTTTAAGGCCAATGCTTCCTTACTTGGTTTTTTTTTTTTCTGAATGATCTATTCATTGATGCAAATGGGAAATTAAAGTCTCCTCCTATTATCTTGTTGCTATCAATTTCTTCCTTTATGTCTGTAAATATTTATTTTATATGTTTAAGTACTCCTATATCGGGTGCATAAATATTTATTAATGTTATATCCTCTTGTTGGATTCACCCTTTATCATTATATAATGCCTTTTGTCTTTTGTTATGGTCTTTGTCTTAAAGTCTATTTTGTCTGATTTAAGTGTTGCTAAATCATTAGCTATTTGATTTATGCTATTTTCATTAGCTATAGAATAAGTTTTTTCCATCTCTCCAGTTTTAGTCTGTGTGAGTCTCTAGATCTGAATTGAGCCTCCTCTTGGTAGCTTCTAGATGGATCTTGTTTTTTATCCATTCAGCCAACCTATGTTTTTTAATTGGGGAATTTAGTTCATTTACATTTATTTATTTTTAAGATTTTATTTATTCATTCATGAGACACACACACACACACACAGAGAGAGAGAGAGAGAGAGAGAGAGAGGCAGAGACACAGGCAGAGGGAGAAGCAGGCTTCATTCAGGGAGCCTGACGAGGGACTTGATCCTGGGTTTCCAGGATCACACCCTGGGCTGAAGGCGGCGCTGAGCCACCCGGGCTGCCCAGTTCATTTATATTTAAAGTAATTATTAATATATATGTACTTATTGCCATTACATTCATTGTTTTCTGTTTGTTTTTGTAATTATTCTGTTTCTTTTTTCTTCTCTTGCTCTTTTCCTTTGTGATTTGATAGCTTTCTTTAGTTTTATGTTTAGATTCCTTTCTCATTATTTTTTGTGTATCTAGTATAGGTTTTTGGTTTGTGGTCAGTGTGAGATTCATATATGATATCATATATTGTTATTATCAGATATCAGTCTATTTTAAGTTGATAGTCACTTGAGTTTGGCTGTACCCTATTTATGCTCCCCCAACCTGTTTTATCTTTTTTGAGATCATATTTTGCATCTTTTTTTTGTGTATTCCTAATCTAACTATTGTAGATATAGTTGATTTTAACACTTCTGTTTTTTAACTTTCATACTAGCTTTATAAGTAGTTTTATATATTATTTTATTTTATATATTATTTCTGGTTATGGCCTTTACTCTTTAGCTTAAAGAAGTCCCTTTAACAGTGATTTTAATGTCAGTTTAGTGGTGATAAATTCCCTTAGCTTTTGCTTGTCTGAGAAACTTTGTTTTTTTCAATTCTGAATTATAGCCTTGACAGATAGAACATTCTTGGTTGGAAGTTTTCTTTTTGCATTTTGAATGTATCATGACACTATCTTCTGGCCTGTAAAGTTTCTGCTGAAAAATCAATAGATAGTCTTATGGAATTTCCCTTGAATATAACTTTTTCTCTTACTGTTTTAGGACTCTCTCTTTATTTTTAGCTTTTGACATTTTAATTATAATGCATCTTGGTGTGGATCATTTGAGGTTACTCTTATTTGGGACTCCTGAACTTAGGTGTTTATTACCTCTCCTAGGTTAGGGAAATTTTTAGTTATCGTCTGTTCAAATAAGTTTTTTGACCCTTTTTTCTCTCTTCTCTCCTGGGATTCCTATAATTTGAATGTTAGTATGTTTGATGTCGTCTCACAGGTCCCTTAAGCTACAATCATCTTTTAAAATTTCCTTTTTTTTTTTTTTTTTTTTCTGTTTTGTTTCAGTGGTTTCCACTATCCTGTCTTCTAGGTCACGGATCTATTTTTTTTTTTATTCTCTCTACTGTATTTTTTGGTTCATATATTATATTGTTTAGCTCTGTGAGCTCAATTTGGTACTTTCTTGTATTTTCTATCTCTTTGTTGAAGTTCCAGGTATGTTCACTTATTCTTCTTCTGATTTTGGTGACTATCTTTATGGCCATTAATTCAAACTCTTTATTCAGTAAATTACTTATCTCTGTTTCATTAAGATTTTTTTTCTGGGGTTTTATCTTGTTGCTTTATGGAACATGTTCCTCTGTTTCCTCATTTTGCTTGGTTTTCTGTGTTTGTTTCTGGTATTATGTGAAGCAGTTATCTCTAGTGGTCTTGAAGAAGTGGCTCTGTATAGGAGTTGAACCTTATCATTTAACCTTACCCTAGTTCTTGGTTGACTCTCGAGCTGTCCGTTGGATTGTTTTAGAACTTTGTGGTTCAGAAATTCAATCCCCCTGGCCACCTGAGCCTGCCACTCAAGGGATATCCCTCATGTAGGCTGGGTGTGCATCTTGGCTCTGGTGGTGCTTCATGAGCAGCTGGGGGAGATGGGGGAGGTAGAGCCATTTACCTCTGCTGTTAGGTGGTTAGAGTGAGGGTACAAAAAAGGCACCTACCAGTGTTGGCACCAGGAATGTAGAGGGAGCCAATAACAGCAGCATCTGCCAGCATATCCCTGGAGAGAGTCCCAACAGACTTCTGCCTCTCTGGTAGCTTTAAGTTTAGCAAGTAAATCTCCTTCACCTGTAATTTAGGTTCTTTTCAAAGTGTTGTTTTTTGTGCTGTGTCCCAAGGAGTGTTGTTCTGCACGTAAGCCATTTAAGAACAGAATCTTCATTCTCTACCACCCTGTGTTTCCCCTGAACAAAATCTACCATTGGTTTTCAAAGCTGGACATTTTGGAGCTTGTGTCTCTCATGCAGGACCTGAAGGGTGGGGTATCTTGTATAGAGTACAAACTTCTTTCCCTTAGGGAGAAATGATCTATATATCTAATATTTAAATATCAATGATGTTTTATATACATACATATATATATATATGTGTGTGTGTGTGTGTGTGTGTGTGTACTTTTTTTTGCGCTCCCTCCTGATTGTTGGTTGCCCCTCTGGGGGTGGAGTTTTTGGTGAGAACATGTCTCTGCCTCTTTTACCAGTTTTTTTTTTTTTTTACGTTAAAGATTATTTATTCATTTATTCATGAGAGACATGAGAGAGAGGCAAAGGCATAGGCAGAGGGAGAAGCAGGCTCCATGCAGGAAGCCAAATGTGGAACTTGATCCTGGGATTCCAGAATCATGCCCTGAGCCAAAGGCAGATGCTCAACCGCTGAGCCACCCAGGCATCCCTCCTACCAGTCTTGATGTGGTCTTTTTATCCTTTGTTGTGGAGTAGGTATTCAGCTACTACTCAGGTTCTTTTAGGGGCTATTTTTCCATATGTAGCTGTGTATTTGTTTTGTTCATGAGAGGAGATGAATTTGTGTCTTCCTATACTATCATCTTGAATCACCTCCTTTGAGTATTCTGCTATTGATAAATCCTACTTTGCCTCCACGTACAGTATTATAAAATAAATATTAATACACTAAAACCACCACAAAATCCAAACCAGGGACCCAAACCTACTTGATGGAAATTGCTATACTGTTATACTTGATGGGAATTGCTAAATTGCTATACTAAAGGAATTCCTATACTGGGAAATATTTACTGAGGATCTCAATATTCTAATCAGTCCATTAGGTGCTTTATATCATTAGACCTACAGCATAGGACATAGATATCATCTCTATTTTATAAATAAGAACTCTAAAGTTATCCAATTTTATAAGATCACACAGCTAGAATGTGATACAGTGACCCAAGTCTGTTTCCCTAGTCCTTCCCCTATACACTGAAGTAAACATTGTTTGTAAGGTACTCAATGTTTTTTTGTACTCAGTAGGACCGTGGAAGGTAATTCACTGTGATATGGTTGCTTTATATAAGGAGTTAATGCCTTAAAAAATTAAATAGAGTTAATATTTGATCATCTGAGAGCAGAATAATTATATTGAAGTTGTTTTTAAAATACGAATTTAGTTTTTAGAGCATCTTCAGGTTCACTGAACAATTGAGGGGAAGATACAGAGATTTCCTATAAACCTCTGACCCCACACATGCATAGCTTCCCTCATTATCAACATCCCCCACCAGAATGTTATGTTTGTTACAACTGATGAACTTACCTTGACACAGTATTATCACATAAAGTCTGTGATTAACATTAGGATTCACTGTGAGTGTTATATATTCTATATGGGTTTGGACAAAAATATAATGACATGTATCCAATATTATGCTATCATGCAGAGTATTTTCACTGCCCTAAAAATCCTCTGTTTAATGTATTTCTCCCTTCCAAATCCCCTAGGTTTGTAAAAGGAGATACTTTTTTTAAAAAAGATTTTATTTATTTATTCATGAGAGACACAGATAGAGAGAGAGAGGCAGAGACACAGACAGAGGAGAAGCAGGCTCCATGCAGGGAGCCCGATGTGGGACTCTATCCTGGGACTCGATCCTGGGACTCCAGGATCACGCCCTGGATCGAAGACAGGCGCCAAACCGCTGAGCCACCCAGGGATCCCCAGGAGATACTTTTTTGATTTGTTAGTGTTCTTTAATGTTTTTTATTACATAAAACTCTTGCAAAAAATTAAAATGTATGAAATTACTGATACGTTTTTTACTTACAAAAATGGGAATTTTATATAGTTCAATCTAATGCTAAGGCAAAACTTTAAAGTTTCTCTTTACCCCTAATCCATTCTTACATAATTTCGTGTATATCATTACAGTGTCCTTTCTCTGTATGTGTGTATGTGCCATAAAAAGAATCATACAATATAAATTCTTTGGCAACTTTGAGTGTTTCTTTAAAAACAGAATTTACTATTTTTTAAAATAAAAAAGTCAAAAATTATTATTGAAGTATAAAAAGGTTGTCATTGAAGTATAATTGCCATACAGTGTTATGTTGCTTTCAGGTGTACAGTTTATTGATTCAGCAATTCTATACATTACTCATTGCCCACCTACTAAGTGTAGTCACCATCTGTTCCCATACAAAATTATTATAATATTACTGGCTATATTCCCTACATTGTGCTTTTTATCTCCATGACTTGTTTACTTTATAAGTAGAAGTTTGTACCTCTTAATTTCCTTTATCTGTTTCATTCATCCCTCTACCTACCTCCCCTCTGGCAACCACCAGTTTGTTGTTTATGTTTAAGAGTCCGTTTGTTCATTTCTTTTGTTCTTTAGATTTCACATGTAAGTAAAATCATATGGTATTTGTCTTCGTCAACTTATTTCACTTAGCATAATATCTTCTAGGTCCATTCATCTTATCACAAATGCCAAGGTCTCCTTCTTTTTTATTACTAATATTCCATTGTGTGTGTGTGTGTCTATGTGGGTGTGTATACACCACATCTTTATCCATTCATCTATCAACAGGGATTGGGTTGATTCCATATCTTGCCTATTGTAAATTATTCTGTAATAAGCATGAGGGAGCATTTACCTTTTTTTAAATCCATGTTTACATTCTGTTTGGGTAAATGCCCAGTAGTGGACTTCCTGGATCATATAATAATTCTATTTTTAATTTTTTGAGGAACCTCCAAACTGTTTTCCACAGTGGTTGTACCAACTGACATTCCTACCAAGAGTGCACAGGGCTTCTCTTTTCTTTACATTCTCTCCAACACTCGTTATTTCTTGTCTTTTTTTGTACTAACCATTCTGACAGGTGTAAGGTAATATCTCATTGTGGTTTTGATTTGCATCCCTTGATGATGAGCGGTGTTGAACATCTTTTCCTGTGTCTGTTGGCCACCTGTAGTCTTCTTTTAAAAAAATATCTATTCAGGTCTTCTGCCCATTTTTTTAAAAGGTTTTATTTATTCATGAGAGACAGAGAGAGATAGAGAGAGAGAGAGGCAGAGAGAGAGAGAGAGAGAGAGAGAGAGAGAGGCAGAGACAGAAGCAGGCTCCATGCAGGGAGCCTGATGTGGGACTCCATCCCCGGTCTCCAGGATTAGGTCCTGAGCTAAATGCGGCGCTAAACCACTGAGCCACCCAGGCTGCCCCCATTTTTAAATCAGGTTGTTTGTTTTTTTTTGGTGTGGAGTTATATGAGTTCTTTATGTATTTTAGATATTGGCCCCTTATCAGATATATGATTTGCAAATACCTTCTACCATTTGGGAGGTTGTCTTTTTATTTTGTTGATGATCTCCTTTGCTGTGCAGAAGATTTTTAGGTTGACATAGTTCCATTTGTTTATTTTTGCTTTTGTTGTCATTGTTTCTGGAGTCAGATCCAGTGAGGTGGTGCTTTGGAGGGATATGTGCAGAACCAGAGGGGTTGGGTGGGGTGGACCCACATGAGAATGCTCAGGTGGGGCACACAGTGCTAGTAAGGTAGATGGAGAGTGTAGAGTTGGCTTCCACAAATGTTCTGCTGTCTAGGCTGCAAGAGGGGAAGAGAAATGGCACCTGCCAGCACTTCTGCTCCCAGAGAAATCTCCTATAGATCCCTGCCCCTCTGATAGGTTTTCTAGGATTAGTCAATAAATTTCCTTCACCTATACCCCAGGCACTTTTCAAACTGCTGTTTCTGTGCTGTGTCTTAAGCTGAATTATTTAGTATGCTGTCTCTTTAGGAGGGAGGACTCAAGTTTCCTATTGCCCTCATGTTCCCCAGAGTTAAGCCTGCTAATTTAAAAGCTCCTGGAGTTAAGCCCTGCTGGTTTTCAAAGTAAGATGTTAAGGGGATTTGTCTTCCCAGTGTGGGTCCTCAGTGCCAGGAGTGCCTGGTGTGGGGTCTGATCCTCTTGCCTTTCCATGTTTGTGATGTCCCTCCTGTTTGTGATTAATACTGCCAGGGGTTTGGTTCCCAACCACATCTCTGCCTTTTCTTACCCTTTTGTATGCAGCCTTCTCTCTATGACTAGCTGTGGAAGGTCTGTCCTGCCAGTCTTCAGGTCATTTTCAGAGTTAGGTACATAAAGGTAGCCATTGCCCCCATGTATCTGTGGAACGAGATAAGCTTGGGATCCTCCTACTTCACCATCTACCCTCCTTCCTACCATGATGTTTATTGAAGTGGTTTTTGCATTACCAAGAAACTTAAAATTCCTTTACTCATCTACTTATAAGCATTTCTGACACTACATATTGGTAAATATCAATCTGCTTAATCACAGCCATCTGAAATCTCACCTTTATTCTTTGTTTTATGGTTATAAGAGATCTTTTTAATATAAATATGTTTGCAAGGAAGTTTTGAGGGACTGACTTTATATCAATGTAAGACTTGTTTACTCTCCAAACGCAGCCAACTAGATAGCTGCCTAAGCCTCCCTGCATCAGATTTTTACAGATGGACTTTTGTTTACTTAAAGAGGAAACATGGAAATCATTTTCTGCTAGAAAAAGGGAGGGAAAACCATATTAAAATATAAGTATAAACCACTTTACAATTTTAAACATACTAATTATATTTATATTAGCCCTGCTACTGTTTCCTCCCATCAATGTGAATAAATAAGAATATAAAGCACTTGTTCTCAAGGCACCTATGTCCATTTAAAAAATAAGTCTTGGGATCCCTGGGTGGCGCAGCGGTTTAGCGCCTGCCTTTGGCCCAGGGCGCGATCCTGGAGACCCGGGATCGAATCCCACGTCGGGCTCCTGGTGCATGGAGCCTGCTTCTCCCTCTGCCTGTGTCTCTGCCTCTCTCTCTCTCTCTGTGACTATCATAAATAAATAAAAAATAAAAAAAATAAAAAATAAGTCTTCATGAAATTATTACACATTAAAAATTGAATAGTTTATAATAAAAATTTCCCAGGTTTTTTTGTGCAACATTTTAACAAAAAGTGACAACTTTTTGAGATTTTTAAAGGAATTCATCCTACTTTAAAATGACTCATATTATCTGGGGTATGCATATTTGGACTCAGTAGTTTGCTGCTTGCATACTATACTAATCTGCTGTGCTAATCTTTTCTTGGCTTCCCTCTTCAGATATGGTCCTTGACCAACAAGTGAGCTCAGGTCAACTCAATGAGGATGTACGCCACAGGGTCCATGAGGCACTGATGAAACAGCATCACCATCAGAATCAGAAAAAACTCACCAATAGAATTCCCATTGTTCGTTCCTTTGCTGATATTGGCAAGAAACAATCAGAACCAAATTCCATGGATAAAAATGGTAAATATTTCTTTATTGTACTTTCAATGTTAACATAGGTATCTGAAATTTCAAAGTGCTTCTTAATTCTTTAAAATATATTTTATTTAAAAATGATCTATTGAAATACAGATTGTTGTAGTAGAATTCTTTTTTATACATATGTAGTCTGATTATCAAGCATCAAATTGTAGAAATTTTAATAAAGAATTTGAATTTCCTGAAATACTCATGAAAGAATGCAAAGGAAACTTTTAACTAATAAGTTATATATTCAAATGCAGCAAATATCAACTGAGCATCAGTTGTATCCCAATCAAGGTCCTAGTCTTTGTCCCACAACCTGAGAATGTAATGTAATGCTTTGAGTTACAGTTTTTTTAAGTTAAAATTAATAATGATCACCAATCATTGTTTGCAGAAAAAAAAGATACTGATTTCATGTTGTTCATACTCAACAAATCCATGAGAGATTAACTAGTGTATTGCTTGTGGCTTTACATACAAGCCTGATTTCCAGTTCATAGGCTCATTGCTGTTTGCAGTGCTACATCTTCAATGTCCATGGAGCCACGGTATACTTACTATATTTGCACACCAACATAGATGACACCAATCACTGTTTTTGTTTTTTTTTTTTTTTTTAGCAATTATGACTTCTTCTTAATGACTTGCGCTTCAGACTATTTTGTCCTTCTTTTGTATTTTGTCCTCTCCTTTCATGATTTTAACCTTCATCATTTACACTAAAGAAGCTGCTTAGGACTCTCTTGTTACATCCATCTTTTCCATTAGTCTTGTGAAGGAAAATAAAGTTATGATGAGGATAATATGAATTTGTTAAACTTTTGTCAGCCATAAAAGTTCCCAGTTTTAAAAGATAAAAGTTAGTGAAAGTAATTTCAAATGCTGTTCTAGAAACACTCCAACTTGCACAAATGCACTAAAGCATATATTTTTCTGCATGGACTATTTTATGTCATCTTACTCCTACTTTCAAAAGCTTTAGTGATGCCTTAAATACAAATGCATGAAAATGATTTTTCTCCACATTTTGCTTTAAATGGGATTTTTAAACCAATTTTCCTACTGTTGAATCAAATATATACATATAGGAGAAATGCTTTAATTAAATCAATGAAGATGATTAGATGTACTATTGTTCAGAGCACAGAACCAGTTCTTAATGGCAAAATGATTTTTGAAGTACTTATTTGAATCTTTAAGTCATTATAGTTATATGGCGTCTGTAGTTGTGCATACACACGTATCCCCTACTTTCTGAAACTTCGTGTTATGCCACTTTACTTTGTTTTTTTGTTCTTTTTTAAGGATTTTTTTTTTATTTGAGAGAGAGAGCACGTGATGCACATGCATGCATGCATGGGGGAGGGGCAGAGGTAGAGAGAGAGAATTTCTAGCAGACTGCTTTCTGAGCATGGAGCCCAATGCTGGGCTCGATTGCACGCCCTTGAGATCATGACCTGAACCAAAATCAAGTTGGTCACTTAACCTATTGAACCACCCAGGCACTGCATGCCACTTCACTTTTACAAAAGTCCTACATTAGTGCCTATTTTCATTAACCAAAAGAAATCTGAAGAGGATTTTGCTTTTATAAAAAAAAAAAAAAAAACCCTGTTATTGTACTAATGTAGGTCTTAAAAGTGAAGTGGCATTAAGACAAACTTTCAGAAAGTGGGGCATACTCTTCACTTCATGCCGTTTTGGCTTATGAAGGGTTTCGTAGAAACACTCTACTTTTGCATAGTACTTTATTGTAGTAAGTTCAATAAAGTACTTTATAACATGTACCAATTTGTATTTGTAGATTCCACTGAGGATTTTGAGAATTTGTAATTTGCTTTAAATCACATCATATATTAAAAATATATTCATATTCTAAATAACAATATACTTTAAAATATGTTATAAGTAAAAATGGCAAAATGAAGCTTTTATGTTCTGAGACTTAATCTAAATGTAGTACATTTATTAGGCTTGTAATACTAGAACTTATTTGGGTATTATGATATTAAGAAACAGATTCAGATATTTAGTAATTCTTACATTAGGCCTATGTCTACATGATTCTGAAGACCTTATTGAAATATCTTATGAACTAACTCTCTATGAATGAGGCACATTTAAAAAATTCTGCCTTGATTTGATTATTTTTAATAGAAATCATACAATAAAATCTATGTCTATATGTAGGATATGTGTTTATTTAAAAATGCAAGGATCTTGGATTGTGAACTAGCCATAATTTATATTTCAAATTTCCCTGGGAATAATGTTTACTATAAAATAATTTTATTGCATTTTGTTCTTGGAAGGAAGAAGGTAGTAAACCTACTGGATGACTAATTTATTGTAATACTATATAGACCTAAACATACTATTTGATATTGCTTTAAACTTCTGATAAACATAAGAAGCAATGATAGAATTATAGCCTTGAATCACAAGTCTACATATAGATACCTAGAGATATAGCTTTCTAAAAGCCTAATTTTGCCTTACTGAGGCAAATGCTCAGTTTTTCTGAAAACTAGAATGTGAGTTCACCTCTAAATACTGAAGTGATTGTGTCACCATCTGTATAATCAGCCTTTATCTAAACACATAGAGATCTTTTTGAGGCACACATTAGGGTAATAAAAACTTGGAAACATTTCTAATAAGATTCATATACCCAATTAAGTATTGTTGTAGAGTATGCTGTCAGAAATGGCTTTCTAAGCCTAGGCTTATAACACCTCCTTGTGACTCTGTTTTGCTTCTTCATACACTGCATAATTACGTGTTGAGAATTCTGAAAATATGTATAGACTTCACCAATTTAGAAATAAATCTCCTATCCAGAAGTGAAAAAAAGTGTGAAAGACCTTTATTACTAAGGTTCTCAATCTACTTAGGAACTCTAAAAACTGACAAATTCTAGATAAACAAACAAATCGAAATTCATAGTCATAAATATAGATTTGACATTGTTTCAAAATATGCAATAGAGATGTATTTTTTTGTGTGCAGTAGTACAGAGAGATGCAAAAAGATTTTAAGAAATCCAAAAGGGTGAAAATAATATTATTATTTAAAAAAATCTCTTCAGCAGACTATTTATGCAAAAAAGACTGACTTTTTTCTTTTAAGATTATAGAATAGGAATTATATGGAATGAAGATTTTCTAGAAACCTGAAAACAGAAAATGTTTGCTTTCACCAGCAAAGGGGTAGAAATAAGCCCCCTCTTGTTTTTAATACACTTTCACTTTAGAGGCAAAACAATCGAAATTTCCTCAAGAGTGAACTGATATTTATATAAAGAAGTCTAAAAGAGTTGAATAGGATAAGATTTCTGATTCTTTAACTGACTTTTCCTTGAGCATATTATCTTGGTAGTAATCCCAAGGGCTAATTAAATTCAGATGTTTCAAACGGAGAGTCTCAAATGTGGATCTTCCCCATTTTATAGATTTGATTTGCAAGATAGTGATTTCCTTGTTCTTCCTCTCAAGTCTGCACTATTTTGTTCATAACTTTTTTAGTGATTTGTGATAATTTGTTAGTCTCACCTCTAAATATGTTAGCTTTACTTTTTTTGTACAATTTTTTTCTTGGTGTTTTGCACATTCTCTTAAGGGCTAAGTTGCAGGATGCTATATGGATTCACCGTGCATTTTAATGCCACCATGCTGTGTTTAACTTTCACTTTTCATTAAGCATCAAAACTGTGAGAATTAAATGTCTGATTCTGATGTTTCAATAAAAAGTGACAGTTACATTTGGCAAAACAACAGCAAAAAATAATAGAAAAATAATATCTCCTTTAACATTAAAACCCTGAAAATGATATGGGTAGAAAGTACTCAGAATAAATATATCAAGAATAATCAGTAATTCCTTGAAACTAGGACTTTCTAAACATAAAACTAAGACTTTTGAGTTAAATTATCTCAAAAGTAAATATATCAGTATTTGTATTTATCATTTTGGTCATGTATTTGATTATGTATTGAGACATTTGGATTACAAATCTATTAAGTATTCTCACCCTTCTGATAACATTTATATGTTTTAAAAATAATTTAAGACTTAGGTGTTTGATCAGGTGTAGTTTATTTTCATTCCACTGTGTTCCACTAATAATTCTAACTATTTCTTTTCCTTCACAAATCTTTTCTCCCTCTTATTATAAGTTGCATCTTTTATTTAGGATCGCAGAAGGAGTTACAGAGCAGAAGGTTTCTAACTTAGCTTCAAAATCGTAGGTTACTGGAGAACACTTAGTTTTGAAAGGATGAGGTATGAGTTAATTCCGTAGGCCTGTGTAGATTCCAGCCCTTAAAATAATGTACACATGTTTACTGTGAATAATTTTTATTTGTGGCTTTTGGAAATCAGTTTTATTGCTTTATAATCACTTCTTTTACAAACGCTGTACTTTTTATTTTCAGATGTATAATGTTTGCATATGTTGAGATATTTATATGCTTTCATGTTTTTCAAATACTGTGGTCTCATAAGTAAGATAACAAAGAGTTTAAAAATTATTCCTCATATTGTTCTGCCTTTGAAGAGAAAAAAAACCTAGACTTATAATTCTTAGAATTACTTGAGAGAAAACATGTTAAAAGATTCATGTAGATGACAGAAGTAAACATTGTTATTCAATAAAGGTATTTTTCCATTGTTCAAAAAAAAAAAATCAAGGTGGCTTGTTAACAAAACTGACAGTTCTATTCAGAGGCTGTATTGTGGCTACTGAGTTTTACAATATCAAGACGATATTAACAGCAAAAATAGACCTAATATGATGTGTTTAAATTTATTATTTCTTATATTACATTAATTATTTTCAGGCATACTAATTTTTCTCCAGGTTTAATTATGTGCATACTTTTTATGTTTTTGAAATATAGCTCACCTAATCAACATTTTCTAAATATTTAGCCTTTCTTTCTTCATGTTTTCTATTCCCATGAATAAATGTATTGTTACACATGTATGTAACTTTGTCATTCATCTTTATATTTCTTTATTTTGCTCTGTCTTGTGTCTGTCTCTAACAGGCTCATCTCATCTCTGTACCTCCCTCATCTCCTACCCTTTGGGTACTCTAAATGCGTTGAAGGTTTCTGAGGTAGTGTAAATCAGCTTGGTCTCAAGGTTAATAGTAATGTACCTTTATGTCTTCATCCCAGTTTCCTTCAATACACATGAGTTTCAGCGGATTAAGCAGTAGCAAATAATGCTATACTTACGTGATATATTATTCTCCTACTGATTTGAATTTGGCCAAATAGAAGTTAAAAAGCTGCTGTTTCACAATACTTATGTACATAATTTATTTAAAGAAGAAGAAAACTATAGGTAAGGGCTTAAATGAGTTAATCTGATACTTTACAGATACTTTGAGAACATATTTTACAGTTGTTTTTCCATAATTAGGTGTTTTAATAATACTGACATTACTTAAAATAAAAAAATAGTACTTTTGACATAATCTTACATTCCTTCCCCACATCTTTATGAAGAGGGAAATGACTATGCCAGTCTCACAATGGACTTAATGAAAAATTTATGAAGTAACAGGTAGAAAGGCAGAGCTTTCACTTTCTAATTAGCAGTTACTTAAATTATTCTTAATTTTCTCCTATGCTTGCCCCACATCTTTTATAATTTGCCTCAGAAAAATACATGGTCTATAATAACTTTTTATCTGATGGATACATGCTCCCTCATGGAGGTCCAGAGGAAAAATGAATTCATGACTCAAAGGAAAATGAATTCAAGCAGTTGCTAAATATGAATACTGCATAATATGCACTTTAATTAATAAGATGTATGACAAATATTAGAATTTTGGATTTAAGATGGTGAACTAGTTGAGTTTAAAAGCCTGGAAAAATAGGGGCACCTGGCTGGATCAGTTGGTAAAGCAAGTGACTTTTAGCCCTAATGATCCAGCTTGATAGAGAATTTATCAAAGCTCAGCTAATCTCCAGGTTATTTTAGCTATGTAAATATTTAAGCTTTAATATGTAGATTCCAAACCCCAGTAGAATTTTGAGATGTTAAAGGGAAAAAGAAAGTCTTGTCTTTGGAGTCATGAGCCCCAGGTTGGGTATAAAGCCCACTCTAAAAAAAAAAAAAATTATATAAGCCTGGAAACATAAACACATGTAGGATGATGTTAGATTTCTTAAGTGTTTAAATTTAAATAATCAGGACCATTTCCCAGTTAATATCAATAGTGTCCACTTTTCAATTGTTTTACTCTAAATAAAATTAGACTACAGAGTTAATAACTCTCTCTCTCTTTGGATAGTCATCTTCATCCCTTAAAATTACTTAGATATTGTAATAACAGATGTGACTAAACATTGCAATGACATTTATTTATAGGATATATTAATATGGATATTGATCAGTGGGTAGAATGAAGGTAATATAAAGAAATAGGCAAAAATATGCATGTTCAAAAGCATTGTGGCATCATGATTAGAAAGAGTATCATAAAAGTTAGCATTTATAAAACTTCCACACATATATGTGAGTGCCAAGTCTTAACCTTATACCATTTTGTCCTGGAGAGAAAAATATCCTAACAAATTCTTTGTTATTCTCTTAGAAAACATACTCTCACTTTTGTTTGAAGGTAAAATCCTGTACCTTAAAATTGTCAATCTGTGAATTACTTTTGTCTTAAACAGAGAGAAAATAAGGGATACCATTTCAAAATCTATATTTACTGCTTCTTTTTATGTAATAATATTTAAGTTAATAAAAGTCGCTTTGAAATCCAAGCCCATTCCCTTCTTCTGAAAGGCAGTAACTTTTGGAATAAAGTATGAAAAGATCAGTGTCTACAAAGACAAAGACTATAGTCATAAATTTTTTTGATTTATGGAACTTTTGGTCATCCAACAGACTATACTTTGTGATTTTAGTGTTTTAGATAGATAAATAGATGATAGATAGATAGATAGATAGATAGATAGATAGATAGATATAGATCTAGGTGTATGACAAATACACTTTTAAGCCCGTTAAAGACTTCTGTTTTTTAAAAATAACCCAAACCAAAATTGTAGTTTAATTTTTAAATAATAATATCTATGTATTTTTCTCCATCCTGCCAAGTTTTCAGATACTGCCTAGAAGATAGTCACATTTAATGTCTATTGTTTCATTTTAACAAATTAATGTACATACTAAGAAATAAAATTTGGAGTTCTCTAAACTTTGCAGGACAGTTAATGTGATTAAATATATTTATTACTAATATTTACTACTACTATTTAACCATTACCTCTGAAATGTAAAACATATCAAATTTGTGGTTTATATTTCTATAGCATAGGTTGGTAATTTATAGGCCTTTTTCCTGTATTAGCAGACATCCCATGCATATCTCTAGAATTTAGAACTTGCAAAAAATTTCCTTTCATATCCTATGTCTTCTGCTAGTTAAGTATTCTCTGCTAGATCCTTATTCATGTTGCTTAAAATATTCATAGAGATATATTTCAAGTCTCTTTCTGATTATCACCTCTATGAGGTAATATTTTGTAAAATTTTTATCGTCTTAGAACAAGAACAGAATAGAACAATACATCTCAACGTGCTAATATTTGTAAGAAGAAATACAAGTGCCATGTTTTAAAGATATCACATGAGTTGAAAGTAATTTATAAAATATTCTGCTTTTAAAGTATATATATGAAAACACAGGCTATCCAATTTTTTCAGATTTTAAGTTACGGCATATTTTCTATCCAATTTAATCTCTTCAAAGTGGGTAATTTTACATTGGTTGACTCTCTGTATGTATTTACTGATCGAATTAAATAATTGTCCCTTCATGTAGTTTTATCATATGAAATAAATTATTGTAAGAAAGCCAATATATATTTATTTAATTTTTCCATGCCTTGAATTTCACCATCCAGTTTTATGGAACATTCAGTAAATATATTTATTTAATTTTTCCATGCCTTGAATTTCACCATCCAATTTTATGGAACATTCAGTAAATTTAGGTTTAAATATATCTAATGTTCTAATTCATGAAAATATGGAGAAATGATGTGAAACTGGTGATTGAAGACATCTGTTAGTAGCACAAATGCATTATGTAAAAGGTTTTTTAAAATTACAGTTATTATTTTGAGAATGATAAATGAAATGGCTGCTAATGAACAGTTCACAGTCATAGCCGCACATGGCGGTTAGAAATGGGAGAATGAAAATAATTGATGCAGCTTACGTCTGTCATTTCTCTGAAGTTCGTGTATCTCTTGGAATATGATATAATCAGAATTTGTGCACATAGTTGGAAGTAAATTTGCTTTAAAAACTCATTTTAAAAATCTTCACCCAATGTATTATTTTACTTTGTGTAATGAAAACAGAGAAATATTTAAGTTTTGGAAGAATCTTTAGTCCATTACTCTCAATATAATAATTTTAAAACATAACAAAATTGTACTTATTAATAAATGACCCCTGCGTGAGAGCCTTAATCATTCCAAAAGCAAAGTTATAGTAATATTTGGAAGTAAATTATTAGTATTTTAAGTCATACTTGGTAATTTCTAGGTAACAAAGAATAAGTGTGACTTCAGGAGAAAATTTAAAGAAAAGGTTCTATTTGTATATTCATTAATAGTTTAGAGAAGTTTGAATAAGTACAGTAAGTGGAGAAAATAAGACTAACGGTGAACTTTGAATAAAATTGAGATTCAGATAGGTACAGAGAAAAGGGAGGCAGAGAGAGGAGAGAATGTTCCTGTCTAAGGCTGAGGAGAATAAGAGCAGTAATTTGGAGTCACTGAGTTATGGTCATAAATATGGCCAAGGGTTCAAAGCTAGGTTGTCATTACTCATTTTGCAGTAAAAGTAACAAGTGAGGATGGGGAGAGGTTAGAGAAGAGAGATGCAAGTGAAAGTAAGCAGAGCTTGTTAAATTTTTTTTCATTTAATTGCTGAATATGGACAGATTTCAGATAAGCTGTGATTGAAAAGATGTTTCATATTTTGTGAAGAATGGAATTTATTTACTCATTGTCACATCCCTACCTTTGCTGTCCATTTAACTAATATATTTTTCCCTGTAAGAGGAGAAAGACTACAAAGTAATTAACTTGCTGGTGAGTGTTAATGGAAAACAATACTATTCAAGTTTATTGGTCTTTTCTCATGCAGGGCAATATCAGTATTCTTACATAATGGAATAGTGACAAGGATAAAATTATATTCACAGGGTCTGTACTGTGTAAGGGAAGGTATTTCTAACTGCACCTCTCATAGTAACTCTCTTTAAAAGTTACTGTCAAAGCATTTTTTCTCATGGTCTGTTTCCTTCAGACACAATAGGAAGTTATAAGTATGCTGTGTATTCAGAATATATCTGAATAAATATTCATAAATATTTGCCTTTTAAAAAAATTTACATTTTAAATTCTTCTGGTTGAGCCTAAATCATAGATGTCTATCTTGTCATACACATGTATGTCATATATGTGTCAGTGGTTTTGGATGAAATTTAGAAATCAATGATGTTTCAAAACCATGATTAGATTCAAATATTTTGTAGATGATCTTCTTCATAGAGAATATCTAGTTAGCAGAGTTTTAATCTGAGAATTGGCTTCTTTTTCTTGACTGAATTCTCCCATTTCTACCTGTAACTGACAAATAAGAGAATTTGTATTGATATAGATCTATTTATATTGACCCTTCATGCTTACCTCATAAACTCATTAAGAAACCTATGTTAGCCTAGATTAATTCATTATTTCACTCAATCTGTCTAGAATTATATAAGTAATTGTTTGTATTCTGTAATAACAATTTCTTTTAGCAGGTCAGGTTGTTTCTCCTCAGTCTGCTCCAGCCTGTGTTGAAAATAAAAATGATGTGAGCAGAGAAAACAGCACTGTTGACTTTAGCAAGGTAAGCTTTTCTCTCTCTCATTTAAGTAAGCCGCTGAATTATTACTAGAAATTATTAGCCATTTTAAGAGGTGTTGACACAACTTTTTGCATGCACTTTTTTTTGTTGTTTCTTAGCCAAAGCTTGATACTGTTATAGATGATGTTAGCATTTAAGTTCACATGTAGCATTTGCTTATTCACAAAACCAAATGTGTAAGTTTTATGTATAGTCTTGAGGTTTCAGCCACTTGAGATAATGAATCTCTTAGAGAAAAAAAGAAAAATTCTCACAGAGAACTTAACAGAAGTTTATTGCTTAAAACTATTGCTGGTTATTTTTTTCAAAGTCATTTTTCTTCTATTTGTGGAAAAACAAACCATATAATAGAAAACTTCATTGTCATGATTGAGAAAGGCATTGTCGTATTAGTAGGGAAACACTGGAACATAAGACTGAACAGAGTTTTGAATAAAAACATAATAGCAACGGACTCTATTGAGGGATACATCTAAATAGAACAATTCAAATGGAATCCTTTACTTGAACTTATTCTAAGAAAATAGAATACATGTGATTTTGGTTAGCAAATTCCTTGTGTTGTATATGTGCTATCTATCGTAGGCTATGGCACTACTAACACAGGAAAGAGGAGGTTTCATGTTGACAAAAAATAAAGAGTGTCAACAATTCTCTTGAATCTGAGTGGCTGAAACAGTAGGAGCCCAGAGTGGTTTTTTTTCCCCCTTAAAGCACTTAGCACTGGTGATGACTGTAACAGTGGGAGGAGGTGGGATGGGAAGCAGAGTAGAGTTGCCTGCCTCGAGCTTCTGAAGGTTAATGGCCATCAGCAACCTGTCGCTGTTTCAGAATGCCCCTTCCAGTGCCTAAGTGGTCTAGGTCTAGTCATGTGCATGTTCTTCCTCTGGTGCCTGGTGGAGTCTCCGTGGGAGCACGGTGTACCAGCTTAAGTCTGTTAATTATGCGTGCAGGGACTGGGAGGCCAACAAAAGGGGCATACTAGTCCCTGTGGGATGAAACAAAGGCATGAAAAAGGACCTCCACACCAGCAAGACAGAGAGGTGAGGGCACACTTGGGCTATGTTTCTACAGTGGTTCAAAGCTCATTTCACCATATGGTGGCATGTGATTCAAATATTAAGCCAGTTCAAATGTATGATTCCATTTGCCGCTCCAAAAAACATATCCTTTTAAAGCATTACATTTTCATTCATCTGCAAGTTGGAATAAAATTGTCACAAACTGCCATACATTTAATTTCTGAAATTCTTCATTTGAGATGATATCTTAAAAGCAATGACATAAAAAGTTGCTTACTTACTTATGCATACACTAACAGTATAACAAGGGCATATTTAATGTTCTCAAAAACAATGATAATAAATCACATTCTTTGAAATAAACTACCTTTTAATTTTTTAAAGGACATAACCCCTTGACACTGAATTTTATATCTCCATATGATTTTGCTTTTAGTTCTCTGACCTATCTTTGCAGCCTTCACAAACGCTTTATCGCATCTGAAAGAAGATGAATAGTGTCAATTGGAGAGAGTAGTCTTATCTTCAGGTCCCCCAAAACAATTAGAACGACAGAAGAGAGAAAAACATATATTCTTTCTTTTAATCTTTGTCTTCTCTGTTACATTTCCAATCACTGGTCCATTTCATCTTTTAACAGGCAAGTGAAATTTCTACAGCCCTCTACTCAGTGCCAACCATCTATATTTCCCCGTTTCTTGTCTATATCACAGCACATTGGAAAGAACATAGCTTTTGAGAAAGAACATTGGATCTTGAATCCTAACTCTAGCATTTCTAAGCTACTTGATCTTGGAAAAGTTCTCTAAACTTCAGCTTTCTCATTTATAAAATAAGAACAATAATACCTATTTATAATTTTGTTGTATGTAAAGATTACATGAGGTAATGGAGAGAGAGAGCCGGACAGAGTGCTGAGCAATATAGGAGACATTCGATAAAAGATGGCTGTTATTATTGTCATTGTTTTTAATATTAGTGGAAATAATAGTATCAAAAATAAATACTAGACCAGAATTTAATTTAATAGTTTTGTTCTCCTCTGGATGTCTAGTGCTTTGAATGGCACTTGGGATGTATTTGTTGAATGAACCCTATGAGATTTAATATAATTTAAGTCTTTAGTTCTGGAATTTTTTTTCCAAGTAATACTTATTACCTTATAACCTGGAAGGGCAGAGTAATAGGGTTTGGAAAGAACAAATGTGATCCATTATTACAGAAAAAAATTTTAGTGCCAGATTTGACAGGTACATAAGTTAAGGTTTTTTTAGCCCTAATGAATTCAGCTTGGTAGTGAATTTATCAAAGCTCAGCTAATCTCCAGGTTACTTTAGCTACGTAAATATTTAAGCTTTAATATGTAGATTCCAAACCCCAGTAGAATTTTGAGATGTTAAAGGGGAAAAGAAAGTCTATTCATTTCGTGTGACTTAATACTGTACCCTAGGTACATTCAGTCTATGTATTTTTAACCCTTCCAACGGATGTTTATCAAATGTATTAATTTTTAAAATACATGTTTTAAAATGTTTTAAAATATAATCTGAGTTGTCAGGTTTTTGCTTCCTACAATGCTTTTAAAAAGCAGATATGTCAAAAACACTCTATATCCTTTTGTTTTTTAAACTGACTGTAGAAGATGGCTATTTTAATATTTCCCAGATGTTAGTGGTATTTCTTTTATTTCAAATGACCCAAAGAACACTTCTCATTATTTTCTATGTAGAAGGAACTTTCTTCTGCATCTATCTTTAGTATGTGAAACATACTACAATGAGTGGATTTTTAAAACCTTGAACTATAGGAAACCTTAGCAATCTTCTCATTTGGGAAGTGAGAAAGCTGAATCCCAGAGAGAGTAAGAGAGCTGCTCAAGATCACTGGCTGGTTAGTGTCACAACCCATTTTTCCCCAGAGAATCCCTATTAATTTTCTTGTACTTTCTATAATGGGCTTAAGACTTAAACTTTCTCCTTGAAGTCCCATCACTGTTTCCTTCACATCCCAGCATGTGACTTGTGCAGACACTTCTTGTTCCACCATGATCTTCTATCTAACCTTGTTCCCTAGAGAAATATTTGTTTCTCATCGACAGCTTAAGTACCAAATGCCCAGAATAAAGCTTCTTTCCCTTCTTAGCATAAAGGTCTTAAAGAGCCCCGAAGCATGAGTGTGAATTCATATTCATAAGAATATACCTTGATTTCTTCAAGGTCCTATTGAAAGAATCAGAAAATCTGGTTTCTTTATGTTCACTCCAACTGTTTGAATCCATTTGAGGTTTGTCTTAGAGATATAATTCAGCCTAGTTTTTCAGAGCAGTTTTAGGTATTTGTAATTTTATAAAAGGTTAAATTGTGATTTTTAAATATGATCTTTTGTTATATTAAAAAGTAGTTAGATTGTCAAGGTTCTTTTGAATAATTTAATAGCACAAATACAAAAACAGGGCTAGTGCAAGAATAATATAGTATGTAATTGTATAATATAATAATATAATTAATGTATTATATAATCCATTACCCCCAAATAAATGACTACCCCAATAAAATAATGTAATGAGTATAATGGCTACTCCAGATATATATCGTTAACTATAAATTATTACATTTTAATCAAAAGACAAATTTGCTAGACCTGAAATTACAGTTTTTCTAAGTAACAATAATCAATGATATATTAGGTATTAGGTAATGCAAAAAATTCAAATGCTAGGATCATATATTTCCTTTTGTAAAATTAGGCTATTTCAGCACACTGTGTATTCCCTAATTTAATTAAATTGCATCCTAAGGCATTTATTTGTATGATTGCCATCAGCCTGAGGCACAGACTTCAATAGTTATGGCTGTGGCATTTGTCAAGCAATAAATTAGTTTATAGAAAGTTTTTGGGTGGAATTTAAATTTCTCAGTAAAGTTATGACAGGTATTGCCAATGTAATTCATATTTATCAATTAAAGATTTTCTTAAAAAGTGTTTTCTCATTTTAAAATTAGTTCCAGTTTATTAACATTGTATTATTGTCATTTCCATTGGGAGAAAAAACAGTTGTTTACTCTCTTAGGCTCTAAAAGACTTAAGAAGATACATTATACTTTTCTCACAGGTCTAGTAGTATATAGGTAATCTTTTATCCCCTTATTGAAAATTTATGCATTATTGTAAAATTTGTAAAGCATTACTAATTTAAAGCATTTTCAATGTGTGCATTTCTTCTAGCTACAAAAATAAAAATGAAAGTATGATAATAATTCCCATGAAATTTAACCTTCTATTATTAAGGTAAATAAATATTTTGTATCTATAAATTAAAAAGTTAGATTCCATAAAAGGAAAATAATTATCATGTAATATCCCAATGTATGTGTTTTATGAGTTTACAAATTTATATTTGGAAGAAAATTTGTGAATAAAAACTTCAGAATTTATATTTGTTGTAATTTCTTATAGGCAATTTTGCTTTGTTAAATCATTATTTTCCTTAAAACAGAACATTGGTTCTATTTCATGTTTTTAGTGGAGTACTGCAGTTTATTTTTATGTTTAATCCTTATGATAAAATGTGTACTTTCTATAATAGGATTTATGTTTTATGGCACCCTTATCTTACAGAAAAATTAAGTAGTTTTAAACCCTCTAAATAGCTATGGTGAGGTCTCGATTTCAGAAAGCAACATATTTAATGTAGTCACTATAGTATGACTATGTACTTCGTAAAGTACTCATCCTAAAAGTTTTAATTTTTTTCATTCTAAACTTCTTGGAAAAAACCTTTTCAAATCATTAAGTTTGCAAAAGAAAAAAACCTTAGCCTCACCTATGTTTACCAGCACTCTTTTCTCTCTCTTTGCCATTCCAACTTTGATCTCCAGCCCCTATTTCATTAACATGAGAGCATAAAACCAATTACTATAGCAGGTAAACTCTTATTCTCCCTACAAACAGATAACCATAAAAGCAACTCAGAGGAATTAGAAACAAGAAATAGGTCTTGAGAAATTGACTTTAAAATCACTGCTTGGTTTTCACTGAGGCCCTGTGCATAAAAATTGGTATTTACTCTTAAGAATGTTTTACAGTCACTTTCCAGAATTTGCCTTTTAAGCATTTCTTCTTGTTAATCATCGCTTTTGTTTTATGTGCATTCATTTCAGTCACAGACATCTCATATCAGAAATTCAACTATGGCTCTTCTGCAACTTCAAATGTTAAAGTTAATACCTTTATTGTTTTCTTTGCTATATCTAAATTCTAATTTCTGATGAGAAATTAAATTGAAGATTGATCAGGCCAAGTATAAAATCTGAAGGATATAGAAAAACTGGAAGAAAGATGGAGATTAAAGTCATAATTTATACTGTAAAGAGAAACATGGTTATATTTCTTTTGAAATAGGCATATTTTGAGTATTAATTAATTAAAATATATTGTGCACAAAATTAAGATAATGTAGTATAGAATATCTAAATCTATTGGCAAGTACTAATTAAATTTTGACTAAGGTATATTCTTTAACTTGAGCACATGTTTTTCTCCCTGAAAATTTCGATTGCTGACGCTGAAGAAGCTTCTTTTAAAAACATTAGCGAAACTAGAGTATTCAACTTATAACATAGAAAAATACACAAGTAAAGAAAAAAGTTATTATTTTTAAAGGGCAACTGAGATGTTTAACTATTTTAAAATATTATTTATATTATATTTACATAAGTTGTATATATTTGACCTATATTTATTGATGGATTACCATGTGTGAAGCATTGTGCTAGGATATGAGTTAGCAAATTTTGATTTATCTTATTTTACCTTGTGATACTCTCAGGTTGATCTGCATTTTATGAAAAAGATTCCTCCAGGTGCTGAGGCTTCAAATATCTTAGTTGGGGAGTTGGAGTTCTTGGATCGAACTGTAGTTGCGTTTGTCAGGTTGTCTCCAGCTGTCTTGCTTCAAGGACTGGCTGAAGTTCCGATTCCAACCAGGTAAAAAATATCAGTGCATCTTTTGAATTTTTTTTAAACCAAAACAAACAAACACAAAAACAAAAAACAAAACAAAAAACCCTAAGAGCTAAAACCAAAATGAACAAGAAATAAATATAATTTCCTCTGAAAGTTTTTTTCTAGAAACTAATGTGTAATACACAAAATTGTTTCTTCTTGTTTGTGGAAGAGGAGAAAAAGTACTTTAAAAATTATTCTGTCCAAAAAAAAAAAAAAATTATTCTGTCCTTTCCTCCCTTCTCTCAAACTCCAGTGTTTTCTTTCAGGCATGCTCCTCATCTCTGAAAATCTTGTTCTATATCACCATGTACATCCTTTCTTATAATGTTGGCAAAAGGGATAAAGTGTTAGGCTTTCCTCAAAGACTACATTAGATGTGGGCTAAAGAGAGGATCATATGAGGGAGGTCAGACTCAAAAAGGCGAAAGCTTAGCTTATGCTTGAATGGGTAGGCCCTCCAGGTACATGTGAGTGCCATCATTAGGAGATGTCTATCTAATGTACTGTGTATTTCCATGTCAGGCATGGTACGCTTCCCATACAGAGTCTAAAAAATCATTGGTAGGAGCATCGGAGCATCATGGTACTGTGGTTGAATTCAAATCAAAAGTACAAATTTACTTTGATGACCTAAACTTATTTTTCATTTAACTATACATAAAAACTAACAACTTAGGGATAATACAAACTGAATTATATTATTTGTCATTTATTTCTATTTTATAGATAAAATATATGTCCATGGGCAAAATTGTGAAGAAAAAGAAGAATATCGACTTCAGCATATTAGGTTCCTAGCAATTCATCCAGAGGACCTTGCTTTCTTCCCTTTTCCCTCCATCAGATGGAATTTCTATATACAGACAGCCTTTACTCCGTGAATATTCCTGTAGCAAAAGATATTTAGGGAGGGCTCCATTTCCCCCATGATTGATGCTCTTTGAGACACTATAACTGTTTCAGATGCTATTGGTATCCCTCCTCTTCCAAACACTGAATACCTCAGGCAATTTAAAATGATGAAAAGTTCAGGTGCTATTGTACTGGGTTTGTAAAATATGTTCCCTCTGTGGGCCTTTGCCCTTAACTAAAAACACAGCAGCTTATATCATTCTATGCTTTGATTATGGATAAGATATTCCAAAAATATGGAACAGTTTAGCCAGGAGAGGCCTCATTTCTTAAGAGCTCAGCTGACTAAAATAAGATTTGGTGTGTTCAAGTACCTATCTCTGGGGGTGCATGGGTGGCTCATTCACTTAAGCGACCAACTTTTGATTTCTGCTCAGGTCATGATTTCAGGATTATGAGACTGAGCTCTGCATTGTCAGGTTGGGGGTGTGGAGACTGCTTAAGATTTTCTCCCTCCCTCTGCCAGCATCCCCCTCTTCCCACCACCATCAAAAAAAGTTCCTATCACTGAATCTGTGACAGGAACAGATTTGAGGCAGGAACCTGGTTACCATTCAGATTATAAAAAGAAATGTCTGTTCTGTTCATCCTGTTGGAGGGTTACTGAGACTTCTGATACCTGCCAACTTTTATTAAAAAGAAGGATGATGACATAAGCACACTGAAGTGACATCTGAAAAAAAAGTGACATCTGACTGATTAGACTGCATTTTTCTGTGTACAACTTGTAACCCACTCGAGTTTTGGGGATTTTGGACTTTGGATTTAAGATGCCAAACTTACTAATTGTAGAGGTATTATTTTAGTAGCTTAAATTTCATTTTCAGTCTTCCAACCAGTGCATTCCCTTTCCACCATTTAGGAAGGTGTCTGATGAAATTGTGCGTCGATGATGGCTCTTTATGACAAAGATAGTTCCTGTATTTCAGAGAAAAGAAAAGAAAGATTCCCAGGAGTAGAGAAAAACCTTAATGGGGTTATATACCCTCACTTTGAAAACTGTCAAGGTTTAGGTGACCTCATTTCATACTGACATAGCAAAATATGTGTAGAGAACAATGGAGGAGAAATTAGGGGCACAGGAGAGCCGCTGTATAAGGAGAGATTAAAAAGACTAGACTATTTAGTTTGGAAAGGTGAAAAATGGAAGAAGATTAGTTAGACAAATAGAATAAAGAAAGCTGTTTGAGGTTCCTAATTATTCTCTCTTAGAAGGACAAAGGGCACACCATGAATATAATAGCAACACATAGTAAAAATGTCAGAAAATAATTTTTAAGACTTTATAAATAGCCCATGGAGTAGAAACCTGAAAAATGGCAAGATGTACATAGGTTACAAAATTTCTTGAAAGTATTATAGTTGATAAAGCACCTGCCACCACATTAAGCTATTGCTGCCTTAAAATTATAGTGGACATTTCTGTATAGTAGAAACTGACTTGGATTCAGGGACAGCTGATGCAAAAAAATAATGTCAGACTCTCTAAAACTGTGTAATATATGCTTTATGTAAAAACATGCACAATCTCTAAAGTTTGTAACTAAATGAGGGGTAGGATTATAGTATCTGTTCCTTTACTTTTTATAAAGCTATTAGTCTTCACATTTAAGAGCATAAACCCATTTAACAAATTAATACCATGGAATTATATTGCAGAATATATGGCATTTTAGAATTTTCACAATTTCACTGAAGCATTGACCTTTTCAGAAACAGGAAAATTACTGGTCCTTCAAAGCTAGAGCATGTACTGATTTCTCAAAGTCTCCAGTTGTGATGATGACTTTGTTAGACTTTCAGTCTAATTTAGATGGAATACCACAATGCAGCCAGTATTTTTATTCCTCCATCATCAGTATTAATAGATCATTAACTCCCTATTTTTTCTTCCTAAATGATCTTTGATTCCTGACAATAATTTTTTATTTAATATAAATTTTACATATACCTACTGGTCTTTGACCATATGTTCTTTCTTTGTTTTTAGTATTATGTTACCTTTTTCCTCTTTACCTCATTTTATGATTTGCATATTAGTGAGTGCTCTTCTTTATAATTCAGAAAGACTTAATCATATTTTATTTGTCTCACTTTCCTCCTCTAAAGGTTATAGAATCCTTAAAAATTCTAAATTCCATGGAGTTTCTCCAGGTAATTAAATGGGAAAACATTGAGATCAAAATAACCATGGATTCCCATTGCTCAAGGATCTTAAGCATGAGTCAATCATTATAAAATGTTTCAAAATAATAACAAACTGTGAAAAAATATGTATTTTACATTTAAGTCCTTATCTTAAATAATTCCTTTGAGCTAAATGATTCTGTAACTACTGAAGTAATTTTTTTATATTTCTATCTTGAAACTTTTCGTTTTTTTTTTCTTTTTAATTACAGATTTTTGTTCATTCTTCTGGGACCCCTGGGAAAGGGTCAACAGTACCATGAGATTGGCAGATCAATTGCAACCCTAATGACAGATGAGGTATTTATTCAAGTTCATTGGGAACATTTTCCTCCACTAGGTACACTTAACTTTTGGAGTTCCTGTATTCATGACTATTTGTTGTGAATCAAATTTCTCTGTTTCAAATCCCCTTCTATGTTTCCACTATAAAATTTCCTTTGAAAAAATTTGTTTGAAAAGGGTAATATATTCACATACATGAATATAATGCTTTAAAATCTCATATTCTGATGAAAATGATTTAGTGACACTTAGAATATATTCATTAATATTCCCCTATAGTCTATGTGCTGCTAAAGTGAGCGCCATTGTTAATATCATTACAAATCTTGTTTGGGGCAAAGTAATTTTAGGATCTCAAGAAGAAACAGCGGCAGTTTATCTGAATAGTGTATATGACACCAAAAGCTATGCAACATCTATCAACTCTCTTTACAATTGCCTGAATGTTCTTAACCTGAGAGTCTTTGAACCATTAGAGGAGTTATAGATGAACTATAAGGGGTGTGTGATTTCTTTGATACAGCACACAAATTTTTCTATGTAAAAAGTTTGTGTGTTATCTTTTTGGATTGGAAAAAGCTTTTATCAGCTTCTTGAAAAGATGTGTGTCTCAAAAATTATGATCATAAAAATAAGAACATAAGTACTAATATATAACTGGTTTCTTGTATTCCCCAATACCTTATGGAAATCTATTGTGTATTGTTTTTATTGTTAAGGAAGAGCAAATACGAAAGGTCACAGAAGGGTCATACATTCAAAATTCAGTAGTAAATAACAAACAGGTTATGCATTTTTTAGAATCTTATCTAAATAATTTAATGTATTTATTGAATTACATGGCTTTGGATACTTGAAAATCTGTAAAAAGATCAAATTAGTATTGCCTATAACTTTTCCTAGATTTATGAAATCTGAAAATTTGAACTTGGTTTTCAGTTTGATATAAATTGTATTTTATCTGTCCAAATTATGTTTTATGGTTTTGTATGGATCTGTTATTGATATTTACACATAGGAAACCAAAAGCTAGAAGAAAAACACATTTTTCATCAATCTGAGAAAGAATCAACTTGATGAGTGTATTAGTTTCCTACGGCTACCACAAACACCACAAACTGGGGGATTAAAACAAAAATAAATTATTTTTTCACATTTTGGGGGGCCAGAGTGGGATATCAGTGTGTCAGCAAGGCCACATTCTCTCTGAAGGGTATAGGGGAGAATGTTTCCTTGTCTCCAGCTTCTGGTGGCTCCTGGTGTTTCTTAGTTTCGAGTGACAAAATTCTAATTTCTGCCTTCTTCCCCTGTGCCTCTGTCTTCTCCTTTTCTGTCTCTTAGAAGGATACTTGTGATTAGATTTAGGGCCCACCCTAATCTAGGATAATTTATCTTGAGATCTTTACCTTTATTACATCTGCAAAGACTCTTATTCCAAATAAGGTCACATTCTGAGGTTCAGGTGGACATGTTTTGAGAGGACACTACTCAGTTCATACAGTGAGTATCGCTTTATTGAAGAAATCTGGAAGAAGACAGGCGACTTGGAAAAGGGATTTATGAGAACCACAAACCTGAACTCTCTTGAGAAGACGTTCACAGTATCTTTGCTTTTAGTGTTTCTATATTGATGAATATATGACACTGTGATTTGTAGTCCACAATTTAAGTACTGTGACTTTTATGCACAGACATTTCATATTATGTTCCAAATATGCTACATTAGGACATAAGATATTTCTGGGGCATGGGCTGTATTATATGGTGAGAGGAGCATGTTATATCATGGGAGGGACGTATATATACTTAAGATTTCTCTTTTCCTGATTCTTCTTTTCCTCAATTAGGAGTCAAGATTTTCTCAAAAGAAAGATATCAATTCCACAGGTTTGGTTTTTTTTACTAATCGAGTGGCCATGGAACAACAGGGAAGCATCCATGTTTTTTAAATTATAGATTTAGAGTGAGAGCAAGAAAGGATTTCCATCTATTTCCCTGATTAATAAGAACTACCCAATTTGAGAGCAAGCATTAGTTATCTAAATGTGGGCTCAAACATAATTCCCTTTGACTTGAAAGTTTAGAGCGTAGTTTTAGGGCAATTTGTAACTCTCTGTGAGCAGTGGGGTAGAGAAGCAGAAACAGCCAGAAAGTTACTACAGAAAATGAGAGCAATTGATTATAATCTACTATTATATGTAGATTTTCAATACTTTTAAAAGAGAAAGAACTTTTTTTATTGTTCAAAACCCAGGTAGAGAAATTGTTCTGCTTATCTCATTGCTTTGAAGCAATGAATACTTATACTCATTAAGAACAAAATTTAAAAAAAAAAAGAACAAAATTTAATATGTCGATTCATAGAATTGAGTTAAGAAAGAGTATCAGATTACAGTATCAAAATGTAAATTCCATGGCAGCAGTTACCATTTATTATTCAATTTTGTGCCCTGATTTTGTCAGTTGCTCAAATAAATATTTGTTGACTGAGCTCTGTGGTTTTTCTCCTCTCCATACTGGAAACTTCTTGTAGGTAGTCAGTCTGTCTTTTCTTTTATCTTTAGACTTAGCATACTGTTTGGTCTTCAGTCAAGGTTTGATCTTTTTATTTTAATGAGTTAATGACTGAAAGTGCTAGTCATTTTAGCAATACCTGACATTGAATCAATTCAGTAAACTATTTTCTTCCTTTCTGTTTAGCATTAGTAGAGATAAATCATGATTTTGCTTATTGGCACTATTACCCATGTATTAATCCCTTAACATGCTTAAATCTTATTAAGCACGCCAAAGGGCTATTGTTTATATAATAGTATGCTGATGTTTATCATAATAGAATTTAAAACTGAGAATTTCTTAAAAATCTGTATTTATGAAATTCATTTAAAAATAACAAAAACAGTATCTATTAACATAAATGACAGTTTTATGAAAACAAAAGGAAAAACAAAAACAAAAAAATTACTAGGAATGGCATTGTTTTCCTTTTTCTTGTTCTGGATTTTTGAGCTAAGAATTTTCTCTATTACCCAGATTTTAAGTCAACGCTGACTCTTTCTGTTAATCAGCAAACATGCCCGATTATAGCAGCCACTTAGGAAATACCATCAAATAAATGTTCAGGTTTTCTCCATCATTAAAATGAAATCCCTTTCTGTTTCACATGGCATCTACCATTGAAGAACTGTTGATTGACTCTAAATTTCAAAAGTGTCTTTATTATAATGAGTTTTGGTCTCTATTTAGACAAATTCCTCCTTCATTTTGTTCTTTTTAAATTCAGTGATGTCAAAGAGGCAATGGGCCAGTCTATATAAGGTATTTGTAGGTCATATAAGGGCTTTGAGTTGGGAAGCAAATGGAAAGTTTTGAGTAATGACATGATTTATCCCGCATCTTAAAAGCATCACTTGGCTTGTGGAGAAGCAAGGAACAAAGCAGAGATACCACTTAAGAAGCATTGCAACAATTTAGGCAGGCAATGGTAATGAGAGAGAAATCAGGGCAATTCCACTTAAAATCCTGTTGGGATTTATCAAGGGGCTTGATAAGCTTATTCTAAGAAATATATAGAATAACAAAGATCCAAAAATAGTAAAAGTAGGCTTGAAGGAAACAACACATTTACTGAAGTTTCCTCCTAATTCACTGCTCTTTTTTTTTCAGCCTCCTCTTTTGGATCATTCCTTCTTCCCACCCACTGCATTGATAGGAACTTTGCTTCTTCATTATCCACTCTGGTTCCTACATGATCAGTTTCTTCCTCCCTGCTGTATCATATCTATCACCTTACAAAGATGATCTAGAATCTCCTGTCTTTTAAAAAGAAGAGAAAGGAAGGGAGGAAGAGAGGGAGGGAGGCAAAGAAGGAAGGAAGGGAGGTAGGAGGGAAGGGAGGAAAAAAGGAAGGGAGGAAGGAAAGAAGGAAGCAAGGAAGGGAGGACACTTCCTAGTGGTGTGATAGATATTAAATCCATGTGGCCTGCCTAGGTGATTCAGTCAGTTAAGCGGCTGCCTTTAGCTCAGGTCATGATGCCAGGGTCCTGAGATCGAGCCCTGCATAGAGCCCCACATAGGGTTCCCTGCTCCCTGTTCAGCAGGGAGCTGCTTCTCCTGCTCCATCTCCTCCTCCCCCTGGCTTGTGCTCTCTCTCTTTCTCTTGCTCTCTCACTCTCTCTCTCAAATGAATAAATAAAATCTTAAAAAAAAATTTTTTTTAAGAAATTAATGTCATGGTCACTGGCCTTATGAAGTTATCCTTGAGTCCTCTGTATCTTTCACACTCAAGTCCATTCTATCAATAAATCTTGCTCAACTCTCACAATATATCTAGAATCCTACTACTTTTGACTTTCTGAACTGTTTTCACCTGATTCTTACCCTTATCACCTGCCTGTGCCAATGCCCTCTAATGGCCTCTTACCTCATTCAGAGTAAAAGTCAAAATTCTTGTGACCTATAAAATCCTGCAGGATGACATTCTGCCCCTCTGACCTTTCCTCTCAGACTTCATCTCCTTGCTCTCTCTCTAGCTCACTCCTTCCCAGGACATGGCCTCCTAGCTACTTCTCGAATATGAATTACATACATGCTGTCACCTGAGTCTTTGCACTGGCTCTACCCTCTGTCTGGAGAGCTCTTGCTTCCAATATCTTGTTTTTTGTTTTTTGTTTTTTTTCCTGAAGTGTCTCATTGAGGCCTTCCTTAATCACCCTATTTAAGATTAGGCACCCTCCAATCATACCCTTATTCCTCTTTCCTGCTTCATTTTTCTGCAAGGACCTTAACACCCTCCAACAAAATGTATACTCACAATATTGCTTATTTTCCATCTCTCCCCTCCCACTACAACATAAGCTCCATGAGGGGATGAATTTTTGTTGGTTTTATTCACTGCTGTATCCTTAGCATAGAAATAGTTTGATAAATGTTAAATGAATGTTCAGAGCTCATGTTTTAGCAGGAAAAATAAGCACTAAGCAACTAATTATTTAATTAACAATTAATTATAATTATAAATACAGTGAAAACTATCAAGAAAAAGAATGTACTAGGAGAGTATTAACAAGATGTGTAATCTTGTTTGAGAGGGGATCAGGGAAGGCTTCTCTTAAAAGTTAAATGTATGTTGAAGTCAGAATGTTAGGTTCACTACATAAGGAGAAGGGAGAGGAGCCATTTAAAGTAATTAAACTACTGGGAAAATTGGTGATAGGAAATCAATAGTAAAGAATGTTTTCAATTTAAAATCAAACAAATTATGATATCTGTATCTTTGAGGAGTTTGAAGATAATAGGAAATCAGCTGTCCTGGATGAATTTAATTTATTTATCTAAAGCAGGTATAGGAATAGGAACATGTGATCACTTGAAGCAATTTTTTAAAAAGATTTTATTTATTTATTCATTCATGAGAGACACAGAAAGAGAGAGAGGCAGAGACACAGGCAGAGGGAGAAGCAGGCTCCATGGAGGGAGCCAGACGTGGGACTGGATCCCGGGTCTCCAGGATCACACCCTGGGCTGAAGGCAGCGCTAAACCACTGAGCCACCCAGGCTGCCGGAAGCAATTTTTTAAATTAAGAGATCAACTCAAAGATTTCCAAACAGTTGCTATTAGCAGGCAAGAGTAAAGTAGTTAAACTCTTGTTGGGATTAAAAACATTTGCAATTCTTAAATGTTCAGATTGGGTCTCATGGCCACATAAAACTCTTTAGAGGTAGATAGATAGCTGAGCTATAAACTCAGTGGCCTGTCGAAGGGAAATCAGTGTTGTCAATATTTTTTAAAAATTTATCTTTCCCAAGATACAACTAAACCATTAATATTTCTTTCGTGTTTTCACTTGATCCTGAACAAAGACTATATATTTATCACACCAATGATCTTTTGTGAAAAGTTCTTGCCTGGGAAGTAAAGAAAAAACCTTTGAAAATAATCGTTATCTCTTCTTCGGCAGTCTAGATTCAGTATCAAGCCAGAAACTAAAACAAATGGCCTAAAAGTAGAATAGAATATTTGAAAGCACAATTTCCCTGGGAATTCTGGAATATGTGGTCACTGTAATATGTAGCTCAGCATAAATAATAATTTAATAGCCCCAAGCATGATATATTTGTTCCATTTCATATTATATGGAATACAAAAAGCATCAGAAATATTTATAGTATAGATTTATTTTCCATTTATCTTTATTTTTACTTTCCTCATTTGCTGTGTTAAGTATATGGTTCTTCTGTGTGTTAGTCAGAAGAGATTAAGTTATGCTGTAGGAGTAACCACCTAAAATTTCAGTGGTTTAAAACAATGAGGATTTCTTTCTGTCATGAGTTGGCAGAGGGGTTCAGCTCATTATAGTCACTCAGGCACCCGAGCCCATAGCAACTCCATCTCAACTTGCATTTTCTCAGTTATTATAGCAGACAAAAGGCAATGTATTAACTTACACACAGATTATCATTAATTTCCATTTGACGGTGACATAGGTACACCTGAGTGGGACATACCTAACCCCAATATCAAGGAAGGCAAAGAAAGAAATCTTACCCTATGTCTAGAAGAGACAGAAGTTCTGTCAATAGCTTAAGTGACTACCACAGGGTGCTGTGTGTATGTGTGTAAATGTAACTCACCTTGAATGGAAATATGCTTGCTACACTGTATAGATATGACATATATCAAGAGAATACTAATTTATAACTTCATTATTATTTAAAAATTAAAAAAGTAAACCTTTTTAATTGCTTTATATGTTCCAGGGTATAAATATTGCTAAAATTTTTAATATATTCTATAAATCTTATTTCTATTTTTAAGCAAGGACTTCTTGGAAAGTTTGACTTACCCACACATAATATATAACCTTTACCAAACCTGAATGCTTTTTTTTTAAAAAAAAAAACGATTATATTTATTTATTCATGAGAGACACAGAATGAGAGAGAGAAAGAGAGGCAGAGACACAGGCAGAGGGAGAAGCAGGCTCCATGCAGGGAGCCTGACGTGGGACTTGATCCCGGGTCTCCAGGACCAGGCCCTGGGCTGAAGGCGGTGCTAAACCGCTGAGCCACCCGGGCTGCCCCAAACCTGAATGCTTTAAAAAAAAAATTTTTTTTAAAGATTTTATTTATTTATTCATGAGAGACAGAGAGAGAGAAAGGCAGAGACACAGGCAGAGGGAGAAGCAAGCTCCATGCAGGGAGCCTGATGCGGAACGGATTCTGGGACTCCAGGATCACACCCTGGGCCAAGGACAGGTACTAAACCAATGAGCCACCCAGGAATCCCCCAAACTTGAATGCTTAATTCTAGTTTAATGAGCTTCTCTTCTTATTCCTTTCCCTTTCTCTTACCCTTACCTCCAGAAATTTCAATATTCATTCTAGCATTCTAAGAAAAAAATATATCTGTATGCATTCATAGAATAAAGTAAATTATAATAGTTTTAAGTTAAAAACTTCTTCATTTAGAGCTACCTATTTCTTTAAATTGTTATAATCACATTTAAGATAACTGGGAAGTGAAAACACTGAACACATTAAAATTTTATAATTACTTTTTTATCTTTTATTTATTGTTTTTCTCTTTTTCTCTTGTCCTCCTATAGGTATTTCATGATGTTGCTTACAAAGCTAAAGATCGCAATGACTTGGTATCAGGAATTGATGAATTTTTGGATCAGGTTACTGTTCTCCCTCCTGGAGAATGGGATCCAAGCATTCGAATAGAGCCTCCTAAAAATGTTCCTTCCCAGGTATGTTTATTTGAAAATACTCTTAAAAATCTCACCTTTTGTTGTCTTTTACATACATGCACTGAAATAGTATAACTCATTCAAAAGGTTCAAAATGATTTAAATGATAACCTCTGTGATATTGTAATTTATAATTATAAATATATATTTGGTATTCATTCCCTTTTTGGCACGGAGCTCCTTTTTGTTGCTCCCCTTGAAATTTCCTACAAGAGGAGAGCAACAAAGATGTCTTTGTTATGTTAATTTGGCGACTTTTGGGACTCCCCACAGGATGGGGGCTGGTGGCCAGTGGAGGCAACTGTGTGATTAGAAGGTTGGAACTTTTAGGGAGTGAAAGGGCTGGAGATTGAGTTCAATCACCAGTGGCCAATGGTTTAATCAATCATGCCTATGTAATGAAGCCTCCATGGAATCCCAGAAGGACAGGGAAAAGAGAGCTTCCAGGTTGGTGAATATGTGGAGACTGGAGAGAGTAGCACATATGGAAAGGGTGTGGAGGCGCCTGCCCTTTCCCCATACCTTGCCCTGTGCATCTTTCTACTGGCTGTGTTTTTCTGAGTTACATGCTTTTATAATAAACCAAAACTCTGGAAGTAAAATGTTTCCCTGAGTTCTCTGAGCAGCTCTAGCAAATTAATCAAACCTGAGGAGGGGGTCATGGGAACCTCTGAACCACTCACTCAGAAGCTCACATAGCAACCTGGGGAGTGAGGTGGGAGCAGTCTTGAAGGAGTGAACCCTCAACCCTGGAATCTGATGCTGCCTCCCATCAAATAGTGTCAGAATTAAGCTGGATGGTAGCATTGCTTGTTGGTATGAGGAACCCCTTGTTCTCCCCACATTGGAATTTGTACCAGGACCTATATAACATCTCAGAAGCCAGGGGCATGAAGTTACAGAGTCTTTCTTGATGATATCCAACACACCTCACTGAGAAATTTGGTATATTGATGATATGCCACTAAATCAAATGGTTCCACATGCCTGGAAAAATTTTAAACCCACTTTAAAACATATTATACTGGAGGAAAATTAAAATCGTAATGAAAGTGTAAAATATGGCTTGAGAATTATCCCACTCCTATCCTTCCATATTTTGATATAGCTCTTTGAAATTGGCAATTATTAAGAAAATTCAACCTACTGCCCAGATATGGGGCTCCCTCCACCATGCTTCTTGTGGGGTTACTGGCACCTTCTTCCTCTCTGCTCCTCCTCTCTTGTCTCTGGAGCATGGAGTAGGATCCCTGATCTAGGAATTAAAGATCTAATTTTGCCGTGTGTCCAGATTTTCTTACTGCTTACTCTTCTTACTTTAATTATTTCTGTGAATACCTCATGGCTTAATTCATTTAAATCTTTCTGAGTGTATCTAAAAGAAAAAGAGAAGAATGAGAAAAAGAAAAACTTGTCACAAAAAAATAAATAAATAAAACAAGGAGCACAGGGTGAAAAGGCCAGTAGATACATAGTGTTCTAAAACCTCACCAGGAGATGAAATTGAGAAAACTGGAAAGAGTGCTTTTATCAGATGATGGGTGAAACCTGGAAGTTAAACAATGCTCATTAACTAGGGGGTGATGAAGATTTAGTCAGATATCTTTTGAAACATCAGAGAAGCTGCAGAGACTCAATGTGCCTAAGCCCCCCCCTTTTTTTTTTTTGAGAGTGAGAGAGCGCATATATGCCTGCATGTGAGTGGGGGGAGGGACTAAGGGGAGGGAGAGGCTCCCCACTCAGCCCAGAGCCACAGCGGAGCTGCATCTCAGAACCCTGAGATCATGATCTGAGCAGAAATCAAGAGTCAGTGGCTTAACCGAACTGAGCCACTCACATGCTCCAACCTGAGTTCTTAACCAGAGGTTCACCATCTGCTGAACAGTCCACACAGAAGGAGCTTCTTGATCTACCTGAAGAATCTTCCTGAAACAGCTGAAGAAGTAGTTATTACTTTCTAATGTCCAAGTGGGTCCTGAGAAGAAAGTTTGTTTAGTCTTGGAGTTCACAGGTCTTATTTGACTGGATGATGAAAATCAGGTACCACACATCTCTATACAGCCTTTCTACTTCGCAGAAGGTCCCCGGAAGTGGAAGAAGGCTGGTCCCTGAGAGATATAGGAATAACTGCGGATACTATACTCAATGTGAAAGAGAATGAGCAGAGCAACTAATTAAGAAATGAGAACTACCTGTTCTACATAAAACCCTTTATGCCATGACCTTACAGAACACTAAAGAATTCACATTAAATCATGCAGTACTTTGATTGAGCTCAAGGCAATAAGCGGTCTAATGTTGATATCCATGGGAACATGTGGATATATAAAGGATTGGAAAAGGATTGTTCTCTCCATATAATAGTTGTTGGAATGTGCCATCTTATAATGTACCAAATGAAAACTAGTTAAAAATATATACAGTAAGGCACTCAATAATTTATATTTTTCCTAGCTGACATCATTTATCACTGTTGAAGGACAAAGTCATATGACCTTGTTTTCTGCCTCTTTAGTCCACCTTGCCACACTAAACATTTCACTATTCAGTCAAACTCTTTAATGTTTAGTAAGTAGAAATATTTGTTTTTATATAGAAATGTCTATATATGTGGAAATTAAACTTTTAAGACGTTTCAAACTTTTAAGACGTTTGTTTTTATATAGAAATGTCTATATATGTAGAAATTAAACTTCTAAGATGTTTCAAAGCTCTTTAATGCTTTAAAGTTCTTTTTGATATCCCATAAAGAGTTAGTATCCAAAATATATAAAGAACTTATAAAACTCAATACCCAAAAACCAAATAATCCAATTAAAAATGGACAGAGGACATGAACAGACATTTCGCCAAAGACATCCAGATGGCAAACAGACACATGAAAAGATGCTCACCATTACTCATCATCAGGGAAATGCAAATGAAAACCACAGTGAGGTTCACCTCATACCTGTCAGAATGGATAAAATAAAAAACAAGAAACAGCAGGTGTTGGCAAGGATGTGGAGAAAAATGATCCTCTTGCACTGTTGGTAGGGATGCAAACTGGTGCAGCCACTGGGGAAAACAGTATGGAAGTTTCTCAAAAAGTTAAACGTGGAACCATCCTTTGGTCCAGGAGTCACACTACTGTGTATTTATCCAAAGAATACAAGAACACTAATTCAAAGGGATACATGCACCACTATGTTTATAGCAGCATTATTTAAAATAGTCAAGATATGGAAGCAGCCTAAATGTCCATTGATTGATGAATGGATAAAGAAGAGGTGGTATACATACAATGGAATGTTAGCCATAAAAAGACTGGAATCTTGCCATTTGCCACATGGGTGGAGCTAGAGAGTAGAATGCTAAGCAAAATAAGTCAGCCAGAGAAAGACAAATACCATTCAATTTCACTCATATGTGGAATTTAAGAAACAAAACAAATGAGTAAAGGAAAAAAGAGAGAGACAAACAAACGGACTTTTAACTATTGAGAACAAACTGATGGTTACCTGAGGGGAGGTGGGTGGGGGGATGGTGAAATAGATGCTGAGGATTAAGGAATGTACTTGTCATGATAAGCACCAGTTGATTAAAATAAAAACTTTTTAAAAAATCTAAATAAATAAAGTTCTTTTTGATAAGTGTATGTTGTTTATGTAACTAATGTCAAAATTTATTTAATTCTGTCTTGCATTAAATTGGAATATTTACAGGTTCCAGGTGGATCAATATTTTTAAAGATAAAACAGTGAAAAAATTTAAAAAAGGAAAATTCAAAGACATGGCTTGATCATATTATATGGAAAATTCCCATTACTGCTAATCATATTTATGATTGAGAATAATTTTTTAATTATGATTCTTAGGTATTACCTTGGTGTAGACATATGGTATAAAACTTTTAACAATTTTGCCTATAATTTCAATCATTATATAATTGAGAAAGGTAAAAATAAAGATTGCCGCTATTTTGAGGGGTCATTTATTTTTTATTATTTTTTTATTTTTTTGAGGGGTCATTCTTTAACTGTAGGCCTGACTGTGTTGAGATTGGTGGCCAAATGTTTGTTAAACCCACTCATTCATATTGCCACCTCTGTTCCTACTGAATATGCCTCCTGAAATCCTCCCAGTTGTCATCTACTCAGCCTTGTCTTGGGCTCTTGTCTCGGTGGAGTACAACCCGTCAGACTCTTCTGCTGTAGTTGACTCAGCCCTGGACGTAGTAGTTTTCCTGGTTAGCCAGAGGTGGGCAAATGAACATGTGTACCATTCAGTTGTGAGTATTTAAAAAGGCAGCTCAATCTCACTATCCATTTAAGAAATATGTACTGATGTTGTTTGTATTTCTGTATTTTCATTCTGAAGTCATTTCATAATTATTGGAGATAATATGATTTCCTTTTCTCGACAATTACAATTTTCTGATTCTATAGCTACAGCCACATAATTTCAGTTGATCTACTACCAAAATAAAAGAAGTTGCTTAAAGAGTAATTTTTAGGGTAACCGGTGGACTTATTCTTGTACTTGTAAACATCTTTGCACTTACAATATTAGAAAAGGCACTATAATGCCTCCTGAAGTAATAAGAAACTGATATTTGGGAAAATTCTATGAAAATATTAATAAATTGAGAGTGAGACTTTCAAAGTCACTTGTTAACACCATTTAGTTTTTTAAACACTAAAGCTTAAGTCAAACATTTTTTAAAACATCTTGCCTTTGAGGAATGATATTTTTGAAGCAAGTTGAGGCCTGGGAGCTCTCTATTTTTAAAATTATTTTTATGAGACTCTTTAAAATCAGGATTAATTATTGGATTCTGAGTATTAAGAGGCAGTAGTAGAAAGAACATTGAATTAGGAATCAAGGCACTTGGGTTCTGCTATGCTTCTTTACAACATTAGTATTTTTTAAATGTATGTTGTAATTGAATAACAGATACTATGAACTATGTTTTATTTCATTAAATGAAGCAAGATAAATTAAAAGATATTAATCACTCTGACTTCATACTCATTCAAATACTATTTTCCCCCATGGGATAATTTCTGTGGTTTTTATATTCTTTTGAAATCTTTTGAAACAGATTTTTTTTTTTTTTTTTTGAGAGAGAGAGAGAGAACACATATGCGTGGAGGTGGGGGCAGAGGGAGAAGGAGATGCTAGGCTCCATCTCACAACCCTGAGATCATGACCTGAGCCAAAAATCAAGAGTCAGATTCTTAACTGACTGAGCCACCCAGGGACCCCATAAATCACAGATCTTTAAACACTTTTTCCTCTCAGTTAAGAGAGGAATAGCTAGTCCCCTCAAATGATAACCTTAAAAATATTCTTTGGAACTTTATACTCGTCATTATGATCACTCCCTTTTGTAGACCCTAAACTTCACTTTTCTCTCATGCCATTTACTCGCTTGTTGAAACCACAACCCTGTGTGAATCCAATTCTTGGTTCTGCATTGATGCAGTTCAGTATAGCTGAAGGAAAAGATAACTACACTGACTGATTTTATTAATTCATGGCCACATACCTCAAGTGGGCCCTTGATGTTGCAAGTTCATCATGCTGTACTCCCCTAGTCCATGAATTCTCTCTAGATGACTATTTCACACGTTTTCTCTCCTCAGATCTTTAGCACATCCTTCCTGACTCTCACGTTCTGATTTTAACTTGCTTCCCACTTTCCTGAGAAATTTGAAATGATCAAAAGAGAACTGCCATAGATTCCTACTACCACGCATATCTGCCTACCAGCATCTGCACCCACACAGTCTGCCTTCCCATGTATTACTGATGATGAATTAGCCAAAGTTAGCATCCTACCTTTGCACCAGATCCCATCTCTTCAAACCTACTCAAAGACATTATGCCACCAGTTTTCCTCTTTCTCTCCTATGTCATCATTTCTTCTGTTCTGAGTTTTTAAATTTTTATTAGCACGCAACATTTTTATTAGCATGCAAACTTCTTAATTTGGAAATCTTAAAAAAAAAAGAACTCTCAACACTACAACTACTATCAGCCACTCACCCATTCCTTTTTTGCCTTCTGCAACCAAATGGCACAGGAATGGCCCTCTGTACCACCTGCTTCCAATTCCTTTTCTCTAAATCTCTCTTAAACTTTTTCCAATAAGGCTTTTGCCCCCATCACTTTACTAATATTACTTACATTCAGGTCACCAAAGATCTCCACAATGCCCAAACCCAATCCAATAGTCAATTCCCAGTCTGCATTTTATTTAGCCAATCAGGGAACAGCCTTGGACAGAGTTATGACTCCTGTTTCCCTGATATATTTTTTGCTCTTTGCTTAGCTCTCAAAACACTACATTCTTTATTTTTCTCCTAGCTCACTTTTCACTCCTCAGTCCCCTATGCTGGTTTCATCTTTTTTTCTCTGATTTCTTTAATTTGAAATGATGCAGGCTCAATCTTCAGCCATCTTCTCTTTTCTACCCACACTCATTCTCTTGGTAATGTCATCCAATCTTAGAGCTTTAAATCCTCTCCCAAATTTATTGTTCACTTTGAACTTTGAGAAGTATTTTTCCAAATTCCTATCCCATGTCTTCACTTGGATGTCTTAAAGATATCTAAAATTTGACATGTCCAAAGTTTGAACTGAATTGCAGATTGTCTCATTTCTGTTCCTATATACATCTTTGCATTTATGTGGGGAAAGGCAATATAGTGCTTCCTGAAGAATACAAAGAAACTCCAATCTTTTTGCAAAGTCTGTTCCATCTGTACCTTCCTATATTGGTAGGTCCTTAATTCCAATCTTACAGGTGATCAGGCCAAAACCACTAATTTTTTATTTATTGTTGGATTTCCATTCTGCCAGGAAATACTCTTGGCGTTGCCTTCAGTATTTATCTAGAATTACACCATTTCTCATTGATGCCACTGCCACCATTCTAGTTCAAGCGACTATCATTTTCCTCCTGGATTATTTAAATAGTTTTTAAACTGATCTCCTTTCTTCTGTCCTTAGCCCCTGTGTTCTCAACATAGCAGCCCGAGTGACTCCAAGTGAGATAATGCTGCCCCTTTCCTCGAAACCCTTTAACACTTTCTCGTTTCACTGAGAATAAAAGCCAAATACTTACAGTGATTTACTAAGCCTATACATTTTGGCTGTTTTTTACCTCTTCAAATGAACTACCATTTTCTTTCTTGCTCACTCCTCTCCAACCATGTTGGCTTCTTTGCTTCCTATTCTTCAGACCCTACAGCCATACTCCTGCCTTGACACTGTCCTATTGACTTTTTCTGCCTGGATAGCCCTCAGTTATTTTTACGACTTATTCCCTCAACTCCCTCACATTTTTCTCAAATGATGCTTTCTCACTGATCCTACCTAACCATTCTGTTTATAATTGTCACTCCTTCCTGCCTCACTACTCAACCCACACCTCAGACCCTCTTTATTCTAAATTTTTTATTTTTACATAGTTTTAATCTTTCTAACACACGATAGAATTAATTTATGTGTTTAATTTGTTTATTTTTTGCATTCCCCATTAGAATGTGAGCTCCATAGTCCTGATTTTTCACTGGTATGTTAGTGGTGAGAACAAGAACCTGACACAAATTGGCTCTCAATAAGTATTTGGTTTTTTTTGTTTGTTTTATTTTAAAAGATTTTATTTATTTATTCATGAGAAACACAGAGAGGAGGGAGAGAGAGAGGCAGAGACACAGGTAGAGGGAGAAGCAGGCTCCATGCAGGGAGCCCGACCTAGGACTCGATCCTGGGTCTCCAGGATCATGCCCTGGGCTGAAGGTGGTGCTAAATCACTGAGCCACCCGGGCTGCCCAATAAGTATTTGTTGATTGAATAAATAGGTTGTATAATTTGAGTAGTCAAATATATACTCAGTCATTGATTTGTTTTAAAATACCAAAATACCTGTGTTTCTGAACAAAAGATATTTCCTGTATTTTCCTCAGAATATTCATCAGTACTGTTCATACATCTTTTTCACATACTTTCCCCCCTTACTATAAGATAACACACCTAGATGAAACAGGTACTTTAGAATGGCAAATATCTTTCATGATTTATTATTTGGCTGGTTGATATATAGCTTTTTCCATTGTAAGGCAATGAGTCAACATAGCCAATAAGGGATAATTACCCAGAAGACCAAATAATATCATTTGCTTTCTGAGATTTGTGGAAGCTAAGAAGTATTTCCTGGATGACTGTTGAGTATTAAAGGTACTAGGCCATTCTTAAAGCCCTTTATGGACATATGATAATTACTTATATGTAAAGGCAGTTCCTCTAGCAGTTGACAGACATCCTCTCTATTATCTTTGAACTTTAGTTTAATGTACCTATTGATGTACTTGGGAAATTGTAAAAAAATCAAGCAATGAACTTTTCTATATTTTGTGCATTTCAAAATCTATTTTTCTCATGTTTTAAACCTGTGCCATTTTACCTAAATGTCCCATTGTATATGAGATCATTTGATAATGATTACACTATTTTGGAATGGCAGTCAAGTGAAAATTTTAATTGCACCACTTTAAAATGTTTTATGATCTTTTTAAGCCCTTTTGAACACATTGGCATGCTCTAAGATAACTGATTTTTAAAAATCTCCATCACCGACAAAAGTGGGTGGGTAAGACAGCACTTACATAAGCCTCAGTTAATTTTTCAATGGTTCACGTAGAAGTTGCCTTTTGTAAAAATCTTTTGAATCTCTTTGTGTCAGAAAAAAACCTATTGTAAATTATTTCATGGGTAGGAAGATATCAGCCAGAATAAAAGAGGGAACACCCTTAAAAATAGCTAACAGTAATAGTTTAAGTTTATTGAAGAGTTGAACCATGCCAGGCATATGGCACCGCCATACCTAGTGCCTCCTCACTCCAACCTACTCAGCCTTCATCTCTCTCTGTCCCCTTCCTTTCCTTCATTTGTCTTCATACTTCTATCTCAATTTGACATTAGAGATTTGTTGTTTGGCTCCACTAAGAATGCTTTTTCTTGCTCACCTTTGCCTCTCTAGCATCCATAACAGTGTCTGGCACACAAGGCACTCAATGAAGATTAGTTGAACGAATGAGCACATGTTCATCACTTTATTTAATTTTCTCAATCACACTGGTGTAGATGTCGTTATTATAAATAGTAAATGGAGGAGGGAATTGAACCTTTAGGAGGCTAGATAACTTGCTAGAGGTCATGCAGCAAATGAGTAACAGAGCCTGGGTTCTTAGCCACTCTGCATTTTGCCTCAAGGGAAAAAAATTTGTTTTTGTTATTTACAACTAGCACCTGAAATTAAAAAACAAAAACAAAAAACTTCCTGCAGGAGAAGAGGAAGATTCCTGCTGTACCAAATGGAACAGCAGCTCATGGGGAAGCAGAACCCCACGGAGGACATAGTGGACCTGAACTCCAGCGAACTGGAAGGTTAGTGAAACGCACTTGTATGGGACTTAAAGGCCAAGTGAGAGACCATTCTTTGTGTCAAGAATTGCTGTTTTGAGATGTAATTTTTTTTATACTTTGAATACCTGTTAATGAATACCTATTCATTTGAGTACCTATTTATTTGAATACCTAGTACTTGAACACCTATTTAATTCTAGTTAATTTGATTTCCTAGTATTTACTAATGATTTTTGTTACTATTAAACCAGAACAGTGGATACACCATTCCATTTTATCTTACCTAGTCTTTCATTTTGCTGTGCATAAAATGAATTCACAGATTCTTAGAATGAATAAGAAAACTGTCAGTTGCCCCTTCTAAAAGAGCCTGTTGAAAGCTTCAAGTTCAAGATGGAAATAAAAATAAATACCATGAACTCAGTCTTATAGACCCTATCTCATTACATGCAAGTAGGATGTATATAATAGTATTTTTTATTTTCATGGTTGTAATTTGAAAGAGCTATATGATTTATTTTTCTAATCACACATCTTTGAAGAGATGAAAGCTTCAATTTATTTCTTAAAATGGTTCTTTATCGTTTTTTGACAGCTTGTCTCTCTCCAAGCAATGTGTGAGCAGAAAATCAGAAAACCTTGGGAGGGTCTGTCTTCAGGGAATATGTGCACACAGCCTCCATTAAAATTGAAGGCAATGGCAAAGGTTTTGCAGGATTGGTACCCCTCCTCTCAAGGCCATTTCCTGGACTGCTTTCACTGTGTCCTCTAAACCGACTTTCTAGTTTCTGATAACTCTGTGCATTGTAATTCTCCTCTGTTCTTTCCCTTTATCTATGTTTTGTCTCTGAGGAAATGTCCTTGAATGTCTTCCTCGGGCTCCATACATAATTTGAGATGATTCAAATAGTTTTTTCCTTTTCCCTTTACTGGAAGCGTGGTTACTCCTTCTGTTTGCTTTCATATGCTGTCTTTTTATTTTTGGTGGCTCTTTTTTTTTCTCTCTTTCTCTCCCTCTCAGGTGTAACATGCCACATAGCTTAGATTTTTTTCGAAGTTCACTTTTCCTTACTGCTTCCTAAATCCTCCCAGGTCACCAATATCCGGTATCTTCGCTTCTCCAGAGTTCTTCCACAGATTCTGTTGCTGACATGACTTGAAGTATCCATTACTCATCTGCTCTCCTGGAGTTGCTGGTGTACATCTGGGCTGCTCTTGCACTGTTCTCTGCAATGACCTCCCACTTCCGGATTTAGATTTTTGCTGCTAAAAGCACGTTTATTACACAGTAATATAATAGCTACTTAGACTAATGTATGCCCTAATAAGTAATTAATTAAAAAACAATGGTCTAATAGAAAGGACTATCAAACCTATAAATATTAACTACTATGTAATAGTTCATAACCACCTCAAAATATTTGGGGGATTAGATGGGATATAAATTACAAATGAATGAATAATTAGTAGATTACATTTATTTTGAATTGTGACTTTGATAAGTTAACAAATCATTCAGAAAAATGATCCTCCCCAAATAAAAACTATGTAAATATTTATCAGACACAAGTAGGGGAACCTAAGATGATCTTTGTTTGTGTGAGTTTCACAGGTTCACTATAAGCTCCTTTGAGTTTAAATGTCGTCTTTTCAATTGGAATTTCATCCTATTCAGTTTCTCCTACTCCATATCTTTCTGATGGAAGCAATCACTAGTAAAACATAGTGATTGTATCACTTACATACTAGTTAAGATACTTACTAACATGTTACTATTGGGTCTATTTCAGATCAGGGGAATTAAAAATGATAGTCAAAATGAAGAGATACATTTTCAAGGCATACCAGAATGTTTCTCAATAGAACAATAATTTGCAAGATAATTCTTAGCTTGCCAGTGAATATTTCTATCTAGAAAATAAATAACAAAAGTTAATATTTTTGCATAATTCAAATATATTCAGCATACTGGCAGTGTATTGGAAATAATAGGATTTTTAAATTCCCTGCAGGAACTTAATCATAGTCTTAATTCATTTTAATATGACATCTTTATTCCATGGAGCACAAAGAGCTCTTAGTAGCCAAGTGTTAAATCCACATATTATTATCAAATGTTCAAAAACGAATACCTGTTCATTACTCTCCTTCCACTTATGGAGGCACTCTGTCTTTACTAGGTGTTACCGTCATCCTTAAGGCCATTTAGAAGCATGTTTGAAACAATACCTGGTGAGGAATATCTTGGCAGAGAAAGTAGGTAACTGGAGCCATGGTTAAACACTACTTCTTCTCTCCAGGGTAATATTCACTCACTATTGGAGAATACAAAAGCCAATTTACCCTCCCAACCTTCACTTTCTGCTACACTAAATGAAGTGTAAACAATTAGAAAATATTACCAGTGATTGAGGGTAGCAGGCCTGAGTTTAGGAAGAATAGATGGGTATAGAAATGGCACAGAGATTAGAGTAATCCTTAAATCTCATTTTTTGAATTTTGATTGAGGAAGCACTCTGAACCTTGTTTGAGAGAATCTGGTTTTTGTTTTGTTTTGTTTTTGTTTTTGTTTTTGTTTTGGTTGCTGGCACAATATTTGGTTAGGGATTGAAGTAACATAGTGGTACAAAGCCATCTCTGTAGATCATGATAATAAAATGTAGCAGGTTAAAATGGGTCTCATCTCTGCTGATGGAAAACGTATACTGTGACCTGGCAACAAAGTAAATGAGGATTTTGATTTGTGTGGGTTTTTTTTATATTTGGATTTCACTTTTGTGTTTCTCCCCCCTGTCTTAGGATTTTTGGGGGACTTATTTTAGATATCAAAAGAAAAGCTCCATACTTCTGGAGTGACTTCAGAGATGCTTTCAGCCTGCAGTGCTTAGCATCTTTTCTGTTTCTCTACTGCGCGTGTATGTCTCCTGTCATCACATTTGGAGGACTGCTGGGAGAAGCAACTGAAGGTCGTATAGTATGTATTGTGTTTTTCTTAGAATTCTAAACCTCAATCAGTTTTTAATATTCATGGTTAGACAAGTATCCATTTACATATTTATTCTGTTATTAGGAGAGATTTGATGTGTGGTCTTACCGGTACACTTCATATGAGTTTCCTGGATGGCTAGTAGAACTAGTAGTCTGGGAGTGGAATATCTCAGAAGTTAATTCTTGGTCTTACACAAGGTTCTAGTCTCATCCCTGATCCTCAAGGCTTGGCTAGCTTTTTGCTCTGGTTCTCACCTCACAAGGAGTCCCTTTCCTATTTATACAGGCCATGCTTCTGTCTTGACACTTACCATAAATACATGTAAACTCTTAGTAGACAAGAGAAAAGCAAGATAAGGAATATGGAGAGGACATATCCGCACTGAGTATCAATCCTATCCTGCTGACTGCTTGTCCCCGCCTCTTACCCTACATCCTGCCCAAGGTCACTAGGCTTTTCATGGCAAAGGAGAAAGAATATACTCATGTATTTTAAACATTTTCTCCCTAGTTATAATGGTTGCCTGTGCAGCTTAGATAATGGACTTATTTATATCTCTACACAGAGTGCAATCGAATCCCTCTTTGGAGCATCTATGACTGGGATAGCCTATTCTCTCTTTGGTGGACAGCCTCTTACCATATTAGGCAGTACAGGACCAGTTTTGGTGTTTGAAAAGATTTTGTTTAAATTTTGCAAGTAAGTGTTAAATACTTTTGGCCCTTAGCCCCTTCCTATTTCTCCACTGTATTTATACTTCTCCCAACATCACATTTGGGGGTCTGCTGGGAGAGGTAGAAGTGGCTGATTCAATTCAGTTTGCCATTTTTGTCTTTCCATGGAAATAAAGAAAAAGTGAAAGATTTGTGTGATTTGTTATGTAAAATTTATAAAAAATGATATTCTGTTCTACACAGAGAAACTCCTTTTAGTTTTGTCCCCTTAGACGTTCCCTTTAGACAGTCTTGAATTTAGATACTCATGGAATGTGAAGCTTATTTACTTTCACTTCCTGAATTAGACTTCTTTCCATCTATTTGAAATGGTGGCAAGCTGCTAAATGACCTTATTTCTACTTCTTTTCCTCCTTCTAGAGAATATGGGCTATCATACCTCTCTCTAAGAGCTAGCATTGGACTTTGGACTGCTACTCTGTGTATCATACTAGTGGCCACTGATGCAAGCTCCCTTGTCTGCTACATCACCCGGTTTACTGAAGAAGCTTTTGCTTCTCTTATTTGCATCATTTTCATTTATGAGGCCCTGGAGAAGTTGTTTGAACTCAGTGAAGCATATCCAATCAACATGCATAATGATTTGGAACTGCTGACACAATACTCGTAAGTAACATTTTCCCTGTTGGCCATGAGGCTTTATCTCTTTACAAAATTACTATTGTTTTTAGAAATATGAGAAAGTTACCCTGCAGATAATGTGACTTAAACTGATTCATGATCCAAATCCTTGACCAGATTCTCAGAGTTGAACAGGATTTTAAAAGTCATCTCAGCAGCTACTCATCTGATACTCAGGTTCTCATTATAAAAACAAAAACAAAACTCACTGAAGTTAAATGTAATTTTGCTTTCAGATCTTACAGCATTTCTGATGGAGGTACTCAGGCTTTTCCTGTTGAAGGTGATATTACAGTTTAGGGTTAAAGATGGGACTGTACCTACTGCCCTTTCTAGTTTTAGTTTGGAATTTCTCTAAGGCTATGTTTGTGGAGTAGGTGTGGACAGTATATTGCTCCTTCCTTTGATTTGATTCTAGGATTTTTTGGTCGCATTTATATATACATTTTTGTGCAGCAAATATTTGAAGCAATATGTTCTTTACAAGGCAGTTAAGCCATCAACATTCTTATAAACTGCTTAGATATGGCCTACAATCCCTTGAAGATTTATTACCTTTATTTACTAGTAGAAGATAGAATTGTTGAAATTAGGCCAAAATAGTATAATGTTAGAATTTTGTTAAGAATGATGTAGTGATAGTGTTGAAAATAGCATGATATTTAGTACTTCTGATTTTTTGTGGTCATCAGAGACATCAGTATACATCAGTATTCTTCTGTTTCAGGCAAGAAAAATTGGAATGAAAATATAAAATAACTTCCCCAAAAAGCAAATAGTGAGGGTGTTGTGAACAGGACTCAGAAGTGGATGAAGGCGCTGTCAGGGACGCTCAGGAAGCAGACAAATAAGAAAAGCAGTTTGATCAGTTTGAGGGATAACCCTTTCAATTCTCTTTAGAGAGCAGTGTCACCTAATTTGGATATCCTTGCTGGGATATATGTGTATCTGCTTGGATTTTTCAAACTTATTACATGCCAGATACTATACTAGAGGCACGAATAATACTTTGTCCTCAGTGAGCTTCCAGTTTAGTAGGAAATGTAGACAAATAGACAACACAATGAAGTAAGTGCTGTGTGAAGAGATTGGTACAGAATGCAATGGTACCACATCAGACAAACACCCAACCTGGATTTTGGGTTCATAGAGGCCTTCCTGGAGGAAGTGACATAGAAGACCAAACAAAATATTAGTAGGAGTTAGGAAGGTGCTGAGGAACGCGGTAGGTGAGGAGTCCAGATGGAAGGAATGGTCTGGATGCAAGAAATGCATGAATGCTTTGAAATATTTGTTGAAAGTCATATAGGTAGTGATAAAACAAGAAACTAGATTCAGGTTTTATGATTTTGATGCAATTGTTCAGTACACCGATGGATACAAACAAGCTCTCCAAAAGAAACAATATAGAACAGGTACAACAGGTAAAAGCAGAACTATTCCGTTTGAAGTGGTGGGGACACACCATCTGTCCACCCTTCCTATTGTTCTGAACCCTCAGTGGTCACTTCTAAGGTACTTCAGACTGAGGAAAACCATTTTAATATCTCCCAGTTTAAAAAGGGAAAAGATCAGAGAAGCAAAGACTCTGCCCTGGATAATGGTCATAACTTGAAGGTAGAAGAAAAAAATAAGACAGAAGAAGCAGAAAAAGAAAAAAACCTGGATAATGTCAGGTTGTAAAAGGCAAGGGACAAGGCTATGCCAAGAGACAGTTAGAAGACAGTGGTGCAGAGATCCAACAGACTGAGGGAGAGAGATAATCATTAGCTTAAGAAACAGTGTTGGGTAGGGAGGGGAGACAGAGCTAAAAGCTAGTTTGCAAAAGATGGAGAAGGGGGTAGGCAGGGGTCATGAAATGGAGAAAGTATGCATTGGCCATTTTGGTGTCAAAGAAACTGCCAAACAGGGCCTGCTGGAGAGGGCAGTGAGGTCCCGAGAATGGTCATTTGTGACGGAGCAGAGCTATGTGTGATTGGAAACGAGGACACCGAGGCAGATGAAAGAAAGAGATTAGAGATGATGGTGAGAGAGTAGATAAATGTGGGATTGCAACCTTCCCAAAAGTGATGAGATCAAGACAAATTGTGGGGTTCAGTAAGACAAATGCTCAGAGGATAATTGGTGAGCAAAAATAGCCTTGTTTGTCCAAGATTCCTGCTTTTCAGAGCAATCAAGAGGAGGAGAGTTGCATGGGTCCTGACTTCCTCAGTGTTTCCATCTCTTTTTTTTTCTCTAAAAACAGATTCCTTCAAGCTTAAGTTCAAGTTCTGCTTTATCACAGTGTAGGCATCCAAAACCTAATCATCTGAAGGCAGAGCGGGAATGTGTGCTGATCACTGTGTTCCATTGCCCAAGTGCTCTTCTCAGCCACAATTAGGAAAGATGGTTCATCCTGCTGAGTGCTCAGGTTTTAGTATCGTTTGGTGCTGAAATGGGTATAAGAGAAACAGGGAGGTTGACAGTCTCCCTGAGAAATGTGCTGACCAGGTATCTTTACTGTACCATCTTCACTTTGCTTTTTACACCGTGATTCCCTGGCCCTCAGTACTACTCACATTGTGTGCATGAATCTGATCAGTAGTGACATTTGCTGGTCTTTGGAGAAGCAAAACCAATATTTTGGTATGCACATAATGCATATATTTATCAATGTACTTTTAGTCACGTGAATTTAAAAAAGTAAGTAAAATTATTGCTAACAATAATGGCTAATGCATTGTATAATCTCATACTTGTGCCGAAAGCATTTTCTGTTTCATGGATTCCGTACAGCACGTTTGGTCATTTTCTTGTTCTTGCCACTGTGACCTTTTCACACTAATCAGTTTGTAGTGTCATACTCATGCTCACCTAAATTTTCTACTGATGTTGCTGGCCTCATGCTTTCACAGTTTTTAAGAGAAAAATTCTTAGAAAATGTCATAGCTAGGATGCAGTATATCTGAGATTGCAATCTTTGCAAAATTAATACACCCATGCTCTCACATAGTTTGTTTAGGTGTAAGATATTGAAGAAGGCATCACATTTAGGATCTGCATTTCAGATATTCTTTATGCTTGAGCGTCCTATATTCAAATTTTCTTAAATTCATAGTTTTATCAACCATTAACACAATGTCTTTGATTTTTTAAAAAACTTTCCTAGTTTTCCTGGCATCTTAACCTTGTAATGTGGTAATATGTAGACCTTATATTTGAAGCTATAAGCTTTCTTTTCATTGTGCCAAGAGCAAGTGTCAAGATAATCAATTTAGTTTCAAGAATATATACATTACACCAGATGATCAAGTGGAATATGTCAAGTTAGCAATAAGTAATGAGTTTGTGGAAATAACTGTTTCTAGGTTGCTTTGATTTTAAGAAATGGCAAAAATAGAATAAAACATTCAGCTTATGTAAGATGGATTGTTCCTTCAATATATAATAATAATCTAAGCTCTCAAAGATGGTTAGCAAAAGAAAGAGTGGGATGGTATTCTTTGTAGTTGGTTGGGTCAAAGCAAAGAGCAAGGTCTATTACTCTAATTTCTAATATACTAGCACACTAGGGTTAAATAATATCCAGCAATTACCAAGCCATTAGGATGAGTGATTTACTACTAGGGTATAGGAGGATTTTTGTTTGGTTGGTTTTGGTTTTTTCCCTATCTCTTTGTTGTTTTTTCCAACTCCCAGCTCTCCAGATAAACCAAGACTGTTCTGGATAAATGTCATTTATTGACTGACGTTATACTCATAGAAGAATATTATTTTTCTTATCTCTTCAACTAGATTTGAGTCTCCTTCAAAGTAGAAAACATGTAATAATTTTATCCCTCTAGTCCCAGCATAATACCATAACTGTAGTAAGTGATACATATTGATTAACTGAACATGCTGTAAAAGAATTGACATTACTTGGACAATCTTGTTTGACACGTAAAGACAACTGTGCTCTTTTACAGTGTCTATAACATGACTCTTAAAGGTTTCATCCAAAAATTTTTAATTGACTTGAGGTGTTATGAAAATCTTAATGTGGGACAAGATGTACAAATCTGGATCCATAAAATTAGTTTTGATGGAAGATTTAGATAGGGTGCCTAATATGGTGGATAAGTCATGTGGAAGAATGAGAGACAGGATTGCAACCTATAGCAGAGATTGAAAAGTTTCTCAGAGATGTAGAGAGAAAGAAGATGGAAGGGAAATTCTAACAGCTTATTAATTTAGTATTCACTAGTCAAAAAATAAAGATTAAAACTCAGATTTAGAGAAACCTCTGCACTACAACTTTTTTAAATCAGATTTTTACTACCTATACACTCAACGAACTTAATCAGATTTCTTGCAACATGAGTTTATAATTATATCTTTATGTATTTATTTGTGTAAGGTATGTGTAACCCCACTAGGTTAGTCTCTGTAATGCTAGGTCCATGACTACTAGGCACACTTTTGAACCCACTGTCCTAGCAGAGTGCTTGGCATGTGTCACAAAATAGGCATGTTCATATTTTTACATTTCTGGAAATAGCCCTTACGATTGATACACACATTTAATAGAGTTTTTTCTCCTTTAAAAAGCTGATAGGTTATCTGACATCTTAAAGTCAAATAAATATAATTGTAAGCACTCAATAAACAACTATTCAATACAGAAACTTTTGGCAATCCATCTCATTCTTGATTTTTAATCCAAACACTTGCTATCTTTGTTTTCCCTTCTTGCTTTGAACCAAATTCTTATTTTAATGATAAAGTCTTAACTTCACTAGCAATAGTATCCAATGTAAATTTATCATTTGCCTGTTTTATCCTGATTGTTTCTAATGGATTATGAGCCTTTTGTGTACAAGATTAATGTCTCTTCATCTTTCTGTCTCCAGAGGCCAAGGGGATTGGTAGATACCAGTAGGCCTTTCTTAACTGTCTTATAACAATGTTACTTCTCACATGTACCTTCAGCTACTATTTTCCTTCTCTATATCTATAGATTTGTAGACTTTAAATAGAATTATCTTTCATGCTTTCCTGTCAAATAGCTGTGAAAGGACGGAAACTTTTATGAGCATCCAACATTAAAGGGAGCGTGATAAGCAAAAAATGTTGGTTTCTTCTCTTAAGATGCATTGAATGGCCTCAAGTCAATGTGGCTGTGTATCAAATACACAAGTTCTTTGTTGAGATGTGATGAACAATCTGAGAGATTTTACAATCTTTGAAGTACTGACCTCATTTCACTTCCTGAATTGACCTAGATTTAAGGATACATTCTGAAATATTTTAAATGGAATATAATGATGTTTCAATTTATATTAAAACATCTCAGCACAGTTACTGCAGTTAAGATATGTATGTAGGTTAACTCACAGCCATAGGTAGCTGCTATTTTAAGCAGGAGTCTGAACTCCAGGAGTGCTCAGCTAACATTAAAGCAGAGAGCCTAAACTCCAGAAAAGACCACAAACCTATCTAGTAACCACATCTCAATCAGCACTAAGGCTTTGCTGAATCTCAGAAATGGATTTTCATTGGTGAAAGTACTGGCTTGTTAATCAGTGTAATGAACCACATTAGTATAATTAAAGGTAATCAATTTGAACTAAATGAAAATAAAAACATAGCTTATAAAAGCTTGTGAGATGCAATAAAGGCAGTGTTTAGATGGAGATTTATGGCACTGAATGCATGGATTAGAAAAGAAGAAATATCTAAAATCAGTTATCTAAGTTTCAACCTTAGGAAACTAGAAAAAGAAAAGCAAATTAATTTAAAAATTAGCAAAAGAAAAGAGATAATAAAGATTAAAGCAGAAATTCATGAAGTTAAAAATGGGAAATCAATAGAAAAAATTAAAGGACCAAAGTCTGGTTCTTTGAAAAGATAAAATTGATAATCCTCCAACCAGGCTAACAAAGACAAAAAGAGAGAGTACACAAATTGCTAATATTGGAAATTAGAGAGGGGACATCACTAAAGATCCCACGGGCACTAAAAAGAAAATAAAGTAATACTATGACGACACAAATTTGATGATCTAGATGAAATGGACTAATTCCTTGAAAGAGACAGTCTGCCGAAACTCATACAGGAAATAGATGATCTGAATAGGCCTATATCTATTAAAGAAGTTAAATCAATAATTAATAACCTTCCAAAAAGGAAAACGCCAAACCCAAATGAATTCACTGTTGAATTCTGCCAAACATTGAAGGAAAAAATTATACCAGTTCTCTACAATCTCTTTCAGAGGATGGAAACAGAGAGGCTACTCCCTAACTCATAAAGCTAGCATTAGCCTAATACCAAAACCAGACAAAGATGTAAGAAAAGGAAACTACAGGCCAATATCTGTCAAATATGCAAAAATCCTCAAAAAACATTGGCAACTCAATTTCAACAGTGTGTAAAAAAATTATATGCCACAATTAAATGGGATTTATTTCAAATATGCAAACCTGGTTCAACATTCAAAAATCAGTTAATACAAGACATTCCATCAACAGACTACAGTTGATAAATTCCATGGTCATATCAAAAGCAGTAAAAGCATTTGACAAAATCCAACACCCATTTATGATAAAACTTTGGGTAAACTAGGAATAGAGGGGAACTTCCTCATCATGATAAAGAATACAGAAAAACACAGCTAATACCATACTTCATGGTGAGAAACTAGAAATTTTCTCACTGAGATCAGGAACAAGTCAAGGATATCTTCTCTCACCACTCCTTTTTAACATCAGAATGGAACTTCTAGCAAATATTGTAAGACAAAAGCAAATAAAAAATATACAGATTTGGCAGCCCGGGTGGCTCAGCGGTTTAGCACCACCTTCAGCCCAGGGTGTGAACCTGGAGACCCGGGATCGAGTCCCACGTCGGGCTCTCTGCATGGAGCTTGCTTCTCCCTCTGCCTGTGTCTCTGCCTCTCTCTCTCTCTCTCTCTCTCTCAATCTGTGTGTCTCTCATGAATAAATAAATAAAATCTTTAAAAAAAGTATACAGGGGATCCCTGGGTGGCGTAGCGGTTTAGTGCCTGCCTTTGGCCCAGGGCGGATCCTGGAGACCCGGGATCGAATCCCACGTCGGGCTTCCGGTGCATGGAGCCTGCTTCTCCCTCTGCCTGTGTCTCTGCCTCTCTCTCTCTCTCTCTCTCTCTCTGTGTGACTATCATAAATAAATTAAAAAAAAAGTATACAGATTGAAAAGGAAAAATAAAACTGTCTTTGTTTATAAATGACATGATTGTTTCTGTAGGAAATCTGGAAGAATCAACAAAACATTCTTGGATAAATAAGTAAATATACCAAGGCTGTAGGATACAAGGTTGATATATAAAAGTCAATCACTTTCCTATATACCGGCAATGAACAAGTGGAATTTGAAATTAAAAACAAAATACCATTTACATTAGCACTCCAAAAAAATACTTAAGTATAAGTCTAACACAATATGTATAAAATCTATATGAGGAAAGTGAAAAAACTCAAATGAAACAAATTTTAAAAACCCCAAATAAATAGATAGTACATGATCATTGTTAGGAAGACTCAGTATCGCCAAGGTGTCAATCCTTCCTAATTTGATCTACAAATGCAACGCAATCCTAAGTAAAATCCTAGAAAGTTATTTTGTGGATATCAACTGATTCTAGAGTTTGCTTCTGGAGAGGCAGAGGTCCAGAATAGCCAACACAGTAATGGAGGAGAAAAAAGTTGGAGGACTGGAACTACCCGATTTCAACACTTACTATGAAGCAGTAGTAACCCAGACAGTGAGGTATTGGCAAAAGAATGGATAAATAGATCAATGGAACAGAATAGAGAGTCCAGAAATACACCCCCATAGATATAGTAAACTAATCTTTGACAAAGAAGCAAAGACAATACAAGGGAGCAAAGACAGTCTTTTCAACAAGTGGTACTGGAACAACTGGATATCCACATGCCAAAAACTGAATCTAGACACAGACTTAAAGCCCTTCATAAAAATGGACTGAAAATGGATCATATTCCTAAATGTAAAATGCAAAACTATAAAAATCCTAGAAGATAACACAGGAGAAACTCTAGATGACCTTGGGTTTAGTTAGGACTTTTTAGATACAACATCAAAAGTATGATTCATGAAAGAAAGAATTAAAGCTGGACCTCATTACAATTAAAATATTCTGCTCTGTGAAAGATAATATTAAGAGAAGGAAAAGACAAGCCACAGACTGGGGGAGTGCATTTACAAAAGACATATCTAATAAAGAACTGTTACCAAAGAACTACTAAAACTTGACATTAATAAAATAGGATTTTTAGGGCAGTAAAACTACTCTGTATGATACTATAATGGTGCATACATGTCATTATAAATGTGTCCAATCCCATAGAGTGTCCAACAGCCAGAGCGAATCCTAATGTGAACTATGGACTTTGAATGATAATAATGTGTTAAATGTGGTTAGTTGGTTACTGCAAATGTTCCACTCTGGTGGTGAATGTTGATAATGGGAGAAGTGATATATATGTCCAGGCAGGGGGGTATAAGGGAAATCTCTATCTTGTGCTCAGTATCCCTGTGAACCTGAAACTACTCCAAAAAATGAAGTCTATTTAAAAAATTAAAGGTAATTTTTATATATGATATTGGAATCTAGCAAGTGAATCGTGAGCTTCAGCTCCTAGTGATGGCACTTGAGGCTTAATTTATAACTGATTCAATATCCAGCCAGTTTTCGTACCTGATGAGAGGCTAAAACAGTACCAGAATTCTGCTTATGGAATGTTTTACCTGCGAGGCATGTTGCCATGAAGCCTTTATGAGCTGAGTGTAATGCCAGTGCTGGCACTTTGTATATGATTTGATAATGTTACTTGGGGCATCTGCCATTCCTATTGGGAAGTTTTGAACCAGTTATTCTTGTTCATGTAAAATGTTGCTACATTATTTATTCATTTATCTCCACTTTGCTGGATATTTTAAGTGTCACCGCTACATACTTAATAATATTAGTCATGCTGAGTAGAGGCTTAGAGACATTGCTAATAACTTGTTTGGGGGGAAGAAACACTTCCCTTTAACTATTGAATTAATATGTTAATTTCCCTGAACACTATTTCTGCTAGATATTTTACAAAACTAACCAAATTCAGTTAACTTAGCATATTTTTTATACATAAAATTCTTTTTTAAAAAGATTTATTTATTTATTTGTAAGAGACACAGAGAGAGAGGCAGACACAGACAGGGGGAGAAGCAGGCTCCGTGGGGGGGCCTGATGCGGGACTCCATCCCAGGGTCCCAGGATCACACCCTGAGTTGGAGGCAGACGCTCAACCACTGAGCCACATAGGTGTCCCTATACATGAAATTCTTGATAAAACAAGGTGTTCATTTATTTTTTAACAAAGAGGAAAACATCAGATAAAGAAGGATTTATATACAACTCTGGAAAAGAAGATGCTTACTTTGTAAAAACATTCTGTGGTTATTGTTCTCAGTAGCAGGCAAAAGAGTTGTTATAAACCACCCCAAAAAATTATCTCTATAAACAATCTCTCCGCAAGACTGTACAAATATTATGTGAAGGGTAACAAAATATGCTGTATAGATGAACTCTTATTGCTAGCCTCTGTGAAGTTGTGTCCAAGCCAGTTATGCTACTTCCACTCACTCCACTGTGTTGCTCATCTCTTCATTACATACATACCTGGTGTCTTCTTGTCTTCCTGTTCTATTAGAACTTGCTCTAAAGATAATTAGTAGGAGTCTAATTTTCTTTCTTCCATTTAAAAAAATTTTGATATCAAAAAGAATGAAGCACCCACAGTAAAAAAAAATTTTTAATTATAAAATCAAATTTTTAGAAGATAAGAGATGGTCCTACTCACTCTGAAATCATATCACTGAGTATTATGGGCTGAATTGTTGTTCCTCAAAATTTGTATGTGGAAGCCCTAAACCCCAGGAGCTCCAAACTGTGACTATATTTGAAGACGGTGCTTTTAAAGAGGTTATTTGGGTTAAGTGAGGTCATATGGGTGGATCCTAATGAAATCTCACTGGTGTGCTTATAAGAAGAGAAAATTTAGGCACACAGACATGCTAATTGCACATACGTGTTGAAAAGACCATGTGAAGACACAGCAAGAAGGCAGCCATCTGCAAGTCAAAGAGAGAGGCCTCAGAGGAAACCAACCCTGTTAGCACTTTGATTGGGGAGTTTCAGCCTCCAGAACTGGGAGAGAATAACTTTCTGATGTTTAAGCCAACCAGTCTGTGGTATTTTGGTATGGCAGCCCTAGTAAACTAATATACTGGGTAGATGCTTATAACTTCGTCCAATTTGTGTTTGGAGTTGTAGACCAGATTCTCTCAAGTCTCTCCTCCTATTAATGGAGGTTCCATCCTTTCAGCTGTTTAGAATAAATAAAACCATGAATTTATTCTTGACTTTCTCACACATCTAGATTTCTCAGCAAATCAAATGGCTTTATATAGAAGATGAACACTTTTTTTTTTAAACCACCCTCTCTACCTCCATACTCTCTTTTCTAAATTATTTCAGTTCGATTTCCAACTAGTGTTCCTGATTTTATACTTGTTCTTTCATAGACTCTTCTCTATGAAGCAGCTGGACTTGTTCTCTTAAAACTCAAGTCACATCATGTTACTCTGCTATTCAAAGCCTACTGATAGCATCCCATTCTTTTCAAAGTATTGTGTGATCTGTTCTCTCTTATCTCCTACTTCTTCACTCTTCTGCCCCAGGCACACTGACCTGCTTGCCCTTCTGTAAACATACTTGGCATGTTTCTGCCTCTCAATCTTCATGTTTGCAATTCTTTTTGCCTGAATGCCCTTCCCCAGATATCTATGTGGCTTATTCCTTTCAAAATTAGCTACTTGAGGACTTTCTATCTGAAATTTCAACTCTCTTCTCTCCTTCTCCTGTGTAAAATATTATATAATTTACTTAGATATTTAAAAGTAAGATTTATTAAGGCATCATTTTTGCGCACAATAAAATATACTCTTTTAAGTATATACTTAAATGAGTCTTAACAAGTGAATAACAGCGTATTGAAATATAGAACATTTCCCAAAATGTTTCCTTATGCTCCTTTGCAATCAATATCTCACACGAATCCACAACCCCTGACAATTACTAATATGATTTCTGTCTGAAGTTTTGCCTTTTCTAGAATTTCACAGAAGTAGAATTATAGAGTATGGGAACTTTTGTGTCTGCTTTTTTTTTTCATTTATTATAATACTGTTAAGATATACTCATTTTGTTATATGCCTCAGTTTATTCCTTTTTATTAGTGGGCAGTATTCCACTGTATAAATGTACCACAAATTATCTATCCAATCATAAATTGATGGCCATTTGGGTTGTTTCTGCTTTGAGGCTATATTACTTTACCTGAAGGTCTTTATTTGGGCTATGTCTTCATGTTCTCTTGGGTAAATATGAGGAAATAGGATTGTTGGGTTGAAAAGAGTATATTTTAGCTTTTTTAAAATTTTTATTTATTTATGATAGTCACACAGAGAGAGAGAGAGAAAGGCGGAGACACAGGCAGAGGGAGAAGCAGGCTCCATGCACCGGGAGCCCAACGTGGGATTCGATCCCGGGTCTCCAGGATCCACCCTGGGCCAAAGGCAGGCACCAAACCGCTGCACCACCCAGGGATCCCATATTTTAGCTTTATAAGAAACTGCCAATGTGGTTGTACCATTTTCATACTTACCAGCAATGTATGAGAGTTCCCATTGATCTGCATCCCCACCAGCATATAGTTTTGTGCTTATGTATGGTGGGTCCTTTATTAATTAATCTAATTTATTTATTGTCTGTGCCCCTTCTAGAGTGAACAATTCATGAATGGAGGGAATTTAGTCAGTTTCGATCACTGCTTTTCCAGTGTCTGAATCAGTTCCTGGCACAAAATAGATATTCAATGAATTTTTGTTGCATAAATGAATATTACCTCTGTTTAGGGCTAAAAACTTAAGACAAACAAAACACAAAAAACCAGAGGGTCAGAGGGCTTATGACTTACCCAAGTGGAAGAACTGGGGCTAAAACTCAAGACATCTGGGGCACCTGGGTAGCCCAGTCAGTTAAGCATCTGCCTTTGACTCGGGTCATGATCCCAGGGTCCTGGGATGGAGCCTCATGTAGGGCTCCCTGCTCAGTGGGGAGTCTGTTTCTACCTCTCTTTCTGCCCCTTGGCTCCCCCCTCCCCACTGCCTGTGCTCTCTCTTGTACTCTCTCTCTCAATCAAATAAATAATAAATAAATAAATAAATAAATAAATAAATAAATAAATAAATAAAATAGTTAAAAAATAAAAATAAAACCTGAGACATCCAACATCTATTGAATAATTTTGACATTCTACTACATTATAAACCAAAGTAATTTTTATGATAAATATTTAGGATATAGAAGAGTTTGGATAAATTTTTATCGTATTTAGGTCTTTTATTTTATCTTCAAGTAGTTTTTACTTTCTAATAGGAAATACAAAATATAAAAATAGAGATAAAAACATAAATATTTGAATAATAGTAAAAGTAAAATGAATTCTTATCTTAGGGCTTATTAGAACACAACAGTACTTATTTAGATTACCCATAAATAGGCATTTGACAAGGAGGGAGAAAAATCTTGGCTAGAGAAATGAATTGTGCTGCATCACATTGAAGCCCTACATCAACTTGTTATTTTTAAGAAGCCTGGTAATAGCTTGGCTTAAAGATTGGGGTAGGAATCTGCACCAACAACCTATTCTGTGGCCCCTGAGAGCAACCCTCTAGAGATGATGTCTTAACTCTCAAAAAGGCGTAGGAAGTATATTTGAAACACATAGGAAATAAAAGATCTGGAAGCATAACTACCAAACCTATGATATTTGAGGGGGAAGAAGATAGGATTGTGAGAAAAAAAGCTTGTTTTCTCTGTATATTTCAAAGCATCCAACTGACATTGTGTGCATGTATTATTTCATAATTTCTTTCTAAGAATAAGTCTTTTTAAAATTTTATTTATTTATTCATGAAAGACAGAGAGAGGCAGAGTCACAGACAGAGGGAGAAGCAGGCTCCATGCAGGGAGCCCTATGTGGGACTCGATCCTGGGTCTCCAGGGTCACACCCTGGGCTGAAGGTAGGTGCTAAACCGCTGAGCCACTGAGGCTGCCCATGGAATATGTCTTCAGATGGGAAATTCATCTTATGGCAGGTCATAAGATGAGCTAATTAGGGCCAGGTGGTGCTCATCAAATCAGTTCCCTATAACCAAATTTACTTCTCATCTTAGGAAAATAGCTACCTAAAAACTTCAAAGGTAGAGCAAAATGTTTAAGATATAATAAATAGATTTGCTATTTTATTCATGTATTTTCTTACTCACTCACTCACTGGCTCATTCCTTCAATATCCATTTGTCCTCTCTGTTTTGTGTTAGCATTGATAGTACAAAAATGAGTATGATATGGTCTCTACTCTAAAGGAGCTCAGTGATTATCAAGAGGCTACAGATGCACTTTATACATTGTGCTGCAAATTGAATATTTGTTGAGTCAATAAATGAAGAGGGAGCTAGAGACAATGTATACTCAAATAATTGCAGCATACTGTAGCAAGTATTTATACTAGATATATGCATAATGGCCTGAAGGAAGAAGTGAGAAACTACCCTGGGGAGTTGGGAAATATTCAGAGAAGAAATAAACTCTAAGTAATCATGCTATCTCTGTTGTACCTGTCACTTGAGTTTATTATATTTGGCATATTTATGTTCTTTTCTCTTAATTATATCTGTATGTTCTGCATGAGCAGGTCATAATAGAGCCAAGGGCACTGAGGTACATAGAATGGACTCCTGGGACAAATGGGCAAGGATCCTTAAAAATTATAATATGTTTTATCTGGCAAAAAATTAGGGATAATTACAAAGCTCTGAGAAGAATTATGTGATAATAGACTAAAAGATGATCATAGGAAGTGGAACAAGGATCAATAGCCTAGTGTGAAATGTTTAAGTCCTTACTATTGACTCAGACAATGGTAATGAGTGGGGGTGGGGAGGGAGAAAACCCAAAATTGACAAGGCTTTATTCATTCATTCAATAAAAAATTATGGAAAACTTTCTAATTTATATGAACTATAACAACATTTTGCATACATGACTTTACGAATTATTTTAATTTCACAATAACCTGTGGAGCGAGTATTACCCTGCTTTACAGATGATCAGTATGAGGCTCCAACAAGCTAATTTGCCCAATATCATATAGCCAATGAATAATAAATGAGAGTCAAACTCAAATCCATCTGGTGTTAAAGCCCATGAACTTTCTCCTACAACGTATTAAAATAAAAATAATAGTAAAGGATTATTATTATTATTATTAATTATTATTACAATTCCTTAAAAGCAAGAACTGTCATATATTTCTGTGTATTTCCCATAGCAGTTAGTAAAGTAATCTGCACAAAATAATTTAAAACCATTATATATCAATGAATGAATAAACAACATTGCCTGCTGTGTGCTAGACTTTTGGATATAAAAGTGACAAATAGATGGGGTTTCTGCTCTTATATAGCATATTATCTATTAAAAAGTTAGACATTAAACATTACACAAAGAAGTGCTTAATTATAGTTGACATAAGTGCTAACACATAAAGGTGCGGACCATCGGGATCCCTGGGTGGCGCAGCGGTTTAGCGCCTGCCTTTGGCTCAGGGCACGATCCTGGAGACCCGGGATCGAATCCCACATCGGGCTCCCGGTGCATGGAGCCTGCTTCTCCCTCTGCCTGTGTCTCTGCCTCTCTCTCTCTCTCTCTCTCTCTCTCTCTGTGACTATCATAAATAAATAAAAAAAAATAACTATATGTTTAAAAAAAAAAAAAAGGTGCAGACCATCATGAGAGTGAGAAATACTTCCAAAGTTATATATTCAGAGGCCAAGGAGAGGATACAGCTGTTTGAATGGAAATGAAATTCAAATGAGAAAAAGTTTAAGAATTTAATGGAGAGAGTATTTATGTTTTTAGTATTAGCTAGCAGTCATGGTGTTTTACAGAGTTATTTTGCATATTTTTGTAAAGCTCTTTTCTTCATGATATAGCTATAAGTTTAGATAATTTCCTAGAGAGATAAATATAAGTATTTAGACAATCTCTTCTAAGAACAAATTCCAAAATATGGAAATAGATATATTCATCAAAGATTTATCACTGTGTTATTTAAATAATCCTCTAAATAGAAACAAATTAAATGTTTAGTAATAAAAAATAAGTAAACCATGTCACATCTATTAATAATTATAGTTATGAAGAATAACGGAGCCACATGGAGAATGCTTTCATTACGGTGCTACATAGAAAAGATTAAAGGGGTACCTGTGTGGTTCAGCCAGTTAAGCATCCAACTCTTGATTTTGGCTCAAGTCATGATCTCTGGGCCATGAGATCCAGCTCCATATCGGGCTCTGTGCTGGGAATGGAATCTGCTTGGAATTCTATCTCTCCTTCTCTCTCTTCCCCTCCCCACCCATCTTAAAAAAAAAAAAAAGAAAAGTAAAGATTAAAGACATTGTATGCTTATACACATGTTGAAAATATATATAAGAACTACTGTTAGAAATATGTCAAAAACATTATAGTAATAGATGGAAATACTATGAGAGATTTCTTGTTATTTTTTATTCTGTAAATATTCTGTAATGTGATTTTATTATTTTGTTAACTCAAAATACTGAAAAGGAGAAAAGACTAGGTATAAAATGTGTTTGGCTTCTACATAGAAATCATAGTTCTCTGATTTTATGCTTTATATCAATACCTAACTTGCTATACAGCACTCTGGGGGCTAATTTAGTCAATAAAGAGACTTCAAAAAGAGAAATAAATCACGAACCATTATTGTTCAGTACACACAGGAAGGTACTAATAATAACTACAAAGACAAAAAGGAGGGCATCTGCAACCCAGAAACTAAAATTAGTAATAATGTTGAAGGGAGTTCTACCAAATTATGTTTTCCAGAAGACAGCCACAGGCTCTTCTCATGTAAGGAAGACTGATCACCTCCATTAGCCTTGAAACAAAAGCAAAGACTTCTGGATGAGGGCATTTAATTATAATGTTTATCTAATCACTCTGTAGCCATTTATATAAATAAGATGGCATAGAGCACATGCTTTTCTTTGGGCAAAGTAAGTAGAGGATGTGTTTGGTGAAGTGTATTTTAAGCCAAACAATCCAACAACACAAGTCAAGATTATTGGCATTTTATACTGGTGTTTTAAAAACTGTAAAAAAGTGCAGATACTGCCCATTGTTTTGCCTTTGGATTGTTCAACTTCCCAGTCTATGAGCTGATTTTAGCGACAGTTGTATACCAATAACAACGGTGATGATACCTAATACCTAATTAGTATTTACTTATCTATATTGACTCATTTTATTCTCATAATACCCCCATGTGGTTGGTTGCTCTCATTAGCCCCACTTCAAGAAAACTGAAATATAGGGAGGTTAAGTAACTTGCCCAATGTTGTTCAATAAAGTGCTTGGATTTGAATGATATAGGAATTCTGGCTAGAGAGTCTGAAGCCCAGTGTCCTAGGCACCAGGCTATCTTATGCACCTAAAGGAATTTTTTGTCTGTTTGTTTTTGTTTTACAATTTTATTTATTTGACGGGGGGAGAGAGAGAGAGAGAGAGAGAGAGAGCGAGAGCGCACAAGCAGGTGGAGTAGCAGGCAGAGGAAGAGGGAGAAGCAGGCTCCCCGCTGAGCAGGAAGCCCAGTGTGGGGCTTGATCCCAGGACCCTGAGATGATGACCTGAGCCAAAGGCAGACACTTAACCAATTGAACCACCCAGGCATCTTAGACATTTTTTTCATTGATATTTCCATCTTATGGCCAGAGTCACTAAAAATTATTCTAGATGAAACTAACAACAGAGCTTATTCCAGACTCCGATTCCATCTCTTCACATTGCTGTCTCGTTTTCTTTTTTTTCTTCTTTTCCTTTGGTAGTTTTGTATTAGAGTTATTTGGACTAAGTTCATCGATATAGATGAAGAGCAGAAAAGTGAGTTTGTTTCCTCATTTTATCATGATTTATTTATTTAGAATATTTATATATTTAGAATATCTGCTTTTGACATTCAATAACCCTAAATATCCAGAGCCTTTTTTGAGCTACCAAGAGTTGGTACAGATACTTTTTTTTAAAGGTTTTATTTATTGATTCATGAGAGACACACAGAGAGAGGCAGAGACACAGGCAGAGGGAGAAGCAGGCTCCATGCAGGGAGTCCGGCGGGGGACTCGATCCCGGGACTTTGGGATCACTCCCTGAGCCCAAGGCAGACACCCAACTGCTGAGCCACCCGGGTGTCCCTAGGTACTTTTTTTAAAACTTCCTGTACAAGCATGCAGCCTCTAAGAACTAAGTGCTGAGATTTCAAACATCAGAGGGGCAGACTGAGGAAAGAACAATGATTTGATGGCAATACGTGATATCTGTGATGTAGGTTAATAAATGTATTTTTCCTTTTTGGAATTGATTTATGGATGAGCAATATTATTAACTAGAGATAGGCCTGACAAGGAGGCATAGGTGACTAACATCCACTTAGAGACCTGACTCTCCAAAAAATAAGTTTCTTATGAGCTATTTTTATACCAAATTGTACTTTCAGAACAAATTTAGTACTAAGTATGTAGTCATTTCATTGTTGAAATGTAACTATCCTCCCAGAAGTGGAGTAACACATTATGCCATTGTCCTCACTAACACAATACAATCATTTAGAAAACAGAGACCAGGGATCCCTGGGTGGCTCAGTGGTTTAGCACCTGCCTTTGGCCCAGGGCGCGATCCTGGAGTCCCGGGATCGAGTCCCATGTTGGGCTCCCAGCATGGAGCCTGCTTCTCCCTCCTCCTGTGTCTCTGCCTCTCTCTCTCTCTCTCTCTCTCTATGTCTATCATAAATAAATAAATAAAATCTTAAAAAAAATAGAAAACAAAGACCATAACCCTGAGGGAATGATGCATACAGCAAGCATAGTGAGTGGAGACATGATACCAGCCCAGTGGCCAGGTTTAGATGATGCCAAGAGAAATAGGAATCTGGGTAGTTGGGCCAAAGGAGGTGGTGGTAGTATAGCTGTCAGGATATGAGGGCAGGGCTGCAGGGTGTTTTTTGGGGGAGGTCGGATATCTCAAAGGAGAAGTATGTACAAGGGGGAAACTGAGACGATCATACAGTGTAATGTAGTTTATTTAATTCGTTCTAGAGTCATCTCACTCTTCTGGCTGTGCTGATGAAGATTACAGGAAGTTACAGCCGGAGGAAGCATATTGTAGCTAAAAGAGCAGAGGTTTCAGGGTCAAGCAGACCTGGATTCAAATTTGATCAGTATGGCCTTGAATAGGTTACCACTCAGTTTCCTCCATCTATAAAATGTAGAAAAAAAATCAAACGATTAAACTACGAAACAAAGTGCCTCCTGCCATGCACTGGTAGCCGTATGCATGTCATATCTATATGCATAATACACAGTACTAGAGAAAGCACATTTATACATAGATATATACATTCATCTGTTTTAGTGCTACATTTCTCCTTTGTTACATATACTCTTTATTTTATATTTTAGTTTCCTTTCATCATATGCAAATTTACTTTCACCAAATTTTCGGAATATTCAGATCATTTCCTTTTTTTTTTTTTTTTTTTTTTTTAAATTTTTTTAAACTTTTATTTATTTATGATAGGCACACAGTGAGAGAGAGAGAGAGGCAGAGACACAGGCAGAGGGAGAAGCAGGCTCCATGCACCGGGAGCCCGACGTGGGATTCGATCCCGGGTCTCCAGGACCGCGCCCTGGGCCAAAGGCAGGCGCCAAACCGCTGCGCCACCCAGGGATCCCCAGATCATTTCCTATTAAATAATTTTCTCTTGTTCTCCTGAGGTAACTTAGCAAAATGACCAAATTAGAGAATTCTAATTGTTAGCTACCTAAAAAGAATCTTTGCCACTTGATATAACAGATTCAGACAATATATTACTAATTTACTCTGACAATAAAAAGATTATTGCTTCTAATGAATATTAACTGTTTTCTTTTTGGCAACACTACTATGCAGTAATCATCTATGTTATTATTTGAATTTGTCACAAGGCTCAGGAATGATTTCTGGCAGTTCTGCATGTTTAGATGAAACTTGAATGATAGCATATACATTCCCTGGGCACATATAATTAATCTGTGTAGCAGTTTAAATACATGTTTTATGATTCTAAAAAGAAGACTTTAGGGAACATATGCGAGTCTAAAGCTAGGCACATGTTCCCATGACCCTAAGTTACGGATCCTTGAATGATCCCTATCATCTAATAGGACCTTGAAGTCTTACCTGGCAGGTCTCTGAGCAGCTCTCCAAGCCATTTGCTTCCTCACTCCCACCTGCTTAGTTAGCTGGGGATCCCATTGGGGTGAGGAGGGTGGGGGAAGGGCAGGTAGCATTTTTGTTCTTCCTCACACTGCCTTCAGTTTACTTTCTTCTCAGAACCATCCCTAGGGAGCTAAAAGATCTCAGAAATATGAAAAATGTTTCTGCCTTACAAGTTTGGAGGCCCTAGACCTGACCATTTAAAATATTTATTTTTACATTTTTTTCAAGTTCTAACCATTTATGCAGAGAAAAAAAACTACAGATACCTGTCCTTTTAACAAAATTTCTTACCATACTTACATAACAAGAGTTTTTAGAAGAATAAAGTCGTTGGTACATATTTGTTTTCTAAGTATAGCTTTGGGCATAGTTATAAATATTTTAGTTTGTGGGTTAATGCTGTACCTTGTCATATCCTAACCTACCTGGTCTTTCTTGGAGTAATAAAATAGATATCCTTGAGGCCAATATCCAAAGTTTCAGAATATTCTCAGTCATCTGACTCTTCTACAGAATAAAATTAGACTGGAAATAAGACAATGGTAAGCCAAAGAAGCCTCCTTTGCCCACCCCTCACCTCAAGGGCTCCATTTGTAAAAGAAATTTTGACCAGAAATTCTGTGCCCTAATAGATCCCTTTCTTGATACCAGCCTGCTGCTGAGCTTTAGCTTCTCATTTTTAAATGAGGACAAAGATACCTACCCTACTAGTCATAGGCATGATCTGTTGGTTTACTATTATCTCAAAGTACTTTGTAACCCACATAGCAAGCTTATGTAATGATAGCTACTTTATACTGAGTACTAAGTTCTAGGAATAGTACCGGAAGCTTTATATATATTATGATACCTCTTCTAAGCCTCAACACAACCCCGCACAATTGTTATAATTACATTTGATGTACAATGAGTTAACAGAAACTCATAGAGGTTGTGCAGTTTTCTGAAGTCAAATAGGTTGAAAGGGATGAGTCAAGATTCACGTCAGTATTTCCAAATGGAAGCTTTAATTTTCTTTCTACTCAGAACTAAGGCAGCAGTATTGTTTAATGTCCTTAAGAATGGTAGGTGGCATTAAGAAAAGGGGAAGAAAAAATACTGAATAATCTGTCCCTTCCAGGAAAGCTGACAAATAACCTTGATAAAATCAAGGTTGATAAAATCAAGACAAATCAAAATTTTAGAGAAGACCACCTGAAAACCCCTGGGCTTCATACATTTTTATGTAGTAAGTGTTGAGTAAAAAGGGAAAATAGACGTTTTAGATGCAAGAAGAGTTTGGTAGATCCAAGCTTAGATTTTTTTCATAAGTTCCACTCTAGTTATATTGTCAATCATATACACAAATCACAAGTGACATGAAATAAGAAAAATTTAAGGACTTCCTTTGCTTTTGGAAAACCGATGGTAGACAACAGAAAGTTCTTTTCAGAAATGCAGCAAATTATTTTTTCGTAATAGCTAATATGGCTTCTTTAGGCGTTAAGAGAGATTTATTGCATTTCTATTTATAATCTTAATACAGCTATATTTTCATTCTTTATAAAAATCAAGTCTCTCAGCAGAAAGTGTATTTTACCACAGTAATCTTTAAAGTCCATCACTAAAGATGTAAGTATACACACTAATTTCTAACCCCCTAGAGCATTTTGCACAATGGATTTTAGACATTGGAATAAGTAGTTGCTCAGGAAAGCGGTACTGCCTCATGCAATATGATTTAGTGGTCAACATTCTTGTTTTCCAAAAAAAGGGAAATTTCATGAGCAGAAACATTAGGCTCCTTGAGATTTCACTGATGAAGAGAATGTTTCTGAACAAATATATCCTAACAGGTTGATCACAGATCTGGGGGATTCACTCCTCATAATAGCACTGCCGGACAGAGTCATGTTAGCACCTATATTTGCAGTTACGGATCGTGTCATACCTGCCCTAACATTGACCTCTGTGTCTAAAGATGGCACTGGATCCTACACTGTTGGACTTTTGACACTGTATCTTCCATATGTTGCTGCCCTCCAAATTCAGGTTCCACTGGCATAACAGAGCTTGTATCTATCTGATTAGCCCACGTTGCTGAATATTCCACTGTAGCTCCTAGTTTGATGGCAAGTCTAACCTTCATCTCATTTTCCCAAGTATCTTTAATCAAAGCCCCAGGGGTCTTAGTATCCTCAAGATGAAATGTATATTGATTGGCTACTACTGCAGCCACTGGCCTCACCCAGTGTTCCAGTCTGGACACCGTCCTCTGCATGCCAAAGAATCCTGGCCTCGCTGCTTTTAGAAACTCTCTATCACAGGGTGACCAAAGGTGATGTGAACAGAATGCCCATCTATCTGTTACATCTGGGTGCAGATAATTGGCCTGGAGGCCAATGTCTGGACGCACTCAGTACCCAAATTTGGCCAGGTTGCTGTTGAGGATGGATGGGCCAGTCTTACAGCCAGACATTATGGTACTGGTTCCCAAGAACCAAGTTATTCCATGAATCCCCTGGTGAGATGAAGGTGTCATCTCAATCAGTCCTGTTTTAAAATGTGTTGGTACTTTAATTGTTAAGCAGTGACTAATTTTTCTTTTGAAATGATGATCAATTTTCCCAGTGTAAATCAAAGTAAAGCCATGAGTTATAGCTTTGAAGAATTTATTTTAGAATCAGTTATGTCTGAAGTTTACTTGCCTATTATTCAAATGAGTCAGAACTAGCAATTTGCTTTGTTTTTGTTACTTAAGTGCAGTTAGATAACAGAAGAGCTGGCTTGTTTAGTGATTTCACTAAAATATGCAAATGAATAACCTCAAATCTCCACTGATGTGCCCTTTGTTAGTAATATAAATGGGATCAAAGGGCTAGTAAATGTTTTTGTTCCCAACTTCCTTTTAAATGAAATTCTTCCTTTCAAATAAAATTCTATGTGTGTATGTGCATGTATATAAATATACGTATATATACACACATATATATATTTTCCCATTTAATGTATACATCTCCTATAATGCTAATTCTTTCTTATTATGTTACTCCTACAAGAAATTTGGCATATTTTTCCTATTTTGCATTATAGTTTCCTTTTATCATCAATAAATTTACTTTTAACAAATGTTCAGAGTATGAAAATGTTTTCCCATCAAACTCCTATGGTGTTGAGCTTTTTTTTCTGATGCAGAGTAACAGAATGTTCAATTTGGGGGATTTCCCATCATGGGAACATGCTCTCCCTTACTACTGAACTGATCTACAGACAGAGTTTGGCAGGTTCATATATGTATAAGCAGAATAGTAGCAAGACATATGAAGACCTATAAGCCTTGCTTTTTCACTGTTGCTTTTTCATCTAATCCTGGCACAACTGTGAAAGAACCAGAGTTTCTAAACAAGACATTGTAGGCACAATTGGGTATATTGAAGGCTATCATAGGTGTAATCCTTAAACCTTCATTTGGAGGATCCAAGATCAATGTGAGTGCTTACGTTCTACTTTTTTTCACTCCAAGTTTTTATTTAAATTCCAGTTAGTTAACATACAGTGTCACATTAGTTTCAGGAGTAGAATCTACTGATATATCACTTACATGCAACACCCAGCATTCATCACAAGTGCCCTCCTTAATACCCAGCACCTATTTAATCCATCCTCTCACTCACCACCTCTTCAGTACTCTAGGTTCTACTTTTGAGAAATAAGTAATGATCTGATTTCAGACTATAGACATGCTGCTGGCAGCTCTACTGTTAATTTTTACTTCCTAGACCAGTGTCTAAGCATCTTCATTAACTATGGAAAGGTCATTCATGTTAAAATTTGTCCCTGGACATATTGGAATTTATTCCTGGGATTAAGAAAGGATGCCTTGTAGTAATAGGCAGCTCTTTTATGCATGATAACATTGATATCTGTGGTGGTCCAGAACTTCAGGAATTACTTGATCTGCCTCCCACACTTCCCTTTGGTGGGTGCCAAATGCAGTTGTCTACTGTGTCCACTGATTCTTCTTGCAAGACCTGTCAGTGACCTAAGCACTTTCCTTTAATGCCATTTTTTGAAAGCCTGAGCTGCAGTTGTTCTAGATAATGCCTAGATCTGATCTTTTCAATGAATGATGTGGGCTTTGTATGAGGACGGCAAAACCAACATTAATCACAAAAACCAAAGAGATAATGGAATAAGATTAAGAAATCTTTCAAAAAAAAAATCCTTCAAAAGGTTCCTAGTGTTCTCATTTTAACACTCAAAATAATTTTGAGGGCCCTCCATGCTCAGTCTATGCAGTCTGGGCCTTGTCTATCTGCTTCTGCCACACTAAACTTTCTACGTATGTCTATCTGCTCCTTGACTCAGGCCTTCCCACCTGCTATTTGCTCTTTCTAGTCCACCCCCTCCACCACCCTGCCCATACCATTTCTTACTTAATTTTGTTCACTTTTTAGTAGATCTCAGCTCAAACACCACTTTCTTAAAGTTTTCCTTAAGCACCCAGATTCAAGGTGTGGCTCTCCTTTTATTTACCTTCTTAGCAGCCTAGAATTATTTATAGTGCATTTCACAAATGTATTTATATTTTAATTTTTAAAATTGATGTATAGTTGACACAATGTTGTATTGGATTCAGGTGTGCAACATAGCAATTCAACATCTGTATATGTTATGCTGTGCTCACCACAGGGTAGCTGCCATCTGTTTCCATACAAGGCTATTATAATACCATTGACTCTATTCCCTATACTGTGCCTTTTATTGCCAGGACGTACTCATTCCATAATTGGAAGCCTGTAAGTCCCACTCCTCTTCACCTATTTTGGTCATCCCCCAACCTGTTCTCCTTTGGCAGTCATCAGTTTGTCCTCTGTATTATGGATCTATTTCTGCTTTTTATTTGTTTTTGTTTTTGTTTTGTTTTGTTTTGCTTATTCATATGCTTGTTTTTTAGATTCCATATATAAGTGAAGTGAAATTACATAGTATTTGTTTTTCTCTGGCTTATTTCACCTAACCTACTACCCTCTATGTGCATCCATGTTGTCACAAATGGCAAGATCTCATTCTTTTTATGGCTGAGTAATATTCCATTGTGTGTGTTTCTTTATCCATTCATCTGTCGATGGACACTTGAGTTGCTTCCATGTCTTGGCTATTGTAAATAATCCTGCAACAGACACTGAGGTTCATGTATCTTTTCAATTTAGTATTTTCCTTTCTTTGGGTAAATACATGCTAGTGGAATTACTGGATTGAATGTATTTCTATTTTTATTTTTTTAATTGAAGTATGATTAACATACAGTATTATATTAGTTTCAGGTGTACAATATAATTATTCAACAATTCAATACATTTCTCAATGCTCATCATAAGTTTATTCTTAATCCTCATCACCTAGTTCACCCATCCGCTACACACATCCCCTCTGGCAACCACCAGTTTGTTCTCTATTCGAGAGTCAGGTTTTGTTGTTGTTGTTGTTGTTGTTGTTTAAGATTTTATTTATTTATTCATGAGAGACACAGAGAAAGAGAGAGAAAGGCAGAGACACAAGGCAGAGGGAGAAGCAAGCTCCGTGCAGGGAGCTTGACATGGGACTCTATCCCAGGTATCCAGGATCAGGCCCTGGGCTGAAGGTGGTGCTAAACTGCTGAGCCACCCAGGCTGCCCAAGAATCAGGTTTTTTGTTTGTCTCTGTTTTCTTTATTTGTTTTGTTTTTTAAATTCTAACATATGAGTGAAATGATGTGCTATTTGTGTCTATCTAACTTAGTATTTGTTATCAGCATGCTATGAAGGCACACACACGAGTTGTGTCTTTCTACAAGGTCAGCTTTATTGAATCATAAAAGCAAAGTTAAATCATAACTATAAAGCAGGTTCAGGATACCAAACTCAATGACATTTCACCGTGTCATTAAACTTGGCTTCTTACATAGCATACAGAGCAGGACAGAAGACAAACCACACAACAAACAAGATAACAGAAAGGTGTTGGATGTTAATGAACCAAAGGACCAAACGTAAAGTTGGTCTGTGGGTCTGCATTTGACATAAGGCCTCAGTCTGGTCTGGGTCAGTTCTGGGCACTTAGACTGCTTCTTATGCTCAAGCAGTGAAAGATCTCGGTCCTATTCAGAAATTAATCAGGCAGGGGCTTTGGTGGCCGTTGCCTATTTTAAGTAGCCAAACATAGAAGGGTCAGGTCTGAAGAGTCTGACATTTTGCTGCCAAAATCCTTCCCTTTTTAAAGGGATTTAATTGGTTTCAAGTTCCTGTGGACCTCCTCTGGTTCTGCTTGTTATCAGTTCTGGGGGGTCAGCTGATATTAGTTGCAGGATAGCTTCTCCCTGTAGCACTTTTCAGTGCTTGTGTCATTGCTTCACGCAGGCCCCTGCTTGACGCAGGCTTCTATTTGACGTGAGAGACTCCATTTTTCTCTCTACAGCATTATATCCTTTAGATCCATCTATGTTGTTGCAAATGGCAAGATTTCATTCTTTTTTACGACTAAGTAATATTCCATTGTATGTATGTACTACAATTTATTTATCCATTCACCTATTGATGGAAATTTAGGTTGTTTCTCTACATTGTTCACTCTAGAGCTAAGTAGTGTGCAGTGATTACATATCCTTCTCTATGGCTCTAGTATCATGACTCCTATGCCATTACAAAATGTTCTGAATAGATAATTCCAGAATGGTAACATAAGAAGCTCAAACAATTCCCTCTCTGCTATGAAATAACCACACTGGTAAAAACCATTTTAAAAAGCAATAATGAAGAGGCACCTGGGTGGCTCAGTGGTTGAGTATCTGCCTTTGGCTTATGTCATGATCTCAGGGTCCTGCGATCGAGTCCTGCATCGGGTTCCCTACAGGGAGCCTGCTTCTCCCTCTGCCTCTGCCTCTCTCTTTCTCTCTGTGTCTCATGAATAAATAAATAAAATCTTAAAAAAAAAAAGCAGTGGAGGGGCACCCAGCTCAGTATGATAGAAGCTTCATCCTAGGCAAGTATAGCTAAGAACACGGGCCCCTTCTCCTTCTAACTTCCAGGGGAGAACAGTGGTATCTTCTCAAGAAGAGTAGGTTGCAAGCATTTATCATTCCACTCCCATCCCCTGCATGAGTTATGAAAACTAAATGTTGAGTCAGTGCATCCAACAGTTTGGGGCTACCTTCATTCATCCAGACCCACCCAAAGTGTAGGCCTTGATTTCTACCCTTGCCCAGTTCCTTACTCCTAAAGCAAGGGAATCACTCAGAAAAAAACATACCATTGTCCAGGCTCCTAACTCCGGAGCCAAACCTCAGAGATTTTGCCCAGGGAGGGCCCCAAAATTCTCTACAAAAGTACTGGTTTTCTTTAAAGCACAGCCTAAAACAGACTCTCATAAATAATAGAAGCTTTGGTGGAAGGCAATTAAGAGGTGGTAGGTAGCTGTATGAGAGACACAGGCTAACAATAGGCCACCTAGTGTTCCAGAGAGAACCAGGGAAAGACAGCTAAGAGCCCTTCCAGGGTCAGAAAAACTTCAAACAATGACCTCTAGCAGAGAAGCTAGAATTTAATCAGATCAGATCACCAGAGCAGTTTATGCTTCTAGGTTATTGTAAAAAACAATAGAGCAATCAGCCAGCAATTAGTGTACTCCAATAGCTGGATGTATATGGTAAGCTCTAAGAAAACCACAAATAAAATAACTCAAATATAATATAATATAATACTGAAGAATAAAAACCAGCAGTGTTCTTAACATTGTGGTCAAATGAATTCTCCTTTTTAACATTTCATGAGCTGCTCAAAATCATTTCATATTTTAGTTTCTTCCTCTTTGGAATATGCTTTTCTTGTAAAACCTTTTATCTTTCCTAGAATTGCTGACCGCTTTCTTTTTTTCTTGCCTTCTGTGCTTGAATATCTTCAAGCTTTTCTAAGAATTCAGTAAGTCTATCCTGTTGACTCCTTACTAAAATTTTAAGTATGTAGTACAGCAGATGTTGCACAGTAGATCTCTTGAAATTTTTCATACTGCATGACTAAAACTCTGTATCTGACGAACAACTCCCATTTCTCCTCCCCTGGCCCTAGAACCCACCATTCTACTTTCTGTTTCTGTAAGTCTCACTACTTTAGATATCTCATAAGTGGAATCCTGAGGTGTTTGTTCCACTCTGACCGGTTTATTTCACTTAGTATAATTTCCTCAATGTTTAATTATCCTTGTGGTAGCCTATGACAGGATTTCCTTCTTTTATCAATGGATGAATAATATTTCATTGCATATATATATCATATTTTCTTAATCTATTCATCTGTAGATGGACGTTTAGATTATTTCCACCTCTTGGCTGTTGTGAACAATGTTGCAATGAACATGGGAATGCAAATATTTCTGCATGATCCTGGCTTCAATTCTTTTGGATAAATAGTCAGAAGTGGGGTTGCTGGGTTATATAGTAGTCGTATTTTTTTTTTTGTTTTTTGTTTTTTTAGTAGTTGTATTTTTAATCTTTTGAGGGACCTGCATAGTATTTTCTATAGTGGCTGCACCATTTTATATCCTAACAGCAATATTGGCACAAGGGTACCAATTTCTCCACATCCTCACCAACACTTGTTCTTTTCTCATGTTTTGTTTGTTTTGTTTATTGCGGTCATCCTAACAGGTGTGAGGTGATACCTCCTTATAGTTTTGACTTGCATTTTCTTGATGATTAATGATGTTGAGTATTTTTTAAATATAGCTATTGATCATTTGTAGGTCTTTTTTTTTTTTTTTTGGAGAAATCTCTATTTAAGTCCTTTTCCTTCCTCACCCCATTTTTTAAAGTAGGCTCCACATGGGGCTTGACCTCATGACACTGAGATCAAGAATCAGACATTTAGCCAACTGAGTCACCCAGGCACTCCTGCCCATTTTTAATCAAGTTGTTTTATTGCTATTGAATTGTAGGAAATCCTTATATATTTTGGATATTAACACCTGTTCATTCTCTTGACTGTTTTCTTTGATATGTAGGAGTTTTATAATTTGATAAAGTCCCACTACCTATTTTTGATTTTGTTGCCTGTGATTTTGGTGTTATATTCAAGAAATCATTGCTAACACCAAGGTCATAAAGCTGTTTCCCTGTTTTCTTGAAGGAATTTTATAGTTTCCGGTCTTATTTTTAAGTCTTTGTCCATTTAGAATTGGTTTTTATATATAGTGTAAGAAAAAATTTCATTCTTCTATATGTGGATATCCAATTTTCCCAGCAACATTTTTAAAAAGACTATCCTTTCCCCATTTGTGTCTTGCCGTTGTCCTGTTGAAGACCTTTTGACTGCATACATGAAGGTTTGTTTCTGGGCTCTCTATTTAGTTCTATCGATCTATATATCTGTCTTCATTTCAGTACCATACTCTGTGATTATTCTAGCTTCGTAATAAGTTTTAAAATCAGGTAGTGTAAGTCTTCCAACTTTATTCTATTTTTCTCAAGATTGTTCTGACTATTCAGAATCCTTTGTGGATTCATGTGAAAATTAGAATTATATTTTTCTATTTCTGTGAAAAATGCCACTGGGATTTTGTAGGGATTACAGGAAATATGTAGACCACGTTGGGTAATATGGGCATTTGAACAACATTAAATCTTCAATCCATGAACACATGTATAGCTTGTCATTCATGTCTTTACCTTCTTTCAGCAATGTTTTGTAATTTAAATGTTCATCTTTCATATCTTTAGTTACATTTATTCCTAAGTATTTTATTCTTTTTAATGCTATTATAAATACAGTTATTTTCTTAATTTTCTTTTTGGATTGCTTACTAGTTTATGGAAGTTCAACTGAGTTTTATATGTTGATTTTTTATCCTACAATATTGCTTAATTAATTTAGTACTTCTAACAGATTTTTATGTGTAGTATCTTTATAGTTTTCTACATATAAGATTATGTCATCTGCAAAAGATAATTTTACTTCTTTTCCAGTTTGTATGCCTTTTATTTCTTTTTCTTATCTAATTACTCTACCTAGGACTTCCAGTACTATGTTTAATTAAAATGGCAGGAGTGGTCATCCTTGTCTTGTTCTTGATCTTGGAGGAGAAGCTTTTGGTTTTTCCCTATTGATTAAGATGTTAGCTGTGGGCTTGCCATATATATTTTTATTATATTGAGATAATTTCCTTCTATTCCTTGTTTCATGAGTGTTTTTTTTTTTTAATCATGAAAGGGTGTTGAGTTTGTCAAATGTGTTTTATGCATCTAATAAGACGATCCTGTGATTTTTATCTTTTATTAATGTGGTATTCTATTAATGTGGTTTATTACACTGCTTGATATTTTGTATGTTGTATCACCCTTGCATTTCAGGGATAAATTTCATGATGTGGGAGCCTTTTAATGTGCTGTTATATTTGATTTGCTATTATTTTAGTGGGGGTTTTTGAATAAATATACATCAGAGACTATGGGCTTGCAATTTTTCTTCTTTATAGTATATTTTTCTGGCATCAGTATCAGGGTAATGCTGTCCCCATAAAATGAATTTGGAAGTGCTTCTTCCTCATCAGCTTTGTGAAAGGGTTTGAAAAGGATTGACATCAATTCTTCTCTAAATGTTTGATAGAAATGACCAGTGAAGCCATATGATCATGGGCTTTTCTTTTCTGGGACTTTTAAAAATACTGATTCAATCTCCTTACTTGTTATAGGTCTATTCAGAATTTCTATTTCTTCATATTTCAATTTTGCTACATTTCCTGTTTCTAGGAATTTGTCCATTTCTTCTAGGTTATCCAATTTGTTGGCATATAATTGCTCATAGTAATCTCTTAATAACTCTTTTAATTTTGGTAGCATCAGTTGTAATACCACCTCCTTCATTTTCAATTTTGAGTCTTCTCTATTTTTTTCTTAGTCTAGCTACAAGTTTGTCAATTTTATTGATCTTTTCAAAACACAAACTCCATTTCATTGATCTTTCCTATTGTTTTACTAGTCTGTTTCATTTATTTTTGCTCTGATTTTAATTATTTCCTTTCTTCTGCTAATTTTGGGCTTAGTTTGCTCTTTTTCTAGTTCCTTGTGGTTTAACATTAGGTTGTTTATCCTAGATTTTTCCTCATTTTTGATGTAGGAATTGATTGCTATAAACTTCCCTCTTAATACTGCTTTTGCTGGATCCTAAGTCTTATTATGTTGTGTTTTCATTTTCATTTGTCTCAAGATATTTTCTAATTTTTTTTTTTGATATCTTCTTTGACTCACTGGTTCTTCAAGAGTGTGTTGTTTCATTTCCATGTATTTGTGAACTTTCCAGTTTTCATTCTCTTACTGTTTTCTGGTTTCATTGCATTGTGGTTAGAAAATATATTTAGTATGATTTCAGTCTTTTTAAATTTGTTAGAACTAGTTTTGTGACCTGACATGCAATCTCTTCTGGAGAATGTCCTGTATGTGCTTGAGAAAACTATATTCTGTTGCTGTTGGCTGAAATGTTCTGTATATGCTGTTAGCTTCATTTGATCTATAGTGTTGCTCAAGTCTTCTGTTTCCTTATTTCTCTTCTGTCTGGATACTATCCATTATTTACAGTGAGGTATTGAGAATTTAAGAAATAAAACAAATGAGCAAATGGGAAAAAAGAGTGAGAGAGAGATAGAGAGGGAGAGAAATCAAGAAAGTCTTTTAACTATAGAGAATATACTGAGGGTTATCAGAGGGGAGGTGGGTTTAGGGGCTAGGTGAAATAAGTAATGAGGATTAAAGAGTATACGCCTCATGATGAGTACTAAGTAATGGATAGAATTGTTGAATCAGTACATTGTACACCCGAAACTAATATAACACCGTATGTTAATTACACTGAAATTAAAATAAAATGTTTAATTAAAAATTTTAAACATAACTATAAATTAATTAATTAAGGTACTGTAAATCTAATGTTGTTTGTTACTATTTGTCTTTTCCTTTCATTCTGTCTGTGTTTCTATGTTTCAGTGCTCTGCTGATAGGTGCATATTCATTTTTAATTGTTATATCTTTTCGGTGAATTGACCCTTTCATCATTATACAATGTCCTTCTTTGTCTCTTTATAATATTTGACTTGAAGTATATTTTATCAGGTGCCTGGGTGGCTCAGTTCTTAACATCTGCCTTTAGCTCACGTTGTGATCCCAGAGTTCTGGGATCAAGCCTCATGTCTGGCTCCTTGCTCTTAGCAGGAAGTCTGCTTATTTCTCTCCCTTTGCTCCCTCCACCCTCCATTCATGCTCTTTCTGTCTCTCTCTCAAATAAATAAATAAAATCTTTAAGAAAGTGTATTTTATAGTTTATAATTATGCCCCTTTCCCTGCTCTTTGGGTTACTGTTTGCATTGAATATCTTTTTTCTATTGTTTAACTTTCAACCTATGTGTATCCTTAAACAAAAAATTTATTCTAGGCATATTAGTGGATTTTTTTCTAATCCATTCATCTATACCATGCCTTTTGACTGGGGAGTTGAATCCATTTGCATTTAAGCAGTTCTTGGTAGGGAAGGATTTACTATTCCATTTTGTTATTTGCTTTCTGTCCTATAGGTTTTTATCCCTCTTTTAATCTTTTTCTTTCTTTCTTTTCTGGGTGGGGGGTGGTTTGTAGTGACTTTGATTCCTTCGCAGTTTTGTGTTTGTTTTACAGCTATTTTCTTCGTGGTACCATGGAGACTTAAATAAAGCATCTTATATTTATAACAATCTATTAATAAACTGATAAATTTAATTGCACATAAATACTTTTCACTTTTACTTTCTCCCCTTTACACACTTTATATTACTGATGTCACAACTACATTTTTTCTATCATGTATCCATTAACATATTTTATAATGATAATAATTAAACATTTTTTTATTCCAGAATTTTATACCAGGATTAAAAGTGATTTTTTACACACCTTCATTACAGTATTATTTTTGTCTGTATATTTATCTTTACTAGCAAGCATATTTTCATATGCTTTTGTGTTGCTATTCAGGGTTTGTGTGTTACAGCTTGAAGAATTTCCTTTAGCATTTCTTGCAAAGCAGGTCTAGTGGTGATGAACTTTCTCAGCTTTTTTTTTCTTCCAGGTCTAGAAAGGTTTTATTTCTTCTTTATTTTTGAACAACAGTTTTTACAGACATAGCATTCTTTGTTAGTAGTTTTCCCCTTCAGCATTTTGAATGTGTCATCCTACTCCCTTTTGGCCTACAAAGTTCTTGCTGAAAAATCCACCGAAAGTATTATGGGGGTTCTCTTACACATGGTGAATTGCTTTTCTCTTCCTGCTTTCTGAATTCTCGTCTTTGACTTTTGACAGTTTACTTATAATGTGCTTAGTGTGTATTTCTTTGAATTCACTGTGGTTGGAGTTCTGTGGGCTTCTTAAATCTGGATGTCAGTTTCCTTCCTCTTTCATTAAGTGAGCTTTTCATTCCTTATTCTCTTTCTTTTTCTCCTGGGACTTCTGTAGTGTATATATTGGCCTATTTAATGGCATTTAATACATTTCTTAGGCTTTCTTCATTCCTTTTCATTTTTTTCTTTCTGTTTTTCTGACGGGAAAATTTCAAATGATTTGTCTTTGTATTCACAGATTCTTGTGTGAGCCTAATGTTGAACTGCTCTAGAGAATTTTTCAGTCTAGTTATTATATTTTTCAACACCAAAATTTCTGTTTGGTTCTTCTTAGTATTTTCTATCTCTTTGTTGATATTCCCATTTTATTTGTGCATTGTTTTCTTGAGCTCTTTAAGTATCTTTATGATGGTTATTTTAATTTTATGTCAAGTAATTCATATACCTCCATTTCTTTAAGAGAAGTTTCTGGAGATTGATTTTGCTCTTTTATTTAGGCCATGTTTCCCTGTTTCTTCGTATTTCTTACTACTTTGTGGTGGAGTTGGCACATTTGAAATAACATCTACATCTTCTAGTCTTTATGGACTGACTTTGTATAGTAGCAGACCTTACTAATCAGCCTGACTAGAGATTCCAGGGGACTCTAACCTTTTTGATGGAGGGAATTTAACTTCACTGGAAAAGGGATGTATTAGTGTGCAGTAGTAGAGAGAAGATTTCTGAAATCAAGTGTGTATGTGTGTGTGTGTGTGCGTATACATATATATATAATCAGACTCTCAATTAGTTTCCACATTTTCAGTGTTATCTCTTCTTATACTTCTTTGTTTAGTATGAGCCCTTGCCTTAGTTCAGACCCTCTTTGGGATTCTACTGAACAGTCCTTTACTGCAGTTGGAAATCAAGATTTAGAGTGCTTGAATGATCCTCCCATGACCATGCAGACAGTAAAAAATAGAGCTTTATGTACAGCCAATCTGAGACTTAGGAACCTATAGTTTTAAATAAATTGCATTAATGTATATCCATTACTGCATCTAAGGTTCCTTTGTTTCCCTTTTGCTGTAGCATTTCCTTTTGCTACCATGGAGGTCACTTCACTGTAGCTGCCCATAGTAGCTAGCTAATGCTTCCATATCCCAATCTCTTAAAACCCTTGTCACCAGCTTTCTCACTGGAACCGTTTACCCTCTTAGAGGCTCAGCCCCAAATAAGCCCAGCTAAGGAATCTTCTGACCTTCCTTAGTGAGAGAAGGAAGCATGCTTATTTGTATTGCCCAAGTAGAGTTCTTGCAATAATAGACACACTTGAAGCATGAATGAATGGTGTAAAGAACAGCAGACCAAATTCCTGATGTCGAAGACACAAGAGAGACTGTTGCTTAGGCAGAGGGATTTGCCACGTAGAAACAGTATGATATGTTTTATAGAAAGGATGTTAGTAATGATAATTAGATTCTACAGTTTATTTTTTAAAAGATTTTATTTATTTATTCATGAGAGAAACAGAGAGAGAGAGAGAGAGAGAGGCAGAGACATAGGCAGAGAGAAAAGCAGGTTCCATGCAGGAAGCCTGATGTGGGACTCGATCTCCAGACCAGGGATCATGCCCTGAGCCAAAGGCAGACACTCACCACTGATCCTACCCAGGCATTCCAGATTCTACAGTTTAATGCCACTAAAACAGCAGTTCAAATAACTTTTAAGTTATGCAGTATAATGGGTTAATCTGGGAGCCCAACCACCATTTTTATAAACTACTTCTATAAGAAAATACTTTCTGAAAGACAAATAGTCTGTGAATGAATTTTTGGAAACAAAGAATTTGTAAATTGAAGTTAACATCTAAGACCATTAATCTGTTGATAATCTCTTTGCTTGTGTATTCTTCTGATTTATTTTTAAAGTTAAAGAACCATGAACTCAACAACTGCTTTCTATTACATAATAATACCACTATGGCCAATGCTTGCATTTTCTTTTTGCTTTTATGCCCATCCAGCATTCATTATGTTACCTTCCATGTAGGAGGTACTCAAAAAGCTTTTGTTTATTTATTTATTTATTTATTTATTTATTTATTTATTTATTTATTTTAATAACACTCTCACTCATCACAAAGAATAGTATATTCTAAGATACCAAGGGTTCTTTCTTCAACCTGATTAGCAATATAATAAATGACCTTCAGAGTATAAATGAACAACTTCTGTTGATATGGTTCTATAATATTAATAAAATAAGTAAATTATAATAATAGATTTGGATGTTTATAATATTTTCCATAACTAGGAGAAAATTGTCATGCTAAAGGATAGAAGCATCCTAATTTCAAAGGCCCCAGAAGCCTTGTGATCTAACCCACACTTTTAAGAATTTCCTCTCACTGGGAGACAGGTCTTATTAGAGAAAATACTATAAAGTAGTCTAATGTCTTGACAATATATCTATCCTGCTTTCTGGGAAAACTGTGTCTTGGAGTTTAGGATGATGTAACTACTTTTCTCTCAGACAATGGAAAGTTATAACTGGGGAAGAGAACTCATCACACATTTATTTTGAGTACAGTGACAAAAAGATACTTAACAAAAGACACTATTTTGCCTTTTCAGGTGTAACTGTGTAGAACCACATAATCCTAGCAATGATACATTAAAGGAATGGAAGGAGTCCAATATTTCTGCCTCTGACATAATTTGGGAGAACCTAACTGTATCGGTAAGTGAAATATTAAAAAGTAAGTCCTATCTTGATCTTCCTACTGTAGGGGCTCTTGTTGACATTTTGAATGAATTATTGCCACTAAGGCAATAATATTTTGAATGGTTAATTATTATAAAAGTAATAGTTTTGTCCTAATTATACTTTCATTTTCAGGTTTTCATTAGCAAACTGGGGTTTTCTTTCATTATTAAGTTTTACTAATAGTTAGTAGACCTGAATTACTCTAACAGCAGTCATAATATGACTAAATTCACTGAAGGCACATTGAGTAAGAGTGGTGTTGACCTAAAAGAAACCATATGGCAGAACTAAGTGGGTCTTCTGTGTAAGGAACCCAGAATGTGGGACGCCTGGGTGACCCAGTGGTTGAGTGTCTGCCTTTGGGTCTAGGAGTGATCCTGGAGTCCAGGGATCGAGTCCCACATCAGGTTCCCTGCACGGAGCCTGCTTCTCCCTCTGCCTATGTCTCTGCCTCTCTCTCTCTCTCTCTCTCTCTCTCTCTCTCTGTGTGTGTCTCTCATGAATGAATAAATAAAATCTTAAAAAAAAAAAAAAGGAATCCAGAATGCTTTTACTTCACTCTGTAATACTGCTCCAGCTGTTTGGAATATGCTGAGGTGGAGATGTTTGTTAATATTTTAGTGTAAATCTTGAAGTCTTTAGGAAGAACAAAAGTCACTAAGCAAAATTGTGGCACCTTCCTCAGGAAGAGCTTTCTTACATTTTCTTCTTATCTCCCACTCCAGAAAAGGAATGGCAAAGATTTTTTCACCTATCAAGGTTAAATCCTATACCTTTTAAAAACTTTTGGCTTCCTCTGTTTTGTGATTTCTTTTTTCACCCTCTTCATAGCTGCATTTCTCCATTCTTCCTAGTCTCATAATGTTTGTGCACCTCTTTTTCCATCCATATTGTCATCCTTCCTGTCAATCTAATCTCATAATTGGAGCAATTGAATGTCTACTTTTAGTAAGTATTAGAATCTTAATTATTCTTATTACAAACATTACAATCCAATGCTCCTGCCACGTTACTTACCTGTATAAGCTCAAGTCCCATTATAACCATCAACATACCACTATATAAATTCTAGTTCAAGTTCATTTTATGAAACACATGTTTTTTTTTTAGCAAGTGAGCCAGTTAGTGGAACATACAGATCTTTTTCTACAAATATCACAAAGAGCATTTTATCTATTGCTTATTTTCTCATTTTTCCCCATTAACTGTTTTCTTTCAGAATCAAAATAAAATTATTTACCTTCAGTTTAAAATTCTATCTTGACCTATATTTTATGATCTTTTTCCTTATCCTTATCATTTTCTCTAGAATAGACTTTCACTTGTTCTTGTTTTCTTCTGTTATAATTTTTATTCTATTCTATTTGTTCCTAGAAAAATAACATTACCAGACTGTTTCCCTTCAGAGAGCCATTGAAATGGACCAATAAAAGAAATGTTGAGCAAGAAAGAATGCTACAGTTATTGAGAATTTAGGCATGGGATCATGGTTGATCTATTCTGTAGTGTATCTTCCATTTATATTTCCTTTGTGTAAACTCTAAAGATAATGTGTCTAACGAGTCCCTTGCTTGTGTACCTCATCTTGGTGTCCCCTTCAATGCAGAAACCCAATAATCCCATCTTTAGATTATTTAATATGATAATTTAGTCTATGTGTCATGTACTGCCTTACTAATTTACTGTTAAATAATAATATTTATTTTATGTAATGGCAAATCCTGAATAATAAACTTCTAAGAGACTCATAGCACAATTGATCTAGCTAGTCATGAAGTAATTTTAGATGTTAAAAGTTTTAAGGTCAAGTAGAGTACAGTAAAAAATATATTTTGCAATCAAAGCAAATCTTGCACTGTGTTTTGTTGTTTTTTTCTTTACGTTCTGTAGTAGGTGTTAACATTCTGGCAGAAATTTTCATATTATTTTTCATTAGTTAAAAGCAGTTTTTGCAATGGATAATTGCTAGTCTTGACCAGAAATAGCCTTTATCACCAAAGGGAATGCTACATAATGAAAAGATCTTTTAATTTTTAAGTCAATGAAGACCATTACGTTTTTTTGTTTTAATAATTATGCTGAAGTTTCTTCAGCATAATCATCAGTATCACCAAAGGCATTTTATTAATAAAACATTGTGCTAATGGCTATTATAACTGGTTTTATAAAAATGGTGATATAACACTTATTTACATATTATTCATTTGAAAAGTTCTTTTGAATTGTTACATATTTCATGAATTGTAATTTACACCTTGCTAACTCAGCAAGGGTAAAGAAATTTAGCTTTCTTTGATTCTCCCACACTGCTATGTGCATAGTAAGTATTCAATAAAAATTTAATGATTGTTTTGAAAAATAAATTCATGTCACAAATTTACTATTTAATGCAGGTGTTTTGTTTTTGTTCATTTTATTTTCCAGCTTTATTGAGGTATGTTTGACAAATAAAAATTGTATCTATTTGAGATTGAACAACATGATGTTGATTACCACAAGTAAGCTAGGTAACATACCCATCACCCTTTTCCTTTTTTTCCTTCTTCTTCTTCTTCTTCTTCTTCTTCTTCTTCTTCTTCTTCTTCTTCTTCTTCTTCTTCTTCTTTCTTTTCTTCTTCTTCTTCTTCCTTCTTCCTTTTTCCTTCTTCCTTCTTCTTCATGAGAACCATTAAGATCTATTGTCCTAGCAAACTTTCAACTATATAACACAATATTATTAATCATAGTCATCATGTTACATATTAGATCTTCAAAGGTTATTCATCTCACATAACTGAAGCTTTGGACCCTTTGACCAATATTTCCCCATTTTTCCTTCTTCATCCCCACCAACCCTCGGTAAAACTACTCTACTCTTTGCTTCTATGAGGTTGACTTCTTAGATTCCACATATAAGTAAAATCATGAAGTATTTGTCTTACCACGTCTTTCTCATTTCACTTAGCATAATGTCCTTCAAGTTCACTCATGTTTTTTTGCAAATGACAGGATTTCCTTCTTTTTTTAAGGGTAAATGATATTCCATTGTATATTTATACCACATTTTCTTAATCTTTTCATCCATCAACAGACATATAGGTTATTTTCACATTTTGGCTATTGTGAGTAATGCTCAACTCAGTTCTTTTATGGCAAGCTAGAATATATGTTTCTTTTATATAAGTATATATTTATATAAATAAATAAATATATTTATCAGTATCTCAAAATCAGTCATTACAAGGAATTCCTAGGCAAGGTTTAAAATATTCACATGCAATTTACTAGCAATTATCTCCGTGCTAGAATTACATATTTAGCTTGTACATATATGAGGGGGAAATACTAATGCCAACTTTAATTTCTTATTCTCATTAACAAGATAAATATATTTTCTTATCAAACTAAATTTGTACAAACTTATAAAATTGTTGAAACTTAGAATGTGTTTGAAGAATAATTGGTAGAAATGAGTTTGTCAACAATCATTAAATTTTTGTAAGTGAAACCATATGTTAGATTCAAAAAAGAGAACAGGATTTATATTTGGTTTTCACTCCTAAATCTCAGGACTGGCTCATGTGTATGTGTGTGTGTCTGTGTGTGTGTTAGGGGTATAAACCAGAAAATAAATGTAGAGTTTTGTAGGTCACAGTTTTTCTTTTTAAATAACATATTACCCACCCCTCCCCCCAGGAAGGAAAAAAAATCTTTTCAAAATTGCTTTGAATTAAAGTAACAAGGCAAGTTATTGGCAATTTATTATAGGTTATACAACTGTTCAATGATTCTTTAAGTGGCATCTATATTCTTAAGAATTGAGAACAAGGCCCAGCCAAGTCCATGGAATATTTAGAAGACTTTCATATCCGTACAAAAGACTGAAGATGGCTACAGATCTATGGATACTGTGTTTGCAATGGAGCTTCTGGTCCTCTTTGTGTTTAGCGTTTCTGCTTTTACCATTATTTTGCTTAATAATTGCTGTAGAAGCATGTCTGGACAGGGGCAAGAGAAAAGACTAAAAACATAGGGATTCACTTTTGATACTTTATGTTTTTAAGAGTTTTGTGATAAGGAAAATTAAAGCCATAATTATAGTTGGGAGACTGCAGTCTGTTTGGCCTTTTAATTAACCAAGCTACTGTATTCTGTGTTAGCTTAATATGGATAACTGGAATTCAACTTTAGCCAGCAAGGAAGATATTTGGGGCTAGATTAGAAAAGGGGACAATTCTTTTATATAATTTTAAGGTAAGCTAACAGCATTTTTCAATAATCCTAGCCTTAGGGGTAGCTGCACTAAATAGATTTCACTAGTTGTTGGTTTGTTTTTGAATAAAAATATGGCTATGATCTATTCTAAAATCTTTCAAGGGTATTTACTTTCTGCTATACAAGGAGTCCAGGGTCTGAGGCTTTGTTCATCATGCTGATCAATCCATCAGTTCATATTTTCCTCTAAGATCTCTCTGTACCCATGGCACAATTCAATTTCTGGTTTGGTCCAGAATATGTCAAGTGCTACTCACTGGACCACTTAAATCATTATTTTCTCTGTTTTGAAAAAAAAGTAATACTTTGGTAATCTAATCTCTAGTATAAAATAAGAGAAACTAAAATGAGTTTAGAAGAATTTTTTATTTCATTTCAAAATATTTATATTTAAAGTGCTCAGTTTTTCTTGGAGAAAAGAAATTTTTTTGACTTTGCTGCCACCTCATGGCTAAGGTAGTAATTAGAATGATCCTTCAGGGGCTTATAAAAATATATACCAGGAAAAAACAAAAATGAGAAGTCCTAGTAAATATGAGCTTTGCCTTGCTCATGTAGTAACTTTCTCTTTTGTTTTGTAATATAAATTTGAGCTCCATCTTGGACTCCCAATTTTATTCTCGTGGGAATATACCATGGTTTCCTTGTTGCCTTTCTCATTCTCTTGGTAGCTTTTGGGTTAGATAATTCTACAAAATCACTGTTCTTTAATGCGCAATAATATTTCCACCATAATATTGCCTATGGTGAGGCTGCAGCAAATTACTTAACTTCCCTATGTTTCTGTTCCCTCAGACATGAAATAGAAATAACGACATCTCCCTATTTCATAGGGCTAATGTGGAAATTAGTTAAGATGGTATATTTAACTAGGGGTGTAGTGTTGACCCTAGTAACCATTCACTATCAAGTATGTCATATTTTTAATAAATCTAGTGGATATTAGGTTAGATATACATTGATTGGTAGATCAATTAGTTTTATAGATTTAGACTTAATTTGGAAAAAGCAAAGATTTTAAAAGTGGTTCATGTTCAATTTTATAGTAATATAAATCTCTGATATTGCTCACTACCAATCCAAATAGAACTCATAAAGCTCACTCTGATGTCTATTAAATCATTGAGAACCATAGATGAAGGACTTCAGCATCTCAACTATATTGTCCTTCAGATGTTAGTTTTCTGAAAGAAATGTGTCCTTTTCTTTCTTACTAGCTCCGTTTGTTTTACTTCCTCTGGCAGGAATGCAAATCACTGCATGGAGAATATGTTGGACGAGCTTGTGGCCACGATCACCCATATGTACCAGATGTTCTATTTTGGTCCGTGATCCTGTTCTTTTCCACAGTTACTCTGTCAGCTACCCTGAAGCAGTTCAAGACTAGCCGCTATTTTCCAACCAAGGTACTTAGACTAGAATTTTCCTGATCAAAACATAAACCAACATAAAATGTGTTATAGAGTCATATGTGTTTTAAGACCATTCAAAGGCTTTTTTGTGTGCGAAGGAGCTACCATATTAAGGGTGAGGGATGATGAGGGAGATGAAGAGAAAGCATTTTATGATTCAGGTGCTAGGACTGCACATGCTTTTATGCTAACTTCAGATCCCAAAGATAAACTCCCACTTCCCCACTTATGCTTTTGGAAATCAGAAGCACACACTGCATTCCTGATTGTCACTTTCTTGCCCAGTGAACGGTGGGAACGATTCCAGCCTGACAGATACCTCATAGGAGCTACTGTTACATCCTCTAATTGGGAAAGCCCCTGCAAGACTCATTGGAACACTGTTCTCTTTTTCGTTTTTAAAGTGTCAGTCCCTCCCCCTAGCCCACCACGTTTGCATCTGCATATTTGGAGAGGAAAGTAAACAGAGAAACAGCTTAGTTCAATATTTAACACTGCAAAGTAACACCTATAATGTCTGACTCAGCCAAAAAGAAAAAAAGAAAAAGAAAAAAAAAGAAAAGAAACAAGAAAACATGCTTTTTTAGGGATGAACTAAAGATTTTGATCAAAATTCTACTCTAAGACAATGTTTTAAGATCTGTTTCTTCCAGAGGAAACTTCTGATTTGTCACCTCTTCCTTCCGTAAGGTGGAAAATTAATTCCTTTCCCCTCAAAGCTCAATTTGATTAATAAAATCTTTTTTTTTGGTAAGTTGAAACACTAATCTCCCGCATTTTGTGTGGGTGTATGTGTCATAAAGTTATCCTAATAGAAGCTATATCTTGTTGATGACTGTAATAAGGATTTTTTTTTCTTGAAGATGGCTTTATAAATGAAAAACGGCTTTAAAGGGACACCTGGGTGGCTCAGTTGGTTAAATGTCTGCCAGTCCAGGTGCTGGGATCGAGCCCCACATTGGGCTCCCTGGTCTGATGGGAGCCTGCTTCTCCCTCTCCCTCTGCCTGCCACTCCCTCTGCTTGTGCTTTCTCTCTTTCTCTCTCTCTGTGTCAAATAAATAAATAAAATCTTAAAAAAAAAAAGAAAGAAAGAAGGCTTTAAAAACTGGCATATGCTTATCTTGATAAACACCAAAGAATATTGGGAATTGTTGAATGACTATATTGAACACCTAAAGCTAATATAACACTCTGTTTATTATGCTGGAATTAAAATTCTTTAAAAAGGAAAAATATCTGGCTTATACAGACTAACTTTTAAAATTCCCCACTCTGTTGTATACATTCCCTGCTGCCATACTTAACATCCCAGATAGACTAACCAAAATATTATACTTCTCCAATATAAATAGATTCTTTTATTGTGCTTTAGGTTTATCATATTAAAATGTTACCTGTGGGAGAAGGAATCCTAAAATTCAGCCAGATTCTGGCCATGTAACCTTATTCTGTGTTTTAAATATTCACACACTTGAGCTCATAATAAAGTCATGTTTTAAATACTTAAAAAGAGCACAATCATCATTGTAGTTCTTACATAATACCTCATTCTAAAAAGATAAGGTGCATATCCATCTTAACAGAATACATAAATATATACTCAGTTTCTGACAGAGATAATGGAAATATTATAGTATGTTTAAAATATATTATGATCATAAACTGATTATATCATAAAGTGATTATAAATTGTGATTCTGGATTGTTATTGAGTGTTCCTTACTATTTAAAGTTCTTTAAGTGACAAGCATTTTCATTATTTTTAGGTTCGATCCATAGTGAGTGACTTTGCTGTTTTTCTTACAATTCTGTGTATGGTTTTAATTGACTATGCCATTGGGATCCCATCTCCAAAACTACAAGTACCAAGTGTTTTCAAGGTGAAGTTATCATAGCATTTACAATCTATTTCTCTATAGGTCTAATCTTCATTTAGATGATGGCTATGATCCTAGTACTTGAGGTTTTCATGAAAATATAAGAAGATAGATTAATAGAGAAAAAAAACAGAAATGGAATCTAGAGGCCGCTTGAAAAAATTTCTGTCAATTCTTCCAGTAGGAATATCCATATACAACACTTCTGAAAGATAAGAAAGCATTTGGAAACTAAAGGAAAATGCATTATCTTGATACAAAACTGGACCGTGAACTGGGCTTAGAAACCACAAAATTAGGTCTGGAATAGAATTCTGACCATGTTGCTAAGTCAGTATGTAACGTTGGGCTAGTTACTTAACCTCTTTGAGGTTCAGTTTTCTGACCCATCAAACATGGCTGGGAGATCCTCAAAGAAACAAAATTAATTTCTCTGGGCCTCATCTCAGGCACCAGCAATGTTTAGAACCATTTCCGGAGCTCCTGATACAACCGAGTGTCTTTTTGTCATTTTCACATAATGGCTTGTGCACACATCTAAAATAAAAGTTAATGTGCTATTTATAAATGTAAATAAATTTGCCAATTTTAAGTAGTTAATATTATTTATTTACTATAGGTACTGATTAAGAACATAGATTTTTGAGTCAGTCTGCCAGAGTTTAAATTCTGTCTCCACCACTACCTTTGAGGCCTTGGGCAATTTACTGGACCCCTCTATGCCTCAGTTTTATTATCTGTACTTTCTTTAGAGTGCTGTGAAGAAAAAATGAGCTAAAACACTTAAAGTACTTAGACTGGTGCCTTACATCTTACAAATGCTTTGCAAATACGACTATTATTATTGGGTATATCTCACTTAGCATATCAACTTATAATTGGGGCTTTCCTGGCAACATCTATAAGACTTAATTTGATTAAGTATTCATTAATCCAGTTACTAACTATATGCATCGTTTTATTTCTCACAGCCTACCAGAGATGATCGTGGCTGGTTTGTTACACCTTTAGGTCCAAATCCATGGTGGACAGTAATAGCTGCTATTATTCCAGCTCTGCTTTGTACTATTCTTATTTTTATGGACCAACAGATTACAGCTGTCATCATCAACAGAAAAGAACATAAGCTAAAGGTATATTTTAACATCCATTTTAATGTAAATCATTGTGCCTTAATGACATCGATGGATGTTATTATTCTTTGCCTGTACTCTGTAGTCGTTTGTACAGTGAAATATTAAGAGCGTTTTTAAGGTTGCAATTTTTATTGTCTATATTCATGATGCCTTGTCTTACAATGAGTTTAAAATTAATTAATTTTTAATTTTTTGATTAATGTATTTAAAGCACTTGGCTGAGCCTAAACTCTAAAACCTTACTTCCAGGACTTAAAATAATACACTCTGCTGAGGTTGTTACTTTCTTTACCATGTTTAACATATTTTCATAAAATAATAGTCCATACTGGTGAAGGGCAGCCTTACCAAGTTGTCTTGTAAATGTGATTCCTCTGCTTCTCTCTTTTTTTTTTTAATTTTTAAAATTTATTTTGTTTTTTTTTTTACTTCTCTTTTTGATCCTAAGTATGCCTATTAGATTGCATTCATTATTGAAATAAATTACATCTTCAGGTATTTTTCATTTGGTTTAGTTATTCCTCTGTCCACAATGCCTATGACAACAAAACCCAGCCATAAATGTTATAGTTTGTAAGTGATATCCTTGTTGAGTTTTATTGCAGATTTCAGTGACTTTTTTATAAGCTAAGAGAATGAATATGGATATATCTTATTTATTATATTCTGACCCTGCCTTTTTGCAGCTGTGAATAATGAAAGTTGTTCATGGGTGTGCAATATTTCTGAGATATTCAATGTGGTCACTATCTCTTATAGGAATATGTTAAATGAAATCCACAATATCAATAAATGGTCAAAAATAATCCAAATCAATCCTTATAAAAGCAGAACATGCCCAAGTAATCAAATTGCTTTGTTCTGGTATCATGGGATAATGCCCAGCTATCTTCATATACTCTTTAAACTCTGTGAAGAGGCTCGTGGTCAGAGCAACAGAAATCATGCTTTATAGGACTTATAAGTATGTTTGTTAGAAGGATTAAACAATCTCTGAAAAAAAATAAAAAAATAAAGAATCTCTGATTGAACCATTATTTGTAAGAAATCTTACACGATTGTTTGTAATAAATCTTACTAAAAAGGAATTTTGTGTATATATTGGAGAGAATGTGTATCTATTTGAAAACAAAGAGCATTCTCCATTCTCTTTGTAGAAAGTAACTCAAGTGCTCAAAACTTTTTCTTTTTTTTTTTTTTTTTTGAATTTTTTTTATTGGAGTTCAATTTGCCAACATATAGCATAACACCCAGTGCTTCATCCCGCTACATGCCCCCCTCATTGCCCATGACCCAGTCACCCCAACCCCCCGCCCACTTCCCCTTCCACTACCCCTTGTTCATTTCCCAGAGTTAGGTGTCTCTCATGTCAAAACTTTTTCTGAAAGGAGTTTGTTCAATTCACTTTTTGGTTTTGTCAAGTAAAATTCCCAATTATGTGGAATTTAAAAAACAAAGCAAATGAGCAAAGGGGAAGAGAGAAAGAGAGGAGAGAGAGAGAGAGAGAGAGAGAGAGAGAAATCAAGAAACATACTCTTAATTGTAGAGAACGATTGATGGTTACCAGAGGGGAGGTAGATGGGGGTGAGGGGATGGGGGAAATAGGTCATGAGCACTGAGTGTTGTGGAAGTGTGGAATTACTATATCATACACCTGAAAGTAATGTGACACTGTATGTTAACCAGAAATTTAAATAGAAATTTTTTAAAGTAGGTAATTTTACAAAAATATCTCAAAAAGTCTTAGGAACTAGACAAGTTGGTGTGCTAGTACATGGCCAACAACCAGTTCTCTGCATTTAAAAGAGAGAGACACTGATTTATAATGTTTGCAGATTTCTATGGTATGAATACTCCCACCATGGCCCATTTCAAGTTACCAATATGACATCAGTTGGCAGGAAAATTTTTTGAAAATTAAAATTGGTTCTCATAAGCCTCTATGAGCTGGATCCAAAATACTGCTGAACTACTCCATTTAATGTTGGAAACTTTGAGTGATACACAGCCCTTAAAACAACCAATTCAGATTTCCAAGCTTAATAGTCTACTTATTTAATAACAATTATTTAAAAATATTATTTGCTTGTAAGATATTAGTCATCTGTAAAAGCAAATACTACCACAACTTAATTATGAAAGTTCTATAGTTCATTAAATAGATCTGTAAAACATGTGTATGTATTTTAGGTTGAGTATTGTTAGTCTGCTCCTTCTCTAACAAGTAGGAAAATATTTTCCCAGACAGCAATTTATTTTTTAAAACTGAAAACACCTCTTTATTTCTCATAAAGCAATATATGATTTTGGTTTAAAAACGAGGCAATATAAAAAGTTAAAAGACAAAAGCAAAAAACACTATCATTCTATTTCCTAGAGATTACATTGTTAACATTTTGATATATAACCAAATATGTTTTCATACTATGTATGTTACTATATTATTTTTCAAGTAAGAGCATTATGATGGTAGTCATTCATTGCCAACCATATAAATCTGCATTATCATTTTTAATGGCATTATCATTTTTATTATATAATGATATGTAATATATCATTATATGACATGTTTCAGAATGAGCTAAAAGGCTCCTATTTTAGGAAGGAAGGAAGCCATATAATTATTGTTTACCTTTCAAAGGAAGTTAGATTTTTTTGTTTTTGTTTTTAGCCTTTATAATTAGGCAGAAACCCCATTGATTTCACTGAAAAATTATTCTTTGTAAAGACTATCAGCTAAACTGATACAGACATTATATTTTTTCCTACATATTAATGGAGTGAAACTGAAACAAAATGCAAAAGTCAGTGAAGATTTGCTGAGAGTGATATAACCTTGTTAGCCATTTTGTATCCTTGTTCTTTCCAGGTCTCTCAACCTTATAACTCACATAGCACCTGCTCCTTGGTCTTCATGAGCCTCTGGTAGGCCCTTGACATCCACAGCCTTTCCAAAGCTCTAAATCAACAAATAAATTATATTTCTTCCTTTACATACCATGCAGAATAGCTAAAAAACCATAAAACATTCTTTAAGAAGTCTTTTCAAGTACTTGCATTTGTAGAATTAAATGTAGCATTAAAGCCTTTTATATTTTTGTCACTGAAATAAACTTGAGGCTGTATTACTAAAATATATTACATGATTTGCAATTAATTTTTTATTGTACAAGTAAATGACTATGCAACCAAAAGATTTATATTTTATCCCTTAATGATTAGCTGGATCTAGTAAACAATAGAGCAAGCGATTTAATCATAAGTTCTGCTATATTGCCATGAGTAGAAATAAAATTTTTTAAAGATTTATTTATTTGAGAGAGTGAGCACATAGGGGAGGGCAGAGGGAGAGGAAGAGAGAGTCCTAAACAGAGTCCCCACTGAGCCCAACTAGGGCTTGCAAAGCAGGGCCTTGGCCCTGAGATCACGTCCTGAGCCAAAATCAAGAGTCAGACACTTAACCAATTGCACCACCCAGGCACCCCAAGAATAATCTCTTCTTGGTCACTGTAAGTCTGAACGTGCCATCCTTCTCCTTAGATGTGGATGTTTGCAAAACAAAATTCTTCCAGTGAAGACATATTTTATCTATACTGAGCACTTTTTTTTTTTTTTTTTTTTGCCTATAACCATTGTCCTCTGTAAGCTTCAGTATAGTGTGGTCTGCTGCTGCTGGTTTTCCTGCTAACAACAACAAAAGCTCACCTTCTCAGAACATTCTTGACTCAGAGTTAACGGTTTGTTCCTTAGCCGCTCTCCCCACCTGTTGCCTCACAAATATCTGCACAGTCTCCTGGCTTTGACTTGAATCACATTGTCAGGAAAAGATAACACGTTTCTTGAGTATATCCCCAGATCACAAGTTAACCACATTTTCAGCTTTTACTTACTTTTCTTTATCACTTGAAAACCCATTTTGCCTTGGTTGGATCATGCCCTGAAATAGTGTAATGAATCATGTTTTCTAGTTTCTGTATCAAGCACCTGGTTGACCCCATCTATCTCATATATCTAAGTCAGCTTGGAATTCATCATTTTGATGTCTCCCAAACTTATATTTGCACCTTTTCTTCATTTCCATTACCAAAGCGGTAGTTGTTTCTTATAGAGCATTTTTTAATGCCATTAAAAATGTTTTTATCATTTTGAGAGTATTACTACATACACAGTAAAGCTGTGTTGAACTAAAGAAGTTGGCCCAACTCATTAAGTGACTTGCTCCTCCCTCAGAATGAAAAAGCCCAAATTAGCAAAATTCCAATTCACTGCACCTCATGATCTTTTGGGCCATTCAAGAGTGATAGAAGCTGCAAATGTAAACATTTGAGAAAGCAAATTATCAACTATATTATACATGGGTATAGATCCATATTCTCTCTAGCACTTTTTGTTTTATACCTAGAAAAGTGGGATAGGCATAGGTTAGCTGAGTCCCTTTGAAAAGCATTAGAAATAACTGCTTTTAAAAAAAAGCACATTCTATAAAAGTAGAAAGAGATACTATCTTACAGAAAAGAAAGTTTCTGTTAAGATACAACTGTGGGCTTTTCTACATGTTTCTGTAGACAGTTCAGGCTTCTTTTGACATCATTTTTAATAAACAGCAATACAATCTCAGATCACTTGAGTAAATGAATGCATTTGCAACATTCATTTGGCACCATATTCTCTTGATGATTATGGCATTTGATATGTTCTTTTTTGCCCTCTTTGTCAGCCTGGTTCTTCATGTCAATCTATAGTCTTTTATGTGGTTAACTTGACAGATGCAGGAAATTGCTGCCAAGCTTTGAAATGAATTTTTTCAGCAGTGGCATCTGGGTATCAGATGGTCCTCTTGGCTGGCCTCTTGTCTTGCTGCATGTTGGTTTTAGTGGGGTCTGGTGTAGCATCACCTGTTGCTATGCTCCCTTTTCCTCCCATATGTCCATTTCCTGTGATTCATGGATGAAAGTGAGAATAAAAGCTCTGATTCTGTCTTTATTTCAGAAAAAAATCTACAGAAATATGTTAGAAGGTACAGAGTTCTCTCTCTGACAAAGGGATACTTCCCTTTGGCTGTCATGCCTATCAGCTAATAATTTGGGTACAAAGACCAAGTTTTAAGATATTTAATGAAAGGCAAGAAGGATGATGATGATTAATTAGTGGAAGTGCCAGAACTGCTTTATTTCCTTTGATTCACATTAAATTAAGAAGCTCCCATTGCTGCATAACATAATCAGGGGAAATTGTAATTTTGTTTTTATTAGATCCTTATATTTTACAAAGCTAGCTTTATAAATTTAAAAATGAAATTATTCACTTGGAAGCCATTATGTTGTCTGCTTCCTGCAATCCAGAATCCCACTGTTCGTATTTGTATTGTATTTTTAAAAGACTAGGTAAGAGCTATAGGAAATCACTACCATGAAGAAGGCCTTCCTTAAATTATTAAGCAAAGGTGAACATGGACACTGGGCAAGTCCGGAGTGTGCTAAAAGCACAAGCCAGACTCTCACAGCTCCTGTCCTCTGCCCTTCTCTGATGTTTATCTCATGGCTGCTAACACCTCTTCCATTCTTTCTTAGCATAATTTTGCAGAACAGGCCAGAGGGGCACCATTCACATCGTACTCCCTCAGAGGCAGAGGCTTGAGTAGTTAGGTCCCTTGCCATTCTCTACCTTTCTCACTCCAGAGTCCCTAAGGCAAAACACTGCTCTAACTGGTTAAGACATGCTCCTTTAAAGGGACAAAATTTGAGTTCTTTTGGATGCAGCTTCATCTTCCAAACTGTTCATTCAAAAGGACTAGAAGACTATAGTGTGGCCCTGGTGAAGCTTCTTCCTATGCGGTTTTGGTTAAGTTGGCACCAGAGTGTTTCTCTTCTTGGTCTTTGAACCCAGATTATTAGCTGATAGGCATGACAGCCAAAGAGAAGTATCACTTTGTCAGCTCTCAGTAATAAAAATCTTTGCTGAGTTACTTGGAAAAAAATTTCTAGAGTCATATTCGTGAGGGAACTTGAATTTAGGTGTTCTGGTGAACTAGAACATTGCTCTGATGAAAGCCAACCCAAGGAAGGACACTACTGAATTGGTGACAACAGGAGGAAAATGTACTTTTGTGGATATCTGTCATGTTCTCCTCACTGTTGTCTTCTGGACTTTTATAATTTGGCAGGGGTAAGCAGAAATGAAAGGAAGTACAACTGACTTTAAGAGTATTTTTCTTTCTTTTTTTTTAAAGACTTTCTTAATAAAATAATTAACAACACAAAATAGCAGAAAAGAAACACTGTCAAATATGTTACAAACACTCAGTATGTTTCACACTCTAGGCTCTATGAGCTTTTATATTAACTGGAAACTGCTTGCAGTTGGGTAAAACTGCCTGTAAAAAAAAAAAATCAAAAGTAATCCTCTAGAAGAATTGGTAATTTCTGCTTATATTCATAATAACAAATTTAATGGCTAAATTTATTTTAAATTTTACTTTTTAAACCAGATTCTGAAAGATGTTTTAATGATGCATATTTACCTCTAAGAAAGCCAATCTGTACCTTATTGACTGCTTATTGTGTGCCAATGATTGTATTAAAAACTATAAAATACTGAGAAATTATATGACATGTGGACCTGTCCTTAAGAAACATAAGACTTTTATTGAAGAGCCTTGAAACAAATGAGTATCAATAAGGATTTACTGTTCAATTGCCAGAGTCTAATGGTCTGTAACATTTACTGAGTGCTTCATATATCAGACATTGTTCTGAATAATTTTCAAGATTAAATAATTTAATTCTCACAACAGCCCAATGAGGTTCCCCCTGTTATCACCGTCATCTTTTTTAGATGGGAAACAGAGGCACAAAAGGTTAAATGATTTGTCCAAGGTCATTGGTTGAGGCAGCATTTGATCCCAGGCCACCTATCTCCAGAACCTAAACCCTTAACCACTGTGTTACACTACCTTTCATAAAATTAGTCCTTAAGAGTTGGGACGTAAAATAGGCCAGGCCGATTGCTACCTCTGAGGCTTTACACTGCCGATCTCCTATGGGGGGGGTAAAGGGAGAGGGAATCACTGGTGCCCCTCAGTGTCTTTCTTTGGCAGCCCTCAGCTACTCATCTGCTCGCAGAGAGCAATCTCACTTTCCTACATCTCCACCCCACACACACCCTCCCCACCCTGGTCTCCCCCGTGCTGCCCCCCCACCCCCTGTTTTTTCTCAATTATGTTTCCTGCCTGGTCCTAGAAAGCACTGAAGTTTGCAATACCTGGAGGTCAGTGATAGAGGAGTAGGATCGCAGAGAGGGAGAAAACACAAATCTAATTTTAGGGAGAGGCCAAATTTTTCTAATGTTAAACTGAAACAAATGAGAACAAGATAGACAGCAAGAGCTGGATTAAGATAAAAATAGGTGTGTATAAAGAAGCTTAGATCCCATGATACTATTTTTCCCAGTAAGACATTGAAACACCCACCCATTGAGACAAAAGAGGACAATTGGAAATGCAGTGTTCAAGAAGACTTTCTCTTTAGGAGATCTGATATGAAAGGCTTCTTAAATATTGTCAGGAAGTGGTTTCTATTCACATTCAGGCCATCTGATGCTGTTGCAGAGACAGTCCTTACTCTGTTTTCTCTTTGTTTTCTACGTGATGCCTGGTATATGGTGTTGGGTGATTTTTTTGTATGAATTAATAATGAATGAGTAGATATATGAATTGTGAGTTACCTTGCCTATTTAAGGAAACTAAGAGAAGTGATTGTATTTAATAATGACTTTAATTATCCAACAGAAATAGAATGGAAACTAATGTAATATTAGCCCAGACATACATTAAATCTATTAAAGTAGGTTGAAGTCACTGTAATCATAATTGTAATAGGAACATCTGCAACTTTTCTTTAAGTGGACTATATATTTTCAGACTGTTACTTTTTTATCTTTAATTTATTTTGCATTTTAGAATCAGTTGTCTAAGACTCAAGATAGTATCTCTTTTCTATTCTTACTGTTCCATGGTGGTGGTGTCATTTGTCTCTATACTAAATTCAGTTCCTATGAGAATCCTCTTTTCTTTCTTTTAACAGAAAGGTTGTGGGTACCATCTGGATCTATTGATGGTGGCTGTCATGCTTGGGGTGTGCTCCATCATGGGCCTGCCGTGGTTTGTGGCTGCTACTGTCCTGTCCATCACTCATGTCAACAGCTTAAAACTGGAATCAGAATGTTCAGCTCCAGGAGAACAGCCCAAGTTTCTTGGCATTCGGGAGCAAAGGGTTACTGGGCTTATGATTTTTATTCTTATGGGTTCGTCAGTCTTTATGACCAGTATTCTGAAGGTAATGAAAGCTGCCTTTATGAAGTTGAGAGAGGAAACAATATATTTATTATTGTTTAAGAAATTCCATTTGAATCTAAGCCATCAATTTGCAAATATTTTACGGCATGTGACAAAAGCGATGAATTTCTTTACCATGTTTATAAAACTTAACGGGGGAAGTTATGGGCTCTATTTTGGAATCCTTAAAGACAGAAAAAATTTAGCCAGGGAAAGTAAAATTTGATGTATTAATTATTACCATAATTTTGAAATAGTTACCAAGTTATAGGGAAAAGTGATTCATTGCTTCTAACTGATTTGTGACCTGAATTCACTGCAGGCCTACGTGAAATAAAGTCTCTATTTTCTTGTCCGATGAATTTGCAGTTAACATTACTCAGGATAAGATAGAGGTGCAGAGATGAGCCACGTAATGGTCATGGGGCCACATATGCAGTTTTGTATAGTACATGTTCCATGAAATGTTCCATGTACTGCATGGACATCATCACCATTGTATATATTTATTTTCTTTGCATTTAAAATAATTGAATCCATGTTGAAGAGCATTAAAGAGTAATTATTTTGTCATAGAATTTTGGCATATGTTACCAAGGTATGTCATTTGTATTTTAAATTATAACTCATTTTAGTTGACTATAATTTGGAAGTTCTAATGGAATGATTTAATCATTTATACAAGTTTACTTATATTTAATCATTTATACAAGGACATTTGCAATAATTAATTTCTATGTTATATAAGTAATTATAGAACTACAATTATGCTGAACTCTTCCAATAAAATGAGGAAAACTGAGCAGTCCACATGAACATCTAGCTGCTAGTTCCATTCTTCACCTTTAGTCTAAATATCTTACCATTGTGAAATAAAATTCAAATTTCCTTAAAGTACATAATAATAGCTGATATTGATTGTTTATTATGTATTTTATATGTACTTTATAGGTTTTGACTTATTAAATATTTGTAACAACCTTATTATTACCATCCCTTTTTAGGTACACATGGGGAAACTAAGACACAGAGAGCTTAAGTAACTAGCTTACGGTTATGCAGCTAAAAAGTGCTAGACCTGGGATTTGAACCCAGGACTTCTGGCTCTGCCCTATATTGCTTCTAAAATATTTATTTTTCTGGGTTTCTCTTTGGTAAGTGAAAAATCACATGACGAGTTATTTAAAAATAACTTGTATCTTTTCTCCAATTGTCCTTTTACAGTTCATTCCCATGCCAGTGCTATATGGAGTGTTTCTTTATATGGGTGCTTCATCCCTAAAGGGAATTCAGGTAAATTGCTTACAGTAAACCACGCACATCTGTGATGACTTATCTTAAGTCTATTGGTGCTAAATCATGTGATAGCTAAGGAAAAGACATCATCTGAGGAGCAGCTTTCAGACCACAGTTAAATTTCTTCCAACTGGTTCATAATTTTAAGGTACTTTTGTTTACCATAAGTTATATTAAAACTGTATAAGGTTTAGACTTTAGAACCCTCTTAAAAAACAGTTAATAGCAGTATATTTCAAAATATATCCAAATGCTTTTAATCTTTGATACTGTAGTCATGTATACGGAGCAAAAAGAAGAACTGTACAAAGATGTTCATTGTAACACATACTATCAAAATATTGGAAATAACCCAATTATCCATCAGCAGTAAAATAATTAAGTGGTCCATGTTACAGTCACTTAAGATTGGTAATTATGACGGCCATAAAACATGGTAAAAATGCTTATGGCTTAATGCAGAGCAAAAAAGTCAGAACCTACCATAAAGGTTTTTAAAGCTGTGAATGTGAATGGACCAAGAAGGAAAGTAGAGAAATAAAAACAATGTATTAGGGTAGTGAGATCCTGGGTAATTTTTTTCCTTTTATGTTTGTTTTTCTATTATTATACAATTAACTTTATAGAAGTCTTTAAAAATTAAACTAAAAATAAGGTATAGGGTGAGGCAATTTCAAAATATAAAGGAAAACTTATTATCTGTTTAAGAAAGTATTGGTTAAATAAATATAGTTGTATTCATTTTCTATTAAGAAATTACATACCATTTCATAACAAATTACAATTAACTTAATGGCTTTAAACAACAAATGTTCATTATGTCACAGTCTGTGTGGACCATGAATTTGAGAGCAGATTAGCTAGATGATTCTGGCTCAAGATGGCTCATGTGGTTGCTGTCAGGATGTGGACAAGGGCTGAAGGCTTGAAGAGGACTGGAGGACCTTTGTCCAAAAAGACTTATCACACAGTTGTAGAAAAAAGCATCGGTTCCTCTGTGGCTATTGGAAGGATGCCTCAGTTTTTTGCCACACTTTAGTGCCCTCATGACCTGGAAGCTAACTTCCATCGGAGTGAGCAATGTGAGAGAGAGTAAGGGTGAAGTCACTGTGCCTTTTGACTTAGTCTCAAAAGTTACACATGATCACTTCCATTTATTTCTATTTGTTAGAGGTGAATCATTATGCCCAGCTTGCACATATGGAGGGAAATTAGACTTCATTTCTTGTAAAGAACAGTATTGAGGAATTTGTGGACATATTTTAAGATGACCACGATTGTATTCTAAATCTTTGCAGAGGCTGTTGGTGAATTGTTCATGCTCATGATACTATAGTGATTTGAATAGTATTTCCCCCAAACTCCTGTCCACCTGAAATCTCAGGATGTGACACTATTTGGAAATATAGACTCTTGAAGATGGACTAGTTATGGATCTCTCAAGATGAGCTCAGAGACATGGAGAAGAAAGCCACATAAAGACCAAGGCAGATTTCTACTTAAATTTGCCTTTGAAATATCTTGTCTTATAACTGAACATTATTGATCTACAATATTTATACTTTCTTGAAAGGAGACCAATTTTGAGGGTTATTTATTGTAAAGTAGAGTTTACTTTTTGTTGACCAAAAGGAAAACATAAATTACTGCTTTTTCTATGGCACAGCTAGTCTCATTGCCATTCAGAGACATGAAAGAAAAGTCACCTGGCTATTAGGAATTTGTCAAATTAATACACATTAAGTGGGGGCACAGGGTGCTGGATGGCAAGCTGTAGTTCAAGGATAGACGACAAGAGAAATTGAAATGGATAATTTTTTACTCACAAGTCCTGGAGGAAGTACCTGGCACACCTTAAGGAGCCGTATGCAGAAGTCAAGGCAGAGCACAGACAGAAAGAATCAAGACCTGGGCCATGTGCCTTTATTACGATCTGTGCGTGGAGTACTTTGGGGTTCCTGGTGTATGGCTGATTGATCAACTCAAATAAAAAGAGCAGGGATTTGGTAAGCCCCATGCGGGTCTTATCTAAGGAGCACAGAATGGGAAGGCCCTGGGAGTTAGGGGAGACTGTTGATCGCAAGGACATTTGGGGGAGTTGTCTTAGGGACTTGTATTTACTTGTGACCCTGCTGGCTATTATCTAGGACAAGTGCCTACATGAGGAGCTAGTGTTGATCCAGGTGACCACAGGCTGCTTAGCCAAACAAAATGAATGCCGAGGCAGCAAAATCATGGGGTAGTTTAGGTAAACTCTTGACACTAGAGGACATGCAGCACAGGAACTCTCTTCCGGAATGAACAAGCAAGCAGTTTCTCACTTTGGGAGAAGACAAAGCACCTCAGCTTTAGGAAAGTACTAGATGTCAGAACTGAAGCAAAATTTCAATATGAAGTCATTGAAAGCTCATTGGACACCCAAAATAGATACTATGACTGCTCTTCTGATGCAGAGTAAAATTTACTTGGGAGAGGGAAATGGTTGAGAAGTGTGTTATGCATTTAAATTTTACTCTAATTAGATGTAATTTGTTCATTTATAATTTCATGAAAAGTATGAAAATGTATGAAAACTGTATTTTGAAAGAATTGGTTTGGTAAGGCAGATAGAGAAGAGTACTGAAGAGGTTTTGTTTATTTGTTTTACTGTTTTTTTTGCCTTTGGCAAAAGTTCCACGAGTACTAATTTCATCTGTAAGTGAAAAGTATTTATTATTAGGCCCCAGGCTCACATAAATACAGCAGCAGAAGTTTAAGAAACAAAGTAAAATCATTTTGATAGGTTGCAACAGATTTTTCCCCCTAATTCCACTCACATGATTTTATACCCATGAGGTTTAGAACTAAACAAGAATGTCAAGTTTTGGAATTATTTGGGGTGTGAATCTCTCAAATGAAAATTGAGGAAAACATTATTAACGTCCCATGAGAAAAGTATAATGAGCATTAAATAGCACAAATGAAATGGTAAGCTGGGTCTCACACTGAGATACCAGGTTAGTGAAAATTGAAGTGAACCTCGAACTCGGGAAGTTGAAATTCCTATTTGGGATTTTGTGGCCAACTGGGTGGGGGAACGGAATATTGATATTAGGAAAAGGTGAAAGTTAAGTGTAAAACTCAGGATATATATATCCTGATTATCATTACTTGAGTAGTAATATGCATGTGCTGAGTGCCAACAATCGAAGGGGCATGTTAATTAGTTGCCCTATATGTTGAAGGAGCCTATATGCTACCTGACTGTTTGGCAATATTATGAAACATATTATCTAGGCTTCTCACTGTGCAACATGGCAGAAAAAACAGATCACAGTGTTCTTATGAATGCTGTTTCTGTACTCAGATATATAACCACATCTATATTCATTCCAACACTTCAGGAATCCAAAGTAAAGCAAATGTGCCATTTAGACAATAACAATTGAAGCACCCACACACTGAAGTACACTTATGCAATAACAGCTTCACAAATGGAGAAATGGTGGCTGGGAAAAACGAGTTCTATAGAAACTGAAACATTCAGTTATAAGCCAGAGGATTTTACTTTATTTCTCCCCTATTCCCACCTCCACCAATCACCAAATTTTGTTTGTTTAATGACATGTAATTTACAGAGATATTTAGGAGATAAGAATAAGAAGACCTAATGAAATATTTGGAGACAATATGGAGAAGGATGAACCAAGAAAAAGAAAGTCAGCACTTGGTACTTGCCTAGAAGGTTTTTGATAAATGATTTTGGAAGGCATTAATGAATATAAATAAATACATGAACAGTAGATGAACTAAGCTACGTATGATTCTGGTTTAGATGACTGAGGGAAGAAAGGAGGTCAGGCAGGCTGTGTCATAAGTCAAGGAACACAGAAGGAAAGATGGATATGCTGAGTTTGAGATTCCTATTACACACACATAACACACACACAGACAAGTTTTGGTTTAAAAAAAGGATGTTCAACTCTAACATTTAACACTATGGATATTTGCCCCTCAGCATATTAGAGTAATTTTGAAATATTTGATGAGAATTGCCTACAATTTTTTTCATAAGTTAGCCAAGAAATAAAATCAAATATCATTCTTTTGAAGATGCATAATAGATATAGGACTAGGTATGGAATAGAACTGACAGTGATTGAAACCATCATTTTCTAAATAATCACTTCTTATTGGAAGCATTGGAAACTATAAAAAAATCGGCCTGAGAAAAATTCAACAAAATGGTCTACATAAAAGTAACATACAGCCTAATTTGTTAGTGAGTGAAATGTGATCGAAACTTTAAGCTTCTTGTGAGAATTTAATCTATAAAATTTGAATTGAGAAAATCTGCTCTGGTAGATAAAAATCAAAATCAAAAGCGGAACATTATATAGTCCAAAAATAATTGTACTGTCTTCGTGGTAAAATTTAAACAGAAATAACTGTTCCAGATGAAAATAATTTTAATAAAACGCAATTTTATAAATTGTAACTAGTTCGACAGTGCACTAGAAGAAATTGAACAAGAAATCAAATTAACAAAATTAGCTCTGGAAAATACTGCCGATAAACAGTAATTCATCTAGGTTAAATCTTTGTGGCCAAGCTGTTTGTGTTTGTAAAGAGAGACTCAAAGCCTTGTTGGGGGTCACTGTGGCGAGGCCAAAACAGCAGAGTCAACACATCCCACTCAGCAGCAGGATGTGGGTGGAGAGCTCTGGAGAGAGAGAGAGGGGGGAAGTAGAGACCTAGGTCTGGGAGTCTCTAACAAGCATGTGAAAGCTGAAGCCATTGTAGGGATGAGGTCTTTCAGGAAAGAAGAGGACGGAGAATGGACCATGGTGCTCAGTGTGCAAATAAGAGGAAGAGCTTCATAAATGTGATAATAAGAAAGAGGATGAGGATTATGTTTTGTCCCTCAAAGGCTACATTCTCCCAGGTAGCAATGTTTAACATTGGCTTTAATATTTTTAAACTTTTCTAAGTTATAGCCTGTCTCCATATTTAATAAATGTGGGATATTATGACACTGAAACTGCTTTTGAGAGTGTACACAGAGCATAACAATCTCCTTGTCCTGATGGTCAACTGTCAACTTAAGTGTGATCCAGATGTATGATACTTTGGACCATATTAAACATCTACTTGTCCTACTTTTATTGTCTGTAAAAAGCAACTTAGTCTGTTTATCTTTTAGTTCTTTGATAGGATAAAGCTCTTCTGGATGCCTGCAAAACATCAGCCAGATTTTATATACCTAAGGCATGTACCACTTCGAAAAGTCCATCTCTTCACAGTTATTCAGATGAGTTGCCTTGGCCTTTTGTGGATAATAAAAGTTTCAAGAGCTGCTATTGTCTTTCCCATGATGGTATGAAACTTCTAAGTCAACTTTTTTTTCTCCTCCTCTGATTTTTCTGCTCTCTTTGGAAACACATAAACCTGAAATTGGAACAGTAGAGTCATTTTGAACGATTATGGAAAACCATGATGTAAACTTTAGCTACTAAAGCTAACATAGGATTTGAGATTGTATGTGAATTTCAGTGGTTCATATTAGTTTTGACTCTGTCATTCTGAAAATTCATAGTGGCTTGAACGAATTGAAGTTGGGTGGAAAAATGTAAACTTTCAAAATGTAAACTTTCAAAATGTAACATTAAAGATATACTAGCAAATCTGAAAAACTAGGGGATTTTTAAAAATTAAATTTCATTAAATATTTCAGATAAATTTCAAATACAAAAATATAACAAATTTGAATGACTATAAATAATTTAAAGTACTATCAGCACAGATACGAATGATTTAATGTTCATTTAAAATGATGCAAACTGTTAACTACATCTATTTGAGAAACAGTCAAATATATGTTGTAGGTTTTTCTTTTTCTTTCTTTTTTTTTTTTTTTTTTTTTTTTTTGAGATGGCTTCTTTAAGTGACTCCTTTACTGGGTAAAATCAAAGCTATTATTCTGGGGACGTGGTAAGAAAAGGAAATGAAGGATGCAAAATTACAAGATCTATTATACACACATGTCTTCAAATGTCACTTTAATCTCAGTCTTAACTGAAAATGACTAATTTCCACCAAACCAAAACCAAAACAAAACAAGCCACACAACAAAGCTACCTTTCCCATTTTTATTTTTCCCTGTTTTAAAATATTTTATTATTTGCTTCAGGTGTTAGCCTTGGTATTTGTAAGAAAATTGATGGACTTTTTGTTTACAAAACGGGAACTCAGCTGGTTGGATGATTTAATGCCTGAGAGTAAGAAAAAGAAACTAGAAGATGCTGAAAAAGAAGTAAGTCAGAGCGAAATCAATGTCTTACAAAGAGAGGCAAATGGAACACTTGCACAGTAACAGCTCTTTGCAAAACCAAATCATTGTGTTTATCTTTAGTTAGTGGCTACTAACAACCACAGGTGGCCTCTTAATGTTTGGAAGATAAATGCTTAAAATCAGAGTTGAAACATGAACACACAGAGAGTACAGATCTTGTATGAGAAAACCAAGCCCTTGTGAAATATGCAAACACTTTGTTCTTCATTATCCAAATCATGAGCTTTGCTTTTTTATTCTCTCCCTTGTCAATGGCAGAACCTTACTGGTGCTTAAGTATTTCCAAAGTATGTCCCCACCGTGGTTGCTTTTTGACTGAATATGTGAGAAGGAATGAGAGACAGTATTCCTGTTGGTATTTTCCTAGGGAAACAAAGTTTTGATGGCAAGATTCTAATTCTAATCAAAAGATAAAAGTAGTTATTTTTGAAATAGAAGAAATGCTTATGTTGACCTGATCTACTTTCAAAGTGATTTAAGATTGAGTAAATGGGGTTTGAGAAAATATGGGGATTTAATTACTTCCGTGAGCTACTGAATTATCCTATTCTGTTTCATGCATTAAAATGATTGAAGTTTTATGGAATATTTAAAACTCATGTTTAAGTCTGGGTCTCTTTTGAAGGCTAGTAACCATAATATTTTTAAAAAGTGCTTCCTATAAAACTACTCAGAGTATAAATGAAAAAAAAAAAAAAAAGACCAACATACCCTTTACCAGAATGATTGAGTCCATTGATTGTAGAACAGAAGAACAATATTTCCATGTAAGTGAAGATGAAAGAAAATATTTAGTGAGAATTCTTCCTACTTTTCCTTCTGCTATACGGTGGTCTGTACATGTGCTCAGTTTCCCGTTTACAGCATAGTTTCTCAAACCATGCATATAGTCCTCTCTCCTCTGGGGAATTTGTTTACAAACATTTCATTGGTCCTAGGTTTTACTCAGTCATTAGGGGAAGCCAGATTAGGCCACAGAGTCTAATGAAATTTCTCCTCAGATGTTTTTACAAATATGGCTATCTAATATGTGACTGGCTGGCATTCCTTTACTTTTCCGTAGCATCCCATCACTGACAATGGATTCTCACCTTAGAGATTGAACATGATGACATGATGATATATCTTAATTTTGCGCAATCATTTCAATTTTCCCAAACAATGTAGAAGGATTGCTTAGAAACATAGTTCTAGTAATATCAATACAATGTTAAAAATACCATATTATAAAATTACCATTATTTCTTTGTTTTTCTATTTGACATATTCTTATTGAAGTATGAGAGATTTTTTAAAATAATGCCTTAACTAGGATATTTCTTTTTAGGGCTTTAGTCAAGGTTTGCTATCATCCTCAGATACTGTTCAAGAACAATATGATGGAATTTGGTATAAATTGAATGGAAATAAGATGGACACTGGAATATAAAAATTCTGCAGGCTTAAATTATCCATACCTGACGTAATTAAAATTATGCAGGTTGAAGACAATTCCCAAGAAAGTCTAAGTTCCAGAGAAGATTATCTTGAATATAAAACTCATTGACCATGAGCTTCCCTTCAGTCTTTCTGAGAATGAGAATACTATTAAGTATACTAAGGCAGTATCTTATAAATGTAATTTTGCTTTATTTTCCTGCTTTGATTTCCTGTCTGAGATAGATTTATGTGATGATCTGTTCATGAGAATCTCAGTGCATGGAAAGAAACAAGGGAATCAATAACACAGCAAAGACACAATTCGTTATTGAATATTTAAATATAGTCCTGACCAGTGTAAAGAGAGATAATTCTCCATCTGATAACTGGCGAAACAAAAGGAAGTGTAAAGATGTTCACTTTCTAACTTGGAATTAGTTACTAAAAGTGTATGATCAGTATAGTGAACAGGAAGATTTAAGAAGGATTGCACTAGAACTTAAATTCTGCTTAGTTTTCTATTTGGTCACTCAGATCTCAGTATTTTATTTTCTTGAGGCTATGGACTCCTGATGGATGTGATCTTCTTACTGTGGCATCTTATACCAAGGCTTAGTCTTCTGAGAAATTGTGCATTCAGGTGGTAAATGGATAAGTTCTCCAGAAATGCCGCATTTCTGCAATTGCTCAAATTAATTGAGTAACTTTGATTGTGATCTGGAAAGATGGTAAATAGCAGAAAATGTTCAGCTCCCTGAGACTCGAATTTAAAGTAGGCTCACCTCTTGTCCTTTTGATGATAGTTACAAGCTTGTACCTTTATCCTCCAGGGTTTTCTTATCAGTAGCCCATTTCTGGTCTTATGGCATTGAGAAAACATTAGTTTGACCTTAAAATTCAATAATGAGTTAAGCAGAATAAATAGCTACACAGGCCAGTCCAAGGTCGCAGAGCTTCTGTTCCAAATTTTCATGTACTTCATGCATATGCATATGCATATGCTTCAGTTTTTAGAAAGAAAGGATTATAATCAGGATAGAAATGAATATTGGAACCCTGACATTTTGCACATTGCTCTGTGTAAAGGGAAGACTGCAGAATCAAATTCTGGATGTCCAAATGTGCTCAGAGTACCAACATGCTTTCCTTCCTACTTAAATATTCTCCAGGACATTGTACACATTTGACAAAAGGGCTGCTGTTAAAAGCAGAAAGCCCCAGCAGAATGTTTGTTCCTGGGTGAGGGTAGAAGGCAGTTAATGTTAGATAAATCCTGGAAAATCAGCTCTGGGCAGTGATCATATTGACACTTCTTGGTTTACGGGAGGTTCACTCTAACATATATGCTATGGGAAAAAACAAAAAGAGGCAAGTAAGATTTGTGATCTGTAGGAAGAAGGATCATGAGCAAGGCCAAGAAGATGCAAAAGCAAACTAAGAACAAGTGCAATTAAACAAATTACAGAGTAGGCCTTACTGCTAAGAAAGATGAGAAATGACTGTGGGTTGGGGAAGCATGGCCTAATTATTACATGGGCAAATTTTATTTCTAATTGAATCTTAGAGTGAGGCAAGCATATTCTTCATCAAGCAGTGATTTTGAAAGTATAGTTCTAGGACTTCTGCTGTTTCAGCCAACACCTGGCAACTTGTTAGAAATGCAAATTCTTAGACTGCATTCCAGACCTATTGAATCAAAACTCTATGGATAGGCCCAGGAATCTGTGTTAACGAGGCCTCCAATCCCTTCTGATACATGCTAAAATTTGAAAGAAGGCCTTTTCTAAAACCACAGTATCTATGTCTCCAGGATATAATCTTCAAAATCCAAAGTTACTCTATCGAAAGTTCTGTATTTTATAATTTAGATAAGTCACTTAGAGATATTGAATCAAATATTCTGGAAAAAACATATGTCACATCCAATTATTTATATGAGTTCTATATAAACAACTCCTCCTTCCTATTTTCCCTTTTTCATTGTTAAAGTGAGTAGTTGTATGTACTGGTTCTTCTATCTATTGGAAATTTTAATACGTACCTCTTAGACACATAACATTTTATGGCTTTCAGAATATTGTGTGTGTGTTTGTATATTTAATGTTTGCAGCATTATCTATTCTATTAGTAATCAAAGAAGAAAGTGGTCTGATACTTCTTATGTTCCATAGACTTAGTTTTCCTCTTGGATAAAATCAAGGGGTCAGACTTGATTGCTAAAGTCCCTTCCATTTTTAAGATCTATGAATTCTAAAATTGCTGAATATTTTCTCTAATATTCTAACCATCTCTGTGAACATTGGCTGTCTGCTGTTTTTTGTACTAAGAGCTATTTGAGGGTTCCTACAATGATACAGATTTTACCTGAGAAATGGATATAGTAGCAAATGCTACCTGTTTCACTAAAGGTAGAGCATTTGTCATGATATATGAATAATTTTTTATGCTATTACAAAATATAATTCAGATCCGTACACCCTACTAATCAAAACACACCGCAGGCCCAATCCCAGGATCCTGGGATCATGACCTGAGCAGAAAGGCAGACGCTTGACTGACTGAGCCACCCAGGCACCCCAAAACACACTACAATTTAACTTCAATTTTATTTTTCACTTTAGCATGAGCCTTTGGCTCTAGCCCGGCTAGGTGTTAATTATCTTATTTATTTCTTTTTATTCTTGGCCTACATTGTTTCTAGAGTTTTTTCCTTTCGTCTACTAAACTGATCAAATAAGACTGGCTCAGATACTGCTTCTTCTCTTCCTGTATTTTGTACAGTGATCCTTCTCCTCCTCTGAGAGTACAGTGTATGTCTTTTCATTGCTAAGTCACCAGGACCTAGCAGGCTACTGTCATGTATATTATGCTTAATACCTATTTGATAAATGGACTCATGAGTAGCTCCTGGGTTATTATTCACTGTGTGCCTAGCACATAATGCATGCTCAGTGAGTGTTTGTGTGCTATTGATTGGATACATTTTTTTAAGCCTCAATGTTCCTACCTTTCACTGGGTATAACATTAACCATCCTTCACTTATGTAGTATCTGAAAAATGCTTTCATTAAAAGATGGCATTCGAATCACAGCATGAATAGTTCTCTAGTCAAATTGGTGAAATCCTTCAAATGTTCTTGGGGAAACTTTGATCATCATCCTTTAACGTCTTCACCATGTTGTAGAACTCGGCATATTTTTGATGGACCCCTGTGTAAATGAAGTGCTAAATGGAACTCATTTTAAGGTACTTCTGACTTATAAACTGATGGCTACCCAGTTAGCTTTGTGCTCTCACTCTCTTTTCCTGTATGATTGAGATAAACTAGGTTGTCATTGTCGTGACGGCCAATGCCTGATTTGACTGTTCCTCCCCAGAAAGTCTCAGATTTTTGGCTTCCTCACAGTGCTGCCTGGGATGCAGCCGGCCCTCCATCCCTGAGCTCTGGGGCCCACCCAGCTTCCTTCTGGCACTGAAGGCAGCGGCTGCTATGCCACCCTTCTCTTCAGATAAGCATGGCTTGGAAATGCTATCTTTAGAGGTGATGAGTTTTTGTTTGGATAGAATTATGACTAGTATAAAGCCCACACATGCTAACAAGCCACAGAGTGCAAAATAATTATTGAAAGCAATTTGAGAGAAAAGTGGAAAATCATCTGAGGAAAAAACAAAATTGTTCCCAAAGCTTTGGTCCAATTTTTTGCTGTTACATAGAATCTTCAGCCTTAGGTTTCTGCAGCCAGGTAACCTAAGTACTCATGGCACTGTTGTCTCTCTCTCTCTCTCTCTCTGTCTCTCTGTCTCTCTCTCTTTTAACTTTACTCTTTATTAAACCTTTCTAATGCCTTCTTGACATCTTATTCCAAGTTGGTCAGAAAACATACTAGATACCAAGCTTACCTTCCAGTGGACAACCGAGAAAAGAATTGCATTTTGTATGTATATTGGTTTTACTTAAACAGCATTTGGGAATCACTAAATATTTTCTCCTTGTGTCCCTCCGTGTATTAAGGTAATGTTTTCTGTAGAAAAAGTAAACTTTTTACCTGAAAGAATACATATGCTCAATCCATGGCCTCAATGTTGTGCATATGAGTTAATATGACATATGTATTATGCTCCATATATAGTGACTAACCCATTTGCAAGGCATGCCTTATTTCCAGGCTGCACATTAGCTCTGCTCAAATGCTAACGTGTAATTTCAAACCAATGACACTGTCTACTCGTTTTGAATTAGTTTTAATAAATAGTACTGCCAATGACAAGAGAAATAGGAATCATACACAAACAATAAAGTATATCAGATGATATAAAAATATTCTTGAAGAACAATAGAAAAAGAGAATGGGATTTATTTCTGTAATGTAAAGCAGGAACAGACATGTGCCATTAGTACCACAGAGTATAAATGTAACAAAGGGTTTATGGTTGGGGAGGGCAGGAACTTAAAAGCAGAGAAGTAGTGGAATCATGTGGTTCCCTGGCCTTTCCATTATTACACAGCAGAGACTGGGCATAGATATCTGGATGCAGCATGGTTAAGGTCCCAGCAGAGGGGATCCTGCCTTGGTCACTAGGTTGGATGAGCACAGAGAGCACTCCAAGAATGAAAATGAGACCTGCCCCCACATTACATTTTATATTCATAGGTTAGCTGAATAGGCTCAAGAAACCACTGTCTCTTTAACAAGAAATATGGCAAGGACTCTTCAGAGGCAGGATGCAATTTGAGGCAAAGGGCTGCATACTGAGGATGATAGTAGGAATGGCCTTGCCTGCCAGAAATGACATCACATCAGCCAAAGGTCATGTATTTCTAGAAGCTGATTCAGATCAGCCAAGCTACTGATAAGCTACTGAAGAGGGATGACCCCTCTAGGGTCATTCTTTTTTCTCTAACTCTTCATCTCTAACTTAAAATTCCATTTGTGCTGTCATGCAGCCATAAAAAAGGAATAAGATCTTGCCATTAGCGACAACATGGATGCGCCTAGAGGGTAGTATGCTAAGTGAAATGTTGGCCTAAGAAAGACAGATGCCATATAATTTCACTCATACATGGAATCTAAAAAAACCAAACAAATGAATAAACAAAGAAAAAGCAGAACCAGAGCAATAAATGTAGAGAACAAACATGGTTGCCAGAGGGAAGAGGTGTGGGGGGATGGGCAAAATCAGTGAAAGGAAGTGGGAGATACAGGCTCCTGGTTATGAAATGAGTAAGTCATGGAATAAAAGGCAGAGCATAGGGAATATAGTCAGTGGTAGTGTAACAGTGTCCTATGGTGACAGATGGTAGCTACACTTGTGGGCATAGCATAACATATAGAGATGTTGAATGTGTACACCTGAAACTACTGTAGCGTGGGGTGTCAACTGTACTCAAACAAAAAAAGTAAATAAAATTCCATTTCTGGAGTTAGAACTAATGATTCTAACATTCGTAAATGGTCTTAAATAGTTTCCTGAACTTGGGAATTGCTAATTGACCCATTTGAAAATAAATGCATTCCATAGGAGCTATATAACCTATAGATAACTAAAATTTTTTTGGTGCCTGGAAAAAGGTTGATAACATTACTGAAAATTAAACCAGGACATTTCAGTGTGGTAGGATAAGATTATCTTTCTCCTAAAGATACGAATTTAAAGTGTTACATATCAAGAAATGAATATATGAAGTATATCTACCCTTTAGGGAAGGGTAGGATATTGTTATTATAAGAAGAAATCTGAGGCATAAAACAAAAAGCCTAAAATGTGTCTAGTGGAAAGCACACCTGTGTTTTGATCCATATTGGAAGGTATCTTTTCCTGTCTCAGAAAAAGTCTCTAGAGTAGTTCTCCAAATGCAGTCCTTAGACCAGGATCACCTGGAAACTTACTAGAAATGTAAATTCCTGGACCCTATGCCAGACGTAGGAAACAGACTCTGGAAGTGGGGCCTAGCAATCTGTATTTTTTTAAAGCCCTCTAGGTGATTCTGATGTAAATTTTGAGAACCACTGCTCTAAATATATCCCTCAGTCCCTTCTAACAGAGCATTCTGGGATTGTAATTTAAACTTTATAGCAATGAAAACAATTACATTGCCCATACATTTTTCCTTTTAAAATTTAGATTTAAAAAAAAAAAATCTGCTTGGAAATTAACCATGTTTTACATTGAGTGACATGAAGGAGATTGTTGTTAGCATTTAAATTACTTTGTGGTATGAGACTCTCATTAATTACTTATGTTCTTAGTAGCTGGTGCTTTATTGAAAGGACCTGTGCTAGCATTAATAAATGCAAACAAAGTGGAAGGTCCTGAGGTTAATGAGATAGTGAAACATTAATCTGTGTTTCTTCTTTAATGTAAAATGGAGACTCATCAGGTTCACTTTATATATTTTACATTTGTCTTTCTAGGAAGAACAAAGTATGCTAGCTATGGAAGATGAGGGCACGGTACAGCTCCCATTGGAAGGGCACTATAGGTAAGATATACATGTCAAAGCGCTCGCTTTGAGTCATGGAATGTGTTGTTATATACTTAAGAATTGCATACTATGTGGATTCCTACAAAGGTTCGTTGAAGCTGCATTAGAATAGAAAAAGTTGAAGTTGGGGAGTAGATTATCCTGTCCTAGTATGAAGTTTTGATGATAACTGTGTGAGTATGGCTAAATAGCTTACCATGAAGGCGGGGTCGGGGGCCAAAAACATGCTTGTAGTCTTTTCTTCTCATATTTTATAATGTTAGCTCTCTTTCATATCCTCTAAAAGTAGCAATTAAAAGACAGGTCAAGATTCAATACCAGGATAAATTAGCCAGGTAGTCACTAAATATTTGAATTCCGAGAGGTTACTCTTAAAATATGGCACTTCCAGAGAGATGATCTATTTCCTGAGTTGAAGGACTTAGTTGTACCAGTCATTTTAGGAAATATTTGTGTAACTCTCCAAAATATGCTAATCTTCTTTATGCACAAAGACATAGCAAAAGAATGCAAACTCTAGCATTATAATAAAGACTTTATTTGGCCTATTTGTCTTTATAATAAAGACAGTGTTTAGCCAAAAATTGTATGTATGCATATGAGACATATATATTATCTCAAAGTGCTTAATGGTAGTTTAAGGCCATGCCAGGAAAAAGGAGAGAATACTTTTATCATAGTGTTGACAAAAAAATTGAAATCTTCTAGATCTTCAGGGTCTGCTGTAAAATCACATTCCCTAGGGTTTAAAAATATAATTATCTACCATGTAAGCATGGGAAGTCATTTTATCTTTTTTTAAGCAATATTTGAAGTTTTAAAATCCTGTTGATTCTTTCGTTGAATCAGTCAGTATATTCCCAAGTGTATTTTGTAGCAGCTTAGTCTCATATGATACCAGTCTGGAAAAGATTTTTTGGTTCGGTGCATTTCCATACAGCATTCCAGTTTGGAGATTCAGAATGCACACTGGCATACTAAAGAACCTAAGTGGCACTGTATTTTTTTTTTTTTTTACTTAATTTTATTTAATCCAGCATTTTCTACTCTTTTGCTCACAAGACTCTTTGTCATATAATATCATGAAAAACATGTATTCACATGACATTGTTTTGGAAGCTGGTTGGTCTCATGCTTTTAGTCAGTAAGAACTGCCGGATTTGAGGAACACATGTCTAGACTGGAAGGGAGGAAGCCTACGAGACCCAAGGTTTTGCTCCGGATCTTTGGTGTTCCTCTTAAAAGTCTAATTTGTTGCCCTCTCTGAACAAAACCACTCATGAGGGTCATGTGAGGTCGGCTTAGGATTTTGCTAGAACATGTTTTTTGTTTTTGTTTTTGTTTTTTTTTTTTTGTTTTTTTGTTTTTTTACAGCAGGCTATCTTTTCCACGTGTAGTAAGAAGAGTGCTGTTTTCTCACTAGAAACTTTCTTTGACTTGGCCTATGATTTATCTCTGCTGCTATTTGGTTGTGTTTCTAGCCCTGGGAATATTTTAGAGAGTTCTGAATGTCACCTATAATTGGTGCCATTTTAAAATGCAAGAAAAGCACCCAGCATTGTACATATCCTGATATTGCAGGCTCCCCTAGTCATTTGGAAAGACTTCTGCCAAACACAGACTGCCTTCATTTATCCAACAAATATTTGTCGAGTGGGTACCAAGCATCAGGCTCTGTTTGAGTCTTGGGGGAGCAGTCTCAAATGGTCAAGAATCCTCGTCCTCATAAAGCTTATATTCGAGTAGGCAGAAAATAAACAAATGAACAAGTAATATAGCACAGTACTTTAGATGGTGAAAAGTGCAATGAAAACAAAAAGCAAAAAAGGATAAGGGTGTTCTGAGGGGATGGAAATAGAAACTTTAAATAGAGTAGTCAGCAAAGGGCTCTCTGAGTAAGTGACATTTAAACAAAGGAGGGAAAGAGTGGTACCATGTAAAGGAGCATTCTGGGCAGAAGAAAGAGCAAGTAAAAGGCCCTGAGGCAGTAGCAAGCCTGGAGTGTTCCAGAACAGTCAGGCGCCCGTTGCATTGTGGCTGGAGAGGATGGAGCAGGGGTGTAATGGCAGGAGATATAGTTGGAGGGTGAGGGCGAGGACAGAGCCTGTGCTCCATCCACCAGGTTTTTTTCTGAGCTAGTGAGAGCCCTTGTAGAGTGTGAGCAGAAGCCTGAAGTTGATCTGCTGTGCTACGAATGTTAGGACAGGAGGCTAAGCAGTGAACACGCAGAACCTTATCTCTGTAATTTGAAATAAATTAGGAAACTGTAGCCAAAATCAGTTTCTATAGAACTAGAATCTTTGATTTTTTATAGATTTTTAAAAGTAACTGTGAGAATGCTCCTAATTTTTAAACTATCAAAAATACTATACAAAGGCACAAGACTGTCCTATATTTAGTATCTATCTCTAGACAACTGCAGTTACTTATTTAATCTTTTAATTTCATTTTGGGTAAACTATCTAGAGATGATCCATCTGTGATCAATATTTCTGATGAAATGTCAAAGACTGCCTTGTGGAGGAACCTTCTGATGACTGCCGATAACTCAAAAGATAAGGAGTCAAGCTTTCCTTCTAAAAGGTTTGAATTCCAAAATAATGTGAATTTGTACTGACCCCCGTCATTAGTGAGAGAATAGTATTGATAACCATTGAATTTAGGTCTATATAGCTCAGAAAGTTCTTTTTAAAAGTAGGTGGAAATTGTGATCAACACATTTGTTGGTTTTTCAACATCTCCCTTTCAAAATAAAAGCTCACTCCAGAACTCTGACAGTGGGGAGAAATAGTGCTATAAATGAGTCCCAATGCATGGCATTTTTGGATATTCATTTGGTCCACTCTTTTGCAGTAAGAGGTCATTATATTTCCTCATCGCCCACTTCCCAGGACCCTCTTAGGTGTCTGACCACATTTTGCACTCCCCCATTATCCTTTCTGAAACGTCATATGCACATGCAGTGGTGACTTTGTATTTAGTATATTTCCAGGCCCCTATTCCAACCCCCTGAAAATCTTCCCTAACTTCCTTATTCTGAAACTTTCAACTCCAGAAAGTTCTATGCATTCTTATTTCTCTGCATGCAAACATTACAAACAACTCCTACAGTTGTAGATGCTAAGTTTTAAATGCATGCTGGGGGAAGAGTGTGTCCTTAAATATAAAGTCATCACAGGATTTCCATTGAATTTTCCAGAATTTATAAATAAGAGTTCAAACTATCCAGTCTTCTTAGATGCTGACTTGAAGAAGAATCTCTATGTTATGCTTATAGCTCTTCTTATTAAAGAGTGATTGAGGGATTTGGGACAGTGTTTAATTATTAAGTTCCTTTATTTTCATGACTTTAAATTAACTTTTTCTACTTAATTTTTATATTACATTTTTGTCATAAGCTCCCCTTCCTAATCACTCTAGAAGCTGATTCCCCAAAGGTAAGACCCTCTCCCTCAAACCTATTCCTTGGTTGTATTCCCTTATGTTAAATGGTGTCTTCTAGAAACCTGGTCAGCTATGTTCTCTGTGTGAGTTTTGGGGAGGCAAAAGTCATGGAGAGTCTTGGGCTTAGATCCAGCATCAGACTGTTTATGGTGTTCCTATAACTACTCAGCTCTTTAAGAAGGTTGAAGCTTGAGTGAACGTTTTTTTCCCCCACATGACTTATATAAATACATCATATGTAAATCAACAAATCTCATAGAACTATGTTAGTAATGACATCAAATGTTTATATTGGGAAAAAGAAAATTTTTCCTTTCAATTAAGAAATTGCAAAGCTGGGAGCTTCCATTTATGCACTACATGCTTCCAAACCTGTAAGCTTTATCTGGCTTCATGAGAAATATTTGGAAACATGGGCTCAGAAAAGATGCTACATGAGGCTTACAGAATATCTCTTGTTGCTGGTTTTTGTCACCCCAAAATGGCATGCTGCTTCGGTGTCATCTCTAACCCCAAAAGACCAACAGTGATGTGCAGTCTTCATCCCAGAAAGCTGGAGATTAGTCATCTCTCTCTCTGTCTTTGTATCTCTCTCCCTCCCTCCCTCCCTCCCTCCCTCTCTCTCTTTCTCTCTCTCTGACAACTACCTCTCACATACTAGAGGTTAATATAAGTTACTCAGTAGGCTCCCTCAAAGACTTTTAATTGATGTTTTCTGTCTGTAACAGGGCTTTAAAATCCTCATGTATTTCTTTGCTTGGCTCAAGCAGAAGTAATATTTTATTCTGAAACATGCTTTATCTTCATTTCCCAAAGATCCCTGCTATAGTCTGATAGAGTCATCCTCACATTAATTCTGTTTGGGTAGGAGCCTTGGAAGAAAATAAGTTATGAGAAGGGTAATTTCTCAAACCCATTGAAGTATGTGCTTGTGGACTCACGTTAAAAATTTGGCATTTCTCTGATTTTTTAAATGGGAACTCCAAGTTTATGAGCTCACAATCAAATGCCAGCCATGGGAATATGTGGAAAATTTGAGACAACTGAACTTACAGATTACTTTTCTTCCTGCACTAAATGGATCCAGAGTATGAACACTTTCTCTCTTTTCCTTTGGTTCAAGCAAAAAATTTTATGTCATGGTATTTTAGGTACTCCTTAAAGTAAATAGTAAAGTCAAGTGATGCTTTTCATCAGGAAAACCTCACTGTTTTAAAACAATGTAAAATGCTTTAAGCAGGTCCAATTTTAATTAGGACCATCCTTTATATTTTGATATAACCGCTTGCTTCTTAACTCTTTGAACATGTTACCACTAACAAAAGATTCCAGCTATTGTGAATGGACGTTTACCCTTAGATGTGATAAAAATCAGTAGATTTCCATGTGAAAATATTTCTTGGTTCATGGTTAATGTCATCTCCATAACAGTGGAAAGTGGCAGAAACAGTGTGGCTTCCAGAAATCCCCAAACCCCCAACCCTAATGACAATGCCCTCCCAAAGCCATTGCCTTCTCACGATGTGTCTGTTGAAGGCATTGAATGGTGATGACCAGGAACTCTAAAAATGTTATGTCTGCTAGAGTATCAGTTGACAAACAAAACAAAAACCTAAAGACCAGGTTACCAGGGTCTGTTATCTCTTGAGACCTAAGCTGGCTTCCTTGCAGTTTGTGACACCACCCCCTACCCCCCCCCTCCGCCAACTTGTTCTCCATCCTATCCCTTGCAGTTGGTCCTGCATGCCTATCAGAGTATCAGAGAAGCCCAGATATTTTTCCTTAGTGGAGTTTAGAATAGCAGTTGTATTTTCTCCATCATTTCTCTCACTTTTTCATTGTTAATAGTATTTTATCCAGGCTGACTGAAAGAAGGATCTAAGAACTAATTGCAAATTTGACCACATCTGTAAGATGTCTAATCTGATCCTTGTTCAACAGTGCAGTCATGTGACAGTCTCCTCTGTGGCTTATTGAATTGGCTTGGCAGAAATAGGTCTCATTAAAAACCATACTGCATCAGAATAGGTGAGCAACTGCTATGTCTTATATAAAACTGACACCCAAGATTGACATTTCTTGGGAAGGTAGCTGGCAACACTGGAAAAAACAAACAAACAAACAAACAAACAAACAAACCCCAAAAAACAGCACTTGGTTTTGCGCTGGTGGCAGAGGCAAGGCTCTGAGATCACCTTCTCTGCTCTCCTCTGGCCACCGACTCCCACCACCTTCTTATATCCTGGGTTCTCCTTTGCTCTGATTTCCTAGGCCTGTGCCCTCTCATGACCGCTTGGTAAATGTTGTTCATAACAACTATTTTGGTGTGATTGAAATATAACAGTTTTCATAGATCGCTTGGCAGCATGAAGGTAGGAAATCACATTCTGCTCTCTTCTGAAATACTATTTCCTTATATTTTATACTGTAACTCTTCAAAGGCAGGGCAATGTCTCATCTGTCTCGTGTCCCCTGGGCTTTGTAGAGGACCTGCTATATGATAGATGTGTAACGTATGCCTATTGCAATAGCATATCATAGATATGATACATATTTAATAAATGTAAGTAATATATTGATTACAATGCAAGTTTCGAATTGATTGGAGTCTTGAAAAATGACCGAAACACGGAATAAAGAGAGTAATAGTAAGAAGATAGGTTCAGTCGATAATATTTTTCATAGAAATCTTGAGCTGGTGATAAAATGCTTCATAGTGGGTTGAAATCTCATCTGATACCCCAACCACCGGTTTTTAAAGAAGGGGGAGACGCCTCCGGTCACTTGCTTGGTTATGGTTTTGTAACCAAACAATCAGTATGACCAAAGCAGGGCACCGGGAAGAACCAGTCCTGTGAATTGGGCCAACCTTCTGAATGTGGCTTTTCCACCGCCCGGTCGCTACCGGTGCCCTTGCCGCGTGCTGGTCGGTAACCAGGTTTCGGGGCGGAGCGCGGCGCCCCGGGAACTGCGCCTGTGCGCACAGGGGCCCGTGAGCCTCGCCCCTGCCGTCGGCGACCCGGCGGGGACCGGCCACTGCGTCTTGCTGGTGACGGAGATCAGCGGCCCCCGAATGCCGCGTTCGAGCCCCGAGAGAATGTAGGGACCCAAGAGTCCCAAAGTAACTGCCAGATGAGGACGCCGAGTCCCCGAGGGGTTCGGTAACTGGGCCCAGGTCCCGCGGGGCGCGGTGACCTCCGCACGGGGGAGGCCCGGGAAGCCCAGGAGCCGTCACCTGGGAAAGTAGGGCAGTGGGCACTTGTCACGTGAAAGGCACTTACAGTAGGAGACAGTGCGTCTTGCCGAGGGAGGGGTTAAGAGCAGAGTCCAGGCCCCGCACGGTCCTGGGCGCGCTGTCCCGGCGCTGGCGGGTGGGGGGGGGGCGCTGCTCACCTGCGGCCCCAGGGGGGGCTCCGGAGGGGGGGACAGCCCAGAAGGCCTGCTGCTCACCTGAAGGGGGCGGGGAGAGGGTAAGAGCCTGGAAGGCCTGTTGCTCACCTGAAGGGGGGCGTGGGTGCCCAGAAGGCCTGTTGCTCACCTGAAGGGGGGGGGTAGCAGCCCAGAAGGCCTGTTGCTTGCCTGACGGGGGGCGGGGGGGTAGCAGCCCAAGAAGGCCTGTTGCTCACCTGAAGGGGGGGGGCGGGGGGGACCATTCCAAAAGCACACTCGGAGAATGTGGCACGTCGCTGACCACGAAGAAAAGGAGGCCGCAGGGGGAAGGAGGTGTGAACCGTCGCTCGACGCCTTTGGGCAGAGTCCCCGCACCACGGCTTCCCCGCAGCAAGGGTTTGGCGCGGTGGGGGGGGGGGGCACCCAGTCCCGGCGCCGGGGCGCAGCCTGCCCAGCTCGGGGCCCCGCGGGTGACAGGGAGGGACCCGGGGGGGGGGCGGAGCTGCCCGCCCCCGAGCTCGGCACTGGAATGTTCCAGGAAACCTGGAGCAGAAAAGCAGGGAAGGTGCTCCCGGGAGAAGGAAGAGAGGTGTAGACCGGCGGCGTCTTGTCGCCTCTCGCCCAGGGCTCAAGCCAGCGGGGCGGGGCTCGGGGCACCGGGAGGACTGCCCGGGGGGGTGGGGGGAGCACCGTCCTGACGAACACCCCGCCGCGCCCCCCAAGACCAGACCCGGCCTCTGAAGGCGGCCCCCAAACACCTGCTGTGGCTCCGCCGGTGTAGACGCGGGGGCGGTGCCCGAGGGTGGGGCAGCCAGTGTAGACGCGGGGGCCGTGCCCGAGGGTAGGGCAGCCAGTGTAGACGCGGGGCCGTGCCTGAGGGTGGGGCAGCCAGTGTAGACGCGGGGCCGTGCCTGAGGGTGGGGCAGCCAGTGTAGACGCGGGGGCCGTGCCCGAGGGTAGGGCAGCCAGTGTAGACGCGGGGCCGTGCCCGAGGGTGGGGCAGCCAGTGTAGACGCGGGGCCGTGCCTGAGGGTGGGGCAGCCGGTGTAGACGCGGGGGCCGTGCCCGAGGGTAGGGCAGCCAGTGTAGACGCGGGGGCCGTGCCCGAGGGTGGGGCAGCCAGTGTAGACGCGGGGCCGTGCCTGAGGGTGGGGCAGCCGGTGTAGACGCGGGGCCGTGCCGGTCGCCCTGGGGGGGGGGGGACGCTGACCGCGCGAGCTTGCCTCCAGCCTGCATGCCTTGGAACGGTCTTACGATGTCTTGTCTGGGTTCGCGCTCCCACTTTTTGGCATCTCCCCCCTTCCTGCGGTTCCTGGCCTCTACCTCTCGGAAGAGGGCAGGGGGTCTGAATTGCCGCCTGTCTACGCTTCGCAGCGTGAAAGAGCAGCGATGCTAAGGGCCGGGGTGCGTCGGGTTGACGGGTTTTGAGTCAGGGCAAGCAGATCTCACAGGAGCCGTGCGGGATGGCAATAATCCATTTCTCCTTTTGTTTCCCCCCCTGTAGCATCGAAAGCCGAAAAGAGAAGAAAGCTGACTCAGGGAAAGGTGTTGACAGGGAGACTTGTCTATGACTTGATCTTCAATTTATTTTTTACATATATATGAGAAGAGTGCCACAATTATTAATAAAACTGCTTTGATCATGTATTGTAAATTCTGTCTCTCATCCCAAATCCACCTTCATACTGTAAGTAGTGCGATCCTTGTTTCATTTCTGTGTTTAAACTTCTGAACAGTGAGACGCCCTTGTGAGCATATACAGTAGCTGATGCAAAAATCTCTGTGCTCCTTGCTGTACGTTAGACATTTGTAAACACTGGATTCTCATCGTTAGTTCGATGAGAGCAATAGCTTTCTTAAAGAGATGTCCTATTTACCTAGTTTGTATTTTCCTACTTTAGTGACCTGAAGCTACCTGGTCATTTCATTCGGAAGAATTTTGAAAGGTAGTCTTAACTGCTTTTTATTTTTTATAGCTTAGCATTAGTGACTTATTTCAAAAAAAAAAAAAAAAAACCAACAAAAAACCCAAATCAAAAAGGTTAGTTTGGAAGCATTTTTTAATAATTGTATTTGTGCATTTCCTTGATTTATTATGATACATTTAATACTTAAGAGTTTATATGTGACTAAAACTTAAAGTCATTTGAAAACATATGTAGAAACCTTTTACATAAGGTTTAAACAATTTGTTTAAAAGAATCAGAAACTAACCAGAGTCAAGTAGTGTTTGCTTAACAATTCAAGTTGTGATTACACCACCAAATACTAGGCTTGTTATGAAATGCTTCAGGAAAACTTTGTAAGTTTTGTGAGATTTTGAATATAAACCTTTATCAGAAATATGCCGTTAAATTTCTCTCCCATTAAAAACAAATGTTTTCCAAATAAACCTATCATATACATACTCATGGAAGGCCACGTGGTGAGTCCTTGTACATGGAATTTCACTCCTGTATAGTTATTCTGCTGCTAAAGGTCACGTACTGCTTAATGCTGCTTCTGAATCATGTTCTAATGTTAGGCTGACAGGTCTCCAACTATATTTTTTTCTTCTGCAAAGCTCTTTTCCACTTTTTAATTGAATGCATGTTGCAGAAAAATAATCTTTTAAATGAATATTTCAGATTCTGTTTGAGAAGGTTCTGTAGATATTTCAGTCCATATGAAAGAATGCATTTTTACTAAGCTTTCACAAGAGGAAGGAAAGTTAAGAGTTTTTGAACATTACTAAAAATACGGTATTTCATTCCATTTTAGATAATGTGAAGTTAATAAAGATGAAATCTTGTAATACTCTTATTTCCTAAGAAGGACCAGTGATCATCAATCTTATAATCTGCAGTGTCCAATTTTACAATAATTCAGAGCTCTGCGGCTTTTCCAAGCTATTAATTACATATTCTGTACATAAGTGTACATGAAAAGTAAAAAAAAAAAAAAAATCCTCTTGTGATCAAGCTTATGAGGGAAATAGAAAACCCCAACAAAGCCTCCATCAGATTAAACATTTTGATATTTCTGAAAATTCCCCTCAGTCTTTTAAGGAGCCACTTCTTTTATGGAATGTAAACCTAAAAAAATATAAGAATAATTCGCAGCTAATACAGCCTGTGTTTATAAATGCCAAGGAAAATTACAAAAACTTTCCATTCCAAGTGTGTTACCTTTGTGTGTTTTATAATACAGATACTACATTGTAAACATTCCCATTGTTTTATGATTTAGACTAGCTGTACATGCCAGTTAGTCCCCAAAGCAGCCTCCTAGTGTTTTAATATATTAAAAACTGTTCTGTTACAAATGATCATGGTGAATTAAAACCTTCACATGATCACTTATTTGAATAAGCAATCATACCCAATGAAATTCTGTATTTCTGAGTATTTTTATAGTCATTTTGTTCTTGTGTGAATTTTAATGCTATCTCTATGTTAATCCTAATATTTTGAAATCATATAAAATATAAGAAAAAAATGTAGTGTTATATATTTCCTCCTAATTTCAGATTCCTGGTCAAAATTACTGAATATCTTGAATGTAATTTATTGCAAAGTTCAAGTAATGTGTAAATGTGACTAGGATATTGTGTTTTTCACAACTAAGAAATGTTATGTGGAAATAAATATTTATCCTAATTAATTTCCTTGCACATTTTAAATTGTGATGCAAAGTGTCTTGTCTTTTTTCTCCTTAGTGTTGCTCAGTAGATCAATGTAGAACATTTTGACTGAACATAGTATTCAAATTTAAACCCCCCCCCCCGTTAAGAAAATTTGGTGACAGAAACACTTCAAGAGTATTCTGACAATTTGGACTTTATGAAAAGAATATTATGAGAGCTATCGTAGGATATGTCTCTTCATTTTTCCAAAAAGCAGTGACTTGAGTGCAAATGGCATTGCTCCCAAGACTAGTCAAATCTTCCAAGTTCGTTAGTAGGATTTCCCATAAGTAGAACCCCTTACCTTAGACTTCTGTTTCCAGCACCACCACCCCCACCACCACACACACACACACCATGGGAAAAGCATTTCCTAAAATCTCTCTCCTCCCTGCTCGTTACAGTGGGTCAGATGGGACCATCATTCTTGTGTAGCCATCTGGCAGTGTGTTTGGAGGTAATTACATTCAGAACTCTAATGTAAGGGTTAGTATTTTTCTTTTGACTTGTGAGTTTACTTTATAATTGCTACCATTTAACAGCCTTTGATATTGGGAAGTTTTTTCCTGAATATAACCTGAATATCTCCTTGGTGTAGTTTAAATCCATAGCTTAATAGAAACTCTTCATCAATAATTCACAAGCAACCCATATTTCAACACTCTACCTAAATCTTTTAGGATTTGTCTTGAATCTTAAAAGTATGCTCATTATTATGATTTTTTTTTTTCTGTCTGCACTGATCCACTCTGTTCCTGTTTAACTGTTCACTCCTGGTCACTTGACTATTTTACCATGGTTTCAAAATTGCTACCCAAACGTTATAATAAGTATCTTGTATATTCATTCATTCAAATAAAATGAGATGGGATGCCTGGGTGGCTCAGCGGCTGAGCATCTGCCTTCACCTCAGGGTGTGATCCTGGGGTCCCGGGATTGAGTCCCACATCAGGCTCCCTCCCTCCCCCGCAGGGAGCCTGCTTCTCTCTCTACCTGTGCCTCTCATGCATAAATAAATTTAGAAAAAAAAATGAAATGAGAGTCATCTGGATATGGTGGTTCTCTAAATATATATTTGAAAAGGCTGTTCGCAATCAGTACCTTTGAAGAAGCCCAATATTAAAGGGTTACTAGTAACACTTTATTTTCCAGATCTCTTTGGGTTTTTCCTCAGAAACCTGCAGTTCACTGATACAACTGTCACTCCGTGTCAGTTTCTTTCTTTCTTTTTTTTAAGATTTTTATTTATTCATTCATGAGAGACACAGGCAGAGGGAGAAGCAGGCCCCATGCAGGGAGCCCTATGTGGGACTCGATCCCAGGACTCCAGGATCAGGCCCTGGGCTGAAGGCGGCGCTAAACCGCTGAGCCACCCAGGGCTGCCCATCTGTGTCAGTTTCTATTGGTGTATTGGCCACCACTTTTCGAGCTGGAACTTTGAAAATAGAACTGTGGTCCTTGCTTTTAAGGGCTCAGTAGACACATAGCTATAAGACAATGTGATATGTACTGAGTTGGCTGTATAAGGAAAGCAATGAATAACTCAAAGATGGATCTTTGACTAGGGTAGAGTTTGAGGAAAATGTTATATAAGAGGTAGCATATGAATTAGGATGGAAATGGGAAGGAAACCTACTCCAAGAGCTGCAGAGATTCTCAAACACATGCCAGTATTGAAATAAAAATGAAATAAAAAAGTAAAGATGTATGGTGTAACTGAATCCTGACATATTTGATGTATGGCATATTTGGAACCAAGCAAACAGCCCAGGGTGGTGGAGTGTTAGGAGGGTAGTGAAGACCTGTAAGAAAAGGTAGAACTACAAGTAGACCACATTATAAATGATGTTAAATTCTATAGTAGGATATTCGAACTTTATCCATTAAAAGTTTTGAGCAATGGAAAGGCATGAATTTTTGGCAAGATTAGTCTAGCAGCACAGTGGAGAATATAGTGGGGAAAAAAACGTGGGATTATTTCCTTAGGGATCCTGCACCCAGGACGACTCTGAGGCTCAAACCAAACTCTCTGTGAGTGATCTATAAACTTTTATTATGATTGAAACCAAATAGGCTTAAACCTTAGGTACTTAAGTAACTCCAGACACAACAGCTTTATTATAAATTATTTCATATAGAATAAGATCTATATCTGGAGATAAATATCATATATATATAGGTATATACGTATATATATGATGTTTTGGGTTGTATTTGAAAAAAAAAAAGTTCCAAAAACATGGTTATCAACAGTAATCTTGAGACTATTAAAGAAATCTAAGTGTAGTACAAAATTCAGCCAATGGCAGCTCATATGGATCCAAAAACCACCTTCCTTCATCCACCTTTTCACTCCACTCGTCCCATCGTTCTTATCATAGACTTAGCTTTATGTCTAGGTACTCTCGCCTTTTGATGTGTGTAGTTAAAGATTTCTGCCATGTGACTTACTTCTTTCATTTGTTTATAAGCTTCTTAAAGCTAAGAATAGAGTTTTATCCCTTCTTTATAACTCTCTAGAGTCTAGGTCTGGGACTGGCTCTTTATCCAGCTGGGAAAGGCTGTGGACAGAACCCTAAGTAAAATATACAAGATGCTGCTTCTCAGGTTATTAAGAAGGATTAAAGATAAACGCAGTATGGAAACAAAAGCAAATGCTTATTGAGCACCTTCATGGGCTCAGCCCCTGTAGGTAGACACGGGCACCTAAGGTGGGGACCTGTGTAAGCTATAGAGTCATCAGTGGAGTCATCAAACCAGGATAAAAAGCTAAATAGCTGTGAATGGGGGAGGTGGAGGGAGGGAGGAAGGTGCAGGGCATGGATATAATGCCGGCAGACTAGATACACAAATCTTCATAGCGATGACACAATTCGGTGAAGTAGGTGTTTTTGTACTTTTTTCAAATTAAGAAACTGGGGCTCAAAGAGGCTCAGCAATGTTCTTTAAAATGTTTCTCACCATGAGTGGCGATGCTGAGTTTCTTTTTTTTTTTTTTTTTATTTATTTATTTTTTTTAATTTATTTTTTATTGGTGTTCAATTTACTAACATACAGAATAACACCCAGTGCCCGTCACCCATTCACTCCCACCCCCTGCCCTCCTCCCCTTCTACCACCCCTAGTTCGTTTCCCAGAGTTAGCAGTCTTTACGTTCTGTCTCCCTTTCGGATATTTCCCACACATTTCTTCTCCCTTCCCTTATATTCCCTTTCACTATTATTTATATTCCCCAAATGAATGAGAACATATAATGTTTGTCCTTCTCCGACTGACTTCTAACCCACGTGCACCTTATCTAGGCTGCAGCGCACTGAGTCTCCAACAGGAGGCGAGGTGTGACCTGCTTCCCCCCTGGCAGGGTACTCATTCTGGGTCACGCAACCAGAATCAGGTTAAGATGAGTAATATTTCTTCCGAGCATGTTACTTTGTGACTCATGTTTCTGTGATCAACATTGGACATCAGACATAGCCAGTGAAATATTTTGCTTACGAGTCACAAGTATCATGACCTTGGATGGAAGAAGCTTCATGAAATCATCAGGGTTTTGGTTATTTGGTGGGTCACTCTTCTCATCAAATATGTGTTGTAAATAATCTGACAAACTTGGGGCGAATTGTTCAGATGAAAGATTGTGAAGAATAAAAACATTAATTGAGTTGGTGGAAATTTAAAGTCTGTAACACCAGAAAAGATATCCCTCTCGCTTTAGCAGTAAGGAAATGACCTTTTTATTAATTCAAATTCTCAAGTTTGTTAATATTGTCACAGAGGGCAACATGCAGAAAGAGAAGTTTCTACTGAGCATGACATTGGTCTTATTAATAATACCATGCTCTGGGCTTTTCTGATGGGCAGTGATGTTATGCTTTGTTATTCACATTCATCTTTCATTCTCAATCACCTAGATCCCTTAGACATCCTGGAGACACACTCCAGATCATTCAGGATGTATGTAAAAAGGTTCTTGGACACTGCTGAAAGAACTGTCACAAAGTTGGCAGACCAAAATTCTCTTACATTATGAAAAAAGCCATCCTTGTGTTTTGGTATGTTTTTCAGTTAGAACTTACTGAATCTTAAATATTGTACAAATCTAGTAGTTTTATAAATTGGAATTCTCACGTCAGCTTAGAACAAAAGCAGCAAATGCTACAAATAGTACAACCGGTAGCTTCAGTGACCACCTGTGAATAAGAAAGAAAATACCCAGCACCTGGGTGGCTCAGTTGGTTAAGCCTCTGCCTTCAGCTCAGGTCATGATCTCAGGGTCCTAGGATCAAGTCCTACGTTTGCCTCCCTGCTCGGGGTGGGGTTGGGGGGGCTGCTTCTCCCTCTCCCTGCCATTCCCCTTGCTTGTGCTGTCAAACAGATGAATGTAATCTTAAAGGAAAAAAAAAAAAGCAAAATACCCAGAATGACACATAGCCTAGTGTGATAATTAATCTTTATGTTGGTGGCTTTGAGTCATTAAGGATGCACTGAATTATGTTCTGTGCCTTCTAGTTAAGAAAACATGGAGGTATATAATCATTTTTAGCAAGACTCCCAATAAAAAAAGGTCTAAAAATAAATTTTCAAGTGATTTTCTAAAAATCTTGAGCAAAACTTCAACTTTGTATCCATAGAAGAAATGTGAACCCTGCTCCTTCCCTTGGTGTGTGTGCCCCCTGGGTGCTGGCGCGCTCCATCAGGTGGTGTCTGCTGAGAGTCCGTGTGCCTGCTGAGGCTGCAACTCTCAATGGCAGGCCAGTCTGCACCTCTTAGTGCTATGATTAGTTCCTGCGTGTTTCCAGCTTAGACTCAGATTAAGTTTATCTCTAAGTTGTCAACTTCTTTACCTTTTCCAATCAGCCAATTTAAAAACCTTACTGGAGAGAAAAACTTGTCCTGTGAGGGTTGAATGAAATCTAACTTCAATCACATTATTACCATTTGTAACCCTCATTATGTGAAAAATATGTGCTAGGACTTTTTTTCTACCTCTGGTTTCCAGAGAAAATAACATGTTCAGAAACTAAAGGAACAATGAATGGTATAGTTTTATCAAAACTATTGTACAATAGTTATACAATATCAGATATTATATACGATGGTCTTAATATCTGTGCAGTATCTGATATTGTACAATATCTCCTATCGTAGAGTGGGCTTATTGATATCTGTAAAATATCTGGTATTGTGTAGTATCTGATATTGCCAAATGGTCTTAATATCTGTATGGCATCTTATATTGTACAATGTCTAGTTTCTTTTTTTTAAGATTTTATTTATTCAAGACACAGAGAGAGAGAGACAGAGAGACAGAGAGAGAGGCAGAGACACAGGCAGAGGGAGAAGCAGGCTCCTTGCAGGGACCCTGACATGGGACTTGATCCCGGATCCCCAGGATCACACCCTGGGCTGAAGGTGGAGCCAAACCGCTGGGCCATCGGGGCTGCCTCAATGTCTGGTTTCAATTACAATAAAAGAAGAATTTCTATTAAATTTGCTCTTACGACTATTAATTCAGTCCAGAACGTGTCCACATGATCTATGACTACTGTTTCTGGATATAGAACTCTGCAAAGATTGGTCCAGTTACTCAAGATGATTGAACTCTATTAAGAAATAGAATTATGACAAGAGCCCTCCAGGTTTGAAGGTCGATGTATGGCTCTAATGGATGAGTCGGATTTGGGCCGTCGGGTGAAGCTACTCAATGGCACGTTCCCAAAGTACAACTGAAGCTGAATTTCACAACCCTCTGTCCATTCCCATGTGTGACTCACTAGTCTTATGTTGAATTGATAGATTTTTTTCCATTTCTTCTATTTTTAGATTTTTGTGCTGGAGCTTATCACTCTTAGATAACTTTTTCCAGCAAATGGTCTGAAGCTAAGTTTGAGTTCATAAAACCAATTAAAAAAAATGAGGCCATTTTGCAAACTGAACAAAAAAAAAATCATGTTTCCTCAGTTATCTGCTAGACTAAATTCAGCATCTGAAATCTATGCTTTCATTAATATAGATATGTCAGCCAAAAATAGTCAAACACTTAAGTAACTTTTTTTTTCTTAACTGAGATGATATTATTGATGTTATTTGTTCTTATAACATGAGCCCCATCATAGCTTCCTGGAATAAAATAATAAATTTTATATTACATAAAAAAATAAAAGTTACCTGGGTTTTTCAAAAGCTATATATGTGTGTGGTAGCAAATTGTATATGTATTACATAAAAGCCCTAGGAACTGCTTAATTTAACACATTTATATGTATCTTTTTTTTTTTTTTTTTTTTTTTTTACAAAAACTGAACTCTCTCCATGTTTACAAGGCAGACTGGGATAACAAGCAAAATAAACAAGAGCCTTTCTGGATAAGCGTGTCCATATGCCAATGTGGTTTAGGTCTCATTCAAGACAAAAAACGCATTACCTCTGAAAAAATGAAGGAACATTTATTAAATGACCAGGAGAAATTCCACAGTATGTAGTATGGGAATAATAATATGTAACTTTGTAGTTTATTTTCGATTTTTAAAAGCAAGCCCAAGGAAGTTAAAATATTCTTTTAATTAAGATGCTCAAAGAAATGAACTAAGAAAAATTGATGCAAGGACTCCTTCAAGTTAGAATTTGTGATACAAATATTTTCATCTCTTAACAGGGCAAGCTGATGTGTTCACATCTCAGTTCCAAGCTGCCTCTTTCACTAGGAAACATCAGTATTTTTTAAGGCACATTTACAATGCTTCCCCCTCCCCCTTGCTGTGTTTTTGTAGCACCTATAGCCATAACTGGCACCTGGGGGACTTGTATTGTTGGCAGATTCCCTCTCATTTCTTTGGAGTCTATTCAACTGCTGTGGTTTTACTCAGAAGTCAGTGCTTTGCATATATGATTTCCTGAGACTGTTTGAATAGTCTTTCTCAGAAAACCGTGCCAGTCTGGCTGTGAACAGCTCTTCTCCAAGAGTTGCTGACAGTAGCCTGGTCGGGTCATCGTGCTCGGACTTGGGTTCCCAGCCATGCCTACTACTTCTTTCCTCCACCTTTCTCTCCTTACCCCTGCCCCAGTGACCTCACTGCCCACACCTTGCCATCCCTTTAAAGAAGAGGATGAGATCTTGGACTAGTCCAGTTAGACAAAAATAAAATGCTTCTCAGGGAACCTATGCAAAGCTTCCATAAAGACAATTCATATTTGTTGTTTCAGCAACTGATGTGGAAATGATTTTAAATAATAAACAAACCCAGACGGAATAATTCAGACTTCAGGAAGGTAATAATCTGTTGCGAACACAGAAGTCCCTACTCAGGGTTACAGATGTAAATCCAGGAACAAACGTAACCTTGAATTTCTTGATTTGAGTGTACTTTTTTTTTTTTTTTTAGATCATCATCTTAACAGTTCAGTTTTGAGATAGTGAGAACAAAAAATGGCTTTTAATAAGGTCTGACATGCTGTTTTGAGGTGCTAAGGTAAAGAGAAGCATTGTTTTATGAAGTGGCTCATGTGGGTATATATATGTTGGTGTGCTGTGCTGCTGGCAATCCCATGGTCTTCGTCTGTATACCACTGCAGAGAAAGAGAAAGGTCAGAATTAGGATGTCAGTTATCCTACTCTTTAAAAAAAAAAAAAATCAAATAGGCTCTCACGAACCATACATAGAGTCAAAAAAATTGTTTTAAGGGTATATATATATTCTAATTAAACTATCCAAATCCATTTTCAGACTTGAATCAGAGGACACTTAGAACTACATTATGCACAGGAGAGAATGTTTATGCCATTAAAGCACGCTAGTTTTAATTAAGTGTTATCAAGTGCCAGATTTCTCCTACACTGCAATAAGAGAAACTACATTAAATGAGTTTTTTAAAAGCACTTTTTCCTAATATATGTTACCAAAGTACTAGAAAAATCTATTTCAACATTTCACATATATGTTTAACATGAGGTCAAAAGTCAAATGTGCTATTTTGCAAACACGTTGGTTTTTCACTAGAATTTTCTATCTGTACGTCTGACATTTATGAAACTGTTGATGACCTGAGGCAAAAATGTGTCAACGCATCCCATATTAAACAAGTGAGAAGTCACTACTTGGCAAACATAAATTGCAGAGACTTAAATAAACTCTTAGAAATTGCCTAAAGTATCATGTCATTTCTTTGAGTGGTAGAAAAAGAAACCTCAACCTCTCATAAGGATCCGACCCCAAAAGGCATATGCCAGGTTTCTTTGGTATCAACTAACTGTCTCATTCTGATATAATGGGCACCATGTGAACTGATCACAGAGCAAGGTTGTGTGTGTGTGTGTGTGTGTGTGTGTGTGTATGGAGAGAATGAAGAAAAGTAGGTTTTCTAGCTAATACAGGCAAGAAAGTATTTTTGCACAAAAATATTTAGTGCAATGCACATGCATACACATGTAAGTATACAAACATACGCGTGTATATATGTCATACCTACACATAAAGCCTCTTATTTTCTTCTTGATCTGAAAAGGTCTTGTGTAGAAGATGAATTTGATTTAATGCCTACAAACAGCCCACTATACAGGCAATACCAGCTCTGAGCCATTTCCAACTCTCATATAAAACAAACCTAATTGTTCATTGCCTGTGGTCGTTCAACAAAAGATAATGTTGCACTTGCAAAAACCGAAGCAGGCCGCTTATTAACGTCCCACTGTTGTTAGACTGGCTAGTAATACATACTAGACAGAAACGGATTTATTTTCATATTGGAGCTGAGCTCCTATCATGCTGGTTTCACGTTAGAATTACTCTGCGGCACGTTTACTGAGTAAGTGATTACTTCCGAATCCAAACAGGGAGAGCCTGAGCAGCCACATGGATAGGAGAGCACTGTTTTGACACTCCCAGGATACGTTGTGCTTCTCAACCCCCGAGTCTCCAAGAGTTTTGAACATGACTCTGTCTGTGGCTTAAGGGTACCACTTCTGACTCCTCGTTGCAAAAACAAAACCCCTTGGAATCCTGTCCCTATCTCCTGGGCCTGCTGGAGGAGAAGGAGCCCCGCCAGGGGAAACCAAGGCCCCACCGGCAAGCTCCCTCCTTTTGCACCACGGTTTGCTGTACCATTGCTTGGAAATCCACTCCAGCATCCACCAGGGCTTTGGAGATCTGGGCCGACTGCTGAAAGTGAACGTTGTCTGCAAGGAGAGAAAGGAAACGTAAAGTAACTAATAGCCGCTCCTTTCCTGATAGGAAGGGTGGGAAAGGCACGGGAAGAAAGGGACTATTTGAAGTTCTAGGACTTAGCATCCCATTTAGCCCAAGACAAGTGAGTTGTGGAAAGCAACACTGTTTTATTGAAGTAAATGTAACAGTCTTGCCCCTCATGCTTTTGTTTTGTCAGTAGTGAAATTGCAAACCTGTCTGTGATACTAAAAAGTCTAATTAACTGAAACTCACCATCTGCTGTTCCATGAATAAGGAGGTACTCAACTTGTTTAAAATTTTCAGCTCTGCTCATGACTGTTGAATTCTGGAATTGGGAAAAAGAATGTCATTATTCAAAAAAAGATCTGCCATAAACTGATTTTTCACTTCAGTTTACAAAATAAAATGTTTTCAGCTGGGGCCCCCTTTGATACAAAATATAGCAAACCGATATTTAAGCAAATGCTGTCTCCATGCACAGCAGAATGCACAGCATGCCCCGAGCCTGGGAGACGGGACTGGAAAGGGGGGACGCCACATCTTCCTCGCACACGCAGGCAGGGGGCACCTGCCACCGGGGCTGCGCGCCGGCCCCGAGGCCCAGATCCCGGGCTGGCTGTGGCCTGTGCATTAGCGCGGGGCAGAGTCTCCTATTAGCAATGTATGTTCATGGGCTTGTGCTGTAGTTCAGCCAAAAAGTGTATTGCCATGGCAACCGTGTGTCACATGGTGCCATACATGCTACATTTCAAAGAGCCTGTACATAGCATTTGCAACTAAACACACTCTGCAATATGTCATATGAACTTTGGTCCACATTGCTAGGCAATGAGTGAGAAGGAAGTACTACCTCTTTGGGAACAGATGTTCCAAACCTAGGCAAATGTGACATATGGGAGGGGAAAGGGGTGAAAAAGATCAAGCGTGGCCTTAGGAAATCGGTGGGTTGTTGTCGTCTGCCTCCTTCTGTATTAGGGAAAATCCTGCCACTGGATCAAGCCATTGCCTAGTGGGCCAGAGAAATAGGGCCAGAAATGGGGAGGTAAGCTCTCTGAAGACCCGCCTCCTTGAGGCCGCACACCTGGCATGGGGAGGTGGGGGGGGGGGCTCAGGATGAGAAAGCCTTCGAGGGCACGGAGCTGGTCATCGGGTCTGGATTCGGGGATGTGTGCAAAGTTCGGAGGAGGCTCGGGGTGCCGGGGTCCACGTCTGTGGTCTCCCTGCGTGTTGGGCCGAGGAAGGGCCAGCGGTTCTCCGGTGCCTTTGCAAGTCCTCCTGCATCTTGGTGAATCAAAGTCAACTTTCTGAGAGCCACGGCTTGCATTTGCAGGCGCCCTTGTGGGGAACGCCGGCTCCCTGTGCCCCGACGGGGCCCCCCTGGCCGGCGGGGGTCACGGGGTCTGGGAGCCACCCCCCGGGGCAGGCTGCTCCCCAGGCTCGGCTTCTGCGCAGTGCGGGCGTCGGGAGGGGCGCTGCCCGGTGCGACCCTGCCCAGTCCTGCTCCCCCTGCTCCCCCGCGGGGCCCCCGCCACCAGGAGGAGGGGCTCGCGCGGGGCGGCATCCGCACGCGGGACGCCGTCTGCACCGAGGCCGCTGCAATTCCAAGCGGCGCGGGGGGCGGGCCTGGGGGCGGCTGAGGCGCCGGGGGGCGGGGGGCGGGCAGCGGAGCCCCAGCGGCGGCGTCCGGGGCGGCCGTGCTCCCCGCGGAGGCGGCGGCGGGAGCCAACCCCGCCGGGGCCCGGGGCTGCAGAGCCGCTTCCCAGCCGCGCCGCCAGAGGCCGGGGTTCGCCGCCGCCCGCCCGCCCCCAGGCCCCAGTGCTCCCCGGCGCTCCCGGGCGCTTCCCCCGCCCCCCCCCCCCCTCCCCAGCCGTCGTGCAGGCCCGGCCGGCGCACACCTGCCCCGGTGCTTGCTAGGGCCGCGCCCAGCCTCGCGCTCTGCAAGCCCGCAGCTCCCCGCAGCTCCCCGCAGCTCCCCGCAGCCTGCCCGCGGGGACCCGGCCACACGGCGCGGGCCCTCGCCTCACCTCCGAGAGCCCCACCGGCCCTCCTGGCTTGGCAGCCTGCACCGCCAAAGCTGCTCCTACAACCTCCACGAGCCATAAAACTGAGAAATGTCATTGAAACATAGAGTAATAGTTAGGAGACATATAAATACGCAGGACAGTTAGCAAGGAATGTGATAACTACTGGAGTTTGGACCAAAACAGTTTCTGGCTGCCTTTTTTTTTTCTTAAATGGAGTGAATACAGGCTGAAAGAAGACAATTTTTATAAACAAGTAAAACCCTGAGCCTAAGATAAATGTTGTGATGTACACACTGTAGCTGTGATGAACTAGACATGGTGAGAAATGCAACATACTGAGAAAAAGACGAAAACTGTGATAAAAGTGTCATGATGCAAATTGTTTTACATTAACAATATTACACTACAAAGAAAGAAAGACAAATACTTTAATGCAGCAAGAGAAAAAATAAAACAAAAGCTTCCCCTGCGACGGTGAGCTAGGTGTGCCGGTTCCATGCACACATCGCCCTGCTCCCCGGAGAAGCATCCAGAGGGGCCTCCCCGCGAGGTGGGCAGGTGCACGGGCAGCCGGGAGCACCCAGCCCCTCTCAGGCTCTCTGGCAGCAGAGAGCAGGGCTCCCCGCCCGCCCCCCCCCAGACGCGGCGGTGGCACCTTGCCCCTGGCACCGCGATCGTGCCCTACCGGACCCCAGAATGCGGGCTTCTCAGGGAAGAGGGACCCTCGGCGGCCCACCGCGCGGCCTGCTCCACCCCGCGGACGGCCTCGGCCCACGCCGGAGCAACAGAGCCCGCCCTCACTGCAGGTGCGGTTAATAATCGGCAATAACGCCATCGTGCTATTTTAACCCACTAAAATAGGATAATCCCCATTTGCCTATCGATGGAAACAGAAATAGAAAAGGAAATGGATGACTAAGTTAGAAGCCGAATAGTCTATCACCAGCTACTAAAAAGGAAGCTCAGAGTGATAAATGGGCAAGGATGCAATGGTGGTGCAGTTGGCACTCTCCCGAGGCTAGAAACTTCCGGAGAGCCCCGCTGTCAGCAACAGTCTGGCAAAACGAAGTGGGAAGGATTGGTCCAGTGGCAGTGCCGATTCCACAGCATCTCTGTGAGGAGCTTTTCCATCAAGCCCTGGAAGAACCATCTGTAGCTGCTTGTTGGATCACGCTGGTTCCTCAGTTACCTTCCAGCAAATAAATCTTTGTATTTTTGAAATAAAGAGAGAGCTGATGAGAGCGGTGGGGCACTGTGAGGAACAGAAGTTCTGACCGTTTTTAGGCCACCCTTGGGCCATCGAGGAACCCCAAGGACAAGTGGCGTCCTGAGGATGATCGGTTGCCGCGTTGCCGAGGCCTACCTCAAGGCAGGCGCAGGTGTCCCATTTAATCCCTTCACTAACCCTGTGGGGGGAGGCTTGATTCTTCCCATTATCCAGATGAGGAGACTGAGGTCCCGAGAGCTTACTTAACCTCTCCAAGCGCACACTGCTGGCACGTGGTGGAAGCCAAATTTGAGCCGAGGTCTAACTCCGAAGCCCGCGCCCCTTAACGTTACGGCCTAGTGTCCCTTCGCGTCCCAGCCAACAACCCATCACCATTTCCAGACTCTCGTAGGGAGAGCAAACGGCCCCTGGTCTGATGGACCACCCCGCACGTCAGTGCGATGGGACGGCCGCACCGGCTTCCTCTGTGCATCCTCCCGCTTGCAACCAAATCCTGCTAACTAGCTAGCATTAAGTAATGCTATTCTGGGAAGCACCGCTAATGCCACAGAAAACAGAGGCCACAGAAAATCTCTGAGAAAAAAATACTTTCCACCCACTATATCGGATGTTTTACTTGTTTACATTCTATCAAACAACTGTATCGGTGAGATGCCAAGGAAAGAGAACCCATCAACCCGACAGGGGGCTCTACCTCAGTCCTCACCAAGCAACACTGGCTTCTTTAAAGATCACACAGCAGTCAACATTTTATCAGCACTCAACAAACAAGTTAAGGTTTGGCTTAAATCTGAAGGTCTCTCTCCCTTTGGCATATTCTGGGATAATAGAACAAATGTCAAATCAGTACAAGATGGCATATTTACAAAATTGCACCCTGTTTTGCATAACCTAACGATGCAGCAGTTCTTAAGGATTGAACATTTCAAATCTGCTAGCAGAAGACTGCCAAATCTATGACTGTTTCGTACACTTGCCAAAAGCCTATCAAATTTTGAGCAAAATGCAAAATAAATCTCCTCTACAAGTTAAATCAGTCCCTTCTGTGTGTTCCAGGCTGCCCTCTTCTCTTGGCAACCAGGCTCAGGACTTGGGCCCCATCTCTCCTGCCCTTGATCTTCTGCTGCTCTGCGTATTCATGGATCCCTTCCCGCCCGCCGCAGGCTGTGGCCTGCCGTAGAGGCCACCATTTGGCCTGCTCTTCCCACGCCCTGCTTCCATGATATCCGTCGGTTCATCCAACCTGCTTCACAAATCCCCGGAAAACCAGCTGTACCTGCTACTCCGTGGGTCTGTGCTGCTGCCCCCTGTCCCTCCGAAACCCACAGAGAGCGTCTCCGCTCTCCCTCTTCGGCTCCTAAATCCCTCTTTGTTGGCCTGCAGAAGGGCCCTCCCTTCCCTACCCTCCGCATCTACATGTTATGTAACATGGTTGTGCCTCAGTTTCAGCGTCAATAAAATGAAGATAACTAGAGCACTCATCTCAGGGAACTGAGGGAGACAGGAACCCCAGAATAGTGTCTGCCCATAGAAGCAAGCGCTTCATGAATAAGTGAAGAAAAAAAAAATGAATGGAATAAAGAAAGCTGGATTCCCCCCCCCCCCCCCGCCCCCCTATCAGTTGAGAGGAGTTGAGGGGGAATGTGAAACCCTAACTTCCTGGCCACTTCCCTTCCCGGCCCCACATGCTCCGGAGGACAAACCTCTGGGGGCTTGTCACAGCTTGGGCACCACTGTCCTTTCTGCACTCGGGGGCACCTGTCATACCCGGGTTCACTCTTCCTACCTGCTCTCTTTCATTTCTCTTTGATCATTTTGTGGGTCTGCTTTTGCTCACCAACAAGGTAAGAAACTTCTGGGCAATTAGAACCCCAGGCACCGTTTCTGAGTGAGTGAAAGTTGGCCAGATGTTGAGTTTTTAAATAGGTTTGACTGCGAGGCCTCTGATGGAGCATGTGAAGGGCCACTTGTCATGCTGGTGAGCGACACGCTCCTCGGGCCCTGGCGGTGCTTGCTCTTTGCTCTTTGCCAGTGGGGGTGAGGGTTTTCTTACTGCCCAGCCGGTGCTTTTTGCTCAAATCTGTCACCGTTGTGGTCTGCTGGGGACCAAGACTCACCGCAGAGATGTTTCCCCAGGGCTACAGGGCCTTGCCCCTTGGCACTAGGTGGGGGATTAGCTCCAGGGCCTGGGGGGGGGGCACTGCTCATGCCACTGCAGTGGGTCTGAGCCTTAGTCCAGGGCCTGCTAATCTACACAGCAGCTCTGTACGAGTAGGAAAAGGCAGTCCTGGCTGGATGCAGCCCCAGAGGTTCGTGTCTCAGTGAATGAAGCAGAGACTGGCCCTCGGCACTGCGGGAGCTGAACAACTACACGTGGCATCCCTACCTGTTCCATTTGTGCATACGAACGGGTTCTCGGATTTCCTTTCCTAAATCGCAAGTAGGACCTTTATTTCACAAAATGTGCTTCTCTTGGTGATGTGGGTTTCTCCAAATTCTTCCAAATCTGGGTCATCGGTGACCTAATAATGAATCCTCTGTCTCTCTCTCTCTCTCTCTCTCTCTCTCTCTCTTTTTTTTTAATTAAAAATTGTCTCTTCTCTTAGAAAGGCTACAATCCTGGCCACTCTATTGATGATATCTGCTGATATCTGCGCTGCAAGTGTAAACAAAGATCAGGGCCTTCCTTCTGCGGAGCTTTGGGCTTTGGTCCTTCCCACCCTGGGTGCACTGCAGGGAGGCAGCGGCCCCGACGAAATGGGAATCATTTTCAAACTCTTCCCTTCTGACCCACAGACAGGCACAGGGTACTGAGAGCCTCTAAGGAATTGTCTTCTTTGTCTTTTCCAAAAGTGTGGGAGGAGGGAGGAAGGGAGGGAGGGAGAGAAAGAGAAGGAGAGAGAGAGAGAGAGAAATAAAAACAACCTGGGAAAGAAAAGTAAAAGATGGGGTCCAGAGGGGCAGCTGGGGCCTCGCAGGAAAAATAGAATCTTTGAATGTATTCTTGCCAGAGACAAAAGCACAGGCTTATTTAAAAAACAAAGGAGGGCAGCTTTATTCTAAAGCCTGCTGTGCACCAAATATAGGCACTTAGATTCAGCTCTCCACACTCTGAGGAAGCACTTACCAGGGTGGAAACAATTCAGCAGCGTTGCCTCCCCTTCCCCACACACCTTAACTCTCGCCCGCCCAAATCATTCCTCCGAGTAACACATTGGGAACCTTTAGCTCCCTGGTACTGGCAGTTTTAATGTGTCCATTGCCAGCACTGAATTTTGTGCCAAGAAAACTCGACTCCTGGCGTGGAAGGATTAAACAGTCCTCGGGTGCCATCTGTGCAGTGAAGTGAAAGAGTGACTTTATGCACCCAGTGTGCGTGTGTTGCCATTGGCAGTGGGAAGTGACTTCTATTTACATGACTACCTCATGCAGTGAACACCTAAGGGGAGAGAGGAACATGGCCACCTCAGGGCGAGTGGAGATGGGGAGGAGGGGATCCATGTGGGACCGAGGAGCCCATAGGGAAGTCTGGGAAAAGATGTGGGATGAAAGGGTAGGTTGAAACTAACCGTCCTAAAGGGGGAAGGCTGGTTGAAGAGGAAAGACCCTGTTGGCTGTTGGCTGATGTTCATGGAGGGGAGTAGGGTAGGTGCCATGGACTTCCCCAGGTGTCAGGGTTTGGGCTTGACCCTGTGCCTCTAGATTCAAAAAGACTTTTCAGAATGGGATTTTAAGAATGAACTTTTGACTTAACATCCACCAGGTTCTAGAGTCAGGGTGAGGGTTCTGGACAGTACATCTCGGTTTCGGGAGTTTTAGTACTTGGGATATTTGAAAAAGTCCCTTGGCAGCTCAGCATATATGGCATACTGCAGGAGGGATGGTTTTCAAGTGTGAGCATCCTGGTCAGGTTACAGACAAGAAAATTCCAGATGTAAAGAGGTGATGGAGATAAGCAATTTTTATAACAATGTTTGCCTTCAAAAAGTTCTTAAATCAGGAAAGGTCTTAAGGTTTACACTTCATATGGGGTCATCTGAAGAATACAGTATTGAGTAAATACTTCAACAGTTAATAATACTGCAGTATTAGGAAGTACAAAATAACCATGAGTCCAAGATAGGTAAACCGAAGATTAAGAGATCTACAAGACAATGTCATGAAAGTCAAATGGGGCAGCTAGTCCACTGGAAGAGCAGACTTCCTACTAAATGGAGATATAGGAGAAATGACATTCCAGGCAGAAGGAACAGAAGGGCATAAAAGGGAAAGGCCCAGAAATTTTCAGACAACAGTGACGTGTAATCAAGTGAACTGGACCATTGTAAGAAGGATGTTGAACACCTGATTAGAGTCAGGGTAGGACTCAGTTGAGTCACATGAAAGACCTGTGACAGTGTTGTATGTGGGGATGCGGGGACTAATCTCATGCCTCTTTGTGGTAAAGATGGGAGCATAGAAAGACAAGCTAAGGGGACACCAACTGGGTTATTGTTAGAAAAGTAGATAGTCATGTGACAGCGGCAATGTGGTGACAAAGAAAGGAAAGGATGTTTAAAGGAGTTTATTGGATGTGGAGAAGGAATGGGAAGAATTGAATCCAAAGTATTGTGGGGGACAACTGGCAGAAATGGGGACAACCGACAATGGGACTGCTGTGTAGTGGAAGATGATTGGTGCATCTCACTTTACAGGTTGTCACTTTTCTATCTTGACTGGAAAACACACACATAGGCACAGGCAGCCACATACTCCTCCCTGCACCCCCCTCCCCCAAACCTTCCTAAATGAAGCTGAAAGAGATAAAACTAAACTGTGTATACTTATGTTGCAAAACTGGAAATTTTATTTGGGTTTTATTGCGTTTTGGTCACGTGGCTTCAGAACCTATAGGAAGGGTAACATCTCATAAAAGTGTACAAACACTGCTCAGAGCAGCGCATTAATGTGAAGCCCAGGTATTGAGAGTTGCGGCCCAGATGAGAAATTGTATTAACTTACTCTCGTTTTTGTTTTCCTCTTTTTTTAATTCATTGTCATGAAAAGAATTTTGCATTTTCTTTGGAGAATGTAAACATGAGATGATTTACCTTGTCATCTGCAAGTTTTGGGCTTTTCAACGAACACGACACATAGACTCAGGAAAGTTTTGGAAGGGCCAAAGTGCAACGAAGGTCCCTAGCGGTTAGGCTAGCACTTCTGGTTACATCAGCAGCACCTCTGGTTACATCAGCGTAGCACCCGAGAGAGTGCCCTGGCTCGGCCATGCCATCCAGCCAGCACATGTGGCTGCCAATGATAGTGGCTTCCAGGCCAAATTTCAGATGCTATGGCCTGTCTGCAGAGCAACCTGCCACTTGTTTTCCCATCAGCCAACCACCTGAATGCTATTCAGTAAATGGAGGCTCAAGGGCTTTTTGGGGCCCCGTCCAATTGTACTCTTCACCCATATCTTGTTTGAACAAACTGCACATAGCTGGCTATGAATAAGAAAATTATAGGTCTGTACATACATCTTAATTTTAATACCACAGAAATTTTAATATATAGCTAAAGGTTTAGAGAGTCTTCTGGGCTTTAAAGGAATATGTCGAATATGACATGTTTTCTAAATGAAATTTTTATAATTAAAGTAATTATCTGGTGTTGCTTTGTATTTCCAAATGAATGCATATTGTGACCTATATAGCATACGATAAAGACTGTAATTAATGCAGAATATAGTAGGGGAAGCTAGTGGAGTATCTCTAAACCACCTGTGTTATTTCTTTTTAACAAGAATTTTGTTGGAAATAAAAAATATATATTTTTTAGAATAGATACACTTAAAGATGTTCTTAAACAACTTATAAATAGGTTATAAAATGGATCTGGTTTCTCATCTCTTACCCTGTAATAGTCAAGGTTGTCTTCTGGAGTTGGCAAACCCATGTAACGTTCTGTATACACGGAGTCTGTGATGAAAAAAATTGAAAAAAACACTTAATTCATACAATACAACTTCTCTTCCTTTTATTGGGTTAGTTTAAGTGCTTTCATATGTCGTAGCTTGTGCGTAGGTCTACAGAGTATCCCCCTCAGGAGTGTCTCCTCCAGATCATTTTTATTTGGCTTGTTAATGCAGCCAGACGCCTGCTCAGACTCATGCCTTTCCATACTCAGCTGGAACCAATGAGGATAGAGGGAGATGAGACTAGATGATCTAAACACAGTTAATACTCCATCTACAGAGGGCGCCTGGGTGGCTCAGTTGGTTTACCATCTGCCTTTGGCTCAGGTCATGATCCTGGGGTCCTGGGTTTGAGCCACACATCAGGCTCCCTGCTCAGCGAGGAGTTGGCTCCCCCTCAGCCCCTCCTCCTCTGCCCTTCCCCCTTACTCATACTCCCTATCTCTCTCTTCTCTCAAATAAATAAATAAATCTTTAAAAAAAAAATAACCCATCTGCAGAAAAATCAAATGCAAAGTGCTGAAAGGTAAGGGCTCTTTACATTATCATCTGACCTTTTCAAAGAACCTTAATTTGGAAGTCACTGAAAGGGTCAATTATCTTAAATTTTTGGTCCTGACACAAGCATATGTCTTAATTTCCTGTTGGAAACCCCTTATAATGCTCAATTACTAGCTGCTCACTTAAATCATAGGTTGTTTTGGCAGTTTAAAATTTGCTATAATGAAAACAAGGAAATCAGTTATCATTTATTTGCTGTATATCCCTGTACTAGCTCAGTTACTCCGTCACAGTGTACCATTTGTTTTTCCTCATTTTGTAGCGAGCCCTCACTTTTGGCATTCTAACAGTTGTGAATTGTGAAATAGATTACATTAATATCTGCTGAAATGATGCAAGCTCTTTTATCTACAGATATGGCTGAAAACAGGATGCATAATTGGTTTGGTTATTTTGGGTAATTAAACATATTTTTGCCCTATTTTTAAAAATTTTATAGATATATCCCAAAATATATGTGAGAAAATTTACAATTTACTGTGTGGCTAAGTTCCAAGGTAACTTTAAAAATCTGAAGTAATTGCTTTGAAAGATGCCCCCTCCAATGACCAGATTACAATAAATAGGTAAGGATAGAGTATAATATGCTGTCATTGTGCTGTTTAGATTAATGGCTCGAATTTCACTGTAATTTTACAGGTAGTTCAGTATTTTTTTTTTTGGTAGTTCAGTATTGATCTTACTAATTGTTTAAATAAATAGATCACCTAAATAATAGCCTTAAGTAACATTTTAACCCTTTTCGAATGACTGGCATTTAAAGGCTACACTGATGATGAGTGTTAGCTATTCCACATGTATTCTTTATGCTTGCTCTATGGAAATCAAAATACTATCTTTCAAAATGAATAATGGCAATATTTTATTATTTTGATTAAAAGGAAGACAGACACAGATGATATGTAATTTTATATATCTAGAGGACACTAATATACAAAATATAATACCTTAAAGGACATTTTATAATATAAGATCTTCATAAAATGTTCATATCTTTTAACATTTAAACATAAATAATTTAAGTTGTACATGTGATAGGAGGGAAAATCGCCTTTAAGGGCAAAATAAATTTTTCCTGAAATAGTAGCAGACTTTTCTATTCTTCTTGTCCTAGAACCTAATACTCCTTTCTTATTATGTTAACCAGGTTTACATGTGTGAGAAGATCTGAATTTTGTTTTTCTCCTTTTTAAACACAGAGAGAGTGTGCCTATGTGCAGGAGCAGGGGGAGGGAAGGAAGGGCAGGAGAGAGGGAAAGAGAGAATCTCATGCCCAGCGCAGGGCACTAGCTCATGACCCTGAGCTGAAATCAAGAGTCAGACACTTAACTGGCTGAACCACCCAGGCACCCCTGAAGTTTTAATAACGGTATTTAATAAATGTATAATACAGGTGTTGTAAAATGTAAAAAATGCGCCTTTGAAATACCACTTGTGTACCTCTTCTATCTGATCTTTGAGTAAAATTGTTCAAATTAACACATATATAAGAACTCTGGAAAATACCTATGTCCAGAAAGTTGGGTTTGTCCAAATACATTTAATGAAGTCCTCTTATTATTCTAAACTCACAAAGATTGCTTCTATTATTTTATTGACCACCAGAGGTCTCCAAAAACAAGCTCTCCAATGGAACAATTAATATCAAGCAGGAAAGTATTATATGAAAACAAATCCATTGTGTGTGGACTAAGTCGGAAGTGTGATTTCCAATGTTTTTTTAACAGAAAGATCACAATATTTTATTTATTTGTTTATTTATTTATTTTACTTTTTTTTGTTGGCCTCTTCTAACTTAGCCTTTAAATAAGAGTTTCCTACAAGGTTGGTACTACCATGTATTAGGGCAAAAAATATGTAACAAGTGTATTTATTATCAATAAGTCTATCACATAAAGGACTTGAGATGGAGTCTGAAGAGGTGCAGGAAAGTAATTCATCTTTTCACCATCTCTGACTCTTTTCTCCTACCTAGCGTACTAATGTTCATTCTCTCCCTCTAGGGAATTATAGTCTTACATATATATGATGCCATATAGAATTATCTCTCAATGATGAAGAAGAGATTCTAGAGCGGCTTTCACTAATTTAGAGACAGTGTGTGTGTGTGGGTGACAGTGACAGTGTGTGACAATCATGAGTTCCCCTGTCCCTACCCTCCTCTTTCCACCCAAAGCCCTATTTGTCTTTGACCTTTACTGGAAGAAAAAGAAATACATGCTTCTATTCTGCTAATATGTGAAACCCAAAAACTCAAAATAAAATAAATTAAGGGAGGGTTTATCTGCAGAAATGTAGCGTTAGGGATGTTTTGAAATTTAGAAAACAGAATTTGTCGATAACTAAATGTATAGATGCCAATACCACCGAGCCTTTCTCAATAGCAGAGTAAGTGAGATCATTCGATTCTAGGTATCCATAAAGTGCATCTACAATGAATCAGCTTATTTCCTGTAGAAACACTGAAACTCAGACAGGAATGGTTTTGTCATTGAAATTTTAAGGTCAACTCTCCGTATCTTTTTGATAGTAATTACATACCATAGTACTCCCACCGTGAGACAGGTGCCACAGGCTATTCCACACTTGAACACGCCACTGCCTGCTCCCAGGACCATTGAGGTTACGTACCCTCCATATGACTAAGGAATGGAAATGGTTATTTTTATGGAGGTAAAGGAATTCAGGACATATGGTAAGCGAGTCGCAGTTTCCATATTTCTCACATCTTTATATACTGTGCCTCTTTAGAGATAGAAAGCATGGTAGAGAAGGGCTTAAATTGGCCTTAATTGGACAATATCTAAAGACTACACTTGCAGAGCCCTGGTGGCTTTGCTTGACAGGTCTAAGTCGGAAAATCATCAAAAATTTACTGGATAGTAATTAAAGGAAAAAAGAGCGATAGATACTAGATCTTTACTGACTTTGACTCATAAGAAAAATCACCCTACTTCCTTCTCTCCTGCTCTCCTTCCCCACCTCCCTCCCTCTCGCCCTTTCTCGCCTCCCTCCCTTCTCCCCCTTAATCATAATAAGCAAAGATGTATACCTTACTGGCAGGGACTGGCAGGGACTCACTGCCTAGAGGACATTTTATTGGGGTCTTCTTAGATTAAAAATACAGGATTTTCATCTCTAAATATTTACACGCCAAGGATAAATCATTGTGCTCCGAATTCTATTTACTAACTATATGCACATAGATTCATTAGCCAAACAACTACTCACCCAGCCCCAAATTGCAATCCGTTTGTCGTCCACAAATCCCATTTTTGAAAATTGTCTAAAACATATGGAAGAAGTCCGTGAATTAGTATTGCATTGTGTATAGAAAACTAGGATAAGTGCACAAATGTGAAACCCTGCCATTTGTTCTCTATTCCCTCCTGTTGGAATCTAAGATTAATTATGGCCAGCAATCAAATAAACACCTGAGACAGATGTCTATCGTTTTTTTTTTAACCTAAGAGCTGGACGAACAAGGTTTACTTTTGTTGGAGTCCCTAAAAATTTTGTCTGTGTGTTTGTGTGTGTGTGTGTGTGTGTGTGTGTGTGTGTGTATGATTCACAGAAAACAAATCCTGGCAGTTTTTTTCACAGCTTCATATAAAAATTTGCAGCCCAGATGCACTTTTCTTTACATAATTGAATTTAAATCTCTCCAGATGTTTTTCAGTTTAAGAGAGGCTGCCCTCGCAATGGAGAAATAGAGGGTCATGGAGAACATCTGGGTAGGGCTGAGAAAGGTCTCTAGGCCCCCTACCTGAGAACTTAAACACCATTCTCTAAATAAATCCCTTCTTCTGCTGGGTGTTGATTAGTTAGCTCAGCACCATTAAATAGGAAGCAATTTTTCCTTGACGGATTAAGAAGTCTTTTTGCCACTAAATTGTGTTCAGGATACCTATATCCAGTTAGAGAAATGAGAAAAGTGTTTCATGCAGTCACTTTTTAATCTTAGCCTTACATCAAAAGGTAATCTGTTTGCTTTAGGAAGAAATTTAGTAAATGGGGCTCTTTAACTTTGTAGTATGGGGGGTGGCAACCCTTACAGTGACCTATATGTGATTTTGAAAATTTTGTGTTTTTCAATAATAGATATATGCCTTAGGTGGCCCTGAGTTAAGCAATATTAGAAAAAATTAAAAGTAAGTAGTTTTCAACTCATTATCTCCTCCCCATAAACTTTTATTTTTTCCCCCGTAAACTTTTAAAACTTGGCATTCACATATGTATAGAAATGTGCACCAAACCATGAGTGTACAAGTTGATAAACTTTACAGAATGAGTATATCCTTGAACTAAGATACAGTGCATTGCTTCCCCCCCCCCCCCCGCCGCCCCCAGAAGCCTCTGGGTCATTTCCCCTTTGCAAAAGGAAAAAAGATAAGATTCCAATTTGTGCCTGGTTTTGAACTTTCTATGAAGTGGGTCATGCAGGATACACACTTTTGTGCCTGCTTCTTTCATTCAACAGCCTGTGAGATTCATCTATGCTGCTGTATATAGTTCTTTTTAGTTGCTGAATCAGTATGCTGTTGTATAAATACACTACATCTCATTAACTTTTTAAACTGGAGATGTATATTGTGGATACCCAATTCTGTAGTTTTGGATTTGAGAAGCCCTGGACACTATGCCCTCTCACAGAGGACCAATCTGGAAAAATTAAAATTTAGTTTTAAAATATCACAGCCTTCCTCCTGAGCCAGTTTTTCCCCCTCTCTCTAGTCTAAACCTCTCCTTCTTTCTATTTTACTTTAAAGGAAAATAGCTAATCATTAACTCTGGTGTATGAGACTTAGAGATACTTAATAAATTGTCTCTCTTCTCGTTGGTTGTTCCTTGTTTTTAAAAGCATTTTCCTCCGCCCACTTAATCATTCACAATTTTTCTGCATTTCCTAGTTTATGACTTCATAACATTCTTTTAAATCAACCACTTGTTATGCTTCCTTAGACATCCAGGCAGTTGGTTACAGAAACTCAAAGACTACATTTCCCATTCACCAGTTGAATGCGGCTGGACTGGAGAGTGCAGTTGAGACTCTAATCGAGTTGCAGACCTGGATTCAAATTCTGACTTCCCCTGGCAAATTACCTAAGAGCCTGCATTTTTTTTTTCTAGCTGAAATATGGGGTACAGACACCCACCTCACAGAGATGCTGTGCAGTTCCTGTGACAATGCAGGTAAAGCATTGCCCATTTACACGTGTATTACGTGGTAACCACTATTCATCAATAAAATCTCTCGAGCCAGATCACATCGATCTGTGGGCCCATGATTGGAAAGCACAAGAATGAGATGTGATTCATACTTAATACAGCCCTTGTAACTGTGAGCAAAAAAGGCTCTGCTCCACAATTTTCCCCCAATGGCAGAGTAACCCTCATCCAGACTGTAGGAGCCACTCGTAGGATTTCGTAGCCATCACATGCAATGCAGCCTCCATACCCTATGAAGGAACACTGAGCTCCCTCACGTACCCTTGACCAAACGGATGATGATTTCCTTGTTTAGTTAGATGTTTACTCAGGGGTGCATTTATCTCTCTCAGTTTGTCCATGTGTTTGATGAATTTCTAGTCTCTGTTCCCGAAAAGGGGGAGCACATATACCAACTCCCTTTCTCGAGTCACAGAGAAGAGTTTCAGAAATATGTCTTTTTTAACCTTTATATAAGTCTATAATGACATACATTTTTATCTAAGTGTGATATCGTCACTAAAAATGTACCCTGAGGATAAAGGATTCATCCCAGGACACTTTATATCCTTTACATTTTACAAATTAAAAATATAAAGCGGGGGGTGGGGGAGTCAGATGACCTTCGGATTCATCTCCTAGTCACTCACCTGGCTGCGTCAATTTGATCTTGAACTTCAAATGTTCCCAGTCTTCTGTTGACGGCGTGCATGATCTTATCTCCTTGGTAACCACTTCCTCTGCCATCAAAGCTAGCTACGATAATGTTTTCTGTGCTTGCAAGGTAAGTAGCCCAGTTGAGTCTGAAGACAGCGTCTGCTTTTTGACTACATGGGCCTGCATATCTGTGAAAAATCCCAAATTGTTAGCCTTTGTGGTTTTTCTGCATCAAATGAGGAGTGCTTGTATTTCTTCTACTCCCTGTGGACAAGAAGCATGCATCTTTCCCGACGATGAGCCTGAAATTGTGCCAGCCACCAGGGTGTCCACGATGGTTCCTCTAAAACTTGGCGGCGCGACTATAATGGCTGTGTGTTTCCTTCAAAGATACCCATCAGTTTTACCTTTGAAGATTGGTATCAAACACAGACTTCATAGGCTAACATTTTCTAAGCCGTATATTTCTTGGAAATCAAAGAAATAAATACTTAATAGTTGGGATGGAGAAGTTGTGTGATGAAAAATTAATGAGGATGCCAATAAATGCAGCTTTGAATATATCCTTCCAGCCTGGCTTACAAGCACTCCTACATTCCATGTGTATTTCCGAGGCTGGAACTTCTAGAAGGACTGCTTGACTGCTGTATGATATGCCCTGCATTCCCCCATCGAGTCCCAGCACAGAGCTGCACACGAAAGCTACCATGAGCCCCTGTGGAATGGGCCAAGGAATGAATGGACACTATTCCTTAAAACTTCAAAGGAGAAAGAGGTAGACTGTATTGAAAGACATATGTTGTTATTCTGCATTCTATTTATGAACGAGTTTAACTCCCTGCTCTCTGCAATCTTTGCAGGCTGGACCCCACTCCCACACAGCTGGATGTACAATCTCCATCAAGCCCCCTCATTTCCATTTGTTAATCAAGACCAGCTCCCTATAGCTCCTTGCATCTCACTTAAATATGTCATCTTTGCACGATCTGCAGGACTCCTGGACCCAGACTTGCCCACTATCTCTCCCTCCCAGACCATTTCTCCTACTGGTCTGCTTGCTGTACCCCTCTACCTGCAGGCCTTTGCTCCTCCTAGGGATGGAAGTCAAAAGAACTTCGGTTTAAAGCAAACACTGCATTCCTTTCATTTTAAACTAAATATTGTATCATTCTAACTTTAAAAAAGGAGAATGCATTCGTGCATTTCTTGGGTGAGTAAACATTTTTTAACAACACGTGAAATGCCTTGGTCATTTTAATGATTTTAGATTCGGTAGAGTAATAGCTTCTCTTAATATTAGTTATGTAACAAGTTACTTACTCCCTAAGATTAAACAACATTATTTAAAAAAATAGAAAGCAAAGATTTGAACATCAAAGGATGGGAGGAGGAAAACAACTAAAAAGAAACAGGTAGTAAATTTACCATGTTTTTAAAAATGTTCCTAATGAAGGGGGTGTCTAACCATTCCTCGCTGGGGAGCTGAAGAGGACAAAAGTCTCACTCTTTTCAAAAATATCTGTTTCCAGTATTGGGGCTAAAGCCAAAAGCAAATTAACGTCACTGTAGTCAAAGTTAGGCTTACCGAAAATCAAACAGCACACATGGAAGTTTAAAATACCTTTTTCTCTTTCTTTGAGCTTTTATGTTTTGTTATATGGAACTATAAATACGGGGCAAAAGGCTGTGTTGGATGCTAACACCCCTCTTTTGTTGTGGGTGGTACTGGTGGTTACAACAGAAAAGTGATGTTCTCATGAGTCTCAGTTTCCTTTCCTATGTAATGGGCCCAACAGAACTCTTCACACCGGTTTACAAATTACTTGGCATGAAGCAGGCACCCAGCACGTTCGTTGGTTTGTTTTTGTCTTGTTTTTAATAGAGGAAATGAGACAAGCCAGGACAGGAAGAGTGGCGTTGTGGCATTAGGTGCGAGGTCGGGGCACTTTTAGAAGCATCAAAGTAAAATGTATTCCCAATCATTATCAAAAATATTTTACTGAAGATGCCACATTTAGAATTTGCAGGAGTTCACATTTACTGTTCAAAGATTTGCGATGTCAGAACTTTCTCTGAGACTTAAAGAAGTCTAGAATAATAATGAATAATTTCCTTTATCACATCTTCTCTTCACCACAGAGAAGAATGAGAAATACCAGGTGGTGGGTGGTATTCCAGGAAGAGAAACCTGATGTCCTGATGTGCCCAAGTCACTAATGAAGGTAATGAAGGTAAAGAAATTGTGAAGACTACTGATGTCCATCTCCTGCATGTTAAAATATGCATGAGGTGAGGATAAAACTGGTGACCTGATAATTCTTTTGGAATTCCCTTGTATTCAGAGACACAAATCAAAACAAAATGACCATATACCATTATGACAGAGGGTGTCTACATTCTCCACTAGAAAGATGGTAGAAAACAAGGGTTTGGGTTTGTGATTACATCATGGAAGAAGCAAATGGTGAAACTGCTTCACAGTGATTCAGGAAGAGACAAAGCATACAGTCGGCTCTAATTTTCCATATGCTGCACTAGGTAACACGTGTATGATGGTTAACCTCTAATTTGTTCCCTCCTCTTGAATACTTACACATCTATTAGTAGAGGATATTTCTTGGATGAATCAAAATGAGGAGGCAAGATCATCTGATACCAAAATTCTAAACAAACAGAAAGATTAATTAGTAAATTAAGAATAATTATTAGTACACGATCTAGGTTTCTTTGTCCATAATAAATCATAGTTGGGATTCAACGATTTGTTAACTTACAATAGAAAAAGAAGATGAACTGCTGGATTCAGTATGTTTTTAAGATACAAAAACATTCTCTTTAAGGTTAGAATACTAGTAAAGATTAAACCAATAAAGTTGTTTCTAATACATCTATTAAATACATTGGTGCCTTGTAAAATAAAAGTGCATCTTAGAATTGCTAATGTTTTGTTTTTATGATTCTGTTCTTTGGCATCTGATCTACTTATCTAGTTTGTTTATGGCTTATGTTCTAAGTTTTCCTCCAAAATGTTTTCCCCTTCTTGAATTTCCTTGAAGATGTTTAGGATTTTTAGTTGGCCCTAACTCTATTTTAAAGTTCTGATTTAATAACATTTTTGTAATTCTTATTGCCATCCCAGACCGCAAAGCTGAGTTCCCATTTTCAGCTCTGTGTTTCACAGAATGAAATCAGGTTTATATGGAGCAGACTGTTGTGTACGTTCTGTATGAACTGCAGATCTGTTTAATTCTCTGTGCTTGATTTAGCATCAGTTTAATAAAATTTGTCCCCAAATAATGAATCGGTTTCTTTTGCTCCCAAATTCAAGATCATGAGTTGGATTAATAAATCTTAAAAAGAGAGAGAGAGAGAAAGAGAGATATTTTATATTTTAATTAGATTACCTCCAGCTTCAGTAGATTTAATCTGTAAGGGAAAAAAAAATCCCTATCTCCAGGGCTGCTGCTTTTTTTTTCTGTTTATCTCTCTTTTCTCTCTTTCTTTCTTTTTTTTGGTTGTTAAAATGATTTTAGTTGAGGAAAAAAAGAAAGATTTAGAAGTAAAGCCTTTATATAGATAGATTTCTCTTCAGTTCGTATCTTGCTGATTATTTTATGTCTTCTGCCTACATGTGATTATAAGGACAAAAATTTAAGTCTTCATTATTTTTCAATGAATGTCAAACTATGTGTTGATCATGATGTTTTAATAAATATGCCAAACCCACCATTTGATCTCTCCTTTGTTTGAATCTGTTCTAGTTGATTAGAAGTATTCTGGTTACATCTTTCCAAAGACGCGGTTTTTTTTCTTTGGAGGGGGGAGGTTCATTGTAATCCCCAGTCCCCCCTCCTTCTGCCCCTCCTCCATGGTCTCCCCTATCCCCCACCCCTGGCCCTCCTTTTCTGGGGTTCGAATGTAGAACCACCTCCCAGATGGACTCTCCAGCTCCAGCAGATCCTGTCTCACTCCCCTCCCTACTAGGTTGTCCATCCGATCCCGTGGCTTCCCTGAGCCAAAAACATTCGGGGGTCCCCCACTGCTTGTCAAATCTCAGTATGCAATGCTTTCTGCCCCAGCAGCCCAGGTAGCTCTCCAGAACTCTAAATCCTTGCCCAGCACGCCTGATTCAAGGGCCAGCAGCACCCGGCATCACCTTGGAGCGAATATCAAAACCCTGGGGCTCACCCTGCCTTGCTGGATCACAAAAGGATCATGAACGAGGTGCCAGGTGATTCATAGGCACATGCAGTTTGAACAGCCCTGCTCTGAGCTGTTCTTCAGAAGCACCCTCTACTTTCCAGCACTTTTCCTGCCATTTAAAATTGGATGGATCTTTTCCACTGAATCTTTTTAGATCTTTTCTATTATTATCTTACATTAAAAAAAAAAAACTTAAATCAATCCTGATGATTCCACCATCCTCCATGAGTAACTAGCTCTTAATGGGGGGGGGGGGGACCCAAAAGACAAATAAAAATTAACAAACTACAAAATTTCAATTTTGTTCCAAATAACCCTCCCTGTCCTCCATGGTTCCTACACGTCCTCCATGCTCAGGCTCCCAGCACAGGCATGAGCCTAACTGTGGCAAGATGATGATTAGGGAAAATTCAAGATTTCTCTCCTGAGATTGAAGTTTTAACATTTTGCAGCCAGATCTTATTTTTTATACAGTCATCTCAGATATTTTTTTGATCTCTTTGGGTTAAAGGTAAAAGATATTAAGATATCATTAAGTTAAACATGCAATTAATACTTTACAGTAGCACAGAGCTACTAACAGAAGGAAAAGGAAGTGGCAATAGTGTGCTTTTTCCAAATGCTTTCCTCTTAACAGAATAAATCTTACATAGAGTGGTACTGTATTTTAAAACAAAACAAAACAAAAAAGTAAAACCTGCAGTTCTCATGACACTATTTCATAGAAAAAATAACCTTAAATCAGATGTACATATAACATAGAATGTGTATTTTCAGATCAAGTTATCACATTTAGTTATATTTTTATTGGTGTTTCCAGGAGGAGTTCTGTACCTAAAGAAATTTAACTTACTTGTTTCATGCAAAATAATGGAGTCCAGTTTTTTTGAGGGCATCTGGACATCTTGCAGCATTTTATCCAAAGCTGAATTGTCTTCCAGGACTCTCAGTTCTAAATAAATATTCCAGACGGCAGTAATTCGTTACAATGTGAAGAATTCAGATTGTGCAAAGTGCTAAGGAACAAGTGGCAATTCACTGATGGGACTATACATTGGATTATACACCGGAGTTCCAGTCATTGTTTAAACACTCTAAAGGCAAAAAACCCCCCACTATGCTAAGAACACGTTGATCCTGTTCACTGACACTTTTCTAAAGAGCAAAGGGAAGGTGAAATGTTAAGGAAATACCTTTATCGTCGCTGCTCCTATGCAGGGTATAGAGGGGCAGACCAGGGCCTGTGAACACAAACAGGGAAAAATGTTTTAGGTGAGGCTTTGTAAGAAAAGAAGATAGCATATTTTTCAAAAATGGCTATTTGCTACCCTTTAACTTCGATAACCATTTCAAAACCAGTTAGCTCGGATAGAACAAATAGCACAGTAGATAAGGGGCTTACTAAGTGTTAGCTGGTTTTCCTTTTTCGTGAAATAAGTGCAATTGGAGATTCAGAAATATTACCGGGAAGGCACAGGGCTCGGTGGAATGAAGCAAGAATGAAGCTCTGGCCCTGCTGGGTGCTTGGGGCACATGTTGCCTCCAATTTCCTCGTCTGTGCAGTAAGCCAGGGCACCCGTGACCCTGGGGTCTTTCCTCCCCTGCCCCAGATCCACACCCGGGCCATGGCCACGCCCCTCAGGCCCCGCCCCCCGGGGCGGAGCTCTGGGGCCAGCTCCAGCGGGGGAGGGGCGGGCTCCCCACTGCTGCCCCTACCCCACCGCGTCCCGAGCCAGGGGGCACATCTGCACAGTGCCTGACTTGGATAAGCCATTCCTTTCTGGCATGCAAAAGTGTTTTTCTCGCATGAACATATCTTCACTATTTAGCCCAACTGTGGTAGTTGCAGACTAGAAGGTAATGTACAGAAAAGCTACTTGGTGAGCTGTTTAATTCTGATGCATTTAGATAGTACGAACGTTTCATTCTTGGTCAGAGCCCCAGTGAAGGCGTTATAGAGACCTGGCTTTGAATTCTGGTTCACCTGCTGTGTAACTCAGGGCACCGTATGGACGCTTCGATCTCTTTACACATAAAAGGAGGATAATATCTACTTTATAGAGTTTTCTTAAGAATCAAACATGACTACAAATATAAACTTTTAGCACAGTTCTTAGTATGAAACGCTTGCCCAAGAAATGGGGACCAAAAACAGTCACAGAAAATAAAGGAAGGAAGGAAGGAAGGAAGGAAGGAAGGAAGGAAGGAAGGAAGGAAGATGTAATGATAAAGAAAATGTGCTAGTAAAGAAAGATTCCGATAGCTGGTTTGGAGATCTCTTCCCTGTGAAGGACAGTTTTTTCCTGAGTATCTAGGTTCTTGCATTTTGAGAAGTAATCTAGCCTAGTGCTTCCTGGAGGGCTCAGGAGGTGGAGACCTGTGCTTGGATCCCGTCGTGCCTCTTAGTAGCTGTGTGACCTGTGAAGTCACGTCGCCTGTCCTTGCCAAGTTTCATTTATAATAAAGAAAACAGTAATAAAATAGTAACAGAAGATGGAACAGTGAGCAGGTTGGGTGACAGGCACTATCCACAGACGCTTTCCCATTTAAAGGGGCAAGCACATAAAATACTAATCAATAAACCTACAATTAAAAAACCACAATCAAAACTCTACCCTGTGTATCTATATAAACGATGAAGTGCCTCGGTGATACGTAGCCTCCAGTGTGTGTGTGTGCGTCTGTGTGTGTTCAGTCATAAGCAAGCCATGCGAGTCTCTTAGAAGGGGAGGAAAGGTGGTTAACTCACCACTTAGATGTGTCTGGAGAGAAGGGGACTTGGGTGACTTCGAGAGGTCCTCAGAGTCAAGAGGAGAAAACTGAGCAGGGCACAAAGAGTGTTTCCCGGACTGGACACAGAAAGGGACAGATGGGCAGAATGAGCCAGGAGGGTTGGTAAGAATGTTGTCTGAAGAGAGGAGGGAATGTCAGCTGGTGAGCGGAAGGCAGGGAAAGTGTGCAGGCTGAGGGAAAGGACAGGGCCACCCGGATAGACCTGGTCGCTGTGTCTGCACTGCTCCCCCTCCCCCGTCACTTCACACCTACCTGAACATCTCAGTTGATAGTACTTTGCGTCTTTACTGAACAAAACAGAATAGTACTGACACCTTTCTGGATTCAGCTCACAACTCAGGCATGTCACCTTTGTGTAGTCATTCAGCTGGATTCTGTAAACCAATGGTGGAGATTAAGTGCTTGATGAAAGACTACATGAAAAGATGGAATTGAATAATGCCGTATTCTGGTTTCAAATGTATCAGAGTGCCAAAGCAGTGCTCAAGACTTTCTCTTAATGTGTGAGAAATACATGAATTAATTCATGATAACCTCAAACCTCCCATTGTTTGGAAATAACACAGAACGTCTAATAAAGTCATTCTGTGTTGCTGACACCTGGGGTTTGATTTGTAAAGGAATGAAAGCGCTCAATTACAATTCCAGTTAGTTAAGACACGGGGAAAAAAAAAGAAAAAAAAAAAAAAAAAAGAACCCCAGAAGTTGTTCTTCAGCTACAAAGACTCAAGTCAACAATTTGATTTAGCTCTTACTTATAAAGATTTCTTCCTCCTGGCATTCCTTTATATTCATTACTAATGTAGTATCTGGGAAGAAAACAAATGAAATAGATATTAATTATGTTTTTAAAGAAAGTTGAGTACCCTCTAATTAACTCAACACCAAACATTAATGCTGGCCCTTCTTGGATCATTTTCCCCTGCTCCCTCACCCCCAGAAGCCATATTTCTCGTTATCTCTAAATAGGAGATTCTATTTTTTAAGACACACTAAAATATCTGAGTGCAGTCCCTGAAATCAGATATTTTAGACTGCTCCCTTCATTAAAGTGGCAAGCAAAAACTCAAAAAAAAAAAGGCTTTTGCAAGAAAAGTGTGACTGGACAACTAGCCTGACGTCGAGAGCCCATGTACGTATATTATTTTCCACATTTTCTTTTTTATAACACAAACTACTAGATGACAGGAGCCCCATCTTTCTGAGAGCAGCAGAATCACTTCTAAGGAGGACCTTCAAAAACTGCTTTGGGCAGCGGCAAACATCCTCCGCCGTGAGACCCAATAATGAATTATCCAAGTGCCTTAGGTTCCAATGAAAAACAAACACTCCCTTTCCACCAAGTAGTGCCTGGTAGTTGACAGCCTCTGTAAAGCTTTCCATATTCCAGAGTAAGGCCAAGATAAAATAGCCTCTCCAAGCCTTCCAAAAATTCGGTGCCAGTTCGAATTTAACACGATGCCCCTGATGCCGGTTCAGTGTTCCAAGATGTTTTAAGAAAAAGAGGCTACAGCTCTTCTAATGTAAAGCAGGTAAGAGCAAGAGGTAGAGCTGCTTGGTGGCATGGTATCAAATCTGCTAAGCATATGTGAAAATCATTAAGGCTTCCGTATGTTAAAAAGAAAAAAGTACTGAACACATTCCAAATAGACTATTCTTTATTTGTAGGAGATTTTCCCCTATTTCTGGGCAAAGAGGGTGTGATTACCACAAGCATGTTTTACATCCTATCAGTTATTAGAATACTCACAGGTAATCACTGGTAAGAGCTTCTATCCCGATGACTTCCCAAGCTCCTTTTGTAATAAATGTGCAATCCTAATGGGATTTTTTAAAAAGACATTTATTAAACTCTCTAATCAAAGTTAACTGAAGGATTGGCTCATTTATAGCAGCAATTTAGATAATCTTAGGCCTTCTTCTTGGGTTTCCTCTCTGTATCCCGTCATCTTCCAAATACCACTTTGGAATTTGAATTAGTCGGGTATCAGTGCACATTGATTGACTTTACCAAACGATTTCCACTTCAAGTTAGTTTCATTAAAAAAGAGATCAACCTGAAATAAATCATGTGGGAATATTTACTTGCTTATCTATTTGGAATTGGCAAATGTGTTTGTAGCCATCTCCATTGCTGATGATCTTGTAGAAGCTCTTCCCGTCGGAGGTGAAATGAGGTTCTGAGGGCCTAAACTACAAAATAATAGAAAACATAAAACAAGATTAGAGCACATTAGTCTCATCTCAGTACCACCTTTAATTTTTGAAAGTCCTCTCGACACCTCTGCCCAAAGCCCATGCTTCATTTACTAGTCAAGTGAAACCAGAGCACCTCAAGAGAAAATTCTCCTCCTCGGAGAGACAAACAAAGAGATCTCCCTTGGGGAATTGTTTTATCCGGAGCAAATGAGAGAGAGCATATAAAGAGGTTTACGCAGGACTCTTGACACATAGCCATGGTATTGTCATCTCTAGACGTCTCTCTATGGAGGTTAACTGTGTGACTTGTGGCTATCAATGTGCAAAAATTAGCATTAGCCTTTCAGTTTTAAGAAGTAAATTTCCTCAATGCCACAGATTTGCTTTCTCGAAACAGATTATTATTCTTATTACTATTACAACTGGGAGTTTGTACCTCGTAATCCCCGTCACCTGTTTTGCCCATCCCCCTTACCTCTGCCTTCTGGCATCCATGAGTGGTTGCTGTTTTGTTGGCTTGTTTGTTTGTTTGAAACAGACTATTATTTGTACGGTTTCAGATAAGAGGTGGTTTTTAATTTGAGGGATCCGTTCCCTCCTTTTTAAATCCATATTTCTTTTTGAGAGCCAGAAAGTCTTTAACCATTTCTGGACCGGATAGTATAAGGGATGTCTGTCGTGTATTTCACATGGAAACATTCTTAGAGTTACCATTTTTATTGTAAGTCGTTTCATTTTGCTAAATAGGATCAACAATTTACAAAAAAAGTAGTTGTATGGAAATATAGTATAAAATTTCCATTTTTCACAGTTCAATAAAAGAGAGTTCTCAGAACATAATGTAGTTTAAGCAGAAGAGTATCTATCCCAGCCCGAAAGGAATATGTTGCTTTACGACTTCGGTTTCCTTACTACATTTGAGAGCAGGTAGGAGATGGTCTTTTAAAATTGTTGGTTCACTTTACCCTCGATGTTTCCTCTCTCATCAGCTCCCATTTTGGGAAGGAAGAAAAATGCTTCCCTCTTCTATTTAGTGATTCAAAGTGGATTCATTTATGGAGCAAGCTGAGGCGTGCAGTACACTTGGTGTTCTCATTACAGAGCTCTGAAACACATTCCCCTCTCTAGACCTGTGTTCACAGCCTTATCTTTTTAATACATTTCCCTGTTTCCCCTGGATGGAGTTGTGCCTAGTAGAAATGTGTGAAAAGTGGCATCTGTCTGGTTAAATACAGAGAGGAAAAAACATATTTTTTTCAAAGAGTCGTGAGGAAGTGTAGCGTGTCTCTTGCCATGGAGGAAACCACTTTTCATGTTGGCAAACCTCTCCCCTCTGCCCAATCAATGCCTGAAGAAAAGGGACGTGTGAATGCTATCGGAGCTCTGAGCCCAGCTGGAAGGGGTCCCATTTCTGGACCAGGGGCCTTCCCTCTCTGCCCCAAGAGATGTGAAGGAAATCTTTATATATATATATATGTGTGTGTGTGTGTGTGTGTGTGTGTGTGTGTGTGTGTGTGTGTATTTTTTTTGTCCCTTTGTTTTTCTCTTAAAGGAGGCTTCGTAGAAGTGGTCACAAAAATTAGATGACATTTGTTCATCATCTTTCTAGAAGGCGTCACAGTGGCTGGAGATCCTTCATTAACTTGTTTCAGCCCAGGGTCTGGTAGTGACACGGTTGGTGATTCTGCCCAAGGCGTAGTGTGGCAGGATCGAGAAGCGTGACAAGTCTCTGCGGGTCACCATGCCTTCCCGGATAAAACTCTGCATCTGGGGCCTAGCAAAGCGTGAAGCCACACAAGCGTGATTTCCTCCACAGGGAGATGCGCAGCAAGTGTGGCGTGCTTGCGGCTGACTTGCTGCTGGATATGGTCGCATCTCCTCACACATTCGTGTGGGCGGTGGACGGAAGCCACGTCTTCTGCCTCCAAAGCCCAGGACTTCAAAGGTGAGGTCAACCAGCAGGTTCGGCATCTTAGCTGCTTTCCAGCAACGGTTGCTTTATTGACTTTTCAGGAACTACACTTTGCCTAGAGTATGTCTTTTGTTTTGTGTGCTCTCAAGTTTTCACTTGTCCTGTTACTTTTTCCAACTGAGCATGTTTTATATTCCCCATTGAAAGGTGGCTCTGCAGGGAGCATTTAAATATTTGGAAAAATAGGTCAAGTAATATCTCTGTTAATAGCAAATAACACGGGGCCCTCCCCTGGGAAAGGTACGTGTTCAATGGCTCTGAGTGTCTGACTCATACTACAAAGAACCCATAACTCTTAAGCACTTACACGTCCAACCCAGCCAGTGGTACTCATTTCAATGTGTTTTTGTGCCTAGGGAGGGAAAAACACAAGGGCAGTGTTTCAGAGAGAAGCAAGATCTCAATTCTGTGCTTTATCTACGATTCGTGGTACCACAAGCATCATCTTATTTAAAATAATTGAAAGTTATCTCCACTTACATAGTTGCAGTCATGCTACGATTGTTTATATAATTGCATTAGAACATTTACCTCTCTTGCCTAGAGCTCCATCTTCCATATGTGGCCCTGGAAGCTCCCCCCGCTTTTTCCAATTCAACACGTACGGAACAGAAGATGATGTCGCTTATCTGGCCTCCCTCCCCGCTGGCTTGTTCTGACGCCTTCATTCTTCTGTTTAGTGCTACCGCTCACCCAAGCCAGAGACTTGGGAGTCACTCTAGACGCCTCCCCCCTCACGGCCACCCCCGCAGCCCCTGCCCCCTGGTTCTCAGACTCCTCTCGTCCTTCTCCACCCTTACTGCCTTAGCTTCTGTTCTCACCAGGTTTCCCTTGGGCCTTTGCTGTGACCTCCTGGTTGGAGACCCTGCTGCTCTTTTCTTCTTCCAGCCTGCCCTCCACCCTGCCTAACCCCCACTGACCTCATCTGGCAACATGTAGTTCTGTCTCCTTGTGATCCTCTCCTCTTGACCACGAGAAACAGCTCCCCGTGGCTGACAAGTGGTCCAAGCTCCTCAGAACGGCACCCGAGTCTCAGCCCACCTCCACCCCCACTTCTCACCATGGTGCCTCTCCCCAGGCCCTCATCCTCTGGAGCCCCAGACCCCGGTGCTCCAAGCCAGACCCCGGTGCTCCAAGCCATTTGCTGGATGCCTAGCATAGCCTCTGCTCACAGCCTCCTTGTACCCTTATCTGCCCAGGGTGCTCTGGGCCTCCCTTGTCATCTCCCATCACCTGTCCCAGTTGAGTGGGTCATCTTCTTTGGTCCTACATTCCCTCCATACTTTGCTTCTACCCTTTTAGGGCACGATACCCTGATAGTAGGATGATATAATTTGCAGGAAGCAAAGAGCTTGCATTTTCTAGTTTGCATTTTGGCTGTCCTGTGATGTAAGCAAGCTCCTTCACCTCCAGAATCTCTGTCTCCACAGCGTTTGGCTACTGTGTGTGGTCAAGAAACGGCAACTGTTATCATTGATTATCCTAATGGCATGCCCTATTAAAACATACACCTTTTGGGGACCAGCATGTTGTCTAATTTGTTTGTTTGTTTTTAAATCCAAAGTTATGCACAGAACCTGGGACATAGTAGGTATGCAGTGTATAAATAAACAAATGGGCAAATCAAGATTCAGGGTGCCCAGGCTTTCTGAGGCAAGAATCTGCATTGTGCCCAACCAGCATGGAGAGTGTGTAGAGGGGAAGGTATGTTGGCACAGAGCGTTCTATTACCAGAAAAGGGCCTGGAGAAGAGCTCTTGACATATGCTGGAAAAACCTTCCCTGGACTTCACCTCTCGTGAGGCTGCTGGTTCCCAAAGGGGCTTTCATTATGATTTGCCAGCTTAGCTGAACCTTGTGGTTTCTTGTGGGGAATGCCCTGTCCCCAGCACCTCAAGACAGAATTAACACTTGCCTTTGTCTTCATGTTGCCACCCTCTCAGCCTACTAGTTATCTTTTTATGCTCTAAAACTGATACTGCTGAAAGATAGTCACAGGGTGGCAAGAGATCTGTGGCCTTTTGCTACTTGACTTGTTTCACGTATTCCCCGCTCCCCATATTTTCTCTATTGAAACAAACTTCATTGACTTTGCAGCCTTCTTGGGCCTTTTGAATTTTGACACCAAATTCTGTCTTCTGGGCTTCCAATCATCATCCCTGCCCCAAGTGATAATAACCATAACTAACACTGTATGACTAGTGAGTATAGATGAAATGGAAGTACCACCAGATACCAGATTCTCTAAAAGTTAGTCAAGACTTACCCACTGCCACAGGATCTGACATGGAGTCAGAAAGAAAAGAAACTCAAACTTTATTTTCCTGATTCCCAATCATTCATTCTCCCTGTTTTCATACAGTCCTTGGGTCACATGTAGCTGTAGAAGCAGAACATCCCCCATTAAACCTTACCGATGAGGAAATCCATCCACTGGTGGAATTATAGTCATAAATATCCATGACTGAATAGTTCTGAATCCTTCGGAGCCACTGCATAGAAATCCTTTCTTCGTTTACCCATGTCACATCACACAAGTAGTAATCCCTGGAAGGAAGAAGGAAGGAAGGAAGGAATGAAGAAAGGAAAGAAGGAAGGAGAGAGCATAACTATTTTCAGACCTTGGTACAGATAGACATTCTACTCAAGGAAATCCATCTTAATAAGCATATGATTTTAAATGGTTGTCAAAACCATTTAATATCACAATTTTTTACCTTTTCTGAAAGCTTAAAGTGTAATTTAGTTTTGAATGGAAATTAAAATACATCTGACAGGAAAAACAACAGCTAACATCATACAGTGGCTTCACAAACGTGACTCACACTAGAGCTCAGGATTTTTCAAGTCCTCAACTTGGCCTTTGGTGGTGCTAGGAAGGCAAGGGTGACATTTCCCATCTCTTTTCTGCTGTCTTGAAAGAACGTTACAGTGAGGCCAGAGACACTGGCTGAGATTCAAATATTTTCTGGTAATTTGACGTGCTTCTTTAGAAAATTTTTGCTTTTGGGGTGAAATTATAACTGACCCTTTTCTCAACTTCGTTTTCAAAGGGGAAAAATTGATTCACATCTCTACAAACTTTGAAAATCAAATAATTATGCTGTAAAAGTCTTTTCTCAAGAGTCAAAACATGAACCATGTGAAAAAAATCAAGGAACCTTAATATAAGATTTATGCAAATGGAGCTATCTCTCTCTAGCAGGGCATCTTCCTCCAACGCACACCTTTAAACATTTTTGGGACTCTTTTTTTTTTTTTTATAGTGAGATGCAGGGAATTCACAATTTACTTTTCAGCCGGCCTCCCTAAATATTTGCTCTGGATTGTTTATTTTATTTGTTCCTCGTAGCCCTCAGTGTGATTTTGAAGGACCATTCTTAAATCATGCGTTTCTACTGCATGATTTTGGTTGATTGAAGCCTTATTCCCTTTTGTCAGAGAAACTCCAAGGGAATCTTTTCTTCCCCTTTCTTCCTGACTGGCCCCATGGCCATATCTTCCTCATCACCCCGAATGCACTAAAAGATGCCCTAAAATGCTCCTTTGCTCTTCACGGGCTGTGGCCACCCCCACTCCTTGTGTCTCTTTGCTCTCCTTGCTCACAAGCTCTCGGAGGCAGGGCCACAGGCTTCTTGTTCACAGGGTGTCTCCAGGCCCTAACAGAATACCTGGCACAAAACAGGCGCTCAGCACAGAAGAAGGGGAAAATCCTATGGAGTTCTTTGTGGCTGAAATAACTGGCTGTCCTCAGAACTCACAGATCATGTCCCCCCTGCACTCCCTTCACAGACACGAAAGCAGACAACCAATATTTATGGAGCACTTAGGCTGGATCAGCACATCGTATCCCCCTCTTGTAGCTAGGGATACCTCTTGGGTTAGTGCCCCCAGGGGTGCCTCCTGGCTGTCCCCACTGCAGGTGGCAAGCCCTGAAGACAGATCAACCGCTTCACCCAGCAGCAAAACCCCTCTTCCCACAAGTAGGGACTCCTCTCCATTTCAGCCCTTTCCCTTGCTCAGTAAGAACCTACCCACCATCCAGTCTGCATGGCTGGTATTCCATGAACACCCCCTGAGATTTCCCAGCTGCGTCCCCCCTTTGTTCAACCTGCCCTTCAGTCTGAAACCACTGCCATGCTCTGACTTCCACAGGTCTCCCTCAAATATCCCCTGAGCTCTCTGCAAATGCCCCTCCTTCCGGCCTGATGCCAGCAGTCATACCGGCTGCCAGGCTGCAGGGTATGAGAGTGTGAGCGCCTCTTTGCAGGAACAGGAGCAAGGGGCCCTCACTGAGTCCAAGTCTTCTGCCCTTTGCCCAATCCACAGGCATTAGATGAGAAAATGGAAAGGCAAATAAATCTTGCTGGGGCCAGGGAGTAAATGATTGCAAAGGGGATGGAATCATGAAATGCAAGGGAGAAAATCAAATTTTTTGAGATGAACTCTCTAGACGAGAGGTCTGAGGACTTTCTCAGCAAAAAGCCAGATAGTAAATATTTTAAGCTTTGTGGGCCACACGTGCTGTCACAACTACTTCTCTCTGCCTTTGCAGCACAAGAGCAGCCAGAGACGATACCTAAACAAACCAGTGTGGGCGTGTTCCAGTGAAACCCTGAGATTTGAGGTCCGTCTGATCTTCGCATGTCATGAAATATTACTCTTTTTGTGATTTGCCTTCCCAACGAATCAAAATTCTAAAAACCTTCCTTACTTGCAGATCAAACACGGATGGCATGGGGCTGGACTTGCCAGTGGGTCCTGGCGTGCTGATCCCTGCTCTATGCCAATGGTTCCTATTCACAGATCAAATCCCTTTGTAAATCGGATGAAAACCATGTCCCTCTCTCCAGGGAGGAAAAAAATGTCTCTTCACATACATGCACACATTGTCCCAGGGATCCCTGGGCATCGATTAGGATCATGGGCACCAGAACCAGGCTTCCCTTTTCTCAAGTGGCCTGGTCGGGAGAAAGGGCAGGCGGGGGGCAGGTCAGGGAGGGAAGAAAACTCTTTAACAAGACAAGTGTTTTATCTGCTAAAAACCATAGATTATACTTCGGATTCAGAAATCAGCAGTAACTTTCCCCCACTTGAAAACACGGAGTACTGGAATTTGGGAAGCCTGCCAGGAAGCTCACATGCACCTGGCACCTTCCCTGCCCGTTTCTAGATCAAAAGTCCACGAACCTGTATCTTCCACTCTCTTTGTCACTCTCTGCAGCCCAAGGTGTACTCTGCACCCTCTGGCGCCTCCGTAAGGGCCCTTTGCCAGCAAGCGCAGCAAGCGGACGGGACGTTTTGAATTCTCATGTAAACATACTTCTGTTTAATCACAGCTTCTCTTTAGGATTTGGAATTAAGGGGAGACAGAACGACGCTGCATAACATAGTCCTGAGCCAAGATCATGCCAGTCTGAAATGTCAGTGAGCCATAAAAAATATATAAAGGAACCAATGGGCAGAGTGTACTTTTTATTGAAAGGTTTAAGTCCCACTTAAGACCAGAGAAATCCAACAAGCAGGATTATCAACTATATTTTGTTCTGCAGGTTGATTTTTTTTTTGAAAAAAATTATTTGAAGGGAGAGAGAGAGAGAGAGAGAAAGAGAGAGAGAGCCTGCTCGAGCAGTGGAAGGGGCAGAGGGAATGGGAATCTCAAGCAGACTCCCTGCTGGGCCTCGAGCTCCACTGGGGCTGGATCTCGTGACCTGAGATCAGGGCCTGAGCCGAAACCAAGAGTCAAGTGCTCAACCAACTGAGCCACCCAGGCGCCCCTGTGTGCTGATGTCAATCTGTAAAAACAGAGAGGCGTCTACTGAGTAGACTGGTTTGAATGGTGGGAAGGGGCAGAAAGGGGCCATCAGGCAGCCTGGCCTTCCCTTGAGCCGGAGACTGCCCATCCCAGGTTGGGCATAGTGATCCAATAAACTCTCTAACTTCTGGGACGGGTTACTGCAGGGAGAGTATGGTTAGACTTTAATACTAAAGCAATGGAGTGATTTCTGGACAGAATAACAGGAGTTCACACCCATGGGGAGTTTACTACGTGCCAGGAACCTTTCCAAGTGCTCAACATAAAGTTTGTAGCAGCCTATGGGGTAGGAAGGCTAGAATTCATGTTTTGCAGACAAAGAAAGACAAGTGTAGAGAAGCTAAGTAGCTTGTCTAAGGTCACACACTGGGAACTGTTGGAGCCACGATTCAGACCAAGCAGCTGGCGTCAGATTTTGCTGTTCCCAGTTGCTCCCTCTATAGAACCTCCACCCATCTCTCTGGTAAATATTGTTGGCTAGCTTCACCCTCTTGCTTTTCTTCCGGATAAAATTCCTCACTCCATGAGGTCTATTTATTCGTACAGAGAGTGTGTAAACTAAATAGCTGCATTTTATAAAGCAGATTATATTCGAATGTACTGGGAGAGACCTGCTTTTGAAGGTCATATTCCAGAGGATCCCTTTGTAGGGCGATCGTTGCCTTGCAAATAGTGGGCACTTAATAAATGTCTGGTGGGTCGCACTAACTCCCCCAACTTGTGTCAGAGTTTCTTTTGGTGTATGAAGGATACTCAACATCAGGTAGGCATTACTAACTGGAAAAAACATTGGAGGGAAATTGCTCCTGAGAGCAAATGCAGACGGTGGAGTGATTAATTCGGTGAATCACCCAGGGAAGCAGGCGTTCTTCCAGCGTTGGCCCCGGGCTCCATGCCACTCTGCTCTGATGGGGATGCCAGCCCTCCCGGGGCTGCTGACAGATCGCTGAGGAGAAGGGTAGGTGGGGTGAGGCGGGGGGGGGGGGGGGAGCCCAATCACAGGGGGCCTGTGAGCACAGCATGTGAGCTCCTGTCTTGAAGTGTCACAAGCTTCCGGGCCATTTCAGTCCAGTACAGTATCTCCTGTGTGACAACCTCGGACCTGATATCTCTATAGATCAAGGATCATCAGCTATTCAGAGGACACATTTATCTATTGCATCATTCGGGAGCAGATAACACAGGGTGGGGCAGGTCATGAGCTGGGTGTGATGCCCCCCCCCCCCCCCCGTAACCATTCAGCAGCTCTGGGGGGGGGGGTTGGTGACCTGAGTAGAACACGCCCTTCCCAATCCTCTAGCTCAGGCCACAGAATTTGCAGACGGCTGGGAGGAAGCAGAAAAGAGGGATTGCTATGCAGGGTCACTTCGAGGGTCATCTTGGGTGCTGGCTGTCTACACGATTCCCCACACATAAACTCACATACATAACATACGTCACTTATCTACGCATGAGCTTATTCATTTATTCTACAAATATTCATTGGGCATTTGCTGTGTCCCAGGCCCCCTGAGAGGCACTGGAGATAACTCCTATAAGATGGGCCCCTACCTGTAGAACTTTCTTACTTTAATCCAGCAATGGGAAACTGAGCTCTAAATAAAGCAGTAGGAGGTATATGTTGTTTTCTCTCAAAGATTTTGAGCTTGCAAATTCCCATTAGGAGTCATGAATACCACCAAACAGCCTAAGGAATCTAATCCACTTAACCTCTAAATCAATGAACGCAGCAAGGAGGCTCCCTGTCTCTGGTAGGATTTCACCTGCTAGAAGTTCTGTGACGCAAGGATATGGCCTCAAGGGAAAATGAGTGATGAGAGCAGGGGCAGAGAAGAGAAGAGACATGCCCGCTCCCCTAGGGCTACACTCCAGGTGCTCCTACTCTCCAGGAACTAGCGGTTTGCTGGGAAACACGGCAGAGGGTGCTGGGCAGTTTGCTAAGAGGCGCAACTTGCTGGGATTAACCTGGTCCTGCTGGATGTTAGCATGAGGCCAGAAAATGGGGCATCACTGCTTGCTAGAACATTTTCCCCAGAAAGGACCTCGAGCCTGGTTTTAGATAAGCTGTGGCCTTGCTGGTGTTAATGGAGACCAGAACTGGATTTATGATTCCCTCTATAACACATTCCTGAGGCATTTCCAGAAATGATTCCTCAGTAAAATATGTCTCACACAAAATATCCCTAGTGAGTGAAGCCGTCCTCACCAGGAATGCAGCATAAAGAACTACAAACAATGACTTAATGATTCATTCCTAGGGGGCAACAACTAATTCCTTAGACTTGCACACATTTCCTGAGGTCAGCTCCTGGAATGAGGTTTCGAAGTTGGGGCGGGGGGGAAGACCCCACAGATGAAGCCTTGGGAAATGGCCATGACAATGACACGGTAGGCAGTGTGTCAAACGAGATGTGAGCGGAGCATCAAGCATGGTCCCTGCCCACAGGAAACACTCAACACATGAAACTCCATTTTTGAGGGAGTCTGGCCCGTCAGGGCCAGGCATCTGTCCCTGCTCCCAGCTTCCATGCTAACTTGCTGTGCGACCTTGAGCAAACGAGTCTCCCTCTCTGAGCCTCAGTTAGCTCTTCTGTGTCCCAGTGTGTTCTCAGCGTGTTCTGGAACCCCTGCAGGTTCTGTCTAATATCCTGACTCCTGGGGGAAGCAGGGGAGACAAGGCCTATGCCTGCCATCTGAGCAGTAATCTTTTGCTTGGCTTCTGGTACTGCACTCCTGTGCCATACCTCACTGGAAACCAAGGCTTCTGGGTCCTTGAAAAAGTTTGTAAACCACGAGTAATGTCTAAAGCCCCTTCCAGATCTAATGTTTTTCAGAGCAAGGGCTTATGGCTCATCCTCCCTGCGGACAGATGTCGGTTGTAGACTAAGAGGTCACACCAGGCCCTCCTGCTTTTTCCCTGGACAGCCTTGTACTTTCCCACCTGTGGGTGACCTTCCCCTTCACCCTCTGCCACTCCCCCACCCCAGTGGTGCCCTGTGGAATCCTTCCTGTTCAATCCACACATTCCCTAGGATGCTTTATTTGATCCCTGGGGTCATGGGAAACCTATTTCCTCTCCTTGGAATATCTCTGGCCTTCTGTCTACCCCTCTGGAGTATTTGCTTTTGGAGTCATTTATTGGAATATGTTATATCCTCTGCTTGGTCATAAGTGCTAGAAAGACAGAAGCTCAGGGCATTTACATTTGTTATGTAAATAGTGGGTGCTCAATCAATGTTCATAGAAGAGATGACTGGACGGGGCCAAACAGCAGATTCTAGAATCTCCAGGTAAATTTTCATACCATTGGGCAAACTCAGGAAAAAAAAAAATTTAAATTTACTGATAATTGATTTTTTCCTCCAAATGAATGGGTGAATATAGTTATTTCTAATCAGATCAATGAATTAATAATGACAGAGCAGAGCCTACAGCCTGCCTGATGTGGTAAATCAATCCTGAGAAGGATGCTTCCATGTGGCTCTGATAATAACTTCAGGAACCTGAGGGCAGGGGCTGAATTCAGACAGAGGGAGACACCCAGCAGAGCATTTATAAGCTCTTTCTTCTAAGTCAGAAAGACAGGTTTGAATACAGACTCCGACTTGGTCATTTTTGTAACTTCCAGGCCTCATTTCCTGGTATGTAAAAGAGGCATATAATTATAGTTGTTGGAGTTACTTTAAAGATTAATACAATAAAGCTTGCGGGAATGCCCTGTGTCTGGCACATAGCGAGCGCTCAGTATATACTAGCCGTCATTTAAAAGCAACAAGAAAACCAACATAATTAGCAGAAATGAACAGAAAGCAACTAACGGCCATAAATTGCATGCGGTACCATGGTTATCTTTACAGGAAAACACGGGGGGCTGAGGGTGCACGGCGGTTGAATTTCAAACCACCAGTGATTACTTAGGCAAGTGACATCCTGAGGCATGTTGGTGTCATGAGGATCCCTAAATGTGACAGTTTCCCTGAATTTCTCCCGTTCTCACGAGGACCTGCACAGCCCCCATGATCTGACCTCACTGCCATCACTCACCTCTCCACCTGCACCGCGCTGGTCACCTGGCCCCTCGCAGGTCCTCTCATGCACCAGGGCATTCTCTCTGCGGGGCCTTTGCACCTGCTCTTCTTCTGCCTGGACGCCGAACGTCCAGCTACTCAGGTGGCTAGCTGCCCCTCTGCCTCATGTCACTGCTCACAGGTCACCTCTTTAGAGAGAGCCTCCCTGACCTCCCCCCACCATCACCTTCACCTTGCCCTGTTTTGATTGTCTTCACAACTTTTGTCATCAGCTGATGCTCTGTCTACCTGGTTGTTGTCTCCCTCCTGCACCTCGAGTGTAGGTTTCATGATACCTGGGACTGTGGTGACTCTATTCACTGTGAGACCCCATCACTAGAACCCTGCCCAGCATGAGGACATCGAAGCTCAACAAAGAATGGCTGATGAAGGAAGGAATGGCTTTCGACCCTGGGGGACACCCTGGGATGCTACGCCTGATTCTTCCATTCATTTCTAAAATGTTCTCCATGAGATCCATGAAACTGTGTACAGCCCACACATTCTGATCAAGACTCTTACCCTGTTAAAATATCAGGAGGAGGGGAGATCTCTACTGAAGTTGTATTGGTGCCTGAGATGAGATTGTCGGTTTTTACAACGAAGAGCTTTACGGTTGGATTTATAGCTCCTGCCTAGGGAAACAAAACAAAACAAAACAAAACAAAACAAAACAAAACAAACAATTATATAATTGATATGGACAAAAAATAAAGATATCACATCACTGCACGGGTTTAAAACTGTACAAAAATGTCTCCATTACACCATACAATTATAATAATGAGACATGTTAAAAATTTAATATAGTTAAATTTGATGAAAGAATGAACATAAGAGAGAGTCAAGAGATGCAACTTTTCATGTTCAGGCAGACACATATGTATTGACAGCCCAAAGCACTCCTGTTTAAATCACTAATGGTCGTAACTTAATGTATTTTGTGCGAACAAGGATAAACTTTTTAAAAATCAATTTCATTATTTTGCAGATATGCTCTGACTCCAGAAGACAAGATGTGTAATGGCTGACAACTAGAAGAATGCCTCGGGTTCAGCCAAAGACACAATCCACCAGGAAGATGAGCTCACCTGAGCCAAGAGCCAAAAACGTTAATTAAGAAGCCGTCGTTTGCGCTCCAAGTTCACGTTTACCACGTTTGAGCTTTATAATCAATATATGATGACAGAAAGCTACAGAACTTTTTTATAATACCTATAGATCTTCAATTGACAAATTAGTTCGAAATAATATATTTTTAGTGAGAGCATTTTGTGGGTTTTTTTTTTTTGCCAGTTTCACTCAAAAAATAACATTCCACTGAAAATACATCTCTATATTTAGTCCCTGATCTTTTTTTTTCTTTTAACTTCCTCTGTCTTCCTAAAATGGCAGCTCTTCGTGTAGCAAATTGAGTGAGTTGGTAAAAATAAAAATCCCTCTTCCCAAGTTACTTACAGCGAAAACATTTACTATTCGATTTTCCTATAGATGATACTGTGGCCATTAATATCATGATACTAGTGAAGAGTCCTGGTTGCCTTCTAAATCCCCCTCTTCCTCGGCTTACACTGCTTAACAAAGCTGTTCGATTTTCATAAATATGCCTCCCGGAGGGGGAGAGCAGCCTTGCAAACCAGGATGTGAGACCATTATTCCAAATGCAGGACGTGTGAAACTCAAACTCACATTAGTGCCAAATCTATACCAGAACCGCTGAAACCAGTCACGTATCGGTTAATTAGCAATCCAACCTGATACATAACTGAGCTTTTCAACTTCATCCAGGGCACACTCCAACTTCTACAAATAAGATGAGCTTGTGATTCAATGACAGTCTCTCCTTTCCTCCACTGAAACATTTTCATCCTCCCCTACCTCTTTCAAAAGCATTTTCTCCATCTTTTTCGGCTTGTCATTCCTCAAAGTTTTTGGAGAAATTACAAAACCTTAAATCACACTCTTTCCTGGGATAATAAAAATACTTTAAAATTGCCAGATGCTGTTGACTTCAGCAAGAGTAATCACAGCAAGCTGTTGAAGAGAGACTGACAATATTTTCATTAGCAGGAAAGGATTAAAATGAAACCATTCTCTTCCCATCAAATCGCGGAACCACTATGCGAATAGGAGCACAGACCTTTGGATATGGAATGCGCACAGTCTTTGGGTACTGCAGTGACTCGTCAGAGTAGAAGGAGTATTCAATAAGTGGGACTTCTGTGTCGTTAAATTGGGCATATGCTAAAAAAGTGCCTTTTGGAGACCACCACAGAGCAGAGTAGGCACTGAAGACTTCCTCTGAAAAAAAGACATAAATTGTTCTGTTACACGAAGTAGCTGATAAATTGGCTTTGGCATTCAAAATATTGTTCTCATTAGCTTTAGTAATTACAGTAGAGTTCAACTAATGAACCATTTTGCATTTGCTGGGCTTCCAAATTCAGAGTAATACAAATGAATAAAAATAAAATCTTCAAGGATAGATCTGGATTGTAAAAATAAGTAACCCGTTGGACCATTTTAGAATATTTTAGCACACAATATTTAATATAAGCTCTACATTTTTTTTCTTTATCTTATAATCCTCTAAATTTATGCCGCAAAACATACTAAAAGTAAATTTCACACAAGGGGCTGATTCTCCTTTCTAATTTTCAAACAGTCAACATGCCAGCATACTCTCCCCAACTGGGCTCAGTTTGTACTGTGCCCACAGGGTACTGGTGGGTGGTGTGTGGCTCCAGACTATCAAACTAATATGGTGCCCACAGTTTACTACGCTTGGCACAAACAGGGTGTGGGAAGGATGAATTTAGAATGACAAGGAGCTCCATGAGACCCCTATTGAGAAACGCCTCCTCGGCTTAGCCTAGAAACTAAGGACTCAGGCAGATTAACACGCTCCTCTGGTGCAGATGGTGATGGTAGGGGAAGAGGGTCAGAGAGTGACGCAAATGAAAGGAAAGGTCTTGCTCTCCAGAACGCTGTTGGACTCATTCTCATTCTCTGGCAAATGTAGTTCTTTCCTATGTTTATTATGGAGTCTATTCACGGGACTTCCAATCTCTGGCTCCTAAAATGCCAAAACCTCTTTCACGGAGAGTTCAGGTAGACTGGATGGAGACTCCTAGTCCTTTATGCGGATTTAATCCACAAATCTCATATTCTGTTGCGCGTGTAAAGGTAAAAGCAAAGCACAGAAATTTGAGTCTTAGAGTTAGGAAATCATCTGTCCCCATCGCTTTTCTGATTCCTGGGGCTTCTTCCAAGTTCCTGTTTTCAATAATAAAAATAATGGTAACAGTACTGGCAGTAATGGTAACAACAGTAACAATAATAACAAAATGTAATAATTATCATGACGAGCAACTATCATTTAATGAGTGTTAAACCATACACAACTGACATGTATTATCTCTGGTAATCCTCACAGTGGCTCACTGTGCAGGTGAGCAAGGAGGCAGGCAGGCGTAAAGAGAGTAAGTCATTGCCCAGGGTCACATGGCCAATAACCGATAGAATCAAGAATGAATCCAGACTTGTCTGGTTTGAATCCATGCTTCTCACCTCCATACTCTATGTCCTTCCATGCCTATTTCAGGTCTTCTAGTAACAGAAAACCTACTAGGTCAGGCAGGCTGGTCCAGCTTTATCTGTTTTCTGCCTGTGTCATTAGGTTACATTCATGTAGCAATTTAGAATTTATAAAACACCATCTAATTTAGTCCTCACAAAGATCCCTAGATGAGTCTATTCTATTCACATCCCATTTTACAGAGAAGGCAACTGAGGGGCTTAGGGAGAGTGAATGAATTGCCAAAGACAAGGCAAGGACACAGGCCTTGTGACTCGGCGTCAAGGGGTTTCTACTGGGAACTCCTTTAGATACTGAGTTGATGTCTCCTTCCTATGGCTCCTACTAATTGGTTCTGGTCTAAGATCAAGATGCAACTACATAAAATGAATACAATTACAGCAAGGTCATGGTTTTAAATATTGCTTTTAAGTGCAGGCAGTAGGTAGTATCTATGTTTTGAATTGGTAGGTATTTGCACTGAACACATTGTTCGACATCATGATGTATTAAAACCACTATCATAAAACTACTTCAGGTCAAACGCAAAAGTCCTGAGAACGAATAGTAGGGAGAAGGGAGCGTAACAAAGGAGGAGCAGGTTTCCTGTCCTTCCTGATACAAAGCTGGCTGTGAGCACAAGTGTCAATGGCACCCCCTCCCCCCACTCTCTGAACCTCCCTCTTCTCCTGATACCTCCCGTCCAACCACTCTGACCTTCCTTATGTACTCTCTGGTCTTAATGCCCTCCACTGAATAGATCTGGATTCACTCTATAACAATTATCCATTGGTACCTTTGTCTCTCTCTCTCTCCAGCCTGAGTTCCCTGAGGGCAGCGGCTGGATAGTATTTGTCTCTGTGTCTCTAAAACCTGACACGGCACCTCATAGGTAGTTGGCACTCAGTGTGAATTGTGCTGAATGACCCACACCCTCAGGGTCAGCAGTGCTCCATCTTTCAAACTTCTTTCTTTCTCTATCCCTCTTCATCCTCGCTCTCGAAATACTCATTCTCACCTCTGGGCTAGGTAAACTATACTCATACTTAAGAGTGAATGTCATGTGATTAACTTCATACTAGGAGATAAAATATTATTATTTTTACACGAGAAGACACTTACTAACTAAAGTAAAAATCAATTAGAAAATCATGAAATAAGACAAAGGGAAAACATAGAGACATTGAGAGAGAAAGTCATTTGCGACATGGAGTGAGGCAAGGGGCACAAGTTCCAGAGGGCAGGCTATTCTGGGAGTGTCCCTCCATGATACGACACATGGCCCCGTGTGGACCTTGCAGCTTTGTTTGTTCTTTTACTTATGAACCTACAGATTCTCAAAATGTACTCTTTTAGTCTTATCCTGAACAAGTCTTCATGGCTGCAGTGGAGACGCTCCAGTGGGAGGCTCGATCTCCAATACAGAGAAACAAGTGTGCCCTTTCCAAGTATGGATCATTCATAAATATATAAAACCAATTCTAGGAACTTCTCCATAGGAACCAAAGTCCTGTTTTTTAGAGACAGGCCCACATTGGAACTGGGAAGCCATTCTTCCTTTTGTCATCAACATGCAAACTGAGATCTTTCCAGCTATTATCTACCTTAGAAAGGGCTCATAGTATTAGGTGTGTCCTTATCTTAGAGACATTCAGATGTTTCAAGGAAGGAGGGATTTGCAGCTTTGGGAAGAGGCTTCAAATAAATCCAGTTCACTTTGGGGACCCTGCAGGTTGTGCTGTGCTGTCCAATAAATGTTAAAGAAGGCTTTCAATTGCTAAGTGACTAGTGCTAGTAAATTTCATTAGAAGTTATTTCTGGGCCCCGGGGATTTATCCTTCTTTTAAAGTGATTTTTGTTGTTGTTGTTGCTGCTGTTATAATGTTAGCCATTTAATTGAACTTGACTTGAATTGGGTAAGAACCAAAATTCAGTCATGAAGAAAAACTATTTTTTTTTCTTTTTTAACTACAAGGAAGAAATAAGAGGATGAAATAAGGATGAGTACTTAATAAGCTTTAGGCAACCTTGCAAACAGTCTGGAAAAGCCTCAAAAGGCCTTTTACCTTGGCAACGATAGGCATGAAAAATGTTTTTCTAATATTTTCTAAAACTCTATCCTAAAATAGAGACTAATCGTCTTTAATATTTTTAGTTCTTTTTTCTTTTTGACCAATTTTTCCCCTTATAGCCTTTCTAATTATTTATTCCTTCTTTAAAAACAGGAAATTATGATTTGTCCAAGTTAAAATGAACACAAATCCTCTGTAAAACAGATGCTTTCTTCCTCCTCTATTCCCCAACCTCCAGACAACATTTTGTCAGCTCTTAGAATGCTGTGGGAGTATTTAGCTTTCCTTAGTAACTCTGGGTTAGGTAGGCCCAGCTAAAGGAACATCTGATGTTAATCTCTAAGCTTTTATGCCCAGTAAAGCAGAAAAGCTACCTACACAGAAAGGCCCTTTGTAGGAGGAGCCGGAAGACAATAGGGGCATTGAGAGACAATGAGGACACAGGCGAAACAGGCTACTGCTGGCAAATCCTTGTTGGTGAGACACCTGGTATGATGAGTGCTAAAGAAATTTGATGATATTTTTAAAAATGCAACTTATTTTGAATGCCATTGAATTTCTCCATTTTAAAAGAAACGTTTTGTTTTGTTTTAACTTACAGATTTTCTAATTTGAAAAAGCTTTAAAGTCTCTACCTTCATAAACCCAGTCAGTAATTCCATTGTATATTACATTTTCCTTCCCGTTCCATGTGATTCTCTGACTTGATATATTTGGTTCATTTTTAACATAAACATCATTGTTCCAAACGTATGCCTAGAAATATTAAAAAACAGAGTGATAAGTAATAACCTGGTATAAAATATCTTATCCTGGAGTTAAAAAATATCTATCTGCAATAGATAGATATTTTTATCCTCAAATAATGCAATAAAGCAAATAATGCAAATAATACAAATACGCAAATGTAATGATTGCCATGAGTTATTCAATTTGTGCACAATAAAGAATCATTTACTACCCCCACATTTAATTAATTAATTAATTAATTAACTTAGTTATTTATCTTAAAGATTTTATTTATTTGAAAGAGAAAGAGAGCACAAGGATGGGGAGCAGTGGAGGGATGTGGGGGAAGCAGAGTCCCCAATGAGCAGGGAGTCTGATGCAGGAATCTGATGCAGGGCTTTATCCCAGGACCCTGAGATCATGACCTGAGCTGAAGGCAGACACTTAACAGACTGAACCAGGTGCCCCCACCTTCACATTTTTAAAATTATAAGTGTACATTCTATAACCCCCAAATAATTCCAAAGACACTCAATATATTAAAAAGAAGCAGCTCACAAACATCACTATTTGGATGCTAGAGTGTATAAGAAGACCCAAGAGCCTGACCACTTCTACAGGATAATGTGTGCTTCACATTGTGTTCTGGGGGTGGTGAGTTGAGGGAGTGCAGTTGATGTTGGAAGGGAGAATTGCTTCTGCAAATGGTCAGTCTATCTTCCTGTTTAGATTCTTTGGTACTTCTGACATTCTCCTAGCACTATAGGACATGAAGGTATACCTACAGTGACACAGAGAAGGTCACAGAACTAGCAGGACGCAGGTAAGCCTCAAAAACAAACAAGCAAGCAAACAACAACAACAAACTGAATACAACAGAAATTAGAATTTAGGAGTTGAATGGGCATTTTTTCCAGTAAGTAAACAATTCAGAAACTTTCAGGAATTGTATTTTACTGTGTTAGACCAGTAAAATGCTATTTTAGGCAATAATACTATCTTTGATAGTCAAGCATTTGCTTCCTAAGTGTCTGCTCTGTATCAGGTTATGTAGCTTCTGCATGTGAGAGCTTTGGGCCATTATTTTTTTCCAACAATGGAAGAGACTTACTAACCAATTTATGACCCTCTGGTGACCATGTGATCCACTGTGTGTTGTTTGGAATTTTTTCTGCTGTTATCAGCTGCCTGAAAAAAAGATAAAAAGAAACATTACCAAATGAATACATCACAGTGGGATTTTTAAAAAAATATCATTACACTAAAAAATCTTAATAGATTTTATAAGGAAGTTACTGACCTTTTCTTTAAGTCATAAATGTCGTATGAAGCTGTGTAAGAATGCCTCCATTGCTATAAAAGAAAACAGATATTTCAGGCTTCTGTGAGTGATAGTTCAGCCACTTGCTATAGGAGCACAAGATGAGATGTAAGAGAACACTGTATAATTTTCAAATTTTATCATATCTTGTAATTCCTATCTTAATCCTCAGAATTTTGGAATTAGGAAGAGAGTCTTAGAGACCATCTAGCATAAAATCCTCTGGACTTCATCTGTAACCTAGGTCTGACATTACTCCTGCCAAGGAAACTTCTCAGGATCACAGTGGGCTGATGTGCTGCTTCATGGCAGACATTACTCCTAGCACTTACCATAGTATGTTAAATCCACCTATCTACGAAAACACAAATTTTTACTTTTCAACCATCTCCCTGACAAAATATTTAAAAGGTAATGTGGAGAAATACTTACTTTCCTACTTTGATTATAAAAGTATAAAGTGTTACAGATTTTTTGAAAGCCACCTGGCAATATATATTAACATTAAAATATATATTATCTATATTTTAAACAGCCATCTCAAGAATCTAAAAAATGAAAAGCAAACCAAATCCAAATAAATGAGAAGAAAAGAAATAATAAAAGTAAAAGAGCAGTAATCAAACAGAAAATGCACAATAGAGAAAAATTAACAAAGCCCAAAATGGATCCCTTGAAAAGATGAATAAAATTGCTAATACATTAAGAGTGGGTGTGGGGGGGAAGTATGAATACCACTATCAGAAAAGAAAAATGAGATTAAAATAGGATTAAAAGGTTTTAAGACTCTATTATAAATGTTGTTTTGCCGATAAATTTGAAAGTTAAAAATTGGATAAATTTCTTGGAAAAGAAGTTATCAAAACTGAGACAAGAAAAAATGGAAAATCTGTATAGTTTTATATCTAAAAGCCACATTGAATCAATAAATAAAAACATTTGTACAAAGGAAGCTCCAAATCCAAATAACTTTACCAGCAAACTCCTTGTTATTTAACTAAATGAACTAGAAACTTACACATATACCAACACCTTCCACACAAATTTTTAGTTTTATTCATGATTGCCAAAACTTAGAAGAACCAAGATGTCCTTTCACAGGTGATAGGTACACAAACTGTGGTCCATTCAGACATTGGAATATTATTTAGCAATGAAAAGAAATGAGCTATTACATTACAAAAAGACATGGAGGCACCTCACATGCATATTGCTACGTGAGAGAAGCCGATCTGAAAAGGCTACATATTGTATAATTCCAACCATTCTGGAAAAGGCAAAATTACGGAGGTGGTCAAAAGATCTGTTGTTGCTAGAGGCTTGGAGGAAGGGAGGAGGATGAAGAGTGGGAGCACAGAGAATTCTTAGGACAGTGAAAATATTCTGTATGATACTGGAATGGTAGATACACATCATCACGGATTTGCCAAAACCCATAGAATGTACAACATAAAGAATGAACCCTAATGTAAACTATGGACTTAATTAGTATTAATGTATCAATAATGGCTCATCAGTTGTAACAAACATTCCATACTAATGCAAAATATTAATGATTGGGGAAACTGGGAGGTGGGGGGTGATGAAGGAGTGCATGGGAACTCTGAATTTTCTACTCATATTCCATAAATCTAAAGCTGTTCTAAAAAAATTTAGTGTATTAGTTCAGAAATAAATGAATTAGAGCTATGCCAGATAACTTGGAAAAAGTTCCACTTGGTATCATTGAGTGAGAAATGTAATTTGCAGAAAAGTATGGAAAACAGGATTTTATTTTTTATGGAATAAGCAATGACTAAAAGAATATCTATCATCATACAATTATTTGAATAAGGGCAAAAATATAAAATATGGAATATATATCCTAGGTTCTAAACATGTGATACCTGGGGAAAGGTTAAAAAAAAAAAAGGAAAAAAGAAAGGACTTGAAGATTATATATAAGTATAATATATATAAATTCAATACATAAATACATAATATATACATATATACAGATTTTATTTATAAAAAAATATGTTTACATGTGGATGCATTCATACATTAAATATACTTTAAAAGAAATTATGTTTTTATGTCTGCATTCCCCACTATATTCCTAGATGTAAGAAATTGTTTCTTATTCATCTTTAAAACTCTGGGGACTTGTCTAGTGCAAGCCACATAGTCTATGTTCAAGAAATAAACCAAACTAACATAAAAATAAAATTTTACTTATGAAAGTGAAGCAGATGAAATGGGTAGCCCAAGGGTAACCAATTTGTGTAACGACAGAACTGAGACACAAGCCAGAGGTTCTAATCTTGAAGAGTATTTCTCATTTGTCATTTATCACCCTCCTATCCTCTCATGTCAACAATTATGTATTAAGCCTCTACTTTTTGCAAGTCATACATTTTTTTAAAAATCTTGGATTATTTTGATGCAATCCATTCTCGTTTCTGGGAAACCTCTGAATGCTCTACTTGTAAGAGCCAAAAGGTATGTTACAGGCTAAAAATATTAAGAGGTTTAAGAAGGTTTGAGATCACTTGGGATGACAGATCCATCATGATTTGAGAAAGGAAACCCAAAATGTTTGGTATGTTCACTTCATCTTTTGAAACAGACTCATCCATCTATTTAGGTTATAAACTTTGGGAACTATCCTCTGTCAGGCATTACTGGATGAGATAGGCTCACTCTCCTTGAGGAGTTCATAGTTGAATGGAGATTTGGACAAATAAATACAAGAAAAGAATCACAAGACATATATAACAGAGGTAAGTGGGGAGAGGTAGGGATCATAAGTTAGGCCTTAGGGAGGTTAGCAAGCTTGATGGAAAAGTTGATTGTTAGACTGAGTCTAAATAGCAAAGAACTGTCACCAGAGATGGGGTTAAAAAGGCATCACAGCAGAGAGATGTTGAAGCACAAAGTTAGGAAAGATTACGTTTAAGAGCACAAGCTTTGGAGTCTTCTAACCTGGATTCAAGACTGGCTATTCACTGAATGTTTGCTGCTGGCCCTCTACCATTCATATGTTGAAATCCTAATCCCCAATGTGATGATATTGGATGTGGGGTCTTTGGGAGGTAACTAGCTCATGAAGGTGGGGCCCTCATGAGTGAGATTAATTCCTTTATAAAAGAGACATCAAAAATATTCCATGTTCCTTCCTCCAGTTGAGGACATGAGGAAGATGTTTAACTATGTTCCATGAAACGGGATGTCACCAGATTCTGACTTTGCTAGCACCTTGACCTTGGGCTTCTTTCTCAGCTTCCAGAACTATGAGAAATAAATTTGTTATTAACCCACCCAGTCTATGGTACTCTGTTGTAGCAGCTCAAATGGAGCAAGACAAGTCTCTACCATGTAATAGCAGGCAAGTTTCTTTCTAAGCTTCAATTTTTCTCTTTAGGAAAATGGGGCTAATATCAGCAATGATCTCATGAAAAGTTCATGAGAATGCAAGTGAAGTGCTGAGCAGAGCCCTAGAATACTGTGAACATGTCATAGTTGATGCAACTACTATCTCTGGGGCATTCAGCAGTGAATGGAGATGCTGGGGGAACATCCATACCAGGCTGCATAGTACTTATTTATTTATGTTTTCACTCACTTGCTCCCTTACTTGTTTGTAGCCACAATCTAGAAGTAATATTGTTCTTTCTGAAAGCAGTAACTCTGTCATGAAGAAGCCATAGAGTAGAATCTAAAGAATATTTCACAGTAGACTTCCAAAGAAATAGAATAGAACTAGACTTTTCTTTTGAAAAGATTTTGGATAGGTTTATTGAGACTTGATTAGTCAACTGGAATATTATCAGCATGTGATAAATGATGCAACTATGATTAATTCTGGAGCATTAAGCAACAAGTAGAAATTATGAGTTGCACATTTATGCTGTACAGAAAATTCTACTGGATAGTCTAAGAAGTAAAATAGAAGACAGAGTGTTCTACTTTCACTCATCTTATAATTTGGTGTTCTGAAATCAAAGGTACGAAGAGAAGAAAATAAGCTAATGTGATAGAGAGTGAATGGTGGACTATGGGAGAGCAGAGTGGCAGGCGGCAAAGTTAGGTAATGCGATCCAAGAAAGCCTGGACCTGAATTACTAAAAAGGGAACACTGTATGATAATCAAGAGAGGAAGGTTCCAGGAGGAAGTGATAGCAAGTACTTAGCCCTTAGATGGGAATGAATGAGGCTTGAGAAAACTGAAGAGAGGTGCCCTTAAAGCTTCTTTGGATCACTGAATCACCGGAAGCCCTTAAAACTACCCAGGCCTGGGCCCTGCCCGTCACGGTGCTAAAATAGTTGATGTGGGGTAGGCTGCAGACATCTCTATTTTTAAAAACCTCCATAGGTGATTGATTGCAGGGTTCAGGCAGGGCTGAGAAGCACAGGCCAAGCATGTTGAGTCCAGAGAGACTAAGAGATGATAGATTAGCAAGGGTGGAACTGAGGTCCAATCACACAGGCTTCTGAAGATGCTGCGGTTAGAGTTTGTGTTTTATTCTGAAAGTGACGGGAAACAACTGATCATGAGAGCTTAAGCATAGGCATGACATAATCTAACTTAGGTTTTAAAAGGAGCACTGTAGGTACTGCCTGAAAAGCATGATGGCCCTGGGATGAAGGGAATAGCAGGTAAACAGCAAAAGCAGCTAACTGCTCATGTAAACTCCGGTGACCCAACAAATACGAATTACCAGTGATGGTTGTCCAACTAAGGTCCGCAGTGAAATACAACCTTTAGTATACACCACATGGCACTTATTGACCTTGGCCAAATAGTAAATTGAGCTTCTATGTCTACCTTAACCTCATAGTCTTTATATATTTGTTCTTAACATGGGCAATTGTTATTCAATGGTTCTCGACCCCGGTTGCTCATTCAAATAATCTGCCCATTTAAAAAAATGATGTCATAAAAAAAAAAAAATGATGTCAGCTTCACTCCAGAGGCTGTAACTTACTACTCTGGGGATTGGACCTGGCCACTGGGAATTTTTAAAGGCTACTCAAGTGATTTTTTAATCTATGGACAGCAATAAAAACCACTGAATTAAACAATCCATTAATTGGGAACAGATGTGTTAAAGTTGGCCTCAGATTCTGATTGGCTGCTAGCTGATAGGTTTAGTAGAACAGAGTCAGAGAATCTTCCATGTCCAGGAAATGGAGCTGGACACAGTGAGTCCAGGGTAAATATTATGATTGAAAATCACCATATCACAATGGGAAATGAAGTAGGAGATGGTTTTCTTGGCCTGAGTATAGAAGTGCTGGGGTGTGAGATAAGGCTCCTCAGTATTTATTATTTATTCTAGAATAAAAAGGCAGAGGTGGGGATCCCCAGCTTTATATTTTGTTTTCAATGCAGAATATCCCTACAGGTCTTTAATCTTTCCTACAAGTTTCAAAACTTCCTATACTTGACAACTGTTGTCAAATCCAGGAATAACTAAAAAGCTACAGTTAGCTCCCGGCAGTTTGCAGCCAGCCTAAACATGAAGAGGATATGTGGTTAAGCTTTCCTGAGGGGGGGGAATCTGATGTTGGGCTGAGGTTCCCCCTTTAGAATGGTTTGTATATGGTGGGACCCAAAGACGGCAAGGTGGTCTGAGTCCATTTGCAAAGTCTCTTCTGGAGGATAGGAAGGATAACTCTTTTTAAAGTAAATACTCATTGAGAGTTTTACTTTATGTAAAGCTGAGACAAAGGAAATCAGGTATTGTGTTGCTGGCTGTGCAAGTTGTACATGTAAGTTTGCTTTTGTTTTTTATTTTTTTGTAAGCTTGCCTTTAAATTATAAGTTCTCTTGTATTACCTTATGCTTTCAGTATCTATAGGGTATTACTCATACTTTTTAGTATTTGAAAACATTAAAAATGAACTTCAGGGGTTGGACTTATCTTTTATGAATGAGAATAAGCTATTTTTCCTTAAGGAGCTTTTAGTGCCTATGCTATTATTTAGGTGTCAATCTTTTTTTTTTAATTTACATTTTGTTAGTTAGCATAGAGTGTAATATTGGTTCCCAGAGTAGAAAACTGTGATTCATCACCTACATATAACACCCACTGCCCATCACAAGTGCCCTCCTCAATACTCATCAGCCACCTAGCCCATCCCCCACCCATGCCCCTCCTTCAACCCTCTGTTGTTCCCTGTTGTTAAGAGTCACTTGTACTTGAGTGTCAATCTTAGATATTTGTGGACTTGAAATCAGTTATAAAATAACCTACTCATAAGATTCCTTAAATGTCATAGTAAGATAGCATTTCTTTTACCTTCACATAGTTGTACTCTAAGAGAATAAACTGTCCATCGGGAGACACTGAATAATCATTTATAGAGTGTTCAAATTCCTCCTGTCAAGCAAGTGGAAAAAAAGAACAATTGAACAATTTCATTTAGCGATCATTATTGAGCACTTACTATGTACAGGGTAGGGTTCGACATGTGGCTTATGCCACGGGAGCTCCCAGAAATGGCACATTCCCCCACACAAATGACCACAAAGGAGGATATATGGTGATCAGAATTTGAGAACCAGGGAGGGAAGAATTCTTTCTAACCCAGGAAAGACCACTGTGAGGGTAGAGATCAGGAAGAGAGAGAGAAGTTTCCTGGTAGGGGGAAGAGCAACAAAGCAGGTGTCAGAAAGGGCATGCGTATTAAGATGATCCAGAGGTTAGGCGTAACCTGAGTACAGTATAGGGTATGCCAGGCAACGTATAAGGTGAGAGGGCATAAAATTAGAAAAACAGCTGGGACTTAAATATAAGAAGTGGAACCATAAACCACTTTTTGCACATGGATGTGATACAATCTTGTCTGTCTTTACAAAGATGCCCTGGTGACATGGTGGCTGACATGAGATGAGAGGGGTTGCATCAACCCTGGACTTGGGCAACGCAGCAGTCTCACCTCCAGAATGGAGATAGGGACACAAGTACTAGAGCGCTAACAGATTAAAAAGGCATTGAACCAGGACTCTACAGTGGAAACAGAAATCCGAGGGACACTTGACACTGCAGAGAGAGAAACGATAGGGTTTGTTGAGTATCTCTAAATACAGGGGATGGTAGAGACTCAAGGAAGATTCTGAGGATTTGAGGAGTAGAATTTCACTTTTTAGTCTAAGCGACTTGGAGGGGAGCATTGTTTACCCAGATCGGGAACTCAGGAAGAGAATAGGGTGCTTTCAGTTTTCAAGGAGAGTGAAGGGGAAATAACTAATTGAGCTTGGGATACTGAGTTGAAAATACCTGCAGGACATGGGTGGGCAGGAGCAAGGAACCTATTATTAGAAATAGAGATTTCGATCTCAGCAAGAGGTTAGTGTTGAAAGTGTGCATCTGAGAATCAAGGCCCCCCACCCCCCCACCCCCCAAAAGGAGAGCCTTGATGCTGTGGAAGTGCATGAAATTTGCTGAAGGAGAGCGGGCAAACTGCGGAGAAGGGCCGGCAAGTGAAGACAGAGCCCTGACAAGGGCACTTACGCTTAGGAGTAGGGGCAGAGGAAGAGGAATCGTCAAGGGAGACTAGAAGGTAGCCAAGGCAGGGAGCATTCCAAGAAGGAGAGAAAGATCCACTGTGCCATATGCTGCAGAGAGAGTTCAACAGGATGAGAAATGATAGTACTCATGATTTGAAAGGTTATGAAAAAAAAATCCTCAGAATTTCCTTAAAGTATGAATGAATTATGCGATCAAACATACAAAGGTACTGTTCTCCAAGAAAATGGAGCTGTTTCCGTATTCAGCATTGAATAGCAAGATATTATTTTCTTGTTTGTAGAGGTATTCGTGATCTAAAAAAAGAAAATGGCCAGATCAGTATTTCAAGTTGTGATTCAAAATCCTCAGAAGCTAAAGATTATACAGAAAAAAACTTAAGGTTTAAGCTCACACCAGCACTAAATAAGCATTTCTAAGTTGGAAAAACATTACGTGATGAATATTACACTAGTGTGCATCCATTTTCCCATCATTATTGTCAACGTTTCAATTCACTTTTAACTTTTCATAGTCCATAACAAAGAAATACTGAGGTTTATTTTCCTTTGTACCTGTAAGTAGGAAAAAATACTCTCCCATATGGTTTAACAAAACAAGGATATCTTTCTTCTCAGGATATCTTTCTTCTTCACAAAAGCACCCCAGGACCTAACTAGAAGGAGCACAAGCATAAAAATCTGTCCCCTCCCCCAAAAAGTCCTTACCTGAAATCCAACGCAAAGAGTAGAATTTCACCCTAAAAGTATTTTTTAAATAATCAGTTAGAGTGTAAGTTCTGCGACTGTCAGCTGCAGCATCATCTGTTGATTAAAAAAAAGAGCCAAATGTTCAGTAAGATGGAATAACCTAAGTTTGGGATAAAACAAACAAATGGATCACTACAGTATACACTGGTCAAAAATGCAGGAATTACGCTCATAAAATGCAAAACACATTCTGAAAGATCTCAGGCTGGGTGGATGGGGTAGAAATGCACTGAAGTGTTAAAGCATATGTGAGTGCTGTGTCTCTCTGAGCTATATTCGTGCCTGGCTTAGTGAGCCTCCCTATGAAGGTCTAGATTCACAAGATCCAATGGAAATATAAGGGAGTACATTTTCTAGTAGCCATATTTAAAGATTTGTAAGGTGAAAATAATTTTAGTAGCATATTTTATTTAGCCCAACAGACTCAAAATATTATCATTTCAACATGTAATCAATATTTAAATTTTATTAATGAGCCTTTTCACATTCTTTGTTTTTATACTACTTCTTTGAAATCCAGTATGTCATCTATGATTACAGCATGTCCCAATCCGACTAGGCACATTCCCGGTCAGTAGCTATGGGTGGTCATGGAGTGGATGGCACAAGGCTAGACTGTCCTTTTAGGCCTGAAGGTTCACTTCCAAGTGCTCTTGCTTTGCCCGGACCTTTCAGACTGCTGATCACATAACTCACTGATCTTTGTTTCTATCATGACCTTTCCTTGAACTTGGAGGGTGGTGATTTATGAAACTCTCCTTTGGATTCTAGGGCACCTCACTTCTCCTGACCTCTGACCCTTAATTTTCCATCCTCCTTTGACTTTATTTTTCTCTATTAACCTCTAAGGTAGAAATGCCCAGAGCATCAGCTTCTTTGCCCTTCTCTGCCTCCATTTCTCCTTCTAGAGGACTCTAGAGAATATGACTTCCTGGGCTTCAGGCATATTTTCCATTTGAATACATGACAAAACCTATACTCATTACCTCAGCCTTCCACACCCCACACTCACATTTCTGGTGCTGTGTTGGGCCTTTTTAGTTGATTTGTCCCATGCTAACCCTAGGCTTACCTTGTCTAAAATAATTCCTTCCAAAATAATGTTCCCTATGGAATTTGTGTGGTTTTAGATTCTGTTACTGGAGATCCAAATTCAAAGTCTGAAAATCATTTTTGATGTCTCCCTCTCTTTTACTACCACCTGCATCCAATTTTGTCTTTTCTGTCTTTGCCTCTCTTCCTCAGCCTCTTCCCTGCAGCATCTCCAACTGCTTCCCGGGCTGTCACAGTCCTCCACCTGCCAATTCCCTCCTCTCTCATGGAGACTTCAATACTGCCTCCTTTGACTTCTGCCCTCACACTACTCATTTGGCTTTTGTAATTAATAACTTGTGTTAATGACTATCTTTCCATGCCTACCAGTGTGGTGTACTCAGCTAGGCCACGTATTCATTGAAGAAAGGGCCTTGGGTTGCTGTTTGTTTGTCTATTTGTTTTTCTTCAACTTAGTACCTAGCACGGTTCTATGCCATAGTAGGTACACACAGTTTTTGTTGATGACATAGGATATCATCCTACAAGCCTAACGAAGCCAATGTGATTCACCAATCACAGAGCCTCCACTGATGACAAACAGTCTAAGGAGGTTTTCCATATACTCTACTCTTTCCACATACTCACAAACATATGCTCACAAAATCAGCCACCATTATAACTTTTCTATAACTGTTCTTACTCTTTTGGGGATTGAAAAGCCAGTAGCAGCTTCTCTTGTTAATTTTTTACAGAGTGTGGAAAGGTAATTCTCTCACAGGAAATGCTCTTTCAAAAGATGTTCTTAAGATCTTATTTCTTTGGATCTTATCTGATAACGTAGCCTTGTTATCAAGGCTTGTACAAAACTATCGTAGCCTTGTACAAAACTTTCCTTTTCAAGGACAAAATTGTTACCCTTTATTACTTTGACTTTGTTTAAGCCTAGTTTGCTAAATAAGTAAAAGATTAAAAATAAAAAAAAAAAACCTTTGTATTTTTTTCTTCCACTTCAAGCCTGCATTTCACCCTGGAAAATTAGCAAGATGTTTGTATTTGTTCACAGAGATACAGCAAATGGGTAGAACCAGCCCTTGGACTTGCCAACTTTAAACAAGAAGTAAAGCCCTGTGCTACAGAAAATATTTGAAACTCATATTGGACTACAAAACCACAGATCTGTAGGTTTATCCACAAAATACCCTCAATTGTTTGTATTCGTCCAAACATCTTTGATACTTCAAATGGCTATAAAGTGAGTACTGTTTGAAAAATACTATGAGGGACATATACCCTGCAATCAAGAGCTATTAGTCTAAAATTGACGCAAAAGACATTCTAAAATTAATACAACTCAAGATATAAATGGTTCACAGTCCTATATTACCTTCTGATATAGGTATCTAGATAGACCTATCTATATAGAACAAATTACACACACACACACACGTACGCACACACACACACACTTATATTGCAATGAACTGAATGTGTCCTCCAAAATGGCTATGTTGAAATCCTAACCCCCAATGTGATGGTATTGGGAGATGGGGCTTTTGGGGGTGATTAGGTCATGGGGGTAGAGCTCTCATGAATGAAATCAGTACCCTTAAAAAAAAAAAAAAGAAACAAACCCAGAGCTCTCTTGTCCCTTCCATGTGAGGACACAGGAAACAGGCTCTCACCAGACACCAGACACTTAATCTGCCAGCACCTGAGACTTCCCAGCCTCCAAAACTGTGAGAAATAAACATCTATTGTTTAAGCCACCCAGCCTATGGTATTTTTGTTAATGCAGCCTGAACAACCTAAACCTTATATATAAAGTAAAACAGACATATCAACTTAGAACATCTTTCACTGACTCTTGATTGTGTAAGGAGAGAATTAACTGAGTACTTACAGCAGACTTTGTACAGTGTTATCTCAATTAAATGCTATCTCATGGAAGGGCAAATGCCTTGGTTTCTTAGGATAACACACCTAAACCTAGGATATTAAAATAATTGAGGCAAAATTCCCTGTGGCATCATCTGCTGCCCAGGGTGCTACCCCTCATGTTCATGATGCATGACTCACTGAGCACTTACCTCTCCCCTGTCCCAGACAACGCTGAGCTCATTCTCTCATCAGGCCACAGCTTTCCTAAGCCCATCATGTCTACCATGTTTGGGCTCCCTTCTGCTCATAATGGGCCCAGGATGATTTTAATCCATCTACTGATGTCCCAGATATCAACACTGATGCCACACTCTTGCTACGACCCAGGACATCTGTGAAGGCCCAGGCCGCCTTTGGTTTGTGTCAGGCTCACTCAGCCACTTTACGATGACCCTGCGAGCTGCTTTCCAGATCCTGGCTACCCGATCCCAGAACAGTGCTGTTGAATTGGAGCAAATCAAGCAACAAATGTTCCTTGTTTTTTTTTTTTTTTTTTTTTTTTTTGCCTTGCCATTTGATAAGCAGTGCACATTGGAAGATACTCTTGAAACATCTAGATAAGCGAGTTCTGTGAAACGTGAGTGCCAAGTCCAGGTTTTGACCTTTAGCAAGTTCATAGTTTGTTGCCAAGTTACAACCTATTCTGTAAAACACTTACAGGACATACTCATGTGTCTTCTCCTTTGCCTACTAGCTCACTGACAGGGCACTGCTGTGGCAACAGATGAAGGTCTTTGGCTGCTTGTGTTTTCCTGGTGGGCCTGGGACATGTCGTTCACTTGACTTATCAGTTCAAAGCATTGTGCTAGCCAAGTAAAGCAGTTAATCATATGTTACCCATCAACTTACACAGAAACTCTTAGATCCGTGTCTTCTTTAATTTCAAAATCAAAAAAAGGTTAACAACTTTAGGTTTTACTTTTTTGGTGAGAACAGCTATTGGGTTGAACCACCTGAAAATGTCATTTCTATCAGACAAAAATGATAGAATAGCAGTATTTGTTTTTTTTTTTTTTTTTTTTTTTTTATTTATGATAGTCACAGAGAGAGAGAGAGGCAGAGACACAGGCAGAGGGAGAAGCAGGCTCCATGCACCGGGAGCCTGACGTGGGATTCGATCCCGGGTCTCCAGGATCGTGCCCTGGGCCAAAGGCAGGCGCCAAACCACTGCGCCACCCAGGGATCCCGAATAGCAGTATTTGAAATGATTTAACCTAATAACAAATTCTTATCAAAGTGTATGGTATCCTAACTCGTTCTTGTTGTAGGATCAAAATCACTTCTGAATAAAAGTATTTCCAAATGCTAAGATCCAAGTAAGGAAGTAATATAGTTTCATGGAATAGTCTTGCCTTGACCAGTTGTTACTTTATGACGACAGGATCTTTTGAGTATTTTATATTCATTAACAATAAACTTTTTTTGTCTGTATTTGACTATGATATGTAATATTTCTACTTCACAAAGATAAACTGTTTTGGTAAATAAGTGGCTAATGAAATGCAACTAAAAAAGAAATGTGCTCTTTACGGCTCGTAAACTCATTAAGTTGTTAAACACAGGAAAAAGATTTCTGGTTATAGAGTTCTTGTGTTCCACATGGTAATCAGTTAACATTTTGTATTGATGCTAAAGAAACGAAACGAGTGTTGTTTTAGAATTTGCCACAGCAAAATAGCAGCCTTGACATAGGGACAGAGGGAGCAAAATCAAGAAGGCAGATCATACCCTGGATTATCCAGGAGCATATGCAGGCTACCACCCATCTGAATTGATCCAACAAATACCAATAAAGTGTTGGGTCCCTGGTGGCTTTGAAATCACAGAGCCTGGATTTCAGCCTAGGTCTAATTCTTGTGCTGAGGCCTCAGGAAAATTACTGAATCTTTCAAAAACTCAACTTTTTAATCTATAAAACAAGAACATGGCATTACGTAGCCCATGGGGACTTGCCATGGTTAAGTGGGACAATGTATATAAAATGCTTAGCTTAGGACGTAGAATTTAGGAAGCTCTCTAGTTATGTTACACTATTTATTGTTTTGTTCCAAGCATGTACCAGGCAATCAGGATACAGACACGATAGAGTCTCTCCTCTCAAGTCCTGAGCAGTGGGACTGAGTTTAGGACCTTACCTGCAATAAAGTAATCGTTCAAATAATAAGTTTCATTATGTTCATATCCTAAATGATCCTAATAAGACAGCAGAAGAGCAACACACTGAGAAAACATCTAGGATAAGCACGATCTAATCATTTGCTAAGTGCTAATGAACAACACTTCCTGCCTTGGACGTGTTTCATGCCAATCCTGCTTCCATAGTGGGAGTCAGCGGTTTACAGCATGGAAGTAAAACACCGACCCGGGTGGACTGAGAGGATTTGTCAACAGTGATGTTTTTTGGATTACTAACACAGGACACATTAGACTATAATCACAATTGCCAGATTCATCTCGATGAAATAAGCACCCCAGGTACATCAAGTGACCGCTGATAAATGTGCGACCAAGGAGCTGGAGCCTCTAGAACCTGAGACTGTGTCCTCCAGGCATTTATTTGGAAGATCAGGGTGTCAGATGACCAAACTTTCATTAAAAATACGATCACTGTATTTTCCAAAGTCTACTCTGAAAGGCCAAACGAATGGTACAATGCATATCCCCCAGAATAGCAACAGTTTGGGATAAAGGGAACACCGCAGTAGGAGGCTGTCTGTCATGACTCCAGCCTCAGCTCCTCCTCCCCTCATATCGCTCCTCTCTATCCACAGTGGCCTCCTGGCTGTTCACTAGGCACACTCCGCCCACTGCCACCTTGGGGACTTTGAATTTGCTGTACTCTCCTCCTGGAATGTTCCTGACCTCAAATATGCCCAAACCTTGCTTCCTTACCTACTCCAGGTCTTTATTTAAGACCTGATCCCCCCATGGCATTCTCTATTGCCCTTTTTGCTTTACTTATTTTTTCCTTCACAGTGATACCATCTATCATACTTTACTTATTTATCATATCATATCGTATACTTTACTATTTATCTTGTTTACTGTTTGCCTCCCTTGATTGAATGCAAACTCCACAGGAGCGCTGATTTTGTTGTGTTTGGTTGTGTTTACTATCATATGACCACAGCCTAGAACAGTGCCTGGCAAACAAAGAGAGTCCCCAAGTTTTTGCTGAATGAAAAACTAAAAGCCAGACAACACAAACACAAGAACACAAATAGGAACACGGTTCCAAATGCCAGCATTGTGAACTCCAAATGACAACGGAAGTAGGAAATGCAGTGCACTTGGCCAGATGGCTCTAGTCAGAGGACTGGCCAGTAGGAGAGGAAGAACTTTGTTTTTCTTGCAGATCCCGTCAGCATGTGCCCAGAAGTAGCACCTGGCCCAGCCTCTGCCTCCTTCCGAAAGCCCAACCCGCCCTCATCGTGGCTCCTGCTGGTGGCAGAGCATTTGGGTGCCTCACACCCTTTTTGAAGAGTTTTGAACCTGGATCTTCTATGTCCTTCTCCCTCCTTGATCTCAACCCCTGAAGGTAGCACATTCCTGCAGCTTCTGTCTCTGGGTTACCTCAGAATTTTTCTTTTACTCTTTAATTTGTGCAACCACTTTTTATATTAAATCCCTCTGCTGAAACACCGAGTGAGATTTCTATATTTGTCACGCACTATACTTTAACAATATAAGGATGTACACATTTTACCTATGATATAAGGTCCTTTTAGGCTCTAAGCATCCAATATCTAGACCTGGCATTGGCAGCCTCTTCTTAAGGGGACAGCCCGTAAATATTTCAGGTTTTGTGGGTCTTGCATCTGAGTTGCAACTATTCAAGTCTGCCTGTAGCTTGAAAGCAGCCACAGACATGTAAATGGATGGGTGTGGCTGTATTCCAATAAAACTTTATTTATAAAAACAAGTGGCCAGGGCAGCCGGGGTGGCTCAGCACTGCCTTCAGCCCAGGGCCTGATCCTGGGGACCCGGGATCGAGTCCCATGTTGGGCTCCCTGCATAGAGCCTGCTCCTCCCTCTGCCTGTGTCTTTGCCTCTCTCTCTCTCTCTTTCTCTCTCTGCATCTCTCATGAATAAATAAATAAAATCTTAAAAAAAAAAAAAAAAAAAAAAACAGTGGCCAGACTTAGCTTTTCTTTGACGACCCTGGGCAGACATTCCTCAGAACTGTAAGCAACAAAACCCAAAAACATAACTGCTCCCAAGATTGGTTTTGAAAGATGGGTATCGGGGTTGAAATTCTAATTGCCTTAAAACAATAAGAATATTAGCATAAGACTCCAATATATATGCAGAAAAGTGAAAGTGGACGGAATACTCACATCTCAAAATTCAGGTCAAGTTGAAGATATCGATGGCCACTGCCAAAAAAAAAAAGGTGCAAGGCCAGAAGGACTTCCTGATCTAAACCCAGTTTACACTGCCCTATTCACTCTGCCTTGACCCCAGGAATGAGTCAGGAAGTGTAGCCCACCCAGGAAGCCTGCACTGAACAGGGTATCAGTGCTGCTCTATTCCTTTTTGAAATGGAAAGTGTTTGCTTACTTTTTTCTTCCTTCCTTCCTTCCTTCCTTCCTTCCTTCCTTCCTTCCTTCCTTCCTTCCTTCCTTCCTCTCTCCCTCTCTCCCTCTCCCTCTTTCTCTCTTTCTTCTCATTATAGTCACTTCCCCACCCCTTGATAGGACTGCTGGGAATAAGTCAGACCTGTACAATAATGGCCAATGTTCATATTTATAAGGCTTTTATGCCCCACAACACTGACTGACATTAAACAAATGTAATCCAAGGTGATGAGCAAAAGTTGAAAGAACTGTGTGGATGAATGACCCACATGCCCAGGAAACATTCAGCTATTTTAACAAAGGGCTGTTTTCCCTCGAAAAATACTCAAAAGTGGTTATAGTGAGGCATGAAGGGAAGGTGTTACCATGCAAGCTAAGAATGATTAGTTTGTGATAGAAAGAAAACTGATTAGAGGATGTCAGCATTTGGTGACGCTGAAAGCTCTAATACTGAATCACTGAAGAATTTTCCGGAAAGATTTATAGGCATAATCTACAAAGCTATTATGTGATAAGTGTGTTGTCCTCCAGGATACAAGGAAAGATAATCACTGGAAAACCCTGTCATGAAAATTGTCCTTCTCAGAATTCTCCAGGCAAAACTTTAAAGAGTGTGAGACAAGTGTTATTGTGGTACCTACCACAAAAAAAAAAACTTAAAAATACATAAAGAATTACAAATACAGAGTTATTCCAGTGTGCTGGGCCGTGCTAGGCATTGTGGCCCTTAACGAGTTATTCTCACCTCAATTTTATAGGTAAGGAAACAAAGGTGCAGACAGAGAGAGTAAGTGGATCAAGTCCCATGACTACTCAGCTACAGCTGAACCAGACAGCTTGGCTCTGAAGCCTGTGGTTATAAACACTCTTCTAGACAATCTGAGTATTTGGGAGAGTGGTTGTACATGGTCGATGCTATGCTGGCAGTTTTTGTGAATTGCTATAGATGCATGAGACTTTATGGAACTGTCCAAATTCAATGTTTGCAATGAATCCAGACAGATAGGTTGGTAATATCATTTGGACTTGCAGAGTTGGTAGGTTGCATTAGAACATAATTTGTTCTAGTGCTGCAAAGTCAAAGGGATACCAATTTTTTTCAGAAAACCTCAGAATTTTCTTTTTGGCCTATTATAAAAATGGCAACTTTGTGGGGCACTTGGGTGGCTCAGTTGGATAAGCGTCTGATTCTTGATTTAGGCTCAGGTCATGACCTCAGGGTCCTGGGATCAAGCCCTGCATCAGGCTCCACGCTCAGTGGGGAGTCTGCTTGAGGATTCTCTGTCCCTCTCCCTCTATCTAAACCCACCTCTCTAAAATAAAAAAAGGATTCCAAAAAAAAAAAAAAAAAGGTGACTTCCTGGAAAGGAGGTTGTACCACCGTCATTCTTTCTTCCATGGTGCATCCAGAAACTCATCATCTTTTCCCTGAACTCATAAAAAGGAGTCATAAAAGTAGGAACTTGTAACAAGTTCCTTTTCTTCCTTTCTTTTCTTGCTTCCTGGATTTAAACATAACAAAACCCTGAATAACTCATGCCCTGCAGGACTCATTGTCACAAGAGTCTGAAGTTATCCAACAAAAAGATAAAGTGATTCTTCCTTTATAGCTAAAGTCACATGAAGAGCCTTCTCCCCCCTATGCTTCCCACTTTTGCCTCCAATCCCTATCTTCTTTATCCTAAGGGATGCGTTTTCATCTCTTCTCCCTCAGCATGCAGTGTCTTCTCGCTCCTCACTCTGCCCTGCCCTTAAGCACGCACAGGGTGTAGCTATCAGAAGAAATATTTACCTGACCATGTTGCCATCTCATTTCTCTGCCTGTGTTTATCTGCCAACATCTCAAATCACCAGTCCACGTGGGTGGTCTTCTTCTTCTCACTGCCCCTCCTCATGTCCCTGGGTCTATCCCTCACAACTTACACCACACCCGTTTCTCTCTCCTGGTCTTCAGTGCTTATTTTCTGTACCACATGTTTTGTTGATTAATCAAGCAATTTTATATAATTATTTGGATATTTAATCTAAACAGTCTTGTTCAGACTAGACAAGTTATAAGTAAGCTGGAAGGATGACTTCTTTCATCTTCATCAGACAGCTGCTAGCCCTGTACTCTACAAATAGGAGTTGCTCTACAAATGGATGTACTCTGCCAATGGATAACTTGACTCCATAGTTACAAATATAAGTATTTTAGTCAGAATTAGAGCAACATTAAAATGTTAATCAAATTTTTTCACATCAGCTCCAAGATAATTCCTTTAATTCACCAAATATTTGTCAGGTGATACTGGGTCGAAAAGTATCCTTCCCCCTCTCTCCCCCACCCCAAATTATATCCACCTGGAACCTCAGAATGTGACTATTTGGAAACAGAGTCTTTACACATGTAGTTAGTTGAAATAAGGTCATACCAGAGTAGGGTACGCCCTAAATCCAACCACTGGCATCCCTAGAGGAAGGCCATTGCAGACCTAGAATACAGAGAGGACCATGCGGAAATGGAGGGAAGAAGGCCATGTGGAAATGCAAGCAGAAAGAAGAGTAATTCAGCTACAAGCCAGGGAATACCAATGACTGCCAATAACCACCAGAATCCAGGAGAGAGGCAAGGAAGGATTCTTCCCATGAACCTTCAGAGGGAGCATGGCCCTGCTGACACCTTGCTTTCAGACTTCTAGCCTTCAAAATCATGAGACGATATTTCTGTTGTTGTAAGCCACCCATTAGTGGTTGTTATGGCAGCTCTAGGAAACCAACACAAGCACCCACCGTGTTCCTTGATTTTTATGGGCCCTAGAGATATAAAACATGAAAAACATGAACAAAACATGCAAAACTTTTACTCCCAGGAAGCTTACATTCAAATAGGGGAAAACATAGAAACAAAGAATAAGTACATAATGCCATATGTCAGGTAGCAAAGGTGCCAGAGAGAAAATAAAGCCGGGAAGGGGAAAAGGAGTGTCAGGTTTGGGGAGAGTGCTGTGTTCAGTAATTTGGTGATGGGAGGCCCCAAGGATAAGGTGGTATTTTAGCAGAGACCTGAAGGAGGCAAAGGGATAAGCAACAGACAGTTCCAGGAAAGAGGAATCCTGGCAAAAAGATCTGCAAGTATAGGGTCTCTGAGACAGGATGGGTGAACGATGAGGAAGCAGCAGGGGAGGAAGGCAGAGAGGGGCAGTGAGGCTCAGGTCATATGGGCCTTGTGGGCCATTGTAAGGATTCTAGTCTTTACTCTGAAAGATGGAAAGTCATGGAATGGTTCTGAACATAGGAGAATGTGATCAGATCCGTTTCAAAATGGTCACTGTATCTGTTGCTGCATAACAAATGACAGAAACATAGTAGTTTAATACAACACCCACATATTAGCTCAGGGTTCTGTGGGTGGGAATTCCAGCCCAGGATGGCTGGATTCCCTGCCCAGGGTCTTACAAGGCAGAAACCCAGGCATTGGCCAGACTGAGCCCTCACCTTCATTTGGAAGCTCTGGGGGTGGGGGTGGGGGTGGGGGTGGGGATGGGAGGGCGGGGTGGGGAGGGCATGGCTGGGGGAGAGCTGCTTCCAAGCTCATGCAGGTTGTTGCCAGAATTTAGTTTGGTGCAGTTGTAGGAGTGATATCGGTGTTTCCTTGCTGCTACCAGCCAAGGACCGTTCTCACTTCCTAGCGGCCTTTCACACCCCTTATCAAGTGGCCCCTCCAAATCAGCAATGGTGTGAAAAATCTTTTTTGTGCCTCAAATCTCTGACTACCCCTTCTATGAGCAGCCAGAGAAACTGTTTTTTGTTTTTTGTTGCTTTTAAAGGACTCATGTGATCAGCTCAGGCCCACCTAGGTAATCTCCCTTTCTCGAAGTGGACTGTGCCACAGAACACAACCTAATCACCAGAATTAAATCCATCATGTTCACGATCTCAGAGATTGTACTTGGAGGAGAGGAGGAAATTTGGGGAGTCATTTTATTTTATTTTAAAGATTGTTTATTTGATAGAGAGTGAGAGAGTGAGTGTGCAAGAGGGGGGAAGGGCAGAAGCAGAGGGAGAGGGACAAGCCAGTGGGGAGACCAATGTGGGGCTTAATTACAGGACCCTGAGATCATGACCTGAGCTGAAGTCAGACACTTAACTGACTGAACCAGGCAGTCCTGGGGAGTCATTTTAGAATTCCGCCTCCCATAGTCACCTTGCCTGTTGTGATGAGAGTGCACTCCGGAAAAGTTAAAGAAACTGGGAGATTTTTTGCAAGAATTCAGGTGAAAGGTGATGGCCTCTTGGACCGAGGATAGCAGTGGAGGTGATAAGATATGGTCAGATTTTGAAAGAACATGAAGGTAGAAGTGATAGGATTTGCCAACCAACTGGATATTGAGTATAAATGAGTCTGTGGAGTTGAGAAGAACTGCATAGATAGATCTTGGCCTCAGAAACTAGAGAAATGGTATTACTATGTGATGAGACAAGGTGCACTATGGGAGGAACAGGTTTGGCAGGACTCTGGGGGAGATGTTGCTTTGCAAGGCCAGTAACATCCAAATGGATGTGACTGTTCAATTATGCAGATAGAGTTTCAGAAAAAGGTCTGGTCTGGCCACTGGAGGTGTTGTCAAGTTATAGAGCATGTTTAAGGCCACGGGAGTGCATAAGATCACCCAGTGGAAGGAAGGAAGGAAGAAGTTCCAGGATGGAGCCCTGGTCCATTCAAGGTTAGAAGCCAGACATGAAGAGAAACTTCTAAGGAGAATGAAATGAAGCAGGTAGAAGGAACACCAGGAGAAGAGTAGAAACCCGGAGGAAGGGGAAAAGAAGAAAGATCAACTGACAGAACAGTGAGACACAGATGGAGAACTGGGCTTCGGATTTAGGAACACACAAGTTAGGGACCTTGAGGAGAACTGAGGTGTTTCAGTGGCAGGGTGGAGGTAGGCCTTGTTCTGGGGGAGTTAAGAGAGAATGGGGAGAAGAGCTGTAGAGAGATACTATATAGCTCTTTGAGGAGTTCTATGGTAAAGAAAGCAGGGAAAGGGACGGGGAGATTGGCAAGGATGTGGAAGCCAGAGAGGATTCTCCTCCCCTCAACTCCTCCTCTCTCCCCTCTCCTCTCCTTTCTGAGCACAATTAGATAGAGAGGAGAAAATGATGATGCAGAGGGCATGGAGTCCTATTTCTATGCAAAGCAGAAGGCGTGGAATCAGCTCCCAAGGGAGGATCTGGCCTCCAACAGGTGCCAGCAAAGTTCACCTAGTGCCCTGGGAGAGGCTTCTGGGAATAGAGGACAATCTCTTTTTTTTTTTTTTTTTAAATTTTTATTTATTTATGATAGTCACACACAGAGAGAGAGAGAGGCAGAGACACAGGCAGAGGGAGAAGCAGGCTCCATGCACCGGCAGCCCGACATGGGATTCGATCCCGGGTCTCCAGGATCGCGCCCTGGGCCAAAGGCAGGCGCCAAACCGCTGCGCCACCCAGGGATCCCTAGAGGACAATCTCTTTTTTGAGGGCCTCTGTTTTCTCATTAAAATAGGAAGCCAGGGACACCTGGGTGGCTCAGTGGTTAAGCATCTGCCTTTGGCTCAGCTCGTGACCCTGGGGTCCTAGGATCAAGTCCCAACTCGGCTCCCCACAGGGTGCCTGCTTCTCCCTCTTCCTGTGTCTCTCATGCATGCATGCATGCATGCATAAATAAATAAATAAAGTCTTTTTAAAAAATAAAATAGAAATCCAGGTTGTCAGCTGAGAATGAGCCTGGAGAGGAGATGCTCGGGGTTTGGGGAAGGGAGAGACACAAGGTAGAGTCCACCAGGACCAGAGCAGGTGGGGAGCATCAGATTGCCAGGCCTTAAAAGAAGCCACTGATGTGGGACTCTAGATTTTCTTTTCAGTACAGTCAAACCACTTGCATCTCCATAAAATAATTACCATGTCGACTACTTTTTCCTCCTGGAGATTTAACAACAAAAGATTGGAGTCATCAAATCCAGACACTGTGAAGTTACTTTGTTTTTATTTACTGACTGTATTTTGTTTTTAGGGCCATTAATTATTTCAAATCCTACTTTTCCGGGTCAACTTTTGCAGGTCTAATGTTTACCATGTATCTTAAAATGCTGCTCTTTTTATTTTCTCTTGACTATTTCTGCTACGTTTGTGCATTATTCATTGGATAGAATATGATAATTTATATGGGCTTTCAATGAAAAAATTGAGAGTAATTTCCCTCAGATGTTTCTGACCTGCTCTACTGTCTCAGTTTTGTATCTGAAATATTTCAAATTCAACTCCTTCCCATTCTTAATCACGTTAGATGCCAAGCCAAAGCAGGTCCTAGGCTCAAAATGCCTTTAGGATTAAAAAACACAGCATTGAAACACTATGCGATAAACTCAGGTGGTTAGGAAAGCAAGTGAGAAGAGAGGAAAGGGAGCTATACGACCAGATTCTTTAGAGCTCAGAGCTGGCTTGACATCTATTTTCTTTTGTTAGCAAATTAAATCTTTCAATACAATGAAAAGAAAGCCATGATAAAATATATGATACGCAGACATAAACACCCACCCCCCCCCAATTTCTTTCTTTTGGAATTCCCAACTCAACTTAGGTAATTAATTACCCTCCCCTTAACCCTTCCATGTGTTAAGGAAAGAGTTTCCTCCTTATCCCAGAAAGATGAGTCTTGGTTAATCTAGTTCAAAAGAAAATCCAGAATCCAACATACCATTCCCCTTGTCGGTGATTAGACTAGAATGGGCGAGTGACACAAATCTGGCCATTGAGATGTGAGGGAGAGTCTGCCTTGGGCCGAGGGACTTCTGGAAAAGCTTTCCCTTCCTGATACGGATGAGGAATAGCACCGTCTTCTACTTTGCCAAGTAGCTGTGCGAGCAAATGATGTGCTTCGATGGCACCCATGCTCGACCCTGAGAGGACAAGCTTGAGAACAGGGGCCAACAGGAGGGGTGCACTGAAAAGAAGGAAAGGTGCCAGGCCCTTGAGGATGCTGTTGGACCACTGCATTAACACACTCTGCAACTGCCTTACTTCTACGCTTCCAGTTACGTAAGATGCTAATAATAGTACAATAGTAACACTCTCTAGTTTACATTTTTTTAAAAAAGATTTTATTTATTTGAGAAAGAGTCAGAACAAGTGTGGGGGGGGGAGGGAAAGGAAGGAGGGGGGTAGAGGGAGAGGAAGAAGCGACTTCTCACTGAGCAGGAAGCCAGCCAGAGATGCAGCTTGATTCCAGGAGCCTGAGATCATGACCTGAGCCAAAGGCAGAGGCTTAACTGACTGAGCCACCCAGGCGCCCTATAACACTTTATAGTTTAAACAACTTCTGGTCGGCTACTCTGTTACTTGCAGCCAGAAACATTCTGTTTGACACAGACCTCGTACAGAATCAGGCGCCGTAATTGTTGAGGACTAATCAATCATATAGGTGAACTGTATGCCTGGGAGGCTGTCTGGTGGCTCCAGCATTGGAAGGATTGTATTCAGACCCATTAATTATTAATCCTTTATGCCTGATTGGTTTCTGTACAAGGCTTCACTGGACAGTATTTATCATTGGCCTTTAGTGCTTTCATAGCACTTTGATCATTTACTATAAGGACACTTAACCCTTTTCACTCTAGTTAAGGTGCATGTTTCCTTTAATATTGGGAATTGCTTGAGGACAAGAGCCGTATCTATCACCTTTATATCTCTAGTGGATGATGAAGTGCCTGGCATGTAGAAAATGTTCCATAAATATTTGCTGAATTGGACAATTACCATCTGTTGACAAGCGTGGGCTAGGTGCACAGCGGAGAATGCCTCCCTGAGTCCTGTCTCCCGATCCCTGAAGCAGACACAGCAGGACAAAGGAAATAGTTCAGAGGAACCACTGTAGATTAGCTCTCATGGGAAAGACAGAGCCCCCGGAGAGCACGAGAAAGTTCTCCACTTGGACTATGCAGACAGCTGTTCAAGGAGTCATCCTTATCTCCACTCCTTTCCTCACCTTCACTTCTTTGCTCCTTACCACACACTGTTTACCTCCAAATTACATCCTGTTTTCTCTCTCTCACTCTCTCTTTTTTTTTTTTTTTTACATCTCCAATACTACACCCTGTCCAATCTGCCATTCTCTCTCACCAATGCCCCCCACCTGCCTCTATTATGTATGAAGGAGTCAGAGACATATTTTAAAAGTGGAATTTAGATCATCCACATTCATGCTTGGGATAAAAAGAAACTCCTTTCTGTGTCCCTCTGTCTTCTCTAGCATACTTAATTTTTGTCCTATAACTATTACTGTCTGAACTTACTCATGTGCTTGCCTATTCCCTGCCTGCCCCATGGATGGTCAAGGTCCATGGGAGTAGGTGCCTCCCCTCCACTGTTTAGGGCCAGCTCCCCTAGCCCCACAATAACTCCTGACATGCAGTGGGTATTCGACACATGTTGGTGAGTTAACAAATCCTGAATCTGGTCACCATAGGACCTCAGCTCTGAAGAGGTTTTAAGTCTTACAGTACAAGTTTCCTGCCCAAAATAAAAGAAAAAAGGAAATTCACAGGGGGAATAGAGCCATCAATGAAACTCATGGACCTGAGCTCATGCAGGTGAGGCTTAAAAAAAAATACTGAGGAAAATAAGAAGAGGAGGTCTCAGCCCCACAGAGATGAAGTTAAGGCCGCAGAGGCAGCCCAGTTTTGGAAGAGTGAAGTCAGGGAAGTCCCCACTTGGAAGAGTGAAGCCAGGGAAGTCCCCACTTGATTCCCTTCCTGCTCCCTCCTCCTTCATTATGCATCCTGAACCACCTTTGTCCTCAGGGTGCCAGGAACAAAGTCCCTGCTGGCATTGGCTCTGCATGGAATTACCTGTGCTTCTTGGGCCTTCAATGCTAAAATATGTGGCCCAAGCTCGGAGTGTACTTGCTTCCTCAGTGAGCCAAATAATGAAGAAATGTGCACATTAATGTATACAGGTAACCAAAGCAAATGCTTTGTTATTAAGTTTAAAAAAACATCCTAGGAAGTTATAATTCTGAAGTAAAGTATAAAGCTGCAAATGCAGTACTTGGCAAAAATAAAACAGTCAACTCAGAAGTTCTGAGCTTGCAGTTTTAGTTCACTCTCAGATGGAGAGACACACCCTCTTTTGGAGGCCATAATGAAGTTGTGAAGACTAAAGGTAAAAATATTTACAAGATAATTGATTTACAGTGGAAGGGTCAGCATCAAACCATAAAGCCATTATTAATCATTCACTTACAAAAATTCCCACCTAAGCATTTCTTTAAAACAGCTATGGATGGAAATCAGCAGACTCAGGAAAGTCTAAAAGTCAAAAGACTTGGACTTCCAAGTTCTAGTGCTTACTCACAAAGCCCTAAATTTCTATTCCTCAGTTTCTTCAGTGTAACAAGTCAAGATATTAATAATACCTTAATGGATTTGTTCTGTGAAGATCAAATAAAATAATGTAACATGCATTAGAAACAAAGTAAGTGTAATTGAGCGTGAGGAGCAAACCTGGACCTACTATTAGCAAAAATACTGAATAAGACCAGTCCAAAGGGTAGGATGTCAACCCTGAGAAGTCACTGCCTGTCTACAGATTTACATAGGAATGGAGGCAAGAGCAGCACGTATGTTTCCCAAGAACACTTGGCATCCAGGGATTAGCAGCCATTAAATTATAATATAGGCAGACACATGGGAAATTGTAACTTTATGCTAATATGGCCACATGAATTTACACCTGATCAAAACCAGCAGAATGATTTGGAGTTTGAGAGCATCAGCTTTAGAGCCACCTTGCCTGAGTGTGTATCTCAACTCTGTGGAGCTTTGAACAAAGGTAGACAACTTCTACAGTGATGCACGATGATGTCTGCTGCTAGCATTTCTGTCCTTGTTTGTAATGCCCTCTCACGTTGTAGCAGGTCTGGTTCATTCTATACAGTAGAATATAGCAGAAGTGGTGGCACACCACTTCTGAGGCTGGGTCACAAGAGGCTCTGTGGCCTCCTATTTGGCTGCTCTCTGGGATCCTTCATTCTACCACGTGGAAAGGCCCACATGGTAGGGAACTGAGATGTCTAGCTAATGGTCACATGACGGAGCTTGAGAGTGGATCCACCAGCCACAGGCAAGCTTTCAGATGAGATCTTGATTAGAACCTCATGAGAGACCCTGAGCTAGAACCTCCCAGCTAAGCCACTGCCAAATTCTTGACTCTCAGAAATTGTGAGATAACAGATGTTGTTTTAAGTGTTGGGGTAATTCATTACGCATCACTGAATAACTAAAGCAGTATCTTAAAGTGAAATTTGCATTTCTGTAAAAATGAAGATGAAAACAGTACTTCTCTAAAGGGTTGTCCCTTATAAGGATCAACCGAGAAGGACACTGAAAGCCCTCAGCCCAATACCCGGCACAGAGTGAACACGTGTTAACTGTTATTACATGTTTTCACACCTTCTCTTCCTCGAGCGAGGGGGTCCTGCATGTATTCACATTCCCCATGGGCATCAGCACTTTGTTAAGTACACTGATCCAGCTCTATTCGGTCATCTTACGTTGTTGTCTCTCTCTACCCATCAACTGGGCACACAGTCCTCCCTTTTTCTGTCTGATCCCTTCTGGGATGAGAGGCAAGATGTCTAAGAGAGAAATTTAAGTCACATACTGTGGCCAGGGAACCACAATAGCTGGCCCGAAAAAGACCAACCCGCTGACCTCATGAGCACTTGACAAAGGTTGACAAGAGTCAACTGAGCTAGCTGGAGTCAACTGGAGCTTTTACAGAGCTCACTGTTTAGAAATTGTCCTCTGAAATATACAAAGCTTTCATTCAGGCACATTTATGGGCTTTTAAACCTGGAATAGATCCTGGACTTCCTCGGGCAAACTTCATAGATGTTATCTTTTCTTTCTCTGATTATTCCTGTCTCCTTCACATTTGGGTTTCCTTCTATGACTGATGATGGATGGGTGAGCAGTCAAATTTCCTATGCACTGAAAGAAGATATTGAGGAAATTTACTGCTCAAATAGTGGAAAGGACCAAAGAAGAACAGATACATTTCTATCCCATAATAAAACTCAAAAATAAAACTATCTGACAAATAACAACTCAATAATGAAACTATTTGACAAAGATTTCAAAAGCACAGCCTATGACATAAAGTGAGGGGGGAAATAAAGGAATTGCTAAGCCACGAGGATTTCTATGCTTTCATTAAGAGTAAAGTATATTTACCTAGTTTACTGCTGATTCTCTGGGAAATGGAATGCTTACATGTAATATCCTTCTATAATTGGATATCTGAAGGGTTTAAAATAAAAATACAATCCTTTATTATACATACATACATACAGGAAGAGGTGAACTTTTATTTTTGCTCGACAAAATGAATAATTCCTGACCTCAGGGAGTTTTTATTCTAAAAATCCTACAGGGCAGCCCCGGTGGTTTAGCTGTTTAGTGCCGCCTTTAGCCCAGGGCGTGATCCTGGAGTCCCTGGATCAAGTCTCGCATCGGGTTCCCTGCATGGAGCCTGCTTCTCCCTCCGCCTCTCTCTCTCTCTCTCTCTCTCTCTGTGTGTCTCTCATGAATAAATAAATAAAATATTTAAAAAAATCCTACAGTAGTATTAAGCTCATGCCTCTCTGTCTCTGTCTCTGTCTGTCTCTCTCTCTTCTGGGTGTGTTTAGTTCTGCTGAAGTCACTGTTTAATACGGAAATACTTAACCTTCTCTTAAACCAACTTTTCAGGGGATGAACTTCAGTTTGCTCATTCCTTCCTCCTTCTTTTTGGCTGTTTATGTCTTAGCTTTCCACATGATGTAGGGCTTTGTTTTTTCTAAATCTTCCTCCTTCCCCTTTCCTTCTTTTCTTTTCCTTCCTTTCCTGTCCATTTATTCTCTCCTACCTCCTATCCTCTTTACCTGCCCAGTACTTTTTTTTTTTTTTTTAATTTACTTTAAAACTAGATTGGCAATATGGCGAACAACTTCTGGGGTGGTAACTCTGGATTCTTTGTAAGAAAGCTGTCCTTCACGTGGCACAGCCTGGGAACGAGATTGTTGATTTAGTGAAAATGCCACATTCCTGAGCTTTCAACTCTGTCCCCTATGATAAAGCAGCAGTTGAAACCGGAGGATTTCTCCTTTCTCCTCAAATATATTTACATGCCAATTAAGAAATATGAGAAAAGAAATAACTTGGGTGTTATTTCTTAAGTGTAAATAAAGTCCACAATGAAACCATATATTCACCTAGTTGCCCAACAAGGCATCCTTAGCCACCCTCTCCTTCCTTTTACATTGAATCAATTACCAAAGTCTAATTGTTCACATTTCTGAGTAGCTTGAGGGCCTGAGCCTCCAAATTCTGCTGTGCATCATCAGTCTTCTGGGACACTTCCCTGCTTCCCCGCCAGCCTTGCCCCACTCAACCCACATTCCCACTGTCATGCCCACCAGTCCAGGCATGTGCAAAGTTCTCCAGTGGTTCTCATCACCCACAGGTTAAAATCAACTCCTTTTGCTGCTGCTCACCTTCCTCTTTGCTAGGAGTCCTTTTCTGATCCAATTACAGGACGTGATCTTGTGTCTCTAAGACTCGCAAGGTGTTTACACTTTCTGTAAAACCTTATCTCCAGACACTGATATCAACTATTCAAGCATCCCCTTAGAAGAAACTTCTCGTGAAAAGACTTCCCTGACTTTCCCAGAAGTAATCTTTCTAATCTACTGGGATGTTTGATAAATCAAATCATAATGTTTAGATGAAGACATGTGAATCTCTGGAGAAATCCCCATTAAAAAAAAAAAATGTTCCTGAAATACTTGTACAAATTTCATTTGGGGAAGAGACTAAGGAAATGGCAAGACAGCCCCTTCCCAGTCTGCCTGCCTTACCCCACAAAGCAAATTACCTCTAGAAGGCTGTTGCATGACTCAGGCCCCCAGGCCATTGCACTGCCTATTTCAAGTGGTTTATCAAACTCAAGTATTCCTTCCAACTTGCCTTAAGGGATGCTCTGATAATTATAGTTTTATGCCCATCCTTCCAGTGATGCCCTGGTGCCTCAGCGACATTCTGGAGACAAATGGGCTATCCAGGTTACTTTGATTTTTTGTGTATTCGTTTCCCAGTAGTTATAAGCTTCTTGAGGTCAGAGACCTTTATAAATTAATTTATTAATTTTATTAATCTTTATATTTGCAGCAAGTAGCATGATATTTATTGATTGTATGGACGGCCCATTCTTTTCTTACAACAAGGCTTTGTGTGTGTGGTCGTTTAAATGTATAAAGTATGATTTTAGGAAAACAGTTCTATTTTAACACAACTAAGTCAAATGTAAGGGAACTGATGTCTGCCATTGAATTGTCTAAAATGGTGGCAACCATTTGCTTGCTTAACTAAAAATCATCAATAGGTCAACCCACTCAGGTATTTAACCTTTGGCACCTTTGCCCTGACCCTGAAATCCTCAGGCAAACATAGTTCTTGACAGCTTCGCAAACTAATTCCGAGCTGTCACCTTGAAATCTGGAGAAGACCCCTCAGTGTGCGAGCACTGTCTGCACATTTCCTGGTTGACTAGACCATCCAGAGAGAATGCTTCAGTTGGCCGACTAGAATGTGTAATACTGAAACGAAAGTAAATATTTACTTAAGAGGAAAGTAAGGCCAGAGGAAACCCAAACTAGATATTCTCAGTTGTTTGCATCCAATAATGTGTATCCCATTACAGGGACGTTTTATATTAAGAGCTAGAGCTGAACTGGGTCAGGAAACCTAAAAAAAACGAAGCTGGCTTTAAATCAAAGAATCCACCAAACATTACTGATTCTTTCCACCCCCACCCACCCCCCCAGAGTATTACCCTGTATATACACCAGCTTTATGATTTATTATGATATATTTCTACAAATGGTCAAGTAGTTATTTCTCTGCATCTTAACTCTCTGATTAATGCATTTTTCATCATCCCAGAAGGAAAAGAACCTGGGTTCCCCGTGTAGACTTTTCTCAAAACTGTATTCTGGGGCTTTTCCCTCCCTTACTTCTTCCCTCCTTTTCTGACATCTACTGTTGGAGACCTTTGGACACCACATCTGTTCCTTTGAACATCACAACTACAGAGGTTTGGGTTTTTGTTTTTTTTTTTTTAATGTAAATCATATTAAAGTGAAACCTTTAAACTTAAGTTTCATAAGAAAAGAAATCCGAAGACTTGTCCCGATGTCAGGAAGTATGCATTTATGATAGGAGGCTCTGGCAGCCTGAGCGGGAGCCGGCCGGGCACGCAGCCGCGCTCTCCAGGAGCAGCAAGGGCGCGGGGAAGCCTCGGCGGCCGCCGGGCTCGCGGGTCCAAGCCCCCGGCGGGATCCCTGGTCGCCTCAGCGCGGTGACAGAGAACCTGACCCTGGTCTCCAACCGTCTAAATCTTTTGCAAATGTTTCAAACTTACTGCCTTTGCTGAGCAGAACCGCGGGCACGGTGATGACGGTGACGAGCGCAGCAAGCCCCAGCAGTCCCAGGAGCACCTTCCACTGCGTCTGCAAGGCGGGCAGAGGGCGTCGGGTCAGGGCGAGCCCCTGGCTCGGCCCGGCGGGGTCCCGGGGGGGGGGGTGCAGGGGGCCGAGGGGGCCGCAGCGCGGAGGCTGCCGAGCGGCCGCCCTTGACCTCGGGCACGCGCGCCCGTTGGCGCCCGCGGAGCCCGGGAGCGAGGAGCGAGGAGCCGGCGACCGCGCGGCCGTGCGCCTCCCGGGGCCCCGGGCCGGACGTCCCGCCACCTGCCGGAGGGCGGCCCCGCGCTTCCCCGGGAGCCCCCGGCCCCGCTGCCGGACTTCGGGGTGAGTGCGGGGGCGCGGGGCGGGAGGCACCTGGACGGCGCGGGGCGGGAGGCGCCCGCACTCACCTTCATCCTCGGCGCGGGCCCGGAACTGAGCGCGGGGCGCAGGCGGCGGCCTCAAGTCAGGCGGCCCCGGAGACGCGCGTCCGGCCCCGCCGCCCGGGCCGCCCAGTCCCGCCGCGCCCGCCGCTTGGGCCCGAGTTAAACATTAGTGAGCGCCCGGCCCGCTCCGTATAAAGGCCCGGGCCGGCGGCGGGCGAGGGCGCGAGGGCGCGAGGGCGAGGGCGCGGGGCGCTGGCATCCCGGCCGCGGGCGCCCCAGAGGCGCCTCCCCCGGTGCCCGGCGCGCGGGGCGGCCCCGGGGGCGCAGGTGCGGGCGGGGCGGCCCCGGGGCGCAGGTGCGGGGGCGCAGGTGCGGGCGGGGCGGCCCCCGGGGCGCAGGTGCGGGGGCGCAGGTGCGGGGCGCAGGTGCGGCGGGGCGGCCCGGGCGCAGGTGCGGGGCGCAGGAGCGGGCGGAGCGGCCCCGGGGCGCAGGTGCGGGGCGCAGATGCGGGGCGCAGGTGCGGGGCGCAGGTGCGGAGCGCAGGTGCGGGCGGGGCGCGGGTGCGGGGCGCTCACCGTGGCTCGGGCTCTGTGGGGGGCCCCAGCTCCCGGAAGGCCAGGTGACACAAGGCGGTGGTTCATTCGCGAAGACTCCTGAAGGCCCCCTCGGCCAGCGGGGAATTCCCAGCCTGTCCCGCAGGTTTACCTCCTCATGAGATGCCAAAACTAACAGTCACACTTCCGTGGAGCTTACTCTTCCCAGCAGCTCTGCCCTAAGCATTTATCGCGTTTATCTTACAGGGAGACAAGCTGGGCACAGAAAGGTTAAGGCACTTGTCCAAGGGTCTCAGCTCGGACTCCTTGGGGCCTGCCCTCAGCCCCAGTTCTTGACCTTCACTTCACATGGTTGATTCACTCCCATCTTTCAGTCTTGCAAAGAGTTTAGGGAAGAGAAGAAGGTTCCATGAGTCTTCGCCCTTCCCCAGCTCCCCACTGGCCCTGTAGGTGCCTCCTCCCTCCCTCCCTCTCTCCCTCCCTCCCTTCCTTCCTTCCTCCTTCCCTCCTTCCCTCCCCTCCTTCCTTCCTCCCATCCTTCCTTCCTATCCTCCTCCCTTCCTTCCTCCCCTCTTTCCTTCTTTCCTTCCTCCCTTCCTTCCTTTCTCCCTTCCTCCCTTCCTTCTTCTTCCTTCCTCCCTTCCTTCCTTCTTCCTCCCTCCCTTCCTTCCTTCATTCCTCCCTCCCTTCCTTCCTTCCTTCCTCCCTCTTCCTTCCTTCCTTCCTTCTTCCTTCCCTCCTTCCTTCCTTCCTTCCTCCCTTCCTCCCTTCCTCCCTTCCTTCCCTGTCCTCTGTGGCATTTATTCCCATTTATTCCGTCCACTCCCCAAATATTTGAGTGGCTACAAGGTCCCCGACCCTCTTTCCTTCTTTCAGTAGCTGTAGAGAGAGAAATGGGACCAGACAGACGAGGTCCCTGCATTTGGCACTTTCAGTTTAAAATACCTGGTCAACATTTGCCTTTAGGGTCTCCCTATCCTTCCTTCCTTCCTTCCTTCCTTCCTTCCTTCCTTCCTTCCTTCCTTCCGTCCTTCCTTTCCTGAGGATAAGTACTCCCACCCCTTATAGGCCTCTTCAGCTTGTTCACTGCAGCTGAAAAGCAAATGCTCTGTGTCCATAGTTAGAGGTAAAAGATTAAGCATGTGAAGTCCTGTGGGACAGTAGCGCAGGGTTAGGAAGAGATTCCAGTGTTCACCCTTCATCTCAAGTACTGACTTGGCTTCTAAACGCAGGGATTTTTTTCCCTCTTGCCCCCTGGTTGCTCATGATACCTACACGTGCTCCCCACACCCACCCCCAGAGGCTCACACTGCACTCTTCACCCCCTTCCTCCGTCTCTCCTTACTCTTCTCTGATCATCTCTGTTTTTTTTTCTGTTTTCATTAAAAGTGTTCCCATTCACCATTCACAAAACCTGAAAACTTCAGTCATCTCAGGTTTTCTTCTCCATTCTCCTATTATATTCACGTGGCCACCAATTCCTCTCCAGTCTGCTTTTCCAAGTATATCTCAGATCGCTCCTCCCCTTTCCACCTGTTCACAAGGTGAGTCGATAGTGCTACTGGAGCCTGGGAGCAGGAACTGTGAAAAGAGCCATCCAACAAGGACTACAGAGAATGGCACCATACTGGGGGCTCAGGGTTCACCTCCGTTCTACACAAAGCAATGGAAGTGGGAAGCCACAGTCACATCAGCCTTGGGGAGTGAAGGCAATACAGCTGAGCCCATGCTAGACTTTCATGCCTATACATCCAGCAAGGGGATGCTGGGGGAAGTTTGGCTGACATCCGTGGGCCAGATAATCTTCTTCCCTGGAGGGACATTCCATGAGACACTCTTCCCACTCCCAGATAATCTTTCCCAAGTCTCCCTTACTGCAACTGATTTATCACCAGTCTTTCAGTCTTGTTTTTTCCAAGTCCCTAAGGAACCAGCTGGCCAACACATTAGCTACCACCTTTGAGTCAGTGTTGATCTTGTATCAGGCCATCTCTCTTTCCATACAAAATGGAAAAACAGCTGTAATAAAAGTTCTGTCCTTTAGGAAGATTTCTCTTCCTATGGTGTTTCAGGGCAGCCCTGAGCGGGGCTGTGGCTTGGCAGCCATCCACTTAGGATTGGGGCCAGCTCACTATGCAGAAGGCTGGCACTTCCTCCGTCTGTGGCCTGGCTATCCAGACCTCCCCAGAAACGATAGGTGTGTGCTGAGGCAAAGACATGGAAGCAGTGGGAAAAGCCATCATGGAGGCCAAGTTCTCTGCTCTTGTGATTTTCTTGTGCCTGCCGGGCCATTTAGGCTCTCCTGGCATATCTTATAAATACTGTTTTCACTTAATAATGAGATGCTGCTCCCCCAGAAAAGACATACTGGAGTCCTAATCCCCAGTAGTTCAGAAAGTGACCTTATTTGGAAATAAGGTCTTTACAGAAGTAATCGGGTGAAAAAGAAATAATTAGGGTGGGCTCTAATCTAACATGACTGGTTATACAAAGGGGAAATTTGGACACAGATGACACGTATAGAAAGAAGATGATGTAACAAGATGCAAGGAGATGATTATCTATAAGCCAAGGAGAGAAATTAGGGACAGGTTCTTCTTTCACAAGCTCAGAGGGGGCCAACCCTGCTCTTCTCTTGATCCAGGCCTTCTAGCCTCCAGGACTGTGAGACAGACCATCCATTTCTGATTTGTAAGAAATCAGTTTGTGGTACTTTGGTAGCACGCTAATATGCTTGGTGTGTCATGATCATGCATTCTTTCTCTACCAGGGCCCTATAGGAAGAGAGGGGTCGATTTTCATATAGTGAATCATTGTTCACTGCTGTAACCAAAATCTAAGATGGGCCCCTAAGTTTTGTGGGTATTTTATTACACATGAATAGATAACTAATAAATCGACAAAGAGGGCATGACTTTTCTCTAAGAAGCCCAGGCATATATTCTGTGATTCTCATATTGGAGTTTTCCAGAAGCTCTGTACAGTATCTCTGTCTGCCACAGGTGTGTCTAATAGTTATTGTGTCTGCTAGGTCATTAAGATCCAAACATCAGGGCAGCCTTGACTTAGAAGCCCTCTCTTGTTCCAGGCTTCATTCAAAACAGACAATTCTAGAGGGTACTGAGCAAATGGGTTGGAGAAGCACATCCAATTGTGGTATATTGTTTCTCCAAAATCTGAAGAGTTCTGGCAAACATTGTTCCTTTCGTGGTGGGCATGCAAGGAATAGTGACTTACTATTGTTTCAAAGAAGATAGCCTGACATGCTCTGGACTACTGAATTCCTTGAAACTTTGAACAATTTTTATGGGATTTAATCTCAGTCTTACTACAGCACATAAAGAAATTGTTACTTACTGTACTTGAGATCCAGTTAGCATCATGTTACTCATGTGATGGACCAGTGTGATGTTCTATGGGATATCAAGATGATCAAGGTCCCAGGAGACCATATTATTGACAGGGAGGAAGAGAGTTGATGTAGCTGTGAGGTAAGATGGTAAAACTACACTGCTGACCCTCCTAAGTTAAGGCAAACTCTTTTGGATGGTCTTATTAATTAGATCAAGAAAAAAGTATTCAGGTAAATAGCCCCCAGATACTGGGACTG